>NC_092711.1:32792044-34015794 GCF_047496885.1 Scyliorhinus torazame | reverse complement strand
GCGCCGACCTGTGAAACCACTCTAAAGCCCATATACACTATTCCCTTATCGTCCATTTGTCTATCCAATGACCATTTAAATGCCCTTAGTGTTGGCGAGTCCACTACTGTTGCAGCAGGGCATTCCACGCCCTTACTACTCTCTGAGTAAAGAACGTACCTCTGACATCTGTCTTATATCTATCTCCCCTCAATTTAAAGCTATGTCCCCTCGTGCTAGACATCACCATCCAAGGAAAAAGACTCTCACTGTCCACCCTATCCAATCCTCTGATCATCTTGTATGCCTCAATTAAGTCACCTCTTAACCTTCTTCTCTCTATCGAAAACAGCCTCAAGTCCCTCAGCCTTTCCTCATAAGATCTTCCCTCCATACCAGGCAACATTCTGGTAAATCTCCTCTGCACCCTTTCCAATGCTTCCACATCCTTCCTATAATGCGGCGACCAGAACTGTACGCAATACTCCAAATGCGGCCGCACCAGAGTTTTGTACAGCTGCAACATGACTTCATGGTCTGAAACTCAGACACTCTACCAATAAAAGCTAACACACCGTACGCCTTCTTAACAACCCTCTCAACCTGAGTGGCAACTTTCAGGGATCTATGTACATGGACACCGAGATCTCTCTGCTCATCCACACTGCCAAGAATCTTACCATTAGCCCAGTACTCTGTCTTCCTGTTATTCCTTCCGAAATCAATCACCTCACACTTTTCTGCATTAAACTCCATTTGCCACCTCTCAGCCCAGCGCTGCAGCTTATCTATGTCCCTCTGTAACTTGTAACATCCTTCCGCACTGTCCACAACTCCACCGACTTTAGTGTCATCTGCAAATTTACTCACCCATCCTTCTACGCCCTCCTCTCGGTCATTTATAAAAATGACAAACAGCAGTGGACCCAAAACAGATCCTTGTGGTACACCACTAGTAACTGGACTCCAGTCTGAACACTTCCCATCAACCACCACCCTTTGTCTTCTTCCAGCCAGCCAATTTCTGATCCTAACTGCTAAATCTCCCTGAATCCCATGCTTCCGTATTTTCTGCAGTAGCCTACCGTGGGGAACCTTGTCAAACGCTTTACTGAAATCCATATACACCACATAGAACATATACATAGAACATAGAACAATACAGCGCAGTACAGGCCCTTCGGCCCACGATGTTGCACCGAAACAAAAGCCATCTAACCTACACTATGCCATTATCATCCATATGTTTATCCAATAAACGTTTAAATGCCCTCAATGTTGGCGAGTTCACTACTGTAGCAGGTAGGGCATTCCACGGCCTCACTACTCTTTGCGTAAAGAACCTACCTCTGACCTCTGTCCTATATCTATTACCCCTCAGTTTAAAGTTATGTCCCCTCGTGCCAGCCATATCCATCCGCGGGAGAAGGCTCTCACTGTCCACCCTATCCAACCCCCTGATCATTTTGTATGCCTCTATTAAGTCTCCTCTTAACCTTCTTCTCTCCAACGAAAACAACCTCAAGTCCATCAGCCTTTCCTCATAAGATTGTCCCCCCATACCAGGCAACATCCTGGTAAATCTCCTCTGCACCCGCTCCAAAGCCTCCACGTCCTTCCTATAATGCGGTGACCAGAACTGTACGCAATACTCCAAATGCGGCCGTACCAGAGTTCTGTACAGCTGCAACATGACCTCCCGACTCCGGAACTCAATCCCTCTACCAATAAAGGCCAACACTCCATAGGCCTTCTTCACAACCCTATCAACCTGGGCGGCAACTTTCAGGGATCTATGTACATGGACACCTAGATCCCTCTGCTCATCCACACTTTCAAGAACTTTACCATTGGCCAAATATTCCGCATTCCTGTTATTCCTTCCAAAGTGAATCACCTCACACTTCTCTACATTAAACTCCATTTGCCACCTCTCAGCCCAGCTCTGCAGCTTATCTATATCCTTCTGTAACCTGCTACATCCTTCCACACTATCGACAACACCACCGACTTTAGTATCGTCTGCAAATTTACTCACCCACCCTTCTGCACCTTCCTCTAGGTCATTGATAAAAATGACAAACAGCAACGGCCCCAGAACAGATCCTTGTGGTACTCCACTTGTGACTGTACTCCATTCTGAACATTTCCCATCAACCACCACCCTCTGTCTTCTTTCAGCTAGCCAATTTCTGATCCACATCTCTAAATCACCCTCAATCCCCAGCCTCCGTATTTTTTGCAATAGCCTACCGTGGGGAACCTTATCAAACGCTTTGCTGAAATCCATATACACCACATCAACTGCTCTACCCTCGTCTACCTGTTCAGTCACCTTCTCAAAGAACTCAGTAAGGTTTGTAAGGCATGACCTACCCTTCACAAAGCCATGCTGACTATCCCTGATCATATTATTCCTATCTAGATGATTATAAATCTTGTCTCTTATAATCCCCTCCAAGACTTTACCCACTACAGACGTGAGGCTCACCGGTCTAGAGTTGCCGGGGTTGTCTCTGCTCCCCTTTTTGAACAAAGGGACCACATTTGCTGTCCTCCAGTCCTCTGGCACTATTCCTGTAGCCAATGATGACATAAAAATCAAAGCCAAAGGTCCAGCAATCTCTTCCCTGGCCTCCCATAGAATCCTAGGATAAATCCCATCAGGTCCCGCGGACTTATCTATTTTCAGCCTGTCCAGAATTGCCAACACCTCTTCCCTACGTACCTCAATGCCATCTATTCTATTAGCCTGGGGCTCAGCATTCTCCTCCACAACATTATCTTTTTCCTGAGTGAATACTGACGAAAAATATTCATTTAGTATCTCGCCTATCTCTTCAGACTCCACACACAATTTCCCATCCCTGTCCTTGACTGGTCCTACTCTTTCCCTAGTCATTCGCTTATTCCTGACATACATATAGAAAGCTTTTGGGTTTTCCTTGATCCTTCCTGCCAAATACTTCTCATGTCCCCTCCTTGCTCGTCTTAGCTCTCTCTTTAGATCCTTCCTCGCTACCTTGTAACTATCCATCGCCCCAACCGAAAATTCACACTTCATCTTCACATAGGCCTCCTTCTTCCTCTTAACAAGAGATTCCACTTCCTTGGTAAACCACGGTTCCCTCGCTCGACGCCTTCCTCCCTGTCTGACCGGTACATACTTATCAAGAACACACAGTAGCTGATCCTTGAACAAGCCCCACTTATCCAGTGTGCCCAACATTTGCAGCCTACTTCTCCACCTTATCCCCCCCAAGTCACGTCTAATGGCATCATAATTGCCCTTCCCCCAGCTATAACTCTTGCTCTGCGGTGTATACTTATCCCTTTCCATCATTAACGTAAACGTCACCGAATTGTGGTCACTGTCCCCAAAGTCCTCTCCTACCTCCAAATCCAACACCTGGCCTGGTTCATTACCCAAAACCAAATCCAACGTGGCCTCGCCTCTTGTTGGCCTGTCAACATATTGTTTCAGGAAACCCTCCTGCACACACTGTACAAAAAACGACCCATCTATTGTACTCGAACTATATCTTTTCCAGTCAATATTTGGAAAGTTAAAGTCTCCCATAATAACTACCCTGTTACTTTCGCTCATATCCAGAATCATCTTCGCAATCCTTTCCTCTACATCCCTAGAACTATTAGGAGGCCTATAAAAAACTCCCAACAGGGTGACCTCTCCTTTCCTGTTTCTAACTTCAGCTCATACTACCTCGGAAGAAGAGTCCCCATCTAGCAACCTCTCCGCCACCGTAATACTGCTCTTGACTAGCAGCGCCACACCTCCCCCTCTTTTGCCTCCTTCTCTGAGCTTACTAAATCACCTAAACCCCGGAACCTGCAACATCCATTCCTGTCCCTGCTCTATCCATGTCTCCGGAATGGCCACAACATCGAAGTCCCAGGTACCAACCCATGCTGCCAGTTCCCCTACCTTATTTCGTATACTCCTGGCATTGAAGTAGACACACTTCAAACCACCTACCTGAACACCGTCCCCTCCTGCGATGTCAAATCTGAGCTCCTGACCTCTATACTCTCATTCTCCCTTACCCTAAAACTACAATCCAGGTTCCCATGCCCCTGCTGCATTAGTTTAACCCCCCCCAAAGAGCACTAACAAATCTCCCCCCCCCAGGATATTTGTGCCCCGCAGGTTCAGATGTAGACCATCCTGTCTGTAGAGGTCCCACCTTCCCCAGAAAGAGCCCCAGTTATCCAGAAATCTGAATCCCTCCCGCCTGCACCATCCCTGTAGCCACGTGTTTAATTGCTCTCTCTCCCTATTCCTCATCTCACTATCACGTGGCACGGGCAACAACCCAGAGATAACAACTCTGTTTGTTCTAGTTCTGAGCTTCCATCCTAGCTCCCTGAAAGCCTGCCTGACATCCTTATCCCCTTTCCTACCTATGTCGTTAGTGCCAATGTGGACCACGACTTGGGGCTGCTCCCCCTCCCCCTTAAGGACCCGGAAAACACGATCCGAGACATCACGTACCCTTGCACCTGGGAGGCAACATACCAAACGTGAGTCTCTCACGCTCCCACAAAATCTCCTATCTGTGCCCCTGACTATAGAGTCCCCAATTACTAATGCTCTGCTCCTCTCCCCCCTTCCCTTTTGAGCAACAGGGACAGACTCCGTGCCAGAGGCCCGTACCCCATGGCTTACCCCTGGTAAGTCGTCCCCCCCACAAGTATCCAAAGCGGTATACTTGTTTCTCAGGGGAACGACCGCAGGGGATCCCTGCACTGACTGTTTTGCACCATTTAAGTTGTGAATAACTGACAGAGTGTGATTGGTCAGTTATTGTGCAGAGTTGAATAGAACTTGTCTTTCCCCAGTCAGAGGCCAGAAAGCAAACACGTGGCACAGCCGCTTTTAAAAATAATTGTAAAGCAACCTGAAAAAAGATAGACCTCCCTCTAATTATTAAATGTGCGTCTGCTTTTATTGGGAATACAGAAAATGAGGTAATGAAAGGATGTGAGGAACAAGCGGGAAATGACATTGAGGCAGAAGCTGAGCAGTGATTAAATTGAATGGTGGAGGAGGTGTGAGGGACCGTGTGGTCTCCCCATGTTGTCATTTGTTATCAGCTCCGGCTCTGCAATACTCGCTGATGAATGTAGCTGCACGATCATATATTTTAGTTACATCTTTCCCACAGATATTTATATTGTTCATGGAAATAGTTCATTTACATCCAGATTATCCAAAACTAATATCATCTTAAATGTGTGGAACGAATCTCACATCATCGTCTTTTATTCCCAATAACCCAGCCCCAGCCAATCCAATCATCCCGAAGGGAAAACTGCTTCTAAACGATTCACACAGCGAGTGGTTCTGATCTGGTCTGCACGGCCTGGGACACTGGTGCCGGCAGATACAACAGTGGTTTCACAGGGAATGGTAGGAGTGACAGAAATCAAATGTACGTCTCCAGGGAAAGAGCGGTGCAGTCGGATTGAATCATCTGCTCATCTACAGAGCCGCTGAGTTCAAACGGAATGAAATGAAATGGAATGAAATGAAATGAAAATCGCTTATTGTCACAAGTAGGCTTCAAATGAAGTTACAGTGAAAAGCCCCTAGTCGCCACATTCCGGCGCCTGTTCGGGGAGGCTGGTACGGGAATTGAACCATGCTGCTGGCCTGCCTTGGTCTGCTTTAAAAGCCAGCGATTTATCCCAGTGTGCTAAACCAGCCCCAGGAATGAATGTCCTCCTTCGGGACTTCACGCATTTTAAAGGCTTTGGATGTGGTCTGGCTGGGAGATGATGGGACCAACACCTGCAGGTTCCCTCCAAGTTCCCCCGTACCGCAAGTATTCTCACTGTAATCCTTTCTATTGACTGTGTCCATGTGTGAACCCAGCGTCCGCTTTAGCTCACTGCTTACTTCACAGCATCAACTTCATTGTAAGTTCCAATCTGTCTGACCCTGGGCGCTGCCTGTGCTTTAATATTGAAAACAGCTGTGTTGCTCCCAATAAAAGCAGACGCACATTTAATCATTAGAGGGAGGTCTATCTTTTTTCAGGTTGCTTTACAATTATTTTTAAAAGCGGCTGTGCCACGTGTTTGCTTTCTGGCCTCTGACTGGGGAAAGACAAGTTCTATTCCAGCTCTGCACAATAACTGACCTATCACACTCTGCAGTTATTCACAACTTAAATGGTGCAATACTGCATGGAGGACATTTACTTCATCCAGGATCTGATTTTATAATTTAGGAACAAGTTTGTTTACTCAGCAAATGTATTAATCGGTATTGTGTTTCCCACATGATAGCCAGTTTCCCATATCTCCAAGAACACTCCCTCACACTCTATCTCTCCCTTGCACTCTCTCCCTCCCTCACCCTCACTCTCTCACACTATCCCTCTCTCACACTCTCTCTCTCGCTCACACTCTCTCCCTCTCAACAATCCCTCCCACTCTCACACTCTCTCCCTCTCCCACACTGTCACCCACTCTCACACTCTCTCCCTCTCCCACACTGTCTCCCTCTCTCACACTGTCTCCCTCTCTCACACTCTCTCCCTCTCTCACACTGTCTCCCTCTCTCACAGTCTCTCCCTCTCTCACATTGTCACCCACTCTCACACTCTTTCCCTCGCTTTCACTCTCTCCCTCTCAACAATCCCTCCCTCTCTCACACTCTCTCCCTCTCCCACACTCTCTCCCTCTCTCACACTCTCTCCCTCTCTCACACTCTCTCCCTCTCAACAATCCATCCCTCTCTCACACTCTATCCCTCTCCCACACTTTCTCCCTCACTCACTCTCTCTCTCTCTCTCTCACACACTCCCTTCATCTCTCACAGTGACTCACTCTCTCCCTCTCTCACACTCTCTCCCTCTCCCACACTGCCAACCACTCTCACACTCTCTCCCTCTCCCACACTGCCTCCCACTCTCACACTGTCACTCACTCTCACACTCTCTCCCTCTCCCACACTGCCACCCACTCTCACACTGTCTCCCTCTCTCACACTCTCTCCCTCTCCCACACTGTCACCCACTCTCACACTCTCTCCCTCTCCCACACTGTCACCCACTCTCACACTGTCTCCCTCTCCCACACTGTCACCCACTCTCACACTATCTCCCTCTCCCACACTCTCTCCCACTCTCACACTCTCTCCCTCTCCCACACTACCTCCCACTCTCACACTGTCTCCCTCTCTCACACTCTCTCCCTCTCCCACACTGTCACCCACTCTCGCACTATCTCCCTCTCCCACACTCTCTCCCACTCTCACACTCTCTCCCTCTCTCACACTCTCTCCCACTCTCACACTCTCTCCCTCTCCCACACTCTCTCCCACTCTCACACTCTCTCCCTCTCCCACACTGCCTCCCACTCTCACACTGTCTCCCTCTCTCACACTCTCTCCCTCTCTCACACTGTCTCCCACTCTCACACTGTCTCCCTCTCCCACACTGTCACCCACTCTCACACTGTCTCCCTCTCCCACACTGCCTTCCACTCTCACACTCTCTCCCTCTCTCACACTGCCTCCCACTCTCACACTCTCTCCCTCTCCCACACTGCCTCCCACTCTCACACTCTCTCCCTCTCCCACACTGTCTTCCACTCTCACACTCTCTCTCTCTCCCACACTGTCACCCACTCTCCCTCTCACTCCCTCTCTCACACTGTCACCCACTCTCACACTCTCTCCCTCTCTCACACTCTCTCCCTCTCCCACACTGTCACCCAGTCTCACACTCTCTCCCTCTCCCACACTGTCACCCACTCTCACACTCTCTCCCTCTCCCACACTGCCTCCCACTCTCACACTCTCTCCCTCTCCCACACTGCCTCCCACTCTCACTCTCCCTCTCCCGCACTGCCTCCCACTCACACTCTCTCCCTCTCCCACACTACCTCCCTCGCTCACACTCTCTCCCTCTCTCACACTGTCACCCACTCTCCCTCTCTCTCCCTCTCTCACACTGTCACCCACTCTCACACTCTCTCCCTCTCTCACACTCTCTCCCTCTCCCACACTGTCACCCACTCTCACACTCTCTCCCACACTGTCACCAACTCTCACACTGTCTCCCTCTCTCACACTGTCTCCCACACTCACACTCTCTCCCTCGCTCACACTCTCTCCCTCTCAACAATCCCTCACACTCTCACACTCTCTCCCTCACTCACACTGTCTCCCTCTCTGACACTTTCTCCCTCTCCCACACTGTCTCCCTCTCTCACACTCTGTCCCCCTCTCACACTCTCTCCCTCTCCCACACTACCTCCCACTCTCACACTCTCTCCCTCTCTCACACTCTCTCCCTCTCCCACACGCTCTCCACCTCTCACACTCTCTCCCTCTCTCACACTCTCACCCTCGCTCACACTCTCTCCCTCTCAACAATCCCTCCCACTCTCACACTCTCTGCCTCTCCCACACTGCCTCCCACTCTCACACTCTCTCCCTCTCTCACACTCTGTCCCACACTGTCTCCCTCTCTCACACTCTCTCACACTCTCTCCCTCTCACACTCTCTCCCTCTCCCACACTGTCTCCCTCTCTCACACTTTCTCCCTCTCTCACACTCTCTCCCTCTCTCACACTTTCTCCCTCTCTGACACTCTCTCCCTCTATCACATTCTGTCCCCCTCTCACACTCCCTCCCTCTCTCACAGTGTCTCACTCTCTCACACTCTCTCACTTTCTCACCCTCCCTCTCTCACCCTCCCTCTCTCACACTTTCTCCCTCTCTCACACTCTCTCCCCCTCTCCCCTTTCGCATTCTCTCTTTTGTACTCCCTCCCTCTCTAGCACTCTCACCCTCTCTCACACTATCCCCCTCACATTCTCTCCCTCTGACACATTCTCTACCTCAGTCACCCCCCCCCTCTCTCCCACTGTCTCCCACTTTGTCTGCTGTCAGACTCTCTCCCTCTCTCGCACTCTCTCCCTGTCTAACACAATCTACCTGTCTCACTCACTCTCCCTTCCTCACACTCTCTCCCTCTCTCACCCTCCATCTCTCACAATCCCTCCCTCTCTCCCACTGTCTCCCACTTTGTCTCCCTCTCAGACTCTCTGCCTCTCTCACACTCTCTCCCTGTCTAACACAACCTACCTGTCTCACTCACTCTCCCTTCCTCACACTCTCTCCCTCTCTCAGCCTCCATCTCTCACACTCTCCCCCTCCCATTCTCTCCCTCTGACACATTCTCTACCTCAGTCACCCTCCCTCTCTCCCACTGTCTCCCACTTTGTCTCCCTCTCAGACTCTCTCCCTCTTTCACACTCTCTCCCTGTCTAACACAACCTACCTGTCTCACTCACTCTCCCTTCCTCACACTCTCTCCCTCTCTCACCCTCCATCTCTCACAATCCCTCCATCTCTCACACTCCCTCTCTCAAATTCCTGCCTCTCACATACTTTCTTCTTCATTGATACTCACTCCCACTCTCCCACTCTCTCTAGCAGATTTCCCTTGTCTCACACTTACCCCTCTCTCACATTCTGTCCCTCTCTCTCACTCTCCCCCCTCTCTCTCTCTGCATCATGCCCTCTCTCCCTCTCTCACATCTCCGTGAGACACTTTCACACTCTGTCCCTCTCTCTCTCCATCCCTATATCTCTCTCCCTCCATGCCTCCCTCCCTCTCACAAAACTCCCTCAATGACACTTTCTCTCACACTCTTTCTCTCTCTCACACTTTGTCCCTCTCTCACACTTTCTCTCACTCTCTATCCCTCTCTCACAATTTCTCTAACACTCTTTCCCTCTCTCACACTTTCTCTCACTCTCTATCCCTCTCTCACACTTTCTCTCACACACTTTCCCTCTCTCACACTTTCTCTCACTCTCTATCCCTCTCTCACACTTTCTCTCACACACTTTCCCTCTCTCACACTTTCTCTCACTCTCTTTCCCTCTCTCACAGTTTTTCTCACTCTCTTTCCCTCTCTCACAATTTCTCTCACTCTCTTTCTCTCTCTCACAATTTCTCTCACAATCTTTCCCTCTCTCACACTTTCCCTCTCTCACACTTTTTCTCACTCTCATTCCCTCTCTCACAATTTCTCTCACTCTCTTTCCCTCTCTCACAATTTCTCTCACACTCTTTCTCTCTCTCACACGTTCTCTCACATTCTTTCCCTCTCTCACACTTTCCCGCTCTCACACTTTTTGTCACTCTCTTTCCATCTCTCACAATGTCTCTGACTCTATTTCACTCTCTCACACTTTGTCTTAAACTCTTTCCCTCTCTCACACTTTCTCTCATACTCTTTCCCTCTCTCACACTTTCCGTCTCTCACACTTTCTCTCACACTTTCCCTCTCTCACACTTTCTCTGACTCTCTTTCCCTCTCTCACACTTTCTCTCACACTCGTTCCCTCTCTCACACTTTCTCTCACACTCTTTCCCTCTTTCACACTTTCTCTGACTCTCTTTCCCTCTCTCACATTTTCTCTCACACTCTTTCCCTCTCTCACACGTTCTCTCACACTCTTTCCCCCTATCACACTTTCTCTCACTCTCTTTCCCTCTCTCACACTTTCTCTCACACTCTTTCCCTCTTTCACACTTTCTCTGACTCTCTTTCACTCTCTCACATTTTCTCTCACACTCTTTCCCTCTCTCACACGTTCTCTCACACTCTTTCCCTCTATCACACTTTCTCTCACTCTCTTTCCCTCTCTCACACTTTCCCTCACAATCGTTCCCTCCCCCGCTCCCTCAGTCACTCAGTCGCTCTCTCCTGTACTTATGTCTAAGATTATGTGAGTATTTAATACACCATCCTTCTCACCCAATCTGCCTCCCTCAGCCACTCAGCCTCTCCACTCTCTGCTTCCCTTTCTCTCAGACAATCCACCTCCTTCTCCCGTTTTATCCTTTATTTCTCCACCCTCTTTCTCTCCCAATATCTCTCCTCACACCCTCTTTCTCTCTCACCCTGTCTTCTATCAGCACATCTCACACACCAGTTCTCTCTTCCTCCACATCTCACCCCGCCTCTCTCCCAGTTGAAGTGTGTGTATCAGATGGAGGCCGGTGTCAGTTAGAGACGGGGTACTAGTTTTCACTGCTGACTATGTATTAATGCTGCTCTCTGAGGTGATGAGTTTGTTGCTGCCGCAGCCTCTGAGTTTTCTGAGGTTCCAATGATTCTAAATATTTTCTTAGTTTGAGGGGCTGAATCAGATTTAGATATGGGATCACATACTTTGCGCTTTAAATAGTTCCAGATTTTGGAGACATTGAAATGTTCTACTTATGCTCAAACATAGCCTACTGAAATAAAATAAAGGAATGGTCACAGTTACAGAGACAGCTACATCCCAGAGTGCAGTGGAACCACCCAGAGAAACACACTGACAATTGGAACTGAATCACTGAATGGTCACAGTTACAGAGGCAGCTACACCCCAGAGTGCAGTGGGCCCACCCAGAGAAACACACTGACAATTGGAACTGAATCACTGAATGGTCACAGTTACAGAGGCAGCTACACCCCAGAGTGCAGTGGACCCACCCAGAGAAACACACTGACAATTGGAACTGAATCACTGAATGGTCACAGCTACAGAGACAGCTACACCCCAGAGTGCAGTGGACCCACCCAGAGAAACACACTGACAATTGGAACTGAATCACTGAATGGTCACAGTTACAGAGGCAGCTACACCCCAGAGTGCAGTGGAACCACCCAGAGAAACACACTGACAATTGGAACTGAATCACTGAATGGTCACAGCTACAGAGGCAGCTACACCCCAGAGTGCAGTGGAACCACCCAGAGAAACACACTGACAATTGGAACTGAATCACTGAATGGTCACAGTTACAGAGACAGCTACACCCCAGAGTGCAGTGGAACCACCCAGAGAAACACACTGACAATTGGAACTGAATCACTGAATGGTCACAGTTACAGAGACAGCTACACCCCAGAGTGCAGTGGACCCACCCAGAGAAACACACTGACAATTGGAACTGAATCACTGAGTGGTCACAGTTACAGAGGCAGCTACACCCCAGAGTGCAGTGGAACCACCCAGAGAAACACACTGACAATTGGAACTGAATCACTGAATGGTCACAGTTACAGAGGCAGCTACACCCCAGAGTGCAGTGGAACCACCCAGAGAAACACACTGACAATTGGAACTGAATCACTGAATGGTAACAGTTACAGAGACAGCTACACCCCAGAGTGCAGTGGACCCACCCAGAGAAACACACTGACAATTGGAACTGAATCACTGAATGGTCACAGTTACAGAGGCAGCTACACCCCAGAGTGCAGTGGAACCACCCAGAGAAACACACTGACAATTGGAACTGAATCACTGAATGGTCACAGTTACAGAGACAGCTACACCCCAGAGTGCAGTGGAACCACCCAGAGAATCACACTGACAATTGGAACTGAATCACTGAATGGTCACAGTTATAGAGGCAGCTACACCCCAGAGAGCAGTGGACCCACCCAGAGAAACACACTGACAATTGGTACTGAATCACTGAATGGTCACAGTTACAGAGGCAGCTACACCCCAGAGTGCAGTGGAACCACCCAGAGAAACACACTGACAATTGGAACTGAATCACTGAATGGTCACAGTTACAGAGACAGCTACACCCCAGTGTGCAGTGGACCCACCCAGAGAAACACACTGACAATTGGAACTGAATCACTGAATGGTTACAGTGGAGTGAGGGTTATCACTGAAACAATCTGAGATGTAGAGATGGGACTGATGGTGTCTGAGTGGACAGCATCCTTTCTGTTAATGTTAGTTGAACAATGTGATCAACACCGGCCAGTGTTTGCAAAGAGGTCACTCACTCACAAAAATAATATTTGCTTTCACTGAACACAATATCGTAATCTGTTTGTTCACATCTTGAAAAATAAGTTAAACGATGTCACAACCTCAATTTCCCTGAGGTGGTTCCACAGGGTATTAATTAAAAGCTTGGAGAATATATAACCTCAGAGTTTTAGACAGAGAGATTGCCAATCGCAGGAAGGGACACATCACTTCACACTGAAAATGCGTTATCCAATTGATATTGCTGAGAAAGTATTCTACCCAATCCTGGCTATTGTTGGTGTTCCTGGTAAGTGACTGTCACCATTGAATTGGTGTAAATCTGTGTGTGAGCGGCTCTCTGATTTGAAACTCTGACTGAAAATACCTGGTCCTGATCTCGTGCTCACTGTTATATCGACACCTGGTCAACGATATCATTGTCAAATGTCTTTAAGCATGTCAATGGTTTGAATCCCTTTCATCAACTCACAATAAACCTCTGTTTGTAACTCACTAGATCTCTGACCGGTGAAGTTATTATATTGAGTGGAATCTTGTATAATGTTAGATTGGATGTCAGTAAAGGCAATCTCTCTGAAGGGAGGTTTAGGAGGAGAAAGAATAAAATCACACTGAGTGTGGGTATCTGTCAGTGTAGAATTGTACTGACTGTGGGTCACTATCCAGAGTGGAATATCTGACAGCGGTGAACAAGGATTACTGGAAGTGTCTGTCAGTGTAGAATTGTACTGACTGTGGGTCTCTCACCAGAGTGGAATATCTGATCCAATTATCTATCTATTACTGGGACTATCTGTCTGTGTGGAATTGTATTGTATGTGGGTCAGTAACTGGACTGAAATTAGTTGGTTCTATTTTGAAATGATGTATTTTATTGGTGAGGGGTCGCTCCATTCTGTGGAGTTCTCTCTGTGTGTTTTAACTTTGGAATAGGTTGAAAACAGGAAGAGTTTGGCTGTGTTTTGAAGATGTTTGATATTTATTGTATGAAGTGAAATGTCTCTATCTCTGTTTTCTATTGACCTTCTCTAACAGGAACAGATATCACCCACACTCTAATGTTTCAGAAAACCCACAGCAGTGCAGCATTCCAATAGGTTTTGTGATATTTTCTCATTCCTATTCATCCTGAAATGAACTCACAAGTTTGATCAATTTTTATGGGTGTTTTTAAACTGTCTTTCTGCTTCACACGGTTTGTGAATCTATTAACCTGAAGCCAGAAACCCCTCCAGTCCATTCACACACTTGTTTTCCAAGGAGTGATTGGGGGACTTATTGTTCTGAACAAAATGCAGCAGCGGACACTGATCTGTCGGGACATTAATGTCCCATTGAAATACCCACATTGCAAATTAATAATGAATGATGACGTGTGCCTGTAATTAGTTGTATTCTGCCTCTGTATTCACTATCACTCTCAATTTGATTCTGTCTGTAAATTATGTAATTATCATTCTGCTTCCCGATCCCATATTGTTGATGGGAATGGTGAAGGAGAGTGATCCCAGTGCTGATCCTGGTGGAACACCACTTCCCACCTTCCACCAATCAGCCTAAATCCCTTTAACTCCTCTCCCTGTTTTCTGTGTGTGTCGCCAGCATGTGTCCATCCTGCTGCTGTGTCCCCTAACTCCACTGGCTCTGAGATTACCCATCAGTCTGTTATGTCGGATCTTACTGACGGCCTTTAGAAAAATCAAATTGTTTAACATCCATCATACTACTCAGATCTATTATTTCTTGTAGTTATTGAAATAATTGGATGAAATGTGTCAGGAATAATGTTGACTTTGGAATATGTGCCGACTATTTAGTATACTCTGTGTTACTGGATTTATTTTAACTCAGACTTCTAATTCAATGCTTCCAACTGTTGACATTGTGACTGGAAGATGTGATTATATTATGTTCTAAATTCAAGAATAACAGAGACCTACTTCTGCTTTTCAATTCTTTGGTAATTATTCTGATGGTGATCAGTGAATAGATAATATTGTCTCTGCTGTTTCTGTCTATTTTATGAATATTTGTTGTGAAATCCATCCGCCTCCAGTAATCTCCCTCTACCTGGACCCCGCCCTCTGGCCTCCTAACAGCTCTTGATCTTTTCATTGAGATCTGTCAGTGCGACATCGACCGTCTCAATTTCCCTGTGCCTCTCACCAACTCTATCCTGACTCACTCTAAACTTGCTCCAATCCTCTCTCTAATATCCAACCCTGGCCTGGTGATCTAAGCTGCTCACAAGGGCGGTGCCATTATTGTCTGGTGTCCTGACCTCTTCCTCACAGAGGCTGACCGTCAGCTCTCAGGCCCATCCTGGTACCTCCCCCTGGATCAGCAGCACACCACCAAACATCATGATGTTGTTTCCAGGTCTTTCACTGACCTTGTTGACTCTGGATATCTTCTGTCCACAGTCTCAGAGATCAGAGTCCCACAATCCCACACATCCTGCATCAACCTCCCGCTTCTACCTCCTTCCCAAAATCCACAAACAGGAAAGTCCCTGTGCACCCATTATTTCGGCCTGTTCCAGCCCCACCAAGATCATTTCTTCCGATCTTGATTCCATCCACTTTACCCTGTTCTGCCCCTTCCCAAAGACAGTGGTGCCACACTGACACAGTGGTTTGCACTGCTGCCTCACAGCAGCAGGATCCCGAAATCAATTCCTACCTTGGGTGACTGTCTGTGTGGAGACTGTACTTTTTCTCCCTGTCTGTGTGGGTTTCCTCCGGGTCTCCGGTTACCTCCCATAACCCAAAGATGTGTAGGTTAGGTGGATTGGCCATGCTAAATTACTCCGTAGTGTCCAAAAAGATGTGTAGGTTAGATTAAGGGGTTAATGAGATAGGCGGGGGAGTGGACTTGGTTGAGGTACTCTTTCAGAGGTTTGGTACAGACTTAATGGGCCGAATGGCCTCCTTCTGCACTGTGGGGATGTTATGGTTCCTGATTCCTCTGGTGTCGTATGTCATATAAACAAGGTCCATTTCCCTGGCCCTAACCGCCTAATCTTCACAATGGACGTCCAATCCCTCTGCACCTCCGTTCCCCAACACGAGGGTTGTGTTCAGATCCTCATACCCTGCTTCCTGTAAAGACTGCATCTCATTCTCCCACTTTCTCCGCCTCCATCGCCTCTGATCTGATGCTGGCGTCTTCGAAAGTAGCCCCCCTGGCATGTCTGTCTTTTCCTTAACCGGGCCGTCCCCACCACCTTCCTTTGTTAACAGGGCTCTCAATCGTGTTCAATTCACTTCTCACACCTCTGTCCTCACACATCCCCCTCCCTCCCGGAAACATGATAGGGTTCCTCTCCTCACTTTCCACACCATCAGCCTTCCCATTGAATGGGAAATCCTCCTCCATTTCTGCCAACTCCAGCATGATGTCACCACCAAACACATCTTCACCTCTCTCCAACCACCCCCCTCAATGTCTGCATTCTCAGGTACCGCACCCTCCCCCTTGTCCACTTCCCCCTCACACCCCACACCCCTTTCCCTTCCCCCAGCACCTTCCCTTGCAATCACAGACGGTGCAACAACTGTCCCTTTACCTCCTCCCGTCTCCCGGTTCTCGGCAACAAACTCTCCTTTCTGGGGAAGCAGCGTTTCACTTCTGTGCCTTCAGTTTGTTCTCCTGTATTCGCTGCTGCCAATACCGCCTCCTCAACATTGGGGGGGACTAAACGCAGACTGGGAGACTGCTTTGTGGAACACCTTCACTCAGCCCACAGCATGGCCCCAGCCTTCCTATTGTGGCCATGTTAACTCAGCACCTTGCTCTCAGGCCCACATGTCTGTCCTTGGCCTGCTGCCAGAATGCAGTGAAGCCCAACGCAAGCTGGAGGAGCAACATCTCATCGTCCAATTAGGATGTTAGGTCCCGCAGGACGCAACTTTAATTTAAACAACTTTATTCATGGAACTTTCTCCTCCATCTTAACGCTCTTGTTTTGGAATGTTCCTACTTTTTTGTTGAATGCAATGAGTCCGAATATGGAGAGAGTCTATTCCGGCCAAGTGAACCCTGGGGAATGTCCAATGCCGGAGCGGGAATACTCCTGAGAAAAGCTTGGCAGGGATTCTTTCCAAACAGTGAGAGGATGGATTCCTGGGAACAGTGATGTTGGGATGTTCCAGACATGGCAATGGGGGATTCCCGGGAGCGGGTGCTTTACGAATGACTAAACCTGGGAGGGATGATCCCTCGGGATGTTCTGGAGGCTGGACAGACTCTATTCTGGACAGGCTGGGCTGCACGGTAGCACACTGGTTGGCACAGTTGATTCACAGCTCCAGGGTCCCAGGTTCGATTCCCGGCTTGGGTCACTGTCTGTGCGGAGTCTGCACTTTCTCACCCGTGTCTGCGTGGGTTCCCTCCGGGTGCTCCAGTTTCCTCTCACAGTCCAAAGATGTGCGGGTTAGGTGGATTGGCCAAGATAAATTGTGTTTAGTTTCCAAACGATTTTGATGGGGTCACTGGGTTATGGGGGTGGGGTGGGCTGAACTAGTTTTCTCTTTCCAAGGGCCGGTGCAGACTCGATGGGCCGAATGGCCTCCTTTTGCACTGTGCATTCTATATTTCTATTTCTCCCATGGTTATGAAGTGGGAAGGTCCCGCGTTTGTTTTATTTTTTTCCATTGATCGTGGAATATTCAAATAAACCAGGAGTGGGGTCCAACCCCATCAGAAATCCAGTCCAGGGAACGGTCCAATCCGGGGTGGGTCCAATAATTGAGCTGGGATGACAATCTCGGGTATGTTTGTATCCGGTTTGGGAAACCTGGCCGGCCTGAGTGAATCCTGTAAATCAGACTAAATGAGAAATGTAACCTCTCCCAAAGGTCTCTGAATTGTAAACATTTTCCTCCCACTGCCATCAAACTGACGGGGCTGCAATTCACACTTTCCCCCCATTCCCCACCTTTAACACTGGAGTTACATTTCCTACTCCCCTCTCTGCAATGTTAATCTCTGTGCCCACTCCTCTCCCCAAACCCCCACCCACCCACTGTCCATTATATTGATGCTGCAATTGTGTCCTGGTTCAGACAGGGAGATTCATTACCCAGTAATTTCCCGCGCCTCTCCTTTCTCTCTCTGACAGTTAATATACTGGGAATTGTGATTCTGTGTCGGGGGAAGTGTGGCCTCTCTACCTGCACCACTCGCTACCTGGTGGCCATGGCAACGGCGGATCTGCTGTTTATTATCACTCGTCCCATACTGAACATGATCAATGTTTATTATTTCCCCTGGAGTTTCCTGGACCTCACCCCTGTGTGTAGTGTTAACGGTGTCCTGTTCACTGCAGCCAGGGACGGTTCTGTCTGGTTCACCCTCACTTTCTCCTTTGATCGATTTGTGGCCATTCGCTGCCAGAAACTGAAAAGTAAATATTGCACCGGGAAAACTGCGGCTGTGGTTCTGTCCACAAGCGGCCTCCTGATCTGTGTTAAAAACATCCCCCTGTACTTTACATTGGAACCTGGGAGGATAATCGACAATGTCCAGTGGGACTGCGTCACACAGAGCAGCGTTTTCACTGACCCGGGATGGGGTGGGTATCTCTGGTTTGCTCAGGTTGTAACCCCATTGGTGCCGTTCTTCTCAATCCTGTTGACCAACGCTCTGACAGTCAGACACATTTTACTCAGCAGTCGGGTCCGGAAGGCACTGAGGGCCCAGAGTCAGGGAGACAATCGCAGCGACCCAGAGATGGAGAGCAGAAGGAAGTCAATGATTTTACTCTTCAGCATCTCCGGAACGTTCATCCTCCTCTGGACCGTGTCTGTTATTACATTTTTCTATATGGATGTGAGAGGATTATATTACATCACCCTTCCTCAATATACTTTACAACAAGTCGGATATATGCTGATGGATTTAAATTGCTGCACAAACACATTTATTTATGTGGTGACTCAGTCCAGGTTCAGGGAGCAGATCAAGATCGCGGTGAAATATCCGGTCACATCAATTATTAAATTAATGAGAAAATAAAACTGACTGAAAACCCCTCAGCCAATCAGAAGCTCCAACCGCTGACTGACAGCCTCTCAGCCAATCAGGAGCTCCAGCCGCTGACTCACAGTCTCTCAGCCAATCAGGAGCTCCAACCGCTGACTGTCAGCCTCTCAGCCAATCAGGAGCTCCAGCCGCCGACTGACAGCCTCTCAGCCAATCAGGAGCTCCAGCCGCTGCAGACAGCCTCTTAGCCAATCAGGAGCTCCAGCCGCTGCAGACAGCCTCTCAGCCAATCAGGAGCTCCAACCGCTGACTGACAGCCTCTCAGCCAATCAGGAGCTCCAGCCGCTAACTGACAGTCTCTCAGCCAATCAGGAGCTCCAGCCGCTGACTGACAGTCTCTCAGCCAATCAGGAGCCCCAATCGCTTACTGACAGCCTCTCAGCCAATCGGGAGCTCCAGCCGCTGACTGGCAGTCTCTCAGCCAATCAGGAGCCCCACCCGCTGACTGACAGTCTCTCAGGCAATCAGGAGCTCCAGCCGCTGACTGACAGTCTCTCAGCCAATCAGGAGCTCCAGCCGCTAACTGACAGTCTCTCAGCCAATCAGGAGCTCCAGCCGCTGCCTGACAGCCACTCAGCCAATCAGGAGCTCCAGCCGCCGACTGACAGCCTCTCAGCCAATCAGGAGCTCCAGCCGCTGACTGACAGTCTCTCAGCCAATCAGGAGCCCCAACCGCTGACTGACAGACTCTCAGCCAATCGGGAGCCCCAGCCGCTGACTGGCAGTCTCTCAGCCAATCAGGAGCCCCAACCGCTGACTGACAGTCTCTCAGCCAATCAGGAGCTCCAGCAGCTGACTGACAGCCTCTCAGCCAATCAGGAGCTCCAGCCGCTGACTGACAGCCTCTCAGCCAATCAGGAGCTCCAGCCGCTGACTGACAGTCTCTCAGCCAATCAGGAGCTCCAGCCGCTGACTGACAGCCTCTCAGCCAATCAGGAGATCCAGCCGCTGACTGACAGTCTCTCAGCCAATCAGGAGCTCCAGCCGCTGACTGGCAGCCACTCAGCCAATCAGGAGCACAAGCCGCTGACTGACAGTCTCTCAGCGAATCAGGAGCTCCAGCCGCTGACCGACAGTCTCTCAGCCAATCAGGAGCTCCAGCCGCTGACCGACAGCCTCTCAGCCAATCAGGAGCTCCTGCCGCTGACCGACAGTCTCTCAGCCAATCAGGAGCTCCAGCCGCTGACAGACAGTCTCTCAGCCAATCAGGAGCTCCAGCCGCTGACTGACAGCCTCTCATCCAATCAGCAACTCCAGCCGCTGACTGACAGCCTCTCATCCAATCTGCAGCTCCAACCGCTGACTGACAGTCTATGAGCCAATCAGGAGATGGGTCTGGTGCGTGGGGAGCACTGACAGTGCTAGCTGTGTGGTGGGAGCACTGACAGTGCTCGCTGTGTGGTGGGAGCACTGACAGTGCTGTCTGTGTGGGGAGAGCACTGACAGTGCTGGCTGTGTGGGGGAGCACTGACAGTGCTGGCTGTGTGGTGGGAGCACTGACAGTGCTGGCTGTGTGGGGGAGCACTGACAGTGCTGGCTGTGTAGTGGGAGCACTGAGAGTGCCGGCTGTGTGGGTGGAGCACTGACAGTGCTGGCTGTGTGCTGGGAGCACTGACAGTGCTGGCTGTGTGGAGGGAGCACTGACAGTGCTGGCTGTGTGGTGGGAGCACTGTCAGTGCTGGCTGTGTGGTGGGAGCACTGACAGTGCTGGCTGTGTGGGGGAGCACTGACAGTGCTGGCTGTTTGGTGGGAGCACTGACAGTGCTGGCTGTCTGGGGGAGCACTAAACAGTGTTGGCTGTTTGGGGGGAGCACTGACAGTGCTGGCTGTGTGGTGGGAGCACTGACAGTACTGGCAGTGTGGGGAGAGCACTGACAGTGCTGGCTGTGTGGTGGGAGCACTGACAGTGCTGGCTGTGTGTGGGAGCACTGACAGTGCTGGCTGTGTGGTGGGAGCACTGACAGTGCTGGCTGTGTGGCGGGAGCACGGACAGTGCTGGCTGTGTGGTGGGAGCACTGACACTGTTGGCTGTGTGGTGGGAGCACTGACAGTGCTGGCTGTGTGGGGGGAGCACTGACAGGGCTGGCTGTGTGGTGGGAGCACTGACAGTGCTGGCTGTGTGGTGGGGCACTGACAGTGCTGGCTGTGTGGGGGAGCACTGACAGTGCTGGCTGTGTGGGGAGCACTGACAGTGCTGGCTGTGTGGGGGAGCACTGACAGTGCTGGCTGTGTGGGGAGAGCACTGACAGTGCTGGCTGTGTGGGGAGAGCACTGACAGTGCTGGCTGTGTGGTGGGAGCACTGACAGTGCTGGCTGTTTGGGGGAGCACTGACAGTGCTGGCTGTGTGGTGGGAGCACTGACAGTGCTGGCTGTGTGGCGGGAGCACTGACAGTGCTGGCTGTGTGGGGGGAGAACTGACAGTGCTGGCTGTGTGGGGGAGCACTGACAGTGCTGGCTGTGTGAGGGAGCACTGACAGTGCTGGCTGTGTGGGGGAGCACTGACAGTGCTGGATGTGTGTGCGGGAGCACTGACAGTGCTGGCTGTGTGGGGAGAGCACTGACAGTGCTGGCTGTGTGGTGGGAGCACTGACAGTGCTGGCTGTTTGGGGGAGCACTGACAGTGCTGGCTGTGTGGTGGGAGCACTGACAGTGCTGGCTGTGTGGCGGGAGCACTGACAGTGCTGGCTGTGTGGGGGGAGCACTGAGAGTGCTGGCTGTGTGGTGGGAGCACTGACAGTGCTGGCTGTGTCGGGTCGCACTGCCAGTGCTGGCTGTGTGGGGGAGCACTGACAGTGCTAGCCGTGTGGTGGGAGCACTGACAGTGCTGGCTGTGTGGTGGGAGCGCTGACAGTGCTGGCTTTGTGGTGGGAGCAGTGCTGACTGTGTGGGGGAGCACTGACAGTGCTGGCTGTGTGGGGGAGCACTGACAGTGCTAGCTGTGTTGTGGGAGCACTGACAGTGCTGGCTGTGTGGTGGGAGCACTGACAGTGCTGGCTGTGTGGGGAGAGCACTGACAGTGCTGGCTGTGTGGGGGTGCACTGACCGTGCTGGCTGTGTGGTGGGAGCACTGACAGTGCTGGCTGTGTGGGGGAGCACTGACAGTGCTGGCTGTGTAGTGGGAGCACTGAGAGTGCCGGCTGTGTGGGTGGAGCACTGACAGTGCTGGCTGTGTGGTGGGAGCACTGACAGTGCTGGCTGTGTGGAGGGAGCACTGACAGTGCTGGCTGTGTGGTGGGAGCACTGTCAGTGCTGGCTGTGTGGTGGGAGCACTGACAGTACTGGCTGTGTGGGGGAGCACTGACAGTGCTGGCTGTTTGGTGGGAGCACTGACAGTGCTGGCTGTGTGGGGGAGCACTGACAGTGTTGGCTGTTTGGGGGAGCACTGACAGTGCTGGCTGTGTGGTGGGAGCACTGACAGTACTGGCTGTGTGGGGAGAGCACTGACAGTGCTGGCTGTGTGGTGGGAGCACTGACAGTGCTGGCTGTGTGTGGGAGCACTGACAGTGCTGGCTGTGTGGTGGGAGCACTGACAGTGCTGGCTGTGTGGCGGGAGCACGGACAGTGCTGGCTGTGTGGTGGGAGCACTGACACTGTTGGCTGTGTGGCGGGAGCACTGACAGTGCTGGCTGTGTGGGGGGAGCACTGACAGTGCTGACTGTGTGGTGGGAGCACTGACAGTGCTGGCTGTGTGGTGGGGCACTGACAGTGCTGGCTGTGTGGTGGGAGCACTGACAGTGCTGGCTGTGTGGTGGGAGCACTGACAGTGCTGGCTGTGTGGGGGAGCACTGACAGTGCTGGCTGTGTGGGGGAGCACTGACAGTGCTGGCTGTGTGGGGGAGCACTGACAGTGCTGGATGTGTGTGCGTGAACACTGACTGTGCTGGCTGTGTGTGGAGAGCACTGACAGTGCTGGCTGTGTGGTGGGAGCACTGACAGTGCTGGCTGTGTGGGGAGAGCACTGACAGTGCTGGCTGTGTGGGGGAGCACTGACAGTGCTGGCTGTGTGGTGGGAGCACTGACAGTGCTGGCTGTGTGGGGGAGCACTGACAGTGCTGGCTGTGTAGTGGGAGCACTGAGAGTGCCGGCTGTGTGGGTGGAGCACTGACAGTGCTGGCTGTGTGCTGGGAGCACAGACAGTGCTGGCTGTGTGGAGGGAGCACTGACAGTGCTGGCTGTGTGGTGGGAGCACTGTCAGTGCTGGCTGTGTGGTGGGAGCACTGACAGTGCTGGCTGTGTGGGGGAGCACTGACAGTGCTGGCTGTTTGGTGGGAGCACTGACAGTGCTGGCTGTCTGGGGGAGCACTAAACAGTGTTGGCTGTTTGGGGGGAGCACTGACAGTGCTGGCTGTGTGGTGGGAGCACTGACAGTACTGGCTGTGTGGGGAGAGCACTGACAGTGCTGGCTGTGTGGCGGGAGCACTGACAGTGCTGGCTGTGTGTGGGAGCACTGACAGTGCTGGCTGTGTGGTGGGAGCACTGACAGTGCTGGCTGTGTGGCGGGAGCACGGACAGTGCTGGCTGTGTGGTGGGAGCACTGACACTGTTGGCTGTGTGGTGGGAGCACTGACAGTGCTGGCTGTGTGGGGGGAGCACTGACAGGGCTGGCTGTGTGGTGGGAGCACTGACAGTGCTGGCTGTGTGGTGGGGCACTGACAGTGCTGGCTGTGTGGGGGAGCACTGACAGTGCTGGCTGTGTGGGGAGCACTGACAGTGCTGGCTGTGTGGGGGAGCACTGACAGTGCTGGCTGTGTGGGGAGAGCACTGACAGTGCTGGCTGTGTGGGGAGAGCACTGACAGTGCTGGCTGTGTGGTGGGAGCACTGACAGTGCTGGCTGTTTGGGGGAGCACTGACAGTGCTGGCTGTGTGGTGGGAGCACTGACAGTGCTGGCTGTGTGGCGGGAGCACTGACAGTGCTGGCTGTGTGGGGGGAGCACTGACAGTGCTGGCTGTGTGGGGGAGCACTGACAGTGCTGGCTGTGTGGGGGAGCACTGACAGTGCTGGCTGTGTGGGGGAGCACTGACAGTGCTGGATGTGTGTGCGGGAGCACTGACAGTGCTGGCTGTGTGGGGAGAGCACTGACAGTGCTGGCTGTGTGGTGGGAGCACTGACAGTGCTGGCTGTTTGGGGGAGCACTGACAGTGCTGGCTGTGTGGTGGGAGCACTGACAGTGCTGGCTGTGTGGCGGGAGCACTGACAGTGCTGGCTGTGTGGGGGGAGCACTGAGAGTGCTGGCTGTGTGGTGGGAGCACTGACAGTGCTGGCTGTGTCGGGTCGCACTGCCAGTGCTGGCTGTGTGGGGGATCACTGACAGTGCTAGCCGTGTGGTGGGAGCACTGACAGTGCTGGCTGTGTGGTGGGAGCGCTGACAGTGCTGGCTTTGTGGTGGGAGCAGTGCTGACTGTGTGGGGGAGCACTGACAGTGCTGGCTGTGTGGGGGAGCACTGACAGTGCTAGCTGTGTTGTGGGAGCACTGACAGTGCTGGCTGTGAGGTGGGAGCACTGACAGTGCTGGCTGTGTGGGGAGAGCACTGACAGTGCTGGCTGTGTGGGGGAGCACTGACAGTGCTGGCTGTGTGGTGGGAGCACTGACAGTGCTGGCTGTGTGGGGGAGCACTGACAGTGCTGGCTGTGTAGTGGGAGCACTGAGAGTGCCGGCTGTGTGGGTGGAGCACTGACAGTGCTGGCTGTGTGGTGGGAGCACTGACAGTGCTGGCTGTGTGGAGGGAGCACTGTCAGTGCTGGCTGTGTGGTGGGAGCACTGACAGTGCTGGCTGTGTGGGGGAGCACTGACAGTGCTGGCTGTATGCTGGGAGCACTGACAGTGCTGGCTGTGTGGGGGAGCACTGACAGTGTTGGCTGTTTGGGGGGAGCACTGACAGTGCTGGCTGTGTGGTGGGAGCACTGACAGTACTGGCTGTGTGGGGAGAGCACTGACAGTGCTGGCTGTGTGGTGGGAGCACTGACAGTGCTGGCTGTGTGTGGGAGCACTGACAGTGCTGGCTGTGTGGTGGGAGCACTGACAGTGCTGGCTGTGTGGCGGGAGCACGGACAGTGCTGGCTGTGTGGTGGGAGCACTGACACTGTTGGCTGTGTGGCGGGGGCACTGACAGAGCTGGCTGTGTGGGGGGAGCACTGACAGTGCTGGCTGTGTGGTGGGAGCACTGACAGTGCTGGCTGTGTGGTGGGGCACTGACAGTGCTGGCTGTGTGGTGGGAGCACTGACAGTGCTGGCTGTGTGGTGGGAGCACTGACAGTGCTGGCTGTGTGGGGGAGCACTGACAGTGCTGGCTGTGTGGGGGAGCACTGACAGTGCTGGCTGTGTGGGGGAGCACTGACAGTGCTGGATGTGTGTGCGTGAACACTGACTGTGCTGGCTGTGTGTGGAGAGCATTGACAGTGCTGGCTGTGTGGTGGGAGCACTGACAGTGCTGGCTGTTTGGGGGAGCACTGACAGTGCTGGCTGTGTGGTGGGAGCACTGACAGTGCTGGCTGTGTGGCGGGAGCACTGACAGTGCTGGCTGTGTGGGGGGAGCACTGAGAGTGCTGGCTGTGTGGTGGGAGCACTGACAGTGCTGGCTGTGTCGGGTCGCACTGCCAGTGCTGGCTGTGTGGGGGAGCACTGCCAGTGCTGGCTGTGTCGGGTCGCACTGCCAGTGCTGGCTCTGTGGGGGAGCACTAACAGTGCTGGCTGTGTGGTGGGAGCACTGACAGTGCTGGCTGTGTGGGGGAGCACTGACAGAGCTGGCTGTGAGGGGGGAGCACTGACAGTGCTGACTGTGTGGGGGAAGCATTGACAGTGCTGGCTGTGTGGTGGGAGCGCTGACAGTGCTGGCTTTGTGGTGGGAGCACTGACAGTGCTGACTGTGTGGGGGAGCACTGACAGTGCTGGCTGTGTGGGGCGAGCACGGACAGTGCTGGCTGTGTGGTGGGAGCACTGACAATGCTGGCTGTGTGGGGGGAGCACGGAGAGTGCTGCCTGTGGAGGGGGATCACTGACAGTGCTGGCCGTTTGTGGGGAGCACTGACAGTGCTGCCTGTGTGGGGGGAGCACTGCCAGTGCTGGCTGTGTGGGGGAGCATTGACAGTGCTGGTTGTGTGGTGGGAGCACTGACAGTGCTGGCTGTGTGGTGGGAGCACTGACAGTGTTGGCTGTGTGGGGGGAGCACATACAGAGCTGGCTGTGTGAGGGAGCACTGACAGTGCTGGCTGTGTGGGGGAGCAATGACAGTGCTGGCTGTGTGGTGGGAGCACTGACAGGGCTGGCTGTGTTGTGGGAGCACTGACAATGCTGGCTGTGATGTGGGAGCACTGACAGTGCTGGCTGTGTGGTGGGAGCACTGTCAGTGCTGGCTGTGTTGTGGGAGCACTGACAGGGCTGGCTGTGTGGTGGGAGTACTGACAGTGCTGCCTGTGTAGGGGAGCACTGACACTGCTGGCTGTGTGGTGGGAGCACTGACAGTGCTGGCTGTGTGGGGGAGCACTGACAGTGCTGGCTGTGTTGTGGGAGAACTAACAGTGCTGGCTGTGTGGTGGGAGCACAGACAGTGCTGGCTGTGTGGAGGGAGCACTGACACGGCTGGCTGTGTGGTGGGAGCACTGACAGTGCTGGCTGTGTGGTGGGAGCACTGACAGTGCTGGCTGTGTGGGGAGCACTGACAGTGCTGGCTGTGTGGTGGGAGCACTGACGGTGCTGGCTGTGTGGTGGGAGCACTGATAGTGCTGGCTGTGTGGTGGGAGCGCTGACAGTGTTGGCTGTGTGGTGGGAGCAATGTCAGTGCTGGCTGTGCGGGGGGTGCATTGACAGTGCTGTATGCGTGGAAGAGCACTGACAGTGCTGGCTGCGTGGTGGGAGCACTGATAGTGCTGGCCTTGTGGAGGGAGCACTGACACGGCAGCCTGTGTGACGGGAGCACTGACAGTGCAGGCTGTGTGGTGGGAGCACTGACAGTGCTGGCTGTATGGGGGTGCACTGACAGTGCTGGCTGTGTGGGGGGAGCACTGACAGTGCAGGCTGCGTGGGGGGAGCACTGACAGTGCTGGCTTTTTGGGGAGCACTGACAGTGCTGTCTGTGTGGTGGGAGCACTGACACTGCTGGCTGTGTGGTGGGAGCACTGACAGTGCTGGCTGTGTGGGGAGCACTGACAGTGCTGGCTGTGTGGTGGGAGCACTGACAGTGCTGGCTGTGTGGGGGAGCACTGACAGTGCTGGCTGTGTCGGGGGAGCACTGGCAGTGCTGGCTATGTTGGGGGGGGGCACTGACAGTGCTGGCAGTGTGGTGGGACCACTGACAGGGCTGGCTGTGTTGTGGTAGCACTGACAGTGCTGGCTGTGTGGTGGAAGCACTGACAGTGCTGGCTGTGTGGTGGGAGATCTGACGGTGCTGGATGTGTGGTGGGAGCACTGACAGTGCTGGCTGTGTGGGGGAGCACTGACAGTACTGGCTGTGTGGGAGAGCACTGACAGTGCTGGCTGTGTGGGGGGAGCACGGACAGTACTGGCTGTGTGGGGGGAGCACTGACAGTGCTGGCTGTGTGGCGGAGCACTGACAGTGCTGGCTGTGTGGTGGGAGCACTGGCAGTGCTGGCTGTGTGGGTGGAGCACTGACAGTGCTGGCTGTGTGGGGGAGCACTGACAGTGTTGGCTGTGTGCTGGGAGCACTGATAGTGCTGGCTGTGTGTGGGTAGTACTGACAGTGCTGGCTGTGTGGGGGTAGCACTGACAGTGCTGGCTGTGTGGGGGAGCACTGACAGTGCTGGCTGTGTGGGGGTAGCACTGACAGTGCTGGCTGTGTGGGGGAGCACTGACAGTGCTGGCTGTGTGGTGGGCGCACTGACAGTGTTGGCTGTGTGGTGGGAGCACTGGCAGTGCTGGCTGTGTGGGGGAGCACTGTCAGTGCTGGCTCTGTGGTGGGAGCACTGAAAGTGCTGGCTGTGTGGGGGAGCACTGACAGAGATGGCTGTGTGGTGGGAGCACTGACAGTGCTGGCTGTGTTGTGGGAGCACTGACAGTGCTGGATATGTGGGAGAGAACTGACAGTGCTGGCTGAGTGAGTGGAGCACTGACATGCTGGCTGTGTGGGGGGAGCACTGACACTGCTGGCAGTGTGGGGAGAGCACTGACAGTGCTGGCTGTGTGGTGGGAGCACTGACAGTGCTGGATGCGTGGTGGGAGCACTGACAGTGCTGGCTGTGTGGGGGGAGCAATGACAGTGCTGGCTGTGTGGTGGGAGCACTGACAGTGCTGGCTGTGTGGGGGTGCACTGACAGTGCTGGCTGTGTGGGGGAGCACTGACAATGCTTGCTGATTGGGGGGAGCACTGACAGTTCTGGCTGTGTGGGGCGAGCTCGGACAGTGTTGGCTGTGTGGGGGGAGCAATGACAGTGCTGGCTGTGTGGTGGGAGCACTGACAGTGCTGGCTGTGTGGGGGTGCACTGACAGTGCTGGCTGTGTGGGGGAGCACTGACAATGCTTGCTGATTGGGGGGAGCACTGACAGTTCTGGCTGTGTGGGGCGAGCTCGGACAGTGCTGGCTGTGTGGTGGGAGCACTGACAGTGCTGGTTGTGTGGGGTAGCACTGACAGTGCTGGCTGTGTGGGGGAGCACTGACAGTGCTGGCTGTGTGTTGTGAGAGCAATGACAGTGCTGGCTGTGTGGTGGTAGCACTGACAGTGCTGGCTGTGTTGTGGGAGCACTGACAGGGCTGGCTGTTTGGTGGGAGCACTGACAGTGCTGGCTGTGTGGGGGAGCACTGACACTGCTGGCTGTGTGGTGGGAGCACTGACAGTGCTGGCTGTGTGGGGGGAGCACTGACAGTGCTGGCTGTCTGGTGGGAGCACTGACAGTGTTGGCTGTGTGGTGGGAGCACTGGCAGTGCTGGCTGTGTGAGGGAGCACTCTCAGTGCTGGCTCTGTGGTGGGGGCACTGGAAGTGCTGGCTGTGTGGGGGAGCACTGACAGAGATGGCTGTGTGGTGGGAGCACTGACAGTGCTGGCTGTGTGGTGGGAGCACTGACAGTGCTGGATATGTGGGAGAGAACTGACAGTGCTGGCTGAGTGAGTGGAGCACTGACATGCTGGCTGTGTGGCGGGAGCACTGACACTGCTGGCAGTGTGGGGAGAGCACTGACAGTGCTGGCTGTATGGTGGGGGCACTGACAGTGCTGGCTGCGTGGTGGGAGCACTGACAGTGCTGGCTGTTTGGGGGGAGCAATGACAGTGCTGGCTGTGTGGTGGGAGCACTGACAGTGCTGGCTGTGTGGGGGTGCACTGACAGTGCTGGCTGTGTGGGGGAGCACTGACAGTGCTTGCTGATTGGGGGAGCACTGACAGTTCTGGCTGAGTGGGGCGAGCTCGGACAGTGCTGGCTGTGTGGTGGGAGCACTGACAATGCTGGTTGTGTGGCGGGAGCACTGACAGTGCATGCTGTGTGGTGGGAGCACTGGCAGTGTTGGCTGTGTGGGGGGAGCACTTACAGTGCTGGCTGTGTGGGGGAGCACTGACAGTGCTGGTTGTGTGGGGGAGCACTGACAGTGCTGGCTGTGTGGTGGGAGCAATGACAGTTCTGGCTGTGTGGTGGTAGCACTGACAGTGCTGGCTGTGTTGTGGGAGCACTGACAGAGCTGGCTGCTGGGTGGGAGCACTGACAGTGCTGGCTGTGTGGGGGAGCACTGACACTGCTGGCTGTGTGGTGGGAGCACTGACAGTGCTGGCTGTGTGGGGGAGCACTGACAGTGCTGGCTGTGTGGTGGGGGAACTGACAGTGGTGGCTGTGCGGGGGGAGCACTGACAGTGCTGGCTGTGTGAGGGAGCACTGACTGTGCTGGCTGTGTGGTGGGAGCACTGACAGTGCTGGCTGTGAGGTGGGAGCACTGACAGTGCTGGCTGTGCGGGGGGAGCACTGACAGTGCTGGCTGTGTGGGGGAGCACTGACAGTGCTGGCTGTGTGGGGGTAGCACTGACAGTGCTGGCTGTGTGGGGAGCACTGACAGTGCTGGCTGTGTGGTGGGAGCACTGACAGTGTTGGCTGTGTGGTGGGAGCACTGGCAGTGCTGGCTGTGTGGGGGGAGCACTGTCAGTGCTGGCTCTGTGGTGGGAGCACTGGCAGTGCTGGCTGTGTGGGGAGCACTGACAGAGATTGCTGTGTGGTGGGAGCACTGACATTGCTGGATATGTGGGGGAGAATTGACAGTGCTGGCTGAGTGAGTGGAGCACTGACATGCTGGCTGTGTGGGGGGAGCACTGACACTGCTGGCAATGTGGGGATAGCACTGACAGTGCTGGCTGTGTGGTGGGAGCACTGACAGTGCTGGCTGCGTGGTGGGAGCACTGACAGTGCTGGCTGTGTGGGGGTGCACTGACAGTGCTGGCTGTGTGGGGGAGCACTGACAATGCTGGCTGTGTGGTGGGAGCACTGACAGTGCTAGCTGATTGGGGGGAGCACTTACAGTGCTGGCTGTGTGGGAGCACTGACAGTGCTGGCTGTGTGGGGAGCACTAACAGTACTGGCTGTGTGGTGAGAGCACTGACAGTGCTGGCTGTGTGGGGAGCACTGACAGTGCTGGCTGTGTGTGGGAGCACTGACAGTGCTGGCTGTGTGGTGGGAGCACTGACAGTGCTGGCTGTGTGGGGGGAGCACTGACAGTGCTGGCTGTGTAGGGGAGCACTGGCAGTGCTGGCTGTGTGGTGGGAGAACTGACACGGCTGGCTGTGTGGGGGAGCACTGACAGTGCTGGCAGTGTGGGGGGATCACTGACAGTGCTGGCTGTGTGGTGGGAGCACTGACAGTGCTGGCTGTGTGGGGCGAGCACGGGCAGTGCTGGCTGTGTGGGGGAGCACAGACAGTGCTGGCTGTGTGGGGGAGCGCTGACAGTGCTGGCTGTGTGGTGGGAGCACTGACAGTGCTAGCTGATTGGGGGAGCACTGACCGTGCTGGCATTGTGGGGCGAGCACGGACAGTTCTGGCTGTGTGGTGGGAGCACTGACAGTGCTGGCTGTGTGGGGGAGCACGGACAGTGCTGCCTGTGTTGGGGGATCACTGACAGTGCTGGCTGTGTGGTGGGAGAACTGACAGTGTTGGCTGTGTGGGGGGAGCACTTACAGTGCTGGCTGTGTCGGGGGAGCACTGACAGTGTTGGCTGTGTGGTGGGAGCACTGGCAGTGCTGGCTGTGTGGGGGGAGCACTGTCAGTGCTGGCTCTGTGGTGGGAGCACTGGCAGTGCTGGCTGTGTGGGGGAGCACTGACAGAGATGGCTGTGTGGTGGGAGCACTGACAGTGCTGGCTGAGTGGTAGGAGCACTGACAGTGCTGGATATGTGGGGGAGAATTGACAGTGCTGGCTGAGTGAGTGGAGCACTGACATGCTGGCTGTGTGGGGGGAGCACTGACACTGCTGGCAGTGTGGGGATAGCACTGACAGTGCTGGCTGTGTGGTGGGAGCACTGACAGTGCTGGCTGCGTGGTGGGAGCACTGACAGTGCTGGCTGTGTGGGGGTGCACTGACAGTGCTGGCTGTGTGGGGGAGCACTGACAATGCTGGCTGTGTGGTGGGAGCACTGACAGTGCTAGCTGATTGGGGGGAGCACTTACAGTGCTGGCTGTGTGGGAGCACTGACAGTGCTGGCTGTGTGGGGAGCACTGACAGTACTGGCTGTGTGGTGAGAGCACTGACAGTGCTGGCTGTGTGGGGAGCACTGACAGTGCTGGCTGTGTGTGGGAGCACTGACAGTGCTGGCTGTGTGGTGGGAGCACTGACAGTGCTAGCTGATTGGGGGAGCACTGACCGTGCTGGCTTTGTGGGGCGAGCACGGACAGTTCTGGCTGTGTGGTGGGAGCACTGACAGTGCTGGCTGTGTGGGGGAGCACGGACAGTGCTGCCTGTGTTGGGGGATCACTGACAGTGCTGGCTGTGTGTGGGGAGCACTGACAGTGCTGGCTGTGTGGGGGGAGCACTGCCAGTGCTGGCTGTGTGGTGGGAGCACTGACAGTGCTGGCTGTGTGGTGGGAGAACTGACAGTGTTGGCTGTGTGGGGGGAGCACTTACAGTGCTGGCTGTGTCGGGGGAGCACTGACAGTGCTGGCTGTGTGGGGGAGCACTGACAGTGCTGGCTGTGTGGTGGGAACACTGACAGTGCTGGCTGTGTGGTGGGAGCACTGACAGTGCTGGCTGTGTTGTGGGAGCACTGACAGTGCTGGCTGTGTGGGGGAGCACTGACAATGCTGGCTGTGTGGTGGGAGCACTGACAGTGCTGGCTGTGTGGTGGGAGCACTGACAGTGCTGGCTGTGTTGTGGGAGCACTGACAGGGCTGGCTGTGTGGTGGGAGAACTGACAGTGCTGGCTGTGTGGGGGAGCACTGACACTGCTGGCTGTGTGGTGGGAGCACTGACAGTACTGGCTGTGTGGCGGAGCACTGACAGTGCTGGTTGTGTGGTGGGAGCACTGACACTGCTGGCTGTGTGGTGGGAGCACTGACAGTGCTGGCTGTGTGGGGTAGCACTGACAGTGCTGGCTGTGTGGAGGGAGCACTGATACTGCTGGCTGTGTGGTGGGAGCACTGACAGTGCTGGCTGTGTGGTGGGAGCACTGACAGTGCTGGCTGTGTGAGCGAGCACTGACAGTGCTGGCTGTGTGTGGGGAGTACTGACAGTGCTGGCTGTGTGGGGGGAGCACTGACAGTGCTGGCTGTGTGTGGGAGCACTGACAGTGTTGGCTGTGTGGAGGAGCACTGACAGTGCCGGCTGTGTAGGGGAGCACTGACAGTGCTGGCTGTGTGTGGGAGCACTGACTGTGTTGGCTGTGTGGAGGAGCACTGACAGTGCTGGCTGTGTGGGGGAAGCACTGACAGTGCTGTGTGTGTGGTGTGAGCTGTAGAGGGTTCCATCTCTGCTACTCCACTACTGGGCCGATATCTGGGGTTTGAGTATCTGTGTGTGTCTCTCTCCAGCTGGCACTGAAACTTCAGAGGCCAGGGGATGCCGCACTGGGACACCTCCACGGAAGAGAGCACTGAATCAAGCCTGCCGTTTATCCCTAACCGGAAGCCTGAGGCTTATATCACACAGATATCCAGACCCCCACCAATGCCCAGGTGATTCTCTCTCTTGCCGGTGGTGCAACACCCACCCGGTTCCTACTTCGCTGGAGTAGCTTTCCCAAGAGTGAGAATAGGACACTGCTGTTTATTACCTAACCAGCAGCCTGTCCTGAGTGAATCGTTCAAGATGACCCCAGATTCTCGACCCCGGAATTAAGGTGAGGAATATCTTAACAATGACTTGGTCAGAGATCGCTGGTGAGAGATTGAAGAATTGAAACGGCTCCAATTATCAGCAAATCGAGGTTTATTGCAAAACCCAGGTCAAAATCATCAAACAGAAGAAATTATAATAAAATCTCAAACTCTAACACAAACTAAGTCTATTCAGAAAGTACTATAACGGACACAACGTTAAATCTTATTGTTACACAGTTTTAGCAATGACACAGAACACAAATCAAGTCCCCTTCCCCAAAGCCTCAACAACTATCAAGGTCAAGGGAGTTTCGCAAGCTGCTGCAGGGTACTTACAGTCACAGGCTGCAGGAGGTCAAGTCGAAGGTGGAGAGGTCAAGCCAAGAGACCCTCAATCGAAACACAGCCCCTTTTATATCCGTTTTACCTGGCTTTTTCCTGTGTTCGGCCAGCCCCTTTTGCATTGAATCCATAAGGTTTAAAGTTCACGCTGGTCCTGCCCCCTTTGAGCCCGTCAGACCTGTCAAGATAGGAGTACCTCCCCTAGGTCCGCCTCCAGTCTGCTTTTTGAGATAACGAGGTTGAGCTCCCTTGTGAAGATTATCAAAGTCTTCCATCTGCTCTGGAGATCGCTGCTATGTTGATGGGGTGTTGATTGGATTCTGCTCTGGTGGAGGCATAGTCATTTACATCTGCATGGGGCTATGACCATCCCATTGTCCTGCTTGCAGGCAGGCCCCTTGTGTATTCCCGTGCCCCTTTGTCTCTGTGTTTAATCTTATCTAGTTGTCTGGCTCCTTCTTCCTTGTAGCTCCTGGGGGGGGGGTTTGTTAATACCTATGCCCCTACTCAGCTCAGCGGACCAAGCCTGCTGGGAAATTTGGTTACGTTCCTTTGGCTGAAAAGTGTCCAGTTTACAGTCTCTGAGTTTTATTCTTGGGCAGTCCAAAAAGGGCCGAATTGCCCGAAAACCTTACAGAGCAATGACAGTGCTGGCTGTGTGGTGGGAGCACTGAGAGTGCTGGCTGTGTGGGGGAGCACTGACAGTGCTGGCTTTGTGGGGGAGCACTGGCAGTGCTGGCTGTGTGGTGGGAGCAGTGACAGTGCTGTGTGTGTGGTGGTAGCACTGAAAGTGCTGGCTGTGTTGTAGGAGCACTGACAGTGCTGGCTGTGTGAGGGGAGCACTGACAATGCTGGCTGTGTGGTGGGAGCACTGACAGTGCTGGCTGTGTTGTGGGAGCACTGACAGGGCTGGCTGTGTGGTGGGAGCACTGACAGTGCTGGCTGTGTGGGGGGAGCACTGACACTTCTGGCTGTGTGGTGGGAGCACTGACAGTGCTGACTGTGTGGGGGAGCACTGACAGTTCTGGCTGTGTGGTGGGAGAACTGACAGTGCTGGCTGTGTGGTGGGAGCACTGACAGTGCTGCCTGTGTGGAGGGGGCACTGACAGTGCTGGCTGTGTGGGGGCAGCACTGACAGTGCTGGCAGTGTGGTGGGAGCACTGACAGTGCTGGTTGTGTGGTGGGAGCACTGACAGTGCTGGCTGTGTGGGGGAGCACGGACAGTGCTGCCTGTGTTGGGGGATCACTGACAGTGCTGGCTGTGTGTGGGGAGCACTGACAGTGCTGGCTGTGTGGGGGGAGCACTGCCAGTGCTGGCTGTGTGGTGGGAGCACTGACAGTGCTGGCTGTGTGGTGGGAGAACTGACAGTGTTGGCTGTGTGGGGGGAGCACTTACAGTGCTGGCTGTGTCGGGGGAGCACTGACAGTGCTGGCTGTGTGGGGGAGCACTGACAGTGCTGGCTGTGTGGTGGGAACACTGACAGTGCTGGCTGTGTGGTGGGAGCACTGACAGTGCTGGCTGTGTTGTGGGAGCACTGACAGTGCTGGCTGTGTGGTGGGAGCACTGACAGTGCTGGCTGTGTTGTGGGAGCACTGACAGGGCTGGCTGTGTGGTGGGAGAACTGACAGTGCTGGCTGTGTGGGGGAGCACTGACACTGCTGGCTGTGTGGTGGGAGCACTGACAGTACTGGCTGTGTGGCGGAGCACTGACAGTGCTGGTTGTGTGGTGGGAGCACTGACACTGCTGGCTGTGTGGTGGGAGCACTGACAATGCTGGCTGTGTGGTGGGAGCACTGACAGTGCTGGCTGTGCGGTGGGAGCACTGACACTGCTGGCTGTGTGGTGGGAGCACTGACAGTGCTGGCTGTGTGGTGGGAGAACTGACAGTGCTGGCTGTGTGAGGGAGCACTGACACTGCTGGCTGTGTGGTGGGAGCACTGACAGTACTGGCTGTGTGGGGGAGCACTGACAGTGCTGGTTTTGTGGTGGGAGCACTGACACTGCTGGCTGTGTGGTGGGAGCACTGACAGTGCTGGCTGTGTGGGGTAGCACTGACAGTGCTGGCTGTGTGGAGGGAGCACTGATACTGCTGGCTGTGCGGTGGGAGCACTGACAGTGCTGGCTGTGTGGTGGGAGCACTGACAGTGCTGGCTGTGTGAGCGAGCACTGACAGTGCTGGCTGTGTGTGGGGAGCACTGACAGTGCTGGCTGTGTGGGGGGAGCACTGACAGTGCTGGCTGTGTGTGGGGGCACCGACAGTGTTGGCTGTGTGGAGGAGCACTGACAGTGCCGGCTGTGTGGGGGAGCACTGACAGTGCTGGCTGTGTGTGGGAGCACTGACTGTGTTGGCTGTGTGGAGGAGCACTGACAGTGCTGGCTGTGTGGGGGAAGCACTGACAGTGCTGTGTGTGTGGTGGGAGCTGTAGAGGGTTCCATCTCTGCTACTCCACTACTGGGCCGATATCTGGGGTTTGAGTATCTGTGTGTGTCTCTCTCCAGCTGGCACTGAAACTTCAGAGGCCAGGGGATGCCGCACTGGGACACCTCCACGGAAGAGAGCACTGAATCAAGCCTGCCGTTTATCCCTAACCGGAAGCCTGAGGCTTATATCACACAGATATCCAGACCCCCACCAATGCCCAGGTGATTCTCTCTCTTGCCGGTGGTGCAACACCCACCCGGTTCCTACTTCGCTGGAGTAGCTTTCCCAAGAGAGAGAATAGGACACTGCTGTTTATTACCTAACCAGCAGCCTGTCCTGAGTGAATCGTTCAAGATGACCCCAGATTCTCGACCCCGGAATTAAGGTGAGGAATATCTTAACAATGACTTGGTCAGAGATCGCTGGTGAGAGATTGAAGAATTGAAACGGCTCCAATTATCAGCAAATCGAGGTTTATTGCAAAACCCAGGTCAAAATCATCAAACAGAAGAAATTATAATAAAATCTCAAACTCTAACACAAACTAAGTCTATTCAGAAAGTACTATAACGGACACAACGTTAAATCTTATTGTTACACAGTTTTAGCAATGACACAGAACACAAATCAAGTCCCCTTCCCCAAAGCCTCAACAACTATCAAGGTCAAGGGAGTTTCGCAAGCTGCTGCAGGGTACTTACAGTCACAGGCTGCAGGAGGTCAAGTCGAAGGTGGAGAGGTCAAGCCAAGAGACCCTCAATCGAAACACAGCCCCTTTTATATCCGTTTTACCTGGCTTTTTCCTGTGTTCGGCCAGCCCCTTTTGCATTGAATCCATAAGGTTTAAAGTTCACGCTGGTCCTGCCCCCTTTGAGCCCGTCAGACCTGTCAAGATAGGAGGAGCTCCCCTAGGTCCGCCTCCAGTCTGCTTTTTGAGATAACGAGGTTGAGCTCCCTTGTGAAGATTATCAAAGTCTTCCATCTGCTCTGGAGATCGCTGCTATGTTGATGGGGTGTTGATTGGATTCTGCTCTGGTGGAGGCATAGTCATTTACATCTGCATGGGGCTATGACCATCCCATTGTCCTGCTTGCAGGCAGGCCCCTTGTGTATTCCCGTGCCCCTTTGTCTCTGTGTTTAATCTTATCTAGTTGTCTGGCTCCTTCTTCCTTGTAGCTCCTGGGGGGGGGGGGGGGGTTTGTTAATACCTATGCCCCTACTCAGCTCAGCGGACCAAGCCTGCTGGGAAATTTGGTTACGTTCCTTTGGCTGAAAAGTGTCCAGTTTACAGTCTCTGAGTTTTATTCTTGGGCAGTCCAAAAAGGGCCGAATTGCCCGAAAACCTTACAGAGCAATGACAGTGCTGGCTGTGTGGTGGGAGCACTGAGAGTGCTGGCTGTGTGGGGGAGCACTGACAGTGCTGGCTTTGTGGGGGAGCACTGGCAGTGCTGGCTGTGTGGTGGGAGCACTGACAGTGCTGTGTGTGTGGTGGTAGCACTGAAAGTGCTGGCTGTGTTGTAGGAGCACTGACAGTGCTGGCTGTGTGAGGGGAGCACTGACAATGCTGGCTGTGTGGTGGGAGCACTGACAGTGCTGGCTGTGTTGTGGGAGCACTGACAGGGCTGGCTGTGTGGTGGGAGCACTGACAGTGCTGGCTGTGTGGGGGGTGCACTGACACTGCTGGCTGTGTGGTGGGAGCACTGACAGTGCTGACTGTGTGGGGGAGCACTGACAGTGCTGGCTGTGTGGTGGGAGAACTGACAGTGCTGGCTGTGTGGTGGGAGCACTGACAGTGCTGCCTGTGTGGAGGGGGCACTGACAGTGCTGGCTGTGTGGGGGCAGCACTGACAGTGCTGGCAGTGTGGTGGGAGCACTGACAGTGCTGGCTGTGTGGTGGGAGCACTGACAGTGCTGGCTGTGTGGTGAGAGCACTGACAGTGCTGGCTGTGTGGGGGGAGCACTGACAGTGCTGGCTGTGTGGGGTGAGCACTACCAGTGCTGGCTGTGTGGGGGGAGCACGTACAGTGCTGGCTGTGTTGTGGGAGCACTGACAGTGCTGGCTGTGTGGGGGAGCACTGACAGTGCTGGCTTTGTGGGGGAGCACTGACACTGCTGGCTGTGTGTTGGGAGCACTGACAGTGCTGGCTGTGTCGGGCGAGAACTGACAGTGCTGGCTGTGTGGTGGGAGCACTTACAGTGCTGGCTGTATGGGGGAGCACTGACAGTGCTGGCTGTGTGGGGGGATCACTGACAATGCTGGCTGTGTGGGAGGAGCACTGACAATGCTGGCTGTGTGGTGGGAGCACTGACAGTGCTTGCTGTGTCGGGGGAGCACTGACAGTGCTGGCAATGTGGGGGGGGGGGCACTGACAGTGCCGGCAGTGTGGTGTGAGCACTGACAGTGCTGGCTGTGTGGGGGAGCACTGACAGTGCTGGCTGTGTGGGGGGAGCACTGACAATGCTGGCTGTGTGGGGGGAGCACTGACAGTGCTGGCTGTGTGGGGGGAGCACTGACAATGCAAGCTGTGTGGTGGGAGCACTGACAATGCTGGCTGTGTGGGGGGAGCACTGACAGTGCTGGCTGTGGTGGGAGCACTGGCAGTGCTGGCTGTGTGCGGGAGCACTGACAGTGCTGGCTGTGTGGTGGGAGCACTGACAGTGCTGGCTGTGTGGGGGAGCACTGACAGTGCTGGCTGTGTTGGGGGAGCACTGACAGTGCTGGCTGTGTGGGGGAGCACTGACAGTGCTGGCTGTGCGGTGGGAGCACTGACAGTGCTGGCTGTGTGAGGAGCACTGACAGTGCTGGCTGTGTGGGGGAGCACTGACAGTGCTGGCTGTTTGGTGGGAGCACTGACAGTGCTGGCTGTGTGGTGTAGCACTGACAGTGCTGGCTGTGTGTGGGAGCACTGACTGTGTTGGCTGTGTGGAGGAGCACTGACTGTGCTGGCTGTGTGGGGAGCACTGAGAGTGCTGGCTGTGTGGGGGGAGCACTGACAGTGCTGGCTGTGTAGGGGAGCACTGGCAGTGCTGGCTGTGTGGGGGAGCACTGGCAGTTCTGGCTGTGTGTGGGAGCACTGACAGTGCTGGCTGTGTGAGCGAGCACTGACAGTGCTGGCTGTGTGTGGGGAGCACTGACAGTGCTGGCTGTGTGGGGGGAGCACTGACAGTGCTGGCTGTGTGTGGGAGCACTGACAGTGTTGGCTGTGTGGAGGAGCACTGACAGTGCCGGCTGTGTGGGGGAGCACTGACAGTGCTGGCTGTGTGTGGGAGCACTGACTGTGTTGGCTGTGTGGAGGAGCACTGACAGTGCTGGCTGTGTGGGGGAAGCACTGACAGTGCTGTGTGTGTGGTGGGAGCTGCAGAGGGTTCCATCTCTGCTACTCCACTACTGGGCCGATATCTGGGGTTTGAGTATCTGTGTGTGTCTCTCTCCAGCTGGCACTGAAACTTCAGAGGCCAGGGGATGCCGCACTGGGACACCTCCACGGAAGAGAGCACTGAATCAAGCCTGCCGTTTATCCCTAACCGGAAGCCTGAGGCTTATATCACACAGATATCCAGACCCCCACCAATGCCCAGGTGATTCTCTCTCTTGCCGGTGGTGCAACACCCACCCGGTTTCTACTTCGCTGGAGTAGCTTTCCCAAGAGAGAGAATAGGACACTGCTGTTTATTACCTAACCAGCAGCCTGTCCTGAGTGAATCGTTCAAGATGACCCCAGATTCTCGACCGCGGAATTAAGGTGAGGAATATCTTAACAATGACTTGGTCAGAGATCGCTGGTGAGAGATTGAAGAATTGAAACAGCTCCAATTATCAGCAAATCGAGGTTTATTGCAAAACCCAGGTCAAAATCATCAAACAGAAGAAATTATAATAAAATCTCAAACTCTAACACAAACTAAGTCTATTCAGAAAGTACTATAACGGACACAACGTTAAATCTTATTGTTACACAGTTTTAGCAATGACACAGAACACAAATCAAGTCCCCTTCCCCAAAGCCTCAACCACTATCAAGGTCAAGGGAGTTTCGCAAGCTGCTGCAGGGTACTTACAGTCACAGGCTGCAGGAGGTCAAGTCGAAGGTGGAGAGGTCAAGCCAAGAGACCCTCAATCGAAACACAGCCCCTTTTATATCCGTTTTACCTGGCTTTTTCCTGTGTTCGGCCAGCCCCTTTTGCATTGAATCCATAAGGTTTAAAGTTCACGCTGGTCCTGCCCCCTTTGAGCCCGTCAGACCTGTCAAGATAGGAGTACCTCCCCTAGGTCCGCCTCCAGTCTGCTTTTTGAGATAACGAGGTTGAGCTCCCTTGTGAAGATTATCAAAGTCTTCCATCTGCTCTGGAGATCGCTGCTATGTTGATGGGGTGTTGATTGGATTCTGCTCTGGTGGAGGCATAGTCATTTACATCTGCATGGGGCTATGACCATTCCATTGTCCTGCTTGCAGGCAGGCCCCTTGTGTATTCCCGTGCCCCTTTGTCTCTGTGTTTAATCTTATCTAGTTGTCTGGCTCCTTCTTCCTTGTAGCTCCTGGGGGGGGGGGGGGGGGGGTTGTTAATACCTATGCCCCTACTCAGCTCAGCGGACCAAGCCTGCTGGGAAATTTGGTTACGTTCCTTTGGCTGAAAAGTGTCCAGTTTACAGTCTCTGAGTTTTATTCTTGGGCAGTCCAAAAAGGGCCGAATTGCCCGAAAACCTTACAGAGCAATGACAGTGCTGGCTGTGTCGTGGGAGCACTGAGAGTGCTGGCTGTGTGGGGGAGCACTGACAGTGCTGGCTTTGTGGGGGAGCACTGGCAGTGCTGGCTGTGTGGTGGGAGCACTGACAGTGCTGTGTGTGTAGTGGTAGCACTGAAAGTGCTGGCTGTGTTGTAGGAGCACTGACAGTGCTGGCTGTGTGAGGGGAGCACTGACAATGCTGGCTGTGTGGTGGGAGCACTGACAGTGCTGGCTGTGTTGTGGGAGCACTGACAGGGCTGGCTGTGTGGTGGGAGCACTGACAGTGCTGGCTGTGTGGGGGGAGTACTGACACTGCTGGCTGTGTGGTGGGAGCACTGACAGTGCTGACTGTGTGGGGGAGCACTGACAGTGCTGGCTGTGTGGTGGGAGAACTGACAGTGCTGGCTGTGTGGTGGGAGCACTGACAGTGCTGCCTGTGTGGAGGGGGCACTGACAGTGCTGGCTGTGTGGGGGCAGCACTGACAGTGCTGGCAGTGTGGTGGGAGCACTGACAGTGCTGGCTGTGTGGTGGGAGCACTGACAGTGCTGGCTGTGTGGTGAGAGCACTGACAGTGCTGGCTGTGTGGGGGGAGCACTGACAGTGCTGGCTGTGTGGGGAGCACTACCAGTGCTGGCTGTGTGGGGGGAGCACGTACAGTGCTGGCTGTGTTGTGGGAGTTCTGACAGTGCTGGCTGTGTGGGGGAGCACTGACAGTGCTGGCTTTGTGGGGGAGCACTGACACTGCTGGCTGTGTGTTGGGAGCACTGACAGTGCTGGCTGTGTCGGGCGAGCACTGACAGTGCTGGCTGTGTGGTGGGAGCACTTACAGTGCTGGCTGTGTGGGGGGAGCACTGACAGTGCTGGCTGTGTGGGGGGATCACTGACAGTGCTGGCTGTGTGGGAGGAGCACTGACAATGCTGGCTGTGTGGTGGAAGCACTGACAGTGCTTGCTGTGTCGGGGGAGCACTGACAGTGCTGGCAATGTGGGGGGGGGGGGCACTGACAGTGCCGGCAGTATGGTGTGAGCACTGACAGTGCTGGCTGTGTGGGGGAGCACTGACAGTGCTGGCTGTGTGGGGGGAGCACTGACAATGCTGGCTGTGTGGGGGGAGCACTGACAGTGCTGGCTGTGTGGGGGGAGCACTGACAATGCAAGCTGTGTGGTGGGAGCACTGACAATGCTGGCTGTGTGGGGGGAGCACTGACAGTGCTGGCTGTGGTGGGAGCACTGGCAGTGCTGGCTGTGTGCGGGAGCACTGACAGTGCTGGCTGTGTGGTGGGAGCACTGACAGTGCTGGCTGTGTGGGGGAGCACTGACAGTGCTGGCTGTGTTGGGGAGCACTGACAGTGCTGGCGTGTGGGGGAGCACTGACAGTGCTGGCTGTGCGGTGGGAGCACTGACAGTGCTGGCTGTGTGGGGAGCACTGTCAGTGCTGGCGGTGTGGGGGAGCACTGACAGTGCTGGCTGTTTGGTGGGAGCACTGACAGTGCTGGCTGTGTGGTGTAGCACTGACAGTGCTGGCTGTGTGTGGGGAGCACTGACAGTGCTGGCTGTGTGGTGGGAGCACTGACTGTGCTGGCTGTGTGGGGAGCACTGACAGTGCTGGCTGTGTGGGGGGAGCACTGACAGTGCTGGCTGTGTAGGGGAGCACTGGCAGTGCTGGCTGTGTGGGGGAGCACTGGCAGTTCTGGCTGTGTGTGGGAGCACTGACAGTGCTGGCTGTGTGGGGGGAGCACTGACACGGCTGGCTGTGTGGGGGAGCACTGACAGTGCTGGCAGTGTGGGGGGATCACTGACAGTGCTGGTTGTGTGGGGCGAGCACGGACAGTGCTGGCTGTGTGGGGGAGCACAGACAATGCTGGCTGTGTGGGGGGAGCACTGACAGTGCTGGCTGTGTGGTGGGAGCACTGACAGTGCTAGCTGATTGGGGGAGCACTGACCGTGCTGGCTTTGTGGGGAGAGCACGGACAGTGCTGGCTGTGCGGTGGGAGCACTGACAGTGCTGGCTATGTGGGGGAGCACGGACAGTGCTGCCTGTGTTGGGGGATCACTGACAGTGCTGGCTGTGTGTGGGGAGCACTGACAGTGCTGGCTGTGTGGGGGGAGTACTGCCAGTGCTGGCTGTGTGGTGGGAGCACTGACAGTGCTGGCTGTGTGGTGGGAGAACTGACAGTGTTGGCTGTGTGGGGGGAGCACTTACAGTGCTGGCTGTGTCGGGGGAGCACTGACAGTGCTGGCTGTGTGGGAGAGCACTGACAGTGCTGGCTGTGTGGTGGGAGCACTGACAGTGCTGGCTGTGTGGTGGGAGCACTGACAGTGCTGGCTGTGTTGTGGGAGCACTGACAGTGCTGGCTGTGTGGGGGAGCACTGACAATGCTGGCTGTGTGGTGGGAGCACTGACAGTGCTGGCTGTGTGGTGGGAGCACTGACAGTGCTGGCTGTGTGGTGGAAGCAATGGCAGTGCTGGCTGTGTGGTGGGAGATCTGACGGTGCTGGATGTGTGGTGGGAGCACTGACAGTGCTGGCTGTGTGGGGGAGCACTGACAGTACTGGCTGTGTGGGGGAGCACTGACAGTGCTGGCTGTGTGGGGGGAGCACGGACAGTACTGGCTGTGTGGGGGGAGCACTGACAGTGCTGGCTGTGTGGCGGAGCACTGACAGTGCTGGCTGTGTGGTGGGAGCACTGGCAGTGCTGGCTGTGTGGGTGGAGCACTGACAGTGCTGGCTGTGTGGGGGAGCACTGACAGTGTTGGCTGTGTGCTGGGAGCACTGATAGTGCTGGCTGTGTGTGGGTAGTACTGACAGTGCTGGCTGTGTGGGGATAGCACTGACAGTGCTGGCTGTGTGGGGGAGCACTGACAGTGCTGGCTGTGTGGGGGTAGCACTGACAGTGCTGGCTGTGTGGGGGAGCACTGACAGTGCTGGCTGTGTGGTGGGCGCACTGACAGTGTTGGCTGTGTGGTGGGAGCACTGGCAGTGCTGCCTGTGTGGGGGAGCACTGTCAGTGCTGGCTCTGTGGTGGGAGCACTGAAAGTGCTGGCTGTGTGGGGGAGCACTGACAGAGATGGCTGTGTGGTGGGAGCACTGACAGTGCTGGCTGTGTTGTGGGAGCACTGACAGTGCTGGATATGTGGGAGAGAACTGACAGTGCTGGCTGAGTGAGTGGAGCACTGACATGCTGGCTGTGTGGGGGGAGCACTGACACTGCTGGCAGTGTGGGGAGAGCACTGACAGTGCTGGCTGTGTGGTGGGAGCACTGACAGTGCTGGATGCGTGGTGGGAGCACTGACAGTGCTGGCTGTGTGGGGGGAGCAATGACAGTGCTGGCTGTGTGGTGGGAGCACTGACAGTGCTGGCTGTGTGGGGGTGCACTGACAGTGCTGGCTGTGTGGGGGAGCACTGACAATGCTTGCTGATTGGGGGGAGCACTGACAGTTCTGGCTGTGTGGGGCGAGCTCGGACAGTGCTGGCTGTGTGGGGGGAGCAATGACAGTGCTGGCTGTGTGGTGGGAGCACTGACAGTGCTGGCTGTGTGGGGGTGCACTGACAGTGCTGGCTGTGTGGGGGAGCACTGACAATGCTTGCTGATTGGGGGGAGCACTGACAGTTCTGGCTGTGTGGGGCGAGCTCGGACAGTGCCGGCTGTGTGGTGGGAGCACTGACAGTGCTGGTTGTGTGGGGGAGCACTGACAGTGCTGGCTGTGTGGGGGAGCACTGACAGTGTTGGCTGTGTGGTGGGAGCAATGACAGTGCTGGCTGTGTGGTGGTAGCACTGACAGTGCTGGCTGTGTTGTGGGAGCACTGACAGGGCTGGCTGTTTGGTGGGAGCACTGACAGTGCTGGCTGTGTGGGGGAGCACTGACACTGCTGGCTGTGTGGTGGGAGCGCTGACAGTGCTGGCTGTGTGGGGGGAGCACTGACAGTGCTGGCTGTCTGGTGGGAGCACTGACAGTGTTGGCTGTGTGGTGGGAGCACTGGCAGTGCTGGCTGTGTGGGGGAGCACTGTCAGTGCTGGCTCTGTGGTGGGAGCACTGAAAGTGCTGGCTGTGTGGGGGAGCACTGACAGAGATGGCTGTGTGGTGGGAGCACTGACAGTGCTGGCTGTGTGGTGGGAGCACTGACAGTGCTGGATATGTGGGAGAGAACTGACAGTGCTGGCTAAGTGAGTGGAGCACTGACATGCTGGCTGTGTGGGGGGAGCACTGACACTGCTGGCAGTGTGGGGAGAGCACTGACAGTGCTGGCTGTATGGTGGGGGCACTGACAGTGCTGGCTGCGTGGTGGGAGCACTGACAGTGCTGGCTGTGTGGGGGGAGCAATGACAGTGTTGGCTGTGTGGTGGGAGCACTGACAGTGCTGGCTGTGTGGGGTGCACTGACAGTGCTGGCTGTGTGGGGGAGCACTGACAGTGCTTGCTGATTGGGGGAGCACTGACAGTTCTGGCTGAGTGGGGCGAGCTCGGACAGTGCTGGCTGTGTGGTGGGAGCACTGACAATGCTGGTTGTGTGGCGGGAGCACTGACAGTGCTGGCTGTGTGGTGGGAGCACTGACAGTGTTGGCTGTGTGGGGGGAGCACTAACAGTGGTGGCTGTGTGGGGAGCACTGACAGTGCTGGTTGTGTGGGGGAGCACTGACAGTGCTGGCTGTGTGGTGGGAGCAATGACAGTTCTGGCTGTGTGGTGGTAGCACTGACAGTGCTGGCTGTGTTGTGGGAGCACTGACAGAGCTGGCTGCTGGGTGGGAGCACTGACAGTGCTGGCTGTGTGGGGGAGCACTGACAGTGCTGGCTGTGTGGGGGAGCACTGACAGTGCTGGCTGTGTGGTGGGAGAACTGACAGTGGTGGCTGTGTGGGGGAGCACTGACAGTGCTGGCTGTGTGAGGGAGCACTGACTGTGCTGGCTGTGTGGTTGGAGCACTGACAGTGCTGGCTGTGTGGTGGGAGCACTGACAGTGCTGGCTGTGCGGGGAGCACTGACAGTGCTGGCTGTGTGGGGGAGCACTGACAGTGCTGGCTGTGTGGGGGTAGCACTGACAGTGCTGGCTGTGTGGGGGAGCACTGACAGTGCTGGCTGTGTGGTGGGAGCACTGACAGTGTTGGCTGTGTGGTGGGAGCACTGGCAGTGCTGGCTGTGTGGGGGGAGCACTGTCAGTGCTGGCTCTGTGGTGGGAGCACTGGCAGTGCTGGCTGTGTGGGGGAGCACTGACAGAGATGGCTGTGTGGTGGGAGCACTGACAGTGCTGGCTGAGTGGTGGGAGCACTGACAGTGCTGGATATGTGGGGGAGAATTGACAGTGCTGGCTGAGTGAGTGGAGCACTGACATGCTGGCTGTGTGGGGGGAGCACTGACACTGCTGTCAGTGTGGGGATAGCACTGACAGTGCTGGCTGTGTGGTGGGAGCACTGACAGTGCTGGCTGCGTGGTGGGAGCACTGACAGTGCTGGCTGTGTGGGGGTGCACTGACAGTGCTGGCTGTGTGGGGGATAACTGACAATGCTGGCTGTGTGGTGGGAGCACTGACAGTGCTTGCTGATTGGGGGGAGCACTTACAGTGCTGGCTGTGTGGGAGCACTGACAGTGCTGGCTGTTTGGGGAGCACTGACAGTACTGGCTGTGTGGTGAGAACACTGACAGTGCTGGCTGTGTGGGGAGCACTGACAGTGCTGGCTGTGTGTGGGAGCACTGACAGTGCTGGCTGTGTGGTGGGAGCACTGACAGTGCTGGCTGTGTGGGGGGAGCACTGACAGTGCTGGCTGTGTAGGGGAGCACTGGCAGTGCTGGCTGTGTGGTGGGAGAACTGACACGGCTGGCTGTGTGGGGGAGCACTGACAGTGCTGGCTGTGTGGTGGGAGCACTGACAGTGCTGGCTGTGTGGGGCGAGCACGGACAGTGCTGGCTGTGTGGGGAGCACAGACAGTGCTGGCTGTGTGGGGGGAGCACTGACAGTGCTGGCTGTGTGGTGGGGGCACTGACAGTGCTAGCTGATTGGGGGAGCACTGACCGGGCTGGCTTTGTGGGGTGAGCACGGACAGTTCTGGCTGTGTGGTGGGAGCACTGACAGTGCTGGCTGTGTGGGGGAGCACGGACAGTGCTGCCTGTGTTGGGGGAATCACTGACAGTGCTGGCTGTGTGTGGGGAGCACTGACAGTGCTGGCTGTGTGGGGGGAGCACTGCCAGTGCTGGCTGTGTGGTGGGAGCACTGACAGTGCTGGCTGTGTGGTGGGAGAACTGACAGTGTTGGCTGTGTGGGGGGAGCACTTACAGTGCTGGCTGTGTCGGGGGAGCACTGACAGTGCTGGCTGTGTGGGGGAGCACTGACAGTGCTGGCTGTGTGGTGGGAACACTGACAGTGCTGGCTGTGTGGTGGGAGCACTGACAGTGCTGGCTGTGTTGTGGGAGCACTGACAGTGCTGGCTGTGTGGGGGAGCACTGACAATGCTGGCTGTGTGGTGGGAGCACTGACAGTGCTGGCTGTGCGGTGGGAGCACTGACAGTGCTGGCTGTGTTGTGGGAGCACTGACAGGGCTGGCTGTGTGGTGGGAGAACTGACAGTGCTGGCTGTGTGGGGGAGCACTGACACTGCTGGCTGTGTGGTGGGAGCACTGACAGTACTGGCTGTGTGGGGGAGCACTGACAGTGCTGGTTTTGTGGTGGGAGCACTGACACTGCTGGCTGTGTGGTGGGAGCACTGACAGTGCTGGCTGTGTGGGGTAGCACTGACAGTGCTGGCTGTGTGGAGGGAGCACTGATACTGCTGGCTGTGCGGTGGGAGCACTGACAGTGCTGGCTGTGTGGTGGGAGCACTGACAGTGCTGGCTGTGTGAGCGAGCACTGACAGTGCTGGCTGTGTGTGGGGAGCACTGACAGTGCTGGCTGTGTGGGGGGAGCACTGACAGTGCTGGCTGTGTGTGGGGGCACTGACAGTGTTGGCTGTGTGGAGGAGCACTGACAGTGCCGGCTGTGTGGGGGAGCACTGACAGTGCTGGCTGTGTGTGGGAGCACTGACTGTGTTGGCTGTGTGGAGGAGCACTGACAGTGCTGGCTGTGTGGGGGAAGCACTGACAGTGCTGTGTGTGTGGTGGGAGCTGTAGAGGGTTCCATCTCTGCTACTCCACTACTGGGCCGATATCTGGGGTTTGAGTATCTGTGTGTGTCTCTCTCCAGCTGGCACTGAAACTTCAGAGGCCAGGGGATGCCGCACTGGGGCACCTCCACGGAAGAGAGCACTGAATCAAGCCTGCCGTTTATCCCTAACCGGAAGCCTGAGGCTTATATCACACAGATATCCAGACCCCCACCAATGCCCAGGTGATTCTCTCTCTTGCCGGTGGTGCAACACCCACCCGGTTCCTACTTCGCTGGAGTAGCTTTCCCAAGAGAGAGAATAGGACACTGCTGTTTATTACCTAACCAGCAGCCTGTCCTGAGTGAATCGTTCAAGATGACCCCAGATTCTCGACCCCGGAATTAAGGTGAGGAATATCTTAACAATGACTTGGTCAGAGATCGCTGGTGAGATATTGAAGAATTGAAACGGCTCCAATTATCAGCAAATCGAGGTTTATTGCAAAACCCAGGTCAAAATCATCAAACAGAAGAAATTATAATAAAATCTCAAACTCTAACACAAACTAAGTCTATTCAGAAAGTACTATAACGGACACAACGTTAAATCTTATTGTTACACAGTTTTAGCAATGACACAGAACACAAATCAAGTCCCCTTCCCCAAAGCCTCAACCACTATCAAGGTCAAGGGAGTTTCGCAAGCTGCTGCAGGGTACTTACAGTCACAGGCTGCAGGAGGTCAAGTCGAAGGTGGAGAGGTCAAGCCAAGAGACCCTCAATCGAAACACAGCCCCTTTTATATCCGTTTTACCTGGCTTTTTCCTGTGTTCGGCCAGCCCCTTTTGCATTGAATCCATAAGGTTTAAAGTTCACGCTGGTCCTGCCCCCTTTGAGCCCGTCAGACCTGTCAAGATAGGAGTACCTCCCCTAGGTCCGCCTCCAGTCTGCTTTTTGAGATAACGAGGTTGAGCTCCCTTGTGAAGATTATCAAAGTCTTCCATCTGCTCTGGAGATCGCTGCTATGTTGATGGGGTGTTGATTGGATTCTGCTCTGGTGGAGGCATAGTCATTTACATCTGCATGGGGCTATGACCATCCCATTGTCCTGCTTGCAGGCAGGCCCCTTGTGTATTCCCGTGCCCCTTTGTCTCTGTGTTTAATCTTATCTAGTTGTCTGGCTCCTTCTTCCTTGTAGCTCCTGGGGGGGGGGGGGGGGGTTTGTTAATACCTATGCCCCTACTCAGCTCAGCGGACCAAGCCTGCTGGGAAATTTGGTTACGTTCCTTTGGCTGAAAAGTGTCCAGTTTACAGTCTCTGAGTTTTATTCTTGGGCAGTCCAAAAAGGGCCGAATTGCCCGAAAACCTTACAGAGCAATGACAGTGCTGGCTGTGTGGTGGGAGCACTGAGAGTGCTGGCTGTGTGGGGGAGCACTGACAGTGCTGGCTTTGTGGGGGAGCACTGGCAGTGCTGGCTGTGTGGTGGGAGCACTGACAGTGCTGTGTGTGTGGTGGTAGCACTGAAAGTGCTGGCTGTGTTGTAGGAGCACTGACAGTGCTGGCTGTGTGAGGGGAGCACTGACAATGCTGGCTGTGTGGTGGGAGCACTGACAGTGCTGGCTGTGTTGTGGGAGCACTGACAGGGCTGGCTGTGTGGTGGGAGCACTGACAGTGCTGGCTGTGTGGGGGGAGCACTGACACTGCTGGCTGTGTGGTGGGAGCACTGACAGTGCTGACTGTGTGGGGGAGCACTGACAGTGCTGGCTGTGTGGTGGGAGAACTGACAGTGCTGGCTGTGAGGTGGGAGCACTGACAGTGCTGCCTGTGTGGAGGGGGCACTGACAGTGCTGGCTGTGTGGGGGCAGCACTGACAGTGCTGGCAGTGTGGTGGGAGCACTGACAGTGCTGGCTGTGTGGTGGGAGCACTGACAGTGCTGGCTGTGTGGTGAGAGCACTGACAGTGCTGGCTGTGTGGGGGGAGCACTGACAGTGCAGGCTGTGTGGGGGAGCACTACCAGTGCTGGCTGTGTGGGGGGAGCACGTACAGTGCTGGCTGTGTTGTGGGAGTTCTGACAGTGCTGGCTGTGTGGGGGAGCACTGACAGTGCTGGCTTTGTGGGGGAGCACTGACACTGCTGGCTGTGTGTTGGGAGCACTGACAGTGCTGGCTGTGTCGGGCGAGCACTGACAGTGCTGGCTGTGTGGTGGGAGCACTTACAGTGCTGGCTGTGTGGGGGGAGCACTGACAGTGCTGGCTGTGTGGGGGATCACTGACAGTGCTGGCTGTGTGGGAGGAGCACTGACAATGCTGGCTGTGTGGTGGGAGCACTGACAGTGCTTGCTGTGTCGGGGGAGCGCTGACAGTGCTGGCAATGTGGGGGGGGGGCACTGACAGTGCCGGCAGTGTGGTGTGAGCACTGACAGTGCTGGCTGTGTGGGGGAGCACTGACAGTGCTGGCTGTGTGGGGGAGCACTGACAATGCTGGCTGTGTGGGGGGAGCACTGACAGTGCTGGCTGTGTGGGGGGAGCACTGACAATGCTGGCTGTGTGGTGGGAGCACTGACAATGCTGGCTGTGTGGGGGGAGCACTGACAGTGCTGGCTGTGGTGGGAGCACTGGCAGTGCTGGCTGTGTGCGGGAGCACTGACAGTGCTGGCTGTGTGGTGGGAGCACTGACAGTGCTGGCTGTGTGGGGGAGCACTGACAGTGCTGGCTGTGTTGGGGGAGCACTGACAGTGCTGGCTGTGTGGGGGAGCAGTGACAGTGCTGGCTGTGCGGTGGGAGCACTGACAGTGCTGGCTGTGTGGGGGAGCACTGACAGTGCTGGCTGTGTGGGGGAGCACTGACAGTGCTGGCTGTTTGGTGGGAGCACTGACAGTGCTGGCTGCGAGGTGTAGCACTGACAGTGCTGGCTGTGTGTGGGGAGCACTGACAGTGCTGGCTGTGTGGTGGGAGCACTCACTGTGCTGGCTGTGTGGGGAGCACTGACAGTGCTGGCTGTGTGGGGGGAGCACTGACAGTGCTGGCTGTGTAGGGGAGCACTGGCAGTGCTGGCTGTGTGGGGGAGCACTGGCAGTTCTGGCTGTGTGTGGGAGCACTGACAGTGCTGGCTGTGTGGGGGGAGCACTGACACGGCTGGCTGTGTGGGGGAGCACTGACAGTGCTGGCAGTGTGGGGGGATCACTGACAGTGCTGGTTGTGTGGGGCGAGCACGGACAGTGCTGGCTGTGTGGGGGAGCACAGACAATGCTGGCTGTGTGGGGGGAGCACTGACAGTGCTGGCTGTGTGGTGGGAGCACTGACAGTGCAAGCTGATTGGGGGAGCACTGACCGTGCTGGCTTTGTGGGGAGAGCACGGACAGTGCTGGCTGTGTGGTGGGAGCACTGACAGTGCTGGCTATGTGGGGGAGCACGGACAGTGCTGCCTGTGTTGGGGGATCACTGACAGTGCTGGCTGTGTGTGGGAGCACTGACTGTGTTGGCTGTGTGGAGGAGCACTGACAGTGCTGGCTGTGTGGGGGAAGCACTGACAGTGCTGTGTGTGTGGTGGGAGCTGTAGAGGGTTCCATCTCTGCTACTCCACTACTGGGCCGATATCTGGGGTTTGAGTATCTGTGTGTGTCTCTCTCCAGCTGGCACTGAAACTTCAGAGGCCAGGGGATGCCGCACTGGGACACGTCCACGGAAGAGAGCACTGAATCAAGCCTGCCGTTTATCCCTAACCGGAAGCCTGAGGCTTATATCACACAGATATCCAGACCCCCACCAATGCCCAGGTGATTCTCTCTCTTGCCGGTGGTGCAACACCCACCCGGTTCCTACTTCCCTGGAGTAGCTTTCCCAAGAGAGAGAATAGGACACTGCTGTTTATTACCTAACCAGCAGCCTGTCCTGAGTGAATCGTTCAAGATGACCCCAGATTCTCGACCCCGTAATTAAAGTGAGGAATATCTTAACAATGACTTGGTCAGAGATCGCTGGTGAGATATTGAAGAATTGAAACGGCTCCAATTATCAGCAAATCGAGGTTTATTGCAAAACCCAGGTCAAAATCATCAAACAGAAGAAATTATAATAAAATCTCAAACTCTAACACAAACTAAGTCTATTCAGAAAGTACTATAACGGACACAACGTTAAATCTTATTGTTACACAGTTTTAGCAATGACACAGAACACAAATCAAGTCCCCTTCCCCAAAGCCTCAACCACTATCAAGGTCAAGGGAGTTTCGCAAGCTGCTGCAGGGTACTTACAGTCACAGGCTGCAGGAGGTCAAGTCGAAGGTGGAGAGGTCAAGCCAAGAGACCCTCAATCGAAACACAGCCCCTTTTATATCCGTTTTACCTGGCTTTTTCCTGTGTTCGGCCAGCCCCTTTTGCATTGAATCCATAAGGTTTAAAGTTCACGCTGGTCCTGCCCCCTTTGAGCCCGTCAGACCTGTCAAGATAGGAGTACCTCCCCTAGGTCCGCCTCCAGTCTGCTTTTTGAGATAACGAGGTTGAGCTCCCTTGTGAAGATTATCAAAGTCTTCCATCTGCTCTGGAGATCGCTGCTATGTTGATGGGGTGTTGATTGGATTCTGCTCTGGTGGAGGCATAGTCATTTACATCTGCATGGGGCTATGACCATTCCATTGTCCTGCTTGCAGGCAGGCCCCTTGTGTATTCCCGTGCCCCTTTGTCTCTGTGTTTAATCTTATCTAGTTGTCTGGCTCCTTCTTCCTTGTAGCTCCTGGGGGGGGGGGGGGGGGTTGTTAATACCTATGCCCCTACTCAGCTCAGCGGACCAAGCCTGCTGGGAAATTTGGTTACGTTCCTTTGGCTGAAAAGTGTCCAGTTTACAGTCTCTGAGTTTTATTCTTGGGCAGTCCAAAAAGGGCCGAATTGCCCGAAAACCTTACAGAGCAATGACAGTGCTGGCTGTGTCGTGGGAGCACTGAGAGTGCTGGCTGTGTGGGGGAGCACTGACAGTGCTGGCTTTGTGGGGGAGCACTGGCAGTGCTGGCTGTGTGGTGGGAGCACTGACAGTGCTGTGTGTGTAGTGGTAGCACTGAAAGTGCTGGCTGTGTTGTAGGAGCACTGACAGTGCTGGCTGTGTGAGGGGAGCACTGACAATGCTGGCTGTGTGGTGGGAGCACTGACAGTGCTGGCTGTGTTGTGGGAGCACTGACAGGGCTGGCTGTGTGGTGGGAGCACTGACAGTGCTGGCTGTGTGGGGGGAGTACTGACACTGCTGGCTGTGTGGTGGGAGCACTGACAGTGCTGACTGTGTGGGGGAGCACTGACAGTGCTGGCTGTGTGGTGGGAGAACTGACAGTGCTGGCTGTGTGGTGGGAGCACTGACAGTGCTGCCTGTGTGGAGGGGGCACTGACAGTGCTGGCTGTGTGGGGGCAGCACTGACAGTGCTGGCAGTGTGGTGGGAGCACTGACAGTGCTGGCTGTGTGGTGGGAGCACTGACAGTGCTGGCTGTGTGGTGAGAGCACTGACAGTGCTGGCTGTGTGGGGGGAGCACTGACAGTGCTGGCTGTGTGGGGAGCACTACCAGTGCTGGCTGTGTGGGGGGAGCACGTACAGTGCTGGCTGTGTTGTGGGAGTTCTGACAGTGCTGGCTGTGTGGGGGAGCACTGACAGTGCTGGCTTTGTGGGGGAGCACTGACACTGCTGGCTGTGTGTTGGGAGCACTGACAGTGCTGGCTGTGTCGGGCGAGCACTGACAGTGCTGGCTGTGTGGTGGGAGCACTTACAGTGCTGGCTGTGTGGGGGGAGCACTGACAGTGCTGGCTGTGTGGGGGGATCACTGACAGTGCTGGCTGTGTGGGAGGAGCACTGACAATGCTGGCTGTGTGGTGGAAGCACTGACAGTGCTTGCTGTGTCGGGGGAGCACTGACAGTGCTGGCAATGTGGGGGGGGGGGGCACTGACAGTGCCGGCAGTATGGTGTGAGCACTGACAGTGCTGGCTGTGTGGGGGAGCACTGACAGTGCTGGCTGTGTGGGGGGAGCACTGACAATGCTGGCTGTGTGGGGGGAGCACTGACAGTGCTGGCTGTGTGGGGGGAGCACTGACAATGCAAGCTGTGTGGTGGGAGCACTGACAATGCTGGCTGTGTGGGGGGAGCACTGACAGTGCTGGCTGTGGTGGGAGCACTGGCAGTGCTGGCTGTGTGCGGGAGCACTGACAGTGCTGGCTGTGTGGTGGGAGCACTGACAGTGCTGGCTGTGTGGGGGAGCACTGACAGTGCTGGCTGTGTTGGGGAGCACTGACAGTGCTGGCGTGTGGGGGAGCACTGACAGTGCTGGCTGTGCGGTGGGAGCACTGACAGTGCTGGCTGTGTGGGGAGCACTGTCAGTGCTGGCGGTGTGGGGGAGCACTGACAGTGCTGGCTGTTTGGTGGGAGCACTGACAGTGCTGGCTGTGTGGTGTAGCACTGACAGTGCTGGCTGTGTGTGGGGAGCACTGACAGTGCTGGCTGTGTGGTGGGAGCACTGACTGTGCTGGCTGTGTGGGGAGCACTGACAGTGCTGGCTGTGTGGGGGGAGCACTGACAGTGCTGGCTGTGTAGGGGAGCACTGGCAGTGCTGGCTGTGTGGGGGAGCACTGGCAGTTCTGGCTGTGTGTGGGAGCACTGACAGTGCTGGCTGTGTGGGGGGAGCACTGACACGGCTGGCTGTGTGGGGGAGCACTGACAGTGCTGGCAGTGTGGGGGGATCACTGACAGTGCTGGTTGTGTGGGGCGAGCACGGACAGTGCTGGCTGTGTGGGGGAGCACAGACAATGCTGGCTGTGTGGGGGGAGCACTGACAGTGCTGGCTGTGTGGTGGGAGCACTGACAGTGCTAGCTGATTGGGGGAGCACTGACCGTGCTGGCTTTGTGGGGAGAGCACGGACAGTGCTGGCTGTGCGGTGGGAGCACTGACAGTGCTGGCTATGTGGGGGAGCACGGACAGTGCTGCCTGTGTTGGGGGATCACTGACAGTGCTGGCTGTGTGTGGGGAGCACTGACAGTGCTGGCTGTGTGGGGGGAGTACTGCCAGTGCTGGCTGTGTGGTGGGAGCACTGACAGTGCTGGCTGTGTGGTGGGAGAACTGACAGTGTTGGCTGTGTGGGGGGAGCACTTACAGTGCTGGCTGTGTCGGGGGAGCACTGACAGTGCTGGCTGTGTGGGAGAGCACTGACAGTGCTGGCTGTGTGGTGGGAGCACTGACAGTGCTGGCTGTGTGGTGGGAGCACTGACAGTGCTGGCTGTGTTGTGGGAGCACTGACAGTGCTGGCTGTGTGGGGGAGCACTGACAATGCTGGCTGTGTGGTGGGAGCACTGACAGTGCTGGCTGTGTGGTGGGAGCACTGACAGTGCTGGCTGTGTGGTGGAAGCAATGGCAGTGCTGGCTGTGTGGTGGGAGATCTGACGGTGCTGGATGTGTGGTGGGAGCACTGACAGTGCTGGCTGTGTGGGGGAGCACTGACAGTACTGGCTGTGTGGGGGAGCACTGACAGTGCTGGCTGTGTGGGGGGAGCACGGACAGTACTGGCTGTGTGGGGGGAGCACTGACAGTGCTGGCTGTGTGGCGGAGCACTGACAGTGCTGGCTGTGTGGTGGGAGCACTGGCAGTGCTGGCTGTGTGGGTGGAGCACTGACAGTGCTGGCTGTGTGGGGGAGCACTGACAGTGTTGGCTGTGTGCTGGGAGCACTGATAGTGCTGGCTGTGTGTGGGTAGTACTGACAGTGCTGGCTGTGTGGGGATAGCACTGACAGTGCTGGCTGTGTGGGGGAGCACTGACAGTGCTGGCTGTGTGGGGGTAGCACTGACAGTGCTGGCTGTGTGGGGGAGCACTGACAGTGCTGGCTGTGTGGTGGGCGCACTGACAGTGTTGGCTGTGTGGTGGGAGCACTGGCAGTGCTGCCTGTGTGGGGGAGCACTGTCAGTGCTGGCTCTGTGGTGGGAGCACTGAAAGTGCTGGCTGTGTGGGGGAGCACTGACAGAGATGGCTGTGTGGTGGGAGCACTGACAGTGCTGGCTGTGTTGTGGGAGCACTGACAGTGCTGGATATGTGGGAGAGAACTGACAGTGCTGGCTGAGTGAGTGGAGCACTGACATGCTGGCTGTGTGGGGGGAGCACTGACACTGCTGGCAGTGTGGGGAGAGCACTGACAGTGCTGGCTGTGTGGTGGGAGCACTGACAGTGCTGGATGCGTGGTGGGAGCACTGACAGTGCTGGCTGTGTGGGGGGAGCAATGACAGTGCTGGCTGTGTGGTGGGAGCACTGACAGTGCTGGCTGTGTGGGGGTGCACTGACAGTGCTGGCTGTGTGGGGGAGCACTGACAATGCTTGCTGATTGGGGGGAGCACTGACAGTTCTGGCTGTGTGGGGCGAGCTCGGACAGTGCTGGCTGTGTGGGGGGAGCAATGACAGTGCTGGCTGTGTGGTGGGAGCACTGACAGTGCTGGCTGTGTGGGGGTGCACTGACAGTGCTGGCTGTGTGGGGGAGCACTGACAATGCTTGCTGATTGGGGGGAGCACTGACAGTTCTGGCTGTGTGGGGCGAGCTCGGACAGTGCCGGCTGTGTGGTGGGAGCACTGACAGTGCTGGTTGTGTGGGGGAGCACTGACAGTGCTGGCTGTGTGGGGGAGCACTGACAGTGTTGGCTGTGTGGTGGGAGCAATGACAGTGCTGGCTGTGTGGTGGTAGCACTGACAGTGCTGGCTGTGTTGTGGGAGCACTGACAGGGCTGGCTGTTTGGTGGGAGCACTGACAGTGCTGGCTGTGTGGGGGAGCACTGACACTGCTGGCTGTGTGGTGGGAGCGCTGACAGTGCTGGCTGTGTGGGGGGAGCACTGACAGTGCTGGCTGTCTGGTGGGAGCACTGACAGTGTTGGCTGTGTGGTGGGAGCACTGGCAGTGCTGGCTGTGTGGGGGAGCACTGTCAGTGCTGGCTCTGTGGTGGGAGCACTGAAAGTGCTGGCTGTGTGGGGGAGCACTGACAGAGATGGCTGTGTGGTGGGAGCACTGACAGTGCTGGCTGTGTGGTGGGAGCACTGACAGTGCTGGATATGTGGGAGAGAACTGACAGTGCTGGCTAAGTGAGTGGAGCACTGACATGCTGGCTGTGTGGGGGGAGCACTGACACTGCTGGCAGTGTGGGGAGAGCACTGACAGTGCTGGCTGTATGGTGGGGGCACTGACAGTGCTGGCTGCGTGGTGGGAGCACTGACAGTGCTGGCTGTGTGGGGGGAGCAATGACAGTGTTGGCTGTGTGGTGGGAGCACTGACAGTGCTGGCTGTGTGGGGTGCACTGACAGTGCTGGCTGTGTGGGGGAGCACTGACAGTGCTTGCTGATTGGGGGAGCACTGACAGTTCTGGCTGAGTGGGGCGAGCTCGGACAGTGCTGGCTGTGTGGTGGGAGCACTGACAATGCTGGTTGTGTGGCGGGAGCACTGACAGTGCTGGCTGTGTGGTGGGAGCACTGACAGTATTGGCTGTGTGGGGGGAGCACTAACAGTGGTGGCTGTGTGGGGAGCACTGACAGTGCTGGTTGTGTGGGGGAGCACTGACAGTGCTGGCTGTGTGGTGGGAGCAATGACAGTTCTGGCTGTGTGGTGGTAGCACTGACAGTGCTGGCTGTGTTGTGGGAGCACTGACAGAGCTGGCTGCTGGGTGGGAGCACTGACAGTGCTGGCTGTGTGGTGGGAGAACTGACAGTGCTGGCTGTGTGGTGGGAGCACTGACAGTGCTGCCTGTGTGGAGGGGGCACTGACAGTGCTGGCTGTGTGGGGGCAGCACTGACAGTGCTGGCAGTGTGGTGAGAGCACTGACAGTGCTGGCTGTGTGGTGGGAGCACTGACAGTGCTGGCTGTGTGGTGAGAGCACTGACAGTGCTGGCTGTGTGGGGGGAGCACTGACAGTGCTGGCTGTGTGGGGTGAGCACTACCAGTGCTGGCTGTGTGGGGGGAGCACGTACAGTGCTGGCTGTGTTGTGGGAGTTCTGACAGTGCTGGCTGTGTGGGGGAGCACTGACAGTGCTGGCTTTGAGGGGGAGCACTGACACTGCTGGCTGTGTGTTGGGAGCACTGACAGTGCTGGCTGTGTCGGGCGAGCACTGACAGTGCTGGCTGTGTGGTGGGAGCACTTACAGTGCTGGCTGTGTGGGGGGAGCACTGACAGTGCTGGCTGTGTGGGGGATCACTGACAGTGTTGGCTGTGTGGGAGGAGCACTGACAATGCTGGCTGTGTGGTGGGAGCACTGACAGTGCTTGCTGTGTCGGGGGAGCACTGACAGTGCTGGCAATATGGGGGGGGGGGGGGGCACTGACAGTGCCGGCAGTGTGGTGTGAGCACTGACAGTGCTGGCTGTGTGGGGGAGCACTGACAGTGCTGGCTGTGTGGGGGGAGCACTGACAATGCTGGCTGTGTGGGGGGAGCACTGACAGTGCTGGCTGTGTGGGGGGAGCACTGACAATGCTGGCTGTGTGGTGGGAGCACTGACAATGCTGGCTGTGTGGGGGGAGCACTGACAGTGCTGGCTGTGGTGGGAGCACTGGCAGTGCTGGCTGTGTGCGGGAGCACTGACAGTGCTGGCTGTGTGGTGGGAGCACTGACAGTGCTGGCTGTGTGGGGGAGCACTGAAAGTGCTGGCTGTGTTGGGGGAGCACTGACAGTGCTGGCTGTGTGGGGGAGCACTGACAGTGCTGGCTGTGCGGTGGGAGCACTGACAGTGCTGGCTGTGTGGGGGAGCACTGACAGTGCTGGCTGTGTGGGGGAGCACTGACAGTGCTGGCTGTTTGGTGGGAGCACTGACAGTGCTGGCTGTGTGGTGTAGCACTGACAGTGCTGGCTGTGTGTGGGGAGCACTGACAGTGCTGGCTGTGTGGTGGGAGCACTGACTGTGCTGGCTGTGTGGGGAGCACTGACAGTGCTGGCTGTGTGGGGGGAGCACTGACAGTGCTGGCTGTGTGTGGGAGCACTGACAGTGCTGGCTGTGTGGGGGGAGCACTGACACGGCTGGCTGTGTGGTGGGAGAACTGACAGTGCTGGCTGTGTGGTGGGAGCACTGACAGTGCTGCCTGTGTGGAGGGGGCACTGACAGTGCTGGCTGTGTGGGGGCAGCACTGACAGTGCTGGCAGTGTGGTGAGAGCACTGACAGTGCTGGCTGTGTGGTGGGAGCACTGACAGTGCTGGCTGTGTGGTGAGAGCACTGACAGTGCTGGCTGTGTGGGGGGAGCACTGACAGTGCTGGCTGTGTGGGGTGAGCACTACCAGTGCTGGCTGTGTGGGGGGGAGCACGTACAGTGCTGGCTGTGTTGTGGGAGTTCTGACAGTGCTGGCTGTGTGGGGGAGCACTGACAGTGCTGGCTTTGAGGGGGAGCAGTGACACTGCTGGCTGTGTGGTGGGAGCACTTACAGTGCTGGCTGTGTGGGGGGAGCACTGACAGTGCTGGCTGTGTGGGGGATCACTGACAGTGCTGGCTGTATGGGAGGAGCACTGACAATGCTGGCTGTGTGGTGGGAGCACTGACAGTGCTTGCTGTGTCGGGGGAGCACTGACAGTGCTGGCAATGTGGGGGGGGGCACTGACAGTGCCGGCAGTGTGGTGTGAGCACTGACAGTGCTGGCTGTGTGGGGGAGCACTGACAGTGCTGGCTGTGTGGGGGGAGCACTGACAATGCTGGCTGTGTGGGGGGAGCACTGACAGTGCTGGCTGTGTGGGGGGAGCACTGAGAATGCTGGCTGTGTGGTGGGAGCACTGACAATGCTGGCTGTGTGGGGGGAGCACTGACAGTGCTGGCTGTGGTGGGAGCACTGGCAGTGCTGGCTGTGTGCGGGAGCACTGACAGTGCTGGCTGTGTGGTGGGAGCACTGACAGTGCTGGCTGTGTGGGGGAGCACTGAAAGTGCTGGCTGTGTTGGGGGAGCACTGACAGTGCTGGCTGTGTGGGGGAGCACTGACAGTGCTGGCTGTGCGGTGGGAGCACTGACAGTGCTGGCTGTGTGGGGGAGCACTGACAGTGCTGGCTGTGTGGGGGAGCACTGACAGTGCTGGCTGTTTGGTGGGAGCACTGACAGTGCTGGCTGTGTGGTGTAGCACTGACAGTGCTGGCTGTGTGTGGGGAGCACTGACAGTGCTGGCTGTGTGGTGGGAGCACTGACTGTGCTGGCTGTGTGGGGAGCACTGACAGTGCTGGCTGTGTGGGGGGAGCACTGACAGTGCTGGCTGTGTGTGGGAGCACTGACAGTGCTGGCTGTGTGGGGGGAGCACTGACACGGCTGGCTGTGTGGGGGAGCACTGACAGTGCTGGCAGTGTGGGGGGATCACTGACAGTGCTGGTTGTGTGGGGCGAGCACGGACAGTGCTGGCTGTGTGGGGGAGCACAGACAATGCTGGCTGTGTGGGGGGAGCACTGACAGTGCTGGCTGTGTGGTGGGAGCACTGACAGTGCAAGCTGATTGGGGGAGCACTGACCGTGCTGGCTTTGTGGGGAGAGCACGGACAGTGCTGGCTGTGTGGTGGGAGCACTGACAGTGCTGGCTATGTGGGGGAGCACGGACAGTGCTGCCTGTGTTGGGGGATCACTGACAGTGCTGGCTGTGTGTGGGGAGCACTGACAGTGCTGGCTGTGTGGGGGGAGCACTGCCAGTGCTGGCTGTGTGGTGGGAGCACTGACAGTGCTGGCTGTGTGGTGGGAGAACTGACAGTGTTGGCTGTGTGGGGGGAGCACTTACAGTGCTGGCTGTGTCGGGGGAGCACTGACAGTGCTGGCTGTGTGGGGGAGCACTGACAGTGCTGGCTGTGTGGTGGGAGCACTGACAGTGCTGGCTGTGTGGTGGGAGCACTGACAGTGCTGGCTGTGTTGTGGGAGCACTGACAGTGCTGGCTGTGTGGGGGAGCACTGACAATGCTGGCTGTGTGGTGGGAGCACTGACAGTGCTGGCTGTGTGGTGGGAGCACTGACAGTGCTGGCTGTGTCGGGCGAGCACTGACAGTGCTGGCTGTGTGGTGGGAGCACTTACAGTGCTGGCTGTGTGGGGGGAGCACTGACAGTGCTGGCTGTGTGGGAGGAGCACTGACAATGCTGGCTGTGTGGTGGGAGCAATGACAGTGCTTGCTGTGTCGGGGGAGCACTGACAGTGCTGGCAATGTGGGGGGGGGGGCACTGACAGTGCCGGCAGTGTGGTGTGAGCACTGACAGTGCTGGCTGTGTGGGGGAGCACTGACAGTGCTGGCTGTGTGGGGGGAGCACTGACAATGCTGGCTGTGTGGGGGGAGCACTGACAGTGCTGGCTGTGTGGGGGGAGCACTGACAATGCTGGCTGTGTGGTGGGAGCACTGACAATGCTGGCTGTGTGGGGGGAGCACTGACAGTGCTGGCTGTGGTGGGAGCACTGGCAGTGCTGGCTGTGTGCGGGAGCACTGACAGTGCTGGCTGTGTAGTGGGAGCACTGACAGTGCTGGCTGTGTGGGGGAGCACTGACAGTGCTGGCTGTGTTGGGGGAGCACTGACAGTGCTGGCTGTGTGGGGGAGCACTGACAGTGCTGGCTGTGCGGTGGGAGCACTGACAGTGCTGGCTGTGTGGGGGAGCACTGACAGTGCTGGCTGTGTGGGGGAGCACTGACAGTGCTGGCTGTTTGGTGGGAGCACTGACAGTGCTGGCTGTGTGGTGTAGCACTGACAGTGCTGGCTGTGTGTGGGGAGCACTGACAGTGCTGGCTGTGTGGTGGGAGCACTGACTGTGCTGGCTGTGTGGGGAGCACTGACAGTGCTGGCTGTGTGGGGGAGCACTGACAGTGCTGGCTGTGTAGGGGAGCACTGGCAGTGCTGGCTGTGTGGGGGAGCACTGGCAGTTCTGGCTGTGTGTGGGAGCACTGACAGTGCTGGCTGTGTGGGGGGAGCACTGACACGGCTGGCTGTGTGGGGGAGCACTGACAGTGCTGGCAGTGTGGGGGGATCACTGACAGTGCTGGTTGTGTGGGGCGAGCACGGACAGTGCTGGCTGTGTGGGGGAGCACAGTCAATGCTGGCTGTGTGGGGGGAGCACTGACAGTGCTGGCTGTGTGGTGGGAGCACTGACAGTGCAAGCTGATTGGGGGAGCACTGACCGTGCTGGCTTTGTGGGGAGAGCACGGACAGTGCTGGCTGTGTGGTGGGAGCACTGACAGTGCTGGCTATGTGGGGGAGCACGGACAGTGCTGCCTGTGTTGGGGGATCACTGACAGTGCTGGCTGTGTGTGGGGAGCACTGACAGTGCTGGCTGTGTGGGGGGAGCACTGCCAGTGCTGGATGTGTGGTGGGAGCACTGGCAGTGCTGGCTGTGTGGTGGGAGAACTGACAGTGTTGGCTGTGTGGGGGGAGCACTTACAGTGCTGGCTGTGTCGGGGGAGCACTGACAGTGCTGGCTGTGTGGGGGAGCACTGACAGTGCTGGCTGTGTGGTGGGAGCACTGACAGTGCTGGCTGTGTGGGAGGAGCACTGACAATGCTGGCTGTGTGGTGGGAGCACTGACAGTGCTTGCTGTGTCGGGGGAGCACTGACAGTGCTGGCAATGTGGGGGGGGGGGGCACTGACAGTGCCGGCAGTGTGGTGTGAGCACTGGCAGTGCTGGCTGTGTGGGGGAGCACTGACAGTGCTGGCTGTGTGGGGGGAGCACTGACAATGCTGGCTGTGTGGGGGGAGCACTGACAGTGCTGGCTGTGTGGGGGAGCACTGACAATGCTGGCTGTGTGGGAGCACTGACAATGCTGGCTGTGTGGGGGGAGCACTGACAGTGCTGGCTGTGGTGGGAGCACTGGCAGTGCTGGCTGTGTGCGGGAGCACTGACAGTGCTGGCTGTGTGGTGGGAGCACTGACAGTGCTGGCTGTGTGGGGGAGCACTGACAGTGCTGGCTGTGTTGGGGGAGCACTGACAGTGCTGGCTGTGTGGGGGAGCACTGACAGTGCTGGCTGTGCGGTGGGAGCACTGACAGTGCTGGCTGTGTGGGGGAGCACTGACAGTGCTGGCTGTGTGGGGGAGCACTGACAGTGCTGGCTGTTTGGTGGGAGCACTGACAGTGCTGGCTGTGTGGTGTAGCACTGACAGTGCTGGCTGTGTGTGGGGAGCACTGACAGTGCTGGCTGTGTGGTGGGAGCACTGACTGTGCTGGCTGTGTGGGGAGCACTGACAGTGCTGGCTGTGTGGGGGGAGCACTGACAGTGCTGGCTGTGTAGGGGAGCACTGGCAGTGCTGGCTGTGTGGGGGAGCACTGGCAGTTCTGGCTGTGTGTGGGAGCACTGACAGTGCTGGCTGTGTGGGGGGAGCACTGACACGGCTGGCTGTGTGGGGGAGCACTGACAGTGCTGGCAGTGTGGGGGGATCACTGACAGTGCTGGTTGTGTGGGGCGAGCACGGACAGTGCTGGCTGTGTGGGGCAGCACAGACAATGCTGGCTGTGTGGGGGGAGCACTGACAGTGCTGGCTGTGTGGTGGGAGCACTGACAGTGCAAGCTGATTGGGGGAGCACTGACCGTGCTGGCTTTGTGGGGAGAGCACGGACAGTGCTGGCTGTGTGGTGGGAGCACTGACAGTGCTGGCTATGTGGGGAGCACGGACAGTGCTGCCTGTGTTGGGGGATCACTGACAGTGCTGGCTGTGTGTGGGGAGCACTGACAGTGCTGGCTGTGTGGGGGGAGCACTGCCAGTGCTGGCTGTGTGGTGGGAGCACTGACAGTGCTGGCTGTGTGGTGGGAGAACTGACAGTGTTGGCTGTGTGGGGGGAGCACTTACAGTGCTGGCTGTGTCGGGGGAGCACTGACAGTGCTGGCTGTGTGGGGGAGCACTGACAGTGCTGGCTGTGTGGTGGGAGCACTGACAGTGCTGGCTGTGTGGTGGGAGCACTGACAGTGCTGGCTGTGTTGTGGGAGCACTGACAGTGCTGGCTGTGTGGGGGAGCACTGACAATGCTGGCTGTGTGGTGGGAGCACTGACAGTGCTGGCTGTGTGGTGGGAGCACTGACAGTGCTGGCTGTGTCGGGCGAGCACTGACAGTGCTGGCTGTGTGGTGGGAGCACTTACAGTGCTGGCTGTGTGGGGGGAGCACTGACAGTGCTGGCTGTGTGGGGGATCACTGACAGTGCTGGCTGTGTGGGAGGAGCACTGACAATGCTGGCTGTGTGGTGGGAGCACTGACAGTGCTTGCTGTGTCGGGAAGGCACTGACAGTGCTGGCAATGTGGGGGTGGGGCACTGACAGTGCCGGCAGTGTGGTGTGAGCACTGACAGTGCTGGCTGTGTGGGGGAGCACTGACAGTGCTGGCTGTGTGGGGGGAGCACTGACAATGCTGGCTGTGTGGGGGGAGCACTGACAGTGCTGGCTGTGTGGGGGGAGCACTGACAATGCTGGCTGTGTGGTGGGAGCACTGACAATGCTGGCTGTGTGGGGGGAGCACTGACAGTGCTGGCTGTGGTGGGAGCACTGGCAGTGCTGGCTGTGTGCGGGAGCACTGACAGTGCTGGCTGTGTGGTGGGAGCACTGACAGTGCTGGCTGTGTGGGGAGCACTGACAGTGCTGGCTGTGTTGGGGGAGCACTGACAGTGCTGGCTGTGTGGGGGAGCACTGACAGTGCTGGCTGTGCGGTGGGAGCACTGACAGTGCTGGCTGTGTGGGGGAGCACTGACAGTGCTGGCTGTGTGGGGGAGCACTGACAGTGCTGGCTGTTTGGTGGGAGCACTGACAGTGCTGGCTGTGTGGTGTAGCACTGACAGTGCTGGCTGTGTGTGGGGAGCACTGACAGTGCTGGCTGTGTGGTGGGAGCACTGACTGTGCTGGCTGTGTGGGGAGCACTGACAGTGCTGGCTGTGTGGGGGGAGCACTGACAGTGCTGGCTGTGTAGGGGAGCACTGGCAGTGCTGGCTGTGTGGGGGAGCACTGGCAGTTCTGGCTGTGTGTGGGAGCACTGACAGTGCTGGCTGTGTGGGGGGAGCACTGACACGGCTGGCTGTGTGGGGGAGCACTGACAGTGCTGGCAGTGTGGGGGGATCACTGACAGTGCTGGTTGTGTGGGGCGAGCACGGACAGTGCTGGCTGTGTGGGGGAGCACAGACAATGCTGTCTGTGTGGGGGGAGCACTGACAGTGCTGGCTGTGTGGTGGGGTCACTGACAGTGCAAGCTGATTGGGGGAGCACTGACCGTGCTGGCTTTGTGGGGAGAGCACGGACAGTGTTGGCTGTGTGGTGGGAGCACTGACAGTGCTGGCTATGTGGGGGAGCACGGACAGTGCTGCCTGTGTTGGGGGATCACTGACAGTGCTGGCTGTGTGTGGGGAGCACTGACAGTGCTGGCTGTGTGGGGGGAGCACTGCCAGTGCTGGCTGTGTGGTGGGAGCACTGACAGTGCTGGCTGTGTGGTGGGAGAACTGACAGTGTTGGCTGTGTGGGGGGAGCACTTACAGTGCTGGCTGTGTCGGGGGAGCACTGACAGTGCTGGCTGTGTGGGGGAGCACTGACAGTGCTGGCTGTGTGGTGGGAGCACTGACAGTGCTGGCTGTGTGGTGGGAGCACTGACAGTGCTGGCTGTGTTGTGGGAGCACTGACAGTGCTGGCTGTGTGGGGGAGCACTGACAATGCTGGCTGTGTGGTGGGAGCACTGACAGTGCTGGCTGTGTGGTGGGAGCACTGACAGTGCTGGCTGTGTTGTGGGAGCACTGACAGGGCTGGCTGTGTGGTGGGAGAACTGACAGTGCTGGCTGTGTGGGGGAGCACTGACACTGCTGGCTGTGTGGTGGGAGCACTGACAGTACTGGCTGTGTGGGAGAGCACTGACAGTGCTGGTTGTGTGGTGTGAGCACTGACACTGCTGGCTGTGTGGTGGGAGCACTGACAGTGCTGGCTGTGTGGGGTAGCACTGACAGTGCTGGCTGTGTGTGTGAGCACTGACAGTGCTGTCTGTGTGGTGGGAGCACTGACAGTGCTGGCTGTGTAGTGGAGCACTGGCAGTGCTGGCTGTGTGGGGGAGCACTGGCAGTTCTGGCTGTGTGTGGGAGCACTGACAGTGCTGGCTGTGTAGGGGGAGCACTGACACGGCTGGCTGTGTGGGGAGCACTGACAGTGCTGGCAGTGTGGGGGGATCACTGACAGTGCTGGCTGTGTGGTGGGAGCACTGACAGTGCTGGCTGTGTGGGGCGAGCACGGACAGTGCTGGCTGTGTGGGGGAGCACAGACAGTGCTGGCTGTGTGGGGGGAGCACTGACAATGCTGGCTGTGTGGTGGGAGCACTGACAGTGCTAGCTGATTGGGGAGCACTGACCGTGCTGGCTTTGTGGGGCGAGCACGGACAGTTCTGGCTGTGTGGTGGGAGCACTGACAGTGCTGGCTGTATGGGGGAGCACGGACAGTGCTGCCTGTGTTGGGGGATCACTGACAGTGCTGGTTGTGTGGTGGGAGCACTGACACTGCTGGCTGTGTGGTGGGAGCACTGACAGTGCTGGCTGTGTGGTGGGAGCACTGACAGTGCTGGCTGTGTGGTGGGAGAACTGACAGTGTTGGCTGTGTGGGGGGAGCACTTACAGTGCTGGCTGTGTCGGGGGAGCACTGACAGTGCTGGCTGTGTGGGGGAGCACTGACAGTGCTGGCTGTGTGGTGGGAGCACTGACAGTGCTGGCTGTGTGGTGGGAGCACTGACAGTGCTGGCTGTGTTGTGGGAGCACTGACAGTGCTGGCTGTCTGGGGAAGCACTGACAATGCTGGCTGCGTGGTGGGAGCACTGACAGTGCTGGCTGTGTGGTGGGAGCACTTACAGTGCTGGCTGTGTGGGGGGAGCACTGACAGTGCTGGCTGTGTGGGGGATCACTGACAGTGCTGGCTGTGTGGGAGGAGCACTGACAATGCTGGCTGTGTGGTGGGAGCACTGACAGTGCTTGCTGTGTCGGGGGAGCACTGACAGTGCTGGCAATGTGGGGGGGGGGGGCACTGACAGTGCCGGCAGTGTGGTGTGAGCACTGACAGTGCTGGCTGTGTGGGGGAGCACTGACAGTGCTTGCTGTGTGGGGGGAGCACTGACAATGCTGGCTGTGTGGGGGGAGCACTGACAGTGCTGGCTGTGTGGGGGGAGCACTGACAGTGCTGGCTGTGTGTGGGGAGCACTGACAGTGCTGGCTGTGTGGGGGGAGCACTGCCAGTGCTGGCTGTGTGGTGGGAGCACTGACAGTGCTGGCTGTGTGGTGGGAGAACTGACAGTGTTGGCTGTGTGGGGGGAGCACTTACAGTGCTGGCTGTGTCGGGGGAGCACTGACAGTGCTGGCTGTGTGGGGGAGCACTGACAGTGCTGGCTGTGTGGTGGGAGCACTGACAGTGCTGGCTGTGTGGTGGGAGCACTGACAGTGCTGGCTGTGTTGTGGGAGCACTGACAGTGCTGGCTGTGTGGGGGAGCACTGACAATGCTGGCTGTGTGGTGGGAGCACTGACAGTGCTGGCTGTGTGGTGGGAGCACTGACAGTGCTGGCTGTGTTGTGGGAGCACTGACAGGGCTGGCTGTGTGGTGGGAGAACTGACAGTGCTGGCTGTGTGGGGGAGCACTGACACTGCTGGCTGTGTGGTGGGAGCACTGACAGTACTGGCTGTGTGGGGGAGCACTGACAGTGCTGGTTGTGTGGTGTGAGCACTGACACTGCTGGCTGTGTGGTGGGAGCACTGACAGTGCTGGCTGTGTGGGGTAGCACTGACAGTGCTGGCTGTGTGTGTGAGCACTGACAGTGCTGTCTGTGTGGTGGGAGCACTGACAGTGCTGGCTGTGTAGTGGAGCACTGGCAGTGCTGGCTGTGTGGGGGAGCACTGGCAGTTCTGGCTGTGTGTGGGAGCACTGACAGTGCTGGCTGTGTAGGGGGAGCACTGACACGGCTGGCTGTGTGGGGAGCACTGACAGTGCTGGCAGTGTGGGGGGATCACTGACAGTGCTGGCTGTGTGGTGGGAGCACTGACAGTGCTGGCTGTGTGGGGCGAGCACGGACAGTGCTGGCTGTGTGGGGGAGCACAGACAGTGCTGGCTGTGTGGGGGGAGCACTGACAATGCTGGCTGTGTGGTGGGAGCACTGACAGTGCTAGCTGATTGGGGGAGCACTGACCGTGCTGGCTTTGTGGGGCGAGCACGGACAGTTCTGGCTGTGTGGTGGGAGCACTGACAGTGCTGGCTGTATGGGGGAGCACGGACAGTGCTGCCTGCGTTGGGGGATCACTGACAGTGCTGGTTGTGTGGTGGGAGCACTGACACTGCTGGCTGTGTGGTGGGAGCACTGACAGTGCTGGCTGTGTGGTGGGAGCACTGACAGTGCTGGCTGTGTGGTGGGAGAACTGACAGTGTTGGCTGTGTGGGGGGAGCACTTACAGTGCTGGCTGTGTCGGGGGAGCACTGACAGTGCTGGCTGTGTGGGGGAGCACTGACAGTGCTGGCTGTGTGGTGGGAGCACTGACAGTGCTGGCTGTGTGGTGGGAGCACTGACAGTGCTGGCTGTGTTGTGGGAGCACTGACAGTGCTGGCTGTCTGGGGAAGCACTGACAATGCTGGCTGTGTGGTGGGAGCACTGACAGTGCTGGCTGTGTGGTGGGAGCACTTACAGTGCTGGCTGTGTGGGGGGAGCACTGACAGTGCTGGCTGTGTGGGGGATCACTGACAGTGCTGGCTGTGTGGGAGGAGCACTGACAATGCTGGCTGTGTGGTGGGAGCACTGACAGTGCTTGCTGTGTCGGGGGAGCACTGACAGTGCTGGCAATGTGGGGGGGGGGGGCACTGACAGTGCCGGCAGTGTGGTGTGAGCACTGACAGTGCTGGCTGTGTGGGGGAGCACTGACAGTGCTTGCTGTGTGGGGGGAGCACTGACAATGCTGGCTGTGTGGGGGGAGCACTGACAGTGCTGGCTGTGTGGGGGGAGCACTGACAATGCTGGCTGTGTGGTGGGAGCACTGACAATGCTGGCTGTGTGGGGGGAGCACTGACAGTGCTGGCTGTGGTGGGAGCACTGGCAGTGCTGGCTGTGTGCGGGAGCACTGACAGTGCTGGCTGTGTGGTGGGAGCACTGACAGTGCTGGCTGTGTGGGGAGCACTGACAGTGCTGGCTGTGTTGGGGGAGCACTGACAGTGCTGGCTGTGTGGGGGAGCACTGACAGTGCTGGCTGTGCGGTGGGAGCACTGACAGTGCTGGCTGTGTGGGGGAGCACTGACAGTGCTGGCTGTGTGGGGGAGCACTGACAGTGCTGGCTGTTTGGTGGGAGCACTGACAGTGCTGGCTGTGTGGTGTAGCACTGACAGTGCTGGCTGTGTGTGGGGAGCACTGACAGTGCTGGCTGTGTGGTGGGAGCACTGACTGTGCTGGCTGTGTGGGGAGCACTGACAGTGCTGGCTGTGTGGGGGGAGCACTGACAGTGCTGGCTGTGTAGGGGAGCACTGGCAGTGCTGGCTGTGTGGGGGAGCACTGGCAGTTCTGGCTGTGTGTGGGAGCACTGACAGTGCTGGCTGTGTGGGGGGAGCACTGGCACGGCTGGCTGTGTGGGGGAGCACTGACAGTGCTGGCAGTGTGGGGGGATCACTGACAGTGCTGGTTGTGTGGGGCGAGCACGGACAGTGCTGGCTGTGTGGGGGAGCACAGACAATGCTGGCTGTGTGGGGGGAGCACTGACAGTGCTGGCTGTGTGGTGGGGTCACTGACACTGCAAGCTGATTGGGGGAGCACTGACCGTGCTGGCTTTGTGGGGAGAGCACGGACAGTGCTGGCTGTGTGGTGGGAGCACTGACAGTGCTGGCTATGTGGGGGAGCACGGACAGTGCTGCCTGTGTTGGGGGATCACTGACAGTGCTGGCTGTGTGTGGGGAGCACTGACAGTGCTGGCTGTGTGGGGGGAGCACTGCCAGTGCTGGCTGTGTGGTGGGAGCACTGACAGTGCTGGCTGTGTGGTGGGAGAACTGACAGTGTTGGCTGTGTGGGGGGAGCACTTACAGTGCTGGCTGTGTCGGGGGAGCACTGACAGTGCTGGCTGTGTGGGGGAGCACTGACAGTGCTGGCTGTGTGGTGGGAGCACTGACAGTGCTGGCTGTGTGGTGGGAGCACTGACAGTGCTGGCTGTGTTGTGGGAGCACTGACAGTGCTGGCTGTGTGGGGGAGCACTGACAATGCTGGCTGTGTGGTGGGAGCACTGACAGTGCTGGCTGTGTGGTGGGAGCACTGACAGTGCTGGCTGTGTTGTGGGAGCACTGACAGGGCTGGCTGTGTGGTGGGAGAACTGACAGTGCTGGCTGTGTGGGGGAGCACTGACACTGCTGGCTGTGTGGTGGGAGCACTGACAGTACTGGCTGTGTGGGGAGCACTGACAGTGCTGGTTGTGTGGTGTGAGCACTGACACTGCTGGCTGTGTGGTGGGAGCACTGACAGTGCTGGCTGTGTGGGGTAGCACTGACAGTGCTGGCTGTGTGTGTGAGCACTGACAGTGCTGTCTGTGTGGTGGGAGCACTGACAGTGCTGGCTGTGTGGGGGGAGCACTGACAGTGCTGGCTGTGTAGTGGAGCACTGGCAGTGCTGGCTGTGTGGGGGAGCACTGGCAGTTCTGGCTGTGTGTGGGAGCACTGACAGTGCTGGCTGTGTGGGGGGAGCACTGACACGGCTGGCTGTGTGGGGAGCACTGACAGTGCTGGCAGTGTGGGGGGATCACTGACAGTGCTGGCTGTGTGGTGGGAGCACTGACAGTGCTGGCTGTGTGGGGCGAGCACGGACAGTGCTGGCTGTGTGGCGGAGCACAGACAGTGCTGGCTGTGTGGGGGGAGCACTGACAATGCTGGCTGTGTGGTGGGAGCACTGACAGTGCTAGCTGATTGGGGGAGCACTGACCGTGCTGGCTTTGTGGGGCGAGCACGGACAGTTCTGGCTGTGTGGTGGGAGCACTGACAGTGCTGGCTGTATGGGGGAGCACGGACAGTGCTGCCTGTGTTGGGGGATCACTGACAGTGCTGGTTGTGTGGTGGGAGCACTGACACTGCTGGCTGTGTGGTGGGAGCACTGACAGTGCTGGCTGTGTGGGGTAGCACTGACAGTGCTGGCTGTGTGTGGGAGCACTGACAGTGCTGTCTGTGTGGTGGGAGCACTGACAGTGCTGGCTGTGTGGGGGGAGCACTGACAGTGCTGGCTGTGTAGGGGAGCACTGGCAGTGCTGGCTGTGTGGGGGAGCACTGGCAGTTCTGGCTGTGTGTGGGAGCACTGACAGTGCTGGCTGTGTGGGGGGAGCACTGACACGGCTGGCTGTGTGGGGGAGCACTGACAGTGCTGGCAGTGTGGGGGGATCACTGACAGTGCTGGCTGTGTGGTGGGAGCACTGACAGTGCTTGCTGTGTGGTGCGAGCACGGACAGTGCTGGCTGTGTGGGGGAGCACAGACAGTGCTGGCTGTGTGGGGGGAGCACTGACAATGCTGGCTGTGTGGTGGGAGCACTGACAGTGCTAGCTGATTGGGGAGCACTGACCGTGCTGGCTTTGTGGGGCGAGCACGGACAGTTCTGGCTGTGTGGTGGGAGCGCTGACAGTGCTGGCTGTATGGGGGAGCACGGACAGTGCTGCCTGTGTTGGGGGATCACTGACAGTGCTGGCTGTGTGTGGGGATCACTGACAGTGCTGGCTGTGTGGTGGGAGCATTGACAGTGCTGGCTGTGTGGGCCGAGCACGGAGTTGCTGGCTGTGTGGGGGAGCACAGACAGTGCTGGCTGTGTGGGGGGAGCACTGACAGTGCTGGCTGTGTGGTGGGATCACTGACAGTGCTAGCTGATTGGGGGAGCACTGACCGTGCTGGCTTTGTGGGGCGAGCACGGACAGTTCTGGCTGTGTGGTGGGAGCACTGACAGTGCTGGCTGTGTGGGGGAGCACGGACAGTGCTACCTGTGTTGGGGGATCACTGACAGTGCTGGCTGTGTGTGGGGAGCACTGACAGTGCTGGCTGTGTGGGGGGAGCACTGCCAGTGCTGGCTGTGTGGTGGGAGCACTGACAGTGCTGGCTGTGTGGTGGGAGAACTGACAGTGTTGGCTGTGTGGGGGGAGGACTTACAGTGCTGGCTGTGTCGGGGGAGCACTGACAGTGCTGGCTGTGTGGGGGAGCAGTGACAGTGCTGGCTGTGTGGTGGGAACACTGACAGTGCTGGCTGTGTGGTGGGAGCACTGACAGTGCTGGCTGTGTTGTGGGAGCACTGACAGTGCTGGCTGTGTGGGGGAGCACTGACAATGCTGGCTGTGTGGTGGGAGCACTGACAGTGCTGGCTGTGTGGTGGGAGCACTGACAGTGCTGGCTGTGTTGTGGGAGCACTGACAGGGCTGTCTGTGTGGTGGGAGAACTGACAGTGCTGGCTGTGTGGGGGAGCACTGACACTGCTGGCTGTGTGGTGGGAGCACTGACAGTACTGGCTGTGTGGGGGAGCACTGACAGTGCTGGTTGTGTGGTGGGAGCACTGACACTGCTGGCTGTGTGGTGGGAGCACTGACAGTGCTGGCTGTGTGGGGTAGCACTGACAGTGCTGGCTGTGTGGAGGGAGCACTGACACTGCTGGCTGTGTGGTGGGAGCACTGACAGTGCTGGCTGTGTGGTGGGAGCACTGACAGTGCTGGCTGTGTGAGCGAGCACTGACAGTGCTGGCTGTGTGTGGGGAGCACTGACAGTGCTGGCTGTGTGGGGGGAGCACTGACAGTGCTGGCTGTGTGTGGGAGCACTGACAGTGTTGGCTGTATGGAGGAGCACTGACAGTGCCGGCTGTGTGGGGGAGCACTGACAGTGCTGGCTGTGTGTGGGAGCACTGACAGTGTTGGCTGTGTGGAGGAGCACTGACAGTGCTGGCTGTGTGGGGGAAGCACTGACAGTGCTGTGTGTGTGGTGGGAGCTGTAGAGGGTTCCATCTCTGCTACTCCACTACTGGGCCGATATCTGGGGTTTGAGTATCTGTGTGTGTCTCTCTCCAGCTGGCACTGAAACTTCAGAGGCCAGGGGATGCCGCACTGGGACACCTCCACGGAAGAGAGCACTGAATCAAGCCTGCCGTTTATCCCTAACCGGAAGCCTGAGGCTTATATCACACAGATATCCAGACCCCCACCAATGCCCAGGTGATTCTCTCTCTTGCCGGTGGTGCAACACCCACCCGGTTCCTACTTCGCTGGAGTAGCTTTCCCAAGAGAGAGAATAGGACACTGCTGTTTATTACCTAACCAGCAGCCTGTCCTGAGTGAATCGTTCAAGATGACCCCAGATTCTCGACCCCGGAATTAAGGTGAGGAATATCTTAACAATGACTTGGTCAGAGATCGCTGGTGAGAGATTGAAGAATTGAAACGACTCCAATTATCAGCAAATCGAGGTTTATTGCAAAACCCAGGTCAAAATCATCAAACAGAAGAAATTATAATAAAATCTCAAACTCTAACACAAACTAAGTCTATTCAGAAAGTACTATAACGGACACAACGTTAAATCTTATTGTTACACAGGTTTAGCAATGACACAGAACACAAATCAAGTCCCCTTCCCCAAAGCCTCAACCACTATCAAGGTCAAGGGAGTTTCGCAAGCTGCTGCAGGGTACTTACAGTCACAGGCTGCAGGAGGTCAAGTCGAAGGTGGAGAGGTCAAGCCAAGAGACCCTCAATCGAAACACAGCCCCTTTTATATCCGTTTTACCTGGCTTTTTCCTGTGTTCGGCCAGCCCCTTTTGCATTGAATCCATAAGGTTTAAAGTTCCCGCTGGTCCTGCCCCCTTTGAGCCTGTCAGACCTGTCAAGATAGGAGTACCTCCCCTAGGTCCGCCTCCAGTCTGCTTTTTGAGATAACGAGGTTGAGCTCCCTTGTGAAGATTATCAAAGTCTTCCATCTGCTCTGGAGATCGCTGCTATGTTGATGGGGTGTTGATTGGATTCTGCTCTGGTGGAGGCATAGTCATTTACATCTGCATGGGGCTATGACCATCCCATTGTCCTGCTTGCAGGCAGGCCCCTTGTGTATTCCCGTGCCCCTTTGTCTGTGTTTAATCTTATCTAGTTGTCTGGCTCCTTCTTCCTTGTAGCTCCTGGGGGGGGGGGGGGATTGTAAATACCTATGCCCCTACTCAGCTCAGCGGACCAAGCCTGCTGGGAAATTTGGTTACGTTCCTTTGGCTGAAAAGTGTCCAGTTTACAGTCTCTGAGTTTTATTCTTGGGCAGTCCAAAAAGGGCCGAATTGCCCGAAAACCTTACAGAGCACTAACAGTGCTGGCTGTGTGGTGGGAGCACTGACAGTGCTGGCTGTGTGGGGGAGCACTGACAGTGCTGGCTGTGTGGGGGAGCACTGGCAGTGCTGGCTGTGTGGTGGGAGCACTGACAGTTCTGTGTGTGTGGTGGTAGCACTGAAAGTGCTGGCTGTGTTGTAGGAGCACTGACAGTGCTGGCTGTGTGAGGGGAGCACTGACAATGCTGGCTGTGTGGTGGGAGCACTGACAGTGCTGGCTGTGTTGTGGGAGCACTGACAGACTGGCTGTGTGGTGGGAGCACTGACAGTGCTGGCTGTGTGGGGGGAGCACTGACACTGCTGGCTGTGTGGTGGGAGCACTGACAGTGCTGACTGTGTGGGGGAGCACTGACAGTGCTGGCTGTGTGGTGGGAGAACTGACAGTGCTGGCTGTGTGGTGGGAGCACTGACAGTGCTGCCTGTGTGGAGGGGGCACTGACAGTGCTGGCTGTGTGGGGGCAGCACTGACAGTGCTGGCTGTGTGGTGGGAGCACTGACAGTGCTGGCTGTGTGGTGGGAGCACTGACAGTGCTGGCTGTGTGGTGAGAGCACTGACAGTGCTGGCTGTGTGGGGGGAGCACTGACAGTGCTGGCTGTGTGGGGGGGAGCACTACCAGTGCTGGCTGTGTGGGGGGAGAACTTACAGTACTGGCTGTGTTGTGGGAGTTCTGACAGGGCTGGCTGTGTGGGGGAGCACTGACAGTGCTGGCTTTCTGGGGGAGCACTGACACTGCTGGCTGTGAGGTGTAGCACTGACAGTGCTGGCTGTGTGTGGGGAGCACTGACAGTGCTGGCTGTGTGGTGGGAGCACTGACTGTGCTGGCTGTGTGGTGGGAGCACTGACAGTGCTGGCTGTGTGAGGGAGCACTGACAGTGCTAGCTGTGTGGGGGAGCACTGACTGTGCTGGCTGTGTGGTGGGAGCACTGACAGTGCTGGCTGTGTGGGGGTCGCACTGACAGTGCTGGCTGTGCGGGGGGTGCACTGACAGTGCTGGCTGTGTGGGGGGAGCACTGATAGTGCTGGCTGTGAGGGGCAGCACTGACAGTGCTGGCTGTGTGGTGGGAGCACTGACACGGTTGGCTGTGTGGTGGGAGCACTGACAGTGCTGGCTGTGTGAGGGGAGCACTGACAGTGCTGGCTGTGTGGGGGAGCACTGACAGTGCTGGCTGTGTGGGGGAGCACTGACAGTGCTGGCTCTGTGGTGGGAGCACTGACAGTGCTGGCTGTGTGGGGGAGCACTGGCAGTGCTGGCTGCGTGAGGGGAGCACTTACAGTGCTGACTGTGTGGGGAGCACTGACAGTGCTGACTGTGTGGTGGGAGCACTGACAGTGCTGGCTGTGTGGTGAGAGCACTGACAGTGCTGGCTGTGTGGGGGGAGCACTGACAGTGCTGGCTGTGTGGTGAGAGCACTGGCAGTGCTGGCTGTGTGGGGGGAGCACTGACAGTGCTGGCTGAGTGGTGGAGCACTGACAGTGCTGGCTGTGTGTGGGAGCACTGACAGTGCTGACTGTGTGGTGGGAGCACTGACAGTGCTGGCTGTGTGGTGAGAGCACTGACAGTGCTGGCTGTGTGGGGGGAGCACTGACAGTGCTGGCTGTGTGGGGGAGCACTGACAGTGCTGGCTGTGTGGTGTGAGCATTGACAGTGCTGGATATGTGAGGGAGAAATGACAGTGCTGGCTGTGTGTGGGAGCACTGGCAGTGCTGGCTGTGTGAGTGGAGCACGGACAGTGCTGGCAGTGTGAGGAGAGCACTGACAGTGCAGGCTGTGTGGGAGGAGCACTGACAGTGCTGGCTGTGTGGGGGAGCACTGACAGTGCTGGCTGTGTGGTGGGAGCACTGACAGTGCTGGCTGTGTGGTGGGAGCACTGACAATGCTGGCTGTGTGGGGGAGCACTGACAGTGCTGGCTGTGTGGGGGAGCACTGACAGTGTTGGCTGTGTGGAGGAGCACTGACAGTGCTGGTTGTGTGGGGGAGCACTGACAGTTCCAATTGTGTGGGAGGAGCACTGACAGTGCTGGCTGTGTGGAGGAGCACTGACAGTGCTGGCTGTGTGGTGAGAGCACTGACAGTGCTGGCTGTGTGGGGGAGCACTGACAGTGCTGGCTGTGTGGGGGGTGCACTGACAGTGCTGGCTGTGTGGGGGAGCACTGACACTGCTGGCTGTGTGGGAGGAGCACTGACAGTGCTGGCTGTGTGGTAGGAGCACTGACAGTGCTGGCTGTGTGGAGGGAGCAGTGACAGTGCTGACTGTGTGGTGGGAGCACTGACACGGCTGGCTGTGTGGTGGGAGCACTGACAGTGCTGGCTGTATGGGGGAGCACTGACAGTGCTGGCTGTATGGGGGAGCACTGACAGTGCTGGCTGTGTGGTGGGTGCACTGACAGTGCTGGCTCTGTGGTGGGAGCACTGACAGTGCTGGCTGTGTGGTGGGAGCACTGACAGTGCTGGCTGTGTGGGGGGAGCACTTACAGTGCTGGCTGTGTGGGGGAGCACTGACACTGCTGGCTGTGTGGGGGAGCACTGACAGTGCAGGCTGTGTGGGAGGAGCACTGACAGTGCTGGCTGTGTGGGGGGAGCACTGACAGTGCTGGCTGTGTGGTGGGAGCACTGACAGTGCTGGCCGTCTGGTGGGAGCACTGACAGTGCTGGCTGTGTGGGGGAGCACTGACAGTGCTGGCTGTGTGGGGGAGGACTGACAGTTCTTGCTGTGTGGGAGGAGCACTGGCAGTGCTGGCTGTGTGGAGGAGCACTGCCAGTGCTGGCTGTGTGGGTGCTGCACTGACAGTGCTGGCTGTGTGTTGGGAGCACTGACACGGCTGGCTGTGTGATGGGAGGACTGACAGTGCTGGCTGTGTGGTAGGCGCACTGACAGTGCTGGCTGTGTGGGGGAGCACTAACAGTGCTGACTGTGTGGTGGGAGCACTGACACGGCTGGCTGTGTGGTGGGAGCACTGAAAGTGCTGGCTGTATGGGGGAGCACTGACAGTGCTGGCTGTGTCGGGGGAGCACTGACAGTGCTGGCTATGTGGCGGGGGGGGGAGCATTGACAGTGCTGGATCTGTGGTATGAGCACTGACAGTGCTGGCTATGTGGTGGGAGCACTTACAGTGCTGGCTGTGTGGGGGAGCACTGACAGTGCTGGCTGTGTGGTGGGAGCACTGACAGTGCTGGCTGTGTGGGGGAGCACTGACAGTGCTGACTGTGTGGGGGAGCACTTACAGTGCTCACTGTGTGGGGGAGCACTGACAGTGCTGGCTGTGTGGGGGGAGCACTGACAGTGCTGGCTGTGTGGGGGGAGCACTTACAGTGCTCGCTGTGTAGGGGGAGCACTGACAGTGCTGGCTGTGTGGGGGAGCACTACCAGTGCTGGCTGTGTGGGGGGAGCACTTACAGTGCTCGCTGTGTGGGGAGCACTGGCAGTGCTGGCTGTGTGGGGGAGCACTGACAGTGCTGGCTGTGTGGGAGGAACACTGACAATGCTGGATGTGTGGGGGAGCACTGAAAGTGCTGGCTGTGTGCGGGAGCACTGACAGTGCTGGCTGTGTGGGGGAGCACTGACAGCGCTGGCTGTGTGGGGGGAGCACTGACAGTGCTGCCTGTGTGGGGGGTGCACTGACAGTGCTGGCTGTGTGGTGGGAGAACTGACAGTGTTGGCTCTGTGGTGGGAGCACTGACAGTGCTGGCTGTGTGGTGGGAGCACTGACAGTGCTGGCTGTGTGGTGGGAGCACTGACTGTGCCGGCTGTGTGGGGGGAGCACTGACAGTGCTGGATGTGTGGTGGGAGCACTGACAGTGCCGGCTGTGTGGGGGAGCACTGACATTGTTGGCTGTGTGGGGGAAGCACTGACAGTGCTGGCTGTGTGGTGGGAGCACTGACAGTGCTGGCTGTGTGGTGGGAGCACTGACACGGTTGGCTGTGTGGTGGGAGCACTGACAGTGTTTGTTGTGTCGGGGGAGCACTGACAGTGCTGGCTATGGGGGGGGGGGGGGCACTGACAGTGCTGGCTGTGTGGTGGGAGCACTGACAGTGCTGGCTGTGTAGGGGGAGCACTGACAGTGCTGGCTGTGTGGGGGAGCACTGACAGTGCTGGCTGTGTGGGGGAGCACTGACACTACTGGCTGTGCGGGGTGTGCACTGACAGTGCTGGCTGTGTGGGGGGAGCACTGACAATGCTGGTAGTGTGGGGGGAGCACTGACAGTGCTGGCTGTGTGGGGGGAGCACTGACAATGCTGCCTGTGTGGTGGGAGCACTGACAATGCTGGCTTTGTGGGGGGAGCACTGACAGTGCTGGCTGTGGTGGGAGCACTGGCAGTGCTGGCTGTGTGGGGGGAGCACTGACAGTGCTGGCTGTGGTGGGAGCACTGACAGTGCTGGCTGTGGTGGGAGCACTGGCAGTGCTGGCTGTGTGGGCGGAGCACTGACAGTGCTGGCTGTGTGGTATAGCACTGACAGTGCTGGCTGTGTGGGGAGTGCACTGACAGTGCTGGCTGTGTGGTGGGAGCACTGACAGTGCTGGGTGTGTGGTGGGAGCACAAACAGTGCTGGCTGTGTGAGGGAGCACTGACAGTGCTGGCTGTGTGAGGGAGCACTGACAGTGCTAGCTGTGTGGGGGAGCACTGACTGTGCTGGCTGTGTGGGGGGTCGCACTGACAGTGCTGGCTGTGTGGGGGGTGCACTGACAGTGCTGGCTGTGTGGGGGGAGCACTGATAGTGCTGGCTGTGAGGGGGAGCACTGACAGTGCTGGCTGTGTGGGGAGAGCACTGACAATGCTGGCTGTGTGGTGGGAGCACTGACAGTGCTGGCTGTGTGGTGGGAGCACTGACACGGTTGGCTGTGTGGTGGGAGCACTGACAGTGCAGGCTGTGTGGTGGGAGCACTGACAGTGCTGGCTGTGAGGGGCAGCACTGACAGTGCTGGCTGTGTGGTGGGAGCACTGACACGGTTGGCTGTGTGGTGGGAGCACTGACAGTGCTGGCTGTGTGAGGGGAGCACTGACAGTGCTGGCTGTGTGGGGGAGCACTGACAGTGCTGGCTGTGTGGGGAGCACTGACAGTGCTGGCTCTGTGGTGGGAGCACTGACAGTGCTGGCTGTGTGGGGGAGCACTGGCAGTGCTGGCTGCGTGAGGGGAGCACTTACAGTGCTGACTGTGTGGGGGAGCACTGACAGTGCTGACTGTGTGGTGGGAGCACTGACAGTGCTGGCTGTGTGGGGGAGCACTGACAGTGCTGACTGTGTGGTGGGAGCACTGACAGTGCTGGCTGTGTGGTGAGAGCACTGACAGTGCTGGCTGTGTGGGGGGAGCACTGACAGTGCTGGCTGTGTGGGGGTGCACTGACAGTGCTGGCTGTGTGGTGTGAGCATTGACAGTGCTGGATATGTGGGGGAGAAATGACAGTGCTGGCTGTGTGTGGGAGCACTGGCAGTGCTGGCTGTGTGAGTGGAGCACGGACAGTGCTGGCAGTGTGGGGAGAGCACTGACAGTGCAAGCTGTGTGGGAGGAGCACTGACAGTGCTGGCTGTGTGGGGGGAGCACTGACAGTGCTGGCTGTGTGGTGGGAGCACTGACAGTGCTGGCTGTGTGGTGGGAGCACTGACAGTGCTGGCTGTGTGGGGAGCACTGACAGTGCTGGCTGTGTGGGGGAGCACTGACAATGTTGGCTGTGTGGAGGAGCACTGACAGTGCTGGTTGTGTGGGGGAGCACTGGCAGTTCTAGCTGTGTGGGAGGAGCACTGACAGTGCTGGCTGTGTGGAGGAGCACTGACAGTGCTGGCTGTGTGGTGAGAGCACTGACAGTGCTGGCTGTGTGGGGGGAGCACTGACAGTGCTGGCTGTGTGGGGGGTGCACTGACAGTGCTGGCTGTGTGGGGGAGCACTGACACTGCTGGCTGTGTGGGGGGAGCACTGACAGTGCTAGCTGTGTGGTAGGAGCACTGACAGTGCTGGCTGTGTGGAGGGAGCAGTGACAGTGCTGACTGTGTGGTGGGAGCACTGACACGGCTGGCTGTGTGGTGGGAGCACTGACAGTGCTGGCTGTATGGGGGAGCACTGACAGTGCTGGCTGTATGGGGGAGCACTGACAGTGCTGGCTGTGTGGTGGGTGCACTGACAGTGCTGGCTCTGTGGTGGGAGCACTGACAGTGCTGGCTGTGTGGTGGGAGCACTGACAGTGCTGGATATGTGGGGGAGAAATGACAGTGCTGGCTGTGTGTGGGAGCACTGGCAGTGCTGGCTGTGTGAGTGGAGCACGGACAGTGCTGGCAGTGTGGGGAGAGCACTGACAGTGCAGGCTGTGTGGGAGGAGCACTGACAGTGCTGGCTGTGTGGGGGGAGCACTGACAGTGCTGGCTGTGTGGTGGGAGCACTGACAGTGCTGGCTGTGTGGTGGGAGCACTGACATTGCTGGCTGTGTGGGGAGCACTGACAGTGCTGGCTGTGTGGGGAGCACTGACAATGTTGGCTGTGTGGAGGAGCACTGACAGTGCTGGTTGTGTGGGGGAGCACTGACAGTTCTAGCTGTGTGGGAGGAGCACTGACAGTGCTGGCTGTTTGGAGGAGCACTGACAGTGCTGGCTGTGTGGTGAGAGCACTGACAGTGCTGGCTGTGTGGGGGAGCACTGACAGTGCTGGCTGTGTGGGGGGTGCACTTACAGTGCTGGCTGTGTGGGGGAGCACTGACACTGCTGGCTGTGTGGGGGGAGCACTGACAGTGCGAGCTGTGTGGTAGGAGCACTGACAGTGCTGGCTGTGTGGAGGGAGCAGTGACAGTGCTGACTGTGTGGTGGGAGCACTGACACGGCTGGCTGTGTGGTGGGAGCACTGACAGTGCTGGCTGTATGGGGGAGCACTGACAGTGCTGGCTGTATGGGGGAGCACTGGCAGTGCTGGCTGTGTGGTGGGTGCACTGACAGTGCTGGCTCTGTGGTGGGAGCACTGACAGTGCTGGCTGTGTGGTGGGAGCACTGACAGTGCTGGCTGTGTGGGGGGAGCACTTACAGTGCTGGCTGTGTGGGGGAGCACTGACACTGCTGGCTGTGTGGGGGGAACACTGACAGTGCAGGCTGTGTGGGAGGAGCACTGACAGTGCTGGCTGTGTGGGGGGAGCACTGACAGTGCTGGCTGTGTGGTGGGAGCACTGACAGTGCTGGCTTTGTGGGGGAGCACTGACAGTGCTGGCTGTGTGGGGGAGCACTGACAGTGTTGGCTGTGTGGAGGAGCACTGACAGTGCTGGCTGTGTGGGGGAGCACTGACAGTTCTAGCTGTGTGGGAGGAGCACAGACAGTGCTGGCTGTGTGGTGAGAGCACTGACAGTGCTGGCTGTGTGGGGGCTGCACTGACAGTGCTGGCTGTGTGGGGGAGCACTGACAATGCTGGCTGTGTGGGGGGAGCACTGACAGTGCTGGCTGTGTGGTAGGAGCACTGACAGTGTTGGTTGTGTGAAGGGAGCAGTGACTGTGCTGGCTGTGTGGTGGGAGCACTGACACGGCTGGCTGTGTGGTGGGAGCACTGACAGTGCTGGCTGTGTGGTAGGCGCACTGACAGTGCTGGCTGTGTGGGGGAGCACTGACAGTGCTGACTGTGTGGTGGGAGCACTGACACGGCTGGCTGTGTGGTGGGAGCACTGACAGTGCTGGCTGTATGGGGGAGCACTGACAGTGCTGGCTGTGTCGGGGGAACACTGACAGTGCTGGCTGCGTGAGGGGAGCACTTACAGTGCTGACTGTGTGGGGGAGCACTGACAGTGCTGACTGTGTGGTGGGAGCACTGACAGTGCTGGCTGTGTGGTGAGAGCACTGACAGTGCTGGCTGTGTGGGGGGAGCAGTGACAGTGCTGGCTGTGTGGTGAGAGCACTGACAGTGCTGGCTGTGTGGGGGGAACACTGACAGTGCTGGCTGAGCTGTGGAGCACTGACAGTGCTGGCTGTGTGGGGGAGCACTGACAGTGCTGACTGTGTGGTGGGAGCACTGACAGTGCTGGCTGTGTGGTGAGAGCACTGACAGTGCTGGCTGTGTGGGGGAGCACTGACAGTGCTGGCTGTTGGGGAGCACTGACAGTGCTGGCTGTGTGGTGTGAGCATTGACAGTGCTGGATATGTGGGGGAGAAATGACAGTGCTGGCTGTGTGTGGGAGCACTGGCAGTGCTGGCTGTGTGAGTGGAGCACGGACAGTGCTGGCAGTGTGGGGGAGCACTGACAGTGCTGACTGTGTGGGGGAGCACTTACAGTGCTCGCTGTGTGGGGGAGCACTGACAGTGATGGCTGTTTGGGGGAGCACTGACAGTGCTGGCTGTGTGGGGGGAGCACTTACAGTGCTCGCTGTGTAGGGGGAGCACTGACAGTGCTGGCTGTGTGGGGGAGCACTACCAGTGCTGGCTGTGTGGGGGGAGCACTTACAGTGCTCGCTGTGTGGGGGAGCACTGACAGTGCTGGCTGTGTGGGGGAGCATTGACAGTGCTGGCTGTGTGGGAGGAGCACTGACAATGCTGGCTGTGTGGGGGAGCACTGACAGTGCTGGCTGTGTGGGGGAGCACTGACAGTGCTGGCTGTGTGGGGGAGCACTGACAGCGCTGGCTGTGAGGGGGGAGCACTGACAGTGCTGCCTGTGTGGGGGGAGCACTGACAGTGCTGGCTGTGTGGTGGGAGAACTGACAGTGTTGGCTCTGTGGTGGGAGCACTGACAGTGCTGGCTGTGTGGTGGGAGCACTGACAGTGCTGGCTGTGTGGTGGGAGCACTGACAGTGCTGGCTGTGTGGGGGAGCACTGACAGTGCTGGATGTCTGGTGGGAGCACTGACAGTGCCGGCTGTGTGGGGGAGCACTGACAGCGCTGGCTGTGTGGGGGGAGCACTGACAGTGCTGGCAGTGTGGGAGGAGCACTGACAGTGCTGGCTGTGTGGGGGGTGCACTGACAGTGCTGGCTGTGTGGGGGGAGCACTGATAGTGCTGGCTGTGAGGGGGAGCACTGACAGTGCTGGCTGTGTGGGGAGAGCACTGACAATGCTGGCTGTGTGGTGGGAGCACTGACAGTGCTGGCTGTGTGGTGGGAGCACTGACACGGTTGGCTGTGTGGTGGGAGCACTGACAGTGCAGGCTGTGTGGTGGGAGCACTGACAGTGCTGGCTGTGAGGGGCAGCACTGACAGTGCTGGCTGTGTGGTGGGAGCACTGACACGGTTGGCTGTGTGGTGGGAGCACTGACAGTGCTTGCTGTGTGAGGGGAGCACTGACAGTGCTGGCTGTGTGGGGGAGCACTGACAGTGCTGGCTGTGTGGGGAGCACTGACAGTGCTGGCTCTGTGGTGGGAGCACTGACAGTGCTGGCTGTGTGGGGGGAGCACTGGCAGTGCTGGCTGCGTGAGGGGAGCACTTACAGTGCTGACTGTGTGGGGGAGCACTGACAGTGCTGACTGTGTGGTGGGAGCACTGACAGTGCTGGATGTGTGGTGAGAGCACTGACAGTGCTGGCTGTGTGGGGGGAGCACTGACAGTGCTGGCTGTGTGGGGGGAGCACTGATAGTGCTGGCTGTGAGGGGGAGCACTGACAGTGCTGGCTGTGTGGGGAGAGCACTGACAATGCTGGCTGTGTGGTGGGAGCACTGACAGTGCTGGCTGTGTGGTGGGAGCACTGACACGGTTGGCTGTGTGGTGGGAGCACTGACAGTGCAGGCTGTGTGGTGGGAGCACTGACAGTGCTGGCTGTGAGGGGCAGCACTGACAGTGCTGGCTATGTGGTGGGAGCACTGACACGGTTGGCTGTGTGGTGGGAGCACTGACAGTGCTGGCTGTGTGAGGGGAGCACTGACAGTGCTGGCTGTGTGGGGGAGCACTGACAGTGCTGGCTGTGTGGGGAGCACTGACAGTGCTGGCTCTGTGGTGGGAGCACTGACAGTGCTGGCTGTGTGGGGGGAGCACTGGCAGTGCTGGCTGCGTGAGGGGAGCACTTTCAGTGCTGACTGTGTGGGGGAGCACTGACAGTGCTGACTGTGTGGTGGGAGCACTGACAGTGCTGGCTGTGTGGTGAGAGCACTGACAGTGCTGGCTGTGTGGGGGGAGCACTGACAGTGCTGGCTGTGTGGTGAGAGCACTGACAGTGCTGGCTGTGTGGGGGGAGCACTGACAGTGCTGGCTGAGTGGTGGAGCACTGACAGTGCTGGCTGTGTGAGGGAGCACTGACAGTGCTGACTGTGTGGTGGGAGGACTGACAGTGCTGGCTGTGTGGTGAGAGCACTGACAGTGCTGGCTGTGTGGGGGGAGCACTGACGGTGCTGGCTGTGTGGGGGTGCACTGACAGTGCTGGCTTTGTGGTGTGAGCATTGACAGTGCTGGATATGTGGGGGAGAAATGACAGTGCTGGCTGTGTGTGGGAGTACTGGCAGTGCTGGCTGTGTGAGTGGAGCACGGACAGTGCTGGCAGTGTGGGGAGAGCACTGACAGTGCAGGCTGTGTGGGAGGAGCACTGACAGTGCTGGCTGTGTGGGGGGAGCACTGACAGTGCTGGCTGTGTGGTGGGAGCACTGACAGTGCTGGCTGTGTGGTGGGAGCACTGACAGTGCTGGCTGTGTGGGGGAGCACTGACAGTGCTGGCTGTGTGGGGGAGCACTGACAATGTTGGCTGTGTGGAGGAGCACTGACAGTGCTGGTTGTGTGGGGGGAGCACTGACAGTGCTGGTTGTGTGGGGGGAGCACTGACAGTGCTGGCTGTGTGGTGGGAGCACTGACAGTGCTGGCTGTGTGGGGGGAGCACTTACAGTGCTGGCTGTGTGGGGGAGCACTGACACTGCTGGCTGTGTGGGGGGAACACTGACAGTGCAGGCTGTGTGGGAGGAGCACTGACAGTGCTGGCTGTGTGGGGGAGCACTGACAGTGCTGGCTGTGTGGTGGGAGCACTGACAGTGCTGGCTGTGTGGGGGAGCACTGACAGTGCTGGCTGTGTGGGGGAGCACTGACAGTGTTGGCTGTGTGGAGGAGCACTGACAGTGCTGGCTGTGTGGGGGAGCACTGACAGTTCTAGCTGTGTGGGAGGAGCACTGACAGTGCTGGCTGTGTGGTGAGAGCACTGACAGTGCTGGCAGTGTGGGGGCTGCACTGACAGTGCTGGCTGTGTGGGGGAGCACTGACACTGCTGGCTGTGTTGGGGGAGCACTGACAGTGCTGGCTGTGTGGGGGAGCACTTACAGTGCTCACTGTGTGGGGGAGCACTGACAGTGCTGGCTGTGTGGGGGGAGCACTGACAGTGCTGGCTGTGTGGGGGGAGCACTTACAGTGCTCGCTGTGTAGGGGGAGCACTGACAGTGCTGGCTGTGTGGGGGAGCACTACCAGTGCTGGCTGTGTGGGGGGAGCACTTACAGTGCTCGCTGTGTGGGGAGCACTGGCAGTGCTGGCTGTGTGGGGGAGCACTGACAGTGCTGGCTGTGTGGGAGGAACACTGACAATGCTGGATGTGTGGGGGAGCACTGAAAGTGCTGGCTGTGTGCGGGAGCACTGACAGTGCTGGCTGTGTGGGGGAGCACTGACAGCGCTGGCTGTGTGGGGGGAGCACTGACAGTGCTGCCTGTGTGGGGGGTGCACTGACAGTGCTGGCTGTGTGGTGGGAGAACTGACAGTGTTGGCTCTGTGGTGGGAGCACTGACAGTGCTGGCTGTGTGGTGGGAGCACTGACAGTGCTGGCTGTGTGGTGGGAGCACTGAGAGTGCCGGCTGTGTGGGGGGAGCACTGACAGTGCTGGATGTGTGGTGGGAGCACTGACAGTGCTGGCTGTGTGGTGGGAGCACTGACACGGTTGGCTGTGTGGTGGGAGCACTGACAGTGTTTGTTGTGTCGGGGGAGCACTGACAGTGCTGGCTATGTGGGGGGGGGGGGGCACTGACAGTGCTGGCTGTGTGGTGAGAGCACTGACAGTGCTGGCAGTGTGGGGGCTGCACTGACAGTGCTGGCTGTGTGGGGGAGCACTGACACTGCTGGCTGTGTTGGGGGAGCACTGACAGTGCTGGCTGTGTGGGGGAGCACTTACAGTGCTCACTGTGTGGGGGAGCACTGACAGTGCTGGCTGTGTGGGGGGAGCACTGACAGTGCTGGCTGTGTGGGGGGAGCACTTACAGTGCTCGCTGTGTAGGGGGAGCACTGACAGTGCTGGCTGTGTGGGGGAGCACTACCAGTGCTGGCTGTGTGGGGGGAGCACTTACAGTGCTCGCTGTCTGGGGAGCACTGGCAGTGCTGGCTGTGTGGGGGAGCACTGACAGTGCTGGCTGTGTGGGAGGAACACTGACAATGCTGGATGTGTGGGGGAGCACTGAAAGTGCTGGCTGTGTGCGGGAGCACTGACAGTGCTGGCTGTGTGGGGGAGCACTGACAGCGCTGGCTGTGTGGGGGGAGCACTGACAGTGCTGCCTGTGTGGGGGGTGCACTGACAGTGCTGGCTGTGTGGTGGGAGAACTGACAGTGTTGGCTCTGTGGTGGGAGCACTGACAGTGCTGGCTGTGTGGTGGGAGCACTGACAGTGCTGGCTGTGTGGTGGGAGCACTGACAGTGCCGGCTGTGTGGGGGGAGCACTGACAGTGCTGGATGTGTGGTGGGAGCACTGACAGTGCCGGCTGTGTGGGGGAGCACTGACACGGTTGGCTGTGTGGTGGGAGCACTGACAGTGTTTGTTGTGTCGGGGGAGCACTGACAGTGCTGGCTATGTGGGGGGGGGGCACTGACAGTGCTGGCTGTGTGGTGGGAGCACTGACAGTGCTGGCTGTGTAGGGGGAGCACTGACAGTGCTGGCTGTGTGGGGGAGCACTGACAGTGCTGGCTGTGTGGGGGAGCACTGACACTACTGGCTGTGCGGGGTGTGCACTGACAGTGCTGGCTGTGTGGGGGAGCACTGACAATGCTGGTAGTGTGGGGGGAGCACTGACAGTGCTGGCTGTGTGGGGGGAGCACTGACAATGCTGCCTGTGTGGTGGGAGCACTGACAATGCTGGCTTTGTGGGGGGAGCACTGACAGTGCTGGCTGTGGTGGGAGCACTGGCAGTGCTGGCTGTGTGGGGGGAGCACTGACAGTGCTGGCTGTGGTGGGAGCACTGACAGTGCTGGCTGTGGTGGGAGCACTGGCAGTGCTGGCTGTGTGGGCGGAGCACTGACAGTGCTGGCTGTGTGGTATAGCACTGACAGTGCTGGCTGTGTGGGGGGTGCACTGACAGTGCTGGCTGTGTGGTGGGAGCACTGACAGTGCTGGGTGTGTGGTGGGAGCACAAACAGTGCTGGCTGTGTGAGGGAGCACTGACAGTGCTGGCTGTGTGAGGGAGCACTGACAGTGCTAGCTGTGTGGGGGAGCACTGACTGTGCTGGCTGTGTGGGGGGTCGCACTGACAGTGCTGGCTGTGTGGGGGGTGCACTGACAGTGCTGGCTGTGTGGGGGAGCACTGATAGTGCTGGCTGTGAGGGGGAGCACTGACAGTGCTGGCTGTGTGGGGAGAGCACTGACAATGCTGGCTGTGTGGTGGGAGCACTGACAGTGCTGGCTGTGTGGTGGGAGCACTGACACGGTTGGCTGTGTGGTGGGAGCACTGACAGTGCAGGCTGTGTGGTGGGAGCACTGACAGTGCTGGCTGTGAGGGGCAGCACTGACAGTTCTGGCTGTGTGGTGGGAGCACTGACACGGTTGGCTGTGTGGTGGGAGCACTGACAGTGCTGGCTGTGTGAGGGGAGCACTGACAGTGCTGGCTGTGTGGGGGAGCACTGACAGTGCTGGCTGTGTGGGGAGCACTGACAGTGCTGGCTCTGTGGTGGGAGCACTGACAGTGCTGGCTGTGTGGGGGGAGCACTGGCAGTGCTGGCTGCGTGAGGGGAGCACTTACAGTGCTGACTGTGTGGGGGAGCACTGACAGTGCTGACTGTGTGGTGGGAGCACTGACAGTGCTGGCTGTGTGGTGAGAGCACTGACAGTGCTGGCTGTGTGGGGGAGCACTGACAGTGCTGGCTGTGTGGTGAGAGCACTGACAGTGCTGGCTGTGTGGGTGGAGCACTGACAGTGCTGGCTGAGTGGTGGAGCACTGACAGTGCTGGCTGTGTGGGGGAGCACTGACAGTGCTGACTGTGTGGTGGGAGCACTGACAGTGCTGGCTGTGTGGTGAGAGCACTGACAGTGCTGGCTGTGTGGGGGGAGCACTGACAGTGCTGGCTGTGTGGGGGTGCACTGACAGTGCTGGCTGTGTGGTGTGAGCATTGACAGTGCTGGATATGTGGGGGAGAAATGACAGTGCTGGCTGTGTGTGGGAGCACTGGCAGTGCTGGCTGTGTGAGTGGAGCACGGACAGTGCTGGCAGTGTGGGGAGAGCACTGACAGTGCAAGCTGTGTGGGAGGAGCACTGACAGTGCTGGCTGTGTGGGGGGAGCACTGACAGTGCTGGCTGTGTGGTGGGAGCACTGACAGTGCTGGCTGTGTGGTGGGAGCACTGACAGTGCTGGCTGTGTGGGGAGCACTGACAGTGCTGGCTGTGTGGGGGAGCACTGACAATGTTGGCTGTGTGGAGGAGCACTGACAGTGCTGGTTGTGTGGGGGAGCACTGGCAGTTCTAGCTGTGCGGGAGGAGCACTGACAGTGCTGGCTGTGTGGAGGAGCACTGACAGTGCTGGCTGTGTGGTGAGAGCACTGACAGTGCTGGCTGTGTGGGGGGAGCACTGACAGTGCTGGCTGTGTGGGGGGTGCACTGACAGTGCTGGCTGTGTGGGGGAGCACTGACACTGCTGGCTGTGTGGGGGGAGCACTGACAGTGCTAGCTGTGTGGTAGGAGCACTGACAGTGCTGGCTGTGTGGAGGGAGCAGTGACAGTGCTGACTGTGTGGTGGGAGCACTGACACGGCTGGCTGTGTGGTGGGAGCACTGACAGTGCTGGCTGTATGGGGGAGCACTGACAGTGCTGGCTGTATGGGGGAGCACTGACAGTGCTGGCTGTGTGGTGGGTGCACTGACAGTGCTGGCTCTGTGGTGGGAGCACTGACAGTGCTGGCTGTGTGGTGGGAGCACTGACAGTGCTGGATATGTGGGGGAGAAATGACAGTGCTGGCTGTGTGTGGGAGCACTGGCAGTGCTGGCTGTGTGAGTGGAGCACGGACAGTGCTGGCAGTGTGGGGAGAGCACTGACAGTGCAGGCTGTGTGGGAGGAGCACTGACAGTGCTGGCTGTGTGGGGGGAGCACTGACAGTGCTGGCTGTGTGGTGGGAGCACTGACAGTGCTGGCTGTGTGGTGGGAGCACTGACAGTGCTGGCTGTGTGGGGAGCACTGACAGTGCTGGCTGTGTGGGGAGCACTGACAATGTTGGCTGTGTGGAGGAGCACTGACAGTGCTGGTTGTGTGGGGGAGCACTGACAGTTCTAGCTGTGTGGGAGGAGCACTGACAGTGCTGGCTGTTTGGAGGAGCACTGACAGTGCTGGCTGTGTGGTGAGAGCACTGACAGTGCTGGCTGTGTGGGGGAGCACTGACAGTGCTGGCTGTGTGGGGGGTGCACTTACAGTGCTGGCTGTGTGGGGGAGCACTGACACTGCTGGCTGTGTGGGGGGAGCACTGACAGTGCGAGCTGTGTGGTAGGAGCACTGACAGTGCTGGCTGTGTGGAGGGAGCAGTGACAGTGCTGACTGTGTGGTGGGAGCACTGACACGGCTGGCTGTGTGGTGAGAGCACTGACAGTGCTGGCTGTATGGGGGAGCACTGACAGTGCTGGCTGTATGGGGGAGCACTGGCAGTGCTGGCTGTGTGGTGGGTGCACTGACAGTGCTGGCTCTGTGGTGGGAGCACTGACAGTGCTGGCTGTGTGGTGGGAGCACTTACAGTGCTGGCTGTGTGGGGGAGCACTGACACTGCTGGCTGTGTGGGGGGAACACTGACAGTGCAGGCTGTGTGGGAGGAGCACTGACAGTGCTGGCTGTGTGGGGGGAGCACTGACAGTGCTGGCTGTGTGGTGGGAGCACTGACAGTGCTAGCTTTGTGGGGGAGCACTGACAGTGCTGGCTGTGTGGGGGAGCACTGACAGTGTTGGCTGTGTGGAGGAGCACTGACAGTGCTGGCTGTGTGGGGGAGCACTGACAGTTCTAGCTGTGTGGGAGGAGCACTGACAGTGCTGGCTGTGTGGTGAGAGCACTGACAGTGCTGGCTGTGTGGGGGCTGCACTGACAGTGCTGGCTGTGTGGGGGAGCACTGACAATGCTGGCTGTGTGGGGGGAGCACTGACAGTGCTGGCTGTGTGGTAGGAGCACTGACAGTGTTGGTTGTGTGAAGGGAGCAGTGACTGTGCTGGCTGTATGGTGGGAGCACTGACACGGCTGGCTGTGTGGTGGGAGCACTGACAGTGCTGGCTGTGTGGTAGGCGCACTGACAGTGCTGGCTGTGTGGGGGAGCACTGACAGTGCTGACTGTGTGGTGGGAGCACTGACAGTGCTGGCTGTGTGGTGGGAGCACTGACAGTGCTGGCTGTGTGGTGGGAGCACTGACAGTGCTGGCTGTGTGGGGAGCACTGACAGTGCTGGCTGTGTGGGGGAGCACTGACAATGTTGGCTGTGTGGAGGAGCACTGACAGTGCTGGTTGTGTGGGGGAGCACTGGCAGTTCTAGCTGTGTGGGAGGAGCACTGACAGTGCTGGCTGTGTGGAGGAGCACTGACAGTGCTGGCTGTGTGGTGAGAGCACTGACAGTGCTGGCTGTGTGGGGGGAGCACTGACAGTGCTGGCTGTGTGGGGGGTGCACTGACAGTGCTGGCTGTGTGGGGGAGCACTGACACTGCTGGCTGTGTGGGGGGAGCACTGACAGTGCTAGCTGTGTGGTAGGAGCACTGACAGTGCTGGCTGTGTGGAGGGAGCAGTGACAGTGCTGACTGTGTGGTGGGAGCACTGACACGGCTGGCTGTGTGGTGGGAGCACTGACAGTGCTGGCTGTATGGGGGAGCACTGACAGTGCTGGCTGTATGGGGGAGCACTGACAGTGCTGGCTGTGTGGTGGGTGCACTGACAGTGCTGGCTCTGTGGTGGGAGCACTGACAGTGCTGGCTGTGTGGTGGGAGCACTGACAGTGCTGGATATGTGGGGGAGAAATGACAGTGCTGGCTGTGTGTGGGAGCACTGGCAGTGCTGGCTGTGTGAGTGGAGCACGGACAGTGCTGGCAGTGTGGGGAGAGCACTGACAGTGCAGGCTGTGTGGGAGGAGCACTGACAGTGCTGGCTGTGTGGGGGGAGCACTGACAGTGCTGGCTGTGTGGTGGGAGCACTGACAGTGCTGGCTGTGTGGGGGGTGCACTTACAGTGCTGGCTGTGTGGGGGAGCACTGACACTGCTGGCTGTGTGGGGGGAGCACTGACAGTGCGAGCTGTGTGGTAGGAGCACTGACAGTGCTGGCTGTGTGGAGGGAGCAGTGACAGTGCTGACTGTGTGGTGGGAGCACTGACACGGCTGGCTGTGTGGTGGGAGCACTGACAGTGCTGGCTGTATGGGGGAGCACTGACAATGCTGGCTGTATGGGGGAGCACTGGCAGTGCTGGCTGTGTGGTGGGTGCACTGACAGTGCTGGCTCTGTGGTGGGAGCACTGACAGTGCTGGCTGTGTGGTGGGAGCACTTACAGTGCTGGCTGTGTGGGGGAGCACTGACACTGCTGGCTGTGTGGGGGGAACACTGACAGTGCAGGCTGTGTGGGAGGAGCACTGACAGTGCTGGCTGTGTGGGGGGAGCACTGACAGTGCTGGCTGTGTGGTGGGAGCACTGACAGTGCTAGCTTTGTGGGGGAGCACTGACAGTGCTGGCTGTGTGGGGGAGCACTGACAGTGTTGGCTGTGTGGAGGAGCACTGACAGTGCTGGCTGTGTGGGGGAGCACTGACAGTTCTAGCTGTGTGGGAGGAGCACTGACAGTGCTGGCTGTGTGGTGAGAGCACTGACAGTGCTGGCTGTGTGGGGGCTGCACTGACAGTGCTGGCTGTGTGGGGGAGCACTGACAATGCTGGCTGTGTGGGGGGAGCACTGACAGTGCTGGCTGTGTGGTAGGAGCACTGACAGTGTTGGTTGTGTGAAGGGAGCAGTGACTGTGCTGGCTGTGTGGTGGGAGCACTGACACGGCTGGCTGTGTGGTGGGAGCACTGACAGTGCTGGCTGTGTGGTAGGCGCACTGACAGTGCTGGCTGTGTGGGGGAGCACTGACAGTGCTGACTGTGTGGTGGGAGCACTGACACGGCTGGCTGTGTGGTGGGAGCACTGACAGTGCTGGCTGTATGGGGGAGCACTGACAGTGCTGGCTGTGTCGGGGGAGCACTGACAGTGCTGGCTGTGTGGTGAGAGCACTGACAGTGCTGGCTGTGTGGGGGGAGCAGTGACAGTGCTGGCTGTGTGGTGAGAGCACTGACAGTGCTGGCTGTGTGGGGGGAACACTGACAGTGCTGGCTGAGCTGTGGAGCACTGACAGTGCTGGCTGTGTGGGGGAGCACTGACAGTGCTGACTGTGTGGTGGGAGCACTGACAGTGCTGGCTGTGTGGTGAGAGCACTGACAGTGCTGGCTGTATGGGGGAGCACTGACAGTGCTGGCTGTTGGGGAGCACTGACAGTGCTGGCTGTGTGGTGTGAGCATTGACAGTGCTGGATATGTGGGGGAGAAATGACAGTGCTGGCTGTGTGTGGGAGCACTGGCAGTGCTGGCTGTGTGAGTGGAGCACGGACAGTGCTGGCAGTGTGGGGGAGCACTGACAGTGCTGACTGTGTGGGGGAGCACTTACAGTGCTCGCTGTGTGGGGGAGCACTGACAGTGATGGCTGTTTGGGGGAGCACTGACAGTGCTGGCTGTGTGGGGGGAGCACTTACAGTGCTCGCTGTGTAGGGGGAGCACTGACAGTGCTGGCTGTGTGGGGGAGCACTACCAGTGCTGGCTGTGTGGGGGGAGCACTTACAGTGCTCGCTGTGTGGGGGAGCACTGACAGTGCTGGCTGTGTGGGGGAGCACGGACAGTGCTGGCTGTGTGGGAGGAGCACTGACAATGCTGGCTGTGTGGGGGAGCACTGACAGTGCTGGCTGTGTGGGGGAGCACTGACAGCGCTGGCTGTGAGGGGGGAGCACTGACAGTGCTGCCTGTGTGGGGGGAGCACTGACAGTGCTGGCTGTGTGGTGGGAGAACTGACAGTGTTGGCTCTGTGGTGGGAGCACTGACAGTGCTGGCTGTGTGGTGGGAGCACTGTCAGTGCTGGCTGTGTGGTGGGAGCACTGACAGTGCTGGCTGTGTGGGGGAGCACTGACAGTGCTGGATGTCTGGTGGGAGCACTGACAGTGCCGGCTGTGTGGGGGAGCAATGACAGCGCTGGCTGTGTGGGGGGAGCACTGACAGTGCGAGCTGTGTGGTAGGAGCACTGACAGTGCTGGCTGTGTGGAGGGAGCAGTGACAGTGCTGACTGTGTGGTGGGAGCACTGACACGGCTGGCTGTGTGGTGGGAGCACTGACAGTGCTGGCTGTATGGGGGAGCACTGACAGTGCTGGCTGTATGGGGGAGCACTGGCAGTGCTGGCTGTGTGGTGGGTGCACTGACAGTGCTGGCTCTGTGGTGGGAGCACTGACAGTGCTGGCTGTGTGGTGGGAGCACTTACAGTGCTGGCTGTGTGGGGGAGCACTGACACTGCTGGCTGTGTGGGGGGAACACTGACAGTGCAGGCTGTGTGGGAGGAGCACTGACAGTGCTGGCTGTGTGGGGGGAGCACTGACAGTGCTGGCTGTGTGGTGGGAGCACTGACAGTGCTAGCTTTGTGGGGGAGCACTGACAGTGCTGGCTGTGTGGGGGAGCACTGACAGTGTTGGCTGTGTGGAGGAGCACTGACAGTGCTGGCTGTGTGGGGGAGCACTGACAGTTCTAGCTGTGTGGGAGGAGCACTGACAGTGCTGGCTGTGTGGTGAGAGCACTGACAGTGCTGGCTGTGTGGGGGCTGCACTGACAGTGCTGGCTGTGTGGGGGAGCACTGACAATGCTGGCTGTGTGGGGGGAGCACTGACAGTGCTGGCTGTGTGGTAGGAGCACTGACAGTGTTGGTTGTGTGAAGGGAGCAGTGACTGTGCTGGCTGTGTGGTGGGAGCACTGACACGGCTGGCTGTGTGGTGGGAGCACTGACAGTGCTGGCTGTGTGGTAGGCGCACTGACAGTGCTGGCTGTGTGGGGGAGCACTGACAGTGCTGACTGTGTGGTGGGAGCACTGACACGGCTGGCTGTGTGGTGGGAGCACTGACAGTGCTGGCTGTATGGGGGAGCACTGACAGTGCTGGCTGTGTCGGGGGAGCACTGACAGTGCTGGCTGTGTGGTGAGAGCACTGACAGTGCTGGCTGTGTGGGGGGAGCAGTGACAGTGCTGGCTGTGTGGTGAGAGCACTGACAGTGCTGGCTGTGTGGGGGGAACACTGACAGTGCTGGCTGAGCTGTGGAGCACTGACAGTGCTGGCTGTGTGGGGGAGCACTGACAGTGCTGACTGTGTGGTGGGAGCACTGACAGTGCTGGCTGTGTGGTGAGAGCACTGACAGTGCTGGCTGTATGGGGGAGCACTGACAGTGCTGGCTGTTGGGGAGCACTGACAGTGCTGGCTGTGTGGTGTGAGCATTGACAGTGCTGGATATGTGGGGGAGAAATGACAGTGCTGGCTGTGTGTGGGAGCACTGGCAGTGCTGGCTGTGTGAGTGGAGCACGGACAGTGCTGGCAGTGTGGGGGAGCACTGACAGTGCTGACTGTGTGGGGGAGCACTTACAGTGCTCGCTGTGTGGGGGAGCACTGACAGTGATGGCTGTTTGGGGGAGCACTGACAGTGCTGGCTGTGTGGGGGGAGCACTTACAGTGCTCGCTGTGTAGGGGGAGCACTGACAGTGCTGGCTGTGTGGGGGAGCACTACCAGTGCTGGCTGTGTGGGGGGAGCACTTACAGTGCTCGCTGTGTGGGGGAGCACTGACAGTGCTGGCTGTGTGGGGGAGCACGGACAGTGCTGGCTGTGTGGGAGGAGCACTGACAATGCTGGCTGTGTGGGGGAGCACTGACAGTGCTGGCTGTGTGGGGGAGCACTGACAGCGCTGGCTGTGAGGGGGGAGCACTGACAGTGCTGCCTGTGTGGGGGGAGCACTGACAGTGCTGGCTGTGTGGTGGGAGAACTGACAGTGTTGGCTCTGTGGTGGGAGCACTGACAGTGCTGGCTGTGTGGTGGGAGCACTGTCAGTGCTGGCTGTGTGGTGGGAGCACTGACAGTGCTGGCTGTGTGGGGGAGCACTGACAGTGCTGGATGTCTGGTGGGAGCACTGACAGTGCCGGCTGTGTGGGGGAGCACTGACAGCGCTGGCTGTGTGGGGGGAGCACTGACAGTGCTGGCAGTGTGGGAGGAGCACTGACAGTGCTGGCTGTGTGGGGGGTGCACTGACAGTGCTGGCTGTGTGGGGGGAGCACTGATAGTGCTGGCTGTGAGGGGGAGCACTGACAGTGCTGGCTGTGTGGGGAGAGCACTGACAATGCTGGCTGTGTGGTGGGAGCACTGCCAGTGCTGGCTGTGTGGTGGGAGCACTGACACGGTTGGCTGTGTGGTGGGAGCACTGACAGTGCAGGCTGTGTGGTGGGAGCACTGACAGTGCTGGCTGTGAGGGGCAGCACTGACAGTGCTGGCTGTGTGGTGGGAGCACTGACACGGTTGGCTGTGTGGTGGGAGCACTGACAGTGCTGGCTGTGTGAGGGGAGCACTGACAGTGCTGGCTGTGTGGGGGAGCACTGACAGTGCTGGCTGTGTGGGGAGCACTGACAGTGCTGGCTCTGTGGTGGGAGCACTGACAGTGCTGGCTGTGTGGGGGAGCACTGGCAGTGCTGGCTGCGTGAGGGGAGCACTTACAGTGCTGACTGTGTGGGGGAGCACTGACAGTGCTGACTGTGTGGTGGGAGCACTGACAGTGCTGGCTGTGTGGTGAGAGCACTGACAGTGCTGGCTGTGTGGGGGGAGCACTGACAGTGCTGGCTGTGTGGGGGGAGCACTGATAGTGCTGGCTGTGAGGGGGAGCACTGACAGTGCTGGCTGTGTGGGGAGAGCACTGACAATGCTGGCTGTGTGGTGGGAGCACTGACAGTGCTGGCTGTGTGGTGGGAGCACTGACACGGTTGGCTGTGTGGTGGGAGCACTGACAGTGCAGGCTGTGTGGTGGGAGCACTGACAGTGCTGGCTGTGAGGGGCAGCACTGACAGTGCTGGCTATGTGGTGGGAGCACTGACACGGTTGGCTGTGTGGTGGGAGCACTGACAGTGCTGGCTGTGTGAGGGGAGCACTGACAGTGCTGGCTGTGTGGGGGAGCACTGACAGTGCTTGCTGTGTGGGGAGCACTGACAGTGCTGGCTCTGTGGTGGGAGCACTGACAGTGCTGGCTGTGTGGGGGGAGCACTGGCAGTGCTGGCTGCGTGAGGGGAGCACTTACAGTGCTGACTGTGTGGGGGAGCACTGACAGTGCTGACTGTGTGGTGGGAGCACTGACAGTGCTGGCTGTGTGGTGAGAGCACTGACAGTTCTGGCTGTGTGGGGGGAGCACTGACAGTGCTGGCTGTGTGGTGAGAGCACTGACAGTGCTGGCTGTGTGGGGGGAGCACTGACAGTGCTGGCTGAGTGGTGGAGCACTGACAGTGCTGGCTGTGTGAGGGAGCACTGACAGTGCTGACTGTGTGGTGGGAGGACTGACAGTGCTGGCTGTGTGGTGAGAGCACTGACAGTGCTGGCTGTGTGGGGGGAGCACTGACGGTGCTGGCTGTGTGGGGGTGCACTGACAGTGCTGGCTTTGTGGTGTGAGCATTGACAGTGCTGGATATGTGGGGGAGAAATGACAGTGCTGGCTGTGTGTGGGAGCACTGGCAGTGCTGGCTGTGTGAGTGGAGCACGGACAGTGCTGGCAGTGTGGGGAGAGCACTGACAGTGCAGGCTGTGTGGGAGGAGCACTGACAGTGCTGGCTGTGTGGGGGGAGCACTGACAGTGCTGGCTGTGTGGTGGGAGCACTGACAGTGCTGGCTGTGTGGGGGAGCACTGACAGTGCTGGCTGTGTGGGGGAGCACTGACAATGTTGGCTGTGTGGAGGAGCACTGACAGTGCTGGTTGTGTGGGGGGAGCACTGACAGTGCTGGTTGTGTGGGGGGAGCACTGACAGTGCTGGCTGTGTGGTGGGAGCACTGACAGTGCTGGCTGTGTGGGGGGAGCACTTACAGTGCTGGCTGTGTGGGGGAGCACTGACACTGCTGGCTGTGTGGGGGGAACACTGACAGTGCAGGCTGTGTGGGAGGAGCACTGACAGTGCTGGCTGTGTGGGGGAGCACTGACAGTGCTGGCTGTGTGGTGGGAGCACTGACAGTGCTGGCTGTGTGGGGGAGCACTGACAGTGCTGGCTGTGTGGGGGAGCACTGACAGTGTTGGCTGTGTGGAGGAGCACTGACAGTGCTGGCTGTGTGGGGGAGCACTGACAGTTCTAGCTGTGTGGGAGGAGCACTGACAGTGCTGGCTGTGTGGTGAGAGCACTGACAGTGCTGGCAGTGTGGGGGCTGCACTGACAGTGCTGGCTGTGTGGGGGAGCACTGACACTGCTGGCTGTGTTGGGGGAGCACTGACAGTGCTGGCTGTGTGGTAGGAGCACTGACAGTGCTGGTTGTGTGGAGGGAGCAGTGACAGTGCTGGCTGTGTGGTGGGAGCACTGACACGGCTGGCTGTGTGGTGGGAGCTCTGACAGTGCTGGCTGTGTGGTATGAGCACTGACAGTGCTGGCTGTGTGGGGGAGCACTGACAGTGCTGACTGTGTGGGGGAGCACTTACAGTGCTCGCTGTGTGGGGGAGCACTGACAGTGCTGGCTGTTTGGGGGAGCACTGACACTGCTGGCTGTGTGGGGGGAGCACTTACAGTGCTCGCTGTGTAGGGGGAGCACTGACAGTGCTGGCTGTGTGGGGGAGCTCTACCAGTGCTGGCTGTGTGGGGGGAGCACTTACAGTGCTCGCTGTGTGGGGGAGCACTGACAGTGCTGGCTGTGTGGGGGAGCACTGACAGTGCTGGCTGTGTGGGAGGAGCACTGACAATGCTGGCTGTGTGGGGGAGCACTGACAGTGCTGGCTGTGTGGGGAGCACTGACAGTGCTGGCTGTGTGGGGGAGCACTGACAGCGCTGGCTGTGAGGGGGGAGCACTGACAGTGCTGCCTGTGTGGGGGGAGCACTGACAGTGCTGGCTGTGTGGTGGGGGAACTGACAGTGTTGGCTCTGTGGTGGGAGCACTGACAGTGCTGGCTGTGTGGTGGGAGCACTGACAGTGCTGGCTGTGTGGTGGGAGCACTGACAGTGCTGGCTGTGTGGGGGGAGCACTGACAGTGCTGGATGTCTGGTGGGAGCACTGACAGTGCCGGCTGTGTGGGGGTGCACTGACAGCGCTGGCTGTGTGGGGGGAGCACTGACAGTTCTAGCTGTGTGGGAGGAGCACTGACAGTGCTGGCTGTGTGGTGAGAGCACTGACAGTGCTGGCAGTGTGGGGGCTGCACTGACAGTACTGGCTGTGTGGGGGAGCACTGACACTGCTGGCTGTGTTGGAGGAGCACTGACAGTGCTGGCTGTGTGGTAGGAGCACTGACAGTGCTGGTTGTGTGGAGGGAGCAGTGACAGTGCTGGCTGTGTGGTGGGAGCACTGACACGGCTGGCTGTGTGGTGGGAACTCTGACAGTGCTGGCTGTGTGGTAGGCGCACTGACAGTGCTGGCTGTGTGGGGGAGCACTGACAGTGCTGACTGTGTGGTGGGAGCACTGACACGGCTGGCTGTGTGGTGGAAGCACTGACAGTGCTGGCTGTGTCGGGGGAGCACTGACAGTGCTGGCTATGTGGGGGGGGAGCATTGACAGTGCTGGCTCTGTGGTATGAGCACTGACAGTGCTGGCTGTGTGGGGGAGCACTGACAGTGCTGACTGTGTGGGGGAGCACTTACAGTGCTCGCTGTGTGGGGGAGCACTGACAGTGCTGGCTGTTTGGGGGAGCACTGACAGTGCTGGCTGTGTGGGGGGAGTACTTACAGTGCTCGCTGTGTAGAGGGAGCACTGACAGTGCTGGCTGTGTGGGGGAGCACTACCAGTGCTGGCTGTGTGGGGGGAGCACTTACAGTGCTCGCTGTGTGGGGGAGCACTGACAGTGCTGGCTGTGTGGGGGAGCACTGACAGTGCTGGCTGTGTGGGAGGAGCACTGACAATGCTGGCTGTGTGGGGGAGCACTGACAGTGCTGGCTGTGTGGGGGAGCACTGACAGTGCTGGCTGTGTGGGGGAGCACTGACAGCGCTGGCTGTGAGGGGGGAGCACTGACAGTGCTGCCTGTGTGGGGGGAGCACTGACAGTGCTGGCTGAGTGGTGGGGGAACTGACAGTGTTGGCTCTGTGGTGGGAGCACTGACAGTGCTGGCTGTGTGGTGGGAGCACTGACAGTGCTGGCTGTGTGGTGGGAGCACTGACAGTGCTGGCTGTGTGGGGGGAGCACTGACAGTGCTGGATGTCTGGTGGGAGCACTGACAGTGCCGGCTGTGTGGGGGAGCACTGACAGCGCTGGCTGTGTGGGGGGAGCACTGACAGTGCTGGCAGTGTGGGAGGAGCACTGACAGTGCTGGCTGTGTGGGGGAAGCACTGACAGTGCTGGCTGTGTGGTGGGAGCACTGACAGTGCTGGCTGTGTGGTGGGAGCACTGACACGGTTGGCTGTGTGGTGGGAGCACTGAGTGTTTGTTGTGTCGGGGGAGCACTGACAGTGCTGGCTATGTGGGGGGGGGGGGGCACTGACAGTTATGGCTGTGTGGTGGGAGCACTGACACTGCTGGCTGTGTGGGGGGAGCACTAACAGTGCTGGCTGTGTGGGGGGTGCACTGACAGTGCTGGCTGTGTGGGGGGAGCACTGACAGTGCTGGCTGTGTGGGGGAGCACTGGCAGTGCTGGCTTTGTGGGGGAGCACTGGCAGTTCTGGCTGTGTGTGGGAGCACTGACAGTGCTGGCTGTTTGGGGGGAGCACTGACACGGCTGGCTGTGTGGGGGAGCACTGACAGTGCTGGCAGTGTGGGGGGATCACTGACAGTGCTGGCTGTGTGGTGGGAGCACTGACAGTGCTGGCTGTGTGGGGCGAGCACGTACAGTGCTGGCTGTGTGGGGGAGCACAGGCAGTGCTGGCTGTGTGGGGCGAGCACGGACATTGCTGGCTGTGTGGGGGAGCACAGACAGTGCTGGCTGTGTGGGGGGAGCACTGACAGTGCTGGCTGTGTGGTGGGAGAACTGACAGTGTTGGCTGTGTGGGGGGAGCACTTACAGTGCTGGCTGTGTCGGGGGAGCACTGACAGTGCTGGCTGTGTGGGGGAGCACTGACAGTGCTGGCTGTGTGGTGGGAACACTGATAGTGCTGGTTGTGTGGTGGGAGCACTGACAGTGCTGGCTGTGTTGTGGGAGCACTTACAGTGCTGGCTGTGTGGGGGACCACTGACAATGCTGGCTGTGTGGTGGGAGCACTGACAGTGCTGGCTGTGTGGTGGGAGCACTGACAGTGCTGGCTGTGTTGTGGGAGCACTGACAGGGCTGGCTGTGTGGTGGGAGAACTGACAGTGCTGGTTGTGTGGTGGGAGCACTGACACTGCTGGCTGTGTGGTGGGAGCACTGACAGTGCTGGCTGTGTGGGGTAGCACTGACAGTGCTGGCTGTGTGGAGGGAGCACTGACACTGCTGGCTGTGTGGTGGGAGCACTGACAGTGCTGGCTGTGTGGTGGGAGCACTGACAGTGCTGGCTGTGTGAGCGAGCACTGACAGTGCTGGCTGTGTGTGGGGAGCACTGACTGTGCTGGCTGTGTGGGGGGAGCACTGACAGTGCTGGCTGTGTGTGGGAGCACTGACAGTGTTGGCTGTGTGGAGGAGCACTGACAGTGCTGGCTGTGTGGGGGAAGCACTGACAGTGCTGTGTGTGTGGTGGGAGCTGTAGAGGGTTCCATCTCTGCTACTCCACTACTGGGCCGATATCTGGGGTTTGAGTATCTGTGTGTGTCTCTCTCCAGCTGGCACTGAAACTTCAGAGGCCAGGGGATGCCGCACTGGGACACCTCAACGGAAGAGAGCACTGAATCAAGCCTGCCGTTTATCCCTAACCGGAAGCATGAGGCTTATATCACACAGATATCCAGACCCCCACCAATGCCCAGGTGATTCTCTCTCTTGCCGGTGGTGCAACACCCACCCGGTTCCTACTTCGCTGGAGTAGCTTTCCCAAGAGAGAGAATAGGACACTGCTGTTTATTACCTAACCAGCAGCCTGTCCTGAGTGAATCGTTCAAGATGACCCCAGATTCTCGACCCCGGAATTAAGGTGAGGAATATCTTAACAATGACTTGGTCAGAGATCGCTGGTGAGAGATTGAAGAATTGAAACGGCTCCAATTATCAGCAAATCGAGGTTTATTGCAAAACCCAGGTCAAAATCATCAAACAGAAGAAATTATAATAAAATCTCAAACTCTAACACAAACTAAGTCTATTCAGAAAGTACTATAACGGACACAACGTTAAATCTTATTGTTACACAGTTTTAGCAATGACACAGAACACAAATCAAGTCCCCTTCCCCAAAGCCTCAACCACTATCAAGGTCAAGGGAGTTTCGCAAGCTGCTGCAGGGTACTTACAGTCACAGGCTGCAGGAGGTCAAGTCGAAGGTGGAGAGGTCAAGCCAAGAGACCCTCAATCGAAACACAGCCCCTTTTATATCCGTTTTACCTGGCTTTTTCCTGTGTTCGGCCAGCCCCTTTTGCACTGAATCCATAAGGTTTAAAGTTCCCGCTGGTCCTGCCCCCTTTGAGCCTGTCAGACCTGTCAAGATAGGAGTACCTCCCCTAGGTCCGCCTCCAGTCTGCTTTTTGAGATAACGAGGTTGAGCTCCCTTGTGAAGATTATCAAAGTCTTCCATCTGCTCTGGAGATCGCTGCTATGTTGATGGGGTGTTGATTGGATTCTGCTCTGGTGGAGGCATAGTCATTTACATCTGCATGGTGCTATGACCATCCCGTTGTCCTGCTTGCAGGCAGGCCCCTTGTGTATTCCCGTGCCCCTCTGTCTGTGTTTTAATCTTATCTAGTTGTCTGGCTCCTTCTTCCTTGTAGCTCCTGGGGGGGGGGGGGGGGGGTTTGTAAATACCTATGCCCCTACTCGGCTCAGCGGACCAAGCCTGCTGGGAAATTTGGTTACGTTCCCTTGGCTGAAAAGTGTCCAGTTTACAGTCTCTGGGTTTTATCCTTGGGCAGTCCAAAAAGGCCCGAATTGCCCGAAAACCTTACAGGATTTTGTTTTTGCAGAGTCCCAGAGAGAGACGGAGAGACGAAGAGTCCGAGAGAGATGGAGAGGGGAGAACAGCCTCCCCCCACCGAGAGAGATGGAGAAGGGGAACCCCCTCCCCCACCGAGAGAGATGGAGAAGAGGACCCCCCCCCCACCGAGCGAGATGGAGAAGGGGTACCCCCCTCCCCCACAGAGAGAGATGGAGTTGGTGGAACCCCCCCCCCCCCCCTCCCCCACCGAGAGAGATGGAGAGGGTGGACCCCCCCCCCGCTGAGAGAGAAGGAGAGGACGACCCCCCAACCACCGAGAGAGATGGAGAGGGGGGATCCCCCACCGAGAGAGATGGAGAGGGGGGACTCCCCCAGCGAGAGAGATGGAGAGGGGGACCCCCCACCGAAAGAGATGGAGAGGCGGGAACCCCCATACCCACCGAGAGAGATGGAGAGGGGGGAACTCCCCCTCCACCGGAAGAGATGGAGAGGGGGTCCCCCCTCCACCGAGAGAGATGGAGAGGGGGGAACTTTGCCCCCACCGAGAGAGATGGAGAGCGGGGACACCCCCAAAGAGAGAGATGGAGAGGGGGGTCTCCCCCACCGAGAGAGATGGAGAGGCGGGAACACCCCACCCACCAAGAGAGATGGAGAGGGGGACCCTTCCCCCTCCCCCCCCCCACCCCCACCGAGACGGAGAGGAAAACTGCAGGGGATGTGCACAATGGAAATGTGGAGCTTGTTCAAAGAACAGCTACTGCGTGTCCTTGATAAGTATGTACCTGTCAGGCAGGGAGGAAGTGGTCGAGCAAGGGAACCGTGGTTTACTAAGGCAGTTGAAACACTTGTCTAGAGGAAGAAGGAAGGAGGCGTATGTAAAGGTGAGACATGAAGGTTCAGTAAGGGAGCTCGAGAGTTACAAGTTAGCTAGGAAGGACCTAAAGAGAGAGTTAAGAAGAGCCAGGAGGGGACATGAGAAGTCTTTGGCAGGTAGGATCAAGGATAACCCTAAAGCTTTCTATAGATATGCCAGGAATAAAAGATTGACTTGGGTAAGAGTAGGGCCAGTCAAGGACAGTAGTGGGAAGTTGTGCTTGGAGTCCAAGGAGATAGGAGAGGTGCTACATGAATATTTTTCATCACTATTCACACAGGAAAAAGACAATGTTGACGAGGAGAATACTGAGATTCAGGCTACTAGACTAGAAGGGCTTGAGGTTCACAAGGAGGAGGTGTTAGCAATTCTGGAAAGGGTGAAAATAGATAAGTCCCCAGGGCCGGATGGGGTTTATCCTAGGATTCTCTGGCAAATGTTGTCCCCTTGTTCAAGAAGGGGAGCAGAGACAACCCCGGTAAATATAGACCAGTGAGCCTTACTTCTGTTGTGGGCAAAATCTTGGAAAGGTTTTTAAGAGATAGGGTGTATAATCATCTGGAAAGGAATAATTTGATTAGACATAGTCAACACGGTTTTGTGAAGGGTCGGTTGTGCCTCACAAACCATATAGAGTTCTTTGAGAAGGTGAGAAACAGGTGGATGAGGGTAAAGCAGTTGATGTGGTGTTTCTGGATTTGAGTAACGCGTTTGACAAGGTTCCCCACGGTAGGCTACTGCAGAAAATACGGAACCATGGGATTCAGGGAGATTTAGCAGTTTGGATCAGAAATTGGCTAGCTGGAAGAAGACAAAGAGTGGTGGTTGATGGGAAGTGTTCAGACTGGAGTCCAGTTACTAGAGGTGTACCACAAGGATCTGTTTTGGGGCCACTGCTGTTTGTCATTTTTATAAATGACCTGGAGGAGGGCGTAGAAGGATGGGTGAGTAAATTTGCAGCTGACACTATAGTCGGTGGAGTTGTGGACATTGCGGAAGGATGTTACAAGTTACAGAGGGACATAGATAAGCTGCAGCGCTGGGCTGAGAGGTGGCAAATGGAGTTTAATGCAGAAAAGTGTGAGGTGATTCATTTAGGAAGGAATAACAGGAAGACAGAGTACTGGGCTAATGGTAGGATTCTTGGCAGTGTGGATGAGCAGAGGTGTACATGTACATAGATCCCTGAAAGTTGCCACTCAGGTTGAGAGGGTTGAGAGGGTTGTTAAGAAGGCGTACGGTGTGTTAGCTTATATTGGTAGAGTGTCTGAGTTTCGGAGCCATGAGGTCATGTTGCAGCTGTACAAAACTCTGGTGTGGCCGCATTTGGAGCATTGTGTGCAATTCTGGTCACCGCATTATAGGAAGGATGTGGAAGCATTGGAAAGGGTGCAGAGGAGATTTACCAGAATGTTGCCTGGTATGGAGGGAAGATCTTATGAGGAAAGGCTGAGGAACTTGAGGCTGTTTTCGTTAGAGAGAAGAACGTTAAGAGGTGACTTAATTGAGGCATACAAGATGATCAGAGGATTGGATAGGGTGGACAGTGAGAGCCTTTTTCGTCGGATGGTGATGTCGAGCACGAGGGGACATAGCTTTAAATTGAGGGGAGATAGATATAAGACAGATGTCAGAGGTAGGTTCTTTACTCAGAGAGTAGTAAGGGCCTGGAATGCCCTGCCTGCAACAGTAGTGGACACGCCAACACTAAGGGCATTCAAATGGTTATTGGATAGAAATATGGGCGATAAGGGAATAGTGTAGATGGGCTTTAGAGTGGTTTCACAGGTCGGCGCAGCATCGAGGGCCGAAGGGCCTGTAATGCGCCGTACTGTTCTATGTTCTATGAGAGAGATGGGGAGGGGGGAACACCCCCCCCCCACCGAGAGTGATGGAGAGGGAGGACCCCCCACCGAGAGAGATGGAGAGGGGGGAACCCCCCCCCACCGAGAGGGATGGAGAGGTGGGAACCCCCACCCCACCGAGAGAGGTGGAGAGGGGGGAACCCACCCCCCCCCACCGAGAGAGATGGAGGGGGGAAACCTCCCCACCACCGAGAGAGATGGAGGGGGGAATCCCCCCCCCTCACCGAGAGTTGTGGAGTGGGGGGAACCCCCCCCACCGAGAGGGATGGAGAGGGGGGACCCCCCCTCCACCGAGAGAGATTAAGAGGGAGGAACCCCCCCACCGAGAGTTGTGGAGATGGGGGAAACCCCCCCCACCGAGAGAGATGGAGAGTGGGGGAACCCCCCCCCCCAATCCACTGAAAGAACACGGCTGAAACCGATGGAGGGAGAAAAGAAAGGGGGGTAAGGGGGTAAACAAGGAGCAGGGGGTCACACACCAGGTCGGCCAGGAAGGGCATCACGGAGGGTCTGCGGGGGAGAGAGGGGAAGGGTTAGGGAAAGGGGGGTTGGGGGGGGGGGCAGACACGCCGAACTGAACGGCAACAGTTTGTAACTATAGAAACGTAAGAGAAAGCCTTTTCACTCTCTGATAAATGTAAACAAGCCGCAATGCACAGAATTGTGGAAACGGCAATAAAAAGATTCAATCAATAAAACCCAGTTCAGTTTTTCCAATTCAGGGTCAATTTAGCACGGCCAATCCACCTGCCCTGCACATCTTTGGGTTGTGGGGGGGGGGGGGGGAAACCCACGCAAACACGGGGAGAATGTGCAAACTCCAGACGGACAGTGACCCAGAGCCGGGATTGAACAGTGGTTAGCACTGCTGCCCCACAGCTACAGGGTCCCAGGTTCGATTCCCGGCTTTGGTCACTGTCTGTGCGGAGTCTCGACGTCCTCCCCGTGTCTGCGTGGGTTTCCTCCGGGTGCTCCGGTTTCCTCCCACCGCCCAAAGACGTGCAGGTTAGGTGGGTTGGCCGTGATGAATCCAAATTGCCCACAGTATCTAAAGATGTTCAGGTTAGGTGGGGTGACAGCGACGGGATAGGGGAGTGGGCCTAGGTATGGTGCTCTCTTCAGGGTTCACACTGCCTCTGTCATTATTGTTTACACCTACAATGCTGCCAAACTTTCTATCAAACTTTCTATCTCATTATCTTCAATCAATACTAAACAAAGTCAAACTGAGACACAGATACACACACACACACAGGCACACACACACACACACACACACACACAGGCACACACACAGTCACACACTGCAATGAAGTTACTGAGAAAAGTCCCTAGTCGCCAAACTCTGGCGCCTGTTTGGGTACACTGAGGGCGAATACATAATGTCCAATTCACCAAACAGCACGTCCTTCGGGACGTCAGGGGGGAAACCGGAGCACCCGGGAGAAACCCACGCGGACACGGGGAGAACGTGCAGACTCCGCACAGAATGTGACCCAAGCCGGGAATCGAACCTGGGACTCTGGAGCTGTGAAGCTGCAGTGCTAACCACTGTGCTACCGTGTAACTTCCAGTGCCGTGTAAAGAATGCCACACATAAACGCCCCCCAACACACACACAGGTGTACAGAAAAACAGATACTCAAACTCAGACAGACTGGGTCAATACATCTTTCAAATGGAGCGAGATCCATTCTCCACCTTTAACTTGGAGAGGTGTATCTGGCCTGTGTGTGACCCAAGACACACACTGACTCTGAACACCCTCACAGCAGCTTGGGGACAGGTATTTCTAAAGCAGTTTTCATAACCTTTGGGTATCACAAACTGTTTCAAAGGCAATGGAGCCCTTTTGAAAGGTGGTAATTTAGGAAATGGACCAGCTAATTTCAGAGAGAGAGACACACAGAAACAGGATGAGATTGTGCTGTACATGTTTCAGAGCTGTCACTGAGACACACACGAGATGTACAATATCAATTATTATTCTGAAGCATTTTGATTAAATCAGCCCTGAGCCTGAATTCCAGTGTTTCAGAGTAAAGCTTCATCTACACTGCCCATCAAACACTCACAACACAAATACTGTCTGGGGTTAAATACAGAGTCAAAATCCCTCTGTCCTGTCCAAGGAATTTTTCATTGCAGATAGTTATTTTTATTTTTTGGAAAAGCAGAACTTAAATTGCACAGACTCCCAGGGTGGACTCTTGTTTATTTCAGCCCTTCACATTTAAACATGGAGTTTAAGCTCCGATTACAGGTGTCTGCTTGTCTCTGTCTGTATATTCAATGTTCCTGTAGCTTATTCACTTGTCTGAAGTATTTGAATAATAGGCCTTGGTTAATCAATCCTTTCTCACAGCACATGGAAGTTGTGAATCTTCAAGGCTCTCAGTCGAATGTAGTTAAAAAAACAACTGCTTCCTTTGATCCTCAATCCATTTCTCAACCCTAAATAGATCTCACACATTTCCATAATGCAGGAATATCTCCATCAAAACTTCTAATCAGTTCCCCATACACTTGTTAAACTTGCCTGTGTGAAGTAAATTCCACTGACAGATTCCGAAAGCTGCACAGAAAAATGACTGGTTATTTTAAACTATGAAACGGAACTATTTTAACTTGTCCATCAGTCCTATTAAACAGAAATGTTGTCCCTGTGGGCTGATAGTCTCTCAGCAAGATTGAAACATTGAGGGACCCCACGTCCTGCATTTGACAACATTTGTGGCACTTCCACATTGCTGTCTGTATTGTGTGAATCCAGCTGTGATATATCTGTACAGTTTAAACTTCCACTGTTTCCGCCTTCTATTCATTGATAAAGATCACGGTTTGATCACCCCTCTGCCTCAGGTGGTAGTGGGACCATCCAGGGCTGCAGGCCCGGCCTCCTGTCCTCCCACCCCTCTGCCTGAGGTGGGAGTGGGACCATCCAGGGCTGCAGCACCAGCCTCCTGTCCTCCCACCCCTCTGCCTGAGGTGGGAGTGGGACCACGTGGGGACTGCGGACTCTGTCCTCCCACCCCTCTGCCTGAGGTGAGAGTGGGACCATCGGTGACTGCGGACCCTGTCCTCCCACCCCTCCGCCTGAGCCGGGAGGAGGTCACCGAGGAGGTTTCGTGGTCTCCCATCAGGGGGAGGCCCATAAAGTGTTCTGGTCGGCGGACGTCCTGCGCGGCCACGCCTGCAAAGGGCTGGGGCACCTCCGGCGCCACTGCCCCCCCTGCCAGCTGCCAGCACTGCCCCCCTCTCCTCTGCCCAGCGGCCGGCCCCAGACCCCCCTCGGCCGCTGGAGGGGGTGAGGAGGAGGGGGAGGGGGATGCTGCCGGGGCCTCTCCCGCCATGGAGGCCGTGCAGCAGGGCGATCCCGAGCGGCCCCCTCCCCGCAAGCGCCGCCCGCCCGGGCAAGGGGGGGTTTGCTGCCCCCTCCCCGGGCGAGGAGGGGAGGGGGTCTCCCGTGTTGGTGCCCATCCCCCTGACGCCTGGCCCGGGGCACACAATGAAGAGAAGGAAGGCCGGGGGGGCCTCCGAGGCCCCCGAGCCACTCGAGCTGCTGTCGCCCCCCGAGCAGGAGGACCCGGGGTCGAGCGGAGTCGAAGCCCCTGGGGGCCCGTCCCGCCCGGTGCAAGTTTCCTCCCCGGACGCCTCCTCTTCACCATCGCCGGGGGCCGGCAGCAGCAGCGACCGCTCATCGTGCCACTGTGGGCCGTGGACGGGGGAGGACGGGGAAGGCCCCCCGCCCTCTACACCCGGGCGGGCGACGCCGGAGAGCCCTGTTTTCAACCCGGACATGTTTCCGGGGGGCCTCTCCGACGTCCCGGAGTCGCCGTCGTGGGTGGAGGCGCCGTCCACGGGCCCTGAGCTGCGGGAGGAGCCTGCGAGGGACCTGCCTGAGGACGACCCTGGGGGGTGGGGTCGACTCGGGCCAAGGGTTAGCCGGTGGGCCCGTGCCGCCCGCCATACTCCATGTGGCGGGGGACTCGAGCTCGGGAGGTGACCGTTCGGAGGAGGAAGGCTGATCGGTGATGGGTGAGGAGGGGGATTTAGACGCGCTCTGCAGCGAGGCAGAGGGCACCCTCACACCCGGCACCGAGTCTCCCCTCGTCCCCCCTGGGGAACGCCGGACATTTCTGGGAACGCACCATGGTCACCCGGACTGTGTGCGGCTGGCCCTGGGCAGCTGGGGAAACCTGGGGCTGCTCTTGGCCCCGCCCGGGCCTATGTCAGAGAGGCCCGGGAGTTCGATCAAGACCAGGAGGAGCAGCGCCAAGCTGTTCCGTTCCTTGTGGGACTCCTGAGGGAGTGGAGGGGCGGTACCCCCACTCTGAGCACTGAAGGTGATGGATAACTATTGCTGCTGACATGGAGGTAACCATGGCCAGCCTCAACATCAACGGCAGCAGCCACGCGCACCACCGGTTCCAGTTCTTGTCTATCCTCCGGGACGGAAAGTACGGGGTGTGCTTCCTGCAGGAAACCCAGGCCATCCGGGTGACGAAGCTCAGTGAACCCTGGAGGGGCAAGGAGGAGTCTTCATGAGTCACCTGGCCCCACGTTCGGGCGGGGTGGCTATCTTGTTGGCTCCACATTTTCAGCCGGAGATCTTGGGGGTCAAGGAGCCGGTGCCAGGCCGTCTGCTGCACCTAAAGGCCCGTTTCGGGGCAGCGGTGATTCACTTTGTAAATGTTTCCGCTCCCGTGGCCGGACCGCAGCAGGCGACTTTCTTCCAAAAGGTGTCCACTCTTCCAGGCACCATCCCGGTGGGAGAGTTGTTATTGAAAATATGGAAAGATGTGTCATTTGAAACATGGAAGTCTGGCAATATCGGGTCTGGGAGAAACATGAGAGGATACAGGGAAAGATCCCACAAAGGGTTAACAGCAGCTGCCAGGAGAGGATTGTAAAATGCAGATAGCCTTGCTCAAGCAGGCTTAGCAAACAAGACAAACAGGATTTTGAATGAAGCCAAAAACAATTGCTCACACCTTCATTGAAAGTAACTGTCTTAGTTAGCAGCTGGAAAAAAGGATGAGGTTCAGTTGAATTTGGTGATAATTCTAGGTGTGAAAATTTGCTAAACCAGGTAAATTAAAGAAAGCTGGAGACTATCAGTCTCTGAGAAACATAATTCAAAGCCAAAATCAAAGTCAAAATTATGAGCTGAGGACACAATTGGAAAATAAAACTACAGAAATGACAGGAATTAAAAGTAACACCTCTTGAAACCAAAGCATTTTGATCATCACAAAGGAAACACTGTAATCAGATCTATGAGATGCAGTTATGTCAAAATGAATACTTAGTTGGATTAGAAAGTTTAGATCAAAGATACATTTTACAATCAAAGTGAAATAAGTTACTTTACAATAAAATCATAAAAGCTAGATAACTGTTAGAAAAATATGTAAACCCAGAGGCCAGGGCAGGAACTACCAGAACCAGAACCAGAACTCAGAGGGAGGGAGAGAGAGAAGCAGAGAAGAAACAAGCAGCTCAGAGTCAGATTACAGTCAGCTCGTCATTGGAAAGACAAGGCATAGCGGCCGAGCTAAAACGGCTAATACATGTCAGGAAGACTATAATTCAAAGAGTCAGCTCTATGTCAGCTCAGAGATAGCCAGCAGAGTCAGCTCTCACAGCTCGGTACATGGGAAAGACAGGCCACAGCAACCGAGCTCATCAGCGATTACATCTAAAGAAGACCAGACTTTATAAAGAAGAATGATTGTCAAGGTGGGCCTGAAGGTCCCTTCAACCACCCAGAAGGACCCAGAAGCAAGGTCTTTTTCCTTTCTGTAAAGAAAGTATTTGCAGCTTTTAAAAGAAAAAATATAATAATAAAATAACTTAATTTAACGTGAAATGGTGGTTATTCCAAAGTCTACTTTACTTACTTAGCAATGCGGGACCCAGGATCGATGGTACTAAGTGGTAAGTAGATGAAATCTTTGGTGAAGGTATGTGTTATACCGGGGGATAACTAGAAAGCATAGTTTGACCTGAATAGCACCCACTGAAGCCTGCATCGGAGTCGGGGTGAGAATCCCTGATCACCATTTAGAATGTCGCCCCTTTTTGGTATAGGGGGACTTCTAAGAATAGTGGTGAGTTTTCAAAAACATGGCGCCCAACGTTTTAATTAAAACCCTGCCAATTACGCCGAATGGGTTGCTTTATTTTCCACATGGCAGCCGTCGTGTTAACACCGTGTGAATTGCGCCCAGCCGGTTGTTTTGCTTTCTCCATGGCATCCAGCGTGGAGACCTAGAATATTAGAAGTTTCTAGGTAAAACGAGGCTAGAATAGTGGAAGTTTCTACATCAGCAGAGGGGGCTTGAATATTAGAAGTTTCTAGTTCCCAACAAACGGTTGGAATATTAGAAGTTTCTAACTGGCACAAAGGCGAGAATATTAGAAGTTTCTGGTCTATTGTGAGTCAGACTTTACCTGCCGAGTTTAGTCTGGAAAGTCATGTGATTGATTTCTGCAAAGATATTCTGTGGATCGAGGGGACATAAAACTCAGGTTGGGTGTGAAATCAGCAAATTAGCAGATGCTGACCCTGAGAAAAAGTCTGCAAGACATCTTGGTGACAGCACTAAAAATATTGCATCCATTACTGGTAAAAGGAGGTCAAAAAACAAATCATCCTTAGAGTAAGGCAGATTGTGAGGGTAAATCCTAAAGAAATAGAGGACGCCTAGAATCTTTAGAGACCAATAACCAATCGACCCTTAACTTAAACAGGAAGATAGTGCCTTAGTTAGCCTTGGGTAGGGCCCAGAAAGGGCACCTATCCTTAATTTCAGATTGCAACTGAAAGGGACAACCAGGAACAGAACTTAGAATTCCGAAAAATGGCAATTAGAATAATCCTCTTGCTCTGAAACACGGTCAAGAGAGTTGAAGCACTGAACCAGAGTGGAAGAAATTAATAGAGGCAAAAAACTCCTGCATAAGTGAAACTTTATCAGCATGGAGGGGGTCTCAATTTTTGTTAAAAGTAACTAAAACCCCACTGAATAGAGGTCCAAGATCTCAGTGTATAAACGTGCGTGCGTGTTCAATAAGGGTTTGTGAAACCCTACAAAGTAGAGGTCCAAGATCTGAGCGGATGAATGAGTGTGTGTATGTCTAATACGGAATTGTGAATTTCCTTTGGTGTTTGTATTTTTAAAAAAATGTTGTATTTTGCAAAACCGAGCTTCACATCAATTAAAAGTTATAAATGGCAGGTAGAAATGTGATCAGTATTATGAGGTGATACATCAGTATGTTCAGAGTTAAATTGGTCTCAGAATAAACAGATAAAGAGTTTGTACTGGGCAGCAGTCAGCTGCTAGCAGGCTTTGAAACTGAGCGTTGAAATTGACACTGCATAGCTCCGCAGGGTCCTAGTGCCCGATCAACTAAAGACTGTCACCAGCAAAAATAATCATGTTTAGGATGTTAAATACATTGAAGAAGGAGCTTTAGAGAATAAAGATTTTGGATCAAAAGTTAGGTTAAGAGAATTACTTGCAGTATAAGGAAAAGGGAATCTGATGGCAGGAAAAGATTTGATAAAAAGAGATGCAGGTAAAATTAAGATATTAAAACAATTGATAACACAGAGGAAGTTTGGGTGAAGCTACCAACTAAAACTGCAGGGAAAATAATCAGTGAAGCTGTAAAATGTGAAGACAAGTTTGTTCAGAATCTGGGTAAACATACAGTTGACTTAGAGAAGCATGGTGTCTGGAGCAAAAGAAATTATGTCACAATTAAAACACATGACCCAATTGGTGGGAAGACAGTGAATTAAAACCCGTCAGCACCATTGATTGGACAGATCATGAAGTTAAAATGTTATGTTTGGAACTTACCTTCATAAAAATCCGGCCGTAATCAAAATAAAGTAAGTGAAGTAAACGCAGTAGCAATATCAGGAATGTATCAGGGTAAGGTTTCGACAGATTGGATCAGAGTGAGTAAAAGGGGAGGAGTTTGAGATTCTTCGAATCTCACTCAGGGGTGCAATGACAGAAGGAGGAGGCTTAACAGGCCTTCATTGTGTGATGTACATCAATGATAAGGAAAATAAACGAGTTAAAAAAAAAAGAAAAGAGATAAAAGAAATGGCAGCAAAAGAAATCCGGAAGTCCTGGAGAGGGCACTTCGGGAGTGTTCAAACGAAGATAGAAAGTACGAATTAAAGAATAGGGCCCTCTCCACCCTTGACCTGCTCATTTGATTTTTCAGATGGAAAAAGTAAATAACAGACAAACCAGTTCACAAGAAGGAAGAGAACTGCACTCCAGAAAGAAATGTTTGAGACAGGATTGGGAGGGGGGGGGGGAATCCAATGATACAATTGGCTACATATTTGAGGGAATTAAATGACAGAGCCCGAGCGAAAACTTTACGGGTTGGAAACAAATCAAAATCTCAAATTATTACTGAACAGTGAACCCTCCGGTCAGACATCTCTAACTGGACATCAGCTGATGGATGATCTGCGGTCTCCATGGGGTATGTACTATGTGGTGGAGTTATTAAGGGTCTCGGCAGACAGCAGCGACTGACGAGGAACCCCAATATGTAAACGACAATAGTTTAAGAATTTTTGGAGCTTGATGCCAAGGGGGGAAAATTATTACCAATGCAGCAAACAATATTGCATTGTCGAGCTGTAAACATTATTAAGGAAGAAATGTCATGTCAATTGTTAGCACTGTTATGTATGTATGATAATGGGGGTATGTGTGCCGTTAGAGAACTTGATCAGCATTTCGAAACTGTGTGAATGTTTTAATAGAGGGGGAATAGCGGTAGTTTAGTGTGCTTTCTTGATTTAACTGCATAGAACATCACAAATAATACTGATGTTGTTAACACGCCATATTTAGTATGCAGTGACTATTGGTTCCAAAGCCACGAAGGGATGTGTCGATATTGTACTTTATTTTTCGTATTGAAATTATGATAACAGTTGCAATTATGTAAAGTTGTAACACACGGTCTACTTGTGTGGTTAGGTGATGGGTAATGTGTTAAGATAAGACTTAATTTTTTTTTACTGTGTATTTAACAATAGGGAGAATTTATTTGGAAAAAGTGACAGTTCGATGTGGTTTTGCGAATACTGTCGGCATATTGTATTACAAATGTTGTAAGGGAAATGATAACAGACGAAAGGGACGTGAAGGAAGTTTGTCAGAATGATATTCTCTCCTGTACACCAGGGGCTGGCAGACATACATGGTTCAGAACAATATTAGATATTAATGTGGGTAAGTCAGGGTTAGAAGCAGGATCAATTGAACCTTTTAAATTAATGAAGCGAGGGAACCAGTGGGTGTACATGATGTCATAATTTACCATGCCAATGAGAAACGGTAAGCAATTTGGATGACGGAAAAATGGAAATGAAAAAGCCAGTGATGGACAAATGGCCTTTTTGGTGACGGATGGACTGAGTTGTGTGCTGTTTCTAAGGGACATGAGGAGGTTTCTACGGTGCTGCTACCCGAAGGAAGTAAACTGCTTTGGAGGTAGTGGAACACGGATATAGCTATTGTGTTACCTTCCTGAGCGGCTACGGCTATGGTTCACGGTAATTGGAATTGAGGAAAGAACGAAAAAAGACACTGCTCTGTGATATGGATACATTTACAAATTGATTTCGATGCACAATTTAAAATCACAAAACATGGACATACAAACGATAAAGGTAGGGGATAAATGTTAGTCAGTACAATTAGATGGGGGGGGGGGATAATTGACCAAATGATATAGTTATTTTTCAAATGTCAAGACGGGGTGTTATTGAAAATATGGAAAGATGTGTCATTTGAAACATGGAAGTCTGGCAATATTTGGTCCGGGAGAAACAAGAGAGGATACAGGGAAAGATCCCACAAAGGGTGAACAGCAGCTGCCAGAAGAGGATTGTAAAATGCAGATAGCCTTGCTCAAGCAGGCTCAGCAAACAAGACAAACAGGATTTTGAATGAAGCCAAAAACAATGGCTCACACCTTCATTGAAAGTAACTATCTTAGTTAGCAGCTGGAAAAAAGGATGAGGTTCAGTTGAATTTGGTGATAATTCTAGGTGTGAAAATGTGCTAAACCAGGTAAATTAAAGAAAACTGGAGACTATCAGTCTACGAGAAACATAATTCAAAGCCAAAATCAAAGTCAAAATTACGAGCTGAGGACACAATTGGAAAATAAAACTACAGAAATGACAGGAATTAAAAGTAACACCTCTTGAAACCAAAGCATTTTGATCATCACAAAGGAAACACTGTAATCCGATCTCTGAGATGCAGTTATGTCAAAATGAATACTTAGTTGGATTAGAAAGTTTAGATCAAAGATACTTTTTACAATCAAAGTGAAATAAGTTACTTTATGATATAGTCATAAAAACTAGATAACTGTTAGAAAAATATGTAAACCCAGAGACCAGGGCAGGAACTACCAGAACCAGAACCAGAACTCAGAGGGAGGGAGAGAGAGAAGCAGAGAAGAAACAAGCAGCTCAGAGTCAGATTACAGTCAGCTCGGCCATGGGAAAGACAAGGCATAGCAGCCCAGCTAAAACAGCTAATACATCTCAGGAAGACTAGAATTTAAAGAGTCAGCTCTATGTCAGCTCAGCGACAGTCTGCAGAGTCAGCTCTCACAGCTCGGTACATGGGAAAGACAGGACACAGCAACCGAGCTCATCAGCGATTACATCTAAAGAAGACCAGACTTTATAAAGAAGATTGATTGTCAAGGTGGGCCTGAAGATCCCTTCAACCACCCAGAAGGACCCAGAATCAAGGTCTTTTTCCTTTCTGTAAAGAAAGTATTTGCAGCTGTTAAAAGAAAAAATATAATAATAAAATAACTTAATTTAACCTGAAATAGTGGTTATTCCAAAGTCTACTTTACTTACTTAGCAATGCGGGACCCAGGATCGATGCTACTAAGTGGGAAGTAGATTAAATCTTCGGTGAAGGTATGGGTTATACCGGGGGATAACTTGAAAATATAGTTTGACCTGAATAGCACCCACTGAAGCCTGCATCAGAGTCGGGAGTGAGAATCCTGATCACCATTTAGAATCTCGGCCCTTTTTGGTAGAGGGGGAATTCTAAGAATAGTGGTGAGTTTTCAAAAACAGAGTGCATCGTCCTAGGAGGGGATTTTAATTGCACCCTCAAGGACAAGGACCGTGGTGAAGTCCAGCGCGGCCCGGCGGCGGTGGTGCAGTGGAGGGACCTGGTTAGGTCCTTTGACTTGGTGGATGTCTGGTGGACTCTCCATCCTGAATTGCGGGGGTGCACCTCTGTGCGGCCCCCGTTCAGAGCGTCCAGCATCGACCGTCTTTACATTTCCAAGACGTACTTGCGCAGCGTTCCGACGGCCTCCATGGAGCAGGTGCCGAGCTCGGATCACCACCTGGTGTGGGCGGGTCTCGCCCCGTCCCGCGCTCAGACACGGTCCGCGTACTGGCACTTTAACAACCTGCTGCTGGAGGACGAGCGGTTCCTGGACTCGTTCTACCGTTTCTGGGCCGGCTGGAGAAGGAAGCGGGGTGGCTTCCCCTCCTTGAGGCTACGGTGGGATGTGGGCAAGGCCCAGATCCGTGCCTTCTGTCAGGGGTACACGAAGGGGTCTACGGCGGGGTTGAACTCCACGATCGCCAACCTGGCTGAGGAACTCCTCGATCTGGAGTCACGTCTCGCTCAGCCCGATGAGGCCCGGCCCTGGGGCTGGTGTACAGGGAGAAGAGGGGCGCACTGCGGGACCTGCAACTGGCCTGGTCCAGCGGCGCGTATGTGAGGTCGCGGATCCGTCTCCTAACGGACATGGACCGCGGCTCCCGCTTCTTCTACTCGCTGGAAAGAGGACGCGGGGCCCGTCGGCAGGTTTCTACGCTGCTGGCCGACGACCGGCCCCTCGTCTCGGATCCGGAGGGGGTCAGGACCCTGATCAGGGATTTTTACTCCGACCTCTTCTCTCCGGGTCCGTCCAGCGAGGACGCTTGCAGAGTTCTGTGGGAGGACCTGCCGCAGGTGGGCCCGGAGGGCGCCGGGAAGCTCGATAATGCCATCAACCTCCAAGAGCTGACCGGCACCCTGGACAGCCTCTCACGGGGCAAATCCCCAGGGCTGGACGGGCTGATCGTGGAGTTGTTCAGGGCGTGCTGGGACGTCCTGGGGAGTGACTATACGGGGGTCCTGGGTGAATGTACCGCGACCGGGGAGATGCCCCTTTCGGGGCGCAGGACCGTATTGCCCTGCTGCCCAAGAAGGGGGATCTCCGCCGACTTAAGACCTGGCGACCGGTCTCCCTCCTCAGCACGGACTATAAAATCTTTGCCAAGGTGCTGTGTTTACGCCTTGGCCCCGAGCTGGACCACATGATCCGCCCTGACCCGTCCTACACAGTCCCGGACCGCACAATCTATGACAATATCCACCTGGCCCGGGACATTATTCACTTTACCCAGAGGACTGGTATGTCGAGCGCCTCCCTGTCTCTTGACCAGGAGAAGGCGTTCGACAGGGTGGGGCCCGGGGATTTGCTCGGGACTCTGCGAGCTGTCGGGTTCGGGTGGTATTTTGTCCCCCGGATCCGGTTCCTGTCCGCCGCCTCGGAGAGTCTGATTAAGGTTAACGGGTCCCTGACGGCGCCCCTTCCCTTTGGGAGAGGAGTGCGTCAGGGCTGCCCCCTGTCCGGCCAACATTATTCCCTCTGCGTGGGGCCTTTCCTGTGCCTCCTGCGGAGGGGGTTCGCGGGGCTGGTTCTGCGCGAGCCGGACGTGGGGGTGGTCCTCTCGGCGGACGCTGATGCCGTGTTCCTCATGGTCACTGACCCCGGTGACCTGCGGAGGATGCGAGAGAGCCAAGCTGTCTACTCCGCCGCGTCCTCCGCACGGATCAACTGGGCCAAATGTTCCGGACTCCTGGTCGGTCCGTGGCAGGTGGACCCCCTCCCGGAGGAGCTCGGGCCCTTCAGCTGGAGTCGGACCAACAGCCTCTACCTGGGAGTCCATCATTGCCCGGCAGAGGGAGCCTGGCCGGCGAACGGGCAGGAGCTGGAGACCAAGGTCACCGCTGGCCTGGGCCGCTGGGCAGGACGGCTCCGAGTGCTGTCCCACAGGGGCCGAGTTCTCGTCATAAACCAGCTGATCGCCTCCATGCTGTGGTCCCGGCTGGTCACTGACCCCTCCCCCTGGCTTTGTCCCACCATCCAGAGAGCCCGGCTTCGGTTCCTCTGGGACAATCGACAGCACGGGGTCGCTGCGGAGGTCTGGAGTCTCCCGATGGCGGAGGGCGGTCAGGCGCTGGCGTGCCTCCGCACCCAGACTGCCACTTTCCACCCTCAGACTCTGCAGCGTTACCTGTACGCTGAGCCTCCTCCACGGTGGGGCCCTGGCGACGGATTTCGCCCCCCAGGGGCTCGGCCTGAACTACGACGTGCAGCTCCTGTCTGTGGACCAGCAGGGTCTTCGGAACTCTCTGTTGGCGCTGCCCGTCTTGTACCAGGACCTCCTCAAAGTCTGGAACACGGTTTCCAGGCGCCGCAGCTCTCCCCCGTCAGGAGTGGCGGCTGTCGTAAGGGAGCCGCTGCTCAGGAATCCGCACCTCCGCCAATCTCCATTCGGGTGGCTGGCGGAGCGGAGGGCGGTGGGTGCCGTGGGCAGGGCTGGGTGGCGGAGGGCTGTGGGTGCCGTGGGCAGGGCTGGGTGGCGGAGGGCCGGGCTGTGGGTGCCGTGGGAAGGGCTGGGTGGGGAGGGCTGTGGGTGCCGTGGGAAGGGCTGGGTGGCGGAGCGGAGGGCTGTGGGTGCCGTGGGAAGGGCTGGGTGGCGGAGCGGAGGGCTGTGGGTGCCGTGGGAAGGGCTGGGTGGCGGAGGGCTGTGGGTGCCGTGGGAAGGGCTGGGTGGCGGAGAGCCGGGCTGTGGGTGCCGTGGGCAGGGCTGGGTGGCGGAGGGCTGTGGGTGCCGTGGGAACGGCTGGGTGGCGGAGGGCTGTGGGTGCCGTGGGAAGGGCTGGGTGGGGGAGGGCTGTGGGTGCCGTGGGAAGGGCTGGGTGGCGGAGGGCCGGGCTGTGGGTGCCGTGGGAAGGGCTGGGTGGCGGAGGGCCGGGCTGTGGGTGCCGTGGGAAGGGCTGGGTGGGGGAGGGCCGGGCTGTGGGTGCCGTGGGAAGGGCTGGGTGGCGGAGGGCTGTGGGTGCCGTGGGAAGGGCTGGGTGGCGGAGGGCCGGGCTGTGGATGCCGTGGGCAGGGCTGGGTGGCGGAGGGCTGTGGGTGCCGTGGGAAGGGCTGGGTGGCGGAGGGCTGTGGGTGCCGTGGGAAGGGCTGGGTGCGGAGGGCCGTGCTGTGGGTGCCGTGGGAAGGGCTGGGTGGGGGAGGGCCGGGCTGTGGGTGCCGTGGAGCGTGTCCATGTTGTCTGTCGGCTGCTCTCCCGCTTTGATTTCTCGACCACGTTGTTGTTGAGGTTTTCTTTGCGCTTCAGCCCCGCGCTCCTGATCTACGGACACCCGGTGCGGCGGGGGGCGGGGAAGGCGGAGGGTCTCCCCGTGAACCTGCCCCTGGGCCGGGCCGAACTTCCCATTTCTAGGTCCAGGCAGCGGGCGACTGAGGGGGCGTCCGGCCCGGCTGTCTGCCCCTCTCCCGCGACCTGGGTGGCGGGCGTGGGTCCCTGGAGCGGGGGCAGGCGCTGCCCACGGGCACACTCGAAGCTTTCCGGGCTTGCTGGGCCCCGCAGTGCGTGGGCTGCCGGACCGACCCCCATTCTCCCACTTTCATTGGGCGGGTATTGGGTGAGGTTTGGTCTCTTTTCCTGTTCTGTTGGGGCTGTGCTCCACCCGCGGTTTGGGGCACTCCCCACATTTTGTTTTGTCCATCAGTTACTTCTGGTCTGTTTTGCTTTGTTGTGTCCCAGCTCCAGGCCGATGCCAGCGGCGGGCGCTGCCTCACCCTGCCCGCGGGAAGAGCGGGCAGGACAGGCAATCTCAGGGAAAACATACCCAAATAAACATTATATAGACATCAAATAAACAGCACCATCAAACTGTCCGACCCGAGACAATGCTGCTGGGGGAGGGGGACCGCGGCTGCTGGGGGAGGGGGACCGCGGCTGCTGGGGGAGGGGGACCGCGGCTGCTGGGGAGGGGGACCGCGGCTGCTGGGGGAGGGGGACCGCGGCTGCTGGGGGAGGGGGACCGCGGCTGCTGGGTAGGGGGACCGCGGCTGCTGGGGGAGGGGGACCGCGGCTGCTGGGGGAGGGGGACCGCGGCTGCTGGGGGAGGGGGACCGCGGCTGCTGGGGGAGGGGGACCGCGGCTGCTGGTGGAGGGGGACCGCGGCTGCTGGGGGAGGGGGACCGCGGCTGCTGGGGGAGGGGTGGGAGACCGCGGCTGCTGGGGGAGGGGGAGGGGGACCGCGGCTGCTGGGGGAGGGGGACCGCGGCTGCTGGGGGAGGGGGACCGCGGCTGCTGGGGAGGGGGACCGCGGCTGCTGGGGGAGGGGGGCCGCGGCTGCTGGGGGAGGGGGACCGCGGCTTCTGGGGGAAGGTTACCGCGGCTGCTGGGGGAGGGGAGGGGGACCGCGTCTGCTGGGGTAGGGGGACCGCGGCTGCTGGGGGAGGGGGACCGCGGCTGCTGGGGGAGGGGGACCGCGGCTGCTGGGGGAGGGGGACCGCGGCTGCTGGTGGAGGGGGACCGCGGCTGCTGGGGGAGGGGGACCGCGGCTGCTGGGGGAGGGGTGGGAGACCGCGGCTGCTGGGGGAGGGGGAGGGGGACCGCGGCTGCTGGGGGAGGGGGACCGCGGCTGCTGGGGGAGGGGGACCGCGGCTGCTGGGGAGGGGGACCGCGGCTGCTGGGGGAGGGGGGCCGCGGCTGCTGGGGGAGGGGGACCGCGGCTTCTGGGGGAAGGTTACCGCGGCTGCTGGGGGAGGGGAGGGGGACCGCGTCTGCTGGGGTAGGGGGACCGCGGCTGCTGGGGGAGGGGGACCGCGGCTGCTGGGGGAGGGGGACCGCGGCTGCTGGGGGAGGGGGACGGCTGCTGGGGGAAGGGGACCGCGGCTGCTGGGGAGGGGAGGGGGACTGCGTCTGCTGGGGGAGGGGGACCGCGGCTGCTGGGGGAGGGGGACCGCGGCTGCTGGGGGAGGGGGGCCGCGGCTGCTGGGGGAGGGGGACCGCGGCTGCTGGGGGAGAGGGAGGGGGGACAGCGGCTGCAGGTGGAGGGGGACCCCGGCTGCTAGGGAGGGGGAGGGGGACCGCGGCTGCTGGGGGAGGGGGACCGCGGCTGCTGGGGGAGGGGGGCCCCGGCTGCTGGGGGAGGGGGAGGGGGAGTGGGAGGCTGCTGGGGGAGGGGGATGGGGGCCGCGGCTGTTGGGGGAGGGGGAGGGATCGCGGCTGCTGGGGGAGGGGTGTCCCGAAGCCTGGTAATTTGGCGAGACCAAGCAGACGCTGCAACACCGAATGAACAGACATCGTGCAACAATCACCAGGCAGGAATGTTCCCTTCCAGTCAGGGAACACTTCAGCAGTCAAGGGCATTCAGCCTCTGATCTCCGGGTAAGCGTTCTCCAAGGCAGCCTTCAGGACGCGCGACAACACAGAATCTCCGAGCAGAAGCTTATAGCCAAGTTCCGCACACATGAGTGCGGCCTCAACCGGGACCTGGGATTCATGTCGCATTACATTCACCCCCCCCACCATCTGGCCTGCGAAATCCTACCAACTGTCCTGGCTTGACACAATTCACACCTCTTTAACCTGGGGTTACCCCATCTCTGGATCTGTAAAGATTTAATCACCTGCTAATGCTCGCATTCCAAGCTTTGTTTGGCATCTTTGAATTTGTCTATATATGTGTTTCTGGAACAGACCTCTTCATTCAACTGAGGAAGGAGCAGCGCTCCGAAAGCTAGTGACATCGAAACAAACCTGTTGGACTTTAACCTGGTGTTGTAAGAGTTCTTACTGTGCTCACCCCAGTCCAACGCCGGCATCTCCACATCATCTGTAAATACAGATATACTGCCCAGGGACCACTGCAAATAGTGATATACTACCCAGGGTTCCCTGTAAATAATGATATACTACCCAGTGACCACTGTAAATAAAGGAATACCGCCCAGGAACCACAGTAAATAAAGACTTTCTACACAAGGACCACTGCAAATAATGATCTCCTACCCAGGGACCACTGCAGATGATGATATACTACCCAGTGATCATTGAAAATAATGACATACTGCACAGAGCAAATGTAAATAATGATATAAAGCACAGAGCCACTGTAAATAATGATAGACTACCAGGGACCACTGTAAATATTGATATTCCACCCAGTGACCACTGTAAACAATGATATTCTACACAGGGACTACAGTAAATAATGATATTCTACCCAGGGACCACTGTAAATAATGATATTGTACGCCGGGACCTCTGTTAATATTTATAAATAACCCAGGGACCACTGTAAATAAAGAAATACCACCCAGGGACCACTGTAAATAAAGGTATAACACCCAGGGACCACTGTAAATAAAGATATACCACCCAGGGACCATTGTAAATTATAATAACCTACCCAGGAACCACTGTAAATAATGATATACCAGCCAGTGACCACTGTATATAAAGAAATACCACCCAGGGACCACTTTAAATAAAAGTATACCACCCAGGGACTATTGTAAATAATGATACACTACACAGTGGCCACTGTAAATAATGATATACAACTCAGTGACCACTGTAAACAAAGGTATCCCGCCCAGGAACCACTGTAATTAAAGACTTTCTATACAAGCACCACTGTAAATAATGATTATACTACCCAGGGATCACTGCAGATAATGATATACTTTCCAGTGATCATTGTAAATAATGATATACTACCCAGGGACCACTGCAGATAATGATATACTGCACACAACCACTGTGAATAATGACATACTACCCAGGGCACACTGTAAATAATGATATGCTACCAAGGCACACTGTAAATAATGATATACTACCCAGGGTCCACTAAAACTAAAGATATACTGCACAGAGACCACTGTAAATAAGGAAATACTGCCTAGGGACCACTGTAAATAATTATACACTGTCCAGGGACCACTGCAAATAGTGATATAATACTGAGGGACAACTGTAAATAATGATGTACTACACAGGGGTCACTGTAAATACTGATTTACTACCCAGTGACCTCTGTAGATAAAGATATACTGCCCAGGGACCACTGCAAATAATGATATACTACCCAGTGACCACTGTAAATAAAGATATACCGCCCGGGAACTATGTAAATAAAGACTTTCTACACAGGGACCACTGTAAATAATTACATACTACACAGGGACCACTGTAAATAATGATATACTACCAGGGACCACTGTAAATAATGATATTCTACCCATGGAGCACTGGAAATAATTATATACTACCCATGGACAACGGCAAATTAAGATATACTATCCAGGGACAACTGTAGATAATGATATTCAACACAGGGACAATTGGAAATAAAGATATACTACCTAGGTACCACTGTAAATAAAGATATACTGCCGAGGGACGACTGTAAATAATGATATACCACCGAGTGAACACTGTAAATCATGATACTCTACCCAGGGACCACAGTAAATCATAGATCATAGAATTTACAGTGCAGAAGGAGGCCATTCGGCCCATCGAGTCTGCCCGGCTCTTGGAAAGAGCACCCTATCCAAGTCCACATCTCCACCCTATCCCCATAAGCGAGTAATCCCACCCAACACTAAGGGCAATTTTGGACACTAAGGCAATTTATGATGGCCAATTCACCTAAACTGCACATCTTTGGACTGTGGGAAAAACCGGAGCAGCCGGAGGAAACCCACGCACACACGGGGAGGATGTGCAGACTCCGCACAGACAGTGACTCAAGCCGGGAATCAAACCTGCGACCCTGGAGCTGTGAAACAATTGTGCTATCCACTATGCTACCGTGCTACACACTAAATGATATAGTGGTGCTAAATGATATAATAGTATACCGTGCTGCCCACTAAATGATACAGTATAATGATATACTTCCCAGGGACGACTGTAAATAAAGTTATCCCACCCAGGGACCACTGCAAATAAAGATATACCACCCAGAGACCATTGTAAATAATGAAAAACAACCCGGGAACCACTGTAAATAAGATATACTGCTCAGTGCCCACTGTAAATAATGATATTCTAATCAGAGACCATAGTAAATAATGATATACTACCAGGGATACTACCAGATAATAAAGGTATACTGCCGAGGGACCACTGTAAATAAAGTCATACTATCCAGGGACTATTGTAGATAATGATATACTACACAGTGACCACTGTAAATAATGATATTCTAACCAGAGACAACTGCAAATAATGAAATATTACCCATGGACCACTGATATCCTGATCAGGAATCACTGTAAATTATGACATACTGCCCAGGTACCACTGTAAAAATAAAATACTGCCCAGGGACGGCTGTAAATAATGATCAACTACCCAGGGACCACTGTAAATAATGATACACTACCCAGGGACCACTGTAAATAATGATACACTACCCAGGGACTACATTAAATAATGATATACTATCATGGGACCACTGTAAAGAGTGATATACTACCAGGAACCACTGTAAATAAAGACATACTACATAGGGACCACTGTAAATAATTATTTACTACCCAGTGACCAATGAAAAGAATGATATACTACCAGGAACCATTGTAAATAGAGGTACACTCCCAGGAACCATTGTTAATAAAGATATACAACCCAGTGACTACTGTAAATAATTATATACCACCCAGTGACCACTGTAAATAATATTATACCACCCAGGGACCACTGTAGATAATGATATACTACCCAGGTACGAGTGTAAATAATGATAGACTACTCAGGGACCACTGTAAATATAGATACACTGCCCAGGGACGACTGCAAACAGTGATATACTGCACAGGCGCACTGCAAAAATGTATATACTCCCCTGGGACCACTGTAAATAATGGTACGTTGCCCAGAAACCACTGTAAATAATGTTAAGCTATGCAGGGAACACTGAAAATAATGATATACAGCACAGGGACCAATTTAAATAATGATATTTTACTCAGGGACAACTGTAAATAATGATATTCTATCCAGGGTCAAATGCAAATAATAATGTACTACCCAGGCACAACTGTAAATAATGACATTCTGACCAGGGACCACTGTAAATGCTGATATTCTACCACGGACTACAGTAAATAATGATTTACTACCCAGGGACCACTACAGAAAATAATATACTACCGATGGACAACTATTAATAATGGTGAAGTGCCCATGGAACGCTGTAACTAATGATATTCTACCAAGGAACCACTGTAAATAATGATATACGACCCAAGGACCACTGTAAACAATGATAGTCTTCACAGTGAACACTGTAAATAATGATATACTACCGAGGGACCACTGTAAAGAATGATATTATACACAGGGACCAGTGTAAATAATGACAGACTGCCCAGCGATCACTGTAAATAATTATATACTCACCAGGAACTACTATAAATAATGTTATACTACTCAGGGACCAGTGTAAATAAAGATATACTGCCCAGGGACCACTGTAAATAAAGACTTACTGCCCAGGGTCCACTTTAAAAGATTATATACTCCCCAGGCACTACTGTAAATGATGATATACTACCCAGGGACCACTGGAAATAATGATATACACCCCAGGGATCACTGTAAATAATGATATACTACCCAGGGACCACTGTAAATAAAGATATACTGCCCAGGGACCACTGTAAATAAAGACTTACTGCCCAGGGTCCACTTTAAAAGATGATGTACTCCCCAGGCACTACTGTAAATGATGATATACTACCCAGGGACCACTGTAAATAATGATATACTACCCAGGGACCACTGTAAATAATGATATACACACCAGGGACCACTCTAAATAATGATATACTACCCAGGGACCACTATAAATAATGATATTCTACACAGGGACCACTGTAAATAATGACAGACTGCCCAGGGACCACTGTAAATAATTATATACTCACCCGGGACTACGATAAATAATGTTATACTACTCAGGGACCACTGTAAATAAAGATATACTGCCCAGGGACCACTGTTAATACTTACTGCCCAGGGACCACTGTAAATGATGATATACTCCCCAGGCACTACTGTAAATAATGAAACACTACCAGAGTCCCACTATAAATAATTATATACAACCTAGGGCCCACAGTAAATAATGATATACTATCCAAGGACCGCTGTAAATTATGATTTGCTACACAGGGTCCACTGTAAATAATGATATACTCCCCAGAGACCACTGTAAATAATGATATACTACACAGTGTCCACTGTAAATAAAGATATACTATACAGGGACCACTGTAAATAATGATTTACTATCCAGGAACTACTGTATAGAATGGTATACTGCCCAGGGACCACCGTAAATAATGATATACTTTCCACGGTTCAATGTAAATAATGATGTACACCCCAGGGACCACTGTAAATATTCATATACTACCCAAGGACCACTGTAAGTAATAACAAACGGCCCAGGGACCAGTGTAGATAATGATATTCTACCCAGGGACCACTGCAAATAACAATATTCTAATCAGAGAGCACTGCAAATAATGATATACTACATAGGGACCATTGTAAATAATCATCCACTATCAAGGGACCACTGTAAATAATGATATACTGCCGAGGGACCACTGTCAGTAATGAAATACTATCCAGGGACCACTGTAAATCATGATGTATCACTCTGGGACCACTGTAGATATTACTACAGCACACTGGGTCCACTGTAAATAATGATATGTTACCCAGGGACCACTATAAATAATGATATACCGTCCAGAGGCCACTGCAAATAATTTTATATCACCAAGGGACAACTGTAAATAATGATATGCAACCCAGGGACCACTGTAAAGGATGATATACTACCCAGTGACCTGTGTAAATAATGACATACTACCCAGGGACCACTGTAAATAATGATATACTTCCCAGGAACCGCGGTCAATGATGATATACTACCCAGAGCCCACTGTGATTAATGATATATTGCCCAGGGACCACTGTAATTAATGATATGCTACACAGGGACCACTGTAAATAATGGTATACTGCCCAGGGACCACTGTGCTTAATGATATATTGCCCAGTGACCACTGTAAATAATGATATACTGCCCATGGACCACTGTGAATAAAGATGTACTGCACAGTGCACACTATAATTGATGACATACTGTCCAGGGTCCACTGTAAATCATGATATACCACCCTGGGACCACTGTAAATAACAATATACTACGCAGGGACCACTGTTGAAAATGATATACTACCCAGGGGCTACAATAAATAAAGATATACTATCCAGGGACAACTGTAAATAATGATATCCGACCCAGGGACAACTGTAAATAATGATATACTGCTCAGGGACCACTGTAAATAATGAAATACTACCAGGGGCCCACTGAAAATAATGATATACAACACAGGGACGACTGTATATTGGACATGATACCCATGGTCCACTGTAAGTAATGATATACTCCCCAGGGAACACTATAAATAAAGATATAATGCCCAAGGTCCACTGAAAATAATGATATACTGCCCTGGCGGCACTGTAAATATGAAATACTATCCAGTGACCACTGCAAATGATGATAACTGCCCACAGCCAATGTAAATAATAGTATACTACACAGGGACCACTGTAAATAATGATATACTACCCAGGGATCACGGTAAATAATGATGTACTACCCAGGGTACATTGTAAATAATGATATTACCCAGGGTCCACTGTAAATATTGATATACTATCCAAGTACCACAGTAAATAATAATTAATATCCCAGTAGCCAGTGTAAATAATGATATTCTACCCAGGGAACACTGTAAATAATGATATACTGCCCAGGGACCACTGTAAATAATGATATTCTACCCAGGGACCACTGTAAATAATGATATACTAACCAGGGACCACTGTAAAAAATGATATACTACCCAGGGACCACTGTAAATAATGATAGTCTACCCAGGGACCACTGTAAATAATGATATACCGCCCAGAGACCACTGTAAATAATGAGATACTACCCAGGGACCACAGTAAATAATGATATTCTACCCAGGGACCACTGTAAATATTCATATACTACCCAAGGACCACTGTAAATAATAACAAACGGCCCAGGGACCAGTGTAGATAATTATATTCGACCTAGGGTCCACTATAAATAATGATACTCTACCCAGAGACCACTGCAAATAATGATATTCAAACCAGGGACCACTGTAAATAATGATATCCTGCCGAGGGACCTCTGTAAATAATGATATACCGCCCAGAGACCACTATAAATAATGAGATACTACCCAGGGACCACTGTAAATAATGATATTCTACCCAGGGTCCACTGTAAATATTCATATACTACTCAAGGACCACTGTAAATAATAACAAACGGCCCAGGGACCAGTATAGATAATGATATTCGACCTATGGGTCCACTATAAATAATGATACACTACCCAGGGACCACTGTAAATAATGATACACTACCCAGGGACCACATTAAATAATGATATACTATCATGGGACCACTGTAATGAATGATATACTACCAGGAACCACTGTAAATAAAGACATACTACATAGGGACCACTGTAAATAATGATATACTACCCAGGGACCACTTTAAATAAAGGTACACTGCCCAGGGACCACTGTAAATAAAGACATACTACACAGGGGCCACTGTAAATAATTATATACCACGCAGTGACCACTGTAAATTATTATATACCACCCAGGGACCACTGTAGATAATGATATACTACCCAGGGACGAATGTAAATAATGATAGACTACTCAGGGACCACTGTAAATATAGATACACTGCCCAGGGACGACTGCAAACAGTGATATACTGCACAGGCGCACTGCAAAAATGTATATACTCCCCTGGGACCACTGTAAATAATGGTACGTTGCCCAGAAACCACTGTAAATAATGTTAAACTATGCAGGGAACACTGAAAATAATGATATACAGCACAGGGACCAATTTAAATAATGATATTTTATGCAGGGACAACTGTAAATAATGATATTCTATCCAGGGTCAAATGCAAATAATAACGTACTACCCAGGCACAACTGTAAATAATGACATTCTGACCAGGGACCACTGTAAATGCTGATATTCTACCAGGGACTACAGTAAATAATGATTTACTACCCAGGGACCACTGCAGAAAATAATATACTACCGAAGGACAGCTATACCAAGGAACCACTGTAAATAATGATATACTGCCCAGGGGCCACTGTAAACAATGATATTCTACCCAGTGACCACTATAAATAATGATATTCTACCCAGTGACCACTGTAAATAATGATATACTACCTAGTGACCACTGTAAATAATGATATTCTACCCAGGGACCACTGTAAATAATTATATTGTACGCCGGGACCTCTGTTAATATTTATAAATCACCCAGGGACCACTGTAAATAAAGGTATACCACCCAGGGACCATTGTAAATTATAATAACCTACCCAGGAACCACTGTAAATAATGATATACCAGCCAGTGACCACTGTAAATAAAGAAATACCACCCAGGGACCACTTTAAATAAAAGTATACCACCCAGGGACTATTGTAAATAATGATACACTACACAGTGGCCACTGTAAATAATGATATACAACTCAGTGACCACTGTAAATAAAGGTATCCCGCCCAGGAACCACTGTAATTAAAGACTTTCTATACAAGCACCACTGTAAATAATGATTATACTACCCAGGGATCACTGCAGATAATGATATACTTTCCAGTGATCATTGTAAATAATGATATACTACCCAGGGACCACTGCAGATAATGATATACTGCACACAACCACTGTGAATAATGACATACTACCCAGGGCACACTGTAAATAATGATATACTACCAAGGCACACTGTAAATAATGATATACTACCGAGGGACCACTGTAAAGAATGATATTATACACAGGGACCACTGTAAATAATGACAGACTGCCCAGCGATCACTGTAAATAATGATATACACACCAGGGACCACTGTAAATAATGATATACTACCCAGGGACCGCTGTAAATTATGATTTGCTACACAGGGTCCACTGTAAATAATGATATACTCCCCAGAGACCACTGTAAATAATGATATACTGCACAGTGTCCACTGTAAATAAAGATTTACTATACAGGGACCACTGTAAATAATGATTTACTATCCAGGGACTACTGGATATAATGGTATACTGCCCAGGGACCACCGTAAATAATGATATTCTTTCCACGGTTCAATGTAAATAATGATATACACCCCAGGGACCACTGTAAATATTCATATACTACCCAAGGACCACTGTAAGTAATAACAAACGGCCCAGGGACCAGTGTAGGTAATGATATTCTGCCCAGGGACCACTTCAAATAACAATATTCTAATCAGAGAGCACTGCAAATAATGATATACTACATAGGGTCCATTGTAAATAATCATCCACTATCAAGGGACCACTGTAAATAATGATATACTGCCGAGGGACCACTGTCAGTAATGAAATACTATCCAGGGACCACTGTAAATCATGATGTATCACTCTGGGACCACTGTAGATAATACTACACTACACTGGGTCCACTGTAAATAATGATATGTTACCCAGGGACCACTATAAATAATGATATACCGTCCAGAGACCACTGCAAATAATTATATATCACCAAGGGACAACTGTAAATAATGATAAGCAATCCAGGGACCACTGTAAAGGATGATATACTACCCAGTGACCTGTGTAAATAATGACATACTACCCAGGGACCACTGTAAATAATGATATACTTCCCAGGAACCGCGGTCAATGATGATATACTACCCAGAGCCCACTGTGATTAATGATATATTGCCCAGGGACCACTGTGAATAATGATGTACTGCACAGTGCACACTATAATTGATGACATACTGTCCAGGGTCCACTGTAAATCATGATATACCACCCTGGGACTACTGTAAATAACGATATACTACGCAGGGACCACTGTTGAAAATGATATACTACACAGGGGCTACAGTAAATAAAGATATACTATCCAGGGTCCACTGTAAATAATGAGACATTCCCCAGGAACCAATGTAAATAATGATATATTACCCAGGGACCACTGTAAATACTGATATTATCCACAGGGACCACTGTAAACAATGATAAAATACCCAGGGACCACTGTAAATAATGATATTCTACCCAGGGACCACTGTAAATATTGATCTACTACCCAGGGACCACTGTAAATAATGATATTCTACACAGGGACCACTGTAAATATTGTTATACTAACCAGGGACCACTGCAAATAATGATATTCTAACCAGGGACCACTGTAAATAATGATATTCTGCCCAGGGACCAGTGTAAATAATGATATACTGCACAGAGACCACTGAAAATAATGATATACTGCCCAGGGACCACTGTAAATAATGATATTCTACCCAGAGTCAAATGCAAATAATAATGTACTACCCAGGCACAACTGTAAATAATGACATTCTGACCAGGGACCACTGTAAATGCTGATATTCTACCAGGGACTACAGTAAATAATGATTTACTACCCAGGGACCACTGCAGAAAATAATAAACTACCGATGGAAAACTATTAATAATGGTGAAGTGCCCATGGAACGCTGTAACTAATGATATTCTACCAAGGAACCACTGTAACTAATGATATACGACCCAAGGACCACTCTAAACAATGATAGTCTACCCAGTGACCACTGTAAATAATGATATACTACCGAGGGACCACTGTAAAGAATAATATTATACACAGGGACCACTGTAAATAATGACAGACTGCCCAGGGACCACTGTAAATAATTATATACTCACCAGGGACTACTATAAATAATGTTATACTACTCAGGGACCACTGTAAATAAAGATATACTGCCCAGGGACCACTGTTAATACTTACTGCCCAGGGTCCACTGTGAATGATGATATACTCCCCAGGCACTACTGTAAATAATGAAACACTACCAGGGTCCCACTGTAAATAATTATATACAACCTAGGGCCCACAGCAAATAATGATATACTATCCAGGGACCACTGTAAATTATGATTTGCTATATAGGGTCCACTGTAAATAATGATATACTCCCCAGAGACCACTGTAAATAAAGATATACTACACAGGGTCCACTGTAAATAATCATATACTATACAGGGACCACTGTAAATAATGATTTACTATCCAGGGACTACTGTATAAAATGGTATACTACCCAGGGACCACCGTAAATAATGATATACTTTCCACGGTTCAATGTAAATAATGATATACACCCCAGGGACCACTGTAAATATTCATATACTACACAAGGACCACTGTAAGTAATAACAAACGGCCCAGGGACCAGTGTAGATAATGATATTCTACCCAGGGACCACTGCAAATAACAATATTCTAATCAGAGAGCACTGCAAATAATGATATGCTACATAGGGACCATTGTAAATAATCATCCACTCTCAAGGGACCACTGTAAATAATGATATACTGCCGAGGGACCACTGTCAGTAATGAAATACTATCCAGGGACCACTGTAAATCATGATATATCACTCTGGGACCACTGTAGATAATACTACACTACACTGGGTCCACTGTAAACAATGATATGTTACCCAGGGACCACTATAAATAATGATATACCGTCCAGAGACCACTGCAAATAATTATATATCACCAAGGGACAACTGTAAATAATGATAAGCAATCCAGGGACCACTGTAAAGGATGATATACTACCCAGTGACCTGTATAAAAAATGACATATTACCCAGGGACAACTGTAAATAATGATATACTTCCCAGGAACCGCGGTCAATGATGATATACTACCCAGAGCCCACTGTGATTAATGATAAATTGCCCAGGGACCACTGTAAATAAAGATATACTACACAGGGACCACTGTAAATAATGGTATACTGCCCAGGGACCACTGTGCTTAATGATATATTGCCCAGTGACCACTGTAAATAATGATATACTGCCCATGGACCACTGTGAATAAAGATGTACTGCACAGTGCACACTATAATTGATGACATACTGTCCAGGGTCCACTGTAAATCATGAAATACCACCCTGGGACCACTGTAAATAACAATATACCACGCAGGGACCACTGTTGAAAATGATATACCACACAGGGGCTACAGTAAATAAAGATATACTCTCCAGGGGCAACTGTAAATAATGATATCTTACCCAGGGACAACTGTAAATAATGATATACTGCTCAGGGACCACTGTAAATAATGAAATACTACCAGGGGCTCACTGAAAATAATGATATACAACGCAGGGACGACTGTATATTGGACATGATACCAATGGTCCACTGTAAGTAATGATATACTCCCCAGGGAACACTATAAATAAAGATATACTGCCCACGGTCCACTGAAAATAATGATGTACTGCCCTGGCGCCACTGTAAATAATGAAATACAATCCAGTGACCACTGTAAATGATGATAACTGCCCACAGCCAATGTAAATAATGGTATACTACACAGGGACCACTGTAAATAATGAAATACTACCCAGGGATCACGGTAAATAATGATGTGCTACCCAGGGAACATTGTAAATAATGAAATTCTACCCAGGGTCCACTGTAAATATTGATATACTATCCAAGTACCACAGTAAATAATAATTAATATCCCAGGAGCCAGTGTAAATAATGATATTCTACCCAGGGACCACTGTAACTAATGATATACCGCCCAGGGACCACTGTAAATAATGATATTCTACCCAGGGACCACTGTAAATAATGATATTCTACCCAGGGTCCACTGTAAATAATGAGACATTCCCCAGGAACCAATGTAAATAATGATATATTACCCAGGGACCACTGTAAATACTGATATTCTACACAGGGACCACTATAAACGATGATAAAATACCCGGGGACCACTGTAAATACTGATATTCTACCCAGGGACCACTGTAAATATTGATCTACTACCCAGGGACCACTGTAAATAATGATATTCTACCCAGGGACCACTGTAAATATTGATATACTAACCAGGGACCACTGTAAATAATGATATACTTCCCAGGGACCACTGTAAATAATGACAGTCTACCCAGGGACCACTGTAAATAATGATATACCGCCCAGAGACAACTGTAAATAATGAGAGACTACCCAGGGACCACTATAAATAATGATATTCTACCCAGGGACCACTGTAAATATTCATATTCGACCTAGGGTCCACTATAAATAATGATATTCTACCCAGGGACCACTGCAATTAATGATATTCTAACCAGGGACCACAGTAAATAATGATTTTCTGCCCAGGGACCACTGTAAATAATGATATACCGCCCAGAGACCACTGTAAATAATCAGATACTACCCAGGGACCACTGTAAATAATGATATTCTACCCAGGGACCACTGTAAATATTCATATACTACCCAATGACCACTGTAAATAATAACAAACGGCCAAGGGATCAGAAGATAATGATATTCGACCTATGGTCCACTATAAATAATGATATTCTACCCAGGGACCACTGCAAATAATAATATTCTAATCAGAGAGCACTGCAAATAATGATATTCTACCCAGGGTCCACTGTAAATAATGAGACATTCCCCAGGAACCAATGTAAATAATGATATATTACCCAGGGACCACTGTAAATACTGATATTCTACACAGGGACCACTATAAACGATGATAAAATACCCGGGGACCACTGTAAATACTGATATTCTACCCAGGGACCACTGTAAATATTGATCTACTACCCAGGGACCACTGTAAATAATGATATTCTACCCAGGGACCACTGTAAATATTGATATACTAACCAGGGACCACTGTAAATAATGATATACTTCCCAGGGACCACTGTAAATAATGACAGTCTACCCAGGGACCACTGTAAATAATGATATACCGCCCAGAGACAACTGTAAATAATGAGAGACTACCCAGGGACCACTGTAAATATTCATATACTACCCAATGACCACTGTAAATAATAACAAACGGCCAAGGGATCAGAAGATAATGATATTCGACCTATGGTCCACTATAAATAATGATATTCTACCCAGGGACCACTGCAAATAATAATATTCTAATCAGAGAGCACTGCAAATAATGATATTCTACCCAGGGTCCACTGTAAATAATGAGACATTCCCCAGGAACCAATGTAAATAATGATATTCTACCCAGGGACAACTGTAAATAATGATATACTACATCGGGACCATTGGAAATAATCATCCACTAGCAAGGGACCACAGTAAATAATGATATGCAGCCCATGGCAACTGTAAATAATGATATACTACCCACGGCCACTGTAATAATGATATACTACCCTGGGACCACTGTAAATAATGATATACTACCCACGGCCACTGTAAATAATGATATACTACCCTGGGACCACTGTAAATAATCATATTCTTCACAGGGACCACAATAAATAATAATATATTACCCTGGGAGCACTGTAAATAATGACGTACTACCCAGGGACCACTGTAAGTAATGATATTCTACCCAGGGACCACTGTAAATAATGATACACAACCCAGGGACCACAGTAAATAATGAGATACAACCCAGGGACCATTGTAGATACGGATATACTACCCAGAGACCACTGTAAATAATGATATTCTCCACAGGGACCACAGTAAATAATGAGGTAATACCCAGGGACCACTGTAAAAAATGATATATTACCCAGGGACCACAGTAAATAATGATATACTACCCAGGGACAACAGTAAATAATGAGATTATACCCAGGGACCAATGTAAATAATGATATATTACCCAGGGACCATTGTAGATCCTGATATTCTACCCAGGGACCACTGTAAATAATGACATACTACCTAGGGACCACTGTAAATAATGATATTCTCCCCAAACCACTGCAAATAATGAGATAATGCACAGGGACCATTGTAGATAAGAATATACTCCCCAGGAGACCACTGTAAATAATGAGATACTACCCAGGGACCACTGTAAGTAAAGAGATAATACCCAGGGACCATTGTAGATACTGATATACCTCTCAGGGACCACTGTAAATAATGAGATACTACCCTGGGACCACAGTAAATAATGATGTACTACCCAGGGACCACAGCAAATAATGAGATAATACCCAGGGACCATTGTAGATACTGATATACCTCTCAGGGACCACTGTAAATAATGAGATACTACCCTGGGACCACAGTAAATAATGATGTACTACCCAGGGACCACAGTAAATAATGAGATAATACCCAGGGACCATTGTAGATACTGATATACCACTCAGGGACCACTGTAAATAATGATATCCTACCCAGGGACCACTGTAAATAATGACATACGACCCAGAGACCAATGTAAATAATGATATTCTCCCCAGGGACCACAGTAAATAATGAGATAATACCCATGGACCATTGTAGATACTGATATACCACTCAGGGACCATTGTAAATGATGAGATACTACCCTGGGACCACAGTAAATAATGATATACTACCCAGGGACCACAGTAAATAATGAGATAATACCCAGTGACCATTGTAGATACTATTATACCACACAGGGTCCATTGTAAATAATGAGATACTATCCTGGGACCACAGTAAATAATGAGATACTATCCAGGGACCACAGTAAATAATGATATTCTACCCAGGGACCTCAGTAAATAATGAGATAATACCCAGGGGCCATTGTAGATACGGATATACTACCCAGGGGTCACTGTAAATAACGATATTCTACCCGGGGACCACTGTAAATGATGACATAATACCCAGGGACCATTGTAGATAATGATATACTATCCAGAGACCACTGTAAATAATGATATTCTCCCCAGGGACCACTGTAAGTAATGAGATAATACCCAGGGACCATTGTAGATACTGATATACCGTTCAGGGACCATTGTAAATAATGAGATACGACCCAGGGACCACAGTAAATAATGATATTCTAACCAGGGACCACTGCAGGTAATGATATACTATCCAGGGACCACTGTAAATAATGATATTCTACCCAGGGACCACTGTAAATAATGAATTACTATCCAGTGACCACTGTAAATGATGATACCTACCCAAGGCCACTGTAAATAATGGTATACTATCCAGGGACGACTGTAAATAATGATTTACTAACCAGGGACCACTGTATATAATGTTATTCTACCCAGGGACCGCTGTGCATAATGAGATACTACACAGGGACCACTGTAAATGACGATATGCTTCCCAGGGACCACTGTAAAGAATGAGATACTACTCAGGGACCCGTGTAAAGAATGCTGTACTACCAAAGGACCATTTCAAATGATAATAATCTACCCTGGGATCACTGTAAATAATGATGCACTATCCAAGGACCACTGTAAATAATGATATATTGCCCAGGGACCACTGTAACTAATGAAATACTATCCAGTGGCCACTGTAAATGATGCTACCTGCCCAAGGCCACTGTAAATAATGGTATACAACCCAGGAACCGCTGAAGATAATGATATTCTACCCAGGGACAACGGTAGATAATGATACAATAACCGGGACCACTGTAAATAATGATATTCTCCCCAGTGACAACTGTAAGTAATGACATTCTACCCAGGAACCACAGTATATAATGATATTCTGCACAGAGACCACTGCAAATAATGATATACAACCCAGTGACCACTGTAAGTCATGACATACCACCCAGGGACTACTGTAAATAATGATATTCTGCACAGAGACCACTGTAAATAATGATATACTACCCAGGGACCACTGTCAATAATGATATACTGCGCAGGGACCACTGTATATAAAAATATACTGCACAGGGACCAATGTAAATAATGATATTCTGCACAGAGACCACTGTAAATAATGATATACTACCCATTGACCACTGTCAATAATGATATACTGCCCAGGGACCACTGTATATAATGATAGACTAGCCAGAGACCACTGTATATAATGATATGCTACCCAGGGACCACTGTCAATAATGATATACTGGCCAGGGACCACTGTATATAATGATATACTAGCCAGAGACCACTGTAAATAATGATATACAACCCAGTGACCACTGTAAGTCATGACATACCACCCAGGGACTACTGTAAATAATGATATTCTGCACAGAGACCACTGTAAATAATGATATACTACCCAGGGACCACTGTCAATAATGATATACTGCGCAGGGACCACTGTATATAAAGATATACTGCCCAGGGACCAATGTAAATAATGATATACTGCCCATGGACCACTGTAAATAATGATATTCTGCACAGAGACCACTGTAAATAATGATACGCTACCCAGGGACCACTGTCAATAATGATATACTGGCCACGGACCACTGTAAATAATGATATACTACCTAGGGACCACTGTAAATAATGATATTCTCCCCAAACCACTGCAAATAATGAGATAATGCACAGGGACCATTGTAGATAAGAATATACTCCCCAGGAGACCACTGTAAATAATGAGATACTACCCAGGGACCACTGTAAGTAAAGAGATAATACCCAGGGACCATTGTAGATACTGATATACCTCTCAGGGACCACTGTAAATAATGAGATACTACCCTGGGACCACAGTAAATAATGATGTACTACCCAGGGACCACAGCAAATAATGAGATAATACCCAGGGACCATTGTAGATACTGATATACCTCTCAGGGACCACTGTAAATAATGAGATACTACCCTGGGACCACAGTAAATAATGATGTACTACCCAGGGACCACAGTAAATAATGAGATAATACCCAGGGACCATTGTAGATACTGATATACCACTCAGGGACCACTGTAAATAATGATATCCTACCCAGGGACCACTGTAAATAATGACATACGACCCAGAGACCAATGTAAATAATGATATTCTCCCCAGGGACCACAGTAAATAATGAGATAATACCCATGGACCATTGTAGATACTGATATACCACTCAGGGACCATTGTAAATGATGAGATACTACCCTGGGACCACAGTAAATAATGAGATAATACCCAGTGACCATTGTAGATACTATTATACCACACAGGGTCCATTGTAAATAATGAGATACTATCCTGGGACCACAGTAAATAATGAGATACTATCCAGGGACCACAGTAAATAATGATATTCTACCCAGGGACCTCAGTAAATAATGAGATAATACCCAGGGGCCATTGTAGATACGGATATACTACCCAGGGGTCACTGTAAATAACGATATTCTACCCGGGGACCACTGTAAATGATGACATAATACCCAGGGACCATTGTAGATAATGATATACTATCCAGAGACCACTGTAAATAATGATATTCTCCCCAGGGACCACTGTAAGTAATGAGATAATACCCAGGGACCATTGTAGATACTGATATACCGTTCAGGGACCATTGTAAATAATGAGATACGACCCAGGGACCACAGTAAATAATGATATTCTAACCAGGGACCACTGCAGGTAATGATATACTATCCAGGGACCACTGTAAATAATGATATTCTACCCAGGGACCACTGTAAATAATGAATTACTATCCAGTGACCACTGTAAATGATGATACCTACCCAAGGCCACTGTAAATAATGGTATACTATCCAGGGACGACTGTAAATAATGATTTACTAACCAGGGACCACTGTATATAATGTTATTCTACCCAGGGACCGCTGTGCATAATGAGATACTACACAGGGACCACTGTAAATGACGATATGCTTCCCAGGGACCACTGTAAAGAATGAGATACTACTCAGGGACCCGTGTAAAGAATGCTGTACTACCAAAGGACCATTTCAAATGATAATAATCTACCCTGGGATCACTGTAAATAATGATGCACTATCCAAGGACCACTGTAAATAATGATATATTGCCCAGGGACCACTGTAACTAATGAAATACTATCCAGTGGCCACTGTAAATGATGCTACCTGCCCAAGGCCACTGTAAATAATGGTATACAACCCAGGAACCGCTGAAGATAATGATATTCTACCCAGGGACAACGGTAGATAATGATACAATAACCGGGACCACTGTAAATAATGATATTCTCCCCAGTGACAACTGTAAGTAATGACATTCTACCCAGGAACCACAGTATATAATGATATTCTGCACAGAGACCACTGCAAATAATGATATACAACCCAGTGACCACTGTAAGTCATGACATACCACCCAGGGACTACTGTAAATAATGATATTCTGCACAGAGACCACTGTAAATAATGATATACTACCCAGGGACCACTGTCAATAATGATATACTGCGCAGGGACCACTGTATATAAAAATATACTGCACAGGGAGCAATGTAAATAATGATATTCTGCACAGAGACCACTGTAAATAATGATATACTACCCATTGACCACTGTCAATAATGATATACTGCCCAGGGACCACTGTATATAATGATAGACTAGCCAGAGACCACTGTATATAATGATATGCTACCCAGGGACCACTGTCAATAATGATATACTGGCCAGGGACCACTGTATATAATGATATACTAGCCAGAGACCACTGTAAATAATGATATACAACCCAGTGATGAACTGTAAATCATGACATACCACCCAGGGACTACTGTAAATAATGATATTCTGCACAGAGACCACTGTAAATAATGATATACTACCCAGGGACCACTGTCAATAATGATATACTGCGCAGGGACCACTGTATATAAAGATATACTGCCCAGGGACCAATGTAAATAATGATATACTGCCCATGGACCACTGTAAATAATGATATTCTGCACAGAGACCACTGTAAATAATGATACGCTACCCAGGGACCACTGTCAATAATGATATACTGGCCACGGACCACTGTATATAATGATAGACTAGCCAGAGACCACTGTGTATAATGATGTGCTACCCAGGGACCACTGTCAATAATGATATACTGCCCAGGGACCACTGTATATAATGATATACTAGCCAGAGACCACTGTAAATAATGATATACTACCCAGGGAGCACAGTAAACAATGATATACTACCCAGGGACCACAGTAAATAATGAGATACTTCCCAGGGACCATTGTAGATACGTATATACTACCCAGTGACAACTGTAAATAATGGTATTCATCACAGGGACCACAGTAAATAATGAGATAATACCCAGAGACCACTGTAAATAATGATATTCTCCACAGGGACCACAGTAAATAATGAGATACTACCCAGGGACCACAGTAAATAACGAGATACTACCCAGGGACCATTGTAGATACGGTTATACTACCCAGAGACCACTGTAAATAATGATATTCTCCACAGGGTCCACAGTAAATAATGAGATAATACCCAGGGACCACTGTAAATAATGATATACTACCCAGGGACCACAGTTAATAATGAGATAATACCCAGGGACCACTGTAAATAATGATATATTACCCAGGGACCATTGTAGATCCTGATACTCTACCCAGGGACCACTGTAAATAATGATATACTACCTAGGGACCACTGTAAATAATGATATTCTCCCCAAATCACTGCAAATAATGAGATAATACCCAGGGACCATTGTAGATAAGAATATACTCCCCAGAGACCACTGTAAATAATGAGATACTACCCAGGGACCACTGTAAGTAATGATATATTACCCAGGGACCACTGTAAATACTGATATTCTACACAGGGACCACTATAAACGATGATAAAATACCCGGGGACCACTGTAAATACTGATATTCTACCCAGGGACCACTGTAAATATTGATCTACTACCCAGGGACCACTGTAAATAATGATATTCTACCCAGGGACCACTGTAAATATTGATATACTAACCAGGGACCACTGTAAATAATGATATACTTCCCAGGGACCACTGTAAATAATGACAGTCTACCCAGGGACCACTGTAAATAATGATATACCGCCCAGAGACAACTGTAAATAATGAGAGACTACCCAGGGACCACTATAAATAATGATATTCTACCCAGGGACCACTGTAAATATTCATATTCGACCTAGGGTCCACTATAAATAATGATATTCTACCCAGGGACCACTGCAAATAATGATATTCTAACCAGGGACCACAGTAAATAATGATTTTCTGCCCAGGGACCACTGTAAATAATGATATACCGCCCAGAGACCACTGTAAATAATCAGATACTACCCAGGGACCACTGTAAATAATGATATTCTACCCAGGGACCACTGTAAATATTCATATACTACCCAATGACCACTGTAAATAATAACAAACGGCCAAGGGATCAGAAGATAATGATATTCGACCTATGGTCCACTATAAATAATGATATTCTACCCAGGGACCACTGCAAATAATAATATTCTAATCAGAGAGCACTGCAAATAATGATATTCTACCCAGGGACAACTGTAAATAATGATATACTACATCGGGACCATTGGAAATAATCATCCACTAGCAAGGGACCACAGTAAATAATGATATGCAGCCCATGGCAACTGTAAATAATGATATACTACCCACGGCCACTGTAATAATGATATACTACCCTGGGACCACTGTAAATAATAATATACTACCCACGGCCACTGTAAATAATGATATACTACCCTGGGACCACTGTAAATAATCATATTCTTCACAGGGACCACAATAAATAATAATATATTACCCTGGGAGCACTTTAAATAATGACGTACTACCCAGGGACCACTGTAAGTAATGATATTCTACCCAGGGACCACTGTAAATAATGATACACAACCCAGGGACCACAGTAAATAATGAGATACAACCCAGGGACCATTGTAGATACGGATATACTACCCAGAGACCACTGTAAATAATGATATTCTCCACAGGGACCACAGTAAATAATGAGGTAATACCCAGGGACCACTGTAAAAAATGATATATTACCCAGGGACCACAGTAAATAATGGTATACTACCCAGGGACAACAGTAAATAATGAGATTATACCCAGGGACCAATGTAAATAATGATATATTACCCAGGGACCATTGTAGATCCTGATATTCTACCCAGGGACCACTGTAAATAATGATATACTACCTAGGGACCACTGTAAATAATGATATTCTCCCCAAACCACTGCAAATAATGAGATAATGCACAGGGACCATTGTAGATAAGAATATACTCCCCAGGAGACCACTGTAAATAATGAGATACTACCCAGGGACCACTGTAAGTAAAGAGATAATACCCAGGGACCATTGTAGATACTGATATACCTCTCAGGGACCACTGTAAATAATGAGATACTACCCTGGGACCACAGTAAATAATGATGTACTACCCAGGGACCACAGCAAATAATGAGATAATACCCAGGGACCATTGTAGATACTGATATACCTCTCAGGGACCACTGTAAATAATGAGATACTACCCTGGGACCACAGTAAATAATGATGTACTACCCAGGGACCACAGTAAATAATGAGATAATACCCAGGGACCATTGTAGATACTGATATACCACTCAGGGACCACTGTAAATAATGATATCCTACCCAGGGACCACTGTAAATAATGACATACGACCCAGAGACCAATGTAAATAATGATATTCTCCCCAGGGACCACAGTAAATAATGAGATAATACCCATGGACCATTGTAGATACTGATATACCACTCAGGGACCATTGTAAATGATGAGATACTACCCTGGGACCACAGTAAATAATGATATACTACCCAGGGACCACAGTAAATAATGAGATAATACCCAGTGACCATTGTAGATACTATTATACCACACAGGGTCCATTGTAAATAATGAGATACTATCCTGGGACCACAGTAAATAATGAGATACTATCCAGGGACCACAGTAAATAATGATATTCTACCCAGGGACCTCAGTAAATAATGAGATAATACCCAGGGGCCATTGTAGATACGGATATACTACCCAGGGGTCACTGTAAATAACGATATTCTACCCGGGGACCACTGTAAATGATGACATAATACCCAGGGACCATTGTAGATAATGAAATACTATCCAGTGGCCACTGTAAATGATGCTACCTGCCCAAGGCCACTGTAAATAATGGTATACAACCCAGGAACCGCTGAAGATAATGATATTCTACCCAGGGACAACGGTAGATAATGATATTCTAACCAGGGACCACTGCAGGTAATGATATACTATCCAGGGACCACTGTAAATAATGATATTCTACCCAGGGCCACTGTAAATAATGAATTACTATCCAGTGACCACTGTAAATGATGATACCTACCCAAGGCCACTGTAAATAATGGTATACTATCCAGGGACGACTGTAAATAATGATTTACTAACCAGGGACCACTGTATATAATGTTATTCTACCCAGGGACCGCTGTGCATAATGAGATACTACACAGGGACCACTGTAAATGACGATATGCTTCCCAGGGACCACTGTAAAGAATGAGATACTACTCAGGGACCCGTGTAAAGAATGCTGTACTACCAAAGGACCATTTCAAATGATAATAATCTACCCTGGGATCACTGTAAATAATGATGCACTATCCAAGGACCACTGTAAATAATGATATATTGCCCAGGGACCACTGTAACTAATGAAATACTATCCAGTGGCCACTGTAAATGATGCTACCTGCCCAAGGCCACTGTAAATAATGGTATACAACCCAGGAACCGCTGAAGATAATGATATTCTACCCAGGGACAACGGTAGATAATGATACAATAACCGGGACCACTGTAAATAATGATATTCTCCCCAGTGACAACTGTAAGTAATGACATTCTACCAAGGAACCACAGTATATAATGATATTCTGCACAGAGACCACTGCAAATAATGATATACAACCCAGTGACCACTGTAAGTCATGACATACCACCCAGGGACTACTGTAAATAATGATATTCTGCACAGAGACCACTGTAAATAATGATATACTACCCAGGGACCACTGTCAATAATGATATACTGCGCAGGGACCACTGTATATAAAAATATACTGCACAGGGACCAATGTAAATAATGATATTCTGCACAGAGACCACTGTAAATAATGATATACTACCCATTGACCACTGTCAATAATGATATACTGCCCAGGGACCACTGTATATAATGATAGACTAGCCAGAGACCACTGTATATAATGATATGCTACCCAGGGACCACTGTCAATAATGATATACTGGCCAGGGACCACTGTATATAATGATATACTAGCCAGAGACCACTGTAAATAATGATATACAACCCAGTGACCAGTGTAAGTCATGACATACCACCCAGGGACTACTGTAAATAATGATATTCTGCACAGAGACCACTGTAAGTAATGATATAATACCCAGGGACCATTGTAGATACTGATATACCGTTCAGGGACCATTGTAAATAATGAGATACGACCCAGGGACCACAGTAAATAATGATATTCTAACCAGGGACCACTGCAGGTAATGATATACTATCCAGGGACCACTGTAAATAATGATATTCTACCCAGGGACCACTGTAAATAATGAATTACTATCCAGTGACCACTGTAAATGATGATACCTACCCAAGGCCACTGTAAATAATGGTATACTATCCAGGGACGACTGTAAATAATGATATTCTCCCCAGGGACCACTGTAAGTAATGAGATAATACCCAGGGACCATTGTAGATACTGATATACCGTTCAGGGACCATTGTAAATAATGAGATACGACCCAGGGACCACAGTAAATAATGATATTCTAACCAGGGACCACTGCAGGTAATGATATACTATCCAGGGACCACTGTAAATAATGATATTCTACCCAGGGACCACTGTAAATAATGAATTACTATCCAGTGACCACTGTAAATGATGATACCTACCCAAGGCCACTGTAAATAATGGTATACTATCCAGGGACGACTGTAAATAATGATTTACTAACCAGGGACCACTGTATATAATGTTATTCTACCCAAGGACCGCTGTGCATAATGAGATACTACACAGGGACCACTGTAAATGACGATATGCTTCCCAGGGACCACTGTAAAGAATGAGATACTACTCAGGGACCCGTGTAAAGAATGCTGTACTACCAAAGGACCATTTCAAATGATAATAATCTACCCTGGGATCACTGTAAATAATGATGCACTATCCAAGGACCACTGTAAATAATGATATATTGCCCAGGGACCACTGTAACTAATGAAATACTATCCAGTGGCCACTGTAAATGATGCTACCTGCCCAAGGCCACTGTAAATAATGGTATACAACCCAGGAACCGCTGAAGATAATGATATTCTACCCAGGGACAACGGTAGATAATGATACAATAACCGGGACCACTGTAAATAATGATATTCTCCCCAGTGACAACTGTAAGTAATGACATTCTACCCAGGAACCACAGTATATAATGATATTCTGCACAGAGACCACTGCAAATAATGATATACAACCCAGTGACCACTGTAAGTCATGACATACCACCCAGGGACTACTGTAAATAATGATATTCTGCACAGAGACCACTGTAAATAATGATATACTACCCAGGGACCACTGTCAATAATGATATACTGCGCAGGGACCACTGTATATAAAAATATACTGCACAGGGACCAATGTAAATAATGATATTCTGCACAGAGACCACTGTAAATAATGATATACTACCCATTGACCACTGTCAATAATGATATACTGCCCAGGGACCACTGTATATAATGATAGACTAGCCAGAGACCACTGTATATAATGATATGCTACCCAGGGACCACTGTCAATAATGATATACTGGCCAGGGACCACTGTATATAATGATATACTAGCCAGAGACCACTGTAAATAATGATATACAACCCAGTGACCACTGTAAGTCATGACATACCACCCAGGGACTACTGTAAATAATGACATTCTGCACAGAGACCACTGTAAATAATGATATACTACCCAGGGACCACTGTCAATAATGATATACTGCGCAGGGACCACTGTATATAAAGATATACTGCCCAGGGACCAATGTAAATAATGATATACTGCCCATGGACCACTGTAAATAATGATATTCTGCACAGAGACCACTGTAAATAATGATACGCTACCCAGGGACCACTGTCAATAATGATATACTGGCCACGGACCACTGTATATAATGATAGACTAGCCAGAGACCACTGTGTATAATGATATGCTACCCAGGGACCACTGTCAATAATGATATACTGCCCAGGGACCACTGTATATAATGATATACTAGCCAGAGACCACTGTAAATAATGATATGCTACCCAGGGAGCACAGTAAACAATGATATACTACCCAGGGACCACAGTAAATAATGAGATACTTCCCAGGGACCATTGTAGATACGTATATACTACCCAGAGACAACTGTAAATAATGGTATTCATCACAGGGACCACAGTAAATAATGAGATAATACCCAGAGACCACTGTAAATAATGATATTCTCCACAGGGACCACAGTAAATAATGAGATACTACCCAGGGACCACAGTAAATAACGAGATACTACCCAGGGACCATTGTAGATACGGTTATACTACCCAGAGACCACTGTAAATAATGATATTTCCCACAGGGTCCACAGTAAATAATGAGATAATACCCAGGGACCACTGTAAATAATGATATACTACCCAGGGACCACAGTTAATAATGAGATAATACCCAGGGACCACTGTAAATAATGATATATTACCCAGGGACCATTGTAGATCCTGATACTCTACCCAGGGACCACTGTAAATAATGATATACTACCCACGGCCACGGTAATAATGATATACTACCCTGGGACCACTGTAAATAATAATATACTACCCACGGCCACTGTAAATAATGATATACTACCCTGGGACCACTGTAAATAATCATATTCTTCACAGGGACCACAATAAATAATAATATATGACCCTGGGAGCACTGTAAATAATGACGTACTACCCAGGGACCACTGTAAGTAATGATATTCTACCCAGGGACCACTGTAAATAATGATACACAACCCAGGGACCACAGTAAATAATGAGATACAACCCAGGGACCATTGTAGATACGGATATACTACCCAGAGACCACTGTAAATAATGATATTATCCACAGGGACCACAGTAAATAATGAGGTAATACCCAGGGACCACTGTAAAAAATGATATATTACCCAGGGACCACAGTAAATAATGATATACTACCCAGGGACAACAGTAAATAATGAGATTATACCCAGGGACCAATGTAAATAATGATATATTACCCAGGGACCATTGTAGATCCTGATATTCTACCCAGGGACCACTGTAAATAATGATATACTACCTAGGGACCACTGTAAATAATGATATTCTCCCCAAACCACTGCAAATAATGAGATAATGCACAGGGACCATTGTAGATAAGAATATACTCCCCAGGAGACCACTGTAAATAATGAGATACTACCCAGGGACCACTGTAAGTAAAGAGATAATACCCAGGGACCATTGTAGATACTGATATACCTCTCAGGGACCACTGTAAATAATGAGATACTACCCTGGGACCACAGTAAATAATGATGTACTACCCAGGGACCACAGCAAATAATGAGATAATACCCAGGGACCATTGTAGATACTGATATACCTCTCAGGGTCCACTGTAAATAATGAGATACTACCCTGGGACCACAGTAAATAATGATGTACTACCCAGGGACCACAGTAAATAATGAGATAATACCCAGGGACCATTGTAGATACTGATATACCACTCAGGGACCACTGTAAATAATGATATCCTACCCAGGGACCACTGTAAATAATGACATACGACCCAGAGACCAATGTAAATAATGATATTCTCCCCAGGGACCACAGTAAATAATGAGATAATACCCATGGACCATTGTAGATACTGATATACCACTCAGGGACCATTGTAAATGATGAGATACTACCCTGGGACCACAGTAAATAATGATATACTACCCAGGGACCACAGTAAATAATGAGATAATACCCAGTGACCATTGTGGATACTATTATACCACACAGGGTCCATTGTAAATAATGAGATACTATCCTGGGACCACAGTAAATAATGAGATACTATCCAGGGACCACAGTAAATAATGATATTCTACCCAGGGACCTCAGTAAATAATGAGATAATACCCAGGGGCCATTGTAGATACGGATATACTACCCAGGGGTCACTGTAAATAACGATATTCTACCCGGGGACCACTGTAAATGATGACATAATACCCAGGGACCATTGTAGATAATGATATACTATCCAGAGACCACTGTAAATAATGATATTCTCCCCAGGGACCACTGTAAGTAATGATATAATACCCAGGGACCATTGTAGATACTGATATACCGTTCAGGGACCATTGTAAATAATGAGATACGACCCAGGGACCACAGTAAATAATGATATTCTAACCAGGGACCACTGCAGGTAATGATATACTATCCAGGGACCACTGTAAATAATGATATTCTACCCAGGGACCACTGTAAATAATGAATTACTATCCAGTGACCACTGTAAATGATGATACCTACCCAAGGCCACTGTAAATAATGGTATACTATCCAGGGACGACTGTAAATAATGATTTACTAACCAGGGACCACTGTATATAATGTTATTCTACCCAGGGACCGCTGTGCATAATGAGATACTACACAGGGACCACTGTAAATGACGATATGCTTCCCAGGGACCACTTTAAAGAATGAGATACTACTCAGGGACCCGTGTAAAGAATGCTGTACTACCAAAGGACCATTTCAAATGATAATAATCTACCCTGGGATCACTGTAAATAATGATGCACTATCCAAGGACCACTGTAAATAATGATATATTGCCCAGGGACCACTGTAACTAATGAAATACTATCCAGTGGCCACTGTAAATGATGCTACCTGCCCAAGGCCACTGTAAATAATGGTATACAACCCAGGAACCGCTGAAGATAATGATATTCTACCCAGGGACAACGGTAGATAATGATACAATAACCGGGACCACTGTAAATAATGATATTCTCCCCAGTGACAACTGTAAGTAATGACATTCTACCCAGGAACCACAGTATATAATGATATTCTGCACAGAGACCACTGCAAATAATGATATACAACCCAGTGACCACTGTAAGTCATGACATACCACCCAGGGACTACTGTAAATAATGATATTCTGCACAGAGACCACTGTAAATAATGATATACTACCCAGGGACCACTGTCAATAATGATATACTGCGCAGGGACCACTGTATATAAAAATATACTGCACAGGGACCAATGTAAATAATGATATTCTGCACAGAGACCACTGTAAATAATGATATGCTACCCATTGACCACTGTCAATAATGATATACTGCCCAGGGACCACTGTATATAATGATAGACTAGCCAGAGACCACTGTATATAATGATATGCTACCCAGGGACCACTGTCAATAATGATATACTGGCCAGGGACCACTGTATATAATGATATACTAGCCAGAGACCACTGTAAATAATGATATACAACCCAGTGACCACTGTAAGTCATGACATACCACGCAGGGACTACTGTAAATAATGATATTCTGCACAGAGACCACTGTAAATAATGATATACTACCCAGGGACCACTGTCAATAATGATATACTGCGCAGGGACCACTGTATATAAAGATATACTGCCCAGGGACCAATGTAAATAATGATATACTGCCCATGGACCACTGTAAATAATGATATTCTGCACAGAGACCACTGTAAATAATGATACGCTACCCAGGGACCACTGTCAATAATGATATACTGGCCACGGACCACTGTATATAATGATAGACTAGCCAGAGACCACTGTGTATAATGATATGCTACCCAGGGACCACTGTCAATAATGATATACTGCCCAGGGACCACTGTATATAATGATATACTAGCCAGAGACCACTGTAAATAATGATATGCTACCCAGGGAGCACAGTAAACAATGATATACTACCCAGGGACCACAGTAAATAATGAGATACTTCCCAGGGACCATTGTAGATACGTATATACTACCCAGAGACAACTGTAAATAATGGCATTCATCACAGGGACCACAGTAAATAATGAGATAATACCCAGAGACCACTGTAAATAATGATATTCTCCACAGGGACCACAGTAAATAATGAGATACTACCCAGGGACCACAGTAAATAACGAGATACTACCCAGGGACCATTGTAGATACGGTTATACTACCCAGAGACCACTGTAAATAATGATATTCTCCACAGGGTCCACAGTAAATAATGAGATAATACCCAGGGACCACTGTAAATAATGATATACTACCCAGGGACCACAGTTAATAATGAGATAATACCCAGGGACCACTGTAAATAATGATATATTACCCAGGGACCATTGTAGATCCTGATACTCTACCCAGGGACCACTGTAAATAATGATATACTACCTAGGGACCACTGTAAATAATGATATTCTCCCCAAATCACTGCAAATAATGAGATAATACCCAGGGACCATTGTAGATAAGAATATACTCCCCAGAGACCACTGTAAATAATGAGATACTACCCAGGGACCACTGTAAGTAATGAGTTAATACCCAGGGACCATTGTAGATAAGAATATACTCCCCAGAGACCACTGTAAATAATGAGATACTCCCCAGGGACCACTGTAAGTAATGAGATAATACACAGGGACCATTGTAGATACTGATATACCACACAGGGACCACTGTCAATAATGAGATACTACCCTGGGACCACTGTGAATAATGATATACTACCCAGAGACCAATGTAAATAATGATATTCTCCCCAGAGACCACAGTAAATAATGAGATAATACCCAGTGACCATTGTAGATACTGATATACCACCCAGGGACCATTGTAAATGATGAGATACTACCCTGGGACCACAGTAAATAATGATATACTACCCTGGGACCACAGTAAATAATGAGATAATACCCAGGGACCATTGTAGATACTATTATACCACACAGGGACCATTGTAAATAATGAGATACAACCCTGGGACCACAGTAAATAATGATATGCTACCCAGGGACCACAGTAAATAATGAGATAATACCCAGGGACCATTGTAGGTACTGATATAACACACAGGGACCATTGTAAATAATGAGATACTACCCAGGGACCACAGTAAATAATGATATTCTTCCCAGGGACCTCAGTAAATAATGAGATAATACCCAGGGGCCATTGTAGATACGGATATACCACTCAGGGACCACTGTAAATAATGATATACTACCCAGGGACCACTGTAAATAATGATATACTACCCAGAGACCAATGTAAATAATGATATTCTCCCCAGGGAACACAGTAAATAATGAGATAATACCCAGGGACCATTGTAGATACTGATATACCACTCAGGGACCATTGTAAATAATGAGATACTACCCTGGGACCACAGTAAATAATGATATACTACCCAGGGAACACAGTAAATAATGAGATAATACCCAGGGACCATTGTAGATACTATTATACCACACAGGGACCATTGTAAATAATGAGTTCCAACCCTGGGACCACAGTAAATAATGAGATACTACCCTGGGACCACAGTAAATAATGATATACTACCCAGGGACAACAGTAAATAATGAGATAATACCCAGAGACCATTGTAGATACTGATATACCACAGAGGGACCATTGTAAATAATGAGATACTACCCAGGGACCATTGTAGATACTGATATACCACACAGGGACCATTGTAAATAATGAGATACTACCCAGGGACCACAGTAAATAATGATATTCTAACCAGGGACCACTGCAGATAATGATATACTATCCAGGGACCACTGTAAATACTGATATTCTACCCAGGGACAATGGTAGATAATGATACACTAACCGGGACCACTGTGAATAATGATATTCTCCCCAGTGACCACTGTAAGTAATGACATACTACTCAGGAACCACTGTATATAATGATATTGTGCACAGAGACCACTGTAAATAATGATATACAACCCAGTGACCACTGTACGTCATTACATACCACCCAGGGGCCATTGTAGTTACGGATATACCACTCAGGGACCACTGTAAATAATGATATACTACCCAAGGACCACTGTAAATAATGATATACTACCCAGAGACCAATGTAAATAATGCTATTCTCCCCAGGGACCACAGTAAATAATGAGATAATACCCAGAGACCATTGTAGATACTGATATACCACACAGGGACCATTGTAAATAATGAGATACTCCCCTGGGACCACAGTAAATAATGAGATACTACCCTGGGACCACAGTAAATAATGATATACTACCCAGGGACCACAGTAAATAATGAGATAATACCCAGAGACCATTGTAGATACTGATATACCACACAGGGACCATTGTAAATAATGAGATACTACCCTGGGACCACAGTAAATAATGATATTCTACCCAGGGACCTCAGTAAATAATGAGATAATACCCAGGGGCCATTGTAGATATGGATATACTACCCAGGGGTCACTGTAAATAATGATATCCTACCCGGGGACCTCTGTAAATGATGACATAATACCCAGGGACCATTGTAGATAATGATATACTACCCAGAGACCACTGTAAATAATGATATTTTCCCCAGGGACCACTGTAAGTAATGAGATAATACCCAGGGACCACAGTAAATAATGATATTCTTCCCAGGGACCTCAGTAAATAATGAGATTGTAGATACTGATATACCGCTCAGGGACCACTGCAGATAATGATATACTATCCAGGGACCACTGTAAATAATGATATTCTACCCAGGGACCACTGTAAATAATGAATTACTATCCAGTGACCACTGTAAATGATGATACCTACCCAAGGCCACTGTTAACAATGGTATACTATCCAGTGGCCACTGTAAATGATGCTACCTCCCCAAGGCCACTTTAAATAATGGTATACAACCCAGGGACCGCTGAAGATAATGATATTCTACCCAGGGACAACGGTGGATAATGATACACTAACCGGGACCACTGTAAATAATGATATTCTCCCCAGTGACCACTGTAAGTAATGACATACTACCCAGGAACCACGGTATATAATGATATTCTGCAAAGAGACCGCTGTAAATAATGATATACAACCCAGTGACCACTGTAAGTCATGACATACCACCCATGGACTACTGTAAATAATGATATTCTGCACAGAGACCACTGTAAATAATGATATACTACCCAGGGACCACTGTCAATAATGATATACTGCGCAGGTACCACTGTCTATAAAGATATACTGCTCAGGGTCCAATGTAAATAATGATATACTGCCCAGGGACCACTGTAAATAATGATATTCTGCACAGAGACCACTGTAAATAATGATATACTGCCCAGGGACCTCTGTATATAATGATAGACTAGCCCGAGACCACTGTATATTAAGATATACTTCCCAGGGACCACTGTATATAATGATATACTAGCCAGAGACCACTGTATATAATTATATACTGCCCAGGGACCACTGTAAATTATTCCCTGGAAAAATAGTAAGAAATGGGGGGAGTTTCTAGAATACGCAAGTCGATTCTACAATGAGGGGGCAGGTGGGAGGCCAGCCCACACACACACTCCAGGCCACTCCCGGCCAGCCCACACACACACTGCCGGCCAGCCCACACACACACTCCAGGCCACTCCCGGCCAGCCCACACACACACTCCAGGCCACTCCCGCCCAGCCCACACACACATTCCAGGCCACTCCCGGCCAGCCCACACACACACTCCAGGCCACTCCCGGCCAGCCCACACACACACTCCAGGCCACTCCCGGCCAGCCCACACACAGACACCTGGCCAGGCCACTCCCGGCCAGCCCCCACACACACTCCAGGCCACTCCCGGCCAGCCCACACACAGACTCCTGGCCAGGCCACTCCCTGCCAGCCCCCACACACACTCCAGGCCACTCCCGGCCAGCCCACACGCACACTCCAGGTCAGGCCACTCCCGGCCAGCCCACACACACACTCCAGGCCAGGCCACTCCCGGCCAGCCCACACACCCACTCCAGGCCACTCCCGGCCAGCCCACACACACACTCCAAGCCACTCCCGACCAGCCCACACACACACTCCAGGCCACTCCCAGCCAGCCCACACACACACTCCAGGCCACTCCCGGCCAGCCCTCACACACGCTCCAGGCCACTCCCGGCCAGCACACACACACACTCCAGACCACTCCCGGCCAGCCCTCACACACGCTCCAGGCCACTCCCGGCCAGCCCACACACACACTCCAGGCCACTCCCGGCCAGCTCATACACAAACTCCCGGCCACTCCCGGCCAGTCCACACACACACTCCCGGCCACTCCCGACCAGCCCACACACACACTCCAGGCCACTCCCGGTCAGCCCCCACACACACTCCAGGCCACTCCCGGCCAGCCCACACACACACTCCAGGCCAGGCCACTCCCGGCCAGCCCACACACACACTCCCGGCCACTCCCGGCCAGCCCACACACACACTCCAGGCCACTCCCGGCCAGCCCACACACATACTCCCGGCCACTCCCAGCCAGCCCACACACACACTCCAGGCCACTCCCGGCCAGTCCACACACACACTCCAGGGCCACTCCCGGCCAGCCCACACACACACTCCCGTCCACTCCCGGCCAGCCCACACACACACTCCAGGCCACTCCCGGCCAGCCCACACACACACTCCAGGCCACTCCCGGCCAGCCCACACACACACTCCAGGCCACTCCCGGCCAGCCCACACACACACTCCAGGCCACTCCCGGCCAGCCCACACACACACTCCAGGGCCACTCCCGGCCAGCCCACACACACACTCCCGTCCACTCCCGGCCAGCCCACACACACACTCCAGGCCACTCCCGGCCAGCCCACACACACACTCCAGGCCACTCCCGGCCAGCCCACACACACACTCCAGGCCACTCCCGGCCAGCCCACACACACACTCCAGGCCACTCCCGGCCAGCCCACACACATACTCCAAGCCACTCCCGGCCAGCCCACACACTCACTCCAGGCCACTCCCGGCCAGCCCACATACACACTCCAGGCCACTCTCGGCCAGCCCACACATACACTCCCGCCCACTCCCGGCCAGCCCACACACACACTCCAGGCCAGGCCACTCCCGGCCAGTCCACACTCACACTCCAGGCCACTCCCGGCCAGCCCACACACACTCTCCAGGCCACGCCACTCCCGGCCACTCCACACACACACACTCCAGGCCACTCCCGGCCAGCCCACACACACTCTCCAGGCCAGGCCACTCCCGGCCACTCCACACACACACACTCCAGGCCACTCCCGGCCAGCCCATACACACACCAGTCAAGGCCACTCCCGGCCAGCCCACACACAGACACCAGGCTATCCCGACCAGCCCACACACACATTCCAGGCCACTCTCGGCCAGCCCACACACACACCAGTCAAGGCCACTCCCGGCCAGCCCACACTCACACTCCAGGCCATCCCGTCCAGCCCACACACACACTCCAGGCCACTCCCGGCCACCCCACACACACACTCCCGGCCACTCCCGGCCAGCCCAATCACACACTCCAGGCCACTCCCGGCCAGCCCACACACACACTCCAGGCCACTCCCGGCCAGCCCACACACACACTCCAGGCCACTCCCGGCCAGCCCACACACACACTCCAGGCCACTCCCGGCCAGCTCACACACACACTCCAGGCCACTCCCGGCCAGCTCACACACACACTCCAGGCCAGGCCACTCCCGGCCAGCCCACACACACACCCCAGGCCACTCCCGGCCAGCCCACACACACACTCCAGGCCACTCCCGGTCAGCACACACACACACTCCAGGCCACTCCCGGCCAGCCCACACACACACTCCAGGTCACTCCCGGCCAGCCCACACACATTCCAGGCCACTCCCGGCCAGCCCCCACACTCACTCCAGGCCACTCCCGGTCAGCACACACACACACTCCAGGCCACTCCCGGGCCGCCCACTCACACACTCCAGGCCACTCCCGGCCAGTCCACACACACACTCCAGGCCACTCCCGGCCAACCCACACACACACTCCAGGCCACTCCCGGTCAGCATACACACACTCCAGGCCACTCCCGGGCCGCCCACTCACACACTCCAGGCCATTCCCGGCCAGCCCACACACACACTCCAGGCCACTCCCGGCCAGCCCACACACACACTCCAGGCCACTTCCGGCCAGCCCACACACACACACTCCCGTCCACTCCCGCCCATCCCACACACACACCAGGCAAGGCCACTCCCGGCCAGCCCACACACACACTCCCGGCCACTCCCGGCCAGACCACACACACACTCCAGGCCACTCCCGGCCATCCCAATCACACACTCCAGGCCACTCCCGGCCAGCCCACACACACACTCCAGGCCACTCCCGGCCATCCCAATCACACACTCCAGGCAACTCCTGGCCAGCCCACACACACACTCCAGGCCACTCCCGGCCAGCCCACACACACATTCCAGGCCACTCCCGGGCAGCCCACACACACACTCCAGGCCACTCCCAGCCAGCCCACACACACACTCCAGGCCACTCCCGGCCAGCCCACACACATACTCCGGGCCACTCCCGGCCAGCCCACACTCACACTCCAGGCCACTCTCAGCCAGCCCACACACACACTCCAGGCCACTCCCGGCCAGCCCACACACATACTCCGGGCCACTCCCGGGCAGCCCACACACACACTCCAGGCCACTCCCAGCCAGCCCACACACACACTCCAGGCTACTCCCGACCAGCCCACACACACATTCCAGGCCACTCTCGGCCAGCCCACACACAGACACCTGGCCAGGCCACTCCCGGCCAGCCCACACTCACACTCCAGGCCTCTCCCGGCCAGACCACACACACACTCCAGGCCACTACCGGCCAGTCCACACTCACACTCCAGGCCACTCCCGGCCAGTCCACACACACACCCCAGGCCAGGCCACTCCCGGCCAGCCCATTCACACATTCCACGCCACTCCCGGGCAGCCCACACACACACTCCAGGCCACTCCCAGCCAGCCCACACGCACACTCCAGGCCACTCCCGGCCACCCCACACACACACTCCCGGCCACTCCCGGCCAGCCCAATAACACACTCCAGGCCACTCCCGGCCAGCCCACACACATACTCCAGGCCACTCCCGGCCAGCCCACACACACACTCCAGGCCACTCCCGGCCAGCTCACACACACACTCCAGGCCACTCCCGGCCAGCTCACACACACTCCAGGCCAGGCCACTCCCGGCCAGCCCACACACACAATCCAGGCCACTCCCGGCCAGCCCACACACACACAGTCCCGGCCAGCCCACACACACACTCCCGGCCACGCCCGGCCAGCCCACACACACACTCCAGGCCACTCCCAGCCAGCCCACACACACACTCCAGGTCACTCCCGGCCAGCCCACACACACACTCCAGGCCACTCCCGGTCAGCACACACACACTCCAGGCCACTCCCGGCCAGCCCACACACACACTCCCGTCCACTCCCGGCCATCCCACACACACACCAGGCAAGGCCACTCCCGGCCAGCCCACACACACACTCCAGGCCACTCCAGGCCATCCCAATCACACACTTCAGGCCACTCCCGGCCAGCCCACACACACACTCCAGGCCACTCCCGGCCATCCCAATCACACACTCCAGGCAACTCCGGGCCAGCCCACACACACACTCGCGGCCAGTCCACACTCACACTCCAGGCCACTCCCGGCCAGCCCACACACACACTCAGGCCACTCCCGGCCAGCCCACACACACACTGCAGGTCACTCCCGGCCAGTCCACACACACACTCCAGACCAGGCCACTCCCGGCCAGCCCATACACACACTCCAGTCCACTCCCGGCCAGCCCACACACACACTCCAGCCCACTCCCGGCCAGCCCACACACACACTCCAGGCCACTCCCGGCCATCCCAATCACACACTCCAGGCAACTCCTGGCCAGCCGACACACACACTCCAGGCCACTCCCGGCCAGTCCACACTCACACTCCAGGCCACTCCAGGCCAGCCCACACACAGACTCCAGGCTACGCCCGACCAGCCCACACACACACTCCGGGCCGCTCCCGCCCAGCCCATACACACACTCCAGGCCACTCCCGGCCATCCCAATCACACACTCCAGGCCACTCCCGGCCAGCCCACACACACACTCCAGGCCACTCCCGGCCATCCCAATCACACACTCCAGGCAACTCCTGGCCAGCCGACACACACACTCCAGGCCACTCCCGGCCAGTCCACACTCACACTCCAGGCCACTCCCGGCCAGCTCACACACACACTCCAGGCCACTCCCGGCCAGCCCACACACACACTCTAGGCCACTCCCGGCCAGTCCACACTCACACTCCAGGCCACTCCCGGCCAGTCCACACACACACTCCAGGCCACTCCCGGCCAGCCCACACACACACTCCAGGCCACTCCCAGCCAGCCCACACACACACTCCAGGCCACTCCCGGCCATCCCAATCACACACTCCAGGCCACTCCCGGCCAGCACACACACACACTCCAGGCCACTCCCGGCCAGCCCACACACACACTCAAGGCCACTCCCGGCCATCCCACACACACACCAGTCAAGGCCACTCCCGGCCAGCCCACACTCACACTCCAGGCCACTCCCGGCCAGCCCACACACACACACTCCCGTCCACTCCCGGCCATCCCACACACACACCAGGCAAGTCCACTCCCGGCCAGACCACACACACACTCCCGGCCACTCCCGGCCAGCCCACACACACACTCCAGGCCACTCCCGGCCATCCCAATCACACACTCCAAGCCACTCCCGGCCAGCCCACACACACACTCCAGGCCACTCCCGGCCATCCCAATCACACACTCCAGGCAACTCCTGGCCAGCCCACACACACACTCCCGGCCACTCCCGGCCAGCCCACACACACATTCCAGGCCACTCCCGGGCAGCCCACACACACACTCCAGGCCACTCCCAGCCAGCCCACACACACACTCCAGGCCACTCCCGGCCAGCCCACACACATACTCCGGGCCACTCCCGGCCAGCCCACACTCACACTCCAGGCCACTCCCAGCCAGCCCACACACACACTCCAGGCCACTCCCGGCCAGCCCACACACATACTCCGGGCCACTCCCGGGCAGCCCACACACACACTCCAGGCCACTCCCAGCCAGCCCACACACACACTCCAGGCTACTCCCGACCAGCCCACACACACATTCCAGGCCACTCTCGGCCAGCCCACACACAGACACCTGGCCAGGCCACTCCCGGCCAGCCCACACTCACACTCCGGGCCGCTCCCGCCCAGCCCATACACACACTCCAGGCCACTCCCGGCCATCCCAATCACACACTCCAGGCCACTCCCGGCCAGCCCACACACACACTCCAGGCCACTCCCAGCCATCCCAATCACACACTCCAGGCAACTCCTGGCCAGCCGACACACACACTCCAGGCCACTCCCGGCCAGTCCACACTCACACTCCAGGCCACTCCCGGCCAGCTCACACACACACTCCAGGCCACTCCCGGCCAGCCCACACACACACTCCAGGCCACTCCCGGCCAGTCCACACTCACACTCCAGGCCACTCCCGGCCAGTCCACACACACACTCCAGGCCACTCCCGGCCAGCCCACACACACACTCCAGGCCACTCCCAGCCAGCCCACACACACACTCCAGGCCACTCCCGGCCATCCCAATCACACACTCCAGGCCACTCCCGGCCAGCACACACACACACTCCAGGCCACTCCCGGCCAGCCCACACACACACTCAAGGCCACTCCCGGCCATCCCACACACACACCAGTCAAGGCCACTCCCGGCCAGCCCACACTCACACTCCAGGCCACTCCCGGCCAGCCCACACACACACACTCCCGTCCACTCCCGGCCATCCCACACACACACCAGGCAAGGCCACTCCCGGCCAGCCCACACACACACTCCAAGCCACTCCCGGCCAGCCCACACACACACTCCAGGCCACTCCCGGCCATCCCAATCACACACTCCAGGCCACTCCCGGCCAGCCCACACACACACTCCAGGCCACTCCCGGCCATCCCAATCACACACTCCAGGCAACTCCTGGCCAGCCCACACACACACTCCCGGCCACTCCCGGCCAGCCCACACACACATTCCAGGCCACTCCCGGGCAGCCCACACACACACTCCAGGCCACTCCCAGCCAGCCCACACACACACTCCAAGGCCACTCCCGGCCAGCCCACACACATACTCCGGGCCACTCCCGGCCAGCCCACACTCACACTCCAGGCCACTCCCAGCCAGCCCACACACACACTCCAGGCCACTCCCGGCCAGCCCACACACATACTCCGGGCCACTCCCGGGCAGCCCACACACACACTCCAGGCCACTCCCAGCCAGCCCACACACACACTCCAGGCTACTCCCGACCAGCCCACACACACATTCCAGGCCACTCTCGGCCAGCCCACACACAGACACCTGGCCAGGCCACTCCCGGCCAGCCCACACTCACACTCCAGGCCACTACCGGCCAGTCCACACTCACACTCCAGGCCACTCGCGGCCAGTCCACACACACACCCCAGGCCAGGCCACTCCCGGCCAGCCCATTCACACATTCCAGGCCACTCCCGGGCAGCCCACACACACACTCCAGGCCACTCCCAGCCAGCCCACACACACACTCCAGGCCACTCCCGGCCACCCCACACACACACTCCCGGCCACTCCCGGCCAGCCCAATCACACACTCCAGGCCACTCCCGGCCAGCCCACACACATACTCCAGGCCACTCCCGGCCAGCCCACACACACACTCCAGGCCACTCCCGGCCAGCTCACACACACACTCCAGGCCACTGCCGGCCAGCTCACACACACACTCCAGGCCAGGCCACTCCCGGCCAGCCCACACACACACTCCAGGCCACTCCCGGCCAGCCCACACACACACAATCCCGGCCAGCCCACACACACACTCCCGGCCACTCCCGGCCAGCCCACACACACACTCCAGGCCACTCCCGGCCAGCCCACACACACACTCCAGGTCACTCCCGGCCAACCCACACACACACTCCAGGTCACTCCCGGCCAGCCCACACACACACTCCAGGCCACTCCCGGTCAGCACACACACACTCCAGGCCACTCCCGGCCAGCCCACACACACACTCCCGTCCACTCCCGGCCATCCCCCACACACACCAGGCAAGGCCACTCCCGGCCAGCCCACACACACACTCCAGGCCACTCCCGGCCATCCCAATCACACACTTCAGGCCACTCCCGGCCAGCCCACACACACACTCCAGGCCACTCCCGGCCATCCCAATCACACACTCCAGGCAACTCCTGGCCAGCCCACACACACACTCGCGGCCAGTCCACACTCACACTCCAGGCCACTCCCGGCCAGCCCACACACACATTCAGGCACTCCCGGCCAGCCCACACACACACTCCAGGTCACTCCCGGCCAGTTCACACACACACTCCAGACCAGGCCACTCCCGGCCAGCCCATACACACACTCCAGGCCACTCCCGGCCAGCCCACACACACACTCCAGGCCACTCCCGGCCATCCCAATCACACACTCCAGGCAACTCCTGGCCAGCCGACACACACACTCCAGGCCACTCCCGGCCAGTCCACACTCACACTCCAGGCCACTCCAGGCCAGCCCACACACAGACTCCAGGCTACTCCCGACCAGCCCACACACACACTCCGGGCCGCTCCCGCCCAGCCCATACACACACTCCAGGCCACTCCCGGCCATCCCAATCACACACTCCAGGCCACTCCCGGCCAGCCCACACACACACTCCAGGCCACTCCCGGCCATCCCAATCACACACTCCAGGCAACTCCTGGCCAGCCGACACACACACTCCAGGCCACTCCCGGCCAGTCCACACTCACACTCCAGGCCACTCCCGGCCAGCCCACACACACACTCCAGGCCACTCCCGGCCAGCCCACACACACACTCCAGGCCACTCCCGGCCAGTCCACACTCACACTCCAGGCCACTCCCGGCCAGTCCACACACACACTCCAGGCCACTCCCGGCCAGCCCACACACACACTCCAGGCCACTCCCAGCCAGCCCACACACACACTCCAGGCCACTCCCGGCCATCCCAATCACACACTCCAGGCCACTCCCGGCCAGCACACACACACACTCCAGGCCACTCCCGGCCAGCCCACACACACACTCAAGGCCACTCCCGGCCATCCCACACACACACCAGTCAAGGCCACACCCGGCCAGCCCACACTCACACTCCAGGCCACTCCCGGCCAGCCCACACACACACTCCAGGCCACTCCCGGCCAGCCCACACACACACTCCAGGCCACTCCCGGCCAGCCCACACACACACCAGACCACTCCCGTCCAGCCCACACACACACTCCAGGCCACTCCCGGCCAGCCCACACACACTCTCCAGGCCAGGATACTCCCGGCCAGTCCACACACACACTCCAGGTCACTCCCGGCCAGTCCACACACACACTCCAGGCCACTCCCGGCCAGTCCACACACACACTCCAGGCCACTCCCGGCCAGCCCACACACACATTCCAGGCCACTCCCGGCCAGCCCACACACACATTCCAGGCCACTCCCGGCCAGCCCACACACACACTCCAGGCCACTCTCGGCCAGCCCACACACACACACCAGACCACTCCCGGCCCACACACACTCTCCAGACCAGTCTACTCCCGGCCAGCCCACACACACTCCAGGCCAGACCACTCCCGGCCAGCCAACACACACACTCCAGGCCACTCCCGGTCAGCCCACCCACTCACTCCAGGCCATTCCCGACCAGCCCACACACACACTCCAGGCCACTCCCGGCCAGCCCACACACTCACTCCAGGCCACTCCTGGCCAGCCAAACACACACACTCCAGGCCACTCCGGGCCAGCTCACACACACACTCCAGGCCACTCCCGGCCGGACAACACACACACTCCAGGCCACTCCCGGCCAGCCCACACACACACTCCAGGTCACTCCCGGCCAGTCCACACACACACACTCCAGGCCACTCCCGGCCAGCCCACACACACACACGAGGCCACTCCCGGCCAGCCCACACACACACTCCAGGCCACTCCCGGCCATCCCAATCACACACTCCAGGCCACTCCCGGCCAGCCCACACTCACACTCCAGGCCTCTCCCGGCCAGCCCACACACACACTCCAGGCCACTCCCGGCCAGTCCACTCTCACACTCCAGGCCACTCCCGGCCAGCCCACACACACACTCCAGGCCACTCCCGGCCAGCCCACACACACACTCCCGGCCACTCCCGGCCACCCCACACACACGCTCCAGGCCAGGCCACTCCCGGCCTGCCCACACACACACTCCAGGCCACTCCCGGCCAGCCCACACACACACTCCCGGCCACTCTCGGCCAGCCCACACACACGCTCCAGGCCACTCCCGGCCAGCCCACGCACACACTCCCGGCCACTCCCGGCCAGCCCACACACACACTCCAGGCCACTCCCGGCCAGCCCACACACACACCAGACCACTCCCGGCCAGCCCACACACACACTCCAGGCCACTCACGGCCAGCCCACACACACACTCCCGGCCACTCCCGGCCAGCCCACACACACACTCCCGGCCACTCCCGGCCAGCCCACACACACACTCCAGGCCACTCCCGGCCAGCCCACACACACACCAGACCACTCCCGGCCAGCCCACACACACTCCAGGCCAGGCCACTCCCGGCCAGCCCACACACACTTTCCAAGCCACTCCTGGCCAGCCCACACACACACTCCAGGTCACTCCCGGCCGGCCCACACACACACTCCAGGCCACTCCCGGCCAGCCCACACAGACACTCCTGGTCACTCCCGGCCAGTCCACACACACACACCCCAGGCCACTCCCGGCCAGCCCACACACACACCCGAGGCCACTCCCGGCCAGCCCACACACACACTCCAGGCCACTCCCGGCCATCCCAATCACACACTCCAGGCCACTCCCGGCCAGCCCACACTCACACTCCAGGCCTCTCCCGGCCAGCACACACACACACTCCAGGCCACTCCCGGCCAGCCCACACACACAGTCCAGGCCACTCCCGGCCAGCCCACACACACACTCCAGGCCAGTACACACTCACACTCGAGGCCACTCCCGGCCAGCCCACACACACACTCCAGGCCACTCCCGGCCAGCCCACACACACACTCCAGGCCAGGCCACTCCCGGCCAGCCCACACACACACTCCAGGCCACTCCCGGCCAGCCCACACATACACTCCAGGCCACTCCCGGCCAGCCCACACACACACTCCCGGCCACTCCCGGCCAGCCCCCACACACACACTCCAGGCCACTCCCGCCCTGCCCACACACACACTCCAGGCCACTCCCGGCCAGCCCACACACACACTCCAGGCCACTCCCGGCCAGCCCACACACACACTGCGGCCACTCTCGGCCAGCCCACACACACGCTCCAGGCCAGGCCACTCCCGGCCAGCCCACACACACACTCCCGGCCACTCCCGGCCAGCCCACACTCACACTCCAGGCCACTCCAGGCCAGCCCACACACAGACTCCAGGCTACTCCCGACCAGCCCACACACACACTCCGGGCCGCTCCCGCCCAGCCCATACACACACTCCAGGCAACTCCTGGCCAGCCCACACACACACTCCCGGCCAGTCCACACTCACACTCCAGGCCACTCCCGGCCAGCCCACACACACACTCCATGCCACTCCCGGCCAGCCCACACACACACTCCAGGTCACTCCCGGCCAGTCCACACACACACTCCAGACCAGGCCACTCCCGGCCAGCCCATACACACACTCCAGGCCACTCCCGGCCATGCCAATCACACACTCCAGGCCACTCCCGGCCAGCCCACACACACACTCCAGGCCACTCCCGGCCATCCCAATCACACACTCCAGGCAACTCCTGGCCAGCCGACACACACACTCCAGGCCACTCCCGGCCAGTCCACACTCACACTCCAGGCCACTCCCGGCCAGCCGACACACACACTCCAGGCCACTCCCGGCCAGCCCCCACACACACTCCAGGCCACTCCCGGCCAGTCCACACTCACACTCCAGGCCACTCCCGGCCAGGCCACACACACACTCCAGGCCACTCCCGGCCAGCCCACACACACACTCCAGGCGACTCCCAGCCAGCCCACACACACACTCCAGGCCACTCCCGGCCATCCCAATCACACACTCCAGGCCACTCCCGGCCAGCCCACACACACACTCCAGGCCACTCCCGGCCATCCCAATCACACACTCCAGGCCACTCCCGGCCAGTCCACACTCACACTCCAGGCCACTCCCGGCCAGTCCACACTCACACTCCAGGCCACTCCCGGCCAGCACACACACACACTCCAGGCCACTCCCGGCCAGCCCACACACACACTCAAGGCCACTCCCGGCCATCCCACACACACACCAGTCAAGGCCACACCCGGCCAGCCCACACTCACACTCCAGGCCACTCCCGGCCAGCCCACACACACACTCCAGGCCACTCCCGGCCAGCCCACACACACACTCCAGGCCACTCCCGGCCAGCCCACACACACATTCCAGGCCACTCCCGGCCAGCCCACACACACATTCCAGGCCACTCCCGGCCAGCCCACACACACACTCCAGGCCACTCTCGGCCAGCCCACACACACACACCAGACCACTCCCGGCCCACACACACTCTCCAGACCAGTCTACTCCCGGCCAGCCCACACACACTCCAGGCCAGGCCACTCCTGGCCAGCCCACTCACACACTCCAGGCCACTCCCGGCCAGCCCACACACACATTCCAGGCCACTCCCGGCCAGCCCACACACACTCTCCAGACGAGTCTACTCCCGGCCAGCCCACACACACTCCAGGCCAGACCACTCCCGGCCAGCCAACACACACACTCCAGGCCACTCCCGGTCAGCCCACCCACTCACTCCAGGCCATTCCCGACCAGCCCACACACACACTCCAGGCCACTCCCGGCCAGCCCACACACTCACTCCAGGCCACTCCTGGCCAGCCAAACACACACACTCCAGGCCACTCCGGGCCAGCTCACACACACACTCCAGGCCACTCCCGGCCGGACAACACACACACTCCAGGCCACTCCCGGCCAGCCCACACACACACTCCAGGTCACTCCCGGCCAGTCCACACACACACACTCCAGGCCACTCCCGGCCAGCCCACACACACACACGAGGCCACTCCCGGCCAGCCCACACACACACTCCAGGCCACTCCCGGCCATCCCAATCACACACTCCAGGCCACTCCCGGCCAGCCCACACTCACACTCCAGGCCTCTCCCGGCCAGCCCACACACACACTCCAGGCCACTCCCGGCCAGTCCACTCTCACACTCCAGGCCACTCCCGGCCAGCCCACACACACACTCCAGGCCACTCCCGGCCAGCCCACACACACACTCCCGGCCACTCCCGGCCACCCCACACACACGCTCCAGGCCAGGCCACTCCCGGCCTGCCCACACACACACTCCAGGCCACTCCCGGCCAGCCCACACACACACTCCCGGCCACTCTCGGCCAGCCCACACACACGCTCCAGGCCACTCCCGGCCAGCCCACGCACACACTCCCGGCCACTCCCGGCCAGCCCACACACACACTCCAGGCCACTCCCGGCCAGCCCACACACACACCAGACCACTCCCGGCCAGCCCACACACACACTCCAGGCCACTCACGGCCAGCCCACACACACACTCCCGGCCACTCCCGGCCAGCCCACACACACACTCCCGGCCACTCCCGGCCAGCCCACACACACACTCCAGGCCACTCCCGGCCAGCCCACACACACACCAGACCACTCCCGGCCAGCCCACACACACTCCAGGCCAGGCCACTCCCGGCCAGCCCACACACACTTTCCAAGCCACTCCTGGCCAGCCCACACACACACTCCAGGTCACTCCCGGCCGGCCCACACACACACTCCAGGCCACTCCCGGCCAGCCCACACAGACACTCCTGGTCACTCCCGGCCAGTCCACACACACACACCCCAGGCCACTCCCGGCCAGCCCACACACACACCCGAGGCCACTCCCGGCCAGCCCACACACACACTCCAGGCCACTCCCGGCCATCCCAATCACACACTCCAGGCCACTCCCGGCCAGCCCACACTCACACTCCAGGCCTCTCCCGGCCAGCACACACACACACTCCAGGCCACTCCCGGCCAGCCCACACACACAGTCCAGGCCACTCCCGGCCAGCCCACACACACACTCCAGGCCAGTACACACTCACACTCGAGGCCACTCCCGGCCAGCCCACACACACACTCCAGGCCACTCCCGGCCAGCCCACACACACACTCCAGGCCAGGCCACTCCCGGCCAGCCCACACACACACTCCAGGCCACTCCCGGCCAGCCCACACATACACTCCAGGCCACTCCCGGCCAGCCCACACACACACTCCCGGCCACTCCCGGCCAGCCCCCACACACACACTCCAGGCCACTCCCGGCCTGCCCACACACACACTCCAGGCCACTCCCGGCCAGCCCACACACACACTCCAGGCCACTCCCGGCCAGCCCACACACACACTGCGGCCACTCTCGGCCAGCCCACACACACGCTCCAGGCCAGGCCACTCCCGGCCAGCCCACACACACACTCCCGGCCACTCCCGGCCAGCCCACACTCACACTCCAGGCCACTCCAGGCCAGCCCACACACAGACTCCAGGCTACTCCCGACCAGCCCACACACACACTCCGGGCCGCTCCCGCCCAGCCCATACACACACTCCAGGCCACTCCCGGCCAGCCCACACACACACTCCAGGCCACTGCCGGCCATCCCAATCACACACTCCAGGCAACTCCTGGCCAGCCCACACACACACTCCCGGCCAGTCCACACTCACACTCCAGGCCACTCCCGGCCAGCCCACACACACACTCCATGCCACTCCCGGCCAGCCCACACACACACTCCAGGTCACTCCCGGCCAGTCCACACACACACTCCAGACCAGGCCACTCCCGGCCAGCCCACACACACACTCCAGGCCACTCCCGGCCATCCCAATCACACACTCCAGGCAACTCCTGGCCAGCCGACACACACACTCCAGGCCACTCCCGGCCAGTCCACACTCACACTCCAGGCCACTCCCGGCCAGCCCACACACACACTCCAGGCCACTCCCGGCCAGCCCCCACACACACTCCAGGCCACTCCCGGCCAGTCCACACTCACACTCCAGGCCACTCCCGGCCAGGCCACACACACACTCCAGGCCACTCCCGGCCAGCCCACACACACACTCCAGGCGACTCCCAGCCAGCCCACACACACACTCCAGGCCACTCCCGGCCATCCCAATCACACACTCCAGGCCACTCCCGGCCAGCCCACACACACACTCCAGGCCACTCCCGGCCATCCCAATCACACACTCCAGGCCACTCCCGGCCAGTCCACACTCACACTCCAGGCCACTCCCGGCCAGTCCACACTCACACTCCAGGCCACTCCCGGCCAGCACACACACACACTCCAGGCCACTCCCGGCCAGCCCACACACACACTCAAGGCCACTCCCGGCCATCCCACACACACACCAGTCAAGGCCACACCCGGCCAGCCCACACTAACACTCCAGGCCACTCCCGGCCAGCCCACACACACACTCCAGGCCACTCCCGGCCAGCCCACACACACACTCCAGGCCACTCCCGGCCAGCCCACACACACACCAGACCACTCCCGGCCAGCCCACACACACACTCCAGGCCACTCCCGGCCAGCCCACACACACTCTCCAGGCCAGGCCACTCCCGGCCAGTCCACACACACACTCCAGGTCACTCCCGGCCAGTCCACACACACACTCCAGGCCACTCCCGGCCAGTCCACACACACACTCCAGGCCACTCCCGGCCAGCCCACACACACATTCCAGGCCACTCCCGGCCAGCCCACACACACATTCCAGGCCACTCCCGGCCAGCCCACACACACACTCCAGGCCACTCCCGGCCAGCCCACACACACACACCAGACCACTCCCGGCCCACACACACTCTCCAGACCAGTCTACTCCCGGCCAGCCCACACACACTCCAGGCCAGGCCACTCCTGGCCAGCCCACTCACACACTCCAGGCCACTCCCGGCCAGCCCACACACACACTCCAGGCCACTCCCGGCCAGCCCACACACACATTCCAGGCCACTCCCGGCCAGCCCACACACACTCTCCAGACGAGTCTACTCCCGGCCAGCCCACACACACTCCAGGCCAGACCACTCCCGGCCAGCCAACACACACACTCCAGGCCACTCCCGGTCAGCCCACCCACTCACTCCAGGCCATTCCCGACCAGCCCACACACAAACTCCAGGCCACTCCCGGCCAGCCCACACACTCACTCCAGGCCACTCCTGGCCAGCCAAACACATACACTCCAGGCCACTCCGGGCCAGCTCACACACACACTCCAGGCCACTCCCGGCCGGACAACACACACACTCCAGGCCACTCCCGGCCAGCCCACACACACACTCCAGGTCACTCCCGGCCAGTCCACACTCACACACTCCAGGCCACTCCCGGCCAGCCCACACACACACACGAGGCCACTCCCGGCCAGCCCACACACACACTCCAGGCCACTCCCGGCCATCCCAATCACACACTCCAGGCCACTCCCGGCCAGCCCACACTCACACTCCAGGCCTCTCCCGGCCAGCCCACACACACACTCCAGGCCACTGCCGGCCAGTCCACTCTCACACTCCAGGCCACTCCCGGCCAGCCCACACACACACTCCAGGCCACTCCCGGCCAGCCCACACACACACTCCCGGCCACTCCCGGCCACCCCACACACACGCTCCAGGCCAGGCCACTCCCGGCCTGCCCACACACACAATCCAGGCCACTCCCGGCCAGCCCACACACACACTCCCGGCCACTCTCGGCCAGCCCACACACACGCTCCAGGCCACTCCCGGCCAGCCCACGCACACACTCCCGGCCACTCCCGGCCAGCCCACACACACACTCCAGGCCACTCCCGGCCAGCCCACACACACACCAGACCACTCCCGGCCAGCCCACACACACACTCCAGGCCACTCACGGCCAGCCCACACACACACTCCCGGCCACTCCCGGCCAGCCCACACACACACTCCCGGCCACTCCCGGCCAGCCCACACACACACTCCAGGCCACTCCCGGCCAGCCCACACACACACCAGACCACTCCCGGCCAGCCCACACACACTCCAGGCCAGGCCACTCCCGGCCAGCCCACACACACTTTCCAAGCCACTCCTGGCCAGCCCACACACACACTCCAGGTCACTCCCGGCCGGCCCACACACACACTCCAGGCCACTCCCGGCCAGCCCACACAGACACTCCTGGTCACTCCCGGCCAGTCCACACACACACACCCCAGGCCACTCCCGGCCAGCCCACACACACACCCGAGGCCACTCCCGGCCAGCCCACACACACACTCCAGGCCACTCCCGGCCATCCCAATCACACACTCCAGGCCACTCCCGGCCAGCCCACACTCACACTCCAGGCCTCTCCCGGCCAGCACACACACACACTCCAGGCCACTCCCGGCCAGCCCACACACACAGTCCAGGCCACTCCCGGCCAGCCCACACACACACTCCAGGCCAGTACACACTCACACTCGAGGCCACTCCCGGCCAGCCCACACACACACTCCAGGCCACTCCCGGCCAGCCCACACACACACTCCAGGCCAGGCCACTCCCGGCCAGCCCACACACACACTCCAGGCCACTCCCGGCCAGCCCACACATACACTCCAGGCCACTCCCGGCCAGCCCACACACACACTCCCGGCCACTCCCGGCCAGCCCCCACACACACACTCCAGGCCACTCCCGGCCTGCCCACACACACACTCCAGGCCACTCCCGGCCAGCCCACACACACACTCCAGGCCACTCCCGGCCAGCCCACACACACACTGCGGCCACTCTCGGCCAGCCCACACACACGCTCCAGGCCAGGCCACTCCCGGCCAGCCCACACACACACTCCCGGCCACTCCCGGCCAGCCCACACTCACACTCCAGGCCACTCCAGGCCAGCCCACACACAGACTCCAGGCTACTCCCGACCAGCCCACACACACACTCCGGGCCGCTCCCGCCCAGCCCATACACACACTCCAGGCCACTCCCGGCCAGCCCACACACACACTCCAGGCCACTGCCGGCCATCCCAATCACACACTCCAGGCAACTCCTGGCCAGCCCACACACACACTCCCGGCCAGTCCACACTCACACTCCAGGCCACTCCCGGCCAGCCCACACACACACTCCATGCCACTCCCGGCCAGCCCACACACACACTCCAGGTCACTCCCGGCCAGTCCACACACACACTCCAGACCAGGCCACTCCCGGCCAGCCCATACACACACTCCAGGCCACTCCCGGCCATGCCAATCACACACTCCAGGCCACTCCCGGCCAGCCCACACACACACTCCAGGCCACTCCCGGCCATCCCAATCACACACTCCAGGCAACTCCTGGCCAGCCGACACACACACTCCAGGCCACTCCCGGCCAGTCCACACTCACACTCCAGGCCACTCCCGGCCAGCCCACACACACACTCCAGGCCACTCCCGGCCAGCCCCCACACACACTCCAGGCCACTCCCGGCCAGTCCACACTCACACTCCAGGCCACTCCCGGCCAGGCCACACACACACTCCAGGCCACTCCCGGCCAGCCCACACACACACTCCAGGCGACTCCCAGCCAGCCCACACACACACTCCAGGCCACTCCCGGCCATCCCAATCACACACTCCAGGCCACTCCCGGCCAGCCCACACACACACTCCAGGCCACTCCCGGCCATCCCAATCACACACTCCAGGCCACTCCCGGCCAGTCCACACTCACACTCCAGGCCACTCCCGGCCAGTCCACACTCACACTCCAGGCCACTCCCGGCCAGCACACACACACACTCCAGGCCACTCCCGGCCAGCCCACACACACACTCAAGGCCACTCCCGGCCATCCCACACACACACCAGTCAAGGCCACACCCGGCCAGCCCACACTCACACTCCAGGCCACTCCCGGCCAGCCCACACACACACTCCAGGCCACTCCCGGCCAGCCCACACACACACTCCAGGCCACTCCCGGCCAGCCCACACACACACCAGACCACTCCCGGCCAGCCCACACACACACTCCAGGCCACTCCCGGCCAGCCCACACACACTCTCCAGGCCAGGCCACTCCCGGCCAGTCCACACACACACTCCAGGTCACTCCCGGCCAGTCCACACACACACTCCAGGCCACTCCCGGCCAGTCCACACACACACTCCAGGCCACTCCCGGCCAGCCCACACACACATTCCAGGCCACTCCCGGCCAGCCCACACACACATTCCAGGCCACTCCCGGCCAGCCCACACACACACTCCAGGCCACTCCCGGCCAGCCCACACACACCCACCAGACCACTCCCGGCCCACACACACTCTCCAGACCAGTCTACTCCCGGCCAGCCCACACACACTCCAGGCCAGGCCACTCCTGGCCAGCCCACTCACACACTCCAGGCCACTCCCGGCCAGCCCACACACACACTCCAGGCCACTCCCGGCCAGCCCACACACACATTCCAGGCCACTCCCGGCCAGCCCACACACACTCTCCAGACGAGTCTACTCCCGGCCAGCCCACACACACTCCAGGCCAGACCACTCCCGGCCAGCCAACACACACACTCCAGGCCACTCCCGGTCAGCCCACGAACTCACTCCAGGCCATTCCCGACCAGCCCACACACAAACTCCAGGCCACTCCCGGCCAGCCCACACACTCACTCCAGGCCACTCCTGGCCAGCCAAACACATACACTCCAGGCCACTCCGGGCCAGCTCACACACACACTCCAGGCCACTCCCGGCCGGACAACACACACACTCCAGGCCACTCCCGGCCAGCCCACACACACACTCCAGGTCACTCCCGGCCAGTCCACACTCACACACTCCAGGCCACTCCCGGCCAGCCCACACACACACACGAGGCCACTCCCGGCCAGCCCACACACACACTCCAGGCCACTCCCGGCCATCCCAATCACACACTCCAGGCCACTCCCGGCCAGCCCACACTCACACTCCAGGCCTCTCCCGGCCAGCCCACACACACACTCCAGGCCACTGCCGGCCAGTCCACTCTCACACTCCAGGCCACTCCCGGCCAGCCCACACACACACTCCAGGCCACTCCCGGCCAGCCCACACACACACTCCCGGCCACTCCCGGCCACCCCACACACACGCTCCAGGCCAGGCCACTCCCGGCCTGCCCACACACACACTCCAGGCCACTCCCGGCCAGCCCACACACACACTCCCGGCCACTCTCGGCCAGCCCACACACACGCTCCAGGCCACTCCCGGCCAGCCCACGCACACACTCCCGGCCACTCCCGGCCAGCCCACACACACACTCCAGGCCACTCCCGGCCAGCCCACACACACACCAGACCACTCCCGGCCAGCCCACACACACACTCCAGGCCACTCACGGCCAGCCCACACACACACTCCCGGCCACTCCCGGCCAGCCCACACACACACTCCCGGCCACTCCCGGCCAGCCCACACACACACTCCAGGCCACTCCCGGCCAGCCCACACACACACCAGACCACTCCCGGCCAGCCACACACACTCCAGGCCAGGCCACTCCCGGCCAGCCCACACACACTTTCCAAGCCACTCCTGGCCAGCCCACACACACACTCCAGGTCACTCCCGGCCGGCCCACACACACACTCCAGGCCACTCCCGGCCAGCCCACACAGACACTCCTGGTCACTCCCGGCCAGTCCACACACACACACCCCAGGCCACTCCCGGCCAGCCCACACACACACCCGAGGCCACTCCCGGCCAGCCCACACACACACTCCAGGCCACTCCCGGCCATCCCAATCACACACTCCAGGCCACTCCCGGCCAGCCCATACTCACACTCCAGGCCTCTCCCGGCCAGCACACACACACACTCCAGGCCACTCCCGGCCAGCCCACACACACAGTCCAGGCCACTCCCGGCCAGCCCACACACACACTCCAGGCCAGTACACACTCACACTCGAGGCCACTCCCGGCCAGCCCACACACACACTCCAGGCCACTCCCGGCCAGCCCACACACACACTCCAGGCCAGGCCACTCCCGGCCAGCCCACACACACACTCCAGGCCACTCCCGGCCAGCCCACACATACACTCCAGGCCACTCCCGGCCAGCCCACACACACACTCCCGGCCACTCCCGGCCAGCCCCCACACACACACTCCAGGCCACTCCCGGCCTGCCCACACACACACTCCAGGCCACTCCCGGCCAGCCCACACACACACTCCAGGCCACTCCCGGCCAGTCCACTCTCACACTCCAGGCCACTCCCGGCCAGCCCACACACACACTCCAGGCCACTCCCGGCCAGCCCACACACACACTCCCGGCCACTCCCGGCCACCCCACACACACGCTCCAGGCCAGGCCACTCCCGGCCTGCCCACACACACACTCCAGGCCACTCCCGGCCAGCCCACACACACACTCCCGGCCACTCTCGGCCAGCCCACACACACGCTCCAGGCCACTCCCGGCCAGCCCACGCACACACTCCCGGCCACTCCCGGCCAGCCCACACACACACTCCAGGTCACTCCCGGCCAGTCCACACACACACTCCAGACCAGGCCACTCCCGGCCAGCCCATACACACACTCCAGGCCACTCCCGGCCATGCCAATCACACACTCCAGGCCACTCCCGGCCAGCCCACACACACACTCCAGGCCACTCCCGGCCATCCCAATCACACACTCCAGGCAACTCCTGGCCAGCCGACACACACACTCCAGGCCACTCCCGGCCAGTCCACACTCACACTCCAGGCCACCCCCGGCCAGCCCACACACACACTCCAGGCCACTCCCGGCCAGCCCCCACACACACTCCAGGCCACTCCCGGCCAGTCCACACTCACACTCCAGGCCACTCCCGGCCAGGCCACACACACACTCCAGGCCACTCCCGGCCAGCCCACACACACACTCCAGGCGACTCCCAGCCAGCCCACACACACACTCCAGGCCACTCCCGGCCATCCCAATCACACACTCCAGGCCACTCCCGGCCAGCCCACACACACACTCCAGGCCACGCCCGGCCATCCCAATCACACACTCCAGGCCACTCCCGGCCAGTCCACACTCACACTCCAGGCCACTCCCGGCCAGTCCACACTCACACTCCAGGCCACTCCCGGCCAGCACACACACACACTCCAGGCCACTCCCGGCCAGCCCACACACACACTCAAGGCCACTCCCGGCCATCCCACACACACACCAGTCAAGGCCACACCCGGCCAGCCCACACTCACACTCCAGGCCACTCCCGGCCAGCCCACACACACACTCCAGGCCACTCCCGGCCAGCCCACACACACACTCCAGGCCACTCCCGGCCAGCCCACACACACACCAGACCACTCCCGGCCAGCCCACACACACACTCCAGGCCACTCCCGGCCAGCCCACACACACTCTCCAGGCCAGGCCACTCCCGGCCAGTCCACACACACACTCCAGGTCACTCCCGGCCAGTCCACACACACACTCCAGGCCACTCCCGGCCAGTCCACACACACACTCCAGGCCACTCCCGGCCAGCCCACACACACATTCCAGGCCACTCCCGGCCAGCCCACACACACATTCCAGGCCACTCCCGGCCAGCCCACACACACACTCCAGGCCACTCCCGGCCAGCCCACACACACACACCAGACCACTCCCGGCCCACACACACTCTCCAGACCAGTCTACTCCCGGCCAGCCCACACACACTCCAGGCCAGGCCACTCCTGGCCAGCCCACTCACACACTCCAGGCCACTCCCGGCCAGCCCACACACACACTCCAGGCCACTCCCGGCCAGCCCACACACACATTCCAGGCCACTCCCGGCCAGCCCACACACACTCTCCAGACGAGTCTACTCCCGGCCAGCCCACACACACTCCAGGCCAGACCACTCCCGGCCAGCCAACACACACACTCCAGGCCACTCCCGGTCAGCCCACCCACTCACTCCAGGCCATTCCCGACCAGCCCACACACAAACTCCAGGCCACTCCCGGCCAGCCCACACACTCACTCCAGGCCACTCCTGGCCAGCCAAACACACACACTCCAGGCCACTCCGGGCCAGCTCACACACACACTCCAGGCCACTCCCGGCCGGACAACACACACACTCCAGGCCACTCCCGGCCAGCCCACACACACACTCCAGGTCACTCCCGGCCAGTCCACACTCACACACTCCAGGCCACTCCCGGCCAGCCCACACACACACACGAGGCCACTCCCGGCCAGCCCACACACACACTCCAGGCCACTCCCGGCCATCCCAATCACACACTCCAGGCCACTCCCGGCCAGCCCACACTCACACTCCAGGCCTCTCCCGGCCAGCCCACACACACTCTCCAGGCCACTGCCGGCCAGTCCACTCTCACACTCCAGGCCACTCCCGGCCAGCCCACACACACACTCCAGGCCACTCCCGGCCAGCCCACACACACACTCCCGGCCACTCCCGGCCACCCCACACACACGCTCCAGGCCAGGCCACTCCCGGCCTGCCCACACACACACTCCAGGCCACTCCCGGCCAGCCCACACACACACTCCCGGCCACTCTCGGCCAGCCCACACACACGCTCCAGGCCACTCCCGGCCAGCCCACGCACACACTCCCGGCCACTCCCGGCCAGCCCACACACACACACTCCAGGCCACTCCCGGCCAGCCCACACACACCAGACCACTCCCGGCCAGCCCACACACACACTCCAGGCCACTCACGGCCAGCCCACACACACACTCCCGGCCACTCCCGGCCAGCCCACACACACACTCCCGGCCACTCCCGGCCAGCCCACACACACACTCCAGGCCACTCCCGGCCAGCCCACACACACACCAGACCACTCCCGGCCAGCCACACACACTCCAGGCCAGGCCATTCCCGGCCAGCCCACACACACTTTCCAAGCCACTCCTGGCCAGCCCACACACACACTCCAGGTCACTCCCGGCCGGCCCACACACACACTCCAGGCCACTCCCGGCCAGCCCACACAGACACTCCTGGTCACTCCCGGCCAGTCCACACACACACACCCCAGGCCACTCCCGGCCAGCCCACACACACACCCGAGGCCACTCCCGGCCAGCCCACACACACACTCCAGGCCACTCCCGGCCATCCCAATCACACACTCCAGGCCACTCCCGGCCAGCCCATACTCACACTCCAGGCCTCTCCCGGCCAGCACACACACACACTCCAGGCCACTCCCGGCCAGCCCACACACACAGTCCAGGCCACTCCCGGCCAGCCCACACACACACTCCAGGCCAGTACACACTCACACTCGAGGCCACTCCCGGCCAGCCCACACACACACTCCAGGCCACTCCCGGCCAGCCCACACACACACTCCAGGCCAGGCCACTCCCGGCCAGCCCACACACACACTCCAGGCCACTCCCGGCCAGCCCACACATACACTCCAGGCCACTCCCGGCCAGCCCACACACACACTCCCGGCCACTCCCGGCCAGCCCCCACACACACACTCCAGGCCACTCCCGGCCTGCCCACACACACACTCCAGGCCACTCCCGGCCAGCCCACACACACACTCCAGGCCACTCCCGGCCAGTCCACTCTCACACTCCAGGCCACTCCCGGCCAGCCCACACACACACTCCAGGCCACTCCCGGCCAGCCCACACACACACTCCCGGCCACTCCCGGCCACCCCACACACACGCTCCAGGCCAGGCCACTCCCGGCCTGCCCACACACACACTCCAGGCCACTCCCGGCCAGCCCACACACACACTCCCGGCCACTCTCGGCCAGCCCACACACACGCTCCAGGCCACTCCCGGCCAGCCCACGCACACACTCCCGGCCACTCCCGGCCAGCCCACACACACACTCCAGGCCACTCCCGGCCAGCCCACACACACACCAGACCACTCCCGGCCAGCCCACACACACACTCCAGGCCACTCACGGCCAGCCCACACACACACTCCCGGCCACTCCCGGCCAGCCCACACACACACTCCCGGCCACTCCCGGCCAGCCCACACACACACTCCAGGCCACTCCCGGCCAGCCCACACACACACCAGACCACTCCCGGCCAGCCCACACACACTCCAGGCCAGGCCACTCCCGGCCAGCCCACACACACTTTCCAAGCCACTCCTGGCCAGCCCACACACACACTCCAGGTCACTCCCGGCCGGCCCACACACACACTCCAGGCCACTCCCGGCCAGCCCACACAGACACTCCTGGTCACTCCCGGCCAGTCCACACACACACACCCCAGGCCACTCCCGGCCAGCCCACACACACACCCGAGGCCACTCCCGGCCAGCCCACACACACACTCCAGGCCACTCCCGGCCATCCCAATCACACACTCCAGGCCACTCCCGGCCAGCCCATACTCACACTCCAGGCCTCTCCCGGCCAGCACACACACACACTCCAGGCCACTCCCGGCCAGCCCACACACACAGTCCAGGCCACTCCCGGCCAGCCCACACACACACTCCAGGCCAGTACACACTCACACTCGAGGCCACTCCCGGCCAGCCCACACACACACTCCAGGCCACTCCCGGCCAGCCCACACACACACCAGGCCAGGCCACTACCGGCCAGCCCACACACACACTCCAGGCCACTCCCGGCCAGCCCACACATACACTCCAGGCCACTCCCGGCCAGCCCACACACACACTCCCGGCCACTCCCGGCCAGCCCCCACACACACACTCCAGGCCACTCCCGGCCTGCCCACACACACACTCCAGGCCACTCCCGGCCAGCCCACACACACACTCCAGGCCACTCCCGGCCAGCCCACACACACACTCCCGGCCACTCCCGGCCAGCCCACACTCACACTCCAGGCCACTCCAGGCCAGCCCACACACAGACTCCAGGCTACTCCCGACCAGCCCACACACACACTCCGGGCCGCTCCCGCCCAGCCCATACACACACTCCAGGCCACTCCCGGCCAGCCCACACACACACTCCAGGCCACTGCCGGCCATCCCAATCACACACTCCAGGCAACTCCTGGCCAGCCCACACACACACTCCCGGCCAGTCCACACTCACACTCCAGGCCACTCCCGGCCAGCCCACACACACACTCCAGGCTACTCCCGGCCAGCCCACACACACACTCCAGGTCACTCCCGGCCAGTCCACACACACACTCCAGACCAGGCCACTCCCGGCCAGCCCATACACACACTCCAGGCCACTCCCGGCCATGCCAATCACACACTCCAGGCCACTCCCGGCCAGCCCACACACACACTCCAGGCCACTCCCGGCCATCCCAATCACACACTCCAGGCAACTCCTGGCCAGCCGACACACACACTCCAGGCCACTCCCGGCCAGTCCACACTCACACTCCAGGCCACTCCCGGCCAGCCCACACACACACTCCAGGCCACTCCCGGCCAGCCCCCACACACACTCCAGGCCACTCCCGGCCAGTCCACACTCACACTCCAGGCCACTCCCGGCCAGGCCACACACACACTCCAGGCCACTCCCGGCCAGCCCACACACAAACTCCAGGCGACTCCCAGCCAGCCCACACACACACTCCAGGCCACTCCCGGCCATCCCAATCACACACTCCAGGCCACTCCCGGCCAGCCCACACACACACTCCAGGCCACTCCCGGCCATCCCAATCACACACTCCAGGCCAGTCCACACTCACACTCCAGGCCACTCCCGGCCAGTCCACACTCACACTCCAGGCCACTCCCGGCCAGCACACACACACACTCCAGGCCACTCCCGGCCAGCCCACACACACACTCAAGGCCACTCCCGGCCATCCCACACACACACCAGTCAAGGCCACACCCGGCCAGCCCACACTCACACTCCAGGCCACTCCCGGCCAGCCCACACACACACTCCAGGCCACTCCCGGCCAGCCCACACACACACTCCAGGCCACTCCCGGCCAGCCCACACACACACCAGACCACTCCCGGCCAGCCCACACACACACTCCAGGCCACTCCCGGCCAGCCCACACACACTCTCCAGGCCAGGCCACTCCCGGCCAGTCCACACACACACTCCAGGTCACTCCCGGCCAGTCCACACACACACTCCAGGCCACTCCCGGCCAGTCCACACACACACTCCAGGCCACTCCCGGCCAGCCCACACACACATTCCAGGCCACTCCCGGCCAGCCCACACACACATTCCAGGCCACTCCCGGCCAGCCCACACACACACTCCAGGCCACTCCCGGCCAGCCCACACACACACACCAGACCACTCCCGGCCCACACACACTCTCCAGACCAGTCTACTCCCGGCCAGCCCACACACACTCCAGGCCAGGCCACTCCTGGCCAGCCCACTCACACACTCCAGGCCACTCCCGGCCAGCCCACACACACACTCCAGGCCACTCCCGGCCAGCCCACACACACATTCCAGGCCACTCCCGGCCAGCCCACACACACTCTCCAGACGAGTCTACTCCCGGCCAGCCCACACACACTCCAGGCCAGACCACTCCCGGCCAGCCAACACACACACTCCAGGCCACTCCCGGTCAGCCCACCCACTCACTCCAGGCCATTCCCGACCAGCCCACACACAAACTCCAGGCCACTCCCGGCCAGCCCACACACTCACTCCAGGCCACTCCTGGCCAGCCAAACACACACACTCCAGGCCACTCCGGGCCAGCTCACACACACACTCCAGGCCACTCCCGGCCGGACAACACACACACTCCAGGCCACTCCCGGCCAGCCCACACACACACTCCAGGTCACTCCCGGCCAGTCCACACACACACACTCCAGGCCACTCCCGGCCAGCCCACACACACACACGAGGCCACTCCCGGCCAGCCCACACACACACTCCAGGCCACTCCCGGCCATCCCAATCACACACTCCAGGCCACTCCCGGCCAGCCCACACTCACACTCCAGGCCTCTCCCGGCCAGCCCACACACACACTCCAGGCCACTCCCGGCCAGTCCACTCTCACACTCCAGGCCACTCCCGGCCAGCCCACACACACACTCCAGGCCACTCCCGGCCAGACCACACACACACTCCCGGCCACTACCGGCCACCCCACACACACGCTCCAGGCCAGGCCACTCCCGGTCTGCCCACACACACACTCCAGGCCACTCCCGGCCAGCCCACACACACACTCCCGGCCACTCTCGGCCAGCCCACACACACGCTGCAGGCCACTCCCGGCCAGCCCACGCACACACTCCCGGCCACTCCCGGCCAGCCCACACACACACTCCAGGCCACTCCCGGCCAGCCCACACACACACCAGACCACTCCCGGCCAGCCCACACACACACTCCAGGCCACTCACGGCCAGCCCACACACACACTCCCGGCCACTCCCGGCCAGCCCACACACACACTCCCGGCCACTCCCGGCCAGCCCACACACACACTCCAGGCCACTCCCGGCCAGCCCACACACACACCAGACCACTCCCGGCCAGCCCACACACTCTCCAGGCCAGGCCACTCCCGGCCAGCCCACACACACTTTCCAAGCCACTCCTGGCCAGCCCACACACACACTCCAGGTCACTCCCGGCCGGCCCACACACACACTCCAGGCCACTCCCGGCCAGCCCACACAGACACTCCTGGTCACTCCCGGCCAGTCCACACACACACACCCCAGGCCACTCCCGGCCAGCCCACACACACACCCGAGGCCACTCCCGGCCAGCCCACACACACACTCCAGGCCACTCCCGGCCATCCCAATCACACACTCCAGGCCACTCCCGGCCAGCCCATACTCACACTCCAGGCCTCTCCCGGCCAGCACACACACACACTCCAGGCCACTCCCGGCCAGCCCACACACACAGTCCAGGCCACTCCCGGCCAGCCCACACACACACTCCAGGCCAGTACACACTCACACTCGAGGCCACTCCCGGCCAGCCCACACACACACTCCAGGCCACTCCCGGCCAGCCCACACACACACTCCAGGCCAGGCCACTCCCGGCCAGCCCACACACACACTCCAGGCCACTCCCGGCCAGCCCACACATACACTCCAGGCCACTCCCGGCCAGCCCACACACACACTCCCGGCCACTCCCGGCCCGCCCCCACACACACACTCCAGGCCACTCCCGGCCTGCCCACACACACACTCCAGGCCACTCCCGGCCAGCCCACACACACACTCCAGGCCACTCCCGGCCAGCCCACACACACACTCCCGGCCACTCTCGGCCAGCCCACACACACGCTCCAGGCCAGGCCACTCCCGGCCAGCCCACACACACACTCCCGGCCACTCCCGGCCAGCCCACACTCACACTCCAGGCCACTCCAGGCCAGCCCACATACAGACTCCAGGCTACTCCCGACCAGCCCACACACACACTCCGGGCCGCTCCCGCCCAGCCCATACACACACTCCAGGCCACTCCCGGCCAGCCCACACACACACTCCAGGCCACTCCCGGCCAGCCCACACACACACCAGAACACTCCCGGCCAGCCCACACACACACTCCAGGCCACTCACGGCCAGCCCACACACACACTCCCGGCCACTCCCGGCCAGCCCACACACACACTCCCGGCCACTCCCGGCCAGCCGACACACACACTCCAGGCCACTCCCGGCCAGCCCACACACACACCAGACCACTCCCGGCCAGCCCACACACTCTCCAGGCCAGGCCACTCCCGGCCAGCCCACACACACTTTCCAAGCCACTCCTGGCCAGCCCACACACACACTCCAGGTCACTCCCGGCCGGCCCACACACACACTCCAGACCACTCCCGGCCAGCCCACACAGACACTCCTGGTCACTCCCGGCCAGTCCACACACACACACCCCAGGCCACTCCCGGCCAGCCCACACACACACCCGAGGCCACTCCCGGCCAGCCCACACACACACTCCAGGCCACTCCCGGCCATCCCAATCACACACTCCAGGCCACTCCCGGCCAGCCCATACTCACACTCCAGGCCTCTCCCGGCCAGCACACACACACACTCCAGGCCACTCCCGGCCAGCCCACACACACAGTCCAGGCCACTCCCGGCCAGCCCACACACACACTCCAGGCCAGTACACACTCACACTCGAGGCCACTCCCGGCCAGCCCACACACACACTCCAGGCCACTCCCGGCCAGCCCACACACACACTCCAGGCCAGGCCACTCCCGGCCAGCCCACACACACACTCCAGGCCACTCCCGGCCAGCCCACACATACACTCCAGGCCACTCCCGGCCAGCCCACACACACACTCCCGGCCACTCCCGGCCCGCCCCCACACACACACTCCAGGCCACTCCCGGCCTGCCCACACACACACTCCAGGCCACTCCCTGCCAGCCCACACACACACTCCAGGCCACTCCCGGCCAGCCCACACACACACTCCCGGCCACTCTCGGCCAGCCCACACACACGCTCCAGGCCAGGCCACTCCCGGCCAGCCCACACACACACTCCCGGCCACTCCCGGCCAGCCCACACTCACACTCCAGGCCACTCCAGGCCAGCCCACACACAGACTCCAGGCTACTCCCGACCAGCCCACACACACACTCCGGGCCGCTCCCGCCCAGCCCATACACACACTCCAGGCCACTCCCGGCCAGCCCACACACACACTCCAGGCCACTGCCGGCCATCCCAATCACACACTCCAGGCAACTCCTGGCCAGCCCACACACACACTCCCGGCCAGTCCACACTCACACTCCAGGCCACTCCCGGCCAGCCCACACACACACTCCAGGCCACTCCCGGCCAGCCCACACACACACTCCAGGTCACTCCCGGCCAGTCCACACACACACTCCAGACCAGGCCACTCCCGGCCAGCCCATACACACACTCCAGGCCACTCCCGGCCATGCCAATCACACACTCCAGGCCACTCCCGGCCAGCCCACACACACACATCAGGCCACTCCCGGCCATCCCAATCACACACTCCAGGCAACTCCTGGCCAGCCGACACACACACTCCAGGCCACTCCCGGCCAGTCCACACTCACACTCCAGGCCACTCCCGGCCAGCCCACACACACACTCCAGGCCACTCCCGGCCAGCCCACACACACACTCCAGGCCACTCCCGGCCAGTCCACACTCACACTCCAGGCCACTCCCGGCCAGGCCACACACACACTCCAGGCCACTCCCGGCCAGCCCACACACACACTCCAGGCGACTCCCAGCCAGCCCACACACACACTCCAGGCCACTCCCGGCCATCCCAATCACACACTCCAGGCCACTCCCGGCCAGCCCACACACACACTCCAGGCCACTCCTGGCCATCCCAATCACACACTCCAGGCCACTCCCGGCCAGTCCACACTCACACTCCAGGCCACTCCCGGCCAGTCCACACTCACACTCCAGGCCACTCCCGGCCAGCCCACACACACACTCCAGGCCACTCCCGGCCAGCCCACACACACACTCCAGGCCACTCCCGGCCATCCCAATCACACACTCCAGGCCACTCCCGGCCAGCACACACACACACTCCAGGCCACTCCCGGCCAGCCCACACACACACTCAAGACACTCCCGGCGAGCCCACACTCACACTCCAGGCCACTCCCGGCCAGCCCACACACACACCAGACCACTCCCGGCCAGCCCACACACACACTCCAGGCCACTCCCGGCCAGCCCACACACACTCTCCAGGCCAGGCCACTCCCGGCCAGTCCACACACACACTCCAGGTCACTCCCGGCCAGTCCACACACACACTCCAGGCCACACCCGGCCAGTCCACACACACACTCCAGGCCACTCCCGGCCAGCCCACACACACATTCCAGGCCACTCCCGGCCAGCCCACACACACACTCCAGACCAGGCCACTCCCGGCCAGCCCACACACACACCAGACCACTCCCGGCCAGCCCACACACACTCTCCAGACCAGGCTACTCCCGGCCAGCCCACACACACACTCCAGACCAGGCCACTCCCGGCCAGCCCACACACACACCAGACCACTCCCGGCCGGTCCACACACACACTCCAGGACACTCGCGGCCACCACACACTCACACTCCAGACCACTCTCGGCAAGCCAACACACACACTCCAGGCCACTCCCGGTCAGCCCACACACTCACTCCAGGCCACTCCTGGCCAGCCCACACACACACTCCAGGCCATTCCCGACCAGCCCACACACACACTCCAGGCCACTCCCGGCCAGCCCACACACACACTCCAGGCCACTCCCGGTCAGCCCATACACACACTCCAGGCCACTCCGGGCCAGCCCACACACACACTCCAGGCCACTCCCGGTCAGCCCATACACACACTCCAGGCCACTCCCGGCCAGCCCACACACTCACTCCAGGCCACTCCTGGCCAGCCCACACACACACTCCAGGCCACTCCGGGCCAGCTCACACACACACTCCAGGTCACTCCCGGCCAGTCCACACACACACACTCCAGGCCACACCCGGCCAGCCCACACACACACACGAGGCCACTCCCGGCCAGCCCACACACACACACTCCAGGCCACTCCCGGCCATCCCAATCACACACTCCAGGCCACTCCCGGCCAGCCCACACTCACACTCCAGGCCTCTCCCGGCCAGCACACACACATACTCCAGGCCACTCCCGGCCAGTCCACACTCACACTCCAGGCCACTCCCGGCCAGCCCACACACACACTCCAGGCCACTCCCGGCCAGCCCACACACACACTCCAGGCCAGGCCACTCCCGGCCAGCCCACACACACACTCCAGGCCACTCCCGGCCAGCCCACACACACAGTCCCGGCCACTCCCGGCCACCCCACACACACGCTCCAGGCCATGCCACTCCCGGCCTGCCCACACACACATTCCAGGCCACTCCCGGCCAGCCCACACACACACTCCCGGCCACTCTCGGCCAGCCCACACACACGCTCCAGGCCAGGCCACTCACGGCCAGCCCACACACACACTCCAGGCCACTCCCGGCCAGCCCAGACACACTCCAGGCCATTCCCGGCCAGCCCACACACACACTCCAGGCCACTCCCGGCCAGCCCACACACACACTCCAGGCCACTCCCGGCCAGCCCACACACACACTCCAGGCCACTCCCGGCCAGCCCACACACACACCAGACCACTCCCGGCCAGCCCACACACACTCTCCAGACAAGGGTACTCCCGGCCAGCCCACACACACTCCAGGCCAGGCCACTCCCGGCCAGCCCACACACAGTTTCCAAGCCACTCCTGGCCAGCCCACACACACACTCCAGGTCACTCCCGGCCGGCCCACACACACACTCCAGGCCACTCCCGGCCAGCCCACACACACACTCCAGGTCACTCCCGGCCAGTCCACACACACACACGAGGCCACTCCCGGCCAGCCCACACACACACTCCAGGCCACTCCCGGCCATCCCAATCACACACTCCAGGCCACTCCCGGCCAGCCCACACTCACACTCCAGGCCACTCCCGGCCATCCCAATCACACACTCCAGGCCACTCCCGGCCAGCCCACACACACACTCCAGGCCACTCCCGGCCATCCCAATCACACACTCCAGGCAACTCCTGGCCAGCCGACACACACACTCCAGGCCACTCCCGGCCAGTCCACACTCACACTCCAGGCCACTCCAGGCCAGCCCACACACAGACTCCAGGCTACTCCCGACCAGCACACACACACACTCCGGGCCGCTCCCGCCCAGCCCATACACACACTCCAGGCCACTCCCGGCCAGCCCACACACACACTCCAGGCCACTGCCGGCCATCCCAATCACACACTCCAGGCAACTCCTGGCCAGCCCACACACACACTCCCGGCCAGTCCACACTCACACTCCAGGCCACTCCCGGCAAGCCCACACACACACTCCAGGCCACTCCCGGCCAGCCCACACACACACTCCAGGTCACTCTCGGCCAGTCCACACACACACTCCAGACCAGGCCACTCCCGGCCAGCCCATACACACGCTCCAGGCCACTCCCGGCCATGCCAATCACACACTCCAGGCAACTCCTGGCCAGCCGACACACACACTCCAGGCCACTCCCGGCCAGCCCACACACACTCCAGGCCACTCCCGGCCAGTCCACAATCACTCCAGGCCACTCCCGGCCAGTCCACACTCACACTCCAGGCCACTCCCGGCCAGTCCACACACACACTCCAGGCCACTCCCGGCCAGCCCACACACACACTCCAGGCCACTCCCGGCCAGCCCACACACACACCAGACCACTCCCGGCCAGCCCACACACACACTCCAGGCCACTCCCGGCCAGCCCACACACACTCTCCAGGCCACTCCCGGCCAGCCCACACACACACTCCAGGCCACTCCCGGCCAGCCCACACACACACTCCAGGTCACTCCCGGCCAGTCCACACACACACTCCAGGCCACTCCCGGCCAGCCCACACACACATTCCAGGCCACTCCTGGCCAGCCCACACACACATTCCAGGCCACTCCCGGCCAGCCCACACACACACTCCAGACCAGGCCACTCCCGGCCAGCCCACACACACACTCCAGGCCACTCCTGGCCAGCCCACACACACACCAGACCACTCCCGGCCAGCCCACACACACTCTCCAGACCAGGCTACTCCCGGCCAGCCCACACACACTCTCCAGACCAGGCTACTCCCGGCCAGCCCACACACACACTCCAGGCCACTCCCGGCCAGTCAACACTCACACTCCAGGCCACTCCCGGCCAGCCCACACACACACTCCAGGCAACTCCCGGCCAGCCCACACACACACTCAATGCCACTCCCGGCCAGCCCACACTCACACTCCAGGCCACTCCCGGCCAGCCCACACACACACTCCAGGCCACTCCCGGCGAGCCCACACACACACTCCAGGCCACTCCCGGCCAGCCCACACTCACACTCCAGGCCACTCCCGGCCAGTCCACACTCACACTCCAGGCCACTCCCGGCCAGCCCACACACACACTCCAGGCCACTCCCGGCCAGCCCACACACACACTCCAGGCCACTCCCGGCCAGTCCACACTCACACTCCAGGCCACTCCCGGCCAGTCTACACACACACTCCAGGCCACTCCCGGCCAGCCCACACACACACTCCAGGCCACTCCCAGCCAGCCCACACACACACTGCAGGCCACTCCCGGCCATCCCAATCACACACTCCAGGCCACTCCCGGCCAGCCCACACAAACACTCCAGGCCACTCCCGGCCAGCCCACACACACACTCCAGGCCACTCCCGGCCAGCCCACACACACACTCAAGGCCACTCCCGGCCAGCCCACACTCACACTCCAGGCCACTCCCGGCCAGCCCACACACACACCAGACCACTCCCGGCCAGCCCACACACACACTCCAGGCCACTCCCGGCCAGCCCACACACACTCTCCAGGCCACTCCCGGCCAGCCCACACACACACTCCAGGCCACTCCCGGCCAGCACACACACACACTCCAGGCCACTCCCGGCCAGCCCACACACACACTCAAGGCCACTCCCGGCCAGCCCACACTCACACTCCAGGCCACTCCCGGCCAGCCCACACACACACCAGACCACTCCCGGCCAGCCCACACACACACTCCAGGCCACTCCCGGCCAGTCCACACACACACTCCAGGCCACTCCCTGCCAGTCCACACACACACTCCAGGCCACTCCCGGCCAGTCCACACACACACTCCATGCCACTCCCGGCCAGCCCACACACACATTCCAGGCCACTCCCGGCCAGCCCACACACACATTCCAGGCCACTCCCGGCCAGCCCACACACACACTCCAGACCAGGCCACTCCCGGCCAGCCCACACACACACCAGACCACTCCCGGCCAGCCCACACACACTCTCCAGACCAGGCTACTCCCGGCCAGCCCACACACACTCTCCAGGACACTCGCGGCCACCACACACTCACACTCCAGACCACTCTCGGCAAGCCAACACGCACACTCCAGGCCACTCCCGGTCAGCCCACACACTCACTCCAGGCCACTCCTGGCCAGCCCACACACACACTCCAGGCCATTCCCGACCAGCCCACACACACACTCCAGGCCACTCCCGGCCAGCCCACACACACACTCCAGGCCACTCCCGGTCAGCCCACACACTCACTCCAGGCCACTCCTGGCCAGCCCACACACACACTCCAGGCCACTCCGGGCCAGCTCACACACACACTCCAGGTCACTCCCGGCCAGCCCACACACACTCCAGGCCATTCCCGGCCACCCCACACACACGCTCCAGGCCAGGCCACTCACGGCCTGCCCACACACACACTCCAGGCCACTCCCGGCCAGCCCACACACACACTCCCGGCCACTCTCGGCCAGCCCACACACACGCTCCAGGCCAGGCCACTCACGGCCAGCCCACACACACACTCCCGGCCACTCCCGGCCAGCCCACACACACACTCCAGGCCACTCCCGGCCAGCCCACACACACTCCAGGCCATTCCCGGCCAGCCCACACACACACTCCAGGCCACTCCCGGCCAGCCCACACACACACTCCAGGCCACTCCCGGCCAGCCCACACACACACTCCAGGCCACTCCCGGCCAGCCCACACACACACCAGACCACTCCCGGCCAGCCCACACACACTCTCCAGACCAGGGTACTCCCGGCCAGCCCACACACACTCCAGGCCAGGCCACTCCCGGCCAGCCCACACACACTCCAGGCCAGGCCACTCCCGGCCAGCCCACACACACTCCAGGCCAGGCCACTCCCGGCCAGCCCACACACACACTCCAGGCCACTCCCGGCCAGCCCACACACACACTCCAGGCCACTCCCGGCCAGCCCACACACACACTCCAGGTCACTCCCGGCCAGTCCACACACACACACGAGGCCACTCCCGGCCAGCCCACACACACACTCCAGGCCACTCCCGGCCATCCCAATCACACACTCCAGGCCTCTCCTGGCCAGCCCCCACACACACTCCAGGTCACTCCCGGCCGGCCCACACACACACTCCAGGCCACTCCCGGCCAGCCCACAAACACACTCCAGGCCACTCCCGGCCAGCTCACACACACACTCCAGGCCACTCCCTGCCAGCCCACACACACACTCCAGGCCACTCCCGGCCATCCCAATCACACACTCCAGGCCACTCCCGGCCAGCCCACACTCACACTCCAGGCCTCTCCCGGCCAGCCCACACACACACACTCCAGGCCACTCCCGGCCAGCCCACACACACAGTCCAGGCCACTCCCGGCCAGCCCACACACACACTCCAGGCCACTCCCGGCCAGTCGACACACACACTCCAGGCCACTCCCGGCCAGCCCACACACACACTCCAGGCCACTCCCGGCCAGCCCACACACACACTCCAGGCTACTCCCGGCCAGCCCACACACACACTCCAGGCCACTCCCGGCCAGCCCACACACACACTCCAGGCCAGGCCACTCCCGGCCAGCCCACACACACACTCCAGTCCACTCCCGGCCAGCCCACACATACACTCCAGGCTACTCCCGGCCAGCCCACACACACACTCCCGGCCACTCCCGGCCAGCCCCCACACACACACTCCATACCACTCCCGGCCTGCCCACACACACACTCCAGGCCACTCCCGGCCTGCCCACACACACCCTCCAGGCCACTCCCGGCCACCCCACACACACGCTCCAGGCCAGGCCACTCACGGCCAGCCCACACACACACTCCAGGCCACTCCCGGCCAGTCCACACTCACACTCCAGGCCACTCCCGGCCAGCCCACACACACACTCCAGGCCACTCCCGGCCATCCCACACACACACTCCAGGCCACTCCCGGCCAGCCCATACACACACACGAGGCCACTCCCGGCCAGCCCACACACACACTCCAGGCCACTCCCGGCCATCCCAATCACACACTCCAGGCCACTCCCGGCCAGCCCACACTCACACTCCAGGCCTCTCCCGGCCAGCCCACACACACACTCCAGGCCACTCCCGACCAGTCCACACTCACACTCCAGGCCACTCCCGGCCAGCCCACACACACACTCCAGGCCACTCCCGGCCAGCCCACACACACTCCAGGCCACTCCCGGCCAGCCCACACACACTCCAGGCCAGGCCACTCCCGGCCAGCCCACACACAAACTCCAGGCCACTCCCGGCCAGCCCACACACACACTCCAGGCCACTCCCGGCCAGCCCACACACACACTCCCGGCCACTCTCGGCCAGCCCACACACACGCTCCAGGCCAGGCCACTCCCGGCCAGCCCACACACACACTCCAGGCCACTCCCGGCCAGCACACACACACACTCCAGGCCACTCCCGGCCCGCCCACACAAACACTAGACCACTCCCGACCAGCCCACACACACTCCAGGCCACTCCCGGCCAGCCCACACACTCTTTCCAAGCCAGTCCCGGCCAGCCCACACACTCACTCAAGGCCATTCCTGGCCAGCCCACACACACACTCCAGGCCACTCCCGACCAGCCCACACACACACTCCAGGCCACTCCCGGCCAGGCCACACGCACACTCCAGGCCACTCCAGGTCAGCCCACACACACACTCCAGGTCACTCCCGGCCAGCCCACACACACGCTCCAGGCCACTCCCGGCCAGCCCACACACACACTCCAGGCCACTCCCGGCCAGGCCACACGCACACTCCAGGCCACTCCCGGTCAGCCCACACACACACTCCAGGTCACTCCCGGCCAGCCCACACACAGGCTCCAGGCCACTCCCGGCCAGCCCACACACTCACTCCAGGCCACTCCCGGCCAGGCCACACACACGCTCCAGGCCAATCCCGGCCAGCCCACACACACACTCCAGGCCACTCACGGCCAGCCCACTCACACTCCAGGCCACTCCCGGTCAGCCCACACACACATTCCAGGCCACTCCCGGCCAGCCCACACTCACACACCAGGCCAGACCACTCCCGGCCAGCCCACACACACACTCCAGGCCAGGCCACTCCCGGCCAGCCCACACACTCTTTCCAAGCCACTCACGGCCAGCCCACACACACACTCCAGGCCACTCCCGGCCAGCCCACACACACACTCCAGGCCACTCCCGGCCAGCCCACACACTCACTCCAGGCCGCTCCTGGCCAGCCCACAGACACACTCCAGGCCACTCCCGGCCAGCCCACACACACACTCCAGGTCACTCCCGGCCGGCCCACACACACACTCCAGGCCACTCCCGGCCAGTCCACACACACACACCCCAGGCCACTCCCGGCCAGCCCACACACACACACGAGGCCACTCCCGGCCAGCCCACACACACACTCCAGGCCACTCCCGGCCAGCCCACACACACACTCCAGGCCACTCCCGGCAAGCCCACACACACACTCCAGGCCACTCCCGGCCAGCCCACACTCACACTCCAGGCCACTCCCGGCCAGTCCACACTCACACTCCAGGCCACTCCCGGCCAGCCCACACACACACTCCAGGCCACTCCCGGCCAGCCCACACACACACTCCAGGCCACTCCCGGCCAGTCCACACTCACACTCCAGGCCACTCCCGGCCAGTCCACACACACACTCCAGGCCACTCCCGGCCAGCCCACACACACACTCCAGGCCACTCCCAGCCAGCCCACACACACACTCCAGGCCACTCCCGGCCATCCCAATCACACACTCCAGGCCACTCCCGGCCAGCCCACACAAACACTCCAGGCCACTCCCGGCCAGCCCACACACACACTCCAGGCCACTCCCGGCCAGCCCACACACACACTCAAGGCCACTCCCGGCCAGCCCACACTCACACTCCAGGCCACTCCCGGCCAGCCCACACACACACCAGACCACTCCCGGCCAGCCCACACACACACTCCAGGCCACTCCCGGCCAGCCCACACACACTCTCCAGGCCACTCCCGGCCAGCCCACACACACACTCCAGGCCACTCCCGGCCAGCACACACACACACTCCAGGCCACTCCCGGCCAGCCCACACACACACTCAAGGCCACTCCCGGCCAGCCCACACTCACACTCCAGGCCACTCCCGGCCAGCCCACACACACACCAGACCACTCCCGGCCAGCCCACACACACACTCCAGGCCACTCCCGGCCAGTCCACACACACACTCCAGGCCACTCCCGGCCAGCCCACACACACACCAGACCACTCCCGGCCAGCCCACACACACACTCCAGGCCACTCCCGGCCAGTCCACACACACACTCCAGGCCACTGCCGGCCAGTCCACACACACACTCCAGGCCACTCCCGGCCAGTCCACACACACACTCCAGGCCACTCCCGGCCAGCCCACACACACATTCCAGGCCACTCCCGGCCAGCCCACACACACATTCCAGGCCACTCCCGGCCAGCCCACACACACACTCCAGACCAGGCCACTCCCGGCCAGCCCACACACACACCAGACCACTCCCGGCCAGCCCACACACACTCTCCAGACCAGGCTACTCCCGGCCAGCCCACACACACTCTCCAGGACACTCGCGGCCACCACACACTCACACTCCAGACCACTCTCGGCAAGCCAACACACACACTCCAGGCCACTCCCGGTCAGTCCACACACACACTCCAGGCCACTGCCGGCCAGTCCACACACACACTCCAGGCCACTCCCGGCCAGTCCACACACACACTCCAGGCCACTGCCGGCCAGTCCACACACACACTCCAGGCCACTCCCGGCCAGTCCACACACACACTCCAGGCCACTCCCGGCCAGCCCACACACACATTCCAGGCCACTCCCGGCCAGCCCACACACACATTCCAGGCCACTCCCGGCCAGTCCACACACACACACACGAGGCCACTCCCGGCCAGCCCACACACACACACTCCAGGCCACTCCCGGCCAGCCCACACTCACACTCCAGGCCTCTCCCGGCCAGCACACACACACACTCCAGGCCACTCCCGGCCAGTCCACACTCACACTCCAGGCCACTCCCGGCCAGCCCACACACACACTACAGGCCACTCCCGGCCAGCCCACACACACAGTCCAGGCCAGGCCACTCCCGGCCAGCCCACACACACACTCCCGGCCACTCCCGGCCACCCCACACACACGCTCCAGGCCAGGCCACTCCCGTCCTGCCCACACACACACTCCAGGCCACTCCCGGCCAGCCCACACACACACTCCCGGCCAGTCTCGGCCAGCCCACACACACGCTCCAGGCCAGGCCACTCACGGCCAGCCCACACACACACTCCCGGCCACTCCCGGCCAGCCCACACACACACTCCAGGCCACTCCCGGCCAGCCCACACACACTCCAGGCCATTCCCGGCCAGCCCACACACACACTCCAGGCCACTCCCGGCCAGCCCACACACACACTCCAGGCCACTCCCGGCCAGCCCACACACACACTCCAGGCCACTCCCGGCCAGCCCACACACACACCAGACCACTCCCGGCCAGCCCACACACACTCTCCAGACCAGGGTACTCCCGGCCAGCCCACACACACTCCAGGCCAGGCCACTCCCGGCCAGCCCACACACACTCCAGGCCAGGCCACTCCCGGCCAGCCCACACACACACTCCAGGCCACTCCCGGCAAGCCCACACACACACTCCAGGCCACTCCCGGCCAGCCCACACTCACACTCCAGGCCACTCCCGGCCAGTCCCCACTCACACTCCAGGCCACTCCCGGCCAGCCCACACACACGCTCCAGGCCAGGCCACTCACGGCCAGCCCACACACACACTCCCGGCCACTCCCGGCCAGCCCACACACACACTCCAGGCCACTCCCGGCCAGCCCACACACACTCCAGGCCATTCCCGGCCAGCCCACACACACACTCCAGGCCACTCCCGGCCAGCCCACACACACACTCCAGGCCACTCCCGGCCAGCCCACACACACACTCCAGGCCACTCCCGGCCAGCCCACACACACACCAGACCACTCCCGGCCAGCCCACACACACTCTCCAGACCAGGGTACTCCCGGCCAGCCCACACACACTCCAGGCCAGGCCACTCCCGGCCAGCCCACACACACTCCAGGCCAGGCCACTCCCGGCCAGCCCACACACACACTCCAGGCCACTCCCGGCAAGCCCACACACACACTCCAGGCCACTCCCGGCCAGCCCACACTAACACTCCAGGCCACTCCCGGCCAGTCCACACTCACACTCCAGGCCACTCCCGGCCAGCCCACACACACACTCCAGGCCACTCCCGGCCAGCCCACACACACACTCCAGGCCACTCCCGGCCAGTCCACACTCACACTCCAGGCCACTCCCGGCCAGCCCACACACACACTCCAGGCCACTCCCGGCCAGCCCACACACACACTCCAGGCCACTCCCGGCAAGCCCACACACACACTCCAGGCCACTCCCGGCCAGCCCACACTCACACTCCAGGCCACTCCCGGCCAGTCCACACTCACACTCCAGGCCACTCCCGGCCAGCCCACACACACACTCCAGGCCACTCCCGGCCAGCCCACACACACACTCCAGGCCACTCCCGGCCAGTCCACACTCACACTCCAGGCCACTCCCGGCCAGTCCACACACACACTCCAGGCCACTCCCGGCCAGCCCACACACACACTCCAGGCCACTCCCAGCCAGCCCACACACACACTCCAGGCCACTCCCGGCCATCCCAATCACACACTCCAGGCCACTCCCGGCCAGCCCACACAAACACTCCAGGCCACTCCCGGCCAGCCCACAGACACACTCCAGGCCACTCCCGGCCAGCCCACACACACACTCAAGGCCACTGCCGGCCAGCCCACACTCACACTCCAGGCCACTCCCGGCCAGCCCACACACACACCAGACCACTCCCGGCCAGCCCACACACACACTCCAGGCCACTCCCGGCCAGCCCACACACACTCTCCAGGCCACTCCCGGCCAGCCCACACACACACTCCAGGCCACTCCCGGCCAGCACACACACACACTCCAGGCCACTCCCGGCCAGCCCACACACACACTCAAGGCCACTCCCGGCCAGCCCACACTCACACTCCAGGCCACTCCCGGCCAGCCCACACACACACCAGACCACTCCCGGCCAGCCCACACACACACTCCAGGCCACTCCCGGCCAGTCCACACACACACTCCAGGCCACTCCCGGCCAGCCCACACACACACCAGACCACTCCCGGCCAGCCCACACACACACTCCAGGCCACTCCCGGCCAGTCCACACACACACTCCAGGCCACTGCCGGCCAGTCCACACACACACTCCAGGCCACTCCCGGCCAGTCCACACACACACTCCAGGCCACTCCCGGCCAGCCCACACATACATTCCAGGCCACTCCCGGCCAGCCCACACACACATTCCAGGCCACTCCCGGCCAGCCCACACATACACTCCAGGCTACTCCCGGCCAGCCCACACACACACTCCCGGCCACTCCCGGCCAGCCCCCACACACACTCCAGGCCACTCCCGGCCACCCCACACACACGCTCCAGGCCAGGCCACTCACGGCCAGCCCACACACACACTCCAGGCCACTCCCGGCCAGTCCACACTCACACTCCAGGCCACTCCCGGCCAGCCCACACACACACTCCAGGCCACTCCCGGCCATCCCACACACACACTCCAGGCCACTCCCGGCCAGCCCATACACACACACGAGGCCACTCCCGGCCAGCCCACACACACACTCCAGGCCACTCCCGGCCATCCCAATCACACACTCCAGGCCACTCCCGGCCAGCCCACACTCACACTCCAGGCCTCTCCCGGCCAGCCCACACACACACTCCAGGCCACTCCCGACCAGTCCACACTCACACTCCAGGCCACTCCCGGCCAGCCCACACACACACTCCAGGCCACTCCCGGCCAGCCCACACACACTCCAGGCCACTCCCGGCCAGCCCACACACACTCCAGGCCAGGCCACTCCCGGCCAGCCCACACACAAACTCCAGGCCACTCCCGGCCAGCCCACACACACACTCCAGGCCACTCCCGGCCAGCCCACACACACACTCCCGGCCACTCTCGGCCAGCCCACACACACGCTCCAGGCCAGGCCACTCCCGGCCAGCCCACACACACACTCCAGGCCACTCCCGGCCAGCACACACACACACTCCAGGCCACTCCCGGCCCGCCCACACACACACTAGACCACTCCCGACCAGCCCACACACACTCCAGGCCACTCCCGGCCAGCCCACACACTCTTTCCAAGCCAGTCCCGGCCAGCCCACACACTCACTCCAGGCCATTCCTGGCCAGCCCACACACACACTCCAGGCCACTCCCGACCAGCCCACACACACACTCCAGGCCACTCCCGGCCAGGCCACACGCACACTCCAGGCCACTCCAGGTCAGCCCACACACACACTCCAGGTCACTCCCGGCCAGCCCACACACACGCTCCAGGCCACTCCCGGCCAGCCCACACACACACTCCAGGCCACTCCCGGCCAGGCCACACGCACACTCCAGGCCACTCCCGGTCAGCCCACACACACACTCCAGGTCACTCCCGGCCAGCCCACACACAGGCTCCAGGCCACTCCCGGCCAGCCCACACACTCACTCCAGGCCACTCCCGGCCAGGCCACACACACGCTCCAGGCCAATCCCGGCCAGCCCACACACACACTCCAGGCCACTCACGGCCAGCCCACTCACACTCCAGGCCACTCCCGGTCAGCCCACACACACATTCCAGGCCACTCCCGGCCAGCCCACACTCACACACCAGGCCAGACCACTCCCGGCCAGCCCACACACACACTCCAGGCCAGGCCACTCCCGGCCAGCCCACACACTCTTTCCAAGCCACTCACGGCCAGCCCACACACACACTCCAGGCCACTCCCGGCCAGCCCACACACACACTCCAGGCCACTCCCGGCCAGCCCACACACTCACTCCAGGCCGCTCCTGGCCAGCCCACAGACACACTCCAGGCCACTCCCGGCCAGCCCACACACACACTCCAGGTCACTCCCGGCCGGCCCACACACACACTCCAGGCCACTCCCGGCCAGTCCACACACACACACCCCAGGCCACTCCCGGCCAGCCCACACACACACACGAGGCCACTCCCGGCCAGCCCACACACACACTCCAGGCCACTCCCGGCCAGCCCACACACACACTCCAGGCCACTCCCGGCAAGCCCACACACACACTCCAGGCCACTCCCGGCCAGCCCACACTCACACTCCAGGCCACTCCCGGCCAGTCCACACTCACACTCCAGGCCACTCCCGGCCAGCCCACACACACACTCCAGGCCACTCCCGGCCAGCCCACACACACACTCCAGGCCACTCCCGGCCAGTCCACACTCACACTCCAGGCCACTCCCGGCCAGTCCACACACACACTCCAGGCCACTCCCGGCCAGCCCACACACACACTCCAGGCCACTCCCAGCCAGCCCACACACACACTCCAGGCCACTCCCGGCCATCCCAATCACACACTCCAGGCCACTCCCGGCCAGCCCACACAAACACTCCAGGCCACTCCCGGCCAGCCCACACACACACTCCAGGCCACTCCCGGCCAGCCCACACACACACTCAAGGCCACTCCCGGCCAGCCCACACTCACACTCCAGGCCACTCCCGGCCAGCCCACACACACACCAGACCACTCCCGGCCAGCCCACACACACACTCCAGGCCACTCCCGGCCAGCCCACACACACTCTCCAGGCCACTCCCGGCCAGCCCACACACACACTCCAGGCCACTCCCGGCCAGCACACACACACACTCCAGGCCACTCCCGGCCAGCCCACACACACACTCAAGGCCACTCCCGGCCAGCCCACACTCACACTCCAGGCCACTCCCGGCCAGCCCACACACACACCAGACCACTCCCGGCCAGCCCACACACACACTCCAGGCCACTCCCGGCCAGTCCACACACACACTCCAGGCCACTCCCGGCCAGCCCACACACACACCAGACCACTCCCGGCCAGCCCACACACACACTCCAGGCCACTCCCGGCCAGTCCACACACACACTCCAGGCCACTGCCGGCCAGTCCACACACACACTCCAGGCCACTCCCGGCCAGTCCACACACACACTCCAGGCCACTCCCGGCCAGCCCACACACACATTCCAGGCCACTCCCGGCCAGCCCACACACACATTCCAGGCCACTCCCGGCCAGCCCACACACACACTCCAGACCAGGCCACTCCCGGCCAGCCCACACACACACCAGACCACTCCCGGCCAGCACACACACACTCTCCAGACCAGGCTACTCCCGGCCAGCCCACACACACTCTCCAGGACACTCGCGGCCACCACACACTCACACTCCAGACCACTCTCGGCAAGCCAACACACACACTCCAGGCCACTCCCGGTCAGCCCACACACTCACTCCAGGCCACTCCTGGCCAGCCCACACACACACTCCAGGCCATTCCCGACCAGCCCACACACACACTCCAGGCCACTCCCGGCCAGCCCACACACACACTCCAGGCCACTCCCGGTCAGCCCACACACTCACTCCAGGCCACTCCTGGCCAGCCCACACACACACTCCAGGCCACTCCGGGCCAGCTCACACACACACTCCAGGTCACTCCCGGCCAGTCCACACACACACACACGAGGCCACTCCCGGCCAGCCCACACACACACACTCCAGGCCACTCCCGGCCAGCCCACACTCACACTCCAGGCCTCTCCCGGCCAGCACACACACACACTCCAGGCCACTCCCGGCCAGTCCACACTCACACTCCAGGCCACTCCCGGCCAGCCCACACACACACTACAGGCCACTCCCGGCCAGCCCACACACACAGTCCAGGCCAGGCCACTCCCGGCCAGCCCACACACACACTCCCGGCCACTCCCGGCCACCCCACACACACGCTCCAGGCCAGGCCACTCCCGTCCTGCCCACACACACACTCCAGGCCACTCCCGGCCAGCCCACACACACACTCCCGGCCAGTCTCGGCCAGCCCACACACACGCTCCAGGCCAGGCCACTCACGGCCAGCCCACACACACACTCCCGGCCACTCCCGGCCAGCCCACACACACACTCCAGGCCACTCCCGGCCAGCCCACACACACTCCAGGCCATTCCCGGCCAGCCCACACACACACTCCAGGCCACTCCCGGCCAGCCCACACACACACTCCAGGCCACTCCCGGCCAGCCCACACACACACTCCAGGCCACTCCCGGCCAGCCCACACACACACCAGACCACTCCCGGCCAGCCCACACACACTCTCCAGACCAGGGTACTCCCGGCCAGCCCACACACACTCCAGGCCAGGCCACTCCCGGCCAGCCCACACACACTCCAGGCCAGGCCACTCCCGGCCAGCCCACACACACACTCCAGGCCACTCCCGGCAAGCCCACACACACACTCCAGGCCACTCCCGGCCAGCCCACACTCACACTCCAGGCCACTCCCGGCCAGTCCCCACTCACACTCCAGGCCACTCCCGGCCAGCCCACACACACGCTCCAGGCCAGGCCACTCACGGCCAGCCCACACACACACTCCCGGCCACTCCCGGCCAGCCCACACACACACTCCAGGCCACTCCCGGCCAGCCCACACACACTCCAGGCCATTCCCGGCCAGCCCACACACACACTCCAGGCCACTCCCGGCCAGCCCACACACACACTCCAGGCCACTCCCGGCCAGCCCACACACACACTCCAGGCCACTCCCGGCCAGCCCACACACACACCAGACCACTCCCGGCCAGCCCACACACACTCTCCAGACCAGGGTACTCCCGGCCAGCCCACACACACTCCAGGCCAGGCCACTCCCGGCCAGCCCACACACACTCCAGGCCAGGCCACTCCCGGCCAGCCCACACACACACTCCAGGCCACTCCCGGCAAGCCCACACACACACTCCAGGCCACTCCCGGCCAGCCCACACTAACACTCCAGGCCACTCCCGGCCAGTCCACACTCACACTCCAGGCCACTCCCGGCCAGCCCACACACACACTCCAGGCCACTCCCGGCCAGCCCACACACACACTCCAGGCCACTCCCGGCCAGTCCACACTCACACTCCAGGCCACTCCCGGCCAGCCCACACACACACTCCAGGCCACTCCCGGCCAGCCCACACACACACTCCAGGCCACTCCCGGCAAGCCCACACACACACTCCAGGCCACTCCCGGCCAGCCCACACTCACACTCCAGGCCACTCCCGGCCAGTCCACACTCACACTCCAGGCCACTCCCGGCCAGCCCACACACACACTCCAGGCCACTCCCGGCCAGCCCACACACACACTCCAGGCCACTCCCGGCCAGTCCACACTCACACTCCAGGCCACTCCCGGCCAGTCCACACACACACTCCAGGCCACTCCCGGCCAGCCCACACACACACTCCAGGCCACTCCCAGCCAGCCCACACACACACTCCAGGCCACTCCCGGCCATCCCAATCACACACTCCAGGCCACTCCCGGCCAGCCCACACAAACACTCCAGGCCACTCCCGGCCAGCCCACAGACACACTCCAGGCCACTCCCGGCCAGCCCACACACACACTCAAGGCCACTGCCGGCCAGCCCACACTCACACTCCAGGCCACTCCCGGCCAGCCCACACACACACCAGACCACTCCCGGCCAGCCCACACACACACTCCAGGCCACTCCCGGCCAGCCCACACACACTCTCCAGGCCACTCCCGGCCAGCCCACACACACACTCCAGGCCACTCCCGGCCAGCACACACACACACTCCAGGCCACTCCCGGCCAGCCCACACACACACTCAAGGCCACTCCCGGCCAGCCCACACTCACACTCCAGGCCACTCCCGGCCAGCCCACACACACACCAGACCACTCCCGGCCAGCCCACACACACACTCCAGGCCACTCCCGGCCAGTCCACACACACACTCCAGGCCACTCCCGGCCAGCCCACACACACACCAGACCACTCCCGGCCAGCCCACACACACACTCCAGGCCACTCCCGGCCAGTCCACACACACACTCCAGGCCACTGCCGGCCAGTCCACACACACACTCCAGGCCACTCCCGGCCAGTCCACACACACACTCCAGGCCACTCCCGGCCAGCCCACACACACATTCCAGGCCACTCCCGGCCAGCCCACACACACATTCCAGGCCACTCCCGGCCAGCCCACACACACACTCCAGACCAGGCCACTCCCGGCCAGCCCACACACACACCAGACCACTCCCGGCCAGCCCACACACACTCTCCAGACCAGGCTACTCCCGGCCAGCCCACACACACTCTCCAGGACACTCGCGGCCACCACACACTCACACTCCAGACCACTCTCGGCAAGCCAACACACACACTCCAGGCCACTCCCGGTCAGCCCACACACTCACTCCAGGCCACTCCTGGCCAGCCCACACACACACTCCAGGCCATTCCCGACCAGCCCACACACACACTCCAGGCCACTCCCGGCCAGCCCACACACACACTCCAGGCCACTCCCGGCCATCCCAATCACACACTCCAGGCCACTCCCGGCCAGCCCACACAAACACTCCAGGCCACTCCCGGCCAGCCCACAGACACACTCCAGGCCACTCCCGGCCAGCCCACACACACACTCAAGGCCACTCCCGGCCAGCCCACACTCACACTCCAGGCCACTCCCGGCCAGCCCACACACACACCAGACCACTCCCGGCCAGCCCACACACACACTCCAGGCCACTCCCGGCCAGCCCACACACACTCTCCAGGCCACTCCCGGCCAGCCCACACACACACTCCAGGCCACTCCCGGCCAGCACACACACACACTCCAGGCCACTCCCGGCCAGCCCACACACACACTCAAGGCCACTCCCGGCCAGCCCACACTCACACTCCAGGCCACTCCCGGCCAGCCCACACACACACCAGACCACTCCCGGCCAGCCCACACACACACTCCAGGCCACTCCCGGCCAGTCCACACACACACTCCAGGCCACTCCCGGCCAGCCCACACACACACCAGACCACTCCCGGCCAGCCCACACACACACTCCAGGCCACTCCCGGCCAGTCCACACACACACTCCAGGCCACTGCCGGCCAGTCCACACACACACTCCAGGCCACTCCCGGCCAGTCCACACACACACTCCAGGCCACTCCCGGCCAGCCCACACACACATTCCAGGCCACTCCCGGCCAGCCCACACACACATTCCAGGCCACTCCCGGCCAGCCCACACACACACTCCAGACCAGGCCACTCCCGGCCAGCCCACACACACACACCAGACCACTCCCGGCCAGCCCACACACACTCTCCAGACCAGGCTACTCCCGGCCAGCCCACACACACTCTCCAGGACACTCGCGGCCACCACACACTCACACTCCAGACCACTCTCGGCAAGCCAACACACACACTCCAGGCCACTCCCGGTCAGCCCACACACTCACTCCAGGCCACTCCTGGCCAGCCCACACACACACTCCAGGCCATTCCCGACCAGCCCACACACACACTCCAGGCCACTCCCGGCCAGCCCACACACACACTCCAGGCCACTCCCGGTCAGCCCACACACTCACTCCAGGCCACTCCTGGCCAGCCCACACACACACTCCAGGCCACTCCGGGCCAGCTCACACACACACTCCAGGTCACTCCCGGCCAGTCCACACACACACACACGAGGCCACTCCCGGCCAGCCCACACACACACACTCCAGGCCACTCCCGGCCAGCCCACACTCACACTCCAGGCCTCTCCCGGCCAGCACACACACACACTCCAGGCCACTCCCGGCCAGTCCACACTCACACTCCAGGCCACTCCCGGCCAGCCCACACACACACTACAGGCCACTCCCGGCCAGCCCACACACACAGTCCAGGCCAGGCCACTCCCGGCCAGCCCACACACACACTCCCGGCCACTCCCGGCCACCCCACACACACGCTCCAGGCCAGGCCACTCCCGTCCTGCCCACACACACACTCCAGGCCACTCCCGGCCAGCCCACACACACACTCCCGGCCAGTCTCGGCCAGCCCACACACACGCTCCAGGCCAGGCCACTCACGGCCAGCCCACACACACACTCCCGGCCACTCCCGGCCAGCCCACACACACACTCCAGGCCACTCCCGGCCAGCCCACACACACTCCAGGCCATTCCCGGCCAGCCCACACACACACTCCAGGCCACTCCCGGCCAGCCCACACACACACTCCAGGCCACTCCCGGCCAGCCCACACACACACTCCAGGCCACTCCCGGCCAGCCCACACACACACCAGACCACTCCCGGCCAGCCCACACACACTCTCCAGACCAGGGTACTCCCGGCCAGCCCACACACACTCCAGGCCAGGCCACTCCCGGCCAGCCCACACACACTCCAGGCCAGGCCACTCCCGGCCAGCCCACACACACACTCCAGGCCACTCCCGGCAAGCCCACACACACACTCCAGGCCACTCCCGGCCAGCCCACACTAACACTCCAGGCCACTCCCGGCCAGTCCACACTCACACTCCAGGCCACTCCCGGCCAGCCCACACACACACTCCAGGCCACTCCCGGCCAGCCCACACACACACTCCAGGCCACTCCCGGCCAGTCCACACTCACACTCCAGGCCACTCCCGGCCAGCCCACACACACACTCCAGGCCACTCCCGGCCAGCCCACACACACACTCCCGGCCACTCCCGGCAAGCCCACACACACACTCCAGGCCACTCCCGGCCAGCCCACACTCACACTCCAGGCCACTCCCGGCCAGTCCACACTCACACTCCAGGCCACTCCCGGCCAGCCCACACACACACTCCAGGCCACTCCCGGCCAGCCCACACACACACTCCAGGCCACTCCCGGCCAGCCCACACAAACACTCCAGGCCACTCCCGGCCAGCCCACACACACACTCCAGGCCACTCCCGGCCAGCCCACACACACACTCAAGGCCACTCCCGGCCAGCCCACACTCACACTCCAGGCCACTCCCGGCCAGCCCACACACACACCAGACCACTCCCGGCCAGCCCACACACACACTCCAGGCCACTCCCGGCCAGCCCACACACACTCTCCAGGCCACTCCCGGCCAGCCCACACACACACTCCAGGCCACTCCCGGCCAGCACACACACACACTCCAGGCCACTCCCGGCCAGCCCACACACACACTCAAGGCCACTCCCGGCCAGCCCACACTCACACTCCAGGCCACTCCCGGCCAGCCCACACACACACCAGACCACTCCCGGCCAGCCCACACACACACTCCAGGCCACTCCCGGCCAGTCCACACACACACTCCAGGCAACTCCCGGCCAGCCCACACACACACCAGACCACTCCCGGCCAGCCCACACACACACTCCAGGCCACTCCCGGCCAGTCCACACACACACTCCAGGCCACTGCCGGCCAGTCCACACACACACTCCAGGCCACTCCCGGCCAGTCCACACACACACTCCAGGCCACTCCCGGCCAGCCCACACACACATTCCAGGCCACTCCCGGCCAGCCCACACACACATTCCAGGCCACTCCCGGCCAGCCCACACACACACTCCAGACCAGGCAACTCCCGGCCAGCCCACACACACACCAGACCACTCCCGGCCAGCCCACACACACTCTCCAGACCAGGCTACTCCCGGCCAGCCCACACACACTCTCCAGGACACTCGCGGCCACCACACACTCACACTCCAGACCACTCTCGGCAAGCCAACACACACACTCCAGGCCACTCCCGGTCAGCCCACACACTCACTCCAGGCCACTCCTGGCCAGCCCACACACACACTCCAGGCCATTCCCGACCAGCCCACACACACACTCCAGGCCACTCCCGGCCAGCCCACACACACACTCCAGGCCACTCCCGGTCAGCCCACACACTCACTCCATGCCACTCCTGGCCAGCCCACACACACACTCCAGGCCACTCCGGGCCAGCTCACACACACACTCCAGGTCACTCCCGGCCAGTCCACACACACACACGAGGCCACTCCCGGCCAGCCCACACACACACACTCCAGGCCACTCCCGGCCAGCCCACACTCACACTCCAGGCCTCTCCCGGCCAGCACACACACACACTCCAGGCCACTCCCGGCCAGTCCACACTCACACTCCAGGCCACTCCCGGCCAGCCCACACACACACTACAGGCCACTCCCGGCCAGCCCACACACACAGTCCAGGCCAGGCCACTCCCGGCCAGCCCACACACCCACTCCCGGCCACTCCCGGCCACCCCACACACACGCTCCAGGCCAGGGTACTCCCGGCCAGCCCACACACACTCCAGGCCAGGCCACTCCCGGCCAGCCCACACACACTCCAGGCCAGGCCACTCCCGGCCAGCCCACACACACACTCCAGGCCACTCCCGGCAAGCCCACACACACACTCCAGGCCACTCCCGGCCAGCCCACACTAACACTCCAGGCCACTCCCGGCCAGTCCACACTCACACTCCAGGCCACTCCCGGCCAGCCCACACACACACTCCAGGCCACTCCCGGCCAGCCCACACACACACTCCAGGCCACTCCCGGCCAGTCCACACTCACACTCCAGGCCACTCCCGGCCAGCCCACACACACACTCCAGGCCACTCCCGGCCAGCCCACACACACTCTCCAGACCAGGGTACTCCCGGCCAGCCCACACACACTCCAGGCCAGGCCACTCCCGGCCAGCCCACACACACTCCAGGCCAGGCCACTCCCGGCCAGCCCACACACACACTCCAGGCCACTCCCGGCAAGCCCACACACACACTCCAGGCCACTCCCGGCCAGCCCACACACACACCAGACCACTCCCGGCCAGCCCACACACACACTCCAGGCCACTCCCGGCCAGCCCACACACACTCTCCAGGCCACTCCCGGCCAGCCCACACACACACTCCAGGCCACTCCCGGCCAGCACACACACACACTCCAGGCCACTCCCGGCCAGCCCACACACACACTCAAGGCCACTCCCGGCCAGCCCACACTCACACTCCAGGCCACTCCCGGCCAGCCCACACACACACCAGACCACTCCCGGCCAGCCCACACACACACTCCAGGCCACTCCCGGCCAGTCCACACACACACTCCAGGCAACTCCCGGCCAGCCCACACACACACCAGACCACTCCCGGCCAGCCCACACACACACTCCAGGCCACTCCCGGCCAGTCCACACACACACTCCAGGCCACTGCCGGCCAGTCCACACACACACTCCAGGCCACTCCCGGCCAGTCCACACACACACTCCAGGCCACTCCCGGCCAGCCCACACACACATTCCAGGCCACTCCCGGCCAGCCCACACACACATTCCAGGCCACTCCCGGCCAGCCCACACACACACTCCAGACCAGGCAACTCCCGGCCAGCCCACACACACACCAGACCACTCCCGGCCAGCCCACACACACTCTCCAGACCAGGCTACTCCCGGCCAGCCCACACACACTCTCCAGGACACTCGCGGCCACCACACACTCACACTCCAGACCACTCTCGGCAAGCCAACACACACACTCCAGGCCACTCCCGGTCAGCCCACACACTCACTCCAGGCCACTCCTGGCCAGCCCACACACACACTCCAGGCCATTCCCGACCAGCCCACACACACACTCCAGGCCACTCCCGGCCAGCCCACACACACACTCCAGGCCACTCCCGGTCAGCCCACACACTCACTCCAGGCCACTCCTGGCCAGCCCACACACACACTCCAGCCCACTCCGGGCCAGCTCACACACACACTCCAGGTCACTCCCGGCCAGTCCACACACACACACGAGGCCACTCCCGGCCAGCCCACACACACACACTCCAGGCCACTCCCGGCCAGCCCACACTCACACTCCAGGCCTCTCCCGGCCAGCACACACACACACTCCAGGCCACTCCCGGCCAGTCCACACTCACACTCCAGGCCACTCCCGGCCAGCCCACACACACACTACAGGCCACTCCCGGCCAGCCCACACACACAGTCCAGGCCAGGCCACTCCCGGCCAGCCCACACACCCACTCCCGGCCACTCCCGGCCACCCCACACACACGCTCCAGGCCAGGCCACTCCCGTCCTGCCCACACACACACTCCAGGCCACTCCCGGCCAGCCCACACACACACTCCCGGCCACTCTCGGCCAGCCCACACACACGCTCCAGGCCAGGCCACTCACGGCCAGCCCACACACACACTCCCGGCCACTCCCGGCCAGCCCACACACACACTCCAGGCCACTCCCGGCCAGCCCACACACACTCCAGGCCATTCCCGGCCAGCCCACACACACACTCCAGGCCACTCCCGGCCAGCCCACACACACACTCCAGGCCACTCCCGGCCAGCCCACACACACACTCCAGGCCACTCCCGGCCAGCCCACACACACACCAGACCACTCCCGGTCAGCCCACACACACTCTCCAGACCAGGGTACTCCCGGCCAGCCCACACACACTCCAGGCCAGGCCACTCCCGGCCAGCCCACACACACTCCAGGCCAGGCCACTCCCGGCCAGCACACACACACTCCAGGCCAGGCCACTCCCGGCCAGCCCACACACACTTTCCAAGCCACTCCTGGCCAGCCCACACACACACTCCAGGTCACTCCCGGCAGGCCCACACACACACTCCAGGCCACTCCCGGCCAGTCCACACTCACACTCCAGGCCACTCCCGGCCAGCCCACACACACACTCCAGGCCACTCCCGGCCAGCCCACACACACACTCCCGGCCACTCCCGGCAAGCCCACACACACACTCCAGGCCACTCCCGGCCAGCCCACACTCACACTCCAGGCCACTCCCGGCCAGTCCACACTCACACTCCAGGCCACTCCCGGCCAGCCCACACACACACTCCAGGCCACTCCCGGCCAGCCCACACACACACTCCAGGCCACTCCCGGCCAGCCCACACAAACACTCCAGGCCACTCCCGGCCAGCCCACACACACACTCCAGGCCACTCCCGGCCAGCCCACACACACACTCAAGGCCACTCCCGGCCAGCCCACACTCACACTCCAGGCCACTCCCGGCCAGCCCACACACACACCAGACCACTCCCGGCCAGCCCACACACACACTCCAGGCCACTCCCGGCCAGCCCACACACACTCTCCAGGCCACTCCCGGCCAGCCCACACACACACTCCAGGCCACTCCCGGCCAGCACACACACACACTCCAGGCCACTCCCGGCCAGCCCACACACACACTCAAGGCCACTCCCGGCCAGCCCACACTCACACTCCAGGCCACTCCCGGCCAGCCCACACACACACCAGACCACTCCCGGCCAGCCCACACACACACTCCAGGCCACTCCCGGCCAGTCCACACACACACTCCAGGCAACTCCCGGCCAGCCCACACACACACCAGACCACTCCCGGCCAGCCCACACACACACTCCAGGCCACTCCCGGCCAGTCCACACACACACTCCAGGCCACTGCCGGCCAGTCCACACACACACTCCAGGCCACTCCCGGCCAGTCCACACACACACTCCAGGCCACTCCCGGCCAGCCCACACACACATTCCAGGCCACTCCCGGCCAGCCCACACACACATTCCAGGCCACTCCCGGCCAGCCCACACACACACTCCAGACCAGGCAACTCCCGGCCAGCCCACACACACACCAGACCACTCCCGGCCAGCCCACACACACTCTCCAGACCAGGCTACTCCCGGCCAGCCCACACACACTCTCCAGGACACTCGCGGCCACCACACACTCACACTCCAGACCACTCTCGGCAAGCCAACACACACACTCCAGGCCACTCCCGGTCAGCCCACACACTCACTCCAGGCCACTCCTGGCCAGCCCACACACACACTCCAGGCCATTCCCGACCAGCCCACACACACACTCCAGGCCACTCCCGGCCAGCCCACACACACACTCCAGGCCACTCCCGGTCAGCCCACACACTCACTCCATGCCACTCCTGGCCAGCCCACACACACACTCCAGGCCACTCCGGGCCAGCTCACACACACACTCCAGGTCACTCCCGGCCAGTCCACACACACACACGAGGCCACTCCCGGCCAGCCCACACACACACACTCCAGGCCACTCCCGGCCAGCCCACACTCACACTCCAGGCCTCTCCCGGCCAGCACACACACACACTCCAGGCCACTCCCGGCCAGTCCACACTCACACTCCAGGCCACTCCCGGCCAGCCCACACACACACTACAGGCCACTCCCGGCCAGCCCACACACACAGTCCAGGCCAGGCCACTCCCGGCCAGCCCACACACCCACTCCCGGCCACTCCCGGCCACCCCACACACACGCTCCAGGCCAGGGTACTCCCGGCCAGCCCACACACACTCCAGGCCAGGCCACTCCCGGCCAGCCCACACACACTCCAGGCCAGGCCACTCCCGGCCAGCCCACACACACACTCCAGGCCACTCCCGGCAAGCCCACACACACACTCCAGGCCACTCCCGGCCAGCCCACACTAACACTCCAGGCCACTCCCGGCCAGTCCACACTCACACTCCAGGCCACTCCCGGCCAGCCCACACACACACTCCAGGCCACTCCCGGCCAGCCCACACACACACTCCAGGCCACTCCCGGCCAGTCCACACTCACACTCCAGGCCACTCCCGGCCAGCCCACACACACACTCCAGGCCACTCCCGGCCAGCCCACACACACTCTCCAGACCAGGGTACTCCCGGCCAGCCCACACACACTCCAGGCCAGGCCACTCCCGGCCAGCCCACACACACTCCAGGCCAGGCCACTCCCGGCCAGCCCACACACACACTCCAGGCCACTCCCGGCAAGCCCACACACACACTCCAGGCCACTCCCGGCCAGCCCACACACACACTCCAGGCCACTCCCGGCCAGCCCACACAAACACTCCAGGCCACTCCCGGCCAGCCTACACACACACTCCAGGCCACTCCCGGCCAGCCCACACACACACTCAAGGCCACTCCCGGCCAGCCCACACTCACACTCCAGGCCACTCCCGGCCAGCCCACACACACACCAGACCACTCCCGGCCAGCCCACACACACACTCCAGGCCACTCCCGGCCAGCCCACACACACTCTCCAGGCCACTCCCGGCCAGCCCACACACACACTTCAGGCCACTCCCGGCCAGCACACACACACACTCCAGGCCACTCCCGGCCAGCCCACACACACACTCAAGGCCACTCCCGGCCAGCCCACACTCACACTCCAGGCCACTCCCGGCCAGCCCACACACACACCAGACCACTCCCGGCCAGCCCACACACACACTCCAGGCCACTCCCGGCCAGTCCACACACACACTCCAGGCAACTCCCGGCCAGCCCACACACACACCAGACCACTCCCGGCCAGCCCACACACACACTCCAGGCCACTCCCGGCCAGTCCACACACACACTCCAGGCCACTGCCGGCCAGTCCACACACACACTCCAGGCCACTCCCGGCCAGTCCACACACACACTCCAGGCCACTCCCGGCCAGCCCACACACACATTCCAGGCCACTCCCGGCCAGCCCACACACACATTCCAGGCCACTCCCGGCCAGCCCACACACACACTCCAGACCAGGCAACTCCCGGCCAGCCCACACACACACCAGACCACTCCCGGCCAGCCCACACACACTCTCCAGACCAGGCTACTCCCGGCCAGCCCACACACACTCTCCAGGACACTCGCGGCCACCACACACTCACACTCCAGACCACTCTCGGCAAGCCAACACACACACTCCAGGCCACTCCCGGTCAGCCCACACACTCACTCCAGGCCACTCCTGGCCAGCCCACACACACACTCCAGGCCATTCCCGACCAGCCCACACACACACTCCAGGCCACTCCCGGCCAGCCCACACACACACTCCAGGCCACTCCCGGTCAGCCCACACACTCACTCCAGGCCACTCCTGGCCAGCCCACACACACACTCCAGCCCACTCCGGGCCAGCTCACACACACACTCCAGGTCACTCCCGGCCAGTCCACACACACACACGAGGCCACTCCCGGCCAGCCCACACACACACACTCCAGGCCACTCCCGGCCAGCCCACACTCACACTCCAGGCCTCTCCCGGCCAGCACACACACACACTCCAGGCCACTCCCGGCCAGTCCACACTCACACTCCAGGCCACTCCCGGCCAGCCCACACACACACTACAGGCCACTCCCGGCCAGCCCACACACACAGTCCAGGCCAGGCCACTCCCGGCCAGCCCACACACCCACTCCCGGCCACTCCCGGCCACCCCACACACACGCTCCAGGCCAGGCCACTCCCGTCCTGCCCACACACACACTCCAGGCCACTCCCGGCCAGCCCACACACACACTCCCGGCCACTCTCGGCCAGCCCACACACACGCTCCAGGCCAGGCCACTCACGGCCAGCCCACACACACACTCCCGGCCACTCCCGGCCAGCCCACACACACACTCCAGGCCACTCCCGGCCAGCCCACACACACTCCAGGCCATTCCCGGCCAGCCCACACACACACTCCAGGCCACTCCCGGCCAGCCCACACACACACTCCAGGCCACTCCCGGCCAGCCCACACACACACTCCAGGCCACTCCCGGCCAGCCCACACACACACCAGACCACTCCCGGTCAGCCCACACACACTCTCCAGACCAGGGTACTCCCGGCCAGCCCACACACACTCCAGGCCAGGCCACTCCCGGCCAGCCCACACACACTCCAGGCCAGGCCACTCCCGGCCAGCACACACACACTCCAGGCCAGGCCACTCCCGGCCAGCCCACACACACTTTCCAAGCCACTCCTGGCCAGCCCACACACACACTCCAGGTCACTCCCGGCAGGCCCACACACACACTCCAGGCCACTCCCGGCCAGCCCACACACACACTCCAGGTCACTCCCGGCCAGTCCACACACACACACGAGGCCACTCCCGGCCAGCCCACACACACACTCCAGGCCACTCCCGGCCATCCCAATCACACACTCCAGGCCACTCCCGGCCAGCCCACACTCACACTCCAGGCCTCTCCCGGCCAGCCCACACACACACTCCAGGCCACTCCCGGCCAGCTCACACACACACTCCAGGCCACTCCCTGCCAGCCCACACACACACTCCAGGCCACTCCCGGCCATCCCAATCACACACTCCAGGCCACTCCCGGCCAGCCCACACTCACACTCCAGGCCTCTCCCGGCCAGCCCACACACACACACTCCAGGCCACTCCCGGCCAGCCCACACACACAGTCCAGGCCACTCCCGGCCAGCCCACACACACACTCCAGGCCACTCCCGGCCAGTCGACACACACACTCCAGGCCACTCCCGGCCAGCCCACACACACACTCCAGGCCACTCCCGGCCAGCCCACACACACACTCCAGGCCACTCCCGGCCAGCCCACACACACACTCCAGGCCACTCCCGGCCAGCCCACACACACACTCCAGGCCAGGCCACTCCCGGCCAGCCCACACACACACTCCAGGCCACTCCCGGCCAGCCCACACATACACTCCAGGCTACTCCCGGCCAGCCCACACACACACTCCCGGCCACTCCCGGCCAGCCCCCACACACACACTCCATACCACTCCCGGCCTGCCCACACACACACTCCAGGCCACTCCCGGCCTGCCCACACACACCCTCCAGGCCACTCCCGGCCAGCCCACACACACGCTCCAGGCCAGGCCACTCACGGCCAGCCCACACACACACTCCAGGCCACTCCCGGCCAGTCCACACTCACACTCCAGGCCACTCCCGGCCAGCCCACACACACACTCCAGGCCACTCCCGGCCATCCCACACACACACTCCAGGCCACTCCCGGCCAGCCCATACACACACACGAGGCCACTCCCGGCCAGACCACACACACTCGCGGCCACTCCCAGCCAGCGCACACACACACTCCAGGCCACTCCCAGCCAGCCCACACACACACTCCAGGCCACTCCTGGCCAGCCCACACACACACTCCAGGACACTCGTGGCCACCACACACTCACACTCCAGACCACTCTCGGCAAGCCCACACACACACTCCAGGCCACTCCCGGCCAGCCCACACACACACTCCAGGCCACTCCCGGCCAGCCCACACACACACTCCAGGCCACTCCCGGCCAGCCCACACACACACTCCAGGCAAGGCCACTCCCGGCCAGCCCACACACACTCCAGACCAGGCTACACCCGGCCAGCCCACACACACACTCCAGGACACTCGTGGCCAGCCCACACACACACTCCAGGCCACTCCCGGCCAGCCCACACACACACTCCAGGCCACTCCCGGCCAGCCCACACACACACTCCAGGCCACTCCCGGCCAGCAAAAAACACACACACTCCAGGCCTCTCCCGGCCAGCCCACACACACACTCCAGGTCACTCCCGGCCAGCCCACACACACACTCCAAGCCACTCCCGGCCAGCCCACACACACACTCCAGGCCTCTTCCGGCCAGCCCACACACACACTCCCGGTCACTCCCGGCCAGCCCACACACACACTCCAAGCCACTCCCGGCCAGCCCAAACACACACTCCAGGACACTCCCGGCCAGCCCACACACACACTCCAAGCCACTCCCGGCCAGCCCACACACACACTCCAGGCCACTCCCGGCCAGCCCACACACACACTCCAGGCCTCTCCCGGCCAGCCCACACACACACTCCAGGCCTCTCCCGGCCAGCCCACACACACACTCCAGGTCACTCCCGGCCAGCCCACACACACACTCCAGGCCACTCCCGGCCAGCCCACACACACACTCCAGGCCACTCCCGGCCAGCCCACACACACACTCCAGGACACTCCCGGCCAGCCCACACACACACTCCAGGCCTCTCCCGGCCAGCCCACACACACACTCCAGGTCACTCCCGGCCAGCTCACACACACACTCCAGGCCACTCCCGGCCAGCCCACACACTCACTCCGGGCCACTCCCGGCCAGCCCACACAAACACTCCCGTCCACTCCCGGCCGGCCCACAGACACACTCCAGGCCACTCCCGGCCAGCCCACACACACACTCCAGGCCACACCCGGCCAGCCCACACAAACACTCCCGTCCACTCCCGGCCGGCCCACACACACACTCCAGGCCACTCCCGGCCAGCCCACACACACACCCCAGGTCACTCCAGGCCAGTCCACACACACACATTCCAAGCCAGTGCCGGCCAGCCCACACACACACTCCAGGACACTCCCGGCCAGCCCACACACACACTCCAGGCCACTCCCGGCCAGCCCACACACACACTCCAGGCCACTCCCGGCCAGCCCACACACACACTCCAGGCCACGCCCGGCCAGCCCACACACACACTCCAGGCCACTCCCAGCCGGCCCACACACACACTCCAGGCCACTCCCGGCCAGCCCACACACACACTCCAGGCCAATCCCGACCAGTCCACACACACACTCCAGGCCACTCCCGGCCAGCCCACACACAGACTCCAGGCCACTCCCGGCCAGTCCACACACACACTCCAGGCCACTCCCGGCCAGCCCACACACACACTCCAAGCCACTCCCGGCCAGCCCACACACACACTCCAGGTCACTCCTGGCCAGCCCACACACACACTCCAGGCCACTCCCGGCCAGCCCACACACACACCCCAGGCCACTCCCGGCCAGCCCACACACACACTCCAGGCCACTCCCGGCCAGCCCACACACACACTCCAGGCCACTCCCGGCCAGCCCACACACACACTCCAGGCCACTCCCGGCCAGCCCACACACACACTCCAGGCCACTCCCGGCCAGCCCACACACACACTCCAGGCCACTCCAGGCCAGCCCACACACACACTCCAGGCCACTGCCGGCCAGCCCTCACACACACTCCATGCCACTCCCGGCCAGCCCACACACACACTCCAGGCCACTCCCGGCCAGCCAACACACACACTCCCGGCCACTCCCGGTCAGCCCACACACACACTCCAGGCCACTCCCGGCCAGTCCACACACACACTCCAGGCCGCTCCCGGCCAGCCCACACACACACTCCAGGCCACTCCCGGCCAGCCAACACACACACTCCCGGCCACTCCCGGTCAGCCCACACACACACTCCAGGCTACTCCCGGCCAGCCCACACACACACTCCAGGCCACTCCCGGCCAGCCCACACACACACTCCATGCCACTCCCGGCCAGCCCACACACAGACCCCAGGCCAGGCCACTCCCGGCCAGCCCACACACACACTCCAGGCCACTCCCGGCCAGCCCACACACACACTCCAGGCCACTCCCGGCCAGTCCACACACACACTCCGGGCCACTCCCGGCCAGACCACACACACTCCCGGCCACCCGGCGAGCCCACACACACACTCCAGGCTACTCCCGACCAGCCCACACACACACTCCAGGCCACTCCCGGCCAGCCCACACACACTCCAGGCCACTCCCGGCCAGCCCTCACACACACTCCCGTCCCACACACACACTTCAGGCCACTCCCGGCCAGCCCAAACACACACTCTATGCCACTCCCGGCCAGCCCACACACACACTCCAGGCCACTCCCGGTCAGCCCACACACACACTCCCGGCTACTCCCGGCCAGCCCACACACACACTCCAGGCCACTCCCGGGCAGCCCACACACACACTCCCGGCCACTCCCGGCCAGCCCACACACACACTCCAGGCCACTCCTGGCCAGCCCACACACACTCCAGGCCACTCCCGGCCAGCCCACACACACACTCCAGGCAACTCCCGGCCAGCCCACACACACACTCCAGGCCACTCCCGGCCAGCCCACACACACACTCCAGGCCACTCCCGGCCAGCCCACACACACACTCCAGGGCACTCCCGGCCAGACCACACACACTCGCGGCCACTCCCAGCCAGCGCACACACACTCCAGGCCGCTCCCAGCCAGCCCACACACACACTCCAGGGCACTCCCGGCCAGACCACACACACTCGCGGCCACTCCCAGCCAGCCCACACACACACTCCAGGCCACTCCGGCCAGCCCACACACACACTCCAGGGCACTCCCGGCCAGACCACACACACTCGCGGCCACTCCCAGCCAGCGCACACACACACTCCAGGCCACTCCCAGCCAGCCCACACACACACTCCAGACCACCCCCAGCCAGCCCACACACACACTCCAGACCACTCCCAGCCAGCCCACACACACACTCCAGGCCACTCCCGGCCAGCCCACACACACACTCCAGGCCACTCCCGGCCAGCCCACACACACTCCAGGCCACTCCCGGCCAGTCCACACACACACTCCAGGCCACTCTCGGCCAGGCCACTCCCGGCCAGCCCACACAGACACTCCATGCCACTCTCGGCCAGCCCACACACACACTCCAGGCAACTCCCGGCAGCCCACACACACACTCCAAGCCACTCCCGGCCAGCCCACACACACTCCAGGTCACTCCCGGCCAGCCCACACACACACTCCAGGCCACTCCCGGCCAGTCCACACACACACTCCAGGCCACTACCGGCCAGTCCACACACACTCCAGACCACTCCCAGCCTGCCCACACACACACTCCAGGCCACTCCCGGCCAGCCCACACACACACTCCAGGCCACTCCCGGCCAGCCCACACACACTCCAGGCCACTCCCGGCCAGTCCACACACACACTCCAGGCCACTCTCGGCCAGGCCACTCCCGGCTAGCCCACACAGACACTCCATGCCACTCCCGGCCAGCCCACACACACACTCCAGGCAACTCCCGGCAGCCCACACACACACTCCAAGCCACTCCCGGCCAGCCCACACACACTCCAGGTCACTCCCGGCCAGCCCACACACACACTCCAGGCCACTCCCGGCCAGTCCACACACACACTCCAGGCCACTACCGGCCAGTCCACACACACTCCAGGCCACTCCCGGCCAGCCCACACACACACTCCAGGCCACTCACGGCCAGCCCACACACACACTCCAGGCCACTCCCGGCCAGTCCACACACACTCCAGGCCACTCCCGGCCACCACACACACACTCCAGGCCACTCCCGGCCAGCCCACACACACACTCCAGGCCACTCCCGGCCAGCCCACACACACACTCCAGGCCACTCCCGTCCAGCCCACACGCACACTCCAGGCCACTCCCGGCCAGCCCACACACACACTCCAGGCCAGGCCCGGCCAGCCCACACACACACTCCAGGCCACTCCCGGCCAGCCCACACACACACTCCAGGCCACTCCCGGCCAGCCCACACACACTCTCCAGGCTACTCCCGGCCAGCCCACACACACACTCCAGGCCACTCCCGGCCAGCGCACACACACACTCCAGGCCACTCCCGGCCAGTCCACACACACACTCCAGGCCACTCCCGGCCAGCCCACACAAACACTCCAGGCCACTCCCGGCCAGCCCACACACAGACACTATGCCACTCCCGGCCAGCCCACACACACACTCCAGGCCAGGACACTCACTGCCAGCCCACACACACACTCCAGGCCAGGCCCGGCCAGCCCACACACACACGCCAGGCCACTCCCGGCCAGCCCACACACACACTCCAGGCCACTCCCGGCCAGCCCACACACACACTCCAGGCCACACACGGCCAGCCCACACACACACTCCAGGCAAGGCCACTCTCGGCCAGCCCACACACACACTCCAGGCCAGGCCCGGCCAGCACCCACACACACTCCAGGCCACTCCCGGCCAGCCCACACACACACTCCAGGCCAGGCCACACCCGGCCAGCCCACACACACACTCCAGGCCAGGTCACTCCCGGCCAGCCAACACACACACTCCAGGCCACTCCCGGCCAGTCCACACACACACTCCAGGCCACTCCCGGCCAGCCCACACACACACTCCAAGCCACTCCCGGCCAGCCCACACACACACTCCAGGCCACTCCCGGCCAGCCCACACACACACTCCAGGCCACTCCCGGCCAGCCCACACACACACCCCAGGCTACTCCCGGCCAGCCCACACACACACTCCAGGCCACTCCCGGCCAGCCCACACACACACTCCAGGCCACCCGGCCAGCCCACACACACACTCCAGGCCACTCCCGGCCAGCCCACACACACACTCCAGGCCACTCCCGGCCAGCCCACACACACACTCCAGGCCACTCCAGGCCAGCCCACACACAAACTCCAGGCCACTGCCGGCCAGCCCACACACACACTCCATGCCACTCCCGGCGAGCCCACACACACACTCCAGGCCACTCCCGGCCAGCCAACACACACACTGCCGGCCACTCCCGGTCAGCCCACACACCCACTCCAGGCCACTCCCGGCCAGTCCACACACACACTCCAGGCCACTCCCGGCCAGCCCACACACACACTTAAGGCCACTCCCGGCCAGCCAACACACACACTCCCGGCCACTCCCGGTCAGCCCACACACACACTCCAGGCTACTCCCGGCCAGCCCACACACACACTCCAGGCCACTCCCGGCCAGCCCACACACACACTCCATGCCACTCCCGGCCAGCCCACACACAGACCCCAGGCCAGGCCACTCCCGGCCAGCCCACACACACACTCCAGGCCACTCCCGGCCAGCCCACACACACACTCCAGGCCACTCCCGGCCAGTCCACACACACACTCCAGGCCACTCCCGGCCAGACCACACACACTCCCGGCCACCCGGCGAGCCCACACACACACTCCAGGCTACTCCCGACCAGCCCACACACACACTCCAGGCCACTCCCGGCCAGCCCACACACACTCCAGGCCACTCCCGGCCAGCCCTCACACACACTCCCGGCCCACACACACACTTCAGGCCACTCCCGGCCAGCCCACACACACACTCTATGCCACTCCCGGCCAGCCCACACACACACTCCAGGCCACTCCCGGTCAGCCCACACACACACTCCCGGCTACTCCCGGCCAGCCCACACACACACTCCAGGCCACTCCCGGGCAGCCCACATACACACTCCCGGCCACTCCCGGCCAGCCCACACACACACTCCAGGCCACTCCTGGCCAGCCCACACACACTCCAGGCCTCTCCCGGCCAGCCCACACACACACTCCAGGCAACTCCCGGCCAGCCCACACACACACTCCAGGCCACTCCCGGCCAGCCCACACACACACTCCAGGCCACTCCCGGCCAGCCCACACACACACTCCAGGGCACTCCCGGCCAGACCACACACACTCGCGGCCACTCCCAGCCAGCGCACACACACACTCCAGGCCGCTCCCAGCCAGACCACACACACACTCCAGGGCACTCCCGGCCAGACCACACACACTCGCGGCCACTCCCAGCCAGCCCACACACACACTCCAGGCCACTCCGGCCAGCCCACACACACACTCCAGGGCACTCCCGGCCAGACCAGACACACTCGCGGCCACTCCCAGCCAGCGCACACACACACTCCAGGCCACTCCCAGCCAGCCCACACACACACTCCAGACCACTCCCAGCCAGCCCACACACACACTCCAGACCACTCCCAGCCAGCCCACACACACACTCCAGGCCACTCCCGGCCAGCCCACACACACACTCCAGGCCACTCCCGTCCAGCCCACACACACTCCAGGCCACTCCCGGCCAGTCCACACACACACTCCAGGCCACTCTCGGCCAGGCCACTCCCGGCCAGCCCACACAGACACTCCATGCCACTCCCGGCCAGCCCACACACACACTCCAGGCAACTCCCGGCAGCCCACACACACACTCCAAGCCACTCCCGGCCAGCCCACACACACTCCAGGTCACTCCCGGCCAGCCCAAACACACAGTCCAGGCCACTCCCGGCCAGTCCACACTCACACTCCAGGCCACTCCCGGCCAGCCCACACACACACTCCAGGCCACTCCCGGCCAGTCCACACACACTCCAGGCAACTCCCGGCAGCCCACACACACACTCCAAGCCACTCCCGGCCAGCCCACACACACTCCAGGTCACTCCCGGCCAGCCCACACACACAGTCCAGGCCACTCCCGGCCAGTCCACACTCACACTCCAGGCCACTCCCGGCCAGTCCACACACACACTCCAGGCCACTCCCGGCCAGTCCACACACACTCCAGGCCACTCCCGGCCACCACACACACACTCCAGGCCACTCCCGGCCAGCCCACACACACACTCCAGGCCACTCCCGGCCAGCCCACACACACACTCCAGGCCACTCCCGGCCAGCCCACACGCACACTCCAGGTCACTCCAGGCCAGCCCACACACACACTCCAGGCCAGGCCCGGCCAGCCCACACACACACTCCAGGCGACTCCCGGCCAGCCCACACACACACTCCAGGGTACTCCCGGCCAGCCCACACACACTCTCCAGGCTACTCCCGGCCAGCCCACACACACACTCCAGGCCACTCCCGGCCAGCCCACACACACACTCCAGGCCACTCCCGGCCAGTCCACACACACACTCCAGGCCACTCCCGGCCAGCCCACACAAACACTCCAGGCCACTCCCGGCCAGCCCACACACAGACACTATGCCACTCCCGGCCAGCCCACACACACACTCCAGGCCAGGACACTCCCGGCCAGCCCACACACACACTCCAGGCCAGGCCCGGCCAGCGCACACACACACGCCAGGCCACTCCCGGCCAGCCCACACACACACTCCAGGCCACTCCCGGCCAGCCCACACACACACTCCAGGCCACACACGGCCAGCCCACACACACACTCCAGGCAAGGCCACTCTCGGCCAGCCCACACACACACTCCAGGCCAGGCCCGGCCAGCCCACACACACACTCCAGGCCACTCCCGGCCAGCCCACACACACACTCCAGGCCAGGCCACACCCGGCCAGCCCACACACACACTCCAGGCCAGGCCACTCCCGGCCAGCCCACACACACACGCCAGGTCACTCCCGGCCAGCCCACAAACACACTCCAGGCCACAAACGGCCAGCCCACACACACTCCAGGCCACTCCCGGCCAGCCCACACACACACTCCAGGCCACTCCCGGCCAGCCCACACACACACTCCTGGCCACTGCTGGCCAACCCACACACACACTCCAGGCCACTCCCGGCCAGCCCACACACACACTCCAGGCCACTCCCGGCCAGTCCACACACACGCTCCAGGCTACTCCCAGCCAGCCCACACACAAACTCCAGGCCAGGCCACTCCCGGCCAGCCCACACACACACTCCAGGCCAGGCCCGGCCAGCCCACACACACACTCCAGGCCACTCCCGGCCAGTCCACACTCACACTCCAGGCAACTCCCGGCCAGCCCACACACACACTCCAAGCCACTCCCGGCCAGCCCACACACACAGTCCAGGCCACTCCCGGCCAGTCCACACTCACACTCCAGGCCAATCCCGGCCAGCCCACACACACACTCCAGGCCACTCCCGGCCAGCCCACACACACACTCCCGGCCACTCCCGGCCAGCCCACACACACACTCAAGGCAAGGCCACTCTCGGCCAGCCCACACACACACTCCAGGCCAGGCCACTCCCGGCCAGCCCACACACACACTCCAGGCCAGGCCACTCCCGGCCAGCCCACACACACACTCCAGGCCACTCCCGGCCAGCCCACACACACACTCCAGGCCACTCCCGGCCAGTCCACATACACTCCAGGCCACTCAGGGCCAGCCCACACACACACTCCAGGCCACTCTCCCCAGCCCACACACACACTCCAGGCCACTCCCGGCCAGCCGACACACACACTCCAGGCCTCTCCCGGCCAGCCCACATACACTGGAGGCCACACACGGCCAGTCCACACACTCCAGGCCACTCCCGGCCAGCCCACACACACACTCCAGGCCACTCCCGGCCAGCCCACACACACACTCCAGGCCACTCCCGGCCAGTCCACACACACTCCAGGCCACTCCCGGCCAGTCCACATACACTCCAGGCTACTCACGGCCAGCACACACACACACTCCAGGCCACTCCCGGCCAGCCCACACACACACTCCAGGCCACTCCCGGCCAGTCCACACACACTCCAGGCCACTCCCGGCCAGCCCACACACACACTCCAGGCCACTCCCGGCCAGCCCACACACACACTCCAGGCCTCTCCCGGCCAGCCCACACACACACACCAGGCCACTCCCGGCCAGCCCACACACACACTCCAGGCCACTCCCGGCCAGCCCACACACACACTCCCGGCCACTCCCGGCCAGCCCACACACACACTCCAGGCAAGGCCACTCTCGGCCAGCCCACACACACACTCCAGGCCAGGCCACTCCCGGCCAGCCCACACACAAACTCCCGGCCACTCCCGGTCAGCCCACACACACACTCCAGGCTACTCCCGGCCAGCCCACACACACACTCCAGGCCACTCCCGGCCATCCCACACACACACTCCATGCCACTCCCGGCCAGCCCACACACAGACCCCAGGCCAGGCCACTCCCGGCCAGCCCACACACACACTCCAGGCCACTCCCGGCCAGCCCACACACACACTCCAGGCCACTCCCGGCCAGTCCACACACACACTCCAGGCCACTCCCGGCCAGCCCACACACACTCCCGGCCACCTGGCGAGCCCACACACACACTCCAGGCTACTCCCGACCAGCCCACACACACACTCCAGGCCACTCCCGGCCAGCCCACACACACTCCAGGCCACTCCCGGCCAGCCCTCACACACACTCCCGGCCCACACACACACTTCAGGCCACTCCCGGCCAGCCCACACACACACTCTATGCCACTCCCGGCCAGCCCACACACACACTCCAGGCCACTCCCGGTCAGCCCACACACACACTCCAGGCCACTCCCGGTCAGCCCACACACACACTCCCGGCTACTCCCGGCCAGCCCACACACACACTCCAGGCCACTCCCGGGCAGCCCACACACACACTCCCGGCCACTCCCGGCCAGCCCACACACACACTCCAGGCCACTCCTGGCCAGCCCACACACACTCCAGGCCACTCCCGGCCAGCCCACACACACACTCCAGGCAACTCCCGGCCAGCCCACACACACACTCCAGGCCACTCCCGGCCAGCCCACACACACACTCCAGGCCACTCCCGGCCAGCCCACACACACACTCCAGGGCACTCCCGGCCAGACCACACACACTCGCGGCCACTCCCAGCCAGCGCACACACACACTCCAGGCCGCTCCCAGCCAGCCCACACACACACTCCAGGGCACTCCCGGCCAGACCACACACACTCGCGGCCACTCCCAGCCAGCCCACACACACACTCCAGGCCACTCCGGCCAGCCCACACACACACTCCAGGGCACTCCCGGCCAGACCAGACACACTCGCGGCCACTCCCAGCCAGCGCACACACACACTCCAGGCCACTCCCAGCCAGCCCACACACACACTCCAGACCACTCCCAGACAGCCCACACACACACTCCAGACCACTCCCAGCCAGCCCACACACACACTCCAGGCCACTCCCGGCCAGCCCACACACACACTCCAGGCCACTCCCGGCCAGCCCACACACACTCCAGGCCACTCCCGGCCAGTCCACACACACACTCCAGGCCACTCTCGGCCAGGCCACTCCCGGCCAGCCCACACAGACACTCCATGCCACTCCCGGCCAGCCCACACACACACTCCAGGCAACTCCCGGCAGCCTACACACACACTCCAAGCCACTCCCGGCCAGCCCACACACACTCCAGGTCACTCCCGGCCAGCCCACACACACAGTCCAGGCCACTCCCGGCCAGTCCACACACACTCCAGGCAACTCCCGGCAGCCCACACACACACTCCAAGCCACTCCCGGCCAGCCCACACACACTCCAGGTCACTCCCGGCCAGCCCACACACACAGTCCAGGCCACTCCCGGCCAGTCCACACTCACACTCCAGGCCACTCCCGGCCAGTCCACACACACACTCCAGGCCACTCCCGGCCAGTCCACACACACTCCAGGCCACTCCCGGCCACCACACACACACTCCAGGCCACTCCCGGCCAGCCCACACACACACTCCAGGCCACTCCCGGCCAGCCCACACACACACTCCAGGCCACTCCCGGCCAGCCCACACGCACACTCCAGGCCACTCCCGGCCAGCCCACACACACACTCCAGGCCAGGCCCGGCCAGCCCACACACACACTCCAGGCGACTCCCGGCCAGCCCACACACACACTCCAGACCACTCCCGGCCAGCCCACACACACACTCAAGGCCAGGCCCGGCCAGCCCACACACACACTCCAGGACACTCCCGGCCAGGCCACACACACACTCCAGGCCACTCCCGGCCAGCCCACACACACTCTCCAGGCTACTCCCGGCCAGCCCACACACACACTCCAGGCCACTCCCGGCCAGCCCACACACACACTCCAGGCCACTCCCGGCCAGTCCACACACACACTCCAGGCCACTCCCGGCCAGCCCACACAAACACTCCAGGCCACTCCCGGCCAGCCCACACACAGACACTATGCCACTCCCGGCCAGCCCACACACACACTCCAGGCCAGGACACTCCCGGCCAGCCCACACACACACTCCAGGCCAGGCCCGGCCAGCCCACACACACACGCCAGGCCACTCCCGGCCAGCCCACACACACACTCCAGGCCACTCCCGGCCAGCCCACACACACACTCCAGGCCACACACGGCCAGCCCACACACACACTCCAGGCAAGGCCACTCTCGGCCAGCCCACACACACACTCCAGGCCAGGCCCGGCCAGCCCACACACACACTCCAGGCCACTCCCGGCCAGCCCACACACACACTCCAGGCCAGGCCACACCCGGCCAGCCCACACACACACTCCAGGCCAGGCCACTCCCGGCCAGCCCACACACACACGCCAGGCCACTCCCGGCCAGCCCACACACACACTCCAGGCCACAAACGGCCAGCCCACACACACTCCAGGCCACTCCCGGCCAGCCCACACACACACTCCAGGCCACTCCCGGCCAGCCCACACACACACTCCTGGCCACTGCTGGCCAACCCACACACACACTCCAGGCCACTCCCGGCCAGCCCACACACACACTCCAGGCCACTCCCGGCCAGTCCACACACACGCTCCAGGCTACTCCCAGCCAGCCCACACACACACTCCAGGCCAGGCCACTCCCAGCCAGCCCACACACACACTCCAGGCCAGGCCCGGCCAGCCCACACACACACTCCAGGCCACTCCCGGCCAGTCCACACTCACACTCCAGGCAACTCCCGGCCAGCCCACACACACACTCCAAGCCACTCCCGGCCAGCCCACACACACAGTCCAGGCCACTCCCGGCCAGTCCACACTCACACTCCAGGCCAATCCCGGCCAGCCCACACACACACTCCAGGCCACTCCCGGCCAGCCCACACACACACTCCCGGCCACTCCCGGCCAGCCCACACACACACTCAAGGCAAGGCCACTCTCGGCCAGCCCACACACACACTCCAGGCCAGGCCACTCCCGGCCAGCCCACACACACACTCCAGGCCAGGCCACTCCCGGCCAGCCCACACACACACTCCACGCCACTCCCGGCCAGCCCACACACACACTCCAGGCCACTCCCGGCCAGTCCACATACACTCCAGGCCACTCAGGGCCAGCCCACACACACACTCCAGGCCACTCCTTGCCAGCCCACACACACACTCCAGGCCACTCTCCCCAGCCCACCACACACTCCAGGCCACTCCCGGCCAGCCCACACACACACTCCAGGCCTCTCCCGGCCAGCCCACATACACTGGAGGCCACACACGGCCAGTCCACACACTCCAGGCCACTCCCGGCCAGCCCACACACACACTCCAGGCCACTCCCGGCCAGCCCACACACACACTCCAGGCCACTCCCGGCCAGTCCACACACACTCCAGGCCACTCCCGGCCAGTCCACATACACTCCAGGCCACTGACGGCCAGCACACACACACACTCCAGGCCACTCCCGGCCAGCCCACACACACACTCCAGGCCACTCCCGGCCAGTCCACACACACTCCAGGCCACTCCCGGCCAGCCCACACACACACTCCAGGCCACTCCCGGCCAGCCCACACACACACTCCAGGCCTCTCCCGGCCAGCCCACACACACACTCCAGGCCACTCCCGGCCAGCGCACACACACACTCCAGGCCACTCCCGGCCAGCCCACACACACACTCCCGGCCACTCCCGGCCAGCCCACACACACACTCCAGGCAAGGCCACTCTCGGCCAGCCCACACACACACTCCAGGCCAGGCCACTCCCGGCCAGCCCACACACAAACTCCCGGCCACTCCCGGCCAGCCCACGCACACACTCCAGCCCACAGCCGGCCAGCCCACACACACACTCCAGGTCAATCCCGGCCAGTCCACACACACACTCCAGGCCACTCCCGGCCAGCCCACACACACACTCCAGGCCACTCCCGGCCAGCCCACACACACATTCCAGGCCACTCCCGTCCAGCCCACACACACACTCCAGGCCACTCACGGCCAGTCCACACACACTCCAGGCCACTCCCGGCCAGCCCACACACACACTCTAGGCCACTCCCGGCCAGCCCACACACACACTCCAGGCCACTCCCGGCCAGTCCACACACACTCCAGGCCACTCCCGGCCAGCCCACACACACACTCCAGGCCACTCCCGGCCAGCCCACACACACACTCCAGGCCACTCCCGGCCAGCCCACACACACACTCGCGGCCACTCCCGGCCAGCCCACACACACACTCCAGGCCAGGCCACTCCCGGCCAGCCCACACACACACTCCAGGCCAGCCCACTCCCGGCCAGCCCACACACACACTCCAGGCCAGGCCACTCCCGGCCAGCCCACACACAAACTCCCGGCCACTCCCGGCCAGCCCACACACACACTCCAGCCCACACCCGGCCAGCCCACACACACACTCCAGGTCACTCCCGGCCAGCCCACACACACACTCCTGGCCACTTCCGGCCAGTCCACACACACACTCCAGGCCACTCCCGGCCAGCCCACTCACACACTCCAGGCCACTCCCGGCCAGCCCACACACACACTCCAGGCCACTCCCGTCCAGCCCACACACACACTCCAGGCCACTCCCGGCCAGCCCACACACAGACTCCAGGCCAATCCCGGCCACCCCACACACACTCCAGGCCAGGCCACTCACGGCCAGCCCACACACACACTCCTGGCCACTTCCGGCCAGTCCACACACACACTCCAGGCCACTCCCGGCCAGCCCACACACACACTCCAGGCCACTCCCGGCCAGCCCACACACACACTCCAGGCCATTCCCGGCCAGCCCACACACAGACTCCAGGCCACTTCCGGCCAGTCCACACACACACTCCAGGCCACTCCCGGCCAGCCCACACACACACTCCAGACCACTCCCGGCCAGCCCACACACAGACTCCAGGCCACTTCCGGCCAGTCCACACACACACTCCAGGCCACTCCCGGCCAGCCCACACACACACTCAAGGCCACTCCCGGACAGCCCACACACACACTCCAGGCCACTCCCGGCCTGTCCACACACACTCCAGGCCACTCCCGGCCAGTCCACATACACTCCAGGCCACTCACGGCCAGTCCACACACACTCCAGGCCACTCCCGGCCAGCCCACACACACACTCCAGGCCACTCCCGGCCAGCCCACACACACACTCCAGGCCACTCCCGGCCAGTCCACACACACTCCAGGCCACTCCCGGCCAGCCCACACACACACTCCAGGCCACTCCCGGCCAGCCAACACACACACTCCAGGCCACTCGCGGCCAGCCCACACACACACTCCAGGCCACTCCCGGCCAGTCCACACACACACTCCAGGCTACGCCCAGCCAGCCCACACACACACTCCAGGCCAGGCCACTCCCGGCCAGCCCACACACACACTCCAGGCCACTCCCGGCCAGCCCACACACACACTCCAGGCCACTCCCGGCCAGCCCACACACACACTCCAGGCCACTCCCGGCCCACACACACTCTCCCGGCCACTCCCGGCCAGCCCACACACACACTCCAGGCAAGGCCACTCTCGGCCAGCCCACACACATACTCCAGGCCACTCCCGGCCAGCCCACACACACACTCCAGGCCAGCCCACTCCCGGCCAGCCCACACACACACTCCAGGCCACTCCCAGCCAGCCCACACACACACTCCAGGCCAGTGCCACTCCCGGCCAGCCCACACACACACTCCAGACCACTCACGGCCAGCCCACACACACACTCCAGGCCACTCCCGGCCAGCCCACACACACACTCCTGGCCACTTCCGGCTAGTCCACACACACACTCCAGGCCACTCCCGGCCAGCCCACACACACACTCCAGGCCACTTCCGGCCAGTCCACACACACACTCCAGGCCACTCCCGGCCAGCCCACACACAAACTCCAGGCCACTCCCGGACAGCCCACACACACACTCCAGGCGACTCCCGGCCAGTCCACACACACACTCCAGGCCACTCCCGGACAGCCCACACACAAACTCCAGGCCACTCCCGGCAAGCCCACACACACACTCCAGGCCACTCCCGGCCAACCCACACGCACACTCCAGGCCACTCCCGGCCTGCCCACAGACATACTCCAGGCTACACCCGGCCAACCCACACACACTCCAGGCTACTCCCAGCCAGCCCACACACACACTCCAGGCCAGGCCACTCCCGGCCAGCCCAAACACACACTCCAGGCCAGGCCCAGCCAGCCCACACACACACTCCAGGCCAGGCCACTCCCGGCCAGCCCACACACACACTCCAGGCCACTCCCGGCCAGCCCACACTCACACTCCAGGCCACTCCCGGCCAGCACACACACACACTCCAGGCCACTCCCGGCCAGACCACACACGCACTCCAGGCCACTCCCGGCCAGCCCACACACACACTCCAGGCCACTCCCGGCCAGCCCACACACACACTCCAGGCCACTCCCGGCCAGTCCACACACACACTCCAGGCCACTCCCGGCCAGCCCACACACACACTCCAGGCCACTTCCGGCCAGTCCACACACACACTCCAGGCCACTCCCGGCCAGCCCACACACAAACTCCAGGCCACTCCCGGACAGCCCACACACACACTCCAGGCCACTCCCGGCCAGCCCACACACACACTCCAGGCCACTTCCGGCCAGTCCACACACACACTCCAGGCCACTCCCGGCCAGCCCACACACAAACTCCAGGCCACTCCCGGACAGCCCACACACACACTCCAGGCCACTCCCGGCCAGTCCACACACACACTCCAGGCCACTCCCGGACAGCCCACACACAAACTCCAGGCCACTCCCGGCCAGCCCACACACACACTCCAGGCCACTCCCGGCCAACCCACACGCACACTCCAGGCCACTCCCGGCCAGCCCACACACATACTCCAGGCTACACCCGGCCAACCCACACACACTCCAGGCTACTCCCAGCCAGCCCACACACACACTCCAGGCCAGGCCACTCCCGGCCAGCCCACACACACACTCCAGGCCAGGCCCAGCCAGCCCACACACACACTCCAGGCCAGGCCACTCCCGGCCAGCCCACACACACACTCCAGGCCACTCCCGGCCAGCCCACACTCACACTCCAGGCCACTCCCGGCCAGCCCACACACACACTCCAGGCCACTCCCGGCCAGCCCACACACACACTCCAGGCCACTCCCGGCCAGCCCACACACACACACTCCCGGCCACTCCCGGCCAGCCCACACACACGCTCCAGGCCACTCCCGACCAGCCCACACACACACTCCAGGCCACTCCCGGCCTCTCACACACACACTCCACCTTTTATAAGGTTGAACTGTTTGATGTTACTTTTTTTTCCCTTTTTATTCAATGTATTTTGTGGGGGGGGGGGGGGGGGTGGCCTGCACGTACTTTTTTGGTGCGTGCAGGGTTAAAGTAGCGCCCGCCCCAATCGGCGTGGCGCTGGTACCATGTCGTCAAACTTAGCAAAACGATCAGAAATAACTAAGGGATCAGAAACAAATGTGGGGAGTGCCCCAAAACAGCGGGTAGAGCACGGCCCAAACAGAACAGAAAAGGCAACAAAACCTTATCAAATTCCCCGTCAAATCAAAGTGCGAAGATCGGGACCAATAAGGCAACCCACCCCCTGCGGGGCCCAGCCAGCCCGGAAAGCTTCGAGGGTGCCCGTGGTCGAGAAATCAAAGCGGGAGAGCAGCCGGGGGCAGACAACATGGACAAGCTCCACGGCACCCACAGCCCGGCCCTCCGCCACCCAGCCCTTCCCACGGCACCCACAGCCCTCCGCCACCCAGCCCTTCCCACGGCACCCACAGCCCGGCCCTCCGCCACCCAGCCCTTCCCACGGCACCCACAGCCCTCCGCCACCCAGCCCTTCCCACGGCACCCACAGCCCTCCGCCACCCAGCCCTTCCCACGGCTCCCACAGCGCGGCCCACCCCCACCCAGCCCTTCCCACGGCACCCACAGCCCTCCGCCACCCAGCCCTGCCCACGGCACCCACTGCCCGGCCCTCCGCCACCCAGCCCTTCCCACGGCACCCACAGCCCGGCCCTCCGCCACCCAGCCCTGCCCACGGCACCCACTGCCTGGCCCTCCGCCACCCAGCCCTTCCCACGGCACCCACAGCCCGGCCCTCCGCCACACAGCCCTTCCCACGGCACCCACAGCCCGGCCCTCCGCCACCCAGCCCTTCCCACGGCACCCACAGCCCGGCCCTCCGCCACCCAGCACTTCCCACGGCACCCACAGCCCGGCCCTCCGCCACCCAGCCCTTCCCACGGCACCCACAGCCCGGCGTCCTCTTTCCAGCGAGGAGAAGAAGCGGGAGCCGCGGTCCATGTCCGTTAGGAGACGGATCCGGGACCTCACGTACGCGCCGCGGGACCCGGCCAGTTGCAGGCCCCGCAGTGCGCCCCTCTTCTCCCTGTACACCAGCCCCAGGGCCGGGCCTCATCGGGCTGAGCGAGACGTGACTCCAGATCGAGGAGTTCCTCAGCCAATTTGGCGATCGTGGAGTTCCGCCCCGCCGTAGACCCCTTCGTGTACCCCTGACAGAAGGCACGGTTCTGTGCCTTGCCCACATCCCACCGTAGCCGACAGCCCCGCCCATCGCACGGGTGCCCGCCTCAATGGTCATGGTAGGGTGGGCATAGCACTTCACCCCCAGCTGCCGCGTGAGCAGGCGGGAGGGCGAGGGCGCCGCGGGGGCAGCGGAGCGACGGGAGGCTGCCGCCCCCACATAATGTCTTGTCCGCCCTGCCCCCGGCAGTGGAGGATGCCCCCGAGGGGCTGGTCAGAGGGCTGGGAGGACAGGAGGCTGGGCCTGCAGCCCTGAATGGTCACACTCCCACCTCAGGCAGAGGGGTGGGAGGACAGGAGGCTGGGCCTGCAGCCCTGGATGGTCACACTCCCACCTTAGGCAGAGGGGTGGGAGGACAGGAGGCCGGGCCTGCAGCCCCAGGCGGTCCCACTCCCATCTCAGGCAGAGGGGTGGGAGGACAGGAGGCCGGGCCTGCAGCCCCGAATGTTCCCGCTCCCACATCAAGCAGAGGGGTGGGAGGACAGGAAGCTGGGCCTGCAGCCCTGGATGGTCCCGCTCCCACCCCAGGCAGAGGTGTGGGAGGACAGGAGGCCGGGCCTGCAGCTCTGGATGGTCCCAGTCCCACCTCAGGCAGAGGGGTGGGAGGACAGGAGACTGGGCCTGCAGCCCTGGATGGTCCCACTCCCACCTCAGGCAGAGGGGTGGGGGGGCAGGAGGCCGGGCCTGCAGCCCTGGATGTTCCCAGTCCCACCTCAGGCAGAGGGATTGGAGGACAGGAGGCCGGGCCTGCAACCCTGGATGGTCCCAGTCCCACCTCAGGGAAAGGGGTGGGAGGACAGGAGGCTGGGCCTGCAGCCCTCGATGGTCCGAGTCCCACCTCAGGCAGAGGGGTGGGAGGACAGGAGGCCGGGCCTGCAGCCCTGGATGGTCCCACTCCCAACTCAGGCAGAGGGGTGGGAGGACAGGAGGTTGGGCCTGCAGCCCCGGATGGTCCCAGTCCCACCTCAGGCAGAGGGGTGGGAGGACAGGAGGCCGGGCCTGCAGCCGTGGATGGTCCCACTCGCACCTCAGGCAGAGGGGTGGGAGGACAGGAGGCTAGGCCTGCAGCCCTGGATGGTCCCACTCCCACCTCATACAGAGGGGTGTGAGGACAGGAGGCCGGGCCTGCAGCTCTGGATGGTCCCAGTCCCACCTCAGGCAGAGGGGTGGGAGGACAGGAGACTGGGCCTGCAGCCCTGGATGGTCCCAGTCCCACCTCAGGCAAAGGGGTGGGAGGGCAGGAGGCTGGGCCTGCAGTCCTGGATGGTCCCACTCCCACCTCAGGCAGAGGGGTGGGAGGGCAGGAGGTCGGGCCTGCAGCCCTGGATGGTCCCACCCACCTCAGGCAGAGGGGTGGGAGGACAGGAGGCCGGGCCTGCAGCCCTGGATGGTCCCAGTCCCACCTCAGGCAGAGGGGTTGGAGGACAGGAGGCCTGGCCTGCAACCCTGGATGGTCCCAGTCCCACCTCAGGCAGAGGAGTGGGAGGACAGGAGGCTGGGCCTGCAGCCCTCGATGGTCCCAGTCCCACCTCAGGCAGAGGGGTGGGAGGACAGGAGGCCGGGCCTGCAGCCCTGGATGGTCCAACTCCCAACTCAGGCAGAGGGGTGGGAGGACAGGAGGTTGGGCCTGCAGCCCCGGATGGTCCCAGTCCCACCTCAGGCAGAGGGGTGGGAGGACAGGAGGCCGGGCCTGCAGCCGTGGATGGTCCCACTCCCACCTCAGGCAGAGGGGTGGGAGGACAGGAGGCCGGGCCTGCAGCTCTGGATGGTCCCAGTCCCACCTCAGGCAGAGGGGTGGGAGGACAGGAGACTGGGCCTGCAGCCCTGGATGGTCCCACTCCCACCTCAGGCAGAGGGGTGGGAGGACAGGAGGCTGGGCCTGCAGCCCTGGATGGTCCCACTCCCACCTCAGGCAGAGGGGTGGGAGGACAGGAGGCTGGGCCTGCAGCCCCAGGCGGTCCCACTCCCACCTCAGGCAGAGGGGTGGGAGGACAGGAGGCTCGGCCTGCAGCCCTGGATGGTCCCACTCCCACCTCAGGCAGAGGGGTGGGAGGACAGGAGGCTGGGCCTGCAGCCCTGGATGGTCACAGTCCCACCTCAGGCAGAGGGGTGGGAGGACAGGAGGCCGGGCCTGCAGCCTGGATGGTCCCAGTCCCACCTCAGGCAGAGGGGTGGGAGGACAGGAGGCTCGGCCTGCAGCCCTGGATGGTCCCAGTCCCACCTCAGGCAGAGGGGTGGGGGACAGGAGGCTGGGCCTGCAGCCTGGATGATCCCAGCCCCACCTCAGGCAGAGGGGTGGGGGGCAGGAGGCCGGTCCTGCAGCCCTGGATGGTCCCACTCCCACCTCAGGCAGAGGGGTGATCAAACCGTGATCTTTATCAATGATGAGAAGGAGGAAACAGTGGAATTTAAACTGGACAGATATTTCACAGCTGGATTCACACAATACAGACAGCAATGTATCGTAGATTGTGGAAGTGCCACAAATGTTGTCAAATGCAGGACGTGGGGTCCCTCAATGTTTCAATCTTGCTGAGAGACTGTCAGCCCACAGGGACAACATTTCTGTTTAATAGGACTGATGCACAAGTTAAAATAGTTCCGTTTCAAAGTTTTAAATACCCAGTCATTTTTCTGTGCAGCTTTCGGAATCTGTCAGTGGAATTTACTTCACACAGGCAAGTTTAACAAGTGTATGGGGAACTGATTAGAAGTTTTGATGGAGATATTCCTGCATTGTGGAAAGGTGTGAGATCTTTTTAGGGTTGGGAAATGGATTGAGGATCAAAGGAAGCAGTTGTTTTTTAACTACATTAGACTGAGAGCCTTGAAGATTCACAACTTCCATGTGCTGTGAGAAAGGATTGATTAACCAAGGCCTATTATTCAAATACTTCAGACAAGTGAATAAGCTACAGGAACATTGAATACACAGACAGAGACAAGCAGACACCTGTAATCGGAGCTTAAACTTCATGTTTAAATGTGAAGGGCTGAAATAAACAAGAGTCCACCCTGGGATTCGGTGCAATTTGAGTTCTGCTTTTTCAAAAAATAAAAATAACTATCTGCAATGAAAAATTTCTTGGACAGGACAGAGGGATTTTGACTCTGTATTGAAGCCCAGACAGTATTTGTGTTGTGAGTGTTTGATGGGCAGTGTAGATGAAGCTTTACTCTGAAACACTGGAATTCAGTCTCAGGGCTGATTTAATCAAAATGCTTCAGAATAATAATTGATATTGTACATCTCGTGTGTGTCTCAGTGTCAGCTGTGAAACATGTACAGCACAATCTCATCCTGTTTCTGTGTCTCTCTCTGAAATTAGCTGGTCCATTTCCTAAATTACTCCTGACTAGATTTCAAAAGGGCTCCATTGCCTGTGAAGCAGTTTGTGATACCCAAAGGTTATGATAAGTGCTTTAGAAAAGTCTGTCCCCAAGCTGCTGTGAGGATGTTCAGAGTCAGTGTGTGACTTGGGTCACACACAGGCCAGATACACCTCTCCAAGCTAAAGATGGAGAATGGATCTCGCTCCATTTGAAAGATGAATTGACCCAGTCTGTCTGAGTTTGAGTATCTGTGTTTCTCTACACGTGTGTGTGTGTTTGGGGGCGGGGGGGGGGGTTATGTGTGGCATTCTTTACGCGGCACTGGAAGTTACACGGTAGCACAGTGGTTAGCACTGCGGTCTCACAGCTCCACGGTCCCAGGTTCGAATCCCGGCTTGGGTCGCAGCCCGTGCGGAGTCTGCACATTCTCCCCGTGTTTGTTTGGGTTTCACCCCCACAACCCAAAGATGTGCAGGGCAGGTGGATTGGCCACACTAAGTTGCCCCTGAATTGCAAAAATTGAACTGGGCTCTGAATTTATTGTAAAAATCTTTTTATTGCCATTTCTACAATTCTGTGCATTGCGGCTTGTTTACATTTCTCAGAGAGTGAAAAGGCTTTCTCTTACGTTTCTATCGTTACAAACTGTTGCCGTTCAGTTCGGCGTGTCTGCCCCCCCCCCCAACCCCCCTCCCTAACCCTTCCCCTCTCTCCCCCGCAGACCCTCCGTGATGCCCTTCCGGGCCGACCTGGTGTGTGACCCCCCCTGCTCCTTGTTTACCCCCTTACCCCCCTTTCTTTTCTCCCTCCATCGGTTTCAGCCGTGTTCTTTCAGTGGATTGGGGGGGGGGGGTTCCCCCTCCCCATCTCTCTCGGTGGGGGGTCCCCCCTCTCCATCTCTCTCGGTGGGGGTGGGTCCCCTTGACCATCTCTCTCGGTGGGTGGGGGGGGTGTTCCCCCCTCTCCATCTCTCTCAGTGGGGGGGGGGTTCCCTCCTCTCCATCTCTCTCGCTGGGGGTAGTTCCCCCCCCCCTCTCCATTTCTCTCGGTGGGTGGGGGGTCCCTCCTCTCCATCTCTCTCGGTGGGGGGTCCCCCCTCCCCATCTCTCTCGGTGGGGGGGGGTTTCCCCCTCTCCATCTCTCTCGGTGGGGGGGGGGGTCCCCCTCTCCATCTCTCTCGGTGGGGGGGGGGGATTCCCCCCTCCCCATCTATCTCATAGAACATAGAACATTACAGCGCAGTGCAGGCCCTTCGGCCCTCGATGTTACGCCGACCTGTGAAACCACTCTAAAGCCCATCTACACTATTCCCTTATCGCCGATATGTCTATCCAATGACCATTTGAATGCCCTTAGTGTTGGAGAGTCCACTACTGTTGCAGGCAGGGCTTTCCACGCCCTTACTACTCTCTGAGTAAAGAACCTACCTCTGACATCTGTCCTATATCTATCTCCCCTCAATTTAAAGCTATGTCCCCTCGTGCTGGACATCACCATCCGAGGAAAAAGGCTCTCACTGTCCACCCTATCCAATCCTCTGATCATCTTGTATGCCTCAATTAAGTCACCTCTTAACTTTCTTCTCTCGAACGAAAACAGCCTCAAGTCCCTCAGCCTTTCCTCATAAGATCTTCCCTCCATACCAGGCAACATTCTGGTAAATCTCCTCTGCACCCTTTCCAATGCTTCCACATCCTTCCTATAATGCGGCGACCAGAATTGCACGTAATACTCCAAATGCGGCCGCACCAGAGTTTTGTACAGCTGCAACATGACCTCATGGCTCCGAAACTCAATCCCTCTACCAATAAAAGCTAACACACCGTACGCCTTCTTAACAACCCTCTCAACCTGGGTGGCAACTTTCAGGGATCTATGTACATGGACACCGAGATCTCTCTGCTCATCCACACTGCCAAGAGTCTTACCATTAGCCCAGTACTCTGTCTTCCTGTTTTTCCTTAAAAAATCAATCACCTCACACTTTTCTGCATTAAACTCCATTTGCCACCTCTCAGCCCAGCGCTGCAGCTTATCTATGTCCCTCTGTAACTTGTAACATCTTTCCGCACTGTCCACAACTCCACCGACTTTAGTGTCATCTGCAAATTTACTCACCCATCCTTCTACGCCCTCCTCCAGGTCATTTATAAAAATGACAAACAGCAGTGGACCCAAAACAGATCCTTGTGGTACACCACTAGTAACTGGACTCCAGTCTGAACACTTCCCATCAACCACCACCCCTTGTCTTCTTCCAGCTAGCCAATTTCTGATCCAAAATACTAAATCTCCCTGAATCCCATGCTTCCGTATTTTCTGCAGTAGCCTACCGTGGGGAACCTTGTCAAATGCTTTACTGAAATCCATATACACCACATCAACTGCTTTACCCTCATCCACCTATTTCTCACCTTCTCAAAGAACCCTATATGGTTTGTGAGGCACAACCTACCCTTCACAAAACCGTGTTGACTATGTCTAATCAAATTATTCCTTTCCAGATGATTATACACCCTATCTCTTATAAACCTTTCCAAGATTTTGCCCACAACAGAAGTTAGGCTCACTGGTCTATATTTACCGGGGTTGTCTCTACTCTCCTTCTTGAACAAGGGGACAACATTTGCTATCCTCCAGTCTTCTGGCACTATTCCTGTTGACAAAGATGACTTAAAGATCAAAGCCAAAGGCTCTGAAATCTCCTCCCTAGCTTCCCAGAGAATCCTAGGATAAATCGTATCCGGCCCAGGGGACTTATCAATTTTCACCCTTTCCAGAATTGCTAACACCTCCTCCTTATGAACCTCAAGCCCTTCTAGTATAGTAGCCTGAATCTCAGTATTCTCCTCGTCAACATTGTCTTTTTGCTGTGTGAATAGTGATGAAAAATATTCATATAGCACCTCTCCTATCTCCTTGGACTCCAAGCACAACTTCCCACTACTGTCCTTGACTGGCCCTACTCTTACCCTAGTCATTCTTTTATTCCTGACATCTCTATAGAAAGCTATAGAAAGGGTTATCCTTGATCCTACCTTCCAAAGTCTTCTCATGTCCCCTCCTGGCTCTTCTTAGCTCTCTCTTCAGGTCCTTCCTAGCTAACTTGTAACTCTCGAGCGCCCTTACTGAACCTTCATGTCTCATCTTTACATAAGCCTCCTTCCTTCTTCCTCTAGACAAGTGTTTCGACTGCCTTAGTAAACCACGGTTCCCTTGCTCGACCACTTCCTCCCTGCCTGACAGGTACATACTTATCAAGGACACGCAGTAGCTGTTCCTTGAACAAGCTCCACATTTCCATTGTGCCCATCCCCTGCAGTTTTCCTCTCCGTCTCGGTGGGGGTGGGGGGAAGGGTCCCCCTCTCCATCTCTCTCGGTGGGTGGGGGGTTCCCGCCTCTCCATCTCCCTCGGTGGGGGGGTCCCCCCTCTCCATCTCTCTCGGTGGGGGGGGGGTCCACCCTCTCCATCTCTCTCGGTGGGGGCAGGGTCCCCCCTCTCCATCTCTCTCGGCGGGGGGGGAGTTCCCCCCTCTCCATCTCTCCCGGTGGGGGGGGGGTGATTCCACCCTCTCCATCTCTCTCTCGGTGGGGGGGGTTCCCCCCTCTCCATCTCTCCCGGTGGGAGGGGGGTGGTTCAACCCTCTGCATCTCTCTCGGTGGGGGGGGTGGTTCCCCCCTCTCCATCTCTCCCGGTGGGAGGGGGGGGTTCCCCCTTCTCCATCTCTCTCTGTGGGGGGGGTCCCCCTTCTCCATCTCTCTCAGTGGGGGGTCTCCCCTCTACATCTCTCTCGTTGGGGGCAGGGTTCCCCCCTCTCCATCTCTCTCGGTGGGGGCAGGGTTCCCCCCTCTCCATCTCTCTCGGTGGGGGGGACCCCCCTCCATCTCTCTCGGTGGGTGGGGGGTTCCCGCCTCTCCATCTCTCTCGGCGGGGGGGGGGCGGGGTCCACCCTCTCCATCTCTCTCGGTGGGGGGGTGGTTCCACCCTCTCCATCTCTCTCGGTGGGGGGGGGTGGTTCCACCCTCTCCATCTCTCTCTCGGTGGGGGGGGGTTCCCCCTTCTCCATCTCTCCCGGTGGGGGGGGTGGTTCCACCCTCTTCATCTCTCTCTCGGTGGGGGGGGGGTTCCCCCTTCTCCATCACGCTTTGTGGGGGGTCTCCTTCTCCATCTCTCTCGGTGGGGGGGGGGGTTCCCCTTCTCCATCTCTCTCGGTGGGGGGGGGGGAGGGTGTTCTCCCCTCTCCATCTCTCTCGGTCTCTGCGTCTCTCCGTCTCTCTCTGGGACTCTGCCAAATCAAAATCCACAATCAGCAGTCGGCCATTTTCTGTCAGTTCACCGGAGCCATTTTATGTCAGTTCACAATGGCCATTGTATGTCAGTTCACGGTGGCCATTTTATGTCGGTTCACGGGAGCCATTTTATGTCAGTTCACAATAGCCATTTTATGTCAGTTAACAATGGACAGTTCATGTCAGTTCACGGGGGCCTTTTTAGGTCAGGTCGCAATGGCCATTTTATATCAGTTCACGGTGGCCATTTTATGTCAGTTCACAATGGCCATTTTATGTCAGTTCACAACGGCCATTTTATGTCAGTTCACGGTGGCCATTGTATATCAGTTCACAATGGCCATTTTATGTCAGTTCACAATGGCCATTTTCTGTCAGTTCACAATGGCCATTTTATGTCAGTTCACAAAGGCCATTTTATGTCAGTTCACAATAGTCATTTTATGTCAATTTGCAATGGCCATTTTATGTCAGTTCACGGTAGCCATTGTATGTCAGTTCAGAATGGCCATTTTATGTCAATTTGCAATGGACAGTTTATGTCGGTTCACGGGGGCCATTTTATCTTAATCCACGGTGGCCATTTTATGTCAGCTCACGGTGGCCATTTTATGTCAGTTCACAGTGGCCATTTTATGTCAGTTCACAATGGCCATTTTATGTCAGTTCACGGGGGCCATTTTATGTCAGGTCGCAATGGCCATTTTATGTCAGTTCACAATGGACAGTTTATGTCAGTTCACGGGGGCCATTTTATGTCAGTTCACAATGGCCATTTTCTGTCAGTTCACAATGGCCATTTTATGTCAGTTCACAATGGCCATTTTATGTCAGTTCACAATAGTCATTTTATGTCAATTTGCAATGGCCATTTTATAATAGTTCACGGTGGCCATTGTATGTCAGTTCAGAATGGCCATTTTATGTCAATTTGCAATGGGCAGTTTATGTCGGTTCACGGGGGCCATTTTATCTCAATCCACGGTGGCCATTTTATGTCAGCTCACGGTGGCCATTTTATGTCAGTTCACAGTGGCCATTTTATGTCAGTTCACAATGGCCATTTTATGTCAGTTCACGGGGGCCATTTTATGTCAGGTTGCAATGGCCATTTTATGTCAGTTCACAATGGACAGTTTATGTCAGTTCACGGGGGCCATTTTATGTCAGGTCGCAATAACCATTGTATGTCAGTTCAGAATGGACAGTTTATGTCAGTTCACGGGGGCCTTTTTATGTCAGGTCGCAATGGCCATTGTATGTCAGTTCACAATGGACAGTTTATGTCAGTTCACGGGGGCCTTTTTATGTCAGGTCGCAATGGCCATTTTATGTCAGTTCACGGTAGCCATTTTATGTTAGGTCGCAATGGCCATTTTATGTCAGTTCACGGGGGCCATTTTATGTCAGTTCACATTGGCCATTTTATGTCAGTTCACGGGGGCCATTGTATGTCAGTTCACAATGGCCATTTTATGTCAGTTCACGGGGTCCATTTTATGTCAGTTCACAATGGCAATTTTATGTCAGTTCACGGGGGCCATTGTATGTCAGTTCACAATGGCCATTTTATGTCAGTTCACGGGGTCCATTTTATGTCAGTTCACAATGGCCATTTTATGTCAGATCACGGTGGCCATTGCAGGTCAGTTCACAATGGCCATTTTATGTCAGTTCACAATGGCCATTTTATGTCAGTTCATGGTGGCCATTGTATGTCAGTTCACATTGGCCATTGTATGTCAGTTCACAATGGCCATTTTATGTCAGTTTGCAATGGCCATTTTTTCTCAGTTGACGGTGGCCATTTTGTGTCAGTTCACGGTGGCCATTGTATGTCAGTTCACAATGGCCTTTTTATCTCAATTGCGGTGGCCAGTTCATGTTTGGTTCACGGGGGCCATGTTATGTCAGTTCACAGTGGCCATTTTATGTCAGTTCACGGGGTCCATTTTATGTCAGTTCTCAATGGCCATTTTATGTCAGTTCACAATGGCCATTTTATGTCAGTTCACAATGGACAGTTTATGTCAGTTCACGGGCACCCTTTTATGTCAGTTCACAATGGCCATTGTATGTCAGTTCACAATGGCCATTTTATGTCAATTTGCAATGGCCATTTTTTCTCAGTTGACGGTGGCCATTTTGTGTCAGTTCACGGTGGCCAATGTATGTGAGTTCACAATGGCCATTTTATGTCAGTTTGCAATGGCCATTTTATCTCAGTTGCGGTGACCAGTTCATGTTGGTTCACGGGGGCCATGTTATGTCAGTTCACGGTGGCCATTTTATGTCAGTTCATGGTGGCTATTGTATGTCAGTACACAATTGTCATTTTATGTCAGTTCACGGTGGCCATTTTATCTCAGTTCACAGTGGCCATTTTATGTCAGTTCACGGGGGCCATTTTATTCAGTCGATGGGGGCCATTTTATGTCAGTACATGGTGGCCATTTTATGTCAGTTCACGGTGGCCATTGTATGTCAGTTCACGGGGGCCATTGTATGTCAGTTCACAATGGCCATTGTATGTCAGTTCTCAATGGCCATTTTATGGCAGTTCACGGGGGCCTTTTTATGTCAGGTCGCAATGGCCATTTTATGTCAGTTCACGGTAGCCATTTTATGTCAGGTCGCAATGGCCATTTTATGTCAGTTCACGGGGGCCATTTTATGTCAGTTCACATTGGCCATTTTATGTCAGTTCACGGTGGCCATTGTATGTCAGTTCACGGGGGCCATTGTATGTCAGTTCACAATGGCCATTGTATGTCAGTTCTCAATGGCCATTTTATGTCAGTTCACGGGGGCCTTTTTATGTCAGTTCGCAATGGCCATTTTATGTCAGTTCACGGTGGCCATTGTGTGTCAGGTCATGGCGTCCATTGTATGTCAGTTCACAATGGACAGTTTATGTAAGCTCACGGGGGCCATTGTATGTCAGTTCACAATGGCCATTGTATGTCAGTTCTCAATGGCCATTTTATGTCAGTTCACAGTGGCCATTTTATGTCAATTCACGGTAGCCATTGTATACCAGTTCACAATGGCCATGTTATGTCAGTTCATGGTGGCCATTGTATGTCGGTTCACAATGGCCATTTTATGTCAGTTCACGGGGTCTATTTAATGTCAGTTCACGGTGGCCATTTTATGTCAGTTCACAATGGCCATTTTATGTCTGTTCACAATGGCCATTTATGTCAGTTCATGGTGGCCATTGTATGTCAGTTCACAGTGGCCATTTTATGTCAATTCACGGTAGCCATTGTATATCAGTTCACAATGGCCATTTTATGTCAGTTCATGGTGGCCATTGTATGTCAGTTCACAATGGCCATTTTATGTCAGTTCACGGGGTCCATTTTATGTCAGTTCACGGTGGCCATTTTATGTCAGTTCACAATGTCCATTTTATGTCAGTTCACGGTGGCCATTGTATGTCAGTTCACAATAGTCATTTTATGTCTGTTCACAATGGCCATTTTATGTCTGTTCACAATGGCCATTTATGTCAGTTCATGGTGGCCATTGTATGTCAGTTCACCATGGCCATTGTATGTCAGTTCACAAAGGCCATTTTACGTCAGGTTGCAAAGGCCATTGTATGTCAGATCACAATGGCCATTTTATGTCAGTTTGCAATGGCCATTTAATCTCAGTTGCGGTGGCCAGTTCATGTTGGTTCACGGGGGCCATTTTATGTCAGTTCACGGTGGCCATTTTATGTCAGTTCACGGGGGCCATTTTATGTCAGTTCATGGTGGCCATTTTATCTCAGTTCATGGTGGCCATTTTATGTCAGTTCACGGGGGGCATTTTATTCAGTCGAAGGGGCCATTTAATGTCAGTACATGGTGGCCATTTTATGTCAGTTCACGGTGGTCATTTTATGTCGTTTGAAGGTAACCATTTTATTTCAGCTCGCAATGGCCATTTTATGTCAGTTCACGGTGGCCATTGTATGTCAGTTCACGGAGGCCATTTTATGTCAGGTCACGGTGGCCATTTTATGTGAGCTCACGGCAGCCATTTTATGTTCATTTACGGTGGCCATTTTACGTCAGTTCACGGCAGCCATTTTATGTCAGTACACGGTGGGCATTTAATGTCGGTTGAAGGGGTCCATTTTATGTCAGTTCACGGTGGCCATTTTAAGTCAGTTCACGGTGGCCATTTTATGTCAGTTCTCGGTGGCCATTTTAAGTCAGTTCACGGTGGCCATTTTATGTCAGTTCACGTTGGCCATTTTATGTCAGTTCACGGCAGCCATTTTATGTCAGTTCACGGTGGCCATTATATGTCAGTTCCAGGTGGCCATTTTACGTCAGTTCACGGCAGACTTTTTACGTCAGAACACGGCAACCTTTTCTGGCAATTTTCAGCCATCCCACAGCCAGCACTGCCAGTGCTCACCCACACAGCCAGCACTGTCATCGCTCCCCTACACAGCCAGCACTGTCAGTGCTCCCACCACACAGCCAGCACTGTCAGTGCTCCGCCAACACAGCCAGCACTATCAGTGCTCCCACCACACAGCCAGCACTGTCAGTGCTCCCACCACACAGCCAGCACCGTCAGTGCTCCCACCACACAGCCAGCACTGTCAGTGCTCCCACCACACAGCCAGCACTGTCTGTGCTCCCACCACACAGCCAGCACTGTCAGTGCTCCCCACGCAGCCAGCACCGTCAGTGCTCCCACCACACAGCCAGCAGTGTGAGTGCTCCCCCCACACAGCCAGCACTGTCAGTGCTCCCCTACGCAGCCAGCACTGTCAGTGCTCCCCCCACACAGCCAGCACTGTCAGTGTTCCCCCAAACAGCCAGCACTGTCAGTGCTCCCCCCACACAGCCAGCACTGTCAGTGCTCCCCCCACACAGCCAGCACTGTCAGTGCTCCCACCACACAGCCAGCACTGTCAGTGCTCCTACCACACAGCCAGCACTGTCAGTGCTCCACCCTCACAGCCAGCACTGTCAGTGCTCCCACCACACAGCCAGCACGGTCAGTGCTCCCACCACACAGCCAGCACTGTCAGTGCTCCACCGTCACAGCCAGCACTGTCAGTGCTCCCACAACACAGCCAGCACTGTCAGTGCTCCCGCACACAGCCAGCGCTATCAGTGCTCCCCTCGCACAGCCAGCACTGCCAGTGCTACCACCACACAGCCAGCACTGTCAGTGCTCCGCCCACACAGCCAGCACTATCAGTGCTCCCACCACACAGCCAGCACTGTCAGTGCTCCCCACACAGCCAGCACTGTCAGTGCTCCCCACACAGAGACAGCACTGTCAGTGCTCCCACCACACAGCCAGCACTGTCAGTGCTCCCGCCACACAGACAGCACTGTCAGTGCTCCCCCCACACAGCCAGCACTGTCTGTGCTCCCCCCACACATCCAGAACTGTCAGTGCTCCCCCACACACAGACAGCACTGTCAGTGCTCCCCCACACAGCCAGCACTGTCAGTGCTCCCCCCACAAAGCCAGCATTGTCAGTGATCCCAACACACAGCCAGTACAGTCAGTGCTCCCCCTACACAGCCAGCACTGTCAGTGCTCCCCCACACAGCCCCCACTGTCAGTGCTCCCACCCCACACAACCAGCACTGTCAGTGCTCCCCCACACAGCCAGCACTGTCAGTGTTCCCCCCACACAGCCAGCAGTCAGAGCTCCCGCCACACAGCGAGAACTGTCAGTGCTCCCCCACACAGCCAGCACTGTCAGTGCTCCCCTACACAGCCAGAACTGTCAGTGCTCCTACCACACAGCCAGCACTGTCACTGCTCCCACCACACAGCCAGCACTGTCAGTTCCCCCCTCCCACACAGCCAGCACTGTCAGTGCTCCCCCACACAGCCAGCACTGTCAGTGCTCCCACAACACAGCCAGCACTGTCAGTGCTCCCCACACAGCCAGCACTGTCAGTGCTCCCACCACACAGCCAGCACTGTCAGTGCTCCCCCACACAGCCAGCACTGTCAGTGCACCCCCCACAGCCAGCACTGCCAGCGCTCCCCCACAATGCCAGCACTGCCAGTGCTCCCACCACAAAGTCAGCTCTGTCAGTGCTCTCCAGACACAGCCAGCACTGTCAGTGCTCCCACCACACAGCCAGCACTGCCAGTGCTCCACCCCCACTCAGCCAGCACTGTCTGTGCTCTCCCAAACATCCAGCACTGTCAGTGCTGCCCCCACACAGCCAGCAATGTCAGTGCTCCCACCACACAGCCAGCACTGTCAGTGCTCCCCCCACACAGCCAGCGCTGTCAGTGCTCCCACCACACAGCCAGCACTGTCAGTGCTCCCCCACACAGCCAGCACTGTCTGTGCTCCCCCACACAGCCAGCACTGTCATTGCTCACCCACACAGCCAGCACTGTCACTGCTCCCCCACACAGCCAGCACCGTCAGTGCTCTCCCCACACAGCCAGCACTGTCAGTGCTCCCACCGCACAGCCAGCACTGCCAGTGCACCCACCACACAGCCAGCACTGTTAGTGCTCCCCCACACAGCCAGCACTGTCAGTGCTCCCCTCACACAGCCAGCACTGTCTGTGCTCCCCACACAGCCAGCACTGTCTGTGCTCCCCCACAGTGCCAGCACTGTCAGTGCTCCACCCTCACAGCCAGCACTGTCAGTGCTCCCACCGCACAGCCAGCACTGTCAGTGCTCCCACCGCACAGCCAGCACTGTCAGTGCTCCCACCACACAGTCAGAACTGTCAGTGCTCCCCCAACACAGCCAGCACTGTCAGTGCTCCCCACACAGCCAGCACTGTCAGTGCTGCCCCACACAGCCAGCACTGTCAGTGCTCCCCCACACAGCCAGCACTGTCAGTGCTCCCTCACCACACAGCCAGCACTGTCAGTGCTCCCCCCACACACCCAGCACTGTCAGTGCTCCCACCACACAGCCAGCAATGCCAGTGCTCCCACCACACAGCCAGCGCTGTCAGTGCTCCCACCACACAGCCAGCACTGACAGTGCTCCACCACAGAGCCAACACTGTCAGTCCTCCCACCACACAGCCAGCACTGTCAGTGCTCCCGCCACGCAGCCAGCACTGTCAGTGCTCCCACCACACAGCCAGCACTGTCAGTGCTCACACCACACAGCCAGCAATGCCAGTGCTCCCACCACACAGCCAGCACTGTCAGTGCTCCCACCCCACAGAGCCAACACTGTCAGTGCTCCCCTCACACAGCTAGCACTGTCCGTGCTCACCAAACAGCCAGCACTGTCAGTGACCCCCCACATAGCCAGCACTGTCAGTGCTCTCACCCCACACAGCCAGCACTGTCAGTGCTCCACCCTCACAGCCAACACTGTCATTTCTCTCCCACACAGCCAGCACTGTCAGTGCTCCCACCACACAGCCAGCACTGTCAGTGCTCCCCCACAGAGCCAGCACTATCAGTGCTCCCACCACACAGCGAGCACTGTCAGTGCTCCCCCCACACAACCAGCACTGTCAGTGTTCCCCCCACACAGCCAGCACTGTCAGTGCTCCCCACACAGCCAGCACTGTCAGTGCTCCCCTACACAGCCAGCACTGTCAGTGCTTCCACCCAACACAGCAAGCACTGTCAGTGCTCCCACCACACAGCCAGCACTGTCAGTACTCCCACCACACAGCCAGCACTGTCAGTGCCCCCACACCACACAGCCAGCACTATCAGTGCTCCCCACAGCCAGCACTGCCAGTTCTCCACCCACAGAGCTAGCACTGTCAGTGCTCGCCCACACAGCCAGCACTGTCAGTGCTCCACCCTCACAGACAGCACTGTCAGTGCTCCCACCACACAGCCAGCACTTTCAGTGCTCCCCCACAGAGCCAGCACTGTCCGTGCTCCCACTACATAGCCAGCACTTTCAGTGCTCCCACCACACAGCCAGCATTGCCAGTGCTCCCACCACACAGCCAGCACTGTCAGTGCTCCCCCCACACAGCCAGCACTGTCAGTGCTCCCACCATACAGACGGCACTGTCAGTGCTCCCACACACACAGCCAGCACTGTCAGTGCTCCCACCACACAGCCAGCACTGTCAGTGCTCTCCCCACACAGCCAGCACTGTTAGGGCTCCCACAACACAGCCAGCACTGTCAGTGCTCCCACCATACAGACGGCACTGTCAGTGCTCCCACACACACAGCCAGCACTGTCAGTGCTCCCACCACACAGCCAGCACTGTCAGTGCTCTCCCCACACAGCCAGCACTGTCAGTGCTCCCCCACACAGCTAGCATTGTCAGTGCTCCCACCACACAGCCAGCTCAGTCAGTGCTCCCCACACAGCCAGCCCTGTCAGTGCTCCCCCCACAGCCAGCACTGTCAGTGCTCCCCCTACACAGCCAGCATTGCCAGTGTTCCCCCACACAGCCAGCACTGTCAGTGCTCCACCCACACAGCCAGAACTGTCAGTGCTCCCCACACACAGCCAGCACTCTCAGTGCCCTCCCCCACAGGGCCAGCACTGTCAGTGCTCCCACCACACAGCCAGCACTGTCAGTGCTCCCCCACACAGCCAGCACTGTCAGTGCTCTCACCACACAGCGAGCACTGTCAGTGCTCCCACCACACAGCCAGCACTGTCAGTGCTCCCCCAGACAGCCAGCACTGTCAGTGCCCCCACTCCACACAGCCAGCACTGTCAGTGCTCCCCCACAGCCAGCATTGTCAGTGCTCCCACCACACAGCCAGCACTGCCAGTTCTCCACCCGCAGCCAGCACTGAGAGTGCGCCCCACACAGCCAGCACTGCCAGTGCTCTCCTTAAGAGCTAGCACTGTCAGTGCTCCTCCACAGAGCCAGCACTGTCAGTGCCTCCACCACACAACCAGCACTGTCAGTGCTCCCACACACAGCCAGCACTGTCAGTGCTCCCACCACACAGACAGCACTGTCAGTGCTCCCACCACACGGCCAGCACTGTCAGTGCTCCCACCACACAGCCAGCACTGTCTGTGCTCCCCCCACACAGCCAGCACTGTCAGTGCTCCCCCACACAGCCAGCACAGTCGGTGCTCCCCCCATACAGCCAGCACTGTCAGTGCTCTCCCCACACAGACAGCACTGTCAGTGCTCCCACCACACAGCCAGCACTGTCAGTCCTCCCCCCACACTGCCAGCACTGGCAGTGCTCCCCCACACAGACAGCGATGTCAGTGCTCCCCCACACAGCCAGCACTGTCAGTGCTCCCCCACACAGCCAGCACTGGCAGTGCCCTCCCACAGAGCTAGCAGTGTAAGTGCTCACCCACGCAGCCAGCACTGTCAGTGCTCCCACCACACAACCAGCACTGTCAGTGCTCCCACCACACAACCAGCACTGTCAGTGCTCCCACCACACAGCCAGCACTGTCAGTGCTCCCCCACACAGCCAGCACTGTCAGTGCTCTCTCCACACAGCGAGCACTGTCAGTGCTCCCACCACAGAGCCAGCACTGTCAGTGCCGCGCCACACAGCCAGCACTGTCAGTGACCCACCCCACACAGCCAGCACTGTCAGTGCTGCCCCACAGCCAGCATTGTCAGTGCTCCCACCACACAGCCAGCACTGCCAGTTCTCCACACACAGCCAGCACTGAGAGTGCGCCCCACACAGCCAGCACTGCCAGTGCTCTCCCTCAGAGCTAGCACTGTCAGTGCTCCCCCACAGAGCCAGCACTGTCAGTGCCTCCACCACACAACCAGCACTGTCAGTGCTCCCACACACAGCCAGCACTGTCAGTGCTCCCACCACACAGACAGCACTGCCAGTGCTCCCACCACACAGCCAGCACTGTCAGTGCTCCCCCACACAGCCAGCACTGTCGGTGCTCCCCCCCATACAGCCAGCACTGTCAGTGCTCCCACCACACAGCCAGCACTGTCAGTCCTCCCCCCACACTGCCTGCACTGGCAGTGCTCCCCCACACAGCCAGCGATGTCAATGCTCCCCCCACACAGCCAGCACTGGCAGTGCCCTCCCACAGAGCTAGCAGTGTCAGTGCTCCCCCACACAGCCAGCACTGTCAGTGCTCCCACCATACAACCACCACTGTCAGTGCTCCCACCACACAGCCAGCACTGTCAGTGCACCCCCACACAGCCAGCACTGTCAGTGCTCCCACCACACAGCCAGCACTGTCAGTGCTCCCCCCACACAGCCAGCACTGTCAGTTCTCCCCCCACACAGCCAGCACTGTCAGTGTACCCCCCCATACAGCCAGCACTGTCAGTGCTCCCCCACACAGCCAGCACTGTCAGTGCTCCCACCACACAGCCAGCACTGTCAGCCCTCCCCCACACAGCCAGCACTGTCAATGTTCCCCCACACAGCCAGCGCTGTCAGTGCTCCTCCCACACAGCCAGCACTGTCAGTGCTCCCCCACACAGCCAGCACTGTCAGTGCTCCCACCAAACAGCCAGCATTGTCAGTGCTCCCACCACACAGCCAGCACTGTAAATGCTCCTCACACAGCCAGCACTGTCAGTGCTCCCCCACACAGCCAGCACTGTCAGTGCTCCTATCCCACACCGCGAGCACTGTCAGTGCTCCCACCACACAGCCAACACTGTCAGTGCTCCCACCACACAGCCAGCACTGTCAGTGCTCCCCCACACAGCCAGCACTGTCAGTGCTCCCCCCACACAGCCAGAACTGTCAGTGCTCCCCCACACAGCAAGCACTGTCAGTGCTCCCCCACACAGCCAGCACTGTCAGTGATCCCCCCACACAGCCAGCCCTGTCAGTGCTCCCCCCACAGCCAACACTGTCAGTGCTCCCCCACACAGCCAGCATTGCCAGTGTTCCCCCACACAGCCAACACAGTCAGTGCTCCAACCACACAGCCAGCACACTCAGTGCCCCCCACCCCACAGAGCCAGCACTGTCAGTACTCCCACCACACAGCCAGCACTGTCAGTACTCCCCCACACAGCCAGCACTGTCAGTGCTCTCACCACACAGCGAGCACTGTCAGTGCTCCCACCACACAGCCAGCACTGTCAGTGCTCCCCCACACAGCTAGCACTGTCAGTGCTCCCACCACACAGCCAGCTCAGTCAGTGCTCCCCACACAGCCAGCACTGTCAGTGCTTCCCCCACACAGCCAGAACTGTCAGTGCTCCCCCACACAGGAAGCACTGTCAGTGCTCCCCCACACAGCCAGCACTGTCAGTGATCCCCCCACACAGCCAGCCCTGTCAGCCCTCCCCCACACAGCCAGCACTGTCAGTGCTCCCCCACACAGCCAGCACTGTCAGTGCTCCCCCACACAGCCAGAACTGTCAGTGCTCCCCCACACAGCAAGCACTGTCAGTGCTCCCCCACACAGCCAGCACTGTCAGTGATCCCCCCACACAGCCAGCCCTGTCAGTGCTCCCCCCACAGCCAGCACTGTCAGTGCTCCCCCACACAGCCAGCATTGCCAGTGTTCCCCCACACAGCCAACACAGTCAGTGCTCCAACCACACAGCCAGCACTCTCAGTGCCCCCCACCCCACAGAGCCAGCACTGTCAGTACTCCCACCACACAGCCAGCACTGTCAGTGCTCCCCCACACAGCCAGCACTGCCAGTGCTCTCACCACACAGCGACCACTGTCAGTGCTCCCACCACACAGCCAGCACTGTCAGTGCTCCCCCACACAGCTAGCACTGTCAGTGCTCCCACCACACAGCCAGCTCAGTCAGTGCTCCCCACACAGCCAGCACTGTCAGTGCTTCCCCCACACAGCCAGAACTGTCAGTGCTCCCCCACACAGCAAGCACTGTCAGTGCTCCCCCACACAGCCAGCACTGTCAGTGATCCCCCCACACAGCCAGCCCTGTCAGTGCTCCCCCACAGCCAGCACTGTCAGTGCTCCCCCCACACAGCCAGCATTGCCAGTGTTCCCCCACACAGCCAGCACTGTCAGTGCTCCACCCACACAGCCAGAACTGTCAGTGCTCCCCACACACAGCCACCACTCTCAGTGCCCCCCCCCCACAGAGCCAGCACTGTCAGTGCTCCCACCACACAGCCAGCACTGTCAGTGCTCCCCCACACAGCCAGCACTGTCAGTGCTCTCACCACACAGCGAGCACTGTCAGTGCTCCCGCCACACAGCCAGCACTGTCAGTGCTCCCCCACACAGCCAGCACTGTCAGTGCCCCCACCCCACACAGCCAGCACTGTCAGTGCTCCCCACAGCCAGCATTGTCAGTGCTCCCACCACACAGCCAGCACTGCCAGTTCTCCACCCACAGCCAGCACTGAGAGTGCGCCCCACACAGCCAGCACTGCCAGTGCTCTCCCTAAGAGCTAGCACTGTCAGTGCTCCCCACAGAGCCAGCACTGTCAGTGCCTCCACCACACAACCAGCACTGTCAGTGCTCCCACACACAGCCAGCACTGTCAGTGCTCTCACCACACAGCGAGCACTGTCAGTGCTCCCACCACACAGCCAGCACTGTCAGTGCTCCCCCACACAGCTAGCACTGTCAGTGCTCCCACCACACAGCCAGCTCAGTCAGTGCTCCCCACACAGCCAGCACTGTCAGTGCTTCCCCCATACAGCCAGAACTGTCAGTGCTCCCCCACACAGCAAGCACTGTCAGTGCTCCCCCACACAGCCAGCACTGTCAGTGATCCCCCCACACAGCCAGCCCTGTCAGTGCTCCCCCCACAGCCAGCACTGTCAGTGCTCCCCCCACACAGCCAGCATTGCCAGTGTTCCCCCACACAGCCAGCACTGTCAGTGCTCCACCCACACAGCCAGAACTGTCAGTGCTCCCCACACACAGCCAGCAGTCTCAGTGCCCCCCCCACAGAGTCAGCACTGTCAGTGCTCCCACCACACAGCCAGCACTGTCAGTGCTCCCCAACACAGCCAGCACTGTCAGTGCTCTCACCACCCAGCGAGCACTGTCAGTGCTCCCACCACACAGCCAGCACTGTCAGTGCCCCCACCCCACACAGCCAGCCCTGTCAGTGCTCCCCCACAGCCAGCATTGTCAGTGCTCCCACCACACAGCCAGCACTGCCAGTTCTCCACCCACAGCCAGCACTGAGAGTGCGCCCCACACAGCCAGCACTGCAAGTGCTCTCCCTCAGAGCTAGCACTGTCAGTGCTCCCCCACAGAGCCAGCACTGTCAGTGCTCCCACCACACAGCCAGCACTGTCAGTGCTCCCCCCACACAGCCAGCAGTGTCAGTGCTCCCACCACACAACCAGCAATGTCAGTGCTCCCCACACACAGCCAGCAATGTCAGTGCTCCCCCCACACAGCCAGCACTGTCAGTGCTCCCACCACACAGCCAGCACTGTCAGTGCTCCCCCATACAGCCAGCACTGTCAGTGCTCCCACCACAATGCCAGCACTGCCAGTGCTCCCCCACACAGCCAGCACTGTCAGTGCTCCCCCCACACTGCCAGCACTTCCAGTTCTACCCCACACAGCCAGCACTGTCTGTGCTCCCCCCATACAGCCAGCACTGTCAGTGTTCACCCCACACAGCCAGCACTGTCAGTGCTCCCACCACACAGCCAGCACTGTCAGTGCTCCCACCACACAGCCAGCACTGTCAGTGTTCCCCCCACACAGCCAGCACTGTCAGTGCTCCCACCACACAGCCAGCACTGTCAGTGGTCCCCCACACAGCCAGCACTGTCAGTGCTCCACCCATACAGCCAGCACTCTCAGTGTTCCCCCCACACAGCCAGCAATGTCAGTGCTCCCACCACACAGCCAGCACTGTCAGTGCTCCCACCACACAGCCAGCACTGTCAGTGCTCCCCACACAGACAGCACTGTCAGTGCTCCCCCCACACAGCCAGCACTGGAAATGCTCCCGCCAAACTCTGTCTGTGTCTCTGTCTGTGTCGCTGTGTCTCTCTGTGTCTCTGTATCTGTCTCTCTCTCTGTCCCTGTCTCTGTCTATGCCTGTGTCTCTGTCTCGCTCTGTGTCTCTGTCTGTATCTCTGTCTCTGTCCCTGTCTCTGTCTGTGTCCCTGTCTCTGTCTGCGTCTCTGTCTGTTTCTCTGTCTCTGTCTCTGTCTGTGTCCCTGTCTCTGTCTGTGTCCCTGTCTGTGTCTCTGTCTCTGTCTGTGTCCCTGTCTCTGTCTGTGTCCCTGTCTGTGTCTCTGTCTCTGTCTGTGTCCCTGTCTCTGTCTGTGTCCCTGTCTCTCTCTGTGTCTCTGTCTGTGTCTCTGTGTCTGTCTGTGTCTTAGTCTCTGTCTGTGTCTCTGTCTGTATCTCTGTCTGTGTCTCTGTGTCTGTCTGTATCTCTCTCTGTGTCTCTGTGTCTGTCTGTGTCTCAGTCTGTGTCTCTGTCTCAGTCTGTGTCTCTGTGCCTGTCGGTCTCTGTGTCTCACTCTCTGTCTCTGTCTGTATCTCCGTGTCTGTCAGTGTCTCAGTCTCTCTCTCTATCTGGGGCACATTCTGCTGCACAGACTGTGTTTAGGTGTGAGGCACCCACCCAGCTGATCGGCATTGTGGGAGTCACACACACCCAGCTGATTTGCCATGGTGGAGGCACACACCCAGCCGATCGGCAATGGGGAGAGGCACACATCCAGCTGATCGGCAATGGGGAGAGGCACACATCCAGCTGATCGGCATTGGGGGAGTCACACACACCCAGTTGATCGGCAATGGGGGGAAGCACACACCCAGCTGATCGGCAATGGGGGGGAAGCACACACACAGCTGACGGGCCATGGGGGAGTCACACTGAACAAGCTGATCGGCCATGGGAGAGTCACACTGACCCAGTTGATCGGCCATGGGGAAGTCACACTGACCCAGCTGATCGGCCATGGGGGAGTCAGACAGACCCAGCTCATCGGCCATGGGGGAGTCCCACTGACGCAGCTGATCGGCCATGGGGGAGTCACAATGACCCAGCTGATCGGCCATGGGGGAGTCACACTGATCCAGCTGATCGGCCATGGGGGAGTCACACCCACCCACCGACAGTCTCTCCTGGTAATGCATAATGGTAAATCTCTGCATGTGTCTCTGCCTGTATCTGTCCAATTCTCTCTCTGTCTGTGTTTCTGTCTGTGTTTCTGTCTGTGTCTCTGTCTGTATCTCTGTCTGTGTCTCTGTGTCGGTCTGTATCTCTCTCTGTGTCTCCGTCTCTGTCTGTGTCTCTGTCTGTGTCTGTGTCTGTATCTCTCTGTGTCTATGTCCCTGTTGAGGCTGTGTCAGTGTCTCTCCCTGTGTCACTATCTGTGTCTCTATCTGTATCTCTGTCTGTGTTTCTGCCTGTGTCTCTGGCAGTGTCTTTTTCTCTGTCCGTGTCTGTCTCTGTATCTCTGTCTGTGTCTCTGTCTGTGTCATTGCCTCTGTCTCTGTCTGTGTCTCTGTCTCTGTCTGTTTCTGTGTTTGTGTCTCTATCTGCGTCTATGCCTCTGTCTGTGCCTGTGTCTGTCTCTGTATCTCTGTCTGTGTCTCTGTCTGAGTCACTGCCTCTGTCTCTGTCTGTTTCTGTGTGTTTGCCTCTATCTGTGTCTCTGTCTGTGTCTCTGTCTGTGTCTCTGTCTCTGCCTCTGTCTGTGTCTCTGTCTCTGTCTGTGTCTCTGTCTGTGTCCCTGTTTCTGTCTGTGTCTCTCTGTATCTCTGTCTGTGTCTCTGTCTGTGTCACTGCCTCTGTCTCTGTCTCTTTCTGTGTGTTTGTCTCTATCTGTGTCTCTGTCTGTGTCTCTGTCTCTGCCTCTGTCTGTGTCTCTGTCTCTGTCTGTGTCTCTGTCTGTGCCCCTGTCTCCGTCTGTGTCTCTCTGTACCTCTGTCCGTGTCTCTGTGTCTGTCTGTGTCTCTGTCTGTGTCTCTCTGTACCTCTGTGTGTGTCTCTGTCTCTGTCACTGCCTCTGTCTCTGTCTGTTTCTGTGTGTTTGTCTCTGTCTGTGTCTGTGTCTGTGTCTGTCTCTGTATCTCTGTCTGTGTCTCTGCCTGTGTCACTGCCTCTGTCTCAGTCTGTTTCTTTGTCTCTGTCTGTTTCTGTATCTCTGTCTGTGTCACTGCCTCTGCCTCTGTCTGTTTCTGTGTGTTTGTCTCTGTCTGTGTCTGTCTGTGTCTCTATCTCTGCCTCTGTCTGTGTCTCTGTCTGTGTCCCTGTTTCTGTCTGTGTCTCTCTGTACCTCTGTCAGTGTCTCTGTCTGTGTCACTGCCTCTGTCTATGTCTGTTTCTGTGTGTTTGTCTCTGTCTGTGTCTCTGTCTGTGTCTCTGTCTCTGCCTCTGTCTGTGTCTCTGTCTCTATCTGTGTCTCTGCCTGTGTCCCTGTTTCTGTCTGTGTCTCCCTGTACCTCTGTCTGTGTCTCTGTGTCTGTCTGTGTCTCTGTCTGTGTCTCTGTCTGTGTCTCTGTCTCTGCCTCAGTCTGTGTCTATGTCTCTGTCTGTGTCTCTGTCTGTGTCCCTGTTTCTGTCTCTGTCTAACTGTACCTCTGTCTGTGTCTCTGTGTCTGCCTGTGTCTCAGTCTCTGTCTCTGTCTGGGGCACATTTTGCTGCACAGACTGTGTTTAGGTGTGAGGCACACACCGAGCTCATCGGCATTGGGAGAGTCACACACACCCAGCTGATCGGCCATGGTGGGGGCACACACCCAGCTGATCGGCAATGCGGGGAAAGCACACACACACAGCTGATCGGCAATGCGGGGAAGGAAACACCCAGCTGATCGGCAATGGGGGGAAGCACACACCCAGCTGATCGGCAATGCGGAAAAGGATAGACCCAGCTGATCGGCAATGCGGTGAAGAACACCCCCAGCTGATCGGCAATGTGGGGAAGGTCACACCCAGCTGATCGGCAATGGGGGGAGCCACACACCCAGCTGATCGGCAATGGGGGGAAGGACACTCCCAGCTGACCGGCAATGGGGGGAAGCACCCACCCAGCTGACCGGCAATGGGGGGAAGCACACACCCAGCTGATCGGCATTGTAGGGAAGGACAGACCCAGCTGATCGGCAATGCGGGGCAGCACACACCCAGCTGATCGACAATGGGGGGGAAGGACACACCCAGCTGATCGGCAATGGGGGGAAGCACACACCCAGCTGATCGGCATTGTAGGGAAGGACAGACCCAGCTGATCGGCAATGGGGGGAAGCACCCACCCAGCTGATCGGCAATGGGGGGGGGAAGGACATACCCAGCTGATCGGCATTGGTGGGAAGCACACACCCAGCTGATCGGCAATGGGTCGAAGAACACACCCAGCTGATCGGCAATGGTGGAAAGCACACATCCAGCTGATCGGCAATGGGGGGAAGCACACACCCAGCTGATCGGCAATGGGGGGGAAGGACATACCCAGCTGATCGGCATTGGTGGGAAGCACACACCCAGCTGATCGGCAATGGGTGGAAGAACACACCCAGCTGATCGGCAATGGTGGAAAGCACACACCCAGCTGATCGGCAATGGGGGGAAGCACACACCCAGCTGATCGGCAATGGGGGGAAGCACATACCCAGCTGATCGGCAATGGGGGGAAGCACACACCCAGCTGATCGGCAATGGGGGGAAACACACACCCAGCTGATTGGCAATGGGGGGAAGCACACACCCAGCTGATCGGCAATGGTGGAAAGCACACATCCAGCTGATCGGCAATGGGGGGATGCACACACCCAGCTGATCGACAATGGGGGGAAACACACACCCAGCTGATCAGCAATGGGGGGAAGGACATACCCAGCTGATCGGCAATGCGGGGAAGCACACTCCCAGCTGATCGGCAATGGGGGGAAGCACACACCCAGCTGATCGGCAATGGGGGGGAAACACACACCCAGCTGATCAGCAATGGGGGAAAGGACATACCCAGCTGATCGGCAATGCGGGGAAGCACACTCCCAGCTGATCGGCAATGGGGGGAAGCACACACCCAGCTGATCGGCAATGGTGAGAAGCACACACCCAGCTGATCGGCAATGCGGGGAAGCACACTCCCAGCTGATCGGCAATTGGGGGAAGCACACATCCAGCTGATCGGCAATGGGGGGAAGCACACTCCCAGCTGATCTGCAATGGGGGGAAGGACACACCCAGCTGATCGGCAATGCGGGGAAGCACACGCCCAGCTGATCGGCAATGGGGGGAAGGACAGACCGAGCTGATCGGCAATGGGGGGAAGGGCACACCCAGCTGATCGGCAATGGGGGGAAGCACACGCCTAGCTGATCGGCAATGGAGGGAAGCACACACCCAGCTGATCGGCAATGCGGGGAAGGACAGGCCCAGCTGATCGGCAATGGGGGGAAGGACAGACCCAGCTGATCGGCAATGGGGAGAAGGACAGACCCAGCTGATCGGCAATGGGGGGGAGGCACACACCCAGCTGATCGGCAATGGGTGGAAGCACACACCCAGCTGATCGGCAATGGGGGGAAGGACAGACCCAGCTGATCGGCAATGGGGAGAAGGACAGACCCAGCTGATCGGCAATGGGGGGAGGCACACACCCAGCTGACCGGCAATGGGGGGAAGGACACACCCAGCTGATCGGCAATGGGGGGAAGGACAGACCCAGCTGATCGGCAATGGGGGGAAGCACACTCCCAGCTGATCGGCAATGGGGGGAAGCACACGCCCAGCTGATCGGCAATGCGGGGAAGAACACGCCCAGCTGATCGGCAATGCGGGGAAGAACACTCCCAGCTGATCGGCAATGGTGTGAAGCACACACCCAGCTGATCGGCAATGGGGGGAAGCACACACCCAGCTGATCGGCAATGGGGGGAAGCACACACCCAGCTGATCGGCAATGGTGTGAAGCACACACCCAGCTGATCGGCAATGGGGGGAAGCACACACCCAGCTGATCGGCAATGGTGTGAAGCACACACCCAGCTGATCGGCAATGGGGGGAAGCACACAACCAGCAGATCGGCAATGGGGGGAAGCACACACCCAGCTGATCGGCAATGGGGGGAAGCACACACCCAGCTGATCGGCAATGCGGGGAAAGCACACGCCCAGCTGATCGGCAATGGGGGGAAGCACACACCCAGCTGATCGGCAATGGGGGGGAAGCACACACCCAGCTGATCGGCAATGGGGGGAAGCACACACCCAGCTGATCGGCAATGGGGGGAAGGACACTCCCAGCTGATCGGCAATGGGGGGGAAGGACACTCCCAGCTGATCGGCAATGGGGGGAAGGACACTCCCAGCTGATCGGCAATGCGGGGAAGGACAGGCCCACCTGATTGGCAATGGGGGGAAGCACACACCCAGCTGATCGGCAATTGGGGGAAGGACACACCCAGCTGATCGGCAATGGGGGGAAGCACACACCCAGCTGATCGGCAATGGGGGGAAGCACACACCCAGCTGATCGGCAATGGGGGGAAGGACAGACCCAGCTGATCGGCAATGGGGGGAAGCACACTCCCAGCTGATCGGCAATGCGGGGAAGGACACACCCAGCTGATCGGCAATGGGGGGAAGCACACACCCAGCTGATCGGCAATGGGGGGAAGCACACTCCCAGCTGATCGGCAATGTGGGGAAGCACACACTCAGCTGATCAGCAATGGGGGGAAGCACACACCCAGCTGATCGCCAATGCGGGGAAGCACACACCCAGCTGATCGGCAATGGGGGAAGCACAGTCCCAGCTGATCGGCAATGCGGTGAAGCACACACCCAGCTGATCGGCAATGGGGGAAAGCACACACCCAGCTGATCGGCAATGGGGGGAAGCACAGTCCCAGCTGATCGGCAATGCGGGGAAGCACACACCCAGCTGATCGGCAATGGGTGGAAGCGCACAACCAGCTGATCGGCAATGGGGGGAAGGACAGACCCAGCTGATCGGCAATGAGGGTGAAGCACACACCCAGCTGGTCGGCAATGGGGGGAAGCACACACCCAGCTGATCGGCAATGAGGGTGAAGCACACACCCAGCTGATCGGCAATGGGGGGAAGCACACACCCAGCTGATCGGCAATGGGGGGAAGCACACACCCAGCTGATCGGCAATGGGGGGAAGGACAGACCCAGCTGATCGGCAATGAGGGTGAAGCACACACCCAGCTGATCGGCAATGGGGGGAAGCACACACCCAGCTGATCGGCAATGAGGGTGAAGCACACACCCAGCTGATCGGCAATGGGGGGAAGCACACACCCAGCTGATCGGCAATGGGGGGAAGCACACACCCAGCTGATCGGCAATAGGGGGAAGGACAGACCCAGCTGATCGGCAATGAGGGTGAAGCACACACCCAGCTGATCGGCAATGGGGGGAAGCACACACCCAGCTGATCGGCAATGAGGGTGAAGCACACACCCAGCTGATCGGCAATGGGGGGAAGCACACACCCAGCTGATCGGCAATGGGGGGAAGCACACACACAGCTGATCGGCAATGAGGGTGAAGCACACACCCAGCTGATCGGCAATGGGGGGAAGCACACATCCAGCTGATCGGCAATGGGGGGAAGCACACACCCAGCTGATCGGCAATGAGGGTGAAGCACACACCCAGCTGATCGGCAATGCGGGGAAGCACACACCCAGCTGATCGGCAATGGGGGGAAGGACCTACCCAGCTGATCGGCAATGGGGGGAAGCACACTCCCAGCTGATCGGCAATGGGGGGAAGCACACACCCAGCTGATCGGCAAAGTGGCGAAGGACAGACCCAGCTGATCGGCAATTGGGGGAAGGACACACCCAGCTGATCGGCAATGGGGGGAAGCACACTCCCAGCTGATCGGCAATGGGGGGAAGCACACTCCCAGCTGATCGGCAATGGGGGGAAGCACAGTCCCCGCTGATCGGCAATGGGGGGAAGCACGCACCCAGCTGATCGGCAATGGGGGGAAGCACAGTCCCAGCTGATCGGCAATGGGGAGAAGCACACATCCAGCTGATCGGCAAAGTGGCGAAGGACAGACCAAGCTGATCGGCAATGGGGGGAAGGACAGACCCAGCTGATCGGCAATGGGGGGAAGCACACTCCCAGCTGATCGGCAAAGTGGCGAAGGACACACCCAGCTGATAGGCAATGGGGGGAAGGACAGACCCAGCTGATCGGCAATGGGGGGAAGGACATACCCAGCTGATCGGCAAAAGGGGGAAGCACACTCCCAGCTGATCGGCAATGGGGGGAAGCACACACCCAGCTGATCGGCAATGGGGGGAAGCACACTCCCAGCTGATCGGCAATGGGGGGAAGCACACACCCAGCTGATCGGCAATGGGGGGAAGCACACACCCAGCTGATCGGCAATGGGGGGAAGAACACACCCAGCTGATCGGCAATGGGGGGAAGCACACACCCAGCTGATCGGCAATGCGGGGAAGCACACATCCAGCTGATCGGCAATGGGGGGAAGCACACACCCAGCTGATCGGCAATGGGGGCAGCACACTCCCAGCTGTCGGCAATGGGGGAAAGCACACACCCAGCTGATCGGCAATGGGGGGAGGCACACACCCAGCTGATTGGCAATGGGGGGAAGGACACACCCAGCTGATCGGCAATGCGGGGAAGCACACTCCCAGCTGATCGGCAATGGGGGGAAGCACACAACCAGCTGATCGGCAATGCGGGGAAGCACACACCCAGCTGATCGTCAATGCGGGGAAGCACACACCCAGCTGATCGGCAATAGGGGGAAGCACACACCCAGCTGATCGGCAATGCGGGGAAGCATACACCCAGCTGATCAGCAATGGGGGGAGCCACTCACCCAGCTGATCGGCAATGGGGGGAAGCACACACCCAGCTGATCGGCAATGGGGGGAAGCACACGCACAGCTGATCGGCAAGGGGGGAAGGACAGACCCAGCTGATCTGCAATGCGGGGAAGCACACACCCAGCTGATCGGCAATGGGGGGAAGCACACACCCAGCTGATTGGCAATGGGGGGAAGCACACACCCAGCTGATCGGCAATGGGGGGAAGCACACGCCCAGCTGATCGGCAATGGGGGGAAGGACAGACCCAGCTGATCGGCAATGCGGGGAAGGACAGACGCAGCTGATCGGCAATGGGGGGAAGCACACACCCAGCTGATCGGCAATGGGGGGAAGCACACTCCCAGCTGATCGGCAATGGGGGGAAGCACACACCCAGCTGATCGGCAATGTGGGGAAGGTCAGACGCAGCTGATCGGCAATGCGGGGAAGCACACACCCAGCTGATCGGCAATGCGGGGAAGGACAGACGCAGCTGATCGGCAATGGGGGGAAGCACACACCCAGCTGATCGGCAATGTGGGGAAGCACACACCCAGCTGATTTGTAATGGGGGGAAGGACAGACCCAGCTGATCGGCAATGGGGGGAAGGACACACCCAGCTGATCGGCAATGGGGGACGCACACACCCAGCTGATCGGCAATGGGGGGAAGCACACTCACAGCTGATCGGCAATGGGGGGAAGCACACGCCCAGCTGATCGGCAATGGGGGGAAGGACACACCCAGCTGATCGGCAATGGGTGAGGCACACACTCAGCTGATCGGCAATGGGGGGAAGCACACTCACAGCTGATCGGCAATGGGGGGAAGCACACGCCCAGCTGATCGTCAATGGGGGGAAGCACACACCCAGCTGATCGGCAATGTGGGGAAGGACAGACCCAGCTGATCGGCAATGGGGGGAAGGACAGACCCAGCTGATCAGCAATGGGGGGAAGCACACACCCAGCTGATCGGCAATGGGGGGAAGCACACACCCAGCTGATCGGCAATGGGGGGAAGGTCACACCCAGCTGATCGGCAATGGGGAGAAGCACTCACCCAGCTGATCGGCAATGGGGGGAAGGACACACCCAGCTGATCGGCAATGGGAGGAAGGACAGACCCAGCTGATCGGCAATGGGAGGAAGCACACACCCAGCTGATCGGCAATGGGGGGAAGGACACTCCCAGCTGATCGGCAATGGGGGGAAGGACACGCCCAGCTGATCGGCAATGGGGTGAGGCACACATCCAGCTGATCGGCAATGGGGGGAAGGACAGACCCAGCTGATCGGCAATGGGGGGGTGAAGCACACACCCAGCTGATCGGCAATGCGGGGAAGCACACACCCAGCTGATCGGCAATGGGGGGGGAGGGAAGGACACACCCAGCTGTTCGGCAAGGGGGGAAGCACACTCCCAGCTGATCGGCAATGCGGGGAAGCACACACCCAGCTGATCGGCAATGCGAGGAAGCACACTCCCAACTGATCGGAAAGGGGGGGAAGGACAGACCCAGCTGATCGGCAATGGGAGGAAGGACAGACCCAGCTGATCGGCAATGGGAGGAAGGACAGACCCGGCTGATCGGCAATGGGGGGAAGGACAGACCCAGCTGATCGGCAATGGGGGGAAGAACACACCCAGCTGATCGGCAATGGGAGGAAGGACACGCCCAGCTGATCGGCAATGGGAGGAAGGACAGACCCAGCTGATCGGCAATGGGAGGAAGGACAGACCCAGCTGATCGGCAATGGGAGGAAGGACAGACCCAGCTGATCGGCAATGGGGGGAAGGACAGACCCAGCTGATCGGCAATGCGGGGAAGCACACTCCCAGCTGATCGGCAATGGGGGGAAGCACACACCCAGCTGATCGTCAATGCGGGGAAGGACACGCCCAGCTGATTGGCAATTGGGGGGAGTCACACCCACCCACCGATAGTCCTGGGAATGCAGAATGGTAAGTCAGGGTGAGTCAGGCTGGGGATGGTCAGTTTTACCGGCAGTGCGATGAGAGAGATGCCGAGTGGGTGGGGTTTCCTATCAGGATTTAATGAATTGAAGAATTGAACGAAATGGAACTTTCAGCACATTTTTCAACTGCTGCCTGAACTGAGTCTGTGTCACGGCGTAAATCGCAGTGTTTGTGCAGCAACTCAGGAGCTGCAGCATGAAGCCCAATTCCAGAACATAAGCATCTAACCATACAGAGTAATACCCCAGAAGCGACATCCGGCTCCATATAGAATAAACCATTAACGTTGACCATAACAGGATGAAGTTGGCGGAGATAATGAAGAGTAAGATGATGGATTTGCTGCGACTCTCCATCTCCGGGTCTCTGGCACTGTGCCCACTGCTGTGAGCCCGGAGTCTCCTGCGGGCCCTGCTGCTCAGGACAATGTGTCTGACGGTGAGAACATTGAGCAGCAGAATCAGGGCGAATGGAACACACGGGGTTAGAATGTGGTGGAGGAACTCGATTGGTCCCCAGACCGGAGATTCCGCAACACCCATTGTGACATCACAAAACCAGGGGTTGTTCCCCAGCCGATACCCACCGGACAGCATCACCCCCCAGGAAATGTCCTTCAGACAGCTCAGCACAGCCACTGTTCCCAGAACCACAGCCGCCGCTTTCTCGCTGCAATATTTACTTTTCAGCTTCGGGCAACAAATGGCCACAAATCGATCAAAGGTGAAAGTGACGGTGAACCAGACAGAACAGTCAGTGGCTGCATAAAGCAGGGCGGCGTGGATATTACACACGGGGATGGACCGCAGGAAATAAAACTGTTCAGGAAAAACAATGGGAATGTGTCTGAATATCAGGTCGAGAATAACGACCAGGAGATCCCCCACTGCCATGGCCAACAGGTAACAAGTCACACATTTGGACAGCCCGCAGTTTCTTCTCTTCAGGACCACAATTGTGATGAGGTTCACTGTGAGGAAGGGAAATACACAATGAAATTATACATCAGCGTGGGAAAGACATCACAAGTATGGTCGGCGTGGTGTTGAGGGAGTGAAATAAATATATACAAACACACACACTCACAGAGACAGTAACACACTCACACACAGACAGACACAGACAGTAACACACTCACACACACACACACAGACAGTAACACACACTCACACACACACACTCACACACACACAAACTAACACACTCACACATACAGAGACAGTAACACACATACACACACACACGCACATACATACAGAGACAGTAACACACTCACACACACACACATACATACAGAGACAGTAACACACACAGACACTGACACACTCACACACACACACAGTAATACACTGACACACACACAGACACTAACACACACACACACACAGTAACACACTCACACACACACACACATACATACAGAGACAGTAACACACACACAGACAAAAACACACTCACACATACAGACACTGACACACACTCACACACACTCATGCACACTCATACAGTAATACACTTGCACACACACAGACAGAGACAGTAACACACACACACGCACACTCACAGAGACAGTAACACACACACAGACAAAAACACACTCACACATACAGACACTGACACACACTCACACACACACATACAGTAATACACTTGCACACACACAGACAGAGACAGTAACACACACACACTGACACTCACACACACACACACAGACAGTAACACACACACACGCACACTCACAGAGACAGTAACACACACACGCACACAGACACTGACACACAAACACACACATACAGAGACAGTAACACACACACACAGTAATACACTCACACACACGCACACAGACACTAACACAAACACAGATACTGACACACACTCACACACACACATACAGTAATACACTTACACACACAGATAGAAACAGTAATACACTCACACACACACAGACACTAACACACACACACACACACTGTAATACACACACAGACACTCAGTGGTGTGCGGTGCGCTGGGTGTCTGATGGGGGTGTGGTACATTGTGTACTGTCAGTGGTGTGCGGTGTGCTGGGTGCCTGATGGGGGTGTGGTACATTGTGTACTGTTAGTGGTGTGCGGTGTGCTGGGTGTCTGATGGAGGTGTGGTACATTGTGTACTGTCAGTGATGTGCTGTTTGCTGAGTGCCTGATGGGGGTGTGGTACATTGTGTACTTTCAATGGTGTGTGGTGTGCTGGGTGTCTGATGTGGGTGTGGTACATTGTGTACTGTCAGTGGTGTGCGGTGTGCTGGGTGTCTGATGGGGGTGTGGTACATTGTGTGCTGTCAGTGGTGTGCCGTGTGCTGGGTGTCTGATGGGGCTGTGGTACATTGTATACTGTGAGTGGTGTGTGGTGTGCTGGGTGTCGGATGGGGCTGTGGTACATTGTGTACTGTCAGTGGTGTGCGGTGTGCTGGGTGTCTGATGGGGCTGTGGTACATTGTGTACTGTCAGTGGTGTGCGGTGTGCTGTGTGTCGGATTGGGGTGTGGTACATTGTTTACTGTCAGTGGTGTGCTGTTTGCTGAGTGCCTGATGGGAGTGTGGTACATTGTGTACTGTCAGTGGTGTGCGGTACGCTGGGTGTCTGATGGGGGTGTGGTACATTGTGTACTGTCAGTGGTGTGCGGTGTGCTGGGTGTCTGATGTGGGTGTGGTACATTGTGTACTGTCAGTGGTGTGTGGTGTGCTGGGTGCCTGATGGGGGTGTGGTACATTGTGTACTGTCAGTGGTGTGTGGTGTGCTGGGTGTCTGATGGGGGTGTGGCACATTGTGTACTGTCAGTGGTGTGTGGTGTGCTGGGTGTCTGATGTGGGTGTGGTACATTGTGTACTGTCAGTGGTGCATGGTGTGCTGGGTGCCTGATGGGGGAGTGGTACATTGTGTACTGTCAGTGGTGTGTGGTGTGCTGGGTGTCTGATGTGGGTGTGGTACATTGTGTACTGTCAGTGGTGTGCAGTGTGCTGGGTATCTGATGTGGGTGTGGTACATTGTGTCCTGTCAGTGGTGTGCCGTGTGCTGGGTGTCTGATGGGGCTGTGGTACATTGTGTACTGTCAGTGGTGTGCAGTGTGCTGGGTGTCTGATGGGGGTGTGGTACATTGTGTACTGTTAGTGGTGTGTGGTGTGCTGGGTGTCTGATGGGGGTGTGGTGCATTGTGTACTGTCAGTGGTGTGTGGTGTGCGGGGGGCTGATGGGGGTGTGGTACATTGTGTACTGTCAGTGGTGTGTGGTGTGCTGGGTGTCTGATGGGGGTGTGGTACATTGTGTACTGTCAGTGGTGTGCGGTGTGCTGGATGTCTGAAGGGGCTGTGGTACATTGTGTTCTGTCAGTGGTGTGCAGTGTGCTGGGTGTCTGATGGGGGTGTAGTACATTGTGTACTGTCAGTGGTGTGTGGTGTGCTGGGTGCCTGATGGGGGTGTGGTACATTGTGTGCTGTCAGTGATGTGCGGTGTGCTGGGTGTCTGATGGGGGTGTGGTACATTGTGTAATGTCAGTGGTGTGTGGTGTGCTGAGTGTCTTATGGGGTTGTGGAACATTGTGTACTGTCAGTGGTGTGCGGTGTGCTGGGTGTCTGATGGGGGTGTGGTACATTGTGTACTGTCAGTGATGTGCGGTGTGCTGGGTGTCTGATGGGGATGTGGTACATTGTGTACTGTCAGTGGTGTGCGGTGTGCTGGGTGTCTGATGGGGCTGTGGAACATTGTGTACTCTCAGTGGTGTGTGGTGTGCTGAGTGCCTGATGGGGGTGTGGAACATTGTGTACTGTCAGTGGTGTGCGGTGTGCTGGGTGTCTGATGGGGGGAGTGGTACATTGTGTACTGTCAGTTGTTTGCGGTGTGCTGAGTGTCTGATGGGGCTGTGGTACATTGTGTACTGTCAGTGGTGTGTGGTGTGCTGGGTGTCTGATGTGGGCGTGGTACATTGTGTAATGTCAGTGGTGTGCGGTGTGCTGAGTGTCTGATGGGGGTGTGGTACATTGTGTACTGTCAGTGGTGTGTGGTGTGCTGGGTGCCTGATGGGGGTGTGGTACATTGTGTACTGACAGTGGTGTGCGGTGTGCTGGGTTCCTGATTGGGCCGTGGTACATTGTGTACTCTCAGTGGTGTGCGATGTGCTGTGTGCCTGATGGGGCTGTGGTACATTGTGTACTGTCAGTGGTGTGCGGTGTGCGGGGTGTCTGATGGGGGTGTGGTACATTGTGTACTGTCAGTGGTGTGTGGTGTGCTGGGTGTCTGATGGGGGTGTGGTACATTGTGTACTGTCAGTGGTGTGTGGTGTGCTGGTTGCCTGATGGGGGTGTGGTACATTGTGTACTGTCAGTGGTGTGTGGTGTGCTGGGTGTCTGATGGGGTTGTGGTACATTGTGTACTGTCAGTGGTGTGTGGTGTGCTGGGTGTCTGATGGGTCTGTGGTACATTGTGTACTGTCAGTGGAGTGCGGTGTGCTGGGTGTCTGATGGGGGTGCGGTACTTTGTGTACTGTCAGTGGTGTGCGGTGTGCTGGGTGTCTGATGGGGGTGTGGTACATTGTGTACTGTCAGTGGTGTGCGGTGTGCTGGGTGCCTGATGGGGCTGTGATACATTATGTACTGTCACTGGTGTGTGGTGTGCTGGTTGTCTGATGGGGGTGCCGTACATTGTGTACTGTCAGTGGTGTGTGGTGTGCTGGGTGTCTGATGGTGGTGAGGTACATTGTGTACTGTCAGTGGTGTGCGGTGTGCTGGGTGTCTGATGGGTGTGGTACATTGTGTACTGTCAGTGGTGTTTGGTGTACTGAGTGTCTGATGGGGGTGTGGTACATTGTGTACTGTCAGTGGTGTGTGGTGTTCTGGGTGCCTGATGGGGCTGTGGTACATTGTGCACTGTCAGTGGTGTGTGGTGTTCCGGGTGTCTGATGGGGCTGTGGTACATTGTGTACTGTCAGTGGTCTGCGGTGTGCTGGGTGCCTGATGGGGCTGTGGTACATTGTGTACTGTCAGTGGTGCGCGGTGTGCTGGGTGTCTGATGGGGGTGTAGTACATTGTGTACTGTCAGTGGTGTGTGGTGTGCTGGGTGTCTGATGGGGGTGTGGTACATTGTGTACTGTCAGTGGTGTTTGGTGTACTGGGTGTCTGATGGGGGTGTGGTACATTGTGTACTGTCAGTGGTGTGTGGTGTGCTGGGTGCCTGATGGGGGTGTGGTACATTGTGTAAGATCAGTGGTGTGCAGTGTGCTGGGGATCTGTTGGGGGTGTGTTACATTGTGTACTGTCAGTGGTGTGTGGTGTGCTGGGTGTCTGATGGGGGTGTGGTACATTGTGTACTGTCAGTGGTGTGCGGTGTGCTGGGTGTCTCATGGGGGTGTGGTACATTGTGTACTGTCAGTGGTGTGTGGTGAGCTGGGTGCCTGATGGGCGTTTGGTACATTGTGTACTGTCAGTGGTGTGTGGTGAGCTGGGTGTCTGATGGGGGTGAGGTACATTGTGTACTGTCAGTGGTGTGCGGTGTGCTGGGTGCCTGATGGGGGTGTGGTACATTGTGTACTGTCAGTGGTATGTGGTGAGCTGGGTGCCTGATGGGGGTTTGGTACATTGTGTACTGTCAGTGGTGTGCGGTGTGCTGGGTGCCTGATGGGGGTGTGGTACATTGTGTACTGTCAGTGGTGTGCGGTGTGCTGGGTGTCTAATGGGGGTGAGGTACATTGTGTACTGTCAGTGGTGTGCGGTGTGCTGGGTGTCTGATGGGGGTGTGGTACATTGTGTACTGTCAGTGGTGTGCGGTGTGCTGGGTGTCTGATGGGGGTGTGGTACATTGTGTACTGTCAGTGGTGTGCGGTGTGCTGGGTGCCTGATGGGGGTGTGGTACATTGTGTACTGTCAGTGGTGTGCGGTGTGCTGGGTGTCTAATGGGGGTGAGGTACATTGTGTACTGTCAGTGGTGTGCGGTGTGCTGGGTGTCTGATGGGGGTGTGGTACATTGTGTACTGTCAGTGCTGTGCGGCGTGCTGGGTGTCTGATGGGGGTGTGGGACATTGTGTACTGTCAGTGGTGTGCGGTGTGCTGGGTTTCTGATGGGGGTGTGGTACATTGTGTACTGTCAGTGGTGTGTGGTATGCTGGGTTTCTGATGGGTGTGTGTTACATTGTGTACTGTCAGTTGTGTGCGGTTTGCGGGGTGTCTGATGGGGCTGTGGTACATTGTGTACTGTCAGTGGTGTGCGGTGTGCTGGGTGTCTGATGGGTGTGTGGTACATTGTGTACTGTCAGTGGTGTGTGCTGTGCTGGGTGTCTGATGTGGGTGAGGTACATTGTGTACTGACAGTGCTGTGCGGTGTGCTGGGTTTCTGATGGGGGTGTGGTACATTGTGTACTGTCAGTGGTGTGTGGTGTGCTGGGTGTCTGATGGGGGTGTGGTACAATGTGTACTGTCAGTGGTGTGTGGTATGCTTGGTGTCTGATGGGTGTGTGGTACATTGTGTACTGTCAGTTGTGTGCGGTGTGCTGGGTGTCTGATGGGACTGTGGTACATTGTGTACTGTCAGTGGTGTGCGGTGAGCTGGGTGTCTGATGGTGCTGTGGTACATTGTGTACTGTCAGTGGTGTGCGGTGTGCTGGGTGTCTGATGGGGGTGTGGTACATTGTGTACTGTCAGTGGTGTGTGGTGTGCTGGGTGCCGGATGAGGGTGTGGTACATTGTGTACTGTCAGTGGTGTGCGGTGTGCTGGGTGCCTGATGGGGATGTGGTAAATTGTGTACTGTCAGTGGTGTGCTGAGTGTCTAATGGTGGTGTGGTACATTATGTACTGTCAGTGGTGTGTGGTGTGCTGGGTGCCTGATGGGGATGTGGTACATTGTGTACTGTCAGTGGTGTGCGGTGTGCTGGGTGTCTGATGGGGGCGTGGTACATTGTGTACTGTCGGTGGTGTGCGGTGTGCTGGGTGTCTGATGGGGGTGTGGTACATTGTGTACTGTCAGTGGTGTGCGGTGAGCTGGGTGCCTGATGGGGGTGTGGTACATTGTGAGCTGTCAGTGGTGTGCAGTGTGCTGGCTGTCTGATGGGGGTGTGGTACATTGTGTACTGTCAGTGGTGTGCGGTGTGCTGAGTGCCTGATGGGGGTGCGGGACATAGTGTACTGTCAGTGGTGTGAGGTGTGCTGGGTGTCTGATGGGACTGTGGTACATTGTGTGCTGTCAGTGGTGTGCGGTGTGCTGGGTGTCTGATGGGTGTGTGGTACATTGTGTACTGTCAGTGGTGTGCGGTGTGCTGGGTGTCTGATGGGATGTGGTACATTCTGTACAGTCAGTGGTGTGTGGTGTGCTGGGTGTCTGCTGGGGCTGTGGTACATTGTGTACTGTCAGTGGTGTGGGGTGTGCTGGGTGTCTGATGGGGGTGTGGTACATTGTGTACTGTCAATGGTGTGCGGTGTGCTGGGTGTCTGATGGGGCTGTGGTACATTATGTACTGTCAATGGTGTGCGGTGTGCTGGGTGTCTGATGGGGGTGTGGTACATTGTGTACTGTCAGTGGTGTGTGGTGTACTGGGTGTCTGATGGTGCTGTGGTACATTGTGTACTGTCAGTGGTGTGCGGTGTGCTGGGTGTCTTATGGGGGTGTGGTACATTGTGTACTGTCAGTGGTGTGTGGTGTGCTGGGTGTCTGATGGGGGTGTGGTACATTGTGTACTGTCAGTGGTGTGTGGTGTGCTGGTTGCCTGATGGGGGTGTGGTACATTGTGTACTGTCAGTGGTGTGTGGTGTGCTGGGTGTCTGATGGGGTTGTGGTACATTGTGTACTGTCAGTGGTGTGTGGTGTGCTGGGTGTCTGATGGGTCTGTGGTACATTGTGTACTGTCAGTGGAGTGCGGTGTGCTGGGTGTCTGATGGGGGTGCGGTACATTGTGTACTGTCAGTGGTGTGCGGTGTGCTGGGTGTCTGATGGGGGTGTGGTACATTGTGTACTGTCAGTGGTGTGCGGTGTGCTGGGTGCCTGATGGGGCTGTGATACATTATGTACTGTCACTGGTGTGTGGTGTGCTGGTTGTCTGATGGGGGTGCCGTACATTGTGTACTGTCAGTGGTGTGTGGTGTGCTGGGTGTCTGATGGTGGTGAGGTACATTGTGTACTGTCAGTGGTGTGCGGTGTGCTGGGTGTCTGATGGGTGTGGTACATTGTGTACTGTCAGTGGTGTTTGGTGTACTGGGTGTCTGATGGGGGTGTGGTACATTGTGTACTGTCAGTGGTGTGTGGTGTTCTGGGTGCCTGAAGGGGCTGTGGTACATTGTGCACTGTCAGTGGTGTGTGGTGTTCTGGGTGTCTGATGGGGCTGTGGTACATTGTGTACTGTCAGGGGTCTGTGGTGTGCTGGGTGCCTGATGGGGCTGTGGTACATTGTGTACTGTCAGTGGTGCGCGGTGTGCTGGGTGTCTGATGGGGGTGTAGTACATTGTGTACTGTCAGTGGTGTGTGGTGTGCTCGGTGTCTGATGGGGGTGTGGTACATTGTGTACTGTCAGTGGTGTTTGGTGTACTGGGTGTCTGATGGGGGTGTGGTACATTGTGTACTGTCAGTGGTGTGTGGTGTGCTGGGTGCCTGATGGGGGTGTGCTACATTGTGTAAGATCAGTGGTGTGCAGTGTGCTGGGGATCTGATGGGGGTGTGGTACATTGTGTACTGTCAGTGGTGTGTGGTGTGCTGGGTGTCTGATGGGGTGTGGTACATTGTGTACTGTCAGTGGTGTGCGGTGTGCTGGGTGTCTCATGGGGGTGTGGTACATTGTGTACTGTCAGTGGTGTGTGGTGAGCTGGGTGCCTGATGGGCGTTTGGTACATTGTGTACTGTCAGTGGTGTGTGGTGAGCTGGGTGTCTGATGGGGGTGAGGTACATTGTGTACTGTCAGTGGTGTGCGGTGTGCTGGGTGCCTGATGGGGGTGTGGTACATTGTGTACTGTCAGTGGTATGTGGTGAGCTGGGTGCATGATGGGGGTTTGGTACATTGTGTACTGTCAGTGGTGTGCGGTGTGCTGTGTGCCTGATGGGGGTGTGGTACATTGTGTACTGTCAGTGGTGTGCGGTGTGCTGGGTGTCTAATGGGGGTGAGGTACAATGTGTACTGTCAGTGGTGTGCGGTGTGCTGGGTGTCTGATGGGGATGTGGTACATTGTGTACAGTCAGTGGTGTGCGGTGTGCAGGGTGTCTGATGGGGGTGTGGTACATTGTGTACTGTCAGTGGTGTGCGGTGTGCTGGGTGCCTGATGGGGGTGTGGTACATTGTGTACTGTCAGTGGTGTGCGGTGTGCTGGGTGTCTAATGGGGGTGAGGTACATTGTGTACTGTCAGTGGTGTGCGGTGTGCTGGGTGTCTGATGGGGGTGTGGTACATTGTGTACTGTCAGTGCTGTGCGGTGTGCTGGGTGTCTGATGGGGGTGTGGGACATTGTGTACTGTCAGTGGTGTGCGGTGTGCTGGGTTTCTGATGGGGGTGTGGTACATTGTGTACTGTCAGTGGTGTGTGGTATGCTGGGTTTCTGATGGGTGTGTGTTACATTGTGTACTGTCAGTTGTGTGCGGTTTGCTGGGTGTCTGATGGGGCTGTGGTACATTGTGTACTGTCAGTGGTGTGCGGTGTGCTGGGTGTCTGATGGGTGTGTGGTACATTGTGTACTGTCAGTGGTGTGTGCTGTGCTGGGTGTCTGATGTGGGTGAGGTACATTGTGTACTGTCAGTGGTGTGCGGTGTGCTGGGTTTCTGATGGGGGTGTGGTACATTGTGTACTGTCAGTGGTGTGTGGTGTGCTGGGTGTCTGATGGGGGTGTGGTACATTGTGTACTGTCAGTGGTGTGTGGTATGCTGGGTGTCTGATGGGTGTGTGGTACATTGTGTACTGTCAGTTGTGTGCGGTGTGCTGGATGTCTGATGGGACTGTGGTACATTGTGTACTGTCAGTGGTGTGCGGTGAGCTGGGTGTCTGATGGTGCTGTGGTACATTGTGTACTGTCAGTGGTGTGCGGTGTGCTGGGTGTCCGATGGGGGTGTGGTACATTGTGTACTGTCAGTGGTGTGTGGTGTGCTGGGTGCCGGATGAGGGTGTGGTACATTATGTACTGTCAGTGGTGTGTGGTGTGCTGGGTGCCTGATGGGGATGTGGTACATTGTGTACTGTCAGTGGTGTGCGGTGTGCTGGGTGTCTGATGGGGGCGTGGTACATTGTGTACTGTCGGTGGTGTGCGGTGTGCTGGGTGTCTGATGGGGGTGTGGTACATTGTGTACTGTCAGTGGCGTGCGGTGAGCTGGGTGCCTGATGGGGGTGTGGTACATTGTGAGCTGTCAGTGGTGTGCAGTGTGCTGGCTGTCTGATGGGGGTGTGGTACATTGTGTACTGTCAGTGGTGTGCGGTGTGCTGAGTGCCTGATGGGGGTGCGGGACATTGTGGACTGTCAGTGGTGTGAGGTGTGCTGGGTGTCTGATGGGACTGTGGTACATTGTGTGCTGTCAGTGGTGTGCGGTGTGCTGGGTGTCTGATGGGTGTGTGGTACATTGTGTACTGTCAGTGGTGTGCTGTGTGCTGGGTGTCTGATGGGATGTGGTACATTCTTTACAGTCAGTGGTGTGCGGTGTGCTGGGTGTCTGCTGGGGCTGTGGTACATTGTGTACTGTCAGTGGTGTGGGGTATGCTGGGTGTCTGATGGGGGTGTGGTACATTGTGTACTGTCAATGGTGTGCGGTGTGCTGGGTGTCTGATGGGGGTGTGGTACATTGTGTACTGTCAGTGGTGTGCGGTGTGCTGGGTGTCTGATGGGGCTGTGGTACATTTTGTACTGTCAATGTTGTGCGGTGTGCTGGGTGTCTGATGGGGGTGTGGTACATTGTGTACTGTCAGTGGTGTGTGGTGTGCTGGGTGCCGGATGAGGGTGTGGTACATTATGTACTGTCAGTGGTGGGTGGTGTGCTGGGTGCCTGATGGGGATGTGGTACATTGTGTACTGTCAGTGGTGTGCGGTGTGCTGGGTGTCTGATGGGGGCGTGGTACATTGTGTACTGTCGGTGGTGTGCGGTGTACTGGGTGTCTGATGGGGGTGTGGTACATTGTGTACTGTCAGTGGTGTGCGGTGAGCTGGGTGCCTGATGGGGATGTGGTACATTGTGTACTGTCAGTGGTGTGTGGTGTGCTGGGTGCCTGATGGGGGTGTGGTACATTGTGAACTGCCAGTGCTGTGCGGTGTGCTGGGTGTCTGATGGGTGTGTGGTACATTGTGTACTGTCAGTGGTGTGCGGTGTGCTGGGTGTCTGATGGGATGTGGTACATTCTGTACAGTCAGTGGTGTGTGGTGTGCTGGGTGTCTGCTGGGGCTGTGGTACATTGTGTACTGTCAGTGGTGTGGGGTGTGCTGGGTGTCTGATGGGGGTGTGGTACATTGTGTACTGTCAATGGTGTGCGGTGTGCTGGGTGTCTGATGGGGGTGTGGTACATTGTGTACTGTCAGTGGTGTGCGGTGTGCTGGGTGTCTGATGGGGGTGTGGTACATTTTGTACTGTCAATGTTGTGCGGTGTGCTGGGTGTCTGATGGGGGTGTGGTACATTGTGTACTGTCAGTGGTGTGTGGTGTGCTGGGTGCCGGATGAGGGTGTGGTACATTATGTACTGTCAGTGGTGTGTGGTGTGCTGGGTGCCTGATGGGGATGTGGTACATTGTGTACTGTCAGTGGTGTGCGGTGTGCTGGGTGTCTGATGGGGGCGTGGTACATTGTGTACTGTCGGTGGTGTGCGGTGTACTGGGTGTCTGATGGGGGTGTGGTACATTGTGTACTGTCAGTGGTGTGCGGTGAGCTGGGTGCCTGATGGGGATGTGGTACATTGTGTACTGTCAGTGGTGTGTGGTGTGCTGGGTGCCTGATGGGGGTGTGGTACATTGTGAACTGTCAGTGGTGTGCAGTGTGCTGGCTGTCTGATGGGGGTGTGGTACATTGTGTACTGTCAGTGGTGTGCGGTGTGCTGAGTGCCTGATGGGGGTGCGGGACATTGTGTACTGTCAGTGGTGTGAGGTGTGCTGGGTGTCTGATGGGACATTGGTACATTGTGTGCTGTCAGTGGTGTGCGGTGTGCTGGGTGTCTGATGGGGGTGTGGTACATTGTGTACTGTCAATGGTGTGAAGTGTGCTGGGTGTCTGATGGGGGTGTAGTACATTGTGTACTGTCAGTGGTGTGTGGTGATCTGGTTGTCTGATGGGGGTGTGGTACATTGTGTACTGTCAGTGGTGTGTGGTGAGCTGGTTGTCTGATGGGGCTGTGGTACATTGTGTACTGTCAGTGGTGTGAGGTGTGCTGGGTGTCTGATGGGACTGTGGTACATTGTGTGCTGTCAGTGTTGTGCGGTGTGCTGGGTGTCTGATGGGGCTGTGGTACATTGTGTACTGTCAGTGGTGTGCGGTGTGCTGGGTGCCTGATGGGGGAGTGGTACATTGTGTATTGTCAGTGGTGTGCGGTGTGCTGTGTCCCTGATGGGGGGGTGGTACATTGTGTACTGTCAGTGGTGTGTGGTGTGCTGGGTGTCTGATGGGGCTGTGGGTACATTGTGTAATGTCAGTGGTGTGCGGTGTGCTTGGTATCTGCTGGGGGTGTGGTACATTGTGTACTGTCAGTGGTGTGCGGTGAGCTGGGTGTCTGATGGGGCTGTGGTACATTGTGTACTGGCAGTGGTGTGCGGTGTGCTGGGTGTCTGATGGGGGTCTGGTACATTGTGTACTGTCAGTGGTGTGTGGTGCGCTGGGTGTCTGATGGGGCTGTGGTACATTGTGTAATGTCACTGGTGTGCGGTGTGCTGGGTGTCTGATGGGGGTGTGGTACATTGTGTACTGTCAGTGGTGTGCGGTGTGCTGGGTGCCTGATGGGGGGGTGGTACATTGTGTACTGTCAGTGGTGTGCGGTGTGCTGTGTCCCTGATGGGGGGGTGGTACATTGTGTACTGTCAGTGGTGTGTGGTGTGCTGGGTGTCTGATGGGGCTGTGGTACATTGTGTGCTGTCAGTGGTGTGCGGTGTGCTGGGTGTCTGATGGGGGTGTGGTACATTGTGTACTGTCAGTGGTGTGCAGTGTGCTGGGTGTCTGATGGGGGTGTGGTACATTGTGTACGGTCAGCGGTGAGTGGTGAGCTGGTTGTCTGATGGGGGTGTGGTACATTGTGTACTGTCAGTGGTGTGTGGTGAGCTGGTTGTCTGAGGGGGCTGTGGTACATTGTGTACTGTCAGTGGTGTGAGGTGTGCTGGGTGTCTGATGGGACTGTGGTACATTGTGTGCTGTCAGTGGTGTGCGGTGTGCTGGGTGTCTGATGGGGCTGTGGTACATTGTGTACTGTCAGTGGTGTGCGGTGTGCTGGGTGCCTGATGGGGGGGTGGTACATTGTGTACTGTCAGTGGTGTGCGGTGTGCTGTGTCCCTGATGGGGGGGTGGTACATTGTGTACTGTCAGTGGTGTGTGGTGTGCTGGGTGTCTGATGGGGCTGTGGGTACATTGTGTACTGTCAATGGTGTGCGGTGTGCTTGGTATCTGCTGGGGGTGTGGTACATTGTGTACTGTCAGTGGTGTGCGGTGAGCTGGGTGTCTGATGGGGCTGTGGTACATTGTGTACTGTCAGTGGTGTGTGGTATGCTGGGTGCCTGATGGGGGTGTGGTACATTGTGAACTGTCAGTGGTGTGCAGTGTGCTGGCTGTCTGATGGGGGTGTGGTACATTGTGTACTGTCAGTGGTGTGCGGTGTGCTGAGTGCCTGATGGGGGTGCGGGACATTGTGTACTGTCAGTGGTGTGAGGTTTGCTGGGTGTCTGATGGGACTGTGGTACATTGTGTGCTGTCAGTGGTGTGCGGTGTGCTGGGTGTCTGATGGGGGTGTGGTACATTGTGTACTGTCAGTGGTGTGCAGTGTGCTGGGTGTCTGATGGGGGTGTGGTACATTGTGTACTGTCAGTGGTGTGTGGTGAGCTGGTTGTCTGATGGGGATGTGGTACATTGTGTACTGTCAGTGGTGTGTGGTGAGCTGGTTGTCTGATGGGGCTGTGGTACATTGTGTACTGTCAGTGGTGTGAGGTGTGCTGGGTGTCTGATGGGACTGTGGTACATTGTGTGCTGTCAGTGGTGTGCGGTGTGCTGGGTGTCTGATGGGGCTGTGGTACATTGTGTACTGTCAGTGGTGTGCGGTGTGCTGGGTGCCTGATGGGGGGGTGGTACATTGTGTACTGTCAGTGGTGTGCGGTGTGCTGTGTCCCTGATGGGGGGGTGGTACATTGTGTACTGTCAGTGGTGTGTGGTGTGCTGGGTGTCTGATGGGGCTGTTGGTACATTGTGTACTGTCAGTGGTGTGCGGTGTGCTTGGTATCTGCTGGGGGTGTGGTACATTGTGTACTGTCAGTGGTGTGCGGTGAGCTGGGTGTCTGATGGGGCTGTGGTACATTGTGTACTGTCAGTGGTGTGTGGTGTGCTGGGTGTCTGATGGGGGTGTGGTACATTGTGTACTGTCAGTGGTGTGTGGTGCGCTGGGTGTCTGATGGGGCTGTGGTACATTGTGTACTGTCAGTGGTGTGCGGTGTGCTGGGTGCCTGATGGGGGGGTGGTACATTGTGTACTGTCAGTGGTGTGCGGTGTGCTGTGTCCCTGATGGGGGGGGTGGTACATTGTGTACTGTCAGTGGTGTGCGGTGTGCTGGGTGTCTGATGGGGCTGTGGTACATTGTGTACTGTCAGTGGTGTGTGGTGTGCTGGGTGTCTGATGTGGCTGTGGTACATTGTGTGCTGTCAGTGGTGTGCGGTGTGCTGGGTGTCTGATGGGGGTGTGGTACATTGTGTACTGTCAGTGGTGTGCAGTGTGCTGGGTGTCTGATGGGGGTGTGGTACATTGTGTACTGTCAGTGGTGTGTGGTGAGCTGGTTGTCTGATGGGGGTCTGGTACATTGTGTACTGTCAGTGGTGTGTGGTGAGCTGGTTGTCTGATGGGGCTGTGGTACATTGTGTACTGTCAGTGGTGTGAGGTGTGCTGGGTGTCTGATGGGACTGTGGTACATTGTGTGCTGTCAGTGGTGTGCGGTGTGCTGGGTGTCTGATGGGGCTGTGGTACATTGTGTACTGTCAGTGGTGTGCGGTGTGCTGGGTGCCTGATGGGGGGGTTGTACATTGTGTACTGTCAGTGGTGTGCGGTGTGATGTGTCCCTGATGGGGGGGTGGTACATTGTGTACTGTCAGTGGTGTGTGGTGTGCTGGGTGTCTGATGGGGCTGTGGGTACATTGTGTACTGTCAGTGGTGTGCGGTGTGCTTGGTATCTGCTGGGGGTGTGGTACATTGTGTACTGTCAGTGGTGTGCGGTGAGCTGGGTGTCTGATGTGGCTGTGGTACATTGTGTACTGTCAGTGGTGTGTGGTGTGCTGGGTGTCTGATGGGGGTGTGGTACATTGTGTACTGTCAGTGGTGTGTGGTGCGCTGGGTGTCTGATGGGGCTGTGGTACATAGTGTAATGTCACTGGTGTGCGGTGTGCTGGGTGTCTGATGGGGGTGTGGTACATTGTGTACTGTCAGTGGTGTGCGGTGTGCTGGGTGCCTGATGGGGGGGTGGTACATTGTGTACTGTCAGTGGTGTGCGGTGTGCCGTGTCCCTGATGGGGGGGTGGTACATTGTGTCCTGTCAGTGGTGTGTGGTGTGCTGGGTGTCTGATGGGGATATGGTACATTGTGTACTGTCAGTGGTGTGCGGTGTGCTGGGTATCTGATGGGGCTGTGGTACATTGTGTACTGTCAGTGGTGTGCGATGTGCTGGGTGCCTGATGGGGGTGTGGTACATTGTGTACTGTCAGTGGTGTGCGGTGTGCTGGGTGTCTGATGGGGCTGTGGTACATTGTGTACTGTCAGTGGTGTGTGGTGTGCTGGGTGTCTGATGAGGGTGTGGCACATTGTGTACTGTCAGTGGTGTGCAGTGTGCTGGGTGTCTGATGGGGGTGTGGTACATTGTGTACTGTCAGTGGTGTGCGGTGTGCTGGGTGTCTGATGGGGGTGTGGTACATTGTGTACTGTCAGTGGTGTGAGGTGTGCTGGGTGTCTGATGGGACTGTGGTACATTGTGTGCTGTCAGTGGTGTGCGGTGTGCTGGGTGTCTGATGGGGCTGTGGTACATTGTGTACTGTCAGTGGTGTGAGGTGTGCTCGGTGTCTGATGGGACTGTGGTACATTGTGTACTGTCAGTGGTGTGCGGTGTGCTGGGTACCTGATGGGGGTGTGGTACATTGTGTGCTGTCAGTGGTGTGCGGTGTGCTGGGTGTCTGATGGGACTGTGGTACATTGTGTACTGTCAGTGGTGTGCGGTGTGCTGGGTGTCTGATGGGGGTGTGGCACATTGAGTGCTGTGAGTGGTGTGCCGTGTGCTGGGTGTCTGATGGGGGTGTTGTACATTGTGTACTGTCAGTGGTGTGTACTGTGCAGGGTGCCTGATGGGGGTGTGGTACATTGTGTACTGTCAGTGGTGTGAGGTGTGCTGGGTGTCTGATGGGACTGTGGTACATTGTATGCTGCCAGTGGTGTGCTGGGTGTCTGATGGGGCTGTGGTACATTGTGTACTGTCAGTGGTGTGCAGTGTGCTGGGTGTCTGATGGGGGTGTGGTACATTGTGTACTGTCAGTGGTGTGTGGTGAGCTGGTTGTCTGATGGGGGTGTGGTACATTGTGTACTGTCAGTGGTGTGTGGTGAGCTGGTTGTCTGATGGGGCTGTGGTACATTGTGTACTGTCAGTGGTGTGAGGTGTGCTGGGTGTCTGATGGGACTGTGGTACATTGTGTGCTGTCAGTGGGGTGCGGTGTGCTGGGTGTCTGATGGGGCTGTGGTACATTGTGTACTGACAGTGGTGTGTGGTGTGCTGGGTGTCTGATGGGGTGTGGTACATTGTGTGCTGTGAGTGGTGTGCCGTGTGCTGGGTGTCTGATGTGGGTGTGGTACATTGTGTACTGTCAGTGGTGTGTGCTGTGCAGGGTGCCTGATGGGGGTGTGGTACATTGTGTACTGTCAGTGGTGTGCCGTGTGCTGAGTGTCTGATGGGGGTGTGGTACATTGTGTACTGTCAGTGGTGTATGGTGTGCTGGGTGCCTGATGGGGGTGTGGTACATTGTGTACTGTCAGTGGCGTGCGGTGTGCTGGGTGTCTGATGGGGGTGTGGTACATTGTGTACTGTCAGTGGTGTGCGGTGTGCTGGGTATCTGATGGGGATGTGGTACATTGTGTACTGTCAGTGGTGTGCGGTGTGCTGGGTGTCTGATGGGGGTGTGGTACATTGTGTACTGTCAGTGGTGTGCGGTGAGCTGGGTGCGTGATGGGGGTGTGGTACATTGTGTACTGCCAGTGGTGTGTGGTGTGCTGGGTGTCTGATGAGGGTGTGGCACATTGTGTACTGTCAGTGGTGTGCGGTGCGCTGGGTATCTGATGGGGGTGTGGTACTTTGTGTATTGTCAGTGGTGTGTGGTGTTCTGGGTGTCTGATGGGGGTGTGGTACATTGTGTACTGTCAGTGGTGTGCGGTTAGCTGGGTGCGTGATGGGGTTGTGGTACATTGTGTACTGTCAGTGGTGTGCGGTGTGCTGGGTGCCTGATGGGGGTGTGGTACATTGTGTACTGTCAGTGGTGTGCGGTGTGCTGTGTGCCTGATGGGGGTGTGGTACATTGTGTACTGTCAGTGGTGTGCGGTGTGCTGGGTGCCTGATGGGGGTGTGGTACATTGTGTACTGTCAGTGGTGTGCTGGGTGCCTGATGGGGGTGTGGTACATTGTGTACTGTCAGTGGTGTGCGGTGTGCTGGGTGTCTGATGGGGCTGTGGATACATTGTGTACTGTCAGTGGTGTGCGGTGTGCTTGGTATCTGCTGGGGGTGTGGTACATTGTGTACTGTCAGTGGTGTGCGGTGAGCTGGGTGTCTGATGGGGCTGTGGTACATTGTGTACTGTCAGTGGTGTGTGGTGTGCTGGGTGCCTGATGGGGGTGTGGTACATTGTGAACTGTCAGTGGTGTGCAGTGTGCTGGCTGTCTGATGGGGGTGTGGTACATTGTGTACTGTCAGTGGTGTGCGGTGTGCTGAGTGCCTGATGGGGGTGCGGGACATTGTGTACTGTCAGTGGTGTGAGGTGTGCTGGGTGTCTGATGGGACTGTGGTACATTGTGTGCTGTCAGTGGTGTGCGGTGTGCTGGGTGTCTGATGGGGGTGTGGTACATTGTGTACTGTCAGTGGTGTGTGGTGAGCTGGTTGTCTGATGGGGGTGTGGTACATTGTGTACTGTCAGTGGTGTGTGGTGAGCTGGGTGTCTGATGGGACTGTGGTACATTGTGTGCTGTCAGTGGTGTGCGGTGTGCTGGGTGTCTGATGGGGCTGTGGTACATTGTGTACTGTCAGCGGTGTGCGGTGTGCTGGGTGCCTGATGGGGGGGTGGTACATTGTGTACTGTCAGTGGTGTGCGGTGTGCTGTGTCCCTGATCGGGGGGTGGTACATTGTGTACTGTCAGTGGTGTGTAGTGTGCTGGGTGTCTGATGGTGCTGTGGGTACATTGTGTACTGTCAGTGGTGTGCGGTGTGCTTGGTATCTTCTGGGGGTGTGGTACATTGTGTACTGTCAGTGGTGTGCGGTGAGCTGGGTGTCTGATGGGGCTGTGGTACATTGTGTACTGTCAGTGGTGTGTGGTGTGCTGGGTGTCTGATGGGGGTGTGGTACATTGTGTACTGTCAGTGGTGTGTGGTGCGCTGGGTGTCTGATGGGGCTGTGGCACATTGTGTAATGTCACTGGTGTGCGGTGTGCTGGGTGTCTGATGGGGGTGTGGTACATTGTGTACTGTCAGTGGTGTGCGGTGTGCTGGGTGCCTGATGGGGGGGTGGTACATTGTGTACTGTCAGTGGTGTGCGGTGTGCTGTGTCCCTGATGGGGGGGTGGTACATTGTGTACTGTCAGTGGTGTGTGGTGTGCTGGGTGTCTGATGTGGCTGTGGTACATTGTGTGCTGTCAGTGGTGTGCGGTGTGCTGGGTGTCTGATGGGGGTGTGGTACATTGTGTACTGTCAGTGGTGTGCAGTGTGCTGGGTGTCTGATGGGGGTGTGGTACATTGTGTACTGTCAGTGGTGTGTGGTGAGCTGGTTGTCTGATGGGGGTGTGGTACATTCTGTACTGTCAGTGGTGTGTGGTGAGCTGGTTGTTTGATGGGGCTGTGGTACATTGTGTACTGTCAGTGGTGTGAGGTGTGCTGGATGTCTCATGGGACTGTGGTACATTGTGTGCTGTCAGTGGTGTGCGGTGTGCTGGGTGTCTGATGGGGCTGTGGTACATTGTGTACTGTCAGTGGTGTGCGGTGTGCTGGGTGCCTGATGGTGGGGGTGGTACATTGTGTACTGTCAGTGGTGTGCGGTGTGCTGTGTCCCTGATGGGGGGGTGGTACATTGTGTACTGTCAGTGGTGTGTGGTGTGCTGGGTGTCTGATGGGGCTGTGGGTACATTGTGTACTGTCAGTGGTGTGTGGTGTGCTTGGTATCTGCTGGGGGTGTGGTACATTGTGTACTGTCAGTGGTGTGCGGTGAGCTGGGTGTCTGATGGGGCTGTGGTACATTGTGTACTGTCAGTGGTGTGTGGTGTGCTGGGTGTCTGATGGGGGTGTGGTACATTGCGTACTGTCTGTGGTGTGTGGTGCGCTGGGTGTCTGATGGGGGTGTGGTACATTGTGAGCTGTCAGTGGTGTGCAGTGTGCTGGCTGTCTGATGGGGGTGTGGTACATTGTGTACTGTCAGTGGGGTGCGGTGTGCTGGGTGTCTGATGGGGCTGTGGTACATTGTGTACTGACAGTGGTGTGTGGTGTGCTGGGTGTCTGATGGGGTGTGGTACATTGTGTGCTGTGAGTGGTGTGCCGTGTGCTGGGTGTCTGATGTGGGTGTGGTACATTGTGTACTGTCAGTGGTGTGTGCTGTGCAGGGTGCCTGATGGGGGTGTGGTACATTGTGTACTGTCAGTGGTGTGCCGTGTGCTGAGTGTCTGATGGGGGTGTGGTACATTGTGTACTGTCAGTGGTGTATGGTGTGCTGGGTGCCTGATGGGGGTGTGGTACATTGTGTACTGTCAGTGGCGTGCGGTGTGCTGGGTGTCTGATGGGGGTGTGGTACATTGTGTACTGTCAGTGGTGTGCGGTGTGCTGGGTATCTGATGGGGATGTGGTACATTGTGTACTGTCAGTGGTGTGTGGTGCGCTGGGTGTCTGATGGGGCTGTGGTACATAGTGTAATGTCACTGGTGTGCGGTGTGCTGGGTGTCTGATGGGGGTGTGGTACATTGTGTACTGTCAGTGGTGTGCGGTGTGCTGGGTGCCTGATGGGGGGGTGGTACATTGTGTACTGTCAGTGGTGTGCGGTGTGCCGTGTCCCTGATGGGGGGGTGGTACATTGTGTCCTGTCAGTGGTGTGTGGTGTGCTGGGTGTCTGATGGGGATATGGTACATTGTGTACTGTCAGTGGTGTGCGGTGTGCTGGGTATCTGATGGGGCTGTGGTACATTGTGTACTGTCAGTGGTGTGCGGTGTGCTGGGTGCCTGATGGGGGTGTGGTACATTGTGTACTGTCAGTGGTGTGCGGTGTGCTGGGTGTCTGATGGGGCTGTGGTACATTGTGTACTGTCAGTGGTGTGTGGTGTGCTGGGTGTCTGATGAGGGTGTGGCACATTGTGTACTGTCAGTGGTGTGCAGTGTGCTGGGTGTCTGATGGGGGTGTGGTACATTGTGTACTGTCAGTGGTGTGCGGTGTGCTGGGTGTCTGATGGGGGTGTGGTACATTGTGTACTGTCAGTGGTGTGAGGTGTGCTGGGTGTCTGATGGGACTGTGGTACATTGTGTGCTGTCAGTGGTGTGCGGTGTGCTGGGTGTCTGATGGGGCTGTGGTACATTGTGTACTGTCAGTGGTGTGAGGTGTGCTCGGTGTCTGATGGGACTGTGGTACATTGTGTACTGTCAGTGGTGTGCGGTGTGCTGGGTACCTGATGGGGGTGTGGTACATTGTGTGCTGTCAGTGGTGTGCGGTGTGCTGGGTGTCTGATGGGACTGTGGTACATTGTGTACTGTCAGTGGTGTGCGGTGTGCTGGGTGTCTGATGGGGGTGTGGCACATTGAGTGCTGTGAGTGGTGTGCCGTGTGCTGGGTGTCTGATGGGGGTGTTGTACATTGTGTACTGTCAGTGGTGTGTACTGTGCAGGGTGCCTGATGGGGGTGTGGTACATTGTGTACTGTCAGTGGTGTGAGGTGTGCTGGGTGTCTGATAGGACTGTGGTACATTGTATGCTGTCAGTGGTGTGCTGGGTGTCTGATGGGGCTGTGGTACATTGTGTACTGTCAGTGGTGTGCAGTGTGCTGGGTGTCTGATGGGGGTGTGGTACATTGTGTACTGTCAGTGGTGCGTGGTGAGCTGGTTGTCTGATGGGGGTGTGGTACATTGTGTACTGTCAGTGGTGTGTGGTGAGCTGGTTGTCTGATGGGGCTGTGGTACATTGTGTACTGTCAGTGGTGTGAGGTGTGCTGGGTGTCTGATGGGACTGTGGTACATTGTGTGCTGTCAGTGGGGTGCGGTGTGCTGGGTGTCTGATGGGGCTGTGGTACATTGTGTACTGACAGTGGTGTGTGGTGTGCTGGGTGTCTGATGGGGTGTGGTACATTGTGTGCTGTGAGTGGTGTGCCGTGTGCTGGGTGTCTGATGTGGGTGTGGTACATTGTGTACTGTCAGTGGTGTGTGCTGTGCAGGGTGCCTGATGGGGGTGTGGTACATTGTGTACTGTCAGTGGTGTGCCGTGTGCTGAGTGTCTGATGGGGGTGTGGTACATTGTGTACTGTCAGTGGTGTATGGTGTGCTGGGTGCCTGATGGGGGTGTGGTACATTGTGTACTGTCAGTGGCGTGCGGTGTGCTGGGTGTCTGATGGGGGTGTGGTACATTGTGTACTGTCAGTGGTGTGCGGTGTGCTGGGTATCTGATGGGGATGTGGTACATTGTGTACTGTCAGTGGTGTGCGGTGAGCTGGGTGCGTGATGGGGGTGTGGTACATTGTGTACTGCCAGTGGTGTGTGGTGTGCTGGGTGTCTGATGAGGGTGTGGCACATTGTGTACTGTCAGTGGTGTGCGGTGCGCTGGGTATCTGATGGGGGTGTGGTACTTTGTGTATTGTCAGTGGTGTGTGGTGTTCTGGGTGTCTGATGGGGGTGTGGTACATTGTGTACTGTCAGTGGTGTGCGGTTAGCTGGGTGCGTGATGGGGTTGTGGTACATTGTGTACTGTCAGTGGTGTGCGGTGTGCTGGGTGCCTGATGGGGGTGTGGTACATTGTGTACTGTCAGTGGTGTGCGGTGTGCTGTGTGCCTGATGGGGGTGTGGTACATTGTGTACTGTCAGTGGTGTGCGGTGTGCTGGGTGCCTGATGGGGGTGTGGTACATTGTGTACTGTCAGTGGTGTGCTGGGTGCCTGATGGGGGTGTGGTACATTGTGTACTGTCAGTGGTGTGCGGTGTGCTGGGTGTCTGATGGGGCTGTGGATACATTGTGTACTGTCAGTGGTGTGCGGTGTGCTTGGTATCTGCTGGGGGTGTGGTACATTGTGTACTGTCAGTGGTGTGCGGTGAGCTGGGTGTCTGATGGGGCTGTGGTACATTGTGTACTGTCAGTGGTGTGTGGTGTGCTGGGTGCCTGATGGGGGTGTGGTACATTGTGAACTGTCAGTGGTGTGCAGTGTGCTGGCTGTCTGATGGGGGTGTGGTACATTGTGTACTGTCAGTGGTGTGCGGTGTGCTGAGTGCCTGATGGGGGTGCGGGACATTGTGTACTGTCAGTGGTGTGAGGTGTGCTGGGTGTCTGATGGGACTGTGGTACATTGTGTGCTGTCAGTGGTGTGCGGTGTGCTGGGTGTCTGATGGGGGTGTGGTACATTGTGTACTGTCAGTGGTGTGTGGTGAGCTGGTTGTCTGATGGGGGTGTGGTACATTGTGTACTGTCAGTGGTGTGTGGTGAGCTGGGTGTCTGATGGGACTGTGGTACATTGTGTGCTGTCAGTGGTGTGCGGTGTGCTGGGTGTCTGATGGGGCTGTGGTACATTGTGTACTGTCAGCGGTGTGCGGTGTGCTGGGTGCCTGATGGGGGGGTGGTACATTGTGTACTGTCAGTGGTGTGCGGTGTGCTGTGTCCCTGATGGGGGGGTGGTACATTGTGTACTGTCAGTGGTGTGTAGTGTGCTGGGTGTCTGATGGTGCTGTGGGTACATTGTGTACTGTCAGTGGTGTGCGGTGTGCTTGGTATCTTCTGGGGGTGTGGTACATTGTGTACTGTCAGTGGTGTGCGGTGAGCTGGGTGTCTGATGGGGCTGTGGTACATTGTGTACTGTCAGTGGTGTGTGGTGTGCTGGGTGTCTGATGGGGGTGTGGTACATTGTGTACTGTCAGTGGTGTGTGGTGCGCTGGGTGTCTGATGGGGCTGTGGCACATTGTGTAATGTCACTGGTGTGCGGTGTGCTGGGTGTCTGATGGGGGTGTGGTACATTGTGTACTGTCAGTGGTGTGCGGTGTGCTGGGTGCCTGATGGGGGGGTGGTACATTGTGTACTGTCAGTGGTGTGCGGTGTGCTGTGTCCCTGATGGGGGGGTGGTACATTGTGTACTGTCAGTGGTGTGTGGTGTGCTGGGTGTCTGATGTGGCTGTGGTACATTGTGTGCTGTCAGTGGTGTGCGGTGTGCTGGGTGTCTGATGGGGGTGTGGTACATTGTGTACTGTCAGTGGTGTGCAGTGTGCTGGGTGTCTGATGGGGGTGTGGTACATTGTGTACTGTCAGTGGTGTGTGGTGAGCTGGTTGTCTGATGGGGGTGTGGTACATTCTGTACTGTCAGTGGTGTGTGGTGAGCTGGTTGTCTGATGGGGCTGTGGTACATTGTGTACTGTCAGTGGTGTGAGGTGTGCTGGATGTCTCATGGGACTGTGGTACATTGTGTGCTGTCAGTGGTGTGCGGTGTGCTGGGTGTCTGATGGGGCTGTGGTACATTGTGTACTGTCAGTGGTGTGCGGTGTGCTGGGTGCCTGATGGTGGGGGTGGTACATTGTGTACTGTCAGTGGTGTGCGGTGTGCTGTGTCCCTGATGGGGGGGTGGTACATTGTGTACTGTCAGTGGTGTGTGGTGTGCTGGGTGTCTGATGGGGCTGTGGGTACATTGTGTACTGTCAGTGGTGTGCGGTGTGCTTGGTATCTGCTGGGGGTGTGGTACATTGTGTACTGTCAGTGGTGTGCGGTGAGCTGGGTGTCTGATGGGGCTGTGGTACATTGTGTACTGTCAGTGGTGTGTGGTGTGCTGGGTGTCTGATGGGGGTGTGGTACATTGCGTACTGTCAGTGGTGTGTGGTGCGCTGGGTGTCTGATGGGGGTGTGGTACATTGTGAGCTGTCAGTGGTGTGCAGTGTGCTGGCTGTCTGATGGGGGTGTGGTACATTGTGTACTGTCAGTGGGGTGCGGTGTGCTGGGTGTCTGATGGGGCTGTGGTACATTGTGTACTGACAGTGGTGTGTGGTGTGCTGGGTGTCTGATGGGGTGTGGTACATTGTGTGCTGTGAGTGGTGTGCCGTGTGCTGGGTGTCTGATGTGGGTGTGGTACATTGTGTACTGTCAGTGGTGTGTGCTGTGCAGGGTGCCTGATGGGGGTGTGGTACATTGTGTACTGTCAGTGGTGTGCCGTGTGCTGAGTGTCTGATGGGGGTGTGGTACATTGTGTACTGTCAGTGGTGTATGGTGTGCTGGGTGCCTGATGGGGGTGTGGTACATTGTGTACTGTCAGTGGCGTGCGGTGTGCTGGGTGTCTGATGGGGGTGTGGTACATTGTGTACTGTCAGTGGTGTGCGGTGTGCTGGGTATCTGATGGGGATGTGGTACATTGTGTACTGTCAGTGGTGTGCGGTGAGCTGGGTGCGTGATGGGGGTGTGGTACATTGTGTACTGCCAGTGGTGTGTGGTGTGCTGGGTGTCTGATGAGGGTGTGGCACATTGTGTACTGTCAGTGGTGTGCGGTGCGCTGGGTATCTGATGGGGGTGTGGTACTTTGTGTATTGTCAGTGGTGTGTGGTGTTCTGGGTGTCTGATGGGGGTGTGGTACATTGTGTACTGTCAGTGGTGTGTGGTTAGCTGGGTGCGTGATGGGGTTGTGGTACATTGTGTACTGTCAGTGGTGTGCGGTGTGCTGGGTGCCTGATGGGGGTGTGGTACATTGTGTACTGTCAGTGGTGTGCGGTGTGCTGTGTGCCTGATGGGGGTGTGGTACATTGTGTACTGTCAGTGGTGTGCGGTGTGCTGGGTGCCTGATGGGGGTGTGGTACATTGTGTACTGTCAGTGGTGTGCTGGGTGCCTGATGGGGGTGTGGTACATTGTGTACTGTCAGTGGTGTGCGGTGTGCTGGGTGTCTGATGGGGCTGTGGATACATTGTGTACTGTCAGTGGTGTGCGGTGTGCTTGGTATCTGCTGGGGGTGTGGTACATTGTGTACTGTCAGTGGTGTGCGGTGAGCTGGGTGTCTGATGGGGCTGTGGTACATTGTGTACTGTCAGTGGTGTGTGGTGTGCTGGGTGCCTGATGGGGGTGTGGTACATTGTGAACTGTCAGTGGTGTGCAGTGTGCTGGCTGTCTGATGTGGGTGTGGTACATTGTGTACTGTCAGTGGTGTGTGCTGTGCAGGGTGCCTGATGGGGGTGTGGTACATTGTGTACTGTCAGTGGTGTGCCGTGTGCTGAGTGTCTGATGGGGGTGTGGTACATTGTGTACTGTCAGTGGTGTATGGTGTGCTGGGTGCCTGATGGGGGTGTGGTACATTGTGTACTGTCAGTGGCGTGCGGTGTGCTGGGTGTCTGATGGGGGTGTGGTACATTGTGTACTGTCAGTGGTGTGCGGTGTGCTGGGTATCTGATGGGGATGTGGTACATTGTGTACTGTCAGTGGTGTGCGGTGAGCTGGGTGCGTGATGGGGGTGTGGTACATTGTGTACTGCCAGTGGTGTGTGGTGTGCTGGGTGTCTGATGAGGGTGTGGCACATTGTGTACTGTCAGTGGTGTGCGGTGCGCTGGGTATCTGATGGGGGTGTGGTACTTTGTGTATTGTCAGTGGTGTGTGGTGTTCTGGGTGTCTGATGGGGGTGTGGTACATTGTGTACTGTCAGTGGTGTGTGGTTAGCTGGGTGCGTGATGGGGTTGTGGTACATTGTGTACTGTCAGTGGTGTGCGGTGTGCTGGGTGCCTGATGGGGGTGTGGTACATTGTGTACTGTCAGTGGTGTGCGGTGTGCTGTGTGCCTGATGGGGGTGTGGTACATTGTGTACTGTCAGTGGTGTGCGGTGTGCTGGGTGCCTGATGGGGGTGTGGTACATTGTGTACTGTCAGTGGTGTGCTGGGTGCCTGATGGGGGTGTGGTACATTGTGTACTGTCAGTGGTGTGCGGTGTGCTGGGTGTCTGATGGGGCTGTGGATACATTGTGTACTGTCAGTGGTGTGCGGTGTGCTTGGTATCTGCTGGGGGTGTGGTACATTGTGTACTGTCAGTGGTGTGCGGTGAGCTGGGTGTCTGATGGGGCTGTGGTACATTGTGTACTGTCAGTGGTGTGTGGTGTGCTGGGTGCCTGATGGGGGTGTGGTACATTGTGAACTGTCAGTGGTGTGCAGTGTGCTGGCTGTCTGATGGGGGTGTGGTACATTGTGTACTGTCAGTGGTGTGCGGTGTGCTGAGTGCCTGATGGGGGTGCGGGACATTGTGTACTGTCAGTGGTGTGAGGTGTGCTGGGTGTCTGATGGGACTGTGGTACATTGTGTGCTGTCAGTGGTGTGCGGTGTGCTGGGTGTCTGATGGGGGTGTGGTACATTGTGTACTGTCAGTGGTGTGCAGTGTGCTGGGTGTCTGATGGGGGTGTGGTACATTGTGTACTGTCAGTGGTGTGTGGTGAGCTGGTTGTCTGATGGGGGTGTGGTACATTGTGTACTGTCAGTGGTGTGTGGTGAGCTGGTTGTCTGATGGGGCTGTGGTACATTGTGTGCTGTCAGTGGTGTGAGGTGTGCTGGGTGTCTGATGGGACTGTGGTACATTGTGTGCTGTCAGTGGTGTGCGGTGTGCTGGGTGTCTGATGGGGCTGTGGTACATTGTGTACTGTCAGCGGTGTGCGGTGTGCTGGGTGCCTGATGGGGGGGGTGGTACATTGTGTACTGTCAGTGGTGTGCGGTGTGCTGTGTCCCTGATGGGGGGGTGGTACATTGTGTACTGTCAGTGGTGTGTAGTGTGCTGGGTGTCTGATGGGACTGTGGTACATTGTGTGCTGTCAGTGGTGTGCGGTGTGCTGGGTGTCTGATGGGGGTGTGGTACATTGTGTACTGTCAGTGGTGTGCAGTGTGCTGGGTGTCTGATGGGGGTGTGGTACATTGTGTACTGTCAGTGGTGGATGGTGAGCTGGTTGTCTGATGGGGGTGTGGTACATTGTGTACTGTCAGTGGTGTGTGGTGAGCTGGTTGTCTGATGGGGCTGTGGTACATTGTGTACTGTCAGTGGTGTGAGGTGTGCTGGGTGTCTGATGGGACTGTGGTACATTGTGTGCTGTCAGTGGTGTGCGGTGTGCTGGGTGTCTGATGGGGCTGTGGTACATTGTGTACTGTCAGCGGTGTGCGGTGTGCTGGGTGCCTGATGGGGGGGTGGTACATTGTGTACTGTCAGTGGTGTGCGGTGTGCTGTGTCCCTGATGGGGGGGTGGTACATTGTGTACTGTCAGTGGTGTGTAGTGTGCTGGGTGTCTGATGGTGCTGTGGGTACATTGTGTACTGTCAGTGGTGTGCGGTGTGCTTGGTATCTTCTGGGGGTGTGGTACATTGTGTACTGTCAGTGGTGTGCGGTGAGCTGGGTGTCTGATGGGGCTGTGGTACATTGTGTACTGTCAGTTGTGTGTGGTGTGCTGGGTGTCTGATGGGGGTGTGGTACATTGTGTACTGTCAGTGGTGTGTGGTGCGCTGGGTGTCTGATGGGGCTGTGGCACATTGTGTAATGTCACTGGTGTGCGGTGTGCTGGGTGTCTGATGGGGGTGTGGTACATTGTGTACTGTCAGTGGTGTGCGGTGTGCTGGGTGCCTGATGGGGGGGTGGTACATTGTGTACTGTCAGTGGTGTGCGGTGTGCTGTGTCCCTGATGGGGGGGTGGTACATTGTGTACTGTCAGTGGTGTGTGGTGTGCTGGGTGTCTGATGTGGCTGTGGTACATTGTGTGCTGTCAGTGGTGTGCGGTGTGCTGGGTGTCTGATGGGGGTGTGGTACATTGTGTACTGTCAGTGGTGTGCAGTGTGCTGGGTGTCTGATGGGGGTGTGGTACATTGTGTACTGTCAGTGGTGTGTGGTGAGCTGGTTGTCTGATGGGGGTGTGGTAAATTGTGTACTGTCAGTGGTGTGTGGTGAGCTGGTTGTCTGATGGGGCTGTGGTACATTGTGTACTGTCAGTGGTGTGAGGTGTGCTGGATGTCTGATGGGACTGTGGTACATTGTGTGCTGTCAGTGGTGTGCGGTGTGCTGGGTGTCTGATGGGGCTGTGGTACATTGTGTACTGTCAGTGGTGTGCGGTGTGCTGGGTGCCTGATGGTGGGGGTGGTACATTGTGTACTGTCAGTGGTGTGCGGTGTGCTGTGTCCCTGATGGGGGGGTGGTACATTGTGTACTGTCAGTGGTGTGTGGTGTGCTGGGTGTCTGATGGGGCTGTGGGTACATTGTGTACTGTCAGTGGTGTGCGGTGTGCTTGGTATCTGCTGGGGGTGTGGTACATTGTGTACTGTCAGTGGTGTGCGGTGAGCTGGGTGTCTGATGGGGCTGTGGTACATTGTGTACTGTCAGTGGTGTGTGGTGTGCTGGGTGTCTGATGGGGGTGTGGTACATTGCGTACTGTCAGTGGTGTGTGGTGCGCTGGGTGTCTGATGGGGCTGTGGTACATAGTGTAATGTCACTGGTGTGCGGTGTGCTGGGTGTCTGATGGGGGTGTGGTACGTTGTGTACTGTCAGTGGTGTGCGGTGTGCTGTGTGCCTGATGGGGGGGTGGTACATTGTGTACTGTCAGTGGCGTGCGGTGAGCTGGGTGCCTGATGGGGGTGTGGTACATTGTGAGCTGTCAGTGGTGTGCAGTGTGCTGGCTGTCTGATGGGGGTGTGGTACATTGTGTACTGTCAGTGGGGTGCGGTGTGCTGGGTGTCTGATGGGGCTGTGGTACATTGTGTACTGACAGTGGTGTGTGGTGTGCTGGGTGTCTGATGGGGTGTGGTACATTGTGTGCTGTGAGTGGTGTGCCGTGTGCTGGGTGTCTGATGTGGGTGTGGTACATTGTGTACTGTCAGTGGTGTGTGCTGTGCAGGGTGCCTGATGGGGGTGTGGTACATTGTGTACTGTCAGTGGTGTGCCGTGTGCTGAGTGTCTGATGGGGGTGTGGTACATTGTGTACTGTCAGTGGTGTATGGTGTGCTGGGTGCCTGATGGGGGTGTGGTACATTGTGTACTGTCAGTGGCGTGCGGTGTGCTGGGTGTCTGATGGGGGTGTGGTACATTGTGTACTGTCAGTGGTGTGCGGTGTGCTGGGTATCTGATGGGGATGTGGTACATTGTGTACTGTCAGTGGTGTGCGGTGAGCTGGGTGCGTGATGGGGGTGTGGTACATTGTGTACTGCCAGTGGTGTGTGGTGTGCTGGGTGTCTGATGAGGGTGTGGCACATTGTGTACTGTCAGTGGTGTGCGGTGCGCTGGGTATCTGATGGGGGTGTGGTACTTTGTGTATTGTCAGTGGTGTGTGGTGTTCTGGGTGTCTGATGGGGGTGTGGTCCATTGTGTACTGTCAGTGGTGTGCGGTGTGCTGGGTGCCTGATGGGGGGGGTGATACATTGTGTACTGTCAGTGGTGTGTGGTGAGCTGGTTGTCTGATGGGGCTGTGGTACATTGTGTACTGTCAGTGGTGTGAGGTGTGCTGGGTGTCTGATGGGACTGTGGTACATTGTGTGCTGTCAGTGGTGTGCGGTGTGCTGGGTGTCTGATGGGGCTGTGGTACATTGTGTACTGTCAGCGGTGTGCGGTGTGCTGGGTGCCTGATGGGGGGGTGGTACATTGTGTACTGTCAGTGGTGTGCGGTGTGCTGTGTCCCGGATGGGGGGGTGGTACATTGTGTACTGTCAGTGGTGTGTAGTGTGCTGGGTGTCTGATGGTGCTGTGGGTACATTGTGTACTGTCAGTGGTGTGCGGTGTGCTTGGTATCTTCTGGGGGTGTGGTACATTGTGTACTGTCAGTGGTGTGCGGTGAGCTGGGTGTCTGATGGGGCTGTGGTACATTGTGTACTGTCAGTTGTGTGTGGTGTGCTGGGTGTCTGATGGGGGTGTGGTACATTGTGTACTGTCAGTGGTGTGTGGTGCGCTGGGTGTCTGATGGGGCTGTGGCACATTGTGTAATGTCACTGGTGTGCGGTGTGCTGGGTGTATGATGGGGGTGTGGTACATTGTGTACTGTCAGTGGTGTGCGGTGTGCTGGGTGCCTGATGGGGGGGTGGTACATTGTGTACTGTCAGTGGTGTGCGGTGTGCTGTGTCCCTGATGGGGGGGTGGTACATTGTGTACTGTCAGTGGTGTGTGGTGTGCTGGGTGTCTGATGTGGCTGTGGTACATTGTGTGCTGTCAGTGGTGTGCGGTGTGCTGGGTGTCTGATGGGGGTGTGGTACATTGTGTACTGTCAGTGGTGTGCAGTGTGCTGGGTGTCTGATGGGGGTGTGGTACATTGTGTACTGTCAGTGGTGTGTGGTGAGCTGGTTGTCTGATGGGGGTGTGGTAAATTGTGTACTGTCAGTGGTGTGTGGTGAGCTGGTTGTCTGATGGGGCTGTGGTACATTGTGTACTGTCAGTGGTGTGAGGTGTGCTGGATGTCTGATGGGACTGTGGTACATTGTGTGCTGTCAGTGGTGTGCGGTGTGCTGGGTGTCTGATGGGGCTGTGGTACATTGTGTACTGTCAGTGGTGTGCGGTGTGCTGGGTGCCTGATGGTGGGGGTGGTACATTGTGTACTGTCAGTGGTGTGCGGTGTGCTGTGTCCCTGATGGGGGGGTGGTACATTGTGTACTGTCAGTGGTGTGTGGTGTGCTGGGTGTCTGATGGGGCTGTGGGTACATTGTGTACTGTCAGTGGTGTGCGGTGTGCTTGGTATCTGCTGGGGGTGTGGTACATTGTGTACTGTCAGTGGTGTGCGGTGAGCTGGGTGTCTGATGGGGCTGTGGTACATTGTGTACTGTCAGTGGTGTGTGGTGTGCTGGGTGTCTGATGGGGGTGTGGTACATTGCGTACTGTCAGTGGTGTGTGGTGCGCTGGGTGTCTGATGGGGCTGTGGTACATAGTGTAATGTCACTGGTGTGCGGTGTGCTGGGTGTCTGATGGGGGTGTGGTACGTTGTGTACTGTCAGTGGTGTGCGGTGTGCTGTGTGCCTGATGGGGGGGTGGTACATTGTGTACTGTCAGTGGCGTGCGGTGAGCTGGGTGCCTGATGGGGGTGTGGTACATTGTGAGCTGTCAGTGGTGTGCAGTGTGCTGGCTGTCTGATGGGGGTGTGGTACATTGTGTACTGTCAGTGGGGTGCGGTGTGCTGGGTGTCTGATGGGGCTGTGGTACATTGTGTACTGACAGTGGTGTGTGGTGTGCTGGGTGTCTGATGGGGTGTGGTACATTGTGTGCTGTGAGTGGTGTGCCGTGTGCTGGGTGTCTGATGTGGGTGTGGTACATTGTGTACTGTCAGTGGTGTGTGCTGTGCAGGGTGCCTGATGGGGGTGTGGTACATTGTGTACTGTCAGTGGTGTGCCGTGTGCTGAGTGTCTGATGGGGGTGTGGTACATTGTGTACTGTCAGTGGTGTATGGTGTGCTGGGTGCCTGATGGGGGTGTGGTACATTGTGTACTGTCAGTGGCGTGCGGTGTGCTGGGTGTCTGATGGGGGTGTGGTACATTGTGTACTGTCAGTGGTGTGCGGTGTGCTGGGTATCTGATGGGGATGTGGTACATTGTGTACTGTCAGTGGTGTGCGGTGAGCTGGGTGCGTGATGGGGGTGTGGTACATTGTGTACTGCCAGTGGTGTGTGGTGTGCTGGGTGTCTGATGAGGGTGTGGCACATTGTGTACTGTCAGTGGTGTGCGGTGCGCTGGGTATCTGATGGGGGTGTGGTACTTTGTGTATTGTCAGTGGTGTGTGGTGTTCTGGGTGTCTGATGGGGGTGTGGTACATTGTGTACTGTCAGTGGTGTGCGGTTAGCTGGGTGCGTGATGGGGTTGTGGTACATTGTGTACTGTCAGTGGTGTGCGGTGTGCTGGGTGCCTGATGGGGGTGTGGTACATTGTGTACTGTCAGTGGTGTGCGGTGTGCTGTGTGCCTGATGGGGGTGTGGTACATTGTGTACTGTCAGTGGTGTGCGGTGTGCTGGGTGCCTGATGGGGGTGTGGTACATTGTGTACTGTCAGTGGTGTGCTGGGTGCCTGATGGGGGTGTGGTACATTGTGTACTGTCAGTGGTGTGCGGTGTGCTGGGTGTCTGATGGGGCTGTGGATACATTGTGTACTGTCAGTGGTGTGCGGTGTGCTTGGTATCTGCTGGGGGTGTGGTACATTGTGTACTGTCAGTGGTGTGCGGTGAGCTGGGTGTCTGATGGGGCTGTGGTACATTGTGTACTGTCAGTGGTGTGTGGTGTGCTGGGTGCCTGATGGGGGTGTGGTACATTGTGAACTGTCAGTGGTGTGCAGTGTGCTGGCTGTCTGATGGGGGTGTGGTACATTGTGTACTGTCAGTGGTGTGCGGTGTGCTGAGTGCCTGATGGGGGTGCGGGACATTGTGTACTGTCAGTGGTGTGAGGTGTGCTGGGTGTCTGATGGGACTGTGGTACATTGTGTGCTGTCAGTGGTGTGCGGTGTGCTGGGTGTCTGATGGGGGTGTGGTACATTGTGTACTGTCAGTGGTGTGCAGTGTGCTGGGTGTCTGATGGGGGTGTGGTACATTGTGTACTGTCAGTGGTGTGTGGTGAGCTGGTTGTCTGATGGGGGTGTGGTACATTGTGTACTGTCAGTAGTGTGTGGTGAGCTGGTTGTCTGATGGGGCTGTGGTACATTGTGTACTGTCAGTGGTGTGAGGTGTGCTGGGTGTCTGATGGGACTGTGGTACATTGTGTGCTGTCAGTGGTGTGCGGTGTGCTGGGTGTCTGATGGGGCTGTGGTACATTGTGTACTGTCAGCGGTGTGCGGTGTGCTGGGTGCCTGATGGGGGGGTGGTACATTGTGTACTGTCAGTGGTGTGCGGTGTGCTGTGTCCCTGATGGGGGGGTGGTACATTGTGTACTGTCAGTGGTGTGTAGTGTGCTGGGTGTCTGATGGTGCTGTGGGTACATTGTGTACTGTCAGTGGTGTGCGGTGTGCTTGGTATCTTCTGGGGGTGTGGTACATTGTGTACTGTCAGTGGTGTGCGGTGAGCTGGGTGTCTGATGGGGCTGTGGTACATTGTGTACTGTCAGTTGTGTGTGGTGTGCTGGGTGTCTGATGGGGGTGTGGTACATTGTGTACTGTCAGTGGTGTGTGGTGCGCTGGGTGTCTGATGGGGCTGTGGCACATTGTGTAATGTCACTGGTGTGCGGTGTGCTGGGTGTCTGATGGGGGTGTGGTACATTGTGTACTGTCAGTGGTGTGCGGTGTGCTGGGTGCCTGATGGGGGGGTGGTACATTGTGTACTGTCAGTGGTGTGCGGTGTGCTGTGTCCCTGATGGGGGGGTGGTACATTGTGTACTGTCAGTGGTGTGTGGTGTGCTGGGTGTCTGATGTGGCTGTGGTACATTGTGTGCTGTCAGTGGTGTGCGGTGTGCTGGGTGTCTGATGGGGGAGTGGTACATTGTGTACTGTCAGTGGTGTGCAGTGTGCTGGGTGTCTGATGGGGGTGTGGTACATTGTGTACTGTCAGTGGTGTGTGGTGAGCTGGTTGTCTGATGGGGGTGTGGTACATTGTGTACTGTCAGTGGTGTGTGGTGAGCTGGTTGTCTGATGGGGCTGTGGTACATTGTGTACTGTCAGTGGTGTGAGGTGTGCTGGATGTCTGATGGGACTGTGGTACATTGTGTGCTGTCAGTGGTGTGCGGTGTGCTGGGTGTCTGATGGGGCTGTGGTACATTGTGTACTGTCAGTGGTGTGCGGTGTGCTGGGTGCCTGATGGTGGGGGTGGTACATTGTGTACTGTCAGTGGTGTGCGGTGTGCTGTGTCCCTGATGGGGGGGTGGTACATTGTGTACTGTCAGTGGTGTGTGGTGTGCTGGGTGTCTGATGGGGCTGTGGGTACATTGTGTACTGTCAGTGGTGTGCGGTGTGCTTGGTATCTGCTGGGGGTGTGGTACATTGTGTACTGTCAGTGGTGTGCGGTGAGCTGGGTGTCTGATGGGGCTGTGGTACATTGTGTACTGTCAGTGGTGTGTGGTGTGCTGGGTGTCTGATGGGGGTGTGGTACATTGCGTACTGTCAGTGGTGTGTGGTGCGCTGGGTGTCTGATGGGGCTGTGGTACATAGTGTAATGTCACTGGTGTGCGGTATGCTGGGTGTCTGATGGGGGTGTGGTACATTGTGTACTGTCAGTGGTGTGCGGTGTGCTGTGTGCCTGATGGGGGGGGTGGTACATTGTGTACTGTCAGTGGCGTGCGGTGAGCTGGGTGCCTGATGGGGGTGTGGTACATTGTGAGCTGTCAGTGGTGTGCAGTGTGCTGGCTGTCTGATGGGGGTGTGGTACATTGTGTACTGTCAGTGGGGTGCGGTGTGCTGGGTGTCTGATGGGGCTGTGGTACATTGTGTACTGACAGTGGTGTGTGGTGTTCTGGGTGTCTGATGGGGTGTGGTACATTGTGTGCTGTGAGTGGTGTGCCGTGTGCTGGGTGTCTGATGTGGGTGTGGTACATTGTGTACTGTCAGTGGTGTGTGCTGTGCAGGGTGCCTGATGGGGGTGTGGTACATTGTGTACTGTCAGTGGTGTGCCGTGTGCTGAGTGTCTGATGGGGGTGTGGTACATTGTGTACTGTCAGTGGTGTATGGTGTGCTGGGTGCCTGATGGGGGTGTGGTACATTGTGTACTGTCAGTGGCGTGCGGTGTGCTGGGTGTCTGATGGGGGTGTGGTACATTGTGTACTGTCAGTGGTGTGCGGTGTGCTGGGTATCTGATGGGGATGTGGTACATTGTGTACTGTCAGTGGTGTGGGGTGAGCTGGGTGCGTGATGGGGGTGTGGTACATTGTGTACTGCCAGTGGTGTGTGGTGTGCTGGGTGTCTGATGAGGGTGTGGCACATTGTGTACTGTCAGTGGTGTGCGGTGCGCTGGGTATCTGATGGGGGTGTGGTACTTTGTGTATTGTCAGTGGTGTGTGGTGTTCTGGGTGTCTGATGGGGGTGTGGTACATTGTGTACTGTCAGTGGTGTGCGGTTAGCTGGGTGCGTGATGGGGTTGTGGTACATTGTGTACTGTCAGTGGTGTGCGGTGTGCTGGGTGCCTGATGGGGGTGTGGTACATTGTGTACTGTCAGTGGTGTGCGGTGTGCTGTGTGCCTGATGGGGGTGTGGTACATTGTGTACTGTCAGTGGTGTGCGGTGTGCTGGGTGCCTGATGGGGGTGTGGTACATTGTGTACTGTCAGTGGTGTGCTGGGTGCCTGATGGGGGTGTGGTACATTGTGTACTGTCAGTGGTGTGCGGTGTGCTGGGTGTCTGATGGGGCTGTGGATACATTGTGTACATTCAGTGGTGTGCGGTGTGCTTGGTATCTGCTGGGGGTGTGGTACATTGTGTACTGTCAGTGGTGTGCGGTGAGCTGGGTGTCTGATGGGGCTGTGGTACATTGTGTACTGTCAGTGGTGTGTGGTGTGCTGGGTGCCTGATGGGGGTGTGGTACATTGTGAACTGTCAGTGGTGTGCAGTGTGCTGGCTGTCTGATGGGGGTGTGGTACATTGTGTACTGTCAGTGGTGTGCGGTGTGCTGAGTGCCTGATGGGGGTGCGGGACATTGTGTACTGTCAGTGGTGTGAGGTGTGCTGGGTGTCTGATGGGACTGTGGTACATTGTGTGCTGTCAGTGGTGTGCGGTGTGCTGGGTGTCTGATGGGGGTGTGGTACATTGTGTACTGTCAGTGGTGTGCAGTGTGCTGGGTGTCTGATGGGGGTGTGGTACATTGTGTACTGTCAGTGGTGTGTGGTGAGCTGGTTGTCTGATGGGGGTGTGGTACATTGTGTACTGTCAGTAGTGTGTGGTGAGCTGGTTGTCTGATGGGGCTGTGGTACATTGTGTACTGTCAGTGGTGTGAGGTGTGCTGGGTGTCTGATGGGACTGTGGTACATTGTGTGCTGTCAGTGGTGTGCGGTGTGCTGGGTGTCTGATGGGGCTGTGGTACATTGTGTACTGTCAGCGGTGTGCGGTGTGCTGGGTGCCTGATGGGGGGGTGGTACATTGTGTACTGTCAGTGGTGTGCGGTGTGCTGTGTCCCTGATGGGGGGGTGGTACATTGTGTACTGTCAGTGGTGTGTAGTGTGCTGGGTGTCTGATGGTGCTGTGGGTACATTGTGTACTGTCAGTGGTGTGCGGTGTGCTTGGTATCTTCTGGGGGTGTGGTACATTGTGTACTGTCAGTGGTGTGCGGTGAGCTGGGTGTCTGATGGGGCTGTGGTACATTGTGTACTGTCAGTTGTGTGTGGTGTGCTGGGTGTCTGATGGGGGTGTGGTACATTGTGTACTGTCAGTGGTGTGTGGTGCGCTGGGTGTCTGATGGGGCTGAGGCACATTGTGTAATGTCACTGGTGTGCGGTGTGCTGGGTGTCTGATGGGGGTGTGGTACATTGTGTACTGTCAGTGGTGTGCGGTGTGCTGGGTGCCTGATGGGGGGGTGGTACATTGTGTACTGTCAGTGGTGTGCGGTGTGCTGTGTCCCTGATGGGGGGGTGGTACATTGTGTACTGTCAGTGGTGTGTGGTGTGCTGGGTGTCTGATGTGGCTGTGGTACATTGTGTGCTGTCAGTGGTGTGCGGTGTGCTGGGTGTCTGATGGGGGTGTGGTACATTGTGTACTGTCAGTGGTGTGCAGTGTGCTGGGTGTCTGATGGGGGTGTGGTACATTGTGTACTGTCAGTGGTGTGTGGTGAGCTGGTTGTCTGATGGGGGTGTGGTACATTGTGTACTGTCAGTGGTGTGTGGTGAGCTGGTTGTCTGATGGGGCTGTGGTACATTGTGTACTGTCAGTGGTGTGAGGTGTGCTGGATGTCTGATGGGACTGTGGTACATTGTGTGCTGTCAGTGGTGTGCGGTGTGCTGGGTGTCTGATGGGGCTGTGGTACATTGTGTACTGTCAGTGGTGTGCGGTGTGCTGGGTGCCTGATGGTGGGGGTGGTACATTGTGTACTGTCAGTGGTGTGCGGTGTGCTGTGTCCCTGATGGGGGGGTGGTACATTGTGTACTGTCAGTGGTGTGTGGTGTGCTGGGTGTCTGATGGGGCTGTGGGTACATTGTGTACTGTCAGTGGTGTGCGGTGTGCTTGGTATCTGCTGGGGGTGTGGTACATTGTGTACTGTCAGTGGTGTGCGGTGAGCTGGGTGTCTGATGGGGCTGTGGTACATTGTGTACTGTCAGTGGTGTGTGGTGTGCTGGGTGTCTGATGGGGGTGTGGTACATTGTGTACTGTCAGTGGTGTGTGGTGCGCTGGGTGTCTGATGGGGCTGTGGTACATAGTGTAATGTCACTGGTGTGCGGTGTGCTGGGTGTCTGATGGGGGTGTGGTACATTGTGTACTGTCAGTGGTGTGCGGTGTGCTGTGTGCCTGATGGGGGGGTGGTACATTGTGTACTGTCAGTGGTGTGCGGTGTGCTGTGTCCCTGATGGGGGGGTGGTACATTGTGTACTGTCAGTGGTGTGTGGTGTGCTGGGTGTCTGATGGGGATATGGTACATTGTGTACTGTCAGTGGTGTGCGGTGTGCTGGGTATCTGATGGGGCTGTGGTACATTGTGTACTGTCAGTGGTGTGCGGTGTGCTGGGTGCCTGATGGGGGTGTGGTACATTGTGTACTGTCAGTGGTGTGCGGTGTGCTGGGTGTCTGATGGGGCTGTGGTACATTGTGTACTGTCAGTGGTGTGTGGTGTGCTGGGTGTCTGATGAGGGTGTGGCACATTGTGCACTGTCAGTGGTGTGCAGTGTGCTGGGTGTCTGATGGGGGTGTGGTACATTGTGTACTGTCAGTGGTGTGCGGTGTGCTGGGTGTCTGATGGGGGTGTGGTACATTGTGTACTGTCAGTGGTGTGAGGTGTGCTGGGTGTCTGATGGGACTGTGGTACATTGTGTGCTGTCAGTGGTGTGCGGTGTGCTGGGTGTCTGATGGGGCTGTGGTACATTGTGTACTGTCAGTGGTGTGAGGTGTGCTGGGTGTCTGATGGGACTGTGGTACATTGTGCACTGTCAGTGGTGTGCGGTGTGCTGGGTACCTGATGGGGGTGTGGTACATTGTGTGCTGTCAGTGGTGTGCGGTGTGCTGGGTGTCTGATGGGGCTGTGGTACATTGTGTACTGTCAGTGGTGTGCGGTGTGCTGGGTGTCTGATGGGGGTGTGGCACATTGTGTGCTGTGACTGGTGTGCCGTGTGCTGGGTGTCTGATGGGGGTGTTGTACATTGTGTACTGTCAGTGGTGTGTACTGTGCAGGGTGCCTGATGGGGGTGTGGTACATTGTGTACTGTCAGTGGTGTGAGGTGTGCTGGGTGTCTGATGGGACTGTGGTACATTGTATGCTGTCAGTGGTGTGCTGGGTGTCTGATGGGGCTGTGGTACATTGTGTACTGTCAGTGGTGTGCAGTGTGCTGGGTGTCTGATGGGGGTGTGGTACATTGTGTACTGTCAGTGGTGTGTGGTGAGCTGGTTGTCTGATGGGGGTGTGGTACATTGTGTACTGTCAGTGGTGTGTGGTGAGCTGGTTGTCTGATGGGGCTGTGGTACATTGTGTACTGTCAGTGGTGTGAGGTGTGCTGGGTGTCTGATGGGACTGTGGTACATTGTGTGCTGTCAGTGGTGTGCGGTGTGCTGGGTGTCTGATAGGGCTGTGGTACATTGTGTACTGTCAGTGGTGTGTGGTGTGCTGGGTGTCTGATGGGGGTGTGGTACATTGTGTGCTGTGAGTGGTGTGCCGTGTGCTGGGTGTCTGATGTGGGTGTGGTACATTGTGTACTGTCAGTGGTGTGTGCTGTGCAGGGTGCCTGATGGGGGTGTGGTACATTGTGTACTGTCAGTGGTGTGCCGTGTGCTGAGTGTCTGATGGGGGTGTGGTACATTGTGTACTGTCAGTGGTGTATGGTGTGCTGGGTGCCTGATGGGGGTGTGGTACATTGTGTACTGTCAGTGGCGTGCGGTGTGCTGGGTGTCTGATGAGGGTGTGGCACATTGTGTACTGTCAATGGTGTGCGGTGCGCTGGGTATCTGATGGGGGTGTGGTACATTGTGTACTGTCAGTGGTGTGTGGTGTGCTGGGTATCTGATGGGGATGTGGTACATTTTGTACTGTCAGTGGTGTGTGGTGTGCTGGGTGTCTGATGAGGGTGTGGCACATTGTGTACTGTCAGTGGTGTGCGGTGCGCTGGGTATCTGATGGGGGTGTGGTACTTTGTGTATTGTCAGTGGTGTGTGGTGTTCTGGGTGTCTGATGGGGGTGTGGTACATTGTGTACTGTCAGTGGTGTGCGGTTAGCTGGGTGCGTGATGGGGTTGTGGTACATTGTGTACTGTCAGTGGTGTGCGGTGTGCTGGGTGCCTGATGGGGGTGTGGTACATTGTGTACTGTCAGTGGTGTGCGGTGTGCTGTGTGCCTGATGGGGGTGTGGTACATTGTGTACTGTCAGTGGTGTCCGGTGTGCTGGGTGCCTGATGGGGGTGTGGTACATTGTGTACTGTCAGTGGTGTGCTGGGTGTCTGATGGGGGTGTGGTACATTGTGTACTGTCAGTGGTGTGCAGTGTGCTGGGTGTCTGATGGGGGTGTGGTACATTGTGTACTGTCAGTGGTGTGTGGTGAGCTGGTTGTCTGATGGGGGTGTGGTACATTGTGTACTGTCAGTGGTGTGTGGTGAGCTGGTTGTCTGATGGGGCTGTGGTACATTGTGTACTGTCAGTGGTGTGAGGTGTGCTGGATGTCTGATGGGACTGTGGTACATTGTGTGCTGTCAGTGGTGTGCGGTGTGCTGGGTGTCTGATGGGGCTGTGGTACATTGTGTACTGTCAGTGGTGTGCGGTGTGCTGGGTGCCTGATGGTGGGGGTGGTACATTGTGTACTGTCAGTGGTGTGCGGTGTGCTGTGTCCCTGATGGGGGGGTGGTACATTGTGTACTGTCAGTGGTGTGTGGTGTGCTGGGTGTCTGATGGGGCTGTGGGTACATTGTGTACTGTCAGTGGTGTGCGGTGTGCTTGGTATCTGCTGGGGGTGTGGTACATTGTGTACTGTCAGTGGTGTGCGGTGAGCTGGGTGTCTGATGGGGCTGTGGTACATTGTGTACTGTCAGTGGTGTGTGGTGTGCTGGGTGTCTGATGGGGGTGTGGTACATTGTGTACTGTCAGTGGTGTGTGGTGCGCTGGGTGTCTGATGGGGCTGTGGTACATAGTGTAATGTCACTGGTGTGCGGTGTGCTGGGTGTCTGATGGGGGTGTGGTACATTGTGTACTGTCAGTGGTGTGCGGTGTGCTGTGTGCCTGATGGGGGGGTGGTACATTGTGTACTGTCAGTGGTGTGCGGTGTGCTGTGTCCCTGATGGGGGGGTGGTACATTGTGTACTGTCAGTGGTGTGTGGTGTGCTGGGTGTCTGATGGGGATATGGTACATTGTGTACTGTCAGTGGTGTGCAGTGTGCTGGGTATCTGATGGGGCTGTGGTACATTGTGTACTGTCAGTGGTGTGCGGTGTGCTGGGTGCCTGATGGGGGTGTGGTACATTGTGTACTGTCAGTGGTGTGCGGTGTGCTGGGTGTCTGATGGGGCTGTGGTACATTGTGTACTGTCAGTGGTGTGTGGTGTGCTGGGTGTCTGATGAGGGTGTGGCACATTGTGCACTGTCAGTGGTGTGCAGTGTGCTGGGTGTCTGATGGGGGTGTGGTACATTGTGTACTGTCAGTGGTGTGCGGTGTGCTGGGTGTCTGATGGGGGTGTGGTACATTGTGTACTGTCAGTGGTGTGAGGTGTGCTGGGTGTCTGATGGGACTGTGGTACATTGTGTGCTGTCAGTGGTGTGCGGTGTGCTGGGTGTCTGATGGGGCTGTGGTACATTGTGTACTGTCAGTGGTGTGAGGTGTGCTGGGTGTCTGATGGGACTGTGGTACATTGTGCACTGTCAGTGGTGTGCGGTGTGCTGGGTACCTGATGGGGGTGTGGTACATTGTGTGCTGTCAGTGGTGTGCGGTGTGCTGGGTGTCTGATGGGGCTGTGGTACATTGTGTACTGTCAGTGGTGTGCGGTGTGCTGGGTGTCTGATGGGGGTGTGGCACATTGTGTGCTGTGACTGGTGTGCCGTGTGCTGGGTGTCTGATGGGGGTGTTGTACATTGTGTACTGTCAGTGGTGTGTACTGTGCAGGGTGCCTGATGGGGGTGTGGTACATTGTGTACTGTCAGTGGTGTGAGGTGTGCTGGGTGTCTGATGGGACTGTGGTACATTGTATGCTGTCAGTGGTGTGCTGGGTGTCTGATGGGGCTGTGGTACATTGTGTACTGTCAGTGGTGTGCAGTGTGCTGGGTGTCTGATGGGGGTGTGGTACATTGTGTACTGTCAGTGGTGTGTGGTGAGCTGGTTGTCTGATGGGGGTGTGGTACATTGTGTACTGTCAGTGGTGTGTGGTGAGCTGGTTGTCTGATGGGGCTGTGGTACATTGTGTACTGTCAGTGGTGTGAGGTGTGCTGGGTGTCTGATGGGACTGTGGTACATTGTGTGCTGTCAGTGGTGTGCGGTGTGCTGGGTGTCTGATAGGGCTGTAGTACATTGTGTACTGTCAGTGGTGTGTGGTGTGCTGGGTGTCTGATGGGGGTGTGGTACATTGTGTGCTGTGAGTGGTGTGCCGTGTGCTGGGTGTCTGATGTGGGTGTGGTACATTGTGTACTGTCAGTGGTGTGTGCTGTGCAGGGTGCCTGATGGGGGTGTGGTACATTGTGTACTGTCAGTGGTGTGCCGTGTGCTGAGTGTCTGATGGGGGTGTGGTACATTGTGTACTGTCAGTGGTGTATGGTGTGCTGGGTGCCTGATGGGGGTGTGGTACATTGTGTACTGTCAGTGGCGTGCGGTGTGCTGGGTGTCTGATGAGGGTGTGGCACATTGTGTACTGTCAATGGTGTGCGGTGCGCTGGGTATCTGATGGGGGTGTGGTACATTGTGTACTGTCAGTGGTGTGTGGTGTGCTGGGTATCTGATGGGGATGTGGTACATTTTGTACTGTCAGTGGTGTGTGGTGTGCTGGGTGTCTGATGAGGGTGTGGCACATTGTGTACTGTCAGTGGTGTGCGGTGCGCTGGGTATCTGATGGGGGTGTGGTACTTTGTGTACTGTCAGTGGTGTGTGGTGTTCTGGGTATCTGATGGGGGTGTGGTACATTGTGTACTGTCAGTGGTGTGCGGTGCGCTGGGTATCTGATGGGGGTGTGGTACTTTGTGTATTGTCAGTGGTGTGTGGTGTTCTGGGTGTCTGATGGGGGTGTGGTACATTGTGTACTGTCAGTGGTGTGCGGTTAGCTGGGTGCGTGATGGGGTTGTGGTACATTGTGTACTGTCAGTGGTGTGCGGTGTGCTGGGTGCCTGATGGGGGTGTGGTACATTGTGTACTGTCAGTGGTGTGCGGTGTGCTGTGTGCCTGATGGGGGTGTGGTACATTGTGTACTGTCAGTGGTGTCCGGTGTGCTGGGTGCCTGATGGGGGTGTGGTACATTGTGTACTGTCAGTGGTGTGCTGGGTGCCTGATGGGGGTGTGGTACATTGTGTACTGTCATTGGTGTGCGGTGTGCTGGGTGCCTGATGGGGGTGTGGTACATTGTGTACTGTCAGTGGTGTGTGGTGTGCTGGGTGTCTGATGAGGTTGTGGCACATTGTTTACTGTCAGTGGTGTTCGGTGCGCTGGGTATCTGATGGGGGTGTGGTACATTGTGTACTGTCAGTGGTGTGCGATGTGCTGGGTGTCTAATGGGGGTGTGGTACATTGTGTACTGTCAGTGGTGTGTGGTGTTCTGTGTGTCTGATGGGGGTGTGGCACATTGTGTACTGTCAGTGGTGTGTTGTGTGCAGAGTGCGTGATGGGGGTGAGGTACATTGTGTACTGTCAGTGGTGTGTGGTGTTCTGGGTGTCTGATGGGGGTGTGGTAAATTGTGTACTGTCAGTGGTGTGTGGTGTGCTTGGTATCTGATGGGGGTGTGGTACATTGTGTACTGTCAGTGGTGTGCGGTGTGCTGGGTGTCTGATGGGGGTGTGGTACATTGTGTACTGTCAGTGGTGTGCGATGTGCTGGGTGTCTGATGGGGGTGTGGTACATTGTGTACTGTCAGTGGTGTGTGGTGTGCTGGGTGTCTGATGGGGGTGTGGTACATTGTGTACTGTCAGTGGTGTGCGGTGTGCTGGGTGTCTGCTGGGGCTGTGGTACATTGTGTACTGTCAGTGGTGTGTGGTGTGCTGGGTGTCTGATGGGGGTGTGGTACATTGTGTACTGTAAGTGGTGTGCGGTGTGCTGGGTGTCTGATGGGGGTGTGGTACATTGTGTACTGTCAGTGGTGTGCGGTGTGCTGAGTGCCTGATGGGGGTGCGGGACATTGTGTACTGTCAGTGGTGTGAGGTGTGCTGGGTGTCTGATGGGACTGTGGTACATTGTGTGCTGTCAGTGGTGTGCGGTGTGCTGGGTGTCTGATGGGTGTGTGGTACATTGTGTACTGTCAGTGGTGTGCGGTGTGCTGGGTGTCTGATGGGGGTGTGGTACATTCTGTACAGTCAGTGGTGTGTGGTGTGCTGGGTGTCTGATGGGGCTGTGGTACATTGTGTACTGTCAGTGGTGTGCGGTGTGCTGGGTGTCTGATGGGGGTGTGGTACATTGTGTACTGTCAGTGGTGTGTGGTTTGCTGTGCGCCTGATGGGGGTGTGGTACATTGTGTACTGTCAGTGGTGTGTGGTGCGCTGGGTGTCTGATGGGGGTGTGGTACATTGTGTACTGTCAGTGGTGTGCGGTTTGCTGTGCGCCTGATGGGGGAGTGGTACATTGTGTACTGTCAGTGGTGTGCGGTGTGCTGGGTGTCTGATGGGACTGTGGTACATTGTGTGCTGTCAGTGGTGTGCGGTGTGCTGGGTGTCTGATGGGGGGGTGGTAAATTGTGTACTGTCAGTGGTGTGTGGTGTGCTGGGTGTCTGATGGGGGGGTGGTACATTGTGTACTGTCGGTGGTGTGTGGTGTGCTGGGTGTCTGATGGGGCTGTGGGTACATTGTGTACTGTCAGTGGTGTGCTGTGTGCTGGGTGCCTGATGGGGGGGTGGTACATTGTGTACTGTCAGTGGTGTGCGGTGTGCTGTGTCCCTGATGGGGGGGTGGTACATTGTGTACTGTCAGTGGTGTGTGGTGTGCTGGGTGTCTGATGGGGCTGTGGGTACATTGTGTACTGTCAGTGGTGTGCGGTGTGCTTGGTATCTGCTGGGGGTGTGGTACATTGTGTACTGTCAGTGGTGTGCGTTGAGCTGGGTGTCTGATGGGGCTGTGGTACATTGTGTACTGTCAGTGGTGTGTGGTGTGCTGGGTGTCTGATGGGGGTGTGGTACATTGTGTACTGTCAGTGGTGTGTGGTGCGCTGGGTGTCTGATGGGGCTGTGGTACATTGTGTAATGTCACTGGTGTGCGGTGTGCTGGGTGTCTGATGGGGGTGTGGTACATTGTGTACTGTCAGTGGTGTGCGGTGTGCTGGGTGCCTGATGGGGGGGGTGGTACATTGTGTACTGTCAGTGGTGTGCGGTGTGCTGTGTCCCTGATGGGGGGGTGGTACATTGTGTACTGTCAGTGGTGTGCGGTGTGCTGGGTGCCTGATGGGGGTGTGGTACATTGTGTACTGTCAGTGGTGTGCGGTTTGCTGTGTGCCTGATGGGGGTGTGGTACATTGTGTACTGTCAGTGGTGTGTGGTGTGCTGGGTGTCTGATGGGGGTGTGGTACATTGTGTACTGTCAGTGGTGTGTGGTGTGCTGGGTGTCTGATGGGGATATGGTACATTGTGTACTGTCAGTGATGTGCGGTGTGCTGGGTGCCTGATGGGGGTGTGGTACATTGTGTACTGTCAGTGGTGTGTGGTGTGCTGGGTGTCTGATGGGGCTGTGGGTACATTGTGTACTGTCAGTGGTGTGCGGTGTGCTTGGTATCTGCTGGGGGTGTGGTACATTGTGTACTGTCAGTGGTGTGCGGTGAGCTGGGTGTCTGATGGGGCTGTGGTACATTGTGTACTGTCAGTGGTGTGTGGTGCTGGGTGCCTGATGGGGGTGTGGTACATTGTGTACTGTCAGTGGTGTGTGGTGTGCTGGGTGTCTGATGGGGGTGTGGTACATTGTGTACTGTCAGTGGTGTGTGGTGCGCTGGGTGTCTGGTGGGGCTGTGGTACATTGTGTAATGTCACTGGTGTGCGGTGTGCTGGGTGTCTGATGGGGGTGTGGTACATTGTGTACTGTCAGTGGTGTGCGGTGAGCTGGGTGCGTGATGGGGGTGTGGTACATTGTGTACTGCCAGTGGTGTGTGGTGTGCTGGGTGTCTGATGAGGGTGTGGCACATTGTGTACTGTCAGTGGTGTGCGGTGCGCTGGGTATCTGATGGGGGTGTGGTACTTTGTGTATTGTCAGTGGTGTGTGGTGTTCTGGGTGTCTGATGGGGGTGTGGTACATTGTGTACTGTCAGTGGTGTGCGGTTAGCTGGGTGCGTGATGGGGTTGTGGTACATTGTGTACTGTCAGTGGTGTGCGGTGTGCTGGGTGCCTGATGGGGGTGTGGTACATTGTGTACTGTCAGTGGTGTGCGGTGTGCTGTGTGCCTGATGGGGGTGTGGTACATTGTGTACTGTCAGTGGTGTGCGGTGTGCTGGGTGCCTGATGGGGGTGTGGTACATTGTGTACTGTCAGTGGTTTGCTGGGTGCCTGATGGGGGTGTGGTACATTGTGTACTGTCAGTGGTGTGCGGTGTGCTGGGTGTCTGATGGGGCTGTGGATACATTGTATACTGTCAGTGGTGTGCGGTGTGCTTGGTATCTGCTGGGGGTGTGGTACATTGTGTACTGTCAGTGGTGTGCGGTGAGCTGGGTGTCTGATGGGGCTGTGGTACATTGTGTACTGTCAGTGGTGTGTGGTGTGCTGGGTGCCTGATGGGGGTGTGGTACATTGTGAACTGTCAGTGGTGTGCAGTGTGCTGGCTGTCTGATGGGGGTGTGGTACATTGTGTACTGTCAGTGGTGTGCGGTGTGCTGAGTGCCTGATGGGGGTGCGGGACATTGTGTACTGTCAGTGGTGTGAGGTGTGCTGGGTGTCTGATGGGACTGTGGTACATTGTGTGCTGTCAGTGGTGTGCGGTGTGCTGGGTGTCTGATGGGGGTGTGGTACATTGTGTACTGTCAGTGGTGTGCAGTGTGCTGGGTGTCTGATGGGGGTGTGGTACATTGTGTACTGTCAGTGGTGTGTGGTGAGCTGGTTGTCTGATGGGGGTGTGGTACATTGTGTACTGTCAGTGGTGTGTGGTGAGCTGGTTGTCTGATGGGGCTGTGGTACATTGTGTACTGTCAGTGGTGTGAGGTGTGCTGGGTGTCTGATGGGACTGTGGTACATTGTGTGCTGTCAGTGGTGTGCGGTGTGCTGGGTGTCTGATGGGGCTGTGGTACATTGTGTACTGTCAGCGGTGTGCGGTGTGCTGGGTGCCTGATGGGGGGGTGGTACATTGTGTACTGTCAGTGGTGTGCGGTGTGCTGTGTCCCTGATGGGGGGGTGGTACATTGTGTACTGTCAGTGGTGTGTGGTGTGCTGGGTGTCTGATGTGGCTGTGGTACATTGTGTGCTGTCAGTGGTGTGCGGTGTGCTGGGTGTCTGATGGGGGTGTGGTACATTGTGTACTGTCAGTGGTGTGCAGTGTGCTGGGTGTCTGATGGGGGTGTGGTACATTGTGTACTGTCAGTGGTGTGTGGTGAGCTGGTTGTCTGATGGGGGTGTGGTACATTGTGTACTGTCAGTGGTGTGTGGTGAGCTGGTTGTCTGATGGGGCTGTGGTACATTGTGTACTGTCAGTGGTGTGAGGTGTGCTGGATGTCTGATGGGACTGTGGTACATTGTGTGCTGTCAGTGGTGTGCGGTGTGCTGGTTGTCTGATGGGGCTGTGGTACATTGTGTACTGTCAGTGGTGTGCGGTGTGCTGGGTGCCTGATGGTGGGGGTGGTACATTGTGTACTGTCAGTGGTGTGCGGTGTGCTGTGTCCCTGATGGGGGGGTGGTACATTGTGTACTGTCAGTGGTGTGTGGTGTGCTGGGTGTCTGATGGGGCTGTGGGTACATTGTGTACTGTCAGTGGTGTGCGGTGTGCTTGGTATCTGCTGGGGGTCTGGTACATTGTGTACTGTCAGTGGTGTGCGGTGAGCTGGGTGTCTGATGGGGCTGTGGTACATTGTGTACTGTCAGTGGTGTGTGGTGTGCTGGGTGTCAAATGGGGGTGTGGTACATTGTGTACTGTCAGTGGTGTGTGGTGCGCTGGGTGTCTGATGGGGCTGTGGTACATAGTGTAATGTCACTGGTGTGCGGTGTGCTGGGTGTCTGATGGGGGTGTGGTACATTGTGTACTGTCAGTGGTGTGCGGTGTGCTGTGTGCCTGATGGGGGGGTGGTACATTGTGTACTGTCAGTGGTGTGCGGTGTGCTGTGTCCCTGATGGGGGGGTGGTACATTGTGTACTGTCAGTGGTGTGTGGTGTGCTGGGTGTCTGATGGGGATATGGTACATTGTGTACTGTCAGTGGTGTGCGGTGTGCTGGGTATCTGATGGGGCTGTGGTACATTGTGTACTGTCAGTGGTGTGCGGTGTGCTGGGTGCCTGATGGGGGTGTGGTACATTGTGTACTGTCAGTGGTGTGCGGTGTGCTGGATGTCTGATGGGGCTGTGGTACATTGTGTACTGTCAGTGGTGTGTGGTGTGCTGGGTGTCTGATGAGGGTGTGGCACATTGTGCACTGTCAGTGGTGTGCAGTGTGCTGGGTGTCTGATGGGGGTGTGGTACATTGTGTACTGTCAGTGGTGTGCGGTGTGCTGGGTGTCTGATGGGGGTGTGGTACATTGTGTACTGTCAGTGGTGTGAGGTGTGCTGGGTGTCTGATGGGACTGTGGTACATTGTGTGCTGTCAGTGGTGTGCGGTGTGCTGGGTGTCTGATGGGGCTGTGGTACATTGTGTACTGTCAGTGGTGTGAGGTGTGCTGGGTGTCTGATGGGACTGTGGTACATTGTGCACTGTCAGTGGTTTGCGGTGTGCTGGGTACCTGATGGGGGTGTGGTACATTGTGTGCTGTCAGTGGTGTGCGGTGTGCTGGGTGTCTGATGGGGCTGTGGTACATTGTGTACTGTCAGTGGTGTGCGGTGTGCTGGGTGACTGATGGGGGTGTGGCACATTGTGTGCTGTGACTGGTGTGCCGTGTGCTGGGTGTCTGATGGGGGTGTTGTACATTGTGTACTGTCAGTGGTGTGTACTGTGCAGGGTGCCTGATGGGGGTGTGGTACATTGTGTACTGTCAGTGGTGTGAGGTGTGCTGGGTGTCTGATGGGACTGTGGTACATTGTATGCTGTCAGTGGTGTGCTGGGTGTCTGATGGGGCTGTGGTACATTGTGTACTGTCAGTGGTGTGCAGTGTGCTGGGTGTCTGATGGGGGTGTGGTACATTGTGTACTGTCAGTGGTGTGTGGTGAGCTGGTTGTCTGATGGGGGTGTGGTACATTGTGTACTGTCAGTGGTGTGTGGTGAGCTGGTTGTCTGATGGGGCTGTGGTACATTGTGTACTGTCAGTGGTGTGAGGTGTGCTGGGTGTCTGATGGGACTGTGGTACATTGTGTGCTGTCAGTGGTGTGCGGTGTGCTGGGTGTCTGATAGGGCTGTGGTACATTGTGTACTGTCAGTGGTGTGTGGTGTGCTGGGTGTCTGATGGGGGTGTTGTACATTGTGTGCTGTGAGTGGTGTGCCGTGTGCTGGGTGTCTGATGTGGGTGTGGTACATTGTGTACTGTCAGTGGTGTGTGCTGTGCAGGGTGCCTGATGGGGGTGTGGTACATTGTGTACTGTCAGTGGTGTGCCGTGTGCTGAGTGTCTGATGGGGGTGTGGTACATTGTGTACTGTCAGTGGTGTATGGTGTGCTGGGTGCCTGATGGGGGTGTGGTACATTGTGTACTGTCAGTGGCGTGCGGTGTGCTGGGTGTCTGATGAGGGTGTGGCACATTGTGTACTGTCAATGGTGTGCGGTGCGCTGGGTATCTGATGGGGGTGTGGTACATTGTGTACTGTCAGTGGTGTGTGGTGTGCTGGGTATCTGATGGGGATGTGGTACATTTTGTACTGTCAGTGGTGTGTGGTGTGCTGGGTGTCTGATGAGGGTGTGGCACATTGTGTACTGTCAGTGGTGTGCGGTGCGCTGGGTATCTGATGGGGGTGTGGTACTTTGTGTATTGTCAGTGGTGTGTGGTGTTCTGGGTGCCTGATGGGGGTGTGGTACATTGTGCACTGTCAGTGGTGTGCGGTGTGCTGGGTACCTGATGGGGGTGTGGTACATTGTGTGCTGTCAGTGGTGTGCGGTGTGCTGGGTGTCTGATGGGGCTGTGGTACATTGTGTACTGTCAGTGGTGTGCGGTGTGCTGGGTGTCTGATGGGGGTGTGGCACATTGTGTGCTGTGACTGGTGTGCCGTGTGCTGGGTGTCTGATGGGGGTGTTGTACATTGTGTACTGTCAGTGGTGTGTACTGTGCAGGGTGCCTGATGGGGGTGTGGTACATTGTGTACTGTCAGTGGTGTGAGGTGTTCTGGGTGTCTGATGGGACTGTGGTACATTGTATGCTGTCAGTGGTGTGCTGGGTGTCTGATGGGGCTGTGGTACATTGTGTACTGTCAGTGGTGTGCAGTGTGCTGGGTGTCTGATGGGGGTGTGGTACATTGTGTACTGTCAGTGGTGTGTGGTGAGCTGGTTGTCTGATGGGGGTGTGGTACATTGTGTACTGTCAGTGGTGTGTGGTGAGCTGGTTGTCTGATGGGGCTGTGGTACATTGTGTACTGTCAGTGGTGTGAGGTGTGCTGGGTGTCTGATGGGGGTGTGGCACATTGTGTGCTGTGACTGGTGTGCCGTGTGCTGGGTGTCTGATGGGGGTGTTGTACATTGTGTACTGTCAGTGGTGTGTACTGTGCAGGGTGCCTGATGGGGGTGTGGTACATTGTGTACTGTCAGTGGTGTGAGGTGTGCTGGGTGTCTGATGGGACTGTGGTACATTGTATGCTGTCAGTGGTGTGCTGGGTGTCTGATGGGGCTGTGGTACATTGTGTACTGTCAGTGGTGTGCAGTGTGCTGGGTGTCTGATGGGGGTGTGGTACATTGTGTACTGTCAGTGGTGTGTGGTGAGCTGGTTGTCTGATGGGGGTGTGGTACATTGTGTACTGTCAGTGGTGTGTGGTGAGCTGGTTGTCTGATGGGGCTGTGGTACATTGTGTACTGTCAGTGGTGTGAGGTGTGCTGGGTGTCTGATGGGACTGTGGTACATTGTGTGCTGTCAGTGGTGTGCGGTGTGCTGGGTGTCTGATAGGGCTGTGGTACATTGTGTACTGTCAGTGGTGTGTGGTGTGCTGGGTGTCTGATGGGGGTGTTGTACATTGTGTGCTGTGAGTGGTGTGCCGTGTGCTGGGTGTCTGATGTGGGTGTGGTACATTGTGTACTGTCAGTGGTGTGTGCTGTGCAGGGTGCCTGATGGGGGTGTGGTACATTGTGTACTGTCAGTGGTGTGCCGTGTGCTGAGTGTCTGATGGGGGTGTGGTACATTGTGTACTGTCAGTGGTGTATGGTGTGCTGGGTGCCTGATGGGGGTGTGGTACATTGTGTACTGTCAGTGGCGTGCGGTGTGCTGGGTGTCTGATGAGGGTGTGGCACATTGTGTACTGTCAATGGTGTGCGGTGCGCTGGGTATCTGATGGGGGTGTGGTACATTGTGTACTGTCAGTGGTGTGTGGTGTGCTGGGTATCTGATGGGGATGTGGTACATTTTGTACTGTCAGTGGTGTGTGGTGTGCTGGGTGTCTGATGAGGGTGTGGCACATTGTGTACTGTCAGTGGTGTGCGGTGCGCTGGGTATCTGATGGGGGTGTGGTACTTTGTGTATTGTCAGTGGTGTGTGGTGTTCTGGGTGCCTGATGGGGGTGTGGTACATTGTGCACTGTCAGTGGTGTGCGGTGTGCTGGGTACCTGATGGGGGTGTGGTACATTGTGTGCTGTCAGTGGTGTGCGGTGTGCTGGGTGTCTGATGGGGCTGTGGTACATTGTGTACTGTCAGTGGTGTGCGGTGTGCTGGGTGTCTGATGGGGGTGTGGCACATTGTGTGCTGTGACTGGTGTGCCGTGTGCTGGGTGTCTGATGGGGGTGTTGTACATTGTGTACTGTCAGTGGTGTGTACTGTGCAGGGTGCCTGATGGGGGTGTGGTACATTGTGTACTGTCAGTGGTGTGAGGTGTTCTGGGTGTCTGATGGGACTGTGGTACATTGTATGCTGTCAGTGGTGTGCTGGGTGTCTGATGGGGCTGTGGTACATTGTGTACTGTCAGTGGTGTGCAGTGTGCTGGGTGTCTGATGGGGGTGTGGTACATTGTGTACTGTCAGTGGTGTGTGGTGAGCTGGTTGTCTGATGGGGGTGTGGTACATTGTGTACTGTCAGTGGTGTGTGGTGAGCTGGTTGTCTGATGGGGCTGTGGTACATTGTGTACTGTCAGTGGTGTGAGGTGTGCTGGGTGTCTGATGGGACTGTGGTACATTGTGTGCTGTCAGTGGTGTGCGGTGTGCTGGGTGTCTGATAGGGCTGTGGTACATTGTGTACTGTCAGTGGTGTGTGGTGTGCTGGGTGTCTGATGGGGGTGTGGTACATTGTGTGCTGTGAGTGGTGTGCCGTGTGCTGGGTGTCTGATGTGGGTGTGGTACATTGTGTACTGTCAGTGGTGTGTGCTGTGCAGGGTGCCTGATGGGGGTGTGGTACATTGTGTACTGTCAGTGGTGTGCCGTGTGCTGAGTGTCTGATGGGGGTGTGGTACATTGTGTACTGTCAGTGGTGTATGGTGTGCTGGGTGCCTGATGGGGGTGTGGTACATTGTGTACTGTCAGTGGCGTGCGGTGTGCTGGGTGTCTGATGAGGGTGTGGCACATTGTGTACTGTCAATGGTGTGCGGTGCGCTGGGTATCTGATGGGGGTGTGGTACATTGTGTACTGTCAGTGGTGTGTGGTGTGCTGGGTATCTGATGGGGATGTGGTACATTTTGTACTGTCAGTGGTGTGTGGTGTGCTGGGTGTCTGATGAGGGTGTGGCACATTGTGTACTGTCAGTGGTGTGCGGTGCGCTGGGTATCTGATGGGGGTGTGGTACTTTGTGTATTGTCAGTGGTGTGTGGTGTTCTGGGTGCCTGATGGGGGTGTGGTACATTGTGTACTGTCAGTGGTGTGCGGTTAGCTGGGTGCGTGATGGGGTTGTGGTACATTGTGTACTGTCAGTGGTGTGCGGTGTGCTGGGTGCCTGATGGGGGTGTGGTACATTGTGTACTGTCAGTGGTGTGCGGTGTGCTGTGTGCCTGATGGGGGTGTGGTACATTGTGTACTGTCAGTGGTGTCAGGTGTGCTGGGTGCCTGATGGGGGTGTGGTACATTGTGTACTGTCAGTGGTGTGCTGGGTGCCTGATGGGGGTGTGGTACATTGTGTACTGTCAGTGGTGTGCGGTGTGCTGGGTGCCTGATGGGGGTGTGGTACATTGTGTACTGTCAGTGGTGTGTGGTGTGCTGGGTGTCTGATGAGGTTGTGGCACATTGTTTACTGTCAGTGGTGTTCGGTGCGCTGGGTATCTGATGGGGGTGTGGTACATTGTGTACTGTCAGTGGTGTGCGATGTGCTGGGTGTCTAATGGGGGTGTGGTACATTGTGTACTGTCAGTGGTGTGTGGTGTTCTGTGTGTCTGATGGGGGTGTGGCACATTGTGTACTGTCAGTGGTGTGTTGTGTGCAGAGTGCGTGATGGGGGTGAGGTACATTGTGTACTGTCAGTGGTGTGTGGTGTTCTGGGTGTCTGATGGGGGTGTGGTAAATTGTGTACTGTCAGTGGTGTGCGGTGTGCTGGGTGTCTGATGGGGGTGTGGTACATTCTGTACAGTCAGTGGTGTGTGGTGTGCTGGGTGTCTGATGGGGCTGTGGTACATTGTGTACTGTCAGTGGTGTGCGGTGTGCTGGGTGTCTGATGGGGGTGTGGTACATTGTGTACTGTCAGTGGTGTGTGGTTTGCTGTGCGCCTGATGGGGGTGTGGTACATTGTGTACTGTCAGTGGTGTGTGGTGCGCTGGGTGTCTGATGGGGGTGTGGTACATTGTGTACTGTCAGTGGTGTGCGGTTTGCTGTGCGCCTGATGGGGGTGTGGTACATTGTGTACTGTCAGTGGTGTGCGGTGTGCTGGGTGTCTGATGGGACTGTGGTACATTGTGTGCTGTCAGTGGTGTGCGGTGTGCTGGGTGTCTGATGGGGGGGTGGTACATTGTGTACTGTCAGTGGTGTGTGGTGTGCTGGGTGTCTGATGGGGGGGTGGTACATTGTGTACTGTCGGTGGTGTGTGGTGTGCTGGGTGTCTGATGGGGCTGTGGGTACATTGTGTACTGTCAGTGGTGTGCGGTGTGCTGGGTGCCTGATGGGGGGGTGGTACATTGTGTACTGTCAGTGGTGTGCGGTGTGCTGTGTCCCTGATGGGGGGGTGGTACATTGTGTACTGTCAGTGGTGTGTGGTGTGCTGGGTGTCTGATGGGGCTGTGGGTACATTGTGTACTGTCAGTGGTGTGCGGTGTGCTTGGTATCTGCTGGGGGTGTGGTACATTGTGTACTGTCAGTGGTGTGCGGTGAGCTGGGTGTCTGATGGGGCTGTGGTACATTGTGTACTGTCAGTGGTGTGTGGTGTGCTGGGTGTCTGATGGGGGTGTGGTACATTGTGTACTGTCAGTGGTGTGTGGTGCGCTGGGTGTCTGATGGGGCTGTGGTACATTGTGTAATGTCACTGGTGTGCGGTGTGCTGGGTGTCTGATGGGGGTGTGGTACATTGTGTACTGTCAGTGGTGTGCGGTGTGCTGGGTGCCTGATGGGGGGGGGTGGTACATTGTGTACTGTCAGTGGTGTGCGGTGTGCTGTGTCCCTGATGGGGGGGTGGTACATTGTGTACTGTCAGTGGTGTGCGGTGTGCTGGGTGCCTGATGGGGGGGTGGTACATTGTGTACTGTCAGTGGTGTGCGGTTTGCTGTGTGCCTGATGGGGGTGTGGTACATTGTGTACTGTCAGTGGTGTGTGGTGTGCTGGGTGTCTGATGGGGGTGTGGTACATTGTGTACTGTCAGTGGTGTGTGGTGTGCTGGGTGTCTGATGGGGATATGGTACATTGTGTACTGTCAGTGGTGTGCGGTGTGCTGGGTGTCTGATGGGGCTGTGGTACATTGTGTACTGTCAGTGGTGTGAGGTGTGCTGGGTGCCTGATGAGGGTGTGGTACATTGTGTACTGTCAGTGGTGTGTGGTGTGCTGGGTGTCTGATGGGGCTGTGGGTACATTGTGTACTGTCAGTGGTGTGCGGTGTGCTTGGTATCTGCTGGGGGTGTGGTACATTGTGTACTGTCAGTGGTGTGCGGTGAGCTGGGTGTCTGATGGGGCTGCGGTACATTGTGTACTGTCAGTGGTGTGTGGTGCTGGGTGCCTGATGGGGGTGTGGTACATTGTGTACTGTCAGTGGTGTGTGGTGTGCTGGGTGTCTGATGGGGGTGTGGTACATTGTGTACTGTCAGTGGTGTGTGGTGCGCTGGGTGTCTGGTGGGGCTGTGGTACATTGTGAAATGTCACTGGTGTGCGGTGTGCTGGGTGTCTGATGGGGGTGTGGTACATTGTGTACTGTCAGTGGTGTGCGGTGTGCTGGGTGCCTGATGGGGGGGTGGTACATTGTGTACTGTCAGTGGTGTGCGGTGTGCTGTGTCCCTGATGGGGGGGTGGTACATTGTGTACTGTCAGTGGTGTGTGGTGTGCTGGGTGTCTGATGGGGCTGTGGGTACACTGTGTACTGTCAGTGGTGTGCGGTGTGCTTGGTATCTGATGGGGGTGTGGTACACTGTGTACTGTCAGTGGTGTGCGGTTTGCTGTGTGCCTGATGGGGGTGTGGTACATTGTGTACTGTCAGAGGTGTGTGGTGTGCTAAGTGCCTGATGGGGGTGTGGTACATTGTGTACTGTCAGTGGTGTGTGGTGTGCTGGGTGTCTGATGGGGGTGTGGTACATTGTGTACTGTCAATGGTGTGTGGTGTGCTGGGTGTCTGATGGGGATATGGTACATTGTGTGCTGTCAGTGGTGTGCGGTGTGCTGGGTGTCTGATGGGGCTGTGGTACGTTGTGTACTGTCAGTGGTGTGCGGTGTGCTGGGTGCCTGATGGGGGTGTGGTACATTGTGTACTGTCAGTGGTGTGCGGTGTGCTGGGTGTCTGATGGGGCTGTGGTACATTGTGTACTTTCAGTGGTGTGTGGTGTGCTGGGTGTCTGATGAGGGTGTGGCACATTGTGTACTGTCAGTGGTGTGCAGTGTGCTGGGTGTCTGATGGGGGTGTGGTACATTGTGTACTGTCAGTGGTGTGCGGTGTGCTGGGTGTCTGATGGGGCTGTGGTACATTGTGTACTGTCAGTGGTGTGAGGTGTGCTGGGTGTCTGATGGGACTGTGGTACATTGTGTACTGTCAGTGGTGTGCGGTGTGCTGGGTACCTGATGGGGGTGTGATAAATTGTGTGCTGTCAGTGGTGTGCGGTGTGCTGGGTGTCTGATGGGGCTGTGGTACATTGTGTACTGTCAGTGGTGTGCGGTGTGCTGGGTGTCTGATGGGGGTGTGGCACATTGTGTGCTGTGAGTGGTGTGCCGTGTGCTGGGTGTCTGATGGGGGTGTGGTACATTGTGTACTGTCAGTGGTGTGCGGTGTGCTGGGTGTCTGATGGGGCTGTGGTACATTGTGTACTGTCAGTGGTGTGAGGTGTGCTGGGTGTCTGATGGGACTGTGGTACATTGTGTGCTGTCAGTGGTGTGCGGTGTGCTGGGTGTCTGATGGGGCTGTGGTACATTGTGTACTGCCAGTGGTGTGTGGTGTGCTGGGTGTCTGATGGGGGTGTGGTACATTGTGTGCTGTGAGTGGTGTGCCGTGTGCTGGGTGTCTGATGTGGGTGTGGTACATTGTGTACTGTCAGTGGTGTGTGCTGTGCAGGGTGCCTGATGGGGGTGTGGTACATTGTGTACTGTCAGTGGTGTGCCGTGTGCTGAGTGTCTGATGGGGGTGTGGTACATTGTGTACTGTCAGTGGTGTATGGTGTGCTGGGTGCCTGATGGTGGTGTGGTACATTGTGTACTGTCAGTGGTTTGCGGTGTGCTGGGTGTCTGATGGGGGTGTGGTACATTGTGTACTGTCAGTGGTGTGCGGTGTGCTGGGTGTCTGATGGGGATGTGGTACATTGTGTACTGTCAGTGGTGTGCGGTGAGCTGGGTGTCTGATGGGACTGTGGTACATTGTGTACTGTCAGTGGTGTGCGGTGTGCTGGGTGCCTGATGGGGGTGTGGTACATTGTGTACTGTCAGTGGTGTGCGGTGTTCTGGGTGTCTGATGGGGGTGTGGTACATTGCGTACTGTCAGTGGTGTGTGGGGATCTGAGTGCGTGATGGGGGTGTGGTACATTGTGTACTGTCAGTGGTGTGCGGTGTGCTGGGTGTCTGATGGGGGTGTGGTACAGTGTGTACTGTCAGTGGTGTGTGGTGTGCTGGGTGTCTGATGGGGGTGTGGTACATTGTGTACTGTCAGTGGTGTGTGGTCTGCTGGGTGTCTGATGGGGCTGAGGTACATTGTGTACTGTCAGTGGTGTGCGGTTAGCTGGGTGCGTGATGGGGTTGTGGTACATTGTGTACTGTCAGTGGTGTGCGGTGTGCTGGGTGCCTGATGGGGGTGTGGTACATTGTGTACTGTCAGTGGTGTGCGGTGTGCTGGGTGCCTGATGGGGGTGTGGTACATTGTGTACTGTCAGTGGTGTGCGGTGTGCTGGGTGCCTGATGGGGGTGTGGTACATTGTGTGTGGTGTGCTGGGTGTCTGATGAGGGTGTGGCACATTGTTTACTGTCAGTGGTGTTCGGTGCGCTGGGTATCTGATGGGGGTGTGGTACATTGTGTACTGTCAGTGGTGTGTGGTGTGCTGGGTGTCTGATGGGGGTGTGGTGCATTGTGTACTGTCAGTGGTGTGCGGTGTGCTGGGTGTCTAATGGTGGTGTGGTACATTGTGTAATGTCACTGGTGTGCGGTGTGCTGGGTGTCTGATGGGGGTGTGGTACATTGTGTACTGTCAGTGGTGTGCGGTGTGCTGGGTGCCTGATGGGGGGGGTGGTACATTGTGTACTGTCAGTGGTGTGCGGTGTGCTGTGTCCCTGATGGGGGGGTGGTACATTGTGTACTGTCAGTGGTGTGCGGTGTGCTGGGTGCCTGATGGGGGTGTGGTACATTGTGTACTGTCAGTGTTGTGCGGTTTGCTGTGTGCCTGATGGGGGTGTGTTACATTGTGTACTGTCAGTGGTGTGTGGTGTGCTGGGTGTCTGATGGGGGTGTGGTACATTGTGTACTGTCAGTGGTGTGTGGTGTGCTGGGTGTCTGATGGGGATATGGTACATTGTGTACTGTCAGTGGTGTGCGGTGTGCTGGGTGTCTGATGGGGCTGTGGTACATTGTGTACTGTCAGTGGTGTGCGGTGTGCTGGGTGCCTGATGGGGGTGTGGTACATTGTGTACTGTCAGTGGTGTGTGGTGTGCTGGGTGTCTGATGGGGCTGTGGGTACATTGTGTACTGTCAGTGGTGTGCGGTGTGCTTGGTATCTGCTGGGGGTGTGGTACATTGTGTACTGTCAGTGGTGTGCGGTGAGCTGGGTGTCTGATGGGGCTGTGGTACATTGTGTACTGTCAGTGGTGTGTGGTGCTGGGTGCCTGATGGGGGTGTGGTACATTGTGTACTGTCAGTGGTGTGTCGTGTGCTGGGTGTCTGATGGGGGTGTGGTACATTGTGTACTGTCAGTGGTGTGTGGTGCGCTGGGTGTCTGGTGGGGCTGTGGTACATTGTGTAATGTCACTGGTGTGCGGTGTGCTGGGTGTCTGATGGGGGTGTGGTACATTGTGTACTGTCAGTGGTGTGCGGTGTGCTGGGTGCCTGATGGGGGGGTGGTACATTGTGTACTGTCAGTGGTGTGCGGTGTGCTTTGTCCCTGATGGGGGGGTGGTACATTGTGTACTCTCAGTGGTGTGTGGTGTGCTGGGTGTCTGATGGGGCTGTGGGTACACTGTGTACTGTCAGTGGTGTGCGGTGTGCTTGGTATCTGATGGGGGTGTGGTACACTGTGTACTGTCAGTGGTGTGCGGTTTGCTGTGTGCCTGATGGGGGTGTGGTACATTGTGTACTGTCAGAGGTGTGTGGTGTGCTAAGTGCCTGATGGGGGTGTGGTACATTGTGTACTGTCAGTGGTGTGTGGTGTGCTGGGTGTCTGATGGGGGTGTGGTACATTATGTACTGTCAATGGTGTGTGGTGTGCTGGGTGTCTGATGGGGATATGGTACATTATGTGCTGTCAGTGGTGTGCTGGGTGTCTGATGGGGCTGTGGTACATTGTGTACTGTCAGTGGTGTGCGGTGTGCTGGGTGCCTGATGGGGGTGTTGTACATTGTGTACTGTCAGTGGTGTGCGGTGTGCTGGGTGTCTGATGGGGCTGTGGTACATTGTGTAATTTCAGTGGTGTGTGGTGTGCTGGGTGTCTGATGAGGGTGTGGCACATTGTGTACTGTCAGTGGTGTGCAGTGTGCTGGGTGTCTGATGGGGGTGTGGTACATTGTGTACTGTCAGTGGTGTGCGGTGTGCTGGGTGTCTGATGGGGCTGTGGTACATTGTGTACTGTCAGTGGTGTGAGGTGTGCTGGGTGTCTGATGGGACTGTGGTACATTGTGTACTGTCAGTGGTGTGCGGTGTGCTGGGTACCTGATGGGGGTGTGATACATTGTGTGCTGTCAGTGGTGTGCGGTGTGCTGGGTGTCTGATGGGGCTGTGGTACATTGTGTACTGTCAGTGGTGTGCGGTGTGCTGGGTGTCTGATGGGGGTGTGGCACATTGTGTGCTGTGAGTGGTGTGCCGTGTGCTGGGTGTCTGATGGGGGTGTGGTACATTGTGTACTGTCAGTGGTGTGCGGTGTGCTGGGTGTCTGATGGGGCTGTGGTACATTGTGTACTGTCAGTGGTGTGAAGTGTGCTGGGTGTCTGATGGGACTGTGGTACATTGTGTGCTGTCAGTGGTGTGCGGTGTGCTGGGTGTCTGATGGGGCTGTGGTACATTGTGTACTGTCAGTGGTGTGTGGTGTGCTGGGTGTCTGATGGGGGTGTGGTACATTGTGTGCTGTGAGTGGTGTGCCGTGTGCTGGGTGTCTGATGTGGGTGTGGTACATTGTGTACTGTCAGTGGTGTGTGCTGTGCAGGGTGCCTGATGGGGGTGTGGTACATTGTGTACTGTCAGTGGTGTGCCGTGTGCTGAGTGTCTGATGGGGGTGTGGTACATTGTGTATTGTCAGTGGTGTATGGTGTGCTGGGTGCCTGATGGGGGTGTGGTACATTGTGTACTGTCAGTGGTGTGCGGTGTGCTGGGTGTCTGATGGGGGTGTGGTACATTGTGTACTGTCAGTGGTGTGCGGTGTGCTGGGTGTCTGATGGGGATGTGGTACATTGTGTACTGTCAGTGGTGTGCGGTGAGCTGGGTGTCTGATGGGACTGTGGTACATTGTGTACTGTCAGTGGTGTGCGGTGTGCTGGGTGTCTAATGAGGGTGTGGCACATTGTGTACTGTCAGTGGTGTGCGGTGCGCTGGGTATCTGATGGGGGTGTGGTACTTTGTGTACTGTCAGTGGTGTGTGGTGTTCTGGGTGTCTGATGGGGGTGTGGTACATTGCGTACTGTCAGTGGTGTGTGGTGATCTGGGGGTGTGGTACATTGTGTACTGTCAGTGGTGTGCGGTGTGCTGGGTGTCTGATGGGGGTGTGGTACAGTGTGTACTGTCAGTGGTGTGTGGTGTGCTGGGTGTCTGATGGGGGTGTGGTACATTGTGTACTGTCAGTGGTGTGTGGTCTGCTGGGTGTCTGATGGGGCTGAGGTACATTGTGTACTGTCAGTGGTGTGCGGTTAGCTGGGTGCGTGATGGGGTTGTGGTACATTGTGTACTGTCAGTGGTGTGCGGTGTGCTGGGTGCCTGATGGGGGTGTGGTACATTGTGTACTGTCAGTGGTGTGCGGTGTGCTGGGTGCCTGATGGGGGTGTGGTACATTGTGTACTGTCAGTGGTGTGCGGTGTGCTGGGTGCCTGATGGGGGTGTGGTACATTGTGTACTGTCAGTGGTGTGTGGTGTGCTGGGTGTCTGATGAGGGTGTGGCACATTGTTTACTGTCAGTGGTGTTCGGTGCGCTGGGTATCTGATGGGACTGTGGTACATTGTGTACTGTCAGTGGTGTGCGGTGTGCTGGGTGTCTGATGAGGGTGTGGCACATTGTGTACTGTCAGTGGTGTGCGGTGCGCTGGGTATCTGATGGGGGTGTGGTACTTTGTGTACTGTCAGTGGTGTGTGGTGTGCTGGGTGTCTGATGGGGGTGTGGTGCATTGTGTACTGTCAGTGGTGTGCGGTGCGCTGGGTATCTGATGGGGGTGTGGTACATTGTGTACTGTCAGTGGTGTGTGGTGTGCTGGGTGTCTGATGGGGGTGTGGTGCATTGTGTACTGTCAGTGGTGTGCGGTGTGCTGGGTGTCTAATGGTGGTGTGGTACATTGTGTACTGTCAGTGGTGTGTGGTGTTCTGTGTGTCTGATGGGGGTATGGCACATTGTGTACTGTCAGTGGTGTGTTGTGTGCTGAGTGCGTGATGGGGGTGAGGTACATTGTGTACTGTCAGTGGTGTGTGGTGTTCTGGGTGTCTGATGGGGGTGTGGTACATTGTGTACTGTCAGTGGTGTGTGGTGTGCTTGGTATCTGATGGGGGTGTGGTACATTGTGTACTGTCAGTGGTGTGCGGTGTGCTGGGTATCTGATGGGGGTGTGGTACATTGTGTACTGTCAGTGGTGTGCGGTGTGCTGGGTGTCTGATGGTGTGGTACATTGTGTACTGTCAGTGGTGTGCGGTGTGCTGGGTGTCTGATGGGGGTGTGGTACATTGTGTACTGTCAGTTGTGTGCGGTGTGCTGGGTGTCTGATGGGGGTGTGGTACATTGTGTACTGTCAGTGGTGTGTGGTGTGCTGGGTGCCTGATGGGTGTGTGGTACATTGTGTACTGTCAGTGGTCTGCGGTGTGCTGGGTGTCTGATGGGGGTGTGGTACATTGTGTACTGTCAGTGGTGTGTGGTGTGCTGAGTGCCTGATGGGGGTGTGGTACATTGTGTACTGTCAGTGGTGTGAAGTGTGCTGGGTGTCTGATGTGGGTGTGGTACATTGTGTACTGTCAGTGGTGTGTGCTGTGCAGGGTGCCTGATGGGGGTGTGGTACATTGTGTACTGTCAGTGGTGTGCCGTGTGCTGAGTGTCTGATGGGGGTGTGGTACATTGTGTACTGTCAGTGGTGTATGGTGTGCTGGGTGCCTGATGGGGGTGTGGTACATTGTGTACTGTCAGTGGTGTGCGGTGTGCTGGGTGTCTGATGGGGGTGTGGTACATTGTGTACTGTCAGTGGTGTGCGGTGTGCTGGGTGTCTGATGGGGATGTGGTACATTGTGTACTGTCAGTGGTGTGCGGTGAGCTGGGTGTCTGATGGGACTGTGGTACATTGTGTACTGTCAGTGGTGTGCGGTGTGCTGGGTGTCTGATGAGGGTGTGGCACATTGTGTACTGTCAGTGGTGTGCGGTGCGCTGGGTATCTGATGGGGGTGTGGTACTTTGTGTACTGTCAGTGGTGTGTGGTGTTCTGGGTGTCTGATGGGGGTGTGGTACATTGCGTACTGTCAGTGGTGTGTGGTGTGCTGAGTGCGTGATGGGGGTGTGGTACATTGTGTACTGTCAGTGGTGTGCGGTGTGCTGGGTGTCTGATGGGGGTGTGGTACAGTGTGTACTGTCAGTGGTGTGTGGTGTGCTGGGTGTCTGATGGGGGTGTGGTACATTGTGTACTGTCAGTGGTGTGTGGTCTGCTGGGTGTCTGATGGGGCTGAGGTACATTGTGTACTGTCAGTGGTGTGCGGTTAGCTGGGTGCGTGATGGGGTTGTGGTACATTGTGTACTGTCAGTGGTGTGCGGTGTGCTGGGTGCCTGATGGGGGTGTGGTACATTGTGTACTGTCAGTGGTGTGCGGTGTGCTGGGTGCCTGATGGGGGTGTGGTACATTGTGTACTGTCAGTGGTGTGCGGTGTGCTGGGTGCCTGATGGGGGTGTGGTACATTGTGTACTGGCAGTGGTGTGTGGTGTGCTGGGTGTCTGATGAGGGTGTGGCACATTGTTTACTGTCAGTGGTGTTCGGTGCGCTGGGTATCTGATGGGGGTGTGGTACATTGTGTACTGTCAGTGGTGTGTGGTGTGCTGGGTGTCTGATGGGGGTGTGGTGCATTGTGTACTGTCAGTGGTGTGCGGTGTGCTGGGTGTCTAATGGTGGTGTGGTACATTGTGTACTGTCAGTGGTGTGTTGTGTGCTGAGTGCGTGATGGGGGTGAGGTACATTGTGTACTGTCAGTGGTGTGTGGTGTTCTGGGTGTCTGATGGGGGTGTGGTACATTGTGTACTGTCAGTGGTGTGTGGTGTGCTTGGTATCTGATGGGGGTGTGGTACATTGTGTACTGTCAGTGATGTGCGGTGTGCTGGGTATCTGATGGGGGTGTGGTACATTGTGTACTGTCAGTGGTGTGCGGTGTGCTGGGTGTCTGATGGTGTGGTACATTGTGTACTGTCAGTGGTGTGCGGTGTGCTGGGTGTCTGATGGGGGTGTGGTACATTGTGTACTGTCAGTGGTGTGCGGTGTGCTGGGTGTCTGATGGGGGTGTGGTACATTGTGTACTGTCAGTGGTGTGTGGTGTGCTGGGTGCCTGATGGGGGTGTGGTACATTGTGTACTGTCAGGGGTCTGCGGTGTGCTGGGTGTCTGATGGGGGTGTGGTACATTGTGTACTGTCAGTGGTGTGCGGTGTGCTGGGTCCCTGATGGGGCTGTGGTACACTGTGTACTGTCAGTGGTGTGCAGTGTGCTGGGTGTCTGATGTGGGTGTGGTACATTGTGTACTGTCAGTAGTGTGTGCTGTGCAGGGTGCCTGATGGGGGTGTGGTACATTGTGTACTGTCAGTGGTGTGCCGTGTGCTGAGTGTCTGATGGGGGTGTGGTACATTGTGTACTGTCAGTGGTGTGCGGTGTGCTGGGTGTCTGATGGGGGTGTGGTACATTGTGTACTGTCAGTGGCGTGCGGTGTGCTGGGTGTCTGATGGGGGTGTGGTACATTGTGTACTGTCAGTGGTGTGCGGTGTGCTGGGTGTCTGATGGGGATGTGGTACATTGTGTACTGTCAGTGGTGAGCGGTGTGCTGGGTGTCTGATGGGGGTGTGGTACATTGTGTACTGTCAGTGGTGTGTGGTGTGCTGGGTGTCTGATGGGGCTGTGGTACATTGTGTACTGTCAGTGGTGTGCGGTGTGCTGGGTGTCTGATGGGGGTGTGGTACATTGTGTACTGTCAGTGGTGTGTGGTGTTCTGGGTGTCTGATGGGGGTGTGGTACATGGTGTACTGTCAGTGGTGTGTGGTGTGCTGGGTGTCTGATGGGGGTGTGGTACATAGTGTACTGTCAATGGTGTGTGGTGTGCTGGGTGTCTGATGAGGGTGTGGCACATTGTGTACTGTCAGTGGTGTGCGGTGCGCTGGGTATCTGATGGGGGTGTGGTACATTGTGTACTGTCAGTGGTGTGTGGTGTTCTGGGTGTCTGATGGGGGTGTGGTACTTTGTGTACTGTCAGTGGTGTGTGGTGTTCTGGGTGTCTGATGGGGGTGTGGTACATGGTGTACTGTCAGTGGTGTGTGGTGTGCTGGGTGTCTGATGGGGGTGTGGTACATAGTGTACTGTCAATGGTGTGTGGTGTGCTGGGTGTCTGATGAGGGTGTGGCACATTGTGTACTGTCAGTGGTGTGCGGTGCGCTGGGTATCTGATGGGGGTGTGGTACATTGTGTACTGTCAGTGGTGTGTGGTGTTCTGGGTGTCTGATGGGGGTGTGGTACATTGTGTACTGTCAGTGGTGTGTGGTGTGCTGAGTGCGTGATGGGGGTGTGGTACATTGTGTACTGTCAGTGGTGTGCGGTGTGCTGGGTGTCTGATGGGGGTGTGGTACAGTGTGTACTGTCAGTGGTGTGTGGTGTGCTGGGTGTCTGATGGGGGTGTGGTACATTGTGTACTGTCAGTGGTGTGTGGTCTGCTGGGTGTCTGATGGGGCTGAGGTACATTGTGTACTGTCAGTGGTGTGCGGTTAGCTGGGAGCGTGATGGGGGTGTGGTACATTGTGTACTGTCAGTGGTGTGCGGTGAGCTGGGTGTCTGATAGGGGTGTGGTACATTGTGTACTGTCAGTGGTGTGTGGTGTGCTGGGTGTCTGATGAGGGTGTGGCACATTGTTTACTGTCAGTGGTGTTCGGTGCGCTGGGTATCTGATGGGGGTGTGGTACATTGTGTACTGTCAGTGGTGTGTGGTGTTCGATGTGTCTGATGGGGGTGTGGTGCATTGTGTACTGTCAGTGGTGTGCGGTGTGCTGGGTGTCAAATGGGGGTGTGGTACATTGTGTACTGTCAGTGGTGTGTGGTGTTCTGTGTGTCTGATGGGACTGTGGTACATTGTGTGCTGTCAGTGGTGTGCGGTGTGCTGGGTATCTGATGGGGCTGTGGTACATTGTGTACTGTCAGTGGTGTGAGGTGTGCTGGGTGTCTGATGGGACTGTGATACATTGTGTACTGTCAGTGGTGTGCGGTGTGCTGGGTACCTAATGGGGGTGTGGTACATTGTGTGCTGTCAGTGGTGTGCGGTGTGCTGGGTGTCTGATGGGGCTGTGGTACATTGTGTACTGTCAGTGGTGTGCGGTGTGCTGGGTGTCTGATGGGGGTGTGGCACATTGTGTGCTGTGAGTGGTGTGCAGTGTGCTGGGTGTCTGATGGGGGTGTGGTACATTGTGTACTGTCAGTGGTGTGTACTGTGCAGGGTGCCTGAAGGGGGTGTGGTACATTGTGTACTGTCAGTGGTGTGAGGTGTGCTGGGTGTCTGATGGGACTGTGGTACATTGTGTGCTGTCAGTGGTGTGCGGTGTGCTGGGTGTCTGATGGGGCTGTGGTACATTGTGTACTGTCAGTGGTGTGCAGTGTGCTGGGTGTCTGATGGGGGTGTGGTACATTGTGTACTGTCAGTGGTGTGTGGTGAGCTGGTTGTCTGATGGGGGTGTGGGACATTGTGTACTGTCAGTGGTGTGTGGTGAGCTGGTTGTCTGATGGGGCTGTGGTACATTGTGTACTGTCAGTGGTGTGAGGTGTGCTGGGTGTCTGATGGGACTGTGGTACATTGTGTGCTGTCAGTGGTGTGCGGTGTGCTGGGTGTCTGATGGGGCTGTGGTACATTGTGTACTGTCAGTGGTGTGTGGTGTGCTGGGTGTCTGATGGGGGTGTGGTACATTGTGTGCTGTGAGTGGTGTGCCGTGTGCTCGGTGTCTGATGGGGGTGTGGTACATTGTGTACTGTCAGTGGTGTGCGGTGTGCAGGGTGCCTGATGGGGGTGTGGTACATTGTGTACTGTCAGTGGTGTGCCGTGTGCTGAGTGTCTGATGGGGGTGTCGTACATTGTGTACTGTCAGTGGTGTATGGTGTGCTGGGTGCCTGATGGGGGTGTGGTACATTGTGTACTGTCAGTGGCGTGCGGTGTGCTGGGTGTCTGATGGGGGTGTGGTACATTGTGTACTGTCAGTGGTGTGCGGTGTGCTGGGTGTCTGATGGGGATGTGGTACATTGTGTACTGTCAGTGGTGTGCGGTGAGCTGGGTGCGTGATGGGGGTGTAGTACATTGTGTACTGTCAGTGGTGTGTGGTGTGCTGGGTGTCTGATGAGGGTGTGGCACATTGTGTACTGTCAGTGGTGTGTGGTGTGCTGGGTGTCTGATGGGGGTGTGGTATATTGTGTACTGTCAGTGGTGTGTGGTGTGCTGGGTGTCTGATGGGGGTGTGGTACATTGTGTACTCTCAGTGGTGTGTGGTGTGCTGGGTGTCTGATGGGGGCTGTGGTACATTGTGTACTGTCAGTGGTGTGTGGTGTGCTGACTGCGTGATGGGGGTGTGGTACATTGTGTACTGTCAGTGGTGTGCGGTGTGCTGGGTGTCTGATGGGGCTGTGGTACATTGTGTACTGTCAGTGGTGTGCGGTGTGCTGGGTGCCTGATGGGGGTGTGGTACATTGTGTACTGTCAGTGGTGTGCGGTGTGCTGGGTGTCTGATGGGGCTGTGGTACATTGTGTACTGTCAGTGGTGTGTGGTGTGCTGGGTGTCTGATGAGGGTGTGGCACATTGTGTACTGTCAGTGGTGTGCAGTGTGCTAGGTGTCTGATGGGGGTGTGGTACATTGTGTACTGTCAGTGGTGTGCGGTGTGCTGGGTGTCTGATGGGGGTGTGGTACATTGTGTACTGTCAGTGGTGTGAGGTGTGCTGGGTGTCTGATGGGACTGTGGTACATTGTGTGCTGTCAGTGGTGTGCGGTGTGCTGGGTGTCTGATGGGGCTGTGGTACATTGTGTACTGTCAGTGGTGTGAGGTGTGCTGGGTGTCTGATGGGACTGTGGTACATTGTGTACTGTCAGTGGTGTGCGGTGTGCTGGGTACCTGATGGGGGTGTGGTACATTGTGTGCTGTCAGTGGTGTGCGGTGTGCTGGGTTTCTGATGGGGCTGTGGTACATTGTGTACTGTCAGTGGTGTGCGGTGTGCTGGGTGTCTGATGGGGGTGTGGCACATTGTGTGCTGTGAGTGGTGTGCCGTGTGCTGGGTGTCTGATGGGGGTGTGGTACATTGTGTACTGTCAGTGGTGTGTACTGTGCAGGGTGCCTGATGGGGGTGTGGTACATTGTGTACTGTCAGTGGTGTGAGGTGTGCTGGGTGTCTGATGGGACTGTGGTACATTGTGTGCTGTCAGTGGTGTGCGGTGTGCTGGGTGTCTGATGGGGCTGTGGTACATTGTGTACTGTCAGTGGTGTGCAGTGTGCTGGGTGTCTGATGGGGGTGTGGTACATTGTGTACTGTCAGTGGTGTGTGGTGAGCTGGTTGTCTGATGGGGGTGTGGTACATTGTGTACTGTCAGTGGTGTGTGGTGAGCTGGTTGTCTGATGGGGCTGTGGTACATTGTGTACTGTCAGTGGTGTGAGGTGTGCTGGGTGTCTGATGGGACTGTGGTACATTGTGTGCTGTCAGTGGTGTGCGGTGTACTGGGTGTCTGATGGGGCTGTGGTACATTGTGTACTGTCAGTGGTGTGTGGTGTGCTGGGTGTCTGATGGGGGTGTGGTACATTGTGTGCTGTGAGTGGTGTGCCGAGTGCTGGGTGTCTGATGTGGGTGTGGTACATTGTGTACTGTCAGTGGTGTGTGCTGTGCAGGGTGCCTGATGGGGGTGTCGTACATTGTGTACTGTCAGTGGTGTGCCGTGTGCTGAGTGTCTGATGGGGGTGTGGTACATTGTGTACTGTCAGTGGTGTATGGTGTGCTGGGTGCCTGATGGGGGTGTGGTACATTGTGTACTGTCAGTGGTGTGCGGTGTGCTGGGTGTCTGATGGGGGTGTGGTACATTGTGTACTGTCAGTGGTGTGCGATTTGCTGGGTGTCTGATTGGGATGTGGTACATTGTGTACTGTCAGTGGTGTGCGGTGAGCTGGGTGCGTGATGGGGGTGTGGTACATTGTGTACTGTCAGTGGTGTGTGGTGTGCTTGGTGTCTGATGAGGGTGTGGTACATTGTGTACTGTCAGTGGTGTGCGGTGCGCTGGGTATCTGATGGGGGTGTGGTACAGTGTGTACTGTCAGTGGTGTGTGGTGTGCTGGGTGTCTGATGGGGGTGTGGTACATTGTGTACTGTCAGTGGTGTGTGGTCTGCTGGGTGTCTGATGGGGCTGAGGTACATTGTGTACTGTCAGTGGTGTGTGGTTAGCTGGGTGCGTGATGGGGTTGTGGTACATTGTGTACTGTCAGTGGTGTGCGGTGTGCTGGGTGCCTGATGGGGGTGTGGCACATTGTGTACTGTCAGTGGTGTGCGGTGCGCTGGGTATCTGATGGGGGTGTGGTACAGTGTGTACTGTCAGTGGTGTGTGGCGTGCTGGGTGTCTGATGGGGGTGTGGTACATTGTGTACTGTCAGTGGTGTGTGGTCTGCTGGGTGTCTGATGGGGCTGAGGTACATTGTGTACTGTCAGTGGTGTGTGGTTAGCTGGGTGCGTGATGGGGTTGTGGTACATTGTGTACTGTCAGTGGTGTGCGTTGTGCTGGGTGCCTGATGGGGGTGTGGTACATTGTGTACTGTCAGTGGTGTGCGGTGTGCTGGGTGCCTGATGGGGGTGTGGTACATTGTGTACTGTCAGTGGTGTGTGGTGTGCTGGGTGTCTGATGAGGGTGTGGCACATTGTTTACTGTCAGTGGTGTTCGGTGCGCTGGGTATCTGATGGGGGTGTGGTACATTGTGTACTGTCAGTGGTGTGTGGTGTTCTGTGTGTCTGATGGGGGTGTGGCACATTGTGTACTGTCAGTGGTGTGTTGTGTGCTGAGTGCGTGATGGGGGTGAGGTACATTGTGTACTGTCAGTGTTGTGCGGTGTTCTGGGTGTCTGATGGGGGTGTGGTACATTGTGTACTGTCAGTGGTGTGTGGTGTGCTGGGTGTCTGATGGGGGTGTGGTACATTGTGTACTGTCAGTGGTGTGTGGTGTTCTGGGTGCCTGATGGGGGTGTGGTACATTGTGTACTGTCAGTGGTCTGCGGTGTGCTGGGTGTCTGATGGGGGTGTGGTACATTGTGTACTGTCAGTGGTGTGTGGTGTTCTGTGTGTCTGATGGGGGTGTGGCACATTGTGTACTGTCAGTGGTGTGTTGTGTGCTGAGTGCGTGATGGGGGTGAGGTACATTGTGATCTGTCAGTGGTGTGTGGTGTTCTGGGTGTCTGATGGGGGTGTGGTACATTGTGTACTGTCAGTGGTGTGCGGTGTGCTGGGTGCCTGATGGGGATGTGGTACATTGTGTACTGTCAGTGGTCTGCGGTGTGCTGGGTGTCTGATGGGGGTGTGGTACATTGTGTACTGTCAGTGGTGTGTGGTGTGCTGAGTGCCTGATGGGGGTATGGTACATTGTGTACTGTCAGTGGTGTGAAGTGTGCTGGGTGTCTGATGGGGCTGTGGTACATTGTGTACTGTCAGTGGTGTGTGGTGTGCTGGGTGTCTGATGGGGGTGTGGTACATTGTGTGCTGTGAGTGGTGTGCCATGTGCTGGGTGTCTGATGTGGGTGTGGTACATTGTGTACTGTCAGTGGTGTGTGCTGTGCAGGGTGCCTGATGGGGGTGTGGTACATTGTGTACTGTCAGTGGTGTGCCGTGTGCTGAGTGTCTGATGGGGGTGTGGTACATTGTGTACTGTCAGTGGTGTGCGGTGTGCTGGGTGTCTGATGGGGGTGTGGTACATTGTGTACTGTCAGTGGCGTGCGGTGTGCTGGGTGTCTGATGGGGGTGTGGTACATTGTGTACTGTCAGTGGTGTGCGGTGTGCTGGGTGTCTGATGGGGATGTGGTACATTGTGTACTGTCAGTGGTGTGTGGTGAGCTGGGTGCGTGATGGGGGTGTGGTACATTGTGTACTGTCAGTAGTGAGCGGTGTGCTGGGTATCTGATGGGGGTGTGGTACATTGTGTACTGTCAGTGGTGTGTGGTGTTCTGGGTGTCTGATGGGGGTGTGGTACATGGTGTACTGTCAGTGGTGTGTGGTGTGCTGGGTGTCTGATGGGGGTGTGGTACATAGTGTACTGTCAATGGTGTGTGGTGTGCTGGGTGTCTGATGAGGGTGTGGCACATTGTGTACTGTCAGTGGTGTGCGGTGCGCTGGGTATCTGATGGGGGTGTGGTACATTGTGTACTGTCAGTGGTGTGCGGTGTGCTGGGTGTCTGATGGGGGTGTGGTACTTTGTGTACTGTCAGTGGTGTGTGGTGTCCTGGGTGTCTGATGGGGGTGTGGTACATGGTGTACTGTCAGTGATGTGTGGTGTGCTGAGTGCGTGATGGGGGTGTGGTACATTGTGTACTGTCAGTGGTGTGCGGTGTGCTGGGTGTCTGATGGGGGTGTGGTACAGTGTGTACTGTCAGTGGTGTGTGGTGTGCTGGGTGTCTGATGGGGGTGTGGTACATTGTGTACTGTCAGTGGTTTGTGGTCTGCTGGGTGTCTGATGGGGCTGAGGTACATTGTGTACTGTCAGTGGTGTGCGGTTAGCTGGGAGCGTGATGGGGGTGTGGTACATTGTGTACTGTCAGTGGTGTGCGGTGAGCTGGGTGTCTGATAGGGGTGTGGTACATTGTGTACTGTCAGTGGTGTGTGGTGTGCTGGGTGTCTGATGAGGGTGTGGCACATTGTTTACTGTCAGTTGTGTTCGGTGCGCTGGGTATCTGATGGGGGTGTGGTACATTGTGTACTGTCAGTGGTGTGTGGTGTTCTGTGTGTCTGATGGGGGTGTGGTGCATTGTGTACTGTCAGTGGTGTGCGGTGTGCTGGGTGTCTGATGGGGCTGTGGTACATTGTGTACTGTCAGTGGTGTGAGGTGTGCTGGGTGTCTGATGGGACTGTGGTACATTGTGTACTGTCAGTGGTGTGCGGTGTGCTGGGTACCTAATGGGGGTGTGGTACATTGTGTGCTGTCAGTGGTGTGCGGTGTGCTGGGTGTCTGATGGGGCTGTGGTACATTGTGTACTGTCAGTGGTGTGCGGTGTGCTGGGTGTCTGATGGGGGTGTGGCACATTGTGTGCTGTGAGTGGTGTGCAGTGTGCTGGGTGTCTGATGGGGGTGTGGTACATTGTGTACTGTCAGTGGTGTGTACTGTGCAGGGTGCCTGATGGGGATGTGGTACATTGTGTACTGTCAGTGGTGTGAGGTGTGCTGGTTGTCTGATGGGACTGTGGTACATTGTGTGCTGTCAGTGGTGTGCGGTGTGCTGGGTGTCTGATGGGGCTGTGGTACATTGTGTACTGTCAGTGGTGTGCAGTGTGCTGGGTGTCTGATGGGGGTGTGGTACATTGTGTACTGACAGTGGTGTGTGGTGAGCTGGTTGTCTGATGGGGATGTGGGACATTGTGTACTGTCAGTGGTGTGTGGTGAGCTGGTTGTCTGATGGGGCTGTGGTACATTGTGTACTGTCAGTGGTGTGAGGTGTGCTGGGTGTCTGATGGGACTGTGGTACATTGTGTGCTGTCAGTGGTGTGCGGTGTGCTGGGTGTCTGATGGGGCTGTGGTACATTGTGTACTGTCAGTGGTGTGTGGTGTGCTTGGTGTCTGATGGGGGTGTGGTACATTGTGTGCTGTGAGTGGTGTGCCGTGTGCTCGGTGTCTGATGGGGGTGTGGTACATTGTGTACTGTCAGTGGTGTGCGGTGTGCAGGGTGCCTGATGGGGGTGTGGTACATTGTGTACTGTCAGTGGTGTGTGGTGTGCTGGGTGTCTGATGAGGGTGTGGCACATTGTGTACTGTCAGTGGTGTGTGGTGTGCTGGGTGTCTGATGGGGGTGTGGTACATTGTGTACTGTCAGTGGTGTGTGGTGTGCTGGGTGTCTGATGGGGTGTGGTACATTGTGTACTGTCAGTGGTGTGTGGTGTGCTGGGTGTCTGATGGGGGCTGTGGTACATTGTGTCCTGTCAGTGGTGTGTGGTGTGCTGACTGCGTGATGGGGGTGTGGTACATTGTGTACTGTCAGTGGTGTGCGGTGTGCTGGGTGTCTGATGGGGCTGTGGTACATTGTGTACTGTCAGTGGTGTGCGGTGTGCTGGGTGTCTGATGGGGCTGTGGTACATTGTGTACTGTCAGTGGTGTGTGGTGTGCTGGGTGTCTGATGAGGGTGTGGCACATTGTGTACTGTCAGTGGTGTGCAGTGTGCTAGGTGTCTGATGGGGGTGTGGTACATTGTGTACTGTCAGTGATGTGCGGTGTGCTGGGTGTCTGATGGGGGTGTGGTACATTGTGTACTGTCAGTGGTGTGAGGTGTGCTGGGTGTCTGATGGGACTGTGGTACATTGTGTGCTGTCAGTGGTGTGCGGTGTGCTGGGTGTCTGATGGGGCTGTGGTACATTGTGTACTGTCAGTGGTGTGAGGTGTGCTGGGTGTCTGATGGGACTGTGGTACATTGTGTACTGTCAGTGGTGTGCGGTGTGCTGGGTACCTGATGGGGGTGTGGTACATTGTGTGCTGTCAGTGGTGTGCGGTGTGCTGGGTTTCTGATGGGGCTGTGGTACATTGTGTACTGTCAGTGGTGTGCGGTGTGCTGGGTGTCTGATGGGGGTGTGGCACATTGTGTGCTGTGAGTGGTGTGCCGTGTGCTGGGTGTCTGATGGGGGTGTGGTACATTGTGTACTGTCAGTGGTGTGTACTGCGCAGGGTGCCTGATGGGGGTGTGGTACAATGTGTACTGTCAGTGGTGTGAGGTGTGCTGGGTGTCTGATGGGACTGTGGTACATTGTGTGCTGTCAGTGGTGTGCGGTGTGCTGGGTGTCTGATGGGGCTGTGGTACATTGTGTACTGTCAGTGGTGTGCAGTGTGCTGGGTGTCTGATGGGGGTGTGGTACATTGTGTACTGTCAGTGGTGTGTGGTGAGCTGGTTGTCTGATGGGGGTGTGGTACATTGTGTACTGTCAGTGGTGTGTGGTGAGCTGGTTGTCTGATGAGGCTGTGGTACATTGTGTACTGTCAGTGGTGTGAGGTGTGCTGGGTGTCTGATGGGACTGTGGTACATTGTGTGCTGTCAGTGGTGTGCGGTGTGCTGGGTGTCTGATGGGGCTGTGGTACATTGTGTACTGTCAGTGGTGTGTGGTGTGCTGGGTGTCTGATGGGGGTGTGGTACATTGTGTGCTGTGAGTGGTGTGCCGTGTGCTGGGTGTCTGATGTGGGTGTGGTACATTGTGTACTGTCAGTGGTGTGTGCTGTGCAGGGTGCCTGATGGGGGTGTGGTACATTGTGTACTGTCAGTGGTGTGCCGTGTGCTGAGTGTCTGATGGGGGTGTGGTACATTGTGTACTGTCAGTGGTGTATGGTGTGCTGGGTGCCTGATGGGGGTGTGGTACATTGTGTACTGTCAGTGGTGTGCGGTGTGCTGGGTGTCTGATGGGGGTGTGGTACATTGTGTACTGTCAGTGGTGTGCGGTTTGCTGGGTGTCTGATGGGGATGTGGTACATTGTGTACTGTCAGTGGTGTGCGGTGAGCTGGGTGCGTGATGGGGGTGTGGTACATTGTGTACTGTCAGTGGTGTGTGGTGTGCTTGGTGTCTGATGAGGGTGTGGCACATTGTGTACTGTCAGTGGTGTGCGGTGCGCTGGGTATCTGATGGGGGTGTGGTACTTTGTGTACTGTCAGTGGTGTGTGGTGTTCTGGGTGTCTGATGGGGGTGTGGTACATTGTGTACTGTCAGTGGTGTGTGGTGTGCTGAGTGCGTGATGGGGCTGTGGTACATTGTGTACTGTCAGTGGTGTGCAGTGTGCTGGGTGTCTGATGGGGGTGTGGTACAGTGTGTACTGTCAGTGCTGTGTGGTGTGCTGGGTGTCTGATGGGGGTGTGGTACATTGTGTACTGTCAGCGGTGTGTGGTCTGCTGGGTGTCTGATGGGGCTGAGGTACATTGTGTACTGTCAGTGGTGTGCGGTGAACTGGGTGTCTGATGGGGGTGTGGTACATTGTGTACTGTCAGTGGTGTGCGGTGTGCTGGGTGTCTGATGGGGGTGTAGTACATTGTTTACTGTCAGTGGTGTGCGTGTGCTGGGTGTCTGATGGGGGTGTGGTACATTGTGTACTGTCAGTGGTGTGTGGTGTGCTGGGTGCCTGATGGGGCTGATGTACATTGTGTACTGTCAGTGGTGTGCGGTGTGCTGGGTGCGTGATGGGGTTGTGGTACATTGTGTACTGTCAGTGGTGTGCGGTGTGTTGGGTGCCTGATGGGGGTGTGGTACATTGTGTACTGTCAGTGGTGTGTGGTGAGCTGGTTGTCTGATGAGGCTGTGGTACATTGTGTACTGTCAGTGGTGTGAGGTGTGCTGGGTGTCTGATGGGACTGTGGTACATTGTGTGCTGTCAGTGGTGTGCGGTGTGCTGGGTGTCTGATGGGGCTGTGGTACATTGTGTACTGTCAGTGGTGTGTGGTGTGCTGGGTGTCTGATGGGGGTGTGGTACATTGTGTGCTGTGAGTGGTGTGCCGTGTGCTGGGTGTCTGATGTGGGTGTGGTACATTGTGTACTGTCAGTGGTGTGTGCTGTGCAGGGTGCCTGATGGGGGTGTGGTACATTGTGTACTGTCAGTGGTGTGCCGTGTGCTGAGTGTCTGATGGGGGTGTGGTACATTGTGTACTGTCAGTGGTGTATGGTGTGCTGGGTGCCTGATGGGGGTGTGGTACATTGTGTACTGTCAGTGGTGTGCGGTGTGCTGGGTGTCTGATGGGGGTGTGGTACATTGTGTACTGTCAGTGGTGTGCGGTTTGCTGGGTGTCTGATGGGGATGTGGTACATTGTGTACTGTCAGTGGTGTGCGGTGAGCTGGGTGCGTGATGGGGGTGTGGTACATTGTGTACTGTCAGTGGTGTGTGGTGTGCTTGGTGTCTGATGAGGGTGTGGCACATTGTGTACTGTCAGTGGTGTGCGGTGCGCTGGGTATCTGATGGGGGTGTGGTACTTTGTGTACTGTCAGTGGTGTGTGGTGTTCTGGGTGTCTGATGGGGGTGTGGTACATTGTGTACTGTCAGTGGTGTGTGGTGTGCTGAGTGCGTGATGGGGCTGTGGTACATTGTGTACTGTCAGTGGTGTGCAGTGTGCTGGGTGTCTGATGGGGGTGTGGTACAGTGTGTACTGTCAGTGCTGTGTGGTGTGCTGGGTGTCTGATGGGGGTGTGGTACATTGTGTACTGTCAGCGGTGTGTGGTCTGCTGGGTGTCTGATGGGGCTGAGGTACATTGTGTACTGTCAGTGGTGTGCGGTGAACTGGGTGTCTGATGGGGGTGTGGTACATTGTGTACTGTCAGTGGTGTGCGGTGTGCTGGGTGTCTGATGGGGGTGTAGTACATTGTTTACTGTCAGTGGTGTGCGTGTGCTGGGTGTCTGATGGGGGTGTGGTACATTGTGTACTGTCAGTGGTGTGTGGTGTGCTGGGTGCCTGATGGGGCTGATGTACATTGTGTACTGTCAGTGGTGTGCGGTGTGCTGGGTGCGTGATGGGGTTGTGGTACATTGTGTACTGTCAGTGGTGTGCGGTGTGTTGGGTGCCTGATGGGGGTGTGGTACATTGTGTACTGTCAGTGGTGTGTGGTGTGCTGGGTGTCTGATGAGGGTGTGGCACATTGTTTACTGTCAGTGGTGTTCGGTGCGCTGGGTATCTGATGGGGGTGTGGTACATTGTGTACTGTCAGTGGTGTGTGGTGTGCTGGGTGTCTGATGGGGGTGAGGTACATTGTGTACTGTCAGTGGTGTGTGGTGTTCTGTGTGTCTGATGGGGGTGTGGTGCATTGTGTACTGTCAGTGGTGTGCGGTGTGCTGGGTGTCTAATGGTGGTGTGGTACATTGTGTACTGTCAGTGGTGTGTGGTGTGCTGGGTGTCTGATGGGGGTGTGGTACATTGTGTACTGTCAGTGGTGTGTGGTGTTCTGTGTGTCTGATGGGGGTGTGGCACATTGTGTACTGTCAGTGGTGTGTTGTGTGCTGAGTGCGTGATGGGGGTGAGGTACATTGTGTACTGTCAGTGATGTGTGGTGTTCTGGGTGTCTGATGGGGGTGTGGTACATTGTGTACTGTCAGTGGTGTGTGGTGTGCTTGGTATCTGATGGGGGTGTGGTACATTGTGTACTGTCAGTGGTGTGCGGTGTGCTGGGTGTCTGATGGGAGTGTGGTACATTGTGTACTGTCAGTGGTGTGCGGTGTGCTGGGTGTCTGATGGGGGTGTGGTACATTGTGTACTGTCAGTGGTGTGTGGTGTGCTGGGTGCCTGATGGGGGTGTGGTACATTGTGTACTGTCAGTGGTCTGCGGTGTGCTGGGTGTCTGATGGGGGTGTGGTACATTGTGTACCGTCAGTGGTGTGTGGTGTGCAGAGTGCCTGATGGGGGTGTGGTACATTGTGTACTGTCAGTGGTGTGTGGTGTGCTGGGTGCCTGATGGGGGTGTGGTACATTGTGTACTGTCAGTGGTCTGCGGTGTGCTGGGTGTCTGATGGGGGTGTGGTACATTGTGTACTGTCAGTGGTGTGTGGTGTGCTGAGTGCCTGATGGGGGTGTGGTACATTGTGTACTGTCAGTGGTGTGCGGTGTGCTGGGTTTCTGATGGGGGGGGTGGTACATTGTGTACTGTCAGTGGTGTGCGGTGTGCTGGGTGTCTGATGGGGGTGTGGTAGATTGTGTACTGTCAGTGGTGTGAGGTGTGCTGGGTGTCTGATGGGACTGTGGAACATTGTGTGCTGTCAGTGGTGTGCGGTGTGCTGGGTATCTGATGGGGCTGTGGTACATTGTGTACTGTCAGTGGTGTGTGGTGTGCTGGGTGTCTGATCGGGGTGTGGTACATTGTGTACTGTCAGTGGTGTGTGCTGTGCAGGGTGCCTGATGGGGGTGTGGCACATTGTGTACTGTCAGTGGTGTGCGGTGTGCTGGGTGTCTGATGGGGGTGTGGTACATTGTGTACTGTCAGTGGCGTGCGGTGTGCTGGGTGTCTGATGGGGGTGTGGTACATTGTGTACTGTCAGTGGTGTGCGGTGTGCTGGGTGTCTGATGGGGGTGTGGTACATTGTGTACTGTCAGTGGCGTGCGGTGTGCTGGGTGTCTGATGGGGGTGTGGTACATTGTGTACTGTCAGTGGTGTGCGGTGTGCTGGGTGTCTAATGGGTATGTGGTACATTGTGTACTGTCATTGGTGTGTGGTGAGCTGGGTGCGTGATGGGGGTGTGGTACATTGTGTACTGTCAGTGGTGTGTGGTGTGCTGGGTGTCTGATGAGGGTGTGGCACATTGTGTACTGTCAGTGGTGTGCGGTGCGCTGGGTATCTGATGGGGGTGTGGTACTTTGTGTACTGTCAGTGGTGTGTGGTGTGCTGAGTGCGTGATTGGGGTGTGGTACATTGTGTACTGTCAGTGGTGTGCGGTGTGCTGGGTGTCTGATGGGGGTGTGGTACAGTGTGTACTGTCAGTGGTGTGTGGTGTGCTGGGTGTCTGATGGGGGTGTGGTACATTGTGTACTGTCAGTGGTGTGTGGTCTGCTGGGTGTCTGATGGGGCTGAGGTACATTGTGTACTGTCAGTGGTGTGCGGTTAGCTGGGAGCGTGATGGGGGTGTGGTACATTGTGTACTGTCAGTGGTGTGCGGTGAGCTGGGTGTCTGATGGGGGTGTGGTACATTGTGTACTGTCAGTGGTGTGTGGTGTGCTGGGTGTCTGATGAGGGTGTGGCACATTGTTTACTGTCAGTGGTGTTCGGTGCGCTGGGTATCTGATGGGGGTGTGGTACATTGTGTACTGTCAGTGGTGTGTGCTGTTCTGTGTGTCTGATGGGGTGTGGTGCATTGTGTACTGTCAGTGGTGTGCGGTGTGCTGGGTGTCTAATGGGGGTGTGGTACATTGTGTACTGTCAGTGGTGTGTGGTGTTCTGTGTGTCTGATGGGACTGTGGTACATTGTGTGCTGTCAGTGGTGTGCGGTGTGCTGGGTGTCTGATGGGGCTGTGGTACATTGTGTACTGTCAGTGGTGTGAGGTGTGCTGGGTGTCTGATGGGACTGTGGTACATTGTGTACTGTCAGTGGTGTGCGGTGTGCTGGGTACCTGATGTGGGTGTGGTACATTGTGTGCTGTCAGTGGTGTGCGGTGTGCTGGGTGTCTGATGGGGCTGTGGTACATTGTGTACTGTCAGTGCTGTGCGGTGTGCTGGGTGTCTGATGGGGGTGTGGCACATTGTGTACTGTGAGTGGTGTGCCGTGTGCTGGGTGTCTGATGGGGGTGTGGTACATTGTGTACTGTCAGTGGTGTGTACTGTGCAGGGTGCCTGATGGGGGTGTGGTACATTGTGTACTGTCAGTGGTGTGAGGTGTGCTGGGTGTCTGATGGGACTGTGGTACATTGTGTGCTGTCAGTGGTGTGCGGTGTGCTGGGTGTCTGATGGGGCTGTGGTACATTGTGTACTGTCAGTGGTGTGCAGTGTGCTGGGTGTCTGATGGGGGTGTGGTACAATGTGTACTGTCAGTGGTGTGTGGTGAGCTGGTTGTCTGATGGGGGTGTGGTACATTGTGTACTGTCAGTGGTGTGTGTTGAGCTGGTTGTCTGATGGGGCTGTGGTACATTGTGTTCTGTCAGTGGTGTGAGGTGTGCTGGGTGTCTGATGGGACTGTGGTACATTGTGTGCTGTCAGTGGTGTGCGGTGTGCTGGGAGTCTGATGGGGCTGTGGTACATTGTGTACTGTCAGTGGTGTGTGGTGTGCTGGGTGTCTGATGGGGGTGTGGTACATTGTGTGCTGTGAGTGGTGTGCCGTGTGCTGGGTGTCTGATGGGGGTGTGGTACATTGTGTACTGTCAGTGGTGTGCGGTGTGCAGGGTGCCTGATGGGGGTGTGGTACATTGTGTACTGTCAGTGGTGTGCCGTGTGCTGAGTGTCTGATGGGGGTGTGGTACATTGTGTACTGGCAGTGGTGTATGGTGTGCTGGGTGCCTGATGGGGGTGTGGTACATTGTGTACTGTCAGTGGCGTGCGGTGTGCTGGGTGTCTGATGGGGGTGTGGTACATTGTCTACTGTCAGTGGTGTGCGGTGTGCTGGGTGTCTGATGGGGATGTGGTACATTGTGTACTGTCAGTGGTGTATGGTGTGCTGACTGCGTGATGGGGGTGTGGTACATTGTGTACTGTCAGTGGTGTGTGGTGTGCTGGGTGTCTGATGGGGGTGTGGTACATTGTGTACTGTCAGTGGTGTATGGTGTGCTGGGTGCCTGATGGGGGTGTGGTACATTGTGTACTGTCAGTGGCGTGCGGTGTGCTGGGTGTCTGATGGGGGTGTGGTACATTGTCTACTGTCAGTGGTGTGCGGTGTGCTGGGTGTCTGATGGGGATGTGGTACATTGTGTACTGTCAGTGGTGTATGGTGTGCTGACTGCGTGATGGGGGTGTGGTACATTGTGGACTGTCAGTGGTGTGCGGTGTGCTGGGTGTCTGATGGGGGTGTGGTACAGTGTGTACTATCAGTGGTGTGTGGTGTGCTGGGTGTCTGATGGGGGTGTGGTACATTGTGTACTGTCAGTGGTGTGTGGTCTGCTGGGTGTCTGATGGGGCTGAGGTACATTGTGTACTGTCAGTGGTGTGCGGTTAGCTGGGTGCGTGATGGGGTTGTGGTACATTGTGTACTGTCAGTGGTGTGCGGTGTGCTGGGTGCCTGATGGGGGTGTGGTACATTGTGTACTGTCAGTGGTGTGCGGTGTGCTGGGTGCCTGATGGGGGTGTGGTACATTGAGTACTGTCAGTGGTGTGTGGTGTGCTGGGTGTCTGATGGGGTGTGGTACATTGTGTACTGTCAGTGGTGTGCGGTGTGCTGGGTGCCTGATGGGGGTGTGGTACATTGTGTACTGTCAGTGGTGTGTGGTGTGCTGGGTGTCTGATGGGGGTGTGGTACATTGTTTACTGTCAGTGGTGTTCGGTGCGCTGGGTATCTGATGGGGGTGTGGTACATTGTGTACTGTCAGTAGTGTGTGGTGTGCTGGGTGTCTGATGGGGGTGTGGTACATTGTTTACTGTCAGTGGTGTTCGGTGCGCTGGGTATCTGATGGGGGTGTGGTACATTGTGTACTGTCAGTGGTGTGCGGTGTTCTGTGTGTCTGATGGGGGTGTGGTGCATTGTGTACTGTCAGTGGTGTGCGGTGTGCTGGGTGTCTAATGGGGGTGTGGTACATTGTGTACTGTCAGTGGTGTGTGGTGTTCTGTGTGTCTGATGGGGGTGTGGCACATTTTGTACTGTCAGTGGTGTGTTGTGTGCTGAATGCGTGATGGGGGTGTGGTACATTGTGTACTGTCAGTGGTGTGTGGTGTGCTTGGTATCTGATGGGGGTGTGGTACATTGTGTACTGTCAGTGGTGTGCGGTGTGCTGGGTGTCTGATGGGGGTGTGGTACATTGTGTACTGTCAGTGGTGTGCGGTGTGCTGGGTGTCTGATGGGGGTGTGGTACATTGTGTACTGTCAGTGGTGTGTGGTGTGCTGGGTGCCTGATGGGGGTGTGGAACATTGTGTACTGTCAGTGGTCTGCGGTGTGCTGGGTGTCTGATGGGGGTGTGGTACATTGTGTATTGTCAGTGGTGTGTGGTGTGCTGAGTGCCTGATGGGGGTGTGGTACATTGTGTACTGTCAGTGGTGTGAGGTGTGCTGGGTGTCTGATGGGACTGTGGTACATTGTGTGCTGTCAGTGGTGTGCGGTGTGCTGGGTGTCTGATGGGGCTGTGGTACATTGTGTACTGTCAGTGGTGTGTGGTGTGCTGGGTGTCTGATGGGGGTGTGGTACATTGTGTGCTGTGAGTGGTGTGCCATGTGCTGGGTGTCTGATGTGGGTGTGGTACATTGTGTACTGTCAGTGGTGTATGGTGTGCTGGGTGCCTGATGGGGGTGTGGTACATTGTGTACTGTCAGTGGCGTGCGGTGTGCTGGGTGTCTGATGTTGGTGTGGTACATTGTGTACTGTCAGTGGTGTGCGGTGTGCTGGGTGTCTGATGGGGATGTGGTACATTGTGTACTGTCAGTGGTGTGCGGTGAGCTGGGTGCGTGATGGGGGTGTGGTACATTGTGTACTGTCAGTGGTGTGTGGTGTGCTGGGTGTCTGATGAGGTTGTGGCACATTGTGTACTGTCAGTGGTGTGCGGTGCGCTGGGTATCTGATGGGGGTGTGGTACTTTGTGTACTGTCAGTGGTGTGTGGTGTTCTGGGTGTCTGATGGGGGTGTGGTACATTGTGTACTGTCAGTGGTGTGTGGTCTGCTGGGTGTCTGATGGGACTGAGGTACATTGTGTACTGTCAGTGGTGTGCGGTTAGCTGGGTGCGTGATGGGGCTGAGGTACATTGTGTACTGTCAGTGGTGTGCGGTTAGCTGGGTGCGTGATGGGGGTGTGGTACATTGTGTACTGTCAGTGGTGTGTGGTGAGCTGGGTACCTAATGGGGGTGTGGTACATTGTGTACTGTCAGTGGTGTGTGGTGTGCTGGGTGTCTGATGAGGGTGTGGCACATTGTTTGCTGTCAGTGGTGTTCGGTGCGCTGGGTATCTGATGGGGGTGTGGTACATTGTGTACTGTCAGTGGTGTGTGGTGTTCTGTGTGTCTGATGGGGGTGTGGTACATTGTGTACTGTCAGTGGTGTGTGGTGTGCTGGGTGTCTGATGGGGGTGTGGTGCATTGTGTACTGTCAGTGGTGTGTGGTGTTCTGTGTGTCTGATGCGGCTGTGGTACATTGTGTACTGTCAGTGGTGTGCGGTGTGCTGGGTGTCTGATGGGGGTGTGGTACATTGTGTACTGTCAGTGGTGTGTGGTGTTCTGGGTGTCTGATGGGGGTGTGGTACATTGTGTACTGTCAGTGGTGTGTGGTGTTCTGTGTGTCTGATGGGGGTGTGGCACATTGTGTACTGTCAGTGGTGTGTTGTGTGCTGAGTGCGTGATGGGGGTGAGGTACATTGTGTACTGTCAGTGGTGTGCGGTGTGCTGTGTGTCTGATGGGGGTGTGGTACATTGTGTACTGTCAGTGGTGTGTGGTGTGCTTGGTATCTGATGGGGGTGTGGTACATTGTGTACTGTCAGTGGTGTGCGGTGTGCTGGGTGTCTGATGGGGGTGTGGTACATTGTGTACTGTCAGTGGTGTGCGGTGTGCTGGGTGTCTGATGGGGGTGTGGTACATTGTGTACTGTCAGTGGTGTGTGGTGTGCTGGGTGCCTGATGGGGGTGTGGTACATTGTGTACTGTCAGTGGTCTGCGGTGTGCTGGGTGTCTGATGGGGGTGTGGTACATTGTGTGCTGTCAGTGGTGTGCGGTGTGCTGGGTGTCTAATGGGGATGTGGTACATTGTGTACTGTCAGAGGTGTGCGGTGTGCTGGGTGCCTGATGGGGGTGTGGTACATTGTGTACTGTCAGTGGTGTGTGGTGTGCTGGGTGCCTGATGGGGCTGTGGTACATTGTGTACTGTCAGTGGTGTGCGGTGTGCTGGGTGTCTGATGGGGGTGTGGTACATTGTGTACTGTCAGTGGTGTGCGGTGTGCTGTTTGTCTGATGGGGGTGTGGTACATTGTGTACTGTCAGTGGTGTGTGGTGTGCTGGGTGTCTGATGGGGCTATGGTACATTGTGTACTGTCAGTGGTGTGCGGTGTGCTGGGTGTCTGATGGGGGTGTGGTACATTGTGTACTGTCAGTGGTGTGCGGTGTGCTGAGTGCCTGATGGGGGTGTGGTACATTGTGTACTGTCAGTGGTGTGCGGTGTGCTGAGTGCCTGATGTGGCTGTGGTACATTGTGTACTGTCAGTGGTGTGCGGTGTGCTGAGTGCCTGATGGGGGTGTGGTACATTGTGTACTGTCAGTGGTGTGCGGAGTGCTGGGTGTCTGATGGGGCTGTGGTACATTGTGTACTGTCAGTGGAGTGCGGTGTGCTGGGTGTCTGATGGGGGTGTGGTACATTGTGTACTGTCAGTGGTGTGTGGTGTGCTGGGTGTCTGATGTGGCTGTGGTACATTGTGTACTGTCAGAGGTGTGTGGGGTGCTGGGTGTCTGATGTGGCTGTGGTACATTGTGTACTGTCAGTGGTGTGCGGTGTGCTGGGTGTCTGATGGGGGTGTGGAACATTGTGTACTGTCAGTGATGTGCGGTGTGCTGGGTGTCTGATGAGGGTGTGGTACATTGTGTACTGTCAGAGATGTGTGGTGTGATGGGTGTCTGATGTGGCTGTGGTACATTGTGTACTGTCAGTGGTGTGCGGTGTGCTGGGTGTCTGATGGGGGTGCAGTACTTTGTGTACTGTCAGTGGTGTGCGGTGTGCTGAGTGCCTGATGGGGGTGTGGTACATTGTGTACTGTCAGTGGTGTGTGGTGTGCTGGGTGTCTGATGGGGGTGTGGTACATTGTGTACTGTCAGTGGTGTGCGGTGTGCTGTGTCCCTGATGGGGGGGTGGTACATTGTGTACTGTCAGTGGTGTGCGGTGTGCTGGGTGTCTGATGGGGCTGTGGGTACATTGTGTACTGTCAGTGGTGTGCGGTGTGCTTGGTATCTGATGGGGGTGTGGTACATTGTGTACTGTCAGTGGTGTGCGGTGAGCTGGGTGTCTGATGGGGCTGTGGTACATTGTGTACTGTCAGTGGTGTGTGGTGTGCTGGGTGTCTGATGGGGGTGTGGTACATTGTGTACTGTCAGTGGTGTGCGGTGTGCTGGGTGCCTGATGTGGGCTGTGGTACATTGTGCACTGTCAGTGGTGTGCGGTGTGCTGGGTGTCTGATGCGGCTGTGTTACATTGTGTACTGTCAGTGGTGTGTGGTGTGCTGGGTGTCTGATGGGGGTGTGGTACATTGTGTACTGTCAGTGGTGTGCGGTGTGCTGGGTGCCTGATGGGGCTGTGGTACATTGTGTACTGTCAGTGGTGTGCGGTGTGCTGGGTGTCTGATGGGGGTGTGGTACATTGTGTACTGTCAGTGGTGTGCGGTGTGCTGGATGTCTGATGGGGGTGTGGTACATTGTGTACTGTCAGTGGTGTGTGGTGTGCTGGGTGTCTGATGGGGCTATGGTACATTGTGTACTGTCAGTGGTGTGCGGTGTGCTGGGTGTCTGATGGGGGTGTGGTACATTGTGTACTGTCAGTGGTGTCCGGTGTGCTGGGTGCCTGATGGGGGTGTGGTACATTGTGTACTGTCAGTGGTGTGTGGTGTGCTGAGTGCCTGTTGGTGGTGTGGCACATTGTGTACTGTCAGTGGAGTGCGGTGTGCTGGGTGTCTGATGGGGGTATGGTACATTGTGTACTGTCAGTGGTGTGTGGTGCGCTGGGTGTCTGATGTGGCTGTGGTACATTGTGTACTGTCAGAGGTGTGCGGTGTGCTGGGTGTCTGATGGGGGTGCAGTACATTGTGTACTGTCAGTGGTGTGCGGTGTGCTGAGTGCCTGATGGGGGTGTGGTACATTGTGTACTGTCAGTGGTGTGCGGTGTGCTGAGTGCCTGATGGGGCTGTGGTACATTGTGTACTGTCAGTGGTGTGTGGTGTGCTGGGTGTCTGATGGGGGTGTGGTACATTGTGTACTGTCAGTGGTGTGCGGTGTGCTGTGTCCCTGATGGGGGGGTGGTACATTGTGTACTGTCAGTGGTGTGTGGTGTGCTGGGTGTCTGATGGGGCTGTGGGTACATTGTGTACTGTCAGTGGTGTGCGGTGTGCTTGGTATCTGATGGGGGTGTGGTACATTGTGTACTGTCAGTGGTGTGCGGTGAGCTGGGTGTCTGATGGGGCTGTGGTACATTGTGTACTGTCAGTGGTGTGTGGTGTGCTGGGTGTCTGATGGGGGTGTGGTACATTGTGTACTGTCAGTGGTGTGTGGTGCGCTGGGTGTCTGATGGGGCTGTGGTACATTGTGTAATGTCACTGGTGTGCGGTGTGCTGGGTGCCTGATGGGGGGGGTGGTACATTGTGTACTGTCAGTGGTGTGTGGTGCGCTGGATGTCTCATGGGGGTGTGGTACATTGTGTACTGTCAGTTGTGTGTGGTGTGCTGGGTGCATGATGGGGGTGTGGTACATTGTGTACTGTCAGTGGTGTGCGGTGTGCTGGGTGTCTGATGGGGGTGTGGTACATTGTGTACTGTCAGTGGTGTGTGGTGTGCTGGGTGCATGATGGGGGTGTGGTACATTGTGTACTGTCAGTGGTGTGCGGTGTGCTGGGTGTCTGATGGGGATACGGTACATTGTGTACTGTCAGTGGTGTGCGGTGTGCTGGGTGTCTGATGGGGGTGTGGTACATTGTGTACTGTCAGTGGTGTGCGGTGTGTTGGGTGTCTGATGGGGGTGTGGTACATTGTGTACTGTCAGTGGTGTGCGGTGTGCTGGGTGTCTGATGAGGGTGTGGTACATTGTGTACTGTCAGTGGTGTGTGGTGTGCTGGGTGTCTGATGGGGCTGTGGTACATTGTGTACTGTCAGTGGTGTGTGGTGTGCTGGGTGTCTGATGGGGCTGTGGGTACATTGTGTACTGTCAGTGGTGTGCGGTGTGCTTGGTATCTGATGGGGGTGTGGTACATTGTGTACTGTCAGTGGTGTGCGGTTTGCTGGGTGCCTGATGGGGGTGTGGTACATTGTGTACTGTCAGAGGTGTGCGGTGTGCTGGGTGTCTGATGGGGGTGTGGTACATTGTGTACTGTCAGTGGTGTGTGGTGTGCTGGGTGTCTGATGGGGGTGTGATACATTGTGTACTGTCAGTGGTGTGCGGTGTGCTGTGTGTCTGATGGGGGTGTGGTACATTGTGTACTGTCAGTGGTGTGTAGTGAGCTGGGTGTCTGATGGGGGTGTGGTACATTGTGTACTGTCAGTGGTGTGTGGTGTGCTGGGTGTCTGATGGGGATATGGTACATTGTGTACTGTCAGTGGTGTGCGGTGTGCTGGGTGTCTGATGGGGCTGTGGTGCATTGTGTACTGTCAGTGGTGTGCGGTGTGCTGGGTGCCTGATGGGGGTGTGGTACATTGAGTACTGTCAGTGGTGTGCGGTGTGCTGGGTGTCTGATGGGGCTGTGGTACATTGTGTCCTGTCAGTGGTGTGTGGTGTGCTGGGTGTCTGATGAGGGTGTGGCACATTGTGTACTGTCAGTGGTGTGCGGTGTGCTGGGTGCCTGATGGGGGTGTGGTACATTGTGTACTGTCAGTGGTGTGCAGTGTGCTGGGTGTCTGATGGGGGTGTGGTACATTGTGTACTGTCAGTGGTGTGCGATGTGCTGGGTGTCTGCTGGAACTGTGGTACATTGTGTGCTGTCAGTGGTGTGCGGTGTGCTGGGTGTCTGCTGGGGCTGTGGTACATTGTGTACTGTCAGTGGTGTGAGGTGTGCTGGGTGTCTGATGGGACTGTGATACATTGTGTACTGTCAGTGGTGTGCGGTGTGCTGGGTACCTGATGGGGGTGTGGTACATTGTGTACTGTCAGTGGTGTGCGGTGTGCTGGGTGTCTGATGGGGCTGTGGTACATTGTGTACTGTCAGTGGTGTGCGGTGTGCTGGGTGTCTGATGGGGGTGTGGTACATTGTGTGCTGTGAGTGGTGTGCCGTGTGCTGGGTGTCTGATGGGGGTGTGGTACATTGTGTACTGTCAGTGGTGTGTACTGTGCAGGGTGCCTGATGGGGGTGTGGTACATTGTGTACTGTCAGTGGTGTGCCGTGTGCTGAGTGTCTGATGGGGGTGTGGTACATTGTGTACTGTCAGTGATGTATGGTGTGCTGGGTGCCTGATGGGGGTGTGGTACATTGTGCACTGTCAGTGGTGTGCGGTGTGCTGGGTGTCTGATGGGACTGTGGTACATTGTGTACTGTCAGTGGTGTGTGGTCTGCTGGGTATCTGATGGGACTGAGGTACATTGTGTACTGTCAGTGGTGTGCGGTGAGCTGGGTGCGTGATGGGGGTGTGGTACATTGTGTACTGTCAGAGGTGTGTGGTGTGCTGGGTGTCTGATGAGGGTGTGGCACATTGTGTACTGTCAGTGGTGTGCGGTGCGCTGGGTATCTGATGGGGGTGTGGTACATTGTGTACTGTCAGTGGTGTGTGGTGTTCTGTGTGTCTGATGGGGGTGTGGTACATTGTGTACTGTCAGTGGTGTGTGGTGTGCTGAGTGCGTGATGGGAGTGAGGTACATTGTGTACTGTCAGTGGTGTGTGGTGTGCTGGGTGTCTGATGGGGGTGTGGTACATTGTGTACTGTCAGTGGTGTGCGGTGTGCTGGGTGTCTGATGGGGGTGTGGTACATTGTGTACTGTCAGTGGTGTGTGGTGTGCTTGGTATCTGATGGGGGTGTGGTATATTGTGTACTGTCAGTGGTGTGTGGTGTGCTGGGTGTCTGATGGGGGTGTGGTACATTGTGTACTGTCAGTGGTGTGTGGTGTGCTGGGTACCTGATGGGGGTGTGGTACATTGTGTACTGTCAGTGGTGTGGGGTTGCTGGGTACCTGATGGGGGTGTGGTACATTGTGCACTGTCAGTGGTGTGCGGTGTGCTAGGTGTCTGATGGGGGTGTGGTACATTGTGCTCTCAGTGGTGTGCGGTGTGCTGGGTGCCTGATGGGGGGGTGGTACATTGTGTACTGTCAGTGGTGTGCGGTGTGCTGTGTCCCTGATGGGGGGGGGGGTACATTGTGTACTATCAGTGGTGTGTGGTGTGCTTGGTATCTGATGGAGGTGTGGTACATTGTGTACTGTCAGTGGTGTGTGGTGTGCTGGGTGCCTGATGGGGGTGTGGTACATTGTGTACTGTCAGTGGTGTGCGGTGTGCTGGGTGTCTGATGGGGGTGTGGTACATTGTGTACTGTCAGTGGTGTGCGGTGTGCTGGGTGTCTGATGGGGGTGTGGTACATTGTGCACTGTCAGTGGTGTGCGGTGTGCTGAGTCCCTGATGGGGTTGTGGTACATTGTGTACTGTCAGTGGTGTGTGGTGTGCTGGGTGTCTGATAGGGGTGTGGTACATTGTGTGCTGTCAGTGGTGTGCGGTGTGCTGGGTGCCTGATGGGGGGGTGGTACATTGTGTACTGTCAGTGGTGTGTGGTGTGCTGGGTGTCTGATGGGGGTGCGGTATATTGTGTACTGTCAGTGGTGTGCGGTGTGCTGGGTGTCTGATGGGGGTGTGGTACATTGTGTACTGTCAGTGTTGTGCGGTGTGCTGGGTGCCTGATAGGGGTGTGGTACATTGTGTACTGTCAGTGGTGTGCGGTGTGCTGGGTGTCTGATGGGGGTGTGGTACATTGTGTACTGTCAGTGGTGTGTGGTGTGCTGGGTGTCTGATGGGGATATGGTACATTGTGTACTGTCAGTGGTGTGTGGTGAGCTGGGTGTCTGATGGGGGTGTGGTACATTGTGTACTGTCAGTGGTGTGCGGTGTGCTGGGTGCCTGATGGGGCTGTGGTACATTGTGTACTGTCAGTGGTGTGCGGTGTGCTGGGTGTCTGATGGGACGATTGTACATTGTGTACTGTCAGTGGTGTGCGGTGTGCTGGGTATCTGATGGGGGTGTGGTACATTGTGTACTGTCAGTGGTGTGTGGTGTGCTGGGGGTCTGATGTGGGTGTGGTACATTGTGTAATGTCAGTGGTGTGCGGTGTGCTGGGTGTCTGATGGGGGTGTGGTACATTGTGTACTGTCAGTGGTGTGCGGTGTGCTGGGTGACTTTTGGGGCTGTGGTACATTGTGTACTGTCAGTGGTGTGCGGTGTGCTGGGTGTCTGATGGGGCTGTGGTACATTGTGTTCTGTCAGTGGTGTATGGTGTGCTGGGTGTCTGATGGGGTTGTGGTACATTGTGTACTGTCAGTGGTGTGCGGTGTGCTGAGTGCCTGATGGGGGTGCGGTACATTGTGTACTGTCAGTGGTGTGCGGTGTGCTGGGTGTCTGATGGGGGTGTGGTACATTGTGTACTGTCAGTGGTGTGTGGTGTGCTGGGTGTCTGATGGGGGTGTGGTACATTGTGTACTGTCAGTGGTTTGCGGTGTGCTGGGTGTCTGATGGGGGTGTGGTACATTGTGTACTGTCAGTGGTGTGTGGTGTGCTGGGTGTCTGATGGGGGTGTGGTACATTGTGTACTGTCAGTGGTGTGCGGTGTGCTGGGTGTCTGATGGGGGTGTGGTACATTGTGTACTGTCAGTGGTGTGTGGTGTGCTGGGTGTTTGATGGGGGTGTGGTACATTGTGTACTGTCAGTGGTTTGCGGTGTGCTGGGTGTCTGATGGGGGTGAGGTACATTGTGTACTGTCAGTGGTGTGCGGTGTGCTGGGTGTCTGATGGGGGTGTGGTGCATTGTGTACTGTCAGTGGTGTGTGGTGTGCTGGGTGTCTGATGGGGGTGTGGTACATTGTGTACTGTCAGTGGTGTGCGGTGTACTGGGTGTCTGATGGGACTGTGGTACATTGTGTACTGTCAGTGGTGTGCGGTGTGCTGGGTGCCTGATGGGGCTGTGGTACATTGTGTACTGTCAGTGGTGTTTGGTGTGCTGGGTGTCTGATGGGGGTGTGGTACATTGTGTACTGACAGTGGTGTGCGGTGTCCTGGGTGTCTGATGGGGGTGTGGTACAATGTGTACTGACAGTGGCGTGCGGTGTCCTGGGTGTCTGATGGGGGTGTTGTACATTGTGTACTGACAGTGGTGTGCGGTGTCCTGGGTGTCTGATGGGGGTGTGGTACATTGTGAACTGTCAGTGGTATGCGGTGTGCTGGGTGTCTGATGGGGCTGTGGTACATTGTGTTCTGTCAGTGGTGTGCGGTGTGCTGGGTGTCTGATGGGGGTGTGGTACATTGTGTACTGTCAGTGGTGTGCGGTGTGCTAGCTGTCTGATGGGGGTGTGGTACATTGTGTACTGTCAGTGGTGTGCGGTGTGCTGGGTGCCTGATGGGGGTGTGGTACATTGTGTGCTGTCAGTGGTGTGCGGTGTGCTAGGTGCCTGATGGGGGTGTGGTACATTGTGTACTGTCAGTGGTGTGTGGTGTGCTGGGTGTCTGATGGGGGTGCGGTATATTGTGTACTGTCAGTGGTGTGCGGTGTGCTGGGTGTCTGATGGGGGTGTGGTACATTGTGTACTGTCAGTGGTGTGCGGTGTGCTGGGTGCCTGATGGGGGTGTGGTACATTGTGTACTGTCAGTGGTGTGCGGTGTGCTGGGTGTCTGATGGGGGTGTGGTACATTGTGTACTGTCAGTGGTGTATGGTGTGCTGGGTGTCTGATGGGGGTGCGGCACATTGTGTACTGTCAGTGGTGTGTGGTGTGCTGGGTGTCTGATGGGGGTGTGGTACATTGTGTACTGACAGTGGTGTGCGGTGTGCTGGGTGTCTGATGGGGCTGTGGTACATTGTGTACTGTCAGTGGTGTGCGGTGTGCTGGGTGCCTGATGGGGGTGTGGTACATTGTGTACTGTCAGTGGTGTGCGGTGTGCTGGGTGTCTGATGGGGCTGTGGTACATTGTGTACTGTCAGTGGTGTGCGGTGTGCTGGGTGCCTGATGGGGGTGTGGTACATTGTGTACTGTCAGTGGTGTGCGGTGTGCTGGGTGTCTGATGGGACGATTGTACATTGTGTACTGTCAGTGGTGTGCGGTGTGCTGGGTATCTGATGGGGGTGTGGTACATTGTGTACTGTCAGTGGTGTGTGGTGTGCTGGGTGTCTGATGTGGGTGTGGTACATTGTGTAATGTCAGTGGTGTGCGGTGTGCTGGGTGTCTGATGGGGGTGTGGTACATTGTGTACTGTCAGTGGTGTGCGGTGTGCTGGGTGACTTTTGGGGCTGTGGTACATTGTGTACTGTCAGTGGTGTGCGGTGTGCTGGGTGTCTGATGGGGCTGTGGTACATTGTGTTCTGTCAGTAGTGTATGGTGTGCTGGGTGTCTGATGGGGTTGTGGTACATTGTGTACTGTCAGTGGTGTGCGGTGTGCTGAGTGCCTGATGGGGGTGCGGTACATTGTGTACTGTCAGTGGTGTGCGGTGTGCTGGGTGTCTGATGGGGGTGTGGTACATTGTGTACTGTCAGTGGTGTGTGGTGTGCTGGGTGTCTGATGGGGGTGTGGTACATTGTGTACTGTCAGTGGTGTGCGGTGTGCTGGGTGTCTGATGGGGGTGTGGTACATTGTGTACTGTCAGTGGTGTGTGGTGTGCTGGGTGTCTGATGGGGGTGTGGTACATTGTGTACTGTCAGTGGTGTGCGGTGTGCTGGGTGTCTGATGGGGGTGTGGTACATTGTGTACTGTCAGTGGTGTGTGGTGTGCTGGGTGTCTGATGGGGGTGTGGTACATTGTGTACTGTCAGTGGTTTGCAGTGTGCTGGGTGTCTGATGGGGGTGAGGTACATTGTGTACTGTCAATGGTGTGCGGTGTGCTGGGTGTCTGATGGGGGTGTGGTGCATTGTGTACTGTCAGTGGTGTGTGGTGTGCTGGGTGTCTGATGGGGGTGTGGTACATTGTGTACTGTCAGTGGTGTGCGGTGTGCTGGGTGTCTGATGGGACTGTGGTACATTGTGTACTGTCAGTGGTGTGCGGTGTGCTGGGTGCCTGATGGGGCTATGGTACATTGTGTACTGTCAGTGGTGTTTGGTGTGCTGGGTGTCTGATGGGGGTGTGGTACATTGTGTACTGACAGTGGTGTGCGGTGTCCTGGGTGTCTGATGGGGGTGTGGTACAATGTGTACTGACAGTGGCGTGCGGTGTCCTGGGTGTCTGATGGGGGTGTGGTACATTGTGTACTGACAGTGGTGTGCGGTGTCCTGGGTGTCTGATGGGGGTGTGGTACATTGTGAACTGTCAGTGGTGTGTGGTGTGCTGGGTGTCTGATGGGGGTGTGGTACATTGTGTACTGTCAGTGGTGTGCGGTGTGCTGGGTGTCTGATGTGGGTGCGGTACATTGTGTACTGTCAGTGGTGTGTGGTGTGCTGGTTGTCTGATGGGGGTGTGGTACATTGTGTACTGACAGTGGTGTGCGGTGTGCTGGGTGTCTGATGGGGCTGTGGTACATTGCGTACTGTCAGTGGTGTGCGGTGTGCTGGGTGCCTGATGGGGGTGTGGTACATTGTGTACTGTCAGTGGTGTGCGGTGTGCTGGGTGTCTGATGGGGCTGTGGTACATTGTGTACTGTCAGTGGTGTGCGGTGTGCTGGGTGCCTGATGGGGTTGTGGTACATTGTGTACTGTCAGTGGTGTGCGGTGTGCTGGGTGTCTGATGGGACGATTGTACATTGTGTACTGTCAGTGGTGTGCGGTGTGCTGGGTATCTGATGGGGGTGTGGTACATTGTGTACTGTCAGTGGTGTGCGGTGTGCTGGGTGTCTGATGGGACTGTGGTACATTGTGTACTGTCAGTGGTGTGCGGTGTGCTGGGTGTCCGATGGGGGTGTGGTACATTGTGTACTGTCAGTGGTGTGCGGTGTGCTGGGTGTCTGATGGGGCTGTGGTACATTGTGTACTGTCAGTGGTGTGCGGTGTGCTGGGTGCCTGATGGGGGTGTGGTACATTGTGTACTGTCAGTGGTGTGCGGTGTGCTGGGTGTCTGATGGGACGATTGTACATTGTGTACTGTCAGTGGTGTGCGGTGCTGGGTATCTGATGGGGGTGTGGTACATTGTGTACTGTCAGTGGTGTGTGGTGTGCTGGGTGTCTGATGTGGGTGTGGTACATTGTGTAATGTCAGTGGTGTGCTGTGTGCTGGGTGTCTGATGGGGGTGTGGTACATTGTGTACTGTCAGTGGTGTGCGGTGTGCTGGGTGACTTTTGGGGCTGTGGTACATTGTGTACTGTCAGTGGTGTGCGGTGTGCTGGGTGTCTGATGGGGGTGTTGTACATTGTGTACTGACAGTGGTGTGCGGTGTCCTGGGTGTCTGATGGGGGTGTGGTACATTGTGAACTGTCAGTGGTATGCGGTGTGCTGGGTGTCTGATGGGGCTGTGGTACATTGTGTTCTGTCAGTGGTGTGCGGTGTGCTGGGTGTCTGATGGGGGTGTGGTACATTGTGTACTGTCAGTGGTGTGCGGTGTGCTAGCTGTCTGATGGGGGTGTGGTACATTGTGTACTGTCAGTGGTGTGCGGTGTGCTGGGTGCCTGATGGGGGTGTGGTACATTGTGTGCTGTCAGTGGTGTGCGGTGTGCTAGGTGCCTGATGGGGGTGTGGTACATTGTGTACTGTCAGTGGTGTGTGGTGTGCTGGGTGTCTGATGGGGGTGCGGTATATTGTGTACTGTCAGTGGTGTGCGGTGTGCTGGGTGTCTGATGGGGGTGTGGTACATTGTGTACTGTCAGTGGTGTGCGGTGTGCTGGGTGCCTGATGGGGGTGTGGTACATTGTGTACTGTCAGTGGTGTGCGGTGTGCTGGGTGTCTGATGGGGGTGTGGTACATTGTGTACTGTCAGTGGTGTGTGGTGTGCTGGGTGTCTGATGGGGGTGCGGCACATTGTGTACTGTCAGTGGTGTGTGGTGTGCTGGGTGTCTGATGGGGGTGTGGTACATTGTGTACTGACAGTGGTGTGCGGTGTGCTGGGTGTCTGATGGGGCTGTGGTACATTGTGTACTGTCAGTGGTGTGCGGTGTGCTGGGTGCCTGATGGGGGTGTGGTACATTGTGTACTGTCAGTGGTGTGCGGTGTGCTGGGTGTCTGATGGGGCTGTGGTACATTGTGTACTGTCAGTGGTGTGCGGTGTGCTGGGTGCCTGATGGGGGTGTGGTACATTGTGTACTGTCAGTGGTGTGCGGTGTGCTGGGTGTCTGATGGGACGATTGTACATTGTGTACTGTCAGTGGTGTGCGGTGTGCTGGGTATCTGATGGGGGTGTGGTACATTGTGTACTGTCAGTGGTGTGTGGTGTGCTGGGTGTCTGATGTGGGTGTGGTACATTGTGTAATGTCAGTGGTGTGCGGTGTGCTGGGTGTCTGATGGGGGTGTGGTACATTGTGTACTGTCAGTGGTGTGCGGTGTGCTGGGTGACTTTTGGGGCTGTGGTACATTGTGTACTGTCAGTGGTGTGCGGTGTGCTGGGTGTCTGATGGGGGTGTTGTACATTGTGTACTGACAGTGGTGTGCGGTGTCCTGGGTGTCTGATGGGGGTGTGGTACATTGTGAACTGTCAGTGGTATGCGGTGTGCTGGGTGTCTGATGGGGCTGTGGTACATTGTGTTCTGTCAGTGGTGTGCGGTGTGCTGGGTGTCTGATGGGGGTGTGGTACATTGTGTACTGTCAGTGGTGTGCGGTGTGCTAGCTGTCTGATGGGGGTGTGGTACATTGTGTACTGTCAGTGGTGTGCGGTGTGCTGGGTGCCTGATGGGGGTGTGGTACATTGTGTGCTGTCAGTGGTGTGCGGTGTGCTAGGTGCCTGATGGGGGTGTGGTACATTGTGTACTGTCAGTGGTGTGTGGTGTGCTGGGTGTCTGATGGGGGTGCGGTATATTGTGTACTGTCAGTGGTGTGCGGTGTGCTGGGTGTCTGATGGGGGTGTGGTACATTGTGTACTGTCAGTGGTGTGCGGTGTGCTGGGTGCCTGATGGGGGTGTGGTACATTGTGTACTGTCAGTGGTGTGCGGTGTGCTGGGTGTCTGATGGGGGTGTGGTACATTGTGTACTGTCAGTGGTGTGTGGTGTGCTGGGTGTCTGATGGGGGTGCGGCACATTGTGTACTGTCAGTGGTGTGTGGTGTGCAGGGTGTCTGATGGGGGTGTGGTACATTGTGTACTGACAGTGGTGTGCGGTGTGCTGGGTGTCTGATGGGGCTGTGGTACATTGTGTACTGTCAGTGGTGTGCGGTGTGCTGGGTGCCTGATGGGGGTGTGGTACATTGTGTACTGTCAGTGGTGTGCGGTGTGCTGGGTGTCTGATGGGGCTGTGGTACATTGTGTACTGTCAGTGGTGTGCGGTGTGCTGGGTGCCTGATGGGGGTGTGGTACATTGTGTACTGTCAGTGGTGTGCGGTGTGCTGGGTGTCTGATGGGACGATTGTACATTGTGTACTGTCAGTGGTGTGCGGTGTGCTGGGTATCTGATGGGGGTGTGGTACATTGTGTACTGTCAGTGGTGTGTGGTGTGCTGGGTGTCTGATGTGGGTGTGGTACATTGTGTAATGTCAGTGGTGTGCGGTGTGCTGGGTGTCTGATGGGGGTGTGGTACATTGTGTACTGTCAGTGGTGTGCGGTGTGCTGGGTGACTTTTGGGGCTGTGGTACATTGTGTACTGTCAGTGGTGTGCGGTGTGCTGGGTGTCTGATGGGGCTGTGGTACATTGTGTTCTGTCAGTAGTGTATGGTGTGCTGGGTGTCTGATGGGGTTGTGGTACATTGTGTACTGTCAGTGGTGTGCGGTGTGCTGAGTGCCTGATGGGGGTGCGGTACATTGTGTACTGTCAGTGGTGTGCGGTGTGCTGGGTGTCTGATGGGGGTGTGGTACATTGTGTACTGTCAGTGGTGTGTGGTGTGCTGGGTGTCTGATGGGGGTGTGGTACATTGTGTACTGTCAGTGGTGTGCGGTGTGCTGGGTGTCTGATGGGGGTGTGGTACATTGTGTACTGTCAGTGGTGTGTGGTGTGCTGGGTGTCTGATGGGGGTGTGGTACATTGTGTACTGTCAGTGGTGTGCGGTGTGCTGGGTGTCTGATGGGGGTGTGGTACATTGTGTACTGTCAGTGGTGTGTGGTGTGCTGGGTGTCTGATGGGGGTGTGGTACATTGTGTACTGTCAGTGGTTTGCAGTGTGCTGGGTGTCTGATGGGGGTGAGGTACCTTGTGTACTGTCAATGGTGTGCGGTGTGCTGGGTGTCTGATGGGGGTGTGGTGCATTGTGTACTGTCAGTGGTGTGTGGTGTGCTGGGTGTCTGATGGGGGTGTGGTACATTGTGTACTGTCAGTGGTGTGCGGTGTGCTGGGTGTCTGATGGGACTGTGGTACATTGTGTACTGTCAGTGGTGTGCGGTGTGCTGGGTGCCTGATGGGGCTATGGTACATTGTGTACTGTCAGTGGTGTTTGGTGTGCTGGGTGTCTGATGGGGGTGTGGTACATTGTGTACTGACAGTGGTGTGCGGTGTCCTGGGTGTCTGATGGGGGTGTGGTACAATGTGTACTGACAGTGGCGTGCGGTGTCCTGGGTGTCTGATGGGGGTGTGGTACATTGTGTACTGACAGTGGTGTGCGGTGTCCTGGGTGTCTGATGGGGGTGTGGTACATTGTGAACTGTCAGTGGTGTGTGGTGTGCTGGGTGTCTGATGGGGGTGTGGTACATTGTGTACTGTCAGTGGTGTGCGGTGTGCTGGGTGTCTGATGTGGGTGCGGTACATTGTGTACTGTCAGTGGTGTGTGGTGTGCTGGTTGTCTGATGGGGGTGTGGTACATTGTGTACTGACAGTGGTGTGCGGTGTGCTGGGTGTCTGATGGGGCTGTGGTACATTGCGTACTGTCAGTGGTGTGCGGTGTGCTGGGTGCCTGATGGGGGTGTGGTACATTGTGTACTGTCAGTGGTGTGCGGTGTGCTGGGTGTCTGATGGGGCTGTGGTACATTGTGTACTGTCAGTGGTGTGCGGTGTGCTGGGTGCCTGATGGGGTTGTGGTACATTGTGTACTGTCAGTGGTGTGCGGTGTGCTGGGTGTCTGATGGGACGATTGTACATTGTGTACTGTCAGTGGTGTGCGGTGTGCTGGGTATCTGATGGGGGTGTGGTACATTGTGTACTGTCAGTGGTGTGCGGTGTGCTGGGTGTCTGATGGGACTGTGGTACATTGTGTACTGTCAGTGGTGTGCGGTGTGCTGGGTGTCCGATGGGGGTGTGGTACATTGTGTACTGTCAGTGGTGTGCGGTGTGCTGGGTGTCTGATGGGGCTGTGGTACATTGTGTACTGTCAGTGGTGTGCGGTGTGCTGGGTGCCTGATGGGGGTGTGGTACATTGTGTACTGTCAGTGGTGTGCGGTGTGCTGGGTGTCTGATGGGACGATTGTACATTGTGTACTGTCAGTGGTGTGCGGTGCTGGGTATCTGATGGGGGTGTGGTACATTGTGTACTGTCAGTGGTGTGTGGTGTGCTGGGTGTCTGATGTGGGTGTGGTACATTGTGTAATGTCAGTGGTGTGCTGTGTGCTGGGTGTCTGATGGGGGTGTGGTACATTGTGTACTGTCAGTGGTGTGCGGTGTGCTGGGTGACTTTTGGGGCTGTGGTACATTGTGTACTGTCAGTGGTGTGCGGTGTGCTGGGTGTCTGATGGGGCTGTGGTACATTGTGTTCTGTCAGTGGTGTATGGTGTGCTGGGTGTCTGATGGGGTTGTGGTACATTGTGTACTGTCAGTGGTGTGCGGTGTGCTGAGTGCCTGATGGGGGTGCGGTACATTGTGTACTGTCAGTGGTGTGCGGTGTGCTGGGTGTCTGATGGGGGTGTGGTACATTGTGTACTGTCAGTGGTGTGTGGTGTGCTGGGTGTCTGATGGGGGTGTGGTACATTGTGTACTGTCAGTGGTGTGCGGTGTGCTGGGTGTCTGATGGGGGTGTGGTACATTGTGTACTGTCAGTGGTGTGTGGTGTGCTGGGTGTCTGATGGGGGTGTGGTACATTGTGTACTGTCAGTGGTGTGCGGTGTGCTGGGTGTCTGATGGGGGTGTGGTACATTGTGTACTGTCAGTGGTGTGTGGTGTGCTGGGTGTCTGATGGGGGTGTGGTACATTGTGTACTGTCAGTGGTTTGCGGTGTGCTGGGTGTCTGATGGGGGTGAGGTACATTGTGTACTGTCAGTGGTGTGCGGTGTGCTGGGTGTCTGATGGGGTTGTGGTGCATTGTGTACTGTCAGTGTTGTGTGGTGTGCTGGGTGTCTGATGGGGGTGTGGTACATTGTGTACTGTTAGTGGTGTGCGGTGTGCTGGGTGTCTGATGGGACTGTGGTACATTGTGTACTGTCAGTGGTGTGCGGTGTGCTGGGTGCCTAATGGGGCTGTGGTACATTGTGTACTGTCAGTGGTGTTTGGTTTGCTGGGTGTCTGATGGGGGTGTGGTACATTGTGTACTGACAGTGGTGTGCGGTGTCCTGGGTGTCTGATGGGGGTGTGGTACAATGTGTACTGACAGTGGCGTGCGGTATCCTGGGTGTCTGATGGGGGTGTGGTACATTGTGTACTGACAGTGGTGTGCGGTGTCCTGGGTGTCTGATGGGGGTGTGGTACATTGTGAACTGTCAGTGGTGTGTGGTGTGCTGGGTGTCTGATGGGGGTGTGGTACATTGTGTACTGTCAGTGGTGTGCGGTGTGCTGAGTGTCTGATGGGGGTGCGGTACATTGTGTACTGTCAGTGGTGGGTGGTGTGCTGGGTGTCTGATGGGGGTGTGGTACATTGTGTACTGACAGTGGTGTGCGGTGTGCTGGGTGTCTGATGGGGCTGTGGTACATTGTGTACTGTCAGTGGTGTGCGGTGTGCTGGGTGCCTGATGGGGGTGTGGTACATTGTGTACTGTCAGTGGTGTGCGGTGTGCTGGGTGTCTTATTGGGGCTGTGGTACATTGTGTACTGTCAGTGGTGTGCGGTGTGCTGGGTGCCTGATGGGGGTGTGGTACATTGTGTACTGTCAGTGGTGTGCGGTGTGCTGGATGTCTGATGGGACGATTGTACATTGTGTACTGTCAGTGGTGTGCGGTGTGCTGGGTGTCTGATGGGACTGTGGTACATTGTGTACTGTCAGTGGTGTGCGGTGTGCTGGGTGTCCGATGGGGGTGTGGTACATTGTGTACTGTCAGTGGTGTGCGGTTTGCTGGGTGTCTGATGGGGGTGTGGTACATTGTGTGCTGTCAGTGGTGTGCGGTGTGCTGGGTGTCTGATGGGACGGTGGTACTTTGTGAACTGTCAGTGGTGTGTGGTGTGCTGGGTGTCAGATGTGGGTGTGGTACATTGTGTACGGTCAGTGGTGTGCGGTGTGCTGGGTGTCTGACGGGACTGTTGTACATTGTGTACTGTCAGTGGTGTGTGGTGTGCTGGGTGTCTGATGGGGGTGTGGTACATTGTGTACTGACAGTGGTGTGTGGTGAGCTGGGTGCCCGATGGGGGTGTGGTGCATTGTGTACTGTCAGTGGTGTGTGGTGAGCTGGGTGCCTGATGGGGGTGTGGTTCATTGTGTACTGTCAGTGGTGTGTGGTGTGCTGGGTGTCTGATGGGGGTGTGGTAAAATGTGTACTGTCAGTGGTGTGCGGTGTGCTGGGTGTCTGATGGGGGTGTGGTGCATTGTGTACTGTCAGTGGTGTGTGGTGTGCTGGGTGTCTGATGGGGGTGTGGTGCATTGTGTACTGTCAGTGGTGTGCGGTGTGCTGGGTGTCTGATGGGACTGTGGTACATTGTGTACTGTCAGTGGTGTTTGATGTGCTGGGTGTCTGATGGGGGTGAAGTACATTGTGTACTGTCAGTGGTGTGTGGTGTGCTGTGTGCCTGATGGGGCTGTGGTACATTGTGTACTGTCAGTGGTGTTTGGTGTGCTGGGTGTCTGATGGGGGTGTGGTACATTGTGTACTGTCAGTGATGTGTGGTGTGCTTGGTGTCTGATGGGGGTGTGGTACATTGTGTACTGACAGTGGTGTGCGGTGTGCTGGGTGTCTGATGGGGGGTGTGGTACATTGTGTACTGTCAGTGGTGTGTCGTGTGCTGGGTGTCTGATGGGGGGTGTGGTACATTGTGTACTGTCAGTGGTGTGTGGTGTGCTGGGTGTCTGATGGGGGTGTGGTACATTGTGTACTGTCAGTAGTGTGTGGTGTGCTGGGTGTCTGATGGAGCTGTGGTACATTGTGTACTGTCAGTGGTGTGCGGTGTGCTGGGTGTCTGATGGGGGTGTGGTACATTGTGTACTGTCAGTGGTGTGCAGTGTGCTGGGTGTCTGATGGGGGTGTGGTACATTGTGTACTGTCAGTAGTGTGTGGTGTGCTGGGTGCCTGATGGGGCTGTGGTACATTGTGTACTGTCAGTGGTGTGCGGTGTGCTGGGTGTCTGATGGGGGTGTGGTACATTGTGTACTGTCAGTGGTGTGCGGTGTGCTGGGTGTCTGATGGGGGTGTGGTACATTGTGTACTGTCAGTAGTGTGTGGTGTGCTGGGTGTCTGATGGGGCTGTTGTACATTGTGTACTGTCAGTGGTGTGTGGTGTTCTGGGTGTCTGATGGGGGTGTGGTACATTGTGTACTGTCAGTGGTGTGCGGTGTGCTGGGTGTCTGATGGGGGTGTGGTACATTGTGTACGGTCAGTGGTGTGCGGTGTGCTGGGTTCCTGATGGGGGTGTTGTACATTGTGTACTGTCAGTGGTGTGCGGTGTGCTGGGTGTCCGATGGGGGTGTGGTACATTGTGTACTGTCAGTGGTGTGCGGTGTGCTGGGTGTCTGATGGGGGTGTGGTACATTGTGTACTGTCAGTGGGGTGCGGTGTGCTGGGTGTCTGATGGGGCTGTGGTTCATTGTGTACTGCCAGTGGGGTGCGGTGTGCTGGGTGTCTGATGGGGCTGTGGTACATTGTGTACTGTCAGTGTTGTGCGGTGTGCTGCGTGTCTGATGGGGCTGTGGTACATTGTGAACTGTCAGTGGTGTGCGGTGTGCTGGGTGCCTGATGGGACTGTGGTACATTGTGTACTGTCAGTGGTGTGCGGTGAGCTGGGTCCCTGATGGGGGTGTGGTACATTGTGTACTGTCAGTGGTGTGCGGTGTGCTGAGTGTCTGATGGGGCTGTGGTACATTGTGTACTGTCAGTGGTGTGCGGTGAGCTGGGTGTCTGATGGGGGTGTGGTACATTGTGTACTGTCAGTGGTGTGTGGTGTGCTGTGTGCCTGATGGGGCTCTGGTACATTGTGTACTGTCAGTGGTGTTCGGTGTGCTGGGTGTCTGATGGGGGTGTGGTACATTGTGTACTGTCAGTGGTGTGCGGTGTGCTGGGTGTCTGATGGGGGTGTGGTACATTGTGTACTGTCAGTGGTGTGCGGTGTGCTGGGTGTCTGATGGGGGTGTGGTACATTGTGTACTGTCAGTGGTGTGCGGTGTGCTGGGTGCCTGATGGGAGTGTGGTACATTGTGTACTGTCAATGGGGTGCGGTGTGCTGGGTGTCTGATGGGGGTGTGGTACATTGTGTACTGTCAGTGGTGTGAGGTGTGCTGGGTGTCTGATGGGGGTGTGGTACATTGTGTACTGTCAGTGGTGTGCGGTGTGCTGGGTGTCTGATGGGGCTGTGGTACATTGTGTACTGTCAGTGGTGTGCGGTGTGCTGGGTGCCTGATGGGACTGTGGTACATTGTGTACTGTCAGTGGTGTGCGGTGTGCTGGGTGTCTGATGGGGCTGTGGTACATTGTGTACTGTCAGTGATGTGCGGTGTGCTGGGTGTCTGATGGGGGTGTGGTACATTGTGTACTGTCAGTGGTGTGCGGTGTGCTGGGTGTCTGATGGGGGTGTGGTACTTTGTGTACTGTCAGTGGTGTGCGGTGTGCTGGGTACCTGATGGGGGTGTGGTACATTGTGTAATGTCAGTGGTGTGCGGTTTGATGAGTGCCTGATCGGGGTGTGGTACATTGTGTACTGTCAGTGGTGTGCGGTGAGCTGGGTGCCTGATGGGGGTGTGGTACATTGTGTACTGTCAGTGGTGTGCGGTGAGCTGGGTGCCTGATGGGGGTGTGGTACATTGTGTACTGTCAGTGGTGTGTGGTGTGCTGGGTGTCTGATGGGGGTGTGGTACATTGTGTACTGTCAGTGGTGTGCGGTGTGCTGGGTGTCTGATGGGGTTGTGGTACATTGTGTACTGTCAGTGGTGTGCGGTGTGCTGGGTGCCTGATGGGGGTGTGGTACATTGTGTACTGTCAGTGGTGTGCCATGTGCTGGGTGTCTGATGGGGCTGTGGTACATTGTGTACTGTCAGTGGTGTGCGGTGTGCTGGGTGCCGGATGGGGGTGTGGTACATTGTGTACTGTCAGTGGTGTGTGGTGTGCTGGGTGTCTGATGGGGGTGTGGTACATTGTGTACTGTCAGTGGTGTGCCGTGTGCTGGGTGCCGGATGGGGGTGTGGTACATTGTGTACTGTCAGTGGTGTGCGGTGTGCTGGGTGTCTGATGGGGGTGTGGTACATTCTGTACTGTCAGTGGTGTGCGGTGTGCTGGGTGCCTGATGGGGGTGTGGTACATTGTGTACTGTCAGTGGTGTGCGGTGCTGGGTGTCTGATGGGTCTGTGGTACATTGTGTACTGTCAGTGGTGTGTGGTGTGCTGGGTGCCTGATGGGGGTGTGGTACATTGTGTACTGTCAGTGGTGTGCGGTGTGCTGGGTGTCTGATGGGGCTGTGGCACATTGTGTACTGTCAGTGGTGTGCGGTGTGCTGGGTGTCTGATGGGACGGTGGTACATTATGTACTGTCAGTGGTGTGTGGTGTGCTGGGTGTCTGATGGGGGTGTGGTACATTGTGTACTGTCAGTGGTGTGTGGTGTGCTGGGTGTCTGATGGGGGTGTGGTACATTGTGTACTGTCAGTGGTGTGCGGTGTGCTGGGTGTCTGATGGGACTGTGGTACATTGTGTACTGTCAGTTGTGTGTGGTGTGCTGGGTGCCTGATGGGGGTGTGGTACATTGTGTACTGTCAGTGGTGTGCGGTGTGCTGGGTGCCTGATGGGGGTGAGGTACATTGTGTACTGTCAGTGGTGTGCGGTGTGCTGGGTGTCTGATGGGGGTGTGGTACATTGTGTACTGTCAGTGGTGTGCGGTGTGCTGGGTGTCTGATGGGGGTGTGGTACATTGTGTACTGTCAGTGGTGTGCGGTGTGCCGGGTGTCTGATGGGAGTGTGGTACATTGTGTGCAGTCAGTGGTGTGCGGTGTGCTGGGTGTCTGATGGGGCTGCGGCACATTGTGTACTGTCAGTGGTGTGCGGTGTGCTGGGTGTCTGATGGGAGTGTGGTACATTGTGTACTGTCAGTGGTGTGCGGTGCGCTGGGTGTCGAATGGGGGTGCGGTACATTGTGTATTGTCAGTAGTGTGCGGTGTGCTGGGTGTCTGATGGGGGTGTGGTACATTGTGTATTGTCAGTGGTGTGCGGTGTGCTGGGTGTCTGATGAGGGTGTGGTACATTGTGTACTGTCATTGGTGTGCGGTGTGCTGGGTTCCTGATGGGACTGTGGTACATTGTGTACTGTCAGTGGTCTGCGGTGTGCTGGGTGTCTGATGGGGGTGTGGTACATTGTGTACTGTCAGTGGTGTGCGGTGTGCTGGTTGTCTGATGGGGATGTGGTACATTGTGTACTGTCAGTGGTGTGCGGTGTGCTGGGTACCTGATGGGACTGTGGTACATTGTGTACTGTCAGTGGTGTGCGGTGTGCTGGGTGACTGATGGGGGTGTGGTACATTGTGTACTGTCAGTGGTGTGCGGTGTGCTGGGTGTCTGATGGGGGTGGGGTACATTGTGTACTGTCAGTGGTGTGTGGTGTGCTGTGTGCCTGATGGGGGTGTGGTACATTGTGTACTGTCAGTGGTGTGCGATGTGCTGGGTGTCTGATGGGGGTGAGGTACATTGTGTACTGTCAGTGGTGTGCGGTGTGCTGGGTGTCTGATGGAGGTGTGGTACATTGTGTACTGTCAGTGGTGTGCGGTGTGCTGGGTGTCTGATGGGGGTGTGGTACATTGTGTACTGTCAGTGGTGTGCGGTGTGATGGTTGTCTGATGGGGGTGTGGTACATTGTGTACTGTCAGTGGTGTGCGGTGTGCTGGGTACCTGATGGGACTGTGGTACATTGTGTACTGTCAGTGGTGTGCGGTGTGCTGGGTGACTGATGGGGGTGTGGTACATTGTGTACTGTCAGTGGTGTGCGGTGTGCTGGGTGTCTGATGGGGGTGGGGTACATTGTGTACTGTCAGTGGTGTGTGGTGTGCTGTGTACCTGATGGGGGTGTGGTACATTGTGTACTGTCAGTGGTGTGCGATGTGCTGGGTGTCTGATGGGGGTGAGGTACATTGTGTACTGTCAGTGGTGTGCGGTGTGCTGGGTGTCTGATGGAGGTGTGGTACATTGTGTACTGTCAGTGGTGTGCGGTGTGCTGGGTGTCTGATGGGGGTGTGGTACATTGTGTACTGTCAGTGGTGTGCGGTGTGCTGGGTGTCTGATGGGACTGTGGTACATTGTGTACTGTCAGTGGTGTGTGGTGTGCTGGGTGTCTGATGGGCGTGTGGTACATTGTGTACTGTCAGTGGTGTGCGGTGAGCTGGGTGCCTGATGGGGGTGTGGTACATTGTGTACTGTCAGTGGTGTGCGGTGTGCTGTGTGCCTGATGGGACTGTGGTACATTGTGTACTGTCAGTGGTGTGTGGTGTGCTGGGTGTCTGATGGGGCTGTGGTACATCGTGTACTGTCAGTGGTGTGCGGTGTGCTGGGTGTCGAATGGGGGTGCGGTACATTGTGTACTGTCAGAGGTGTGCGGTGTGCTGGGTGCCTGATGGGGGTGTGATACATTGTGTACTGTCAGTGGTGTGCGGTGTGCTGGGTGCCGGATGGGGGTGTGGTAAATTGTGTACTGTCAGTGGTGTGCGGTGTGCTGGGTGCCTGATGGGGGTGTGATACATTGTGTACTGTCAGTGGTGTGTGGTGTGCTGGGTGCCTGATGGGGGTGTGGTACATTGTGTACTGTCAGTGGTGTGCGGTGTGCTGGGTGTCTGATGGGGCTGTGGCACATTGTGTACTGTCAGTGGTGTGCGGTGTGCTGGGTGTCTGATGGGACGGTGGTACATTGTGTACTGTCAGTTGTGTGTGGTGTGCTGGGTGCCTGATGGGGGTGTGGTACATTGTGTACTGTCAGTGGTGTGCGGTGTGCTGGGTGCCTGATGGGGGTGAGGTACATTGTGTATTGTCAGTGGTGTGCGGTGTGCTGGGTGTCTGATGAGGGTGTGGTACATTGTGTACTGTCATTGGTGTGCGGTGTGCTGGGTTCCTGATGGGACTGTGGTACATTGTGTACTGTCAGTGGTCTGCGGTGTGCTGGGTGTCTGATGGGGGTGTGGTACATTGTGTACTGTCAGTGGTGTGCGGTGTGCTGGTTGTCTGATGGGGATGTGGTACATTGTGTACTGTCAGTGGTGTGCGGTGTGCTGGGTACCTGATGGGACTGTGGTACATTGTGTACTGTCAGTGGTGTGCGGTGTGCTGGGTGACTGATGGGGGTGTGGTACATTGTGTACTGTCAGTGGTGTGCGGTGTGCTGGGTGTCTGATGGGGGTGGGGTACATTGTGTACTGTCAGTGGTGTGTGGTGTGCTGTGTGCCTGATGGGGGTGTGGTACATTGTGTACTGTCAGTGGTGTGCGATGTGCTGGGTGTCTGATGGGGGTGAGGTACATTGTGTACTGTCAGTGGTGTGCGGTGTGCTGGGTGTCTGATGGAGGTGTGGTACATTGTGTACTGTCAGTGGTGTGCGGTGTGCTGGGTGTCTGATGGGGGTGTGGTACATTGTGTACTGTCAGTGGTGTGCGGTGTGATGGTTGTCTGATGGGGGTGTGGTACATTGTGTACTGTCAGTGGTGTGCGGTGTGCTGGGTACCTGATGGGACTGTGGTACATTGTGTACTGTCAGTGGTGTGCGGTGTGCTGGGTGACTGATGGGGGTGTGGTACATTGTGTACTGTCAGTGGTGTGCGGTGTGCTGGGTGTCTGATGGGGGTGGGGTACATTGTGTACTGTCAGTGGTGTGTGGTGTGCTGTGTACCTGATGGGGGTGTGGTACATTGTGTACTGTCAGTGGTGTGCGATGTGCTGGGTGTCTGATGGGGGTGAGGTACATTGTGTACTGTCAGTGGTGTGCGGTGTGCTGGGTGTCTGATGGAGGTGTGGTACATTGTGTACTGTCAGTGGTGTGCGGTGTGCTGGGTGTCTGATGGGGGTGTGGTACATTGTGTACTGTCAGTGGTGTGCGGTGTGCTGGGTGTCTGATGGGACTGTGGTACATTGTGTACTGTCAGTGGTGTGTGGTGTGCTGGGTGTCTGATGGGCGTGTGGTACATTGTGTACTGTCAGTGGTGTGCGGTGAGCTGGGTGCCTGATGGGGGTGTGGTACATTGTGTACTGTCAGTGGTGTGCGGTGTGCTGTGTGCCTGATGGGACTGTGGTACATTGTGTACTGTCAGTGGTGTGTGGTGTGCTGGGTGTCTGATGGGGCTGTGGTACATCGTGTACTGTCAGTGGTGTGCGGTGTGCTGGGTGTCGAATGGGGGTGCGGTACATTGTGTACTGTCAGAGGTGTGCGGTGTGCTGGGTGCCTGATGGGGGTGTGATACATTGTGTACTGTCAGTGGTGTGCGGTGTGCTGGGTGCCGGATGGGGGTGTGGTAAATTGTGTACTGTCAGTGGTGTGCGGTGTGCTGGGTGTCTGATGGGGGTGTGGTACATTTTGTACTGTCAGTGGTGTGCGGTGTGCTGGGTGCCTGATGGGGGTGTGGTACATTGTGTACTGTCAGTGGTGTGCGGTGTGCTGGGTGTCTGATGGGTCTGTGGTACATTGTGTACTGTCATTGGTGTGTGGTGTGCTGGGTGCCTGTTGGGGGTGTGGTACATTGTGTACTGTCAGTGGTGTGCGGTGTGCTGGGTGTCTGATGGGGCTGTGAACCATTGTGTACTGTCAGTGGTGTGCGGTGTGCTGGGTGTCTGATGGGACGGTGGTACATTATGTACTGTCAGTGGTGTGTGGTGTGCTGGGTGTCTGATGGGGGTGTGGTACGTTGTGTACTGTCAGTGGTGTGTGGTGTGCTGGGTGTCTGATGGGGGTGTGGTACATTGTGTACTGTCAGTGGTGTGCGGTGTGCTGGGTGTCTGATGGAACTGTAGTACATTGTGTACTGTCAGTTGTGTGTGGTGTGCTGGGTGCCTGATTGGGGTGTGGTACATTGTGTACTGTCAGTGGTGTGCGGTGTGCTGGGTGTCTGATGGGGGTGTGGTACATTGTGTACTGTCAGTGGTGTGTGGTGTGCTGGGTGTCTGATGGGGGTGTGGTACATTGTGTACTGTCAGTGGTGTGTGTTGTGCTGGGTGTCTGATGGGGGTGTGGTACATTGTGTACTGTCAGTGGTGTGTGGTGTGCTGGGTGTCTGATGGGGGTGTGGTACATTGTGTACTGTCAGTGGTGTGCGGTGTGCTGAGTGTCTGATGGGGGTGTGGTACATTGTGTACTGTCAGTGGTGTGTGGTGTGCTGCGTGTCTGATGGGGATGTGGTACATTGTGTACTGTCAGTGGTGGGCGGTGTGCTGAGTGTCTGATGGGGCTGTGGTACATTGTGTACTGTCAGTGGTGTGCGGTGTGCTGAGTGTCTGATGGGGGTGTGGTACATTGTGTACTGTCAGTGGTGTGCGGTGTGCTGGGTGTCTGATGGGGGTGAGGTACATTGTGTACTGTCAGTGGTGTGCGGTGTGCTGTGTGTCTGATGGGGGTGTAGTACATTGTGTACTGTCAGTGGTGTGTGGTGTGCTGGGTGTCTGATGGGGGTGTGGTACATTGTGTACTGTCAGTGGTGTGCGGTGTGCTGGGTGTCTGATGGTAGTGTGGTACATTGTGTACTGTCAGTGGTGTGCGGTGTGCTGGGTGTCTGATGGGGCTGCGGTACTTTGTGTACTGTCAGTGGTGTGCGGTGTGCTGGGTGTCTGATGGGAGTGTGGTACATTGTGTACTGTCAGTGGTGTGCGGTGCGCTGGTTGTCGAATGGGGGTGCGGTACATTGTGTATTGTCAGTGGTGTGCGGTGTGCTGGGTGTCTGATGGGGGTGTGGTACATTGTGTATTGTCAGTGGTGTGAGGTGTGCTGGGTGTCTGATGGGGGTGTGGTACATTGTGTACTGTCAGTGGTGTGCGGTGTGTTGGGTACCTGATGGGACTGTGGTACATTGTGTACTGTCAGTGGACTGCGGTGTGCTGGGTGTCTGATGGGGGTGTGGTACATTGTGTACTGTCAGTGGTGTGCGGTGTGCTGGGTGTCTGATGGGGGTGTGGTACATTGTGTACTGTCAGTGGTGTGCGGTGTGCTGGGTGTCTGATGGGACTGTGGTACATTGTGTACTGTCAGTGGTGTGTGGTGTGCTGGGTGTCTGATGGGGGTGTGGTACATTGTGTACTGTCAATGGTGTGCGGTGAGCTGGGTGCCTGATGGAGGTGTGGTACATTGTGTACTGTCAGTGGTGTGCGGTGTGCTGTGTGCCTGATGTGGGTGTGGTACATTGTGTACTGTCAGTGGTGTGTGGTGTGCTGGGTGTCTGATGGGGCTGTGGTACATTGTGTACTGTCAGTGGTATGCGGTGTGCTGGGTGTCGAATGGGGGTGCGGTACATTGTGTCCTGTCAGAGGTGTGCGGTGTGCTGGGTGCCTGATGGGGGTGTGGTACATCGTGTACTGTCAGTGGTGTGCGGTGTGCTGGGTATCTGATGTGGGTGTGGTACATTGTGTACTGTCAGTGGTGTGCGGTGTGCTGAGTGTCTGATGGGGGTGTGGTACAATGTGTACAGTCAGTGGTGTGCGGTGAGCTGGGTGCCTGATGGGGGTGTGGTACATTGTGTACTGTCAGTGGTGCACGGTGTGCTGGGTGTCTGATGGGGCTGTGGTACATTGTGTACGGTCAGTGGTGTGCGGTGTGCTGGGTGTCGAATGGGGGTGCGGTACATTGTGTACTGTCAGTGGTGTGCGGTGTGCTGGGTGCCTGATGGGGGTGTGGTACATCGTGTACTGTCAGTGGTGTGCGGTGTTCTGAGTGTCTGATGGGGGTGTGGTACATTGTGTACAGTCAGTGGTGTGTGGTGTGCTGGGTGTCTAATGAGGGTGTGGTACATTGTGTACTGTCAGTGGTGTGCGGTGTGCTGTGTGCCTGATGGGGCTGTGGTACATTGTGTACTGTCAGTGGTGTGCGGTGTGCTGGGTGTCTAATGGGGGTGTGATACATTGTGTACTGTCAGTGGTGTGCGGTGTGCTAGCTGTCTGATGGGGGTGTGGTAAATTGTGTACTGTCAGTGGTGTGCGGTGTGCTGGGTGTCTGATGGGGGTGTGGTACATTGTGTACTGTCAGTGGTGTGCGGTGTGCTGTGTGCCTGATGGGGGTGTGGTACATTGTGTACTGTCAGTGGTGTGTGGTGTGCTGGGTGTCTGATGGGGCTGTGGTACATTGTGTACTGTCAGTGGTGTGCGGTGTGCTGGGTGTCGAATGGGGGTGCGGTACATTGTGTCCTGTCAGAGGTGTGCGGTGTGCTGGGTGCCTGATGGGGGTGTGGTACATCGTGTACTGTCAGTGGTGTGCGGTGTGCTGGGTATCTGATGTGGGTGTGGTACATTGTGTACTGTCAGTGGTGTGCGGTGTGCTGAGTGTCTGATGGGGGTGTGGTACAATGTGTACAGTCAGTGGTGTGCGGTGAGCTGGGTGCCTGATGGGGCTGTGGTACTTTGTGTACTGTCAGTGGTGTGCGGTGTGCTGGGTGTCTGATGGGGCTGTGGTACATTGTGTACTGTCAGTGGTGTGCGGTGTGCTGGGTGTCTGATGGGGCTGTGGTACATTGTGTACTGTCAGTGGTGTGCGGTGTGCTGAGTGTCTGATGGGGCTGTGGTACATTGTGTACTGTCAGTGGTGTGCGGTTTGCTGGGTGTCTGATGGGAGTGTGGTACATTGTGTACTGTCAGTGGTGTGTGGTGTGCTGGGTGTCTGATGGGGGTGTGGTACATTGTGTACTGTCAGTGGTGTGCGGTGTGCTGGGTGTCCGATGGGGGTGTGGTACATTGTGTACTGTCAGTGGTGTGCGGTGTGCTGCGTGTCCGATGGGGGTGTGGTACATTGTGTACTGTCAGTGGTGTGTGGTGTGCTGGGTGTCTGATGGGTCTGTGGTACATTGTGTACTGTCAGTGGTGTGTGGTGTGCTGGGTGCCTGATGGGGGTGTGGTACATTGTGTACTGTCAGAGGTGTGCGGTGTGCTGGGTGTCTGATGGGGCTGTGAACCATTGTGAACTGTCAGTGGTGTGCGGTGTGCTGGGTGTCTGATGGGGGTGTGGTACATTGTGTACTGTCAGTGGTGTGTGGTGTGCTGGGTGTCTGATGGGGGTGTGGTACATTGTGTACTGTCAGTGGTGTGTGTTGTGCTGGGTGTCTGATGGGGGTGTGGTACATTGTGTACTGTCAGTGGTGTGTGGTGTTCTGGGTGTCTGTTGGGGGTGTGGTACATTGTGTACTGTCAGTGGTGTGCGGTGTGCTGAGTGTCTGATGGGGGTGTGGTACATTGTGTACTGTCAGTGGTGTGTGGTGTGCTGGGTGTCTGATGGGGATGTGGTACATTGTGTACTGTCAGTGGTGTGCGGTGTGCTGGGTGCCTGATGGGGCTGTGGTACATTGTGTACTGTCAGTGGTGTGCGGTGTGCTGCGTGTCTGATGGGGGTGTGGTACATTGTGTACTGTCAGTGGTGTGCGGTGTGCTGGGTGTCTGATGGGGGTGAGGTACATTGTGTACTCTCAGTGGTGTGCGGTGTGCTGGGTGTCTGATGGGGGTGTGGTACATTGTGTACTGTCAGTGGTGTGTGGTGTGCTGGGTGTCTGATGGGGGTGTGGTACATTGTGTACTGTCAGTGGTGTGCGGTGTGCTGGGTGTCTGATGGGAGTGTGGTACATTGTGTACTGTCAGTGGTGTGCGGTGTGCTGGGTGTCTGATGGGGCTGCGGTACATTGTGTACTGTCAGTGGCGTGCGGTGTGCTGGGTGTCTGATGGGAGTGTGGTACATTGTGTACTGTCAGTGGTGTGCGGTGCGCTGGTTGTCGAATGGGGGTGCGGTACATTGTGTATTGTCAGTGGTGTGCGGTGTGCTGGGTGTCTGATGGGGGTGTGGTACATTGTGTATTGTCAGTGGTGTGAGGTGTGCTGGGTGTCTGATGGGGGTGTGGTACATTGTGTACTGTCAGTGGTGTGCGGTGTGCTGGGTACCTGATGGGACTGTGGTACATTGTGTACTGTCAGTGGACTGCGGTGTGTTGGGTGTCTGATGGGGGTGTGGTACATTGTGTACTGTCAGTGGTGTGCGGTGTGCTGGGTGTCTGATGGGGGTGTGGTACATTGTGTACTGTCAGTGGTGTGCGGTGTGCTGGGTGTCTGATGGGACAGTGGTACATTGTGTACTGTCAGTGGTGTGTGGTGTGCTGGGTGTCTGATGGGGGTGTGGTACATTGTGTACTGTCAGTGGTGTGCGGTGAGCTGGGTGCCTGATGGGGGTGTGGTACATTGTGTACTGTCAGTGGTGTGCGGTGTGCTGTGTGCCTGATGGGGGTGTGGTACATTGTGTACTGTCAGTGGTGTGTGGTGTGCTGGGTGTCTGATGGGGCTGTGGTACATTGTGCACTGTCAGTGGTATGCGGTGTGCTGGGTGTCGAATGGGGGTGCGGTACATTGTGTCCTGTCAGAGGTGTGCGGTGTGCTGGGTGCCTGATGGGGGTGTGGTACATCGTGTACTGTCAGTGGTGTGCGGTGTGCTGGGTATCTGATGTGGGTGTGGTACATTGTGTACTGTCAGTGGTGTGCGGTGTGCTGAGTGTCTGATGGGGGTGTGGTACAATGTGTACAGTCAGTGGTGTGCGGTGAGCTGGGTGCCTGATGGGGGTGTGGTACATTGTGTACTGTCAGTGGTGTACGGTGTGCTGGGTGTCTGATGGGGCTGTGGTACATTGTGTACGGTCAGTGGTGTGCGGTGTGCTGGGTGTCGAATTGGGGTGCGGTACATTGTGTACTGTCAGTGGTGTGCGGTGTGCTGGGTGCCTGATGGGCGTGTGGTACATCGTGTACTGTCAGTGGTGTGCGGTGTTCTGAGTGTCTGATGGGGGTGTGGTACATTGTGTACAGTCAGTGGTGTGTGGTGTGCTGGGTGTCTAATGAGGGTGTGGTACATTGTGTACTGTCAGTGGTGTGCGGTGTGCTGTGTGCCTGATGGGGCTGTGGTACATTGTGTACTGTCAGTGGTGTGCGGTGTGCTGGGTGTCTAATGGGGGTGTGATACATTGTGTACTGTCAGTGGTGTGCGGTGTGCTAGCTGTCTGATGGGGGTGTGGTACATTGTGTACTGTCAGTGGTGTGCGGTGTGCTGGGTGTCTGATGGGGGTGTGGTACATTGTGTACTGTCAGTGGTGTGCGGTGTGCTGTGTGCCTGATGGGGGTGTGGTACATTGTGTACTGTCAGTGGTGTGTGGTGTGCTGGGTGTCTGATGGGGCTGTGGTACATTGTGTACTGTCAGTGGTGTGCGGTGTGCTGGGTGTCGAATGGGGGTGCGGTACATTGTGTCCTGTCAGAGGTGTGCGGTGTGCTGGGTGCCTGATGGGGGTGTGGTACTTCGTGTACTGTCAATGGTGTGCGGTGTGCTGGGTATCTGATGTGGGTGTGGTACATTGTGTACTGTCAGTGGTGTGCGGTGTGCTGAGTGTCTGATGGGGGTGTGGTACAATGTGTACAGTCAGTGGTGTGCGGTGAGCTGGGTGCCTGATGGGGGTGTGGTACATTGTGTACTGTCAGTGGTGTACGGTGTGCTAGGTGTCTGATGGGGCTGTGGTACATTGTGTACGGTCAGTGGTGTGCGGTGTGCTGGGTGTCTGATGGGGCTGTGGTACTTTGTGTACTGTCAGTGGTGTGCGGTGTGCTGGGTGTCTGATGGGGCTGTGGTACATTGTGTACTGTCAGTGGTGTGCGGTGTGCTGGGTGTCTGATGGGGCTGTGGTACATTGTGTACTGTCAGTGGTGTGCGGTGTGCTGAGTGTCTGATGGGGCTGTGGTACATTGTGTACTGTCAGTGGTGTGCGGTGTGCTGGGTGTCTGATGGGAGTGTGGTACATTGTGTACTGTCTGTGGTGTGTGGTGTGCTGGGTGTCTGATGGGGGTGTGGTACATTGTGTACTGTCAGTGGTGTGCGGTGTGCTGGGTGTCCGATGGGGGTGTGGTACATTGTGTACTGTCAGTGGTGTGCGGTGTGCTGTGTCTGATGGGGGTATGGTACATTGTGTACTGTCAGTGGTGTGCGGTGTGCTGGGTGTCTGATGGGGGTGTGGTACATTGTGTACTGTCAGTGGTGTGCGGTGTGCTGGGTGTCTGATGGGGGTGTGGTACATTGTGTACTGTCAGTGGTGTGCGGTGTGCTGAGTGTCTGATGGGGGTGTGGTACATTGTGTACTGTCAGTGGTGTGTGGTGTGCTGGGCTCATGATGGGGGTGTGGTACAATGTGTACTGTCAGTGGTGTGTGGTGTGCTGGGTTCATGATGTGGGTGTGGTACATTGTGTACTGTCAGTGTTGTGCGGTGTGCTGATTGTCTGATGGGGGTGCTGTACATTGTGTACTGTCAGTGGTGTGCGGTGTGCTGGGTGTCTGATGGGGCTGTGGTACATTGTGTACTGTCAGTGGTGTGCGGTGTGCTGGGTGCCTGATGGGGGTGTGGTACATTGTGTACTGTCAGTGGTGTGTGGTGTGCTGTGTCTGATGGTGGTATGGTACATTGTGTACTGTCAGTGGTGTGCGGTGTGCTGGGTGTCTGATGGGGGTGTGGTACATTGTGTACTGTCAGTGGTGTGCGGTGTGCTGGGTGTCTGATGGGGGTGTGGTACATTGTGTACTGTCAGTGGTGTGCGGTGTGCTGAGTGTCTGATGGGGGTGTGGTACATTGTGTACTGTCAGTGGTGTGTGGTGTGCTGGGCTCATGATGGGGGTGTGGTACATTGTGTACTGTCAGTGGTGTGTGGTGTGCTGGGTTCATGATGTGGGTGTGGTACATTGTGTACTGTCAGTGTTGTGCGGTGTGCTGGTTGTCTGATGGGGGTTTGGTACATTGTGTACTGTCAGTGGTGTGCGGTGTGCTGGGTGTCTGATGGGGCTGTGGTACATTGTGTACTGTCAGTGGTGTGCGGTGTGCTGGGTGCCTGATGGGGGTGTGGTACATTGTGTACTGTCAGTGGTGTGTGGTGTGCTGGGTGTCTGATGGGGGTGTGGTACATTGTGTACTGTCAGTGGTGTGTGTTGTGCTGGGTGTCTGATGGGGGTGTGGTACATTGTGTACTGTCAGTGGTGTGCTGTTTGCTGAGTGTCTGATGGGGGTGTGGTACATTGTGTACTGTCAGTGGTGTGCGGTGAGCTGGGTGTCTGATGGGGGTGTGGTACATTGTGTACTGTCAGTGGTGTGTGTTGTGCTGGGTGTCTGATGGGGGTGTGGTACATTGTGTACTGTCAGTGGTGTGCTGTTTGCTGAGTGTCTGATGGGGGTGTGGTACATTGTGTACTGTCAGTGGTGTGCGGTGTGCTGGGTGTATGATGGGGGTGTGGTACATTGTGTACTGTCAGTGGTGTGTGGTGTGCTGGGTGTCTGATTGGGCTGTGGTACATTGTGTACTGTCAGTGGTGTGTGGTGTGCTGGGTGCCTGATGGGGGTGTGGTACATTGTGTACTGTCAGTGGTGTGCGGTGTGCTGGGTGTCTGATGGGGCTGTGGTACATTGTGTACTGTCAGTGGTGTGTGGTGTGCTGGGTGTCTGATGGGGGTGTGGTACATTGTGTACTGTCAGTGGTGTGTGGTGTGCTGGGTGTCTGATGGGGGTGTGGTACATTGTGTACTGTCAGTGGTGTGCGGTGTGCTGGGTGTCTGATGGGGCTGTGGTACATTGTGTACTGTCAGTGGTGTGTGGTGTGCTGGGTGTCTGATGGGGCTGTGGTACATTGTGTACTGTCAGTGGTTTGCGGTGTGCTGTGTCCCTGATGGGGCTGTGGTACATTGTGTACTGTCAGTGGTGTGCGGTGTGCTGTGTCTGATGGGGGTATGGTACATTGTGTACTGTCAGTGGTGTGCGGTGTGCTGGGTGTCTGATGGGGTGTGGTACATTGTGTACTGTCAGTGGTGTGCGGTGTGCTGGGTGTCTGATGGGGGTGTGGTACATTGTGTACTGTCAGTGGTGTGCGGTGTGCTGAGTGTCTGATGGGGGTGTGGTACATTGTGTACTGTCAGTGGTGTGTGGTGTGCTGGGCTCATGATGGGGGTGTGGTACATTGTGTACTGTCAGTGGTGTGTGGTGTGCTGGGTTCATGATGTGGGTGTGGTACATTGTGTACTGTCAGTGTTGTGCGGTGTGCTGATTCTCTGATGGGGGTGCTGTACATTGTGTACTGTCAGTGGTGTGCGGTGTGCTGGTTGTCTGATGGGGCTGTGGTACATTGTGTACTGTCAGTGGTGTGCGGTGTGCTGGGTGCCTGATGGGGGTGTGGTACATTGTGTACTGTCAGTGGTGTGTGGTGTGCTGTGTCTGATGGGGGTATGGTACATTGTGTACTGTCAGTGGTGTGCGGTGTGCTGGGTGTCTGATGGGGGTGTGGTACATTGTGTACTGTCAGTGGTGTGCGGTGTGCTGGGTGTCTGATGGGGGTGTGGTACATTGTGTACTGTCAGTGGTGTGCGGTGTGCTGAGTGTCTGATGGGGGTGTGGTACATTGTGTACTGTCAGTGGTGTGTGGTGTGCTGGGCTCATGATGGGGGTGTGGTACATTGTGTACTGTCAGTGGTGTGTGGTGTGCTGGGTTCATGATGTGGGTGTGGTACATTGTGTACTGTCTGTGTTGTGCGGTGTGCTGGTTGTCTGATGGGGGTTTGGTACATTGTGTACTGTCAGTGGTGTGCGGTGTGCTGGGTGTCTGATGGGGCTGTGGTACATTGTGTACTGTCAGTGGTGTGCGGTGTGCTGGGTGCCTGATGGGGGTGTGGTACATTGTGTACTGTCAGTGGTGTGTGGTGTGCTGGGTGTCTGATGGGGGTGTGGTACATTGTGCACTGTCAGTGGTGTGTGTTGTGCTGGGTGTCTGATGGGGGTGTGGTACATTGTGTACTGTCAGTGGTGTGCTGTTTGCTGAGTGTCTGATGGGGGTGTGGTACATTGTGTACTGTCAGTGGTGTGCGGTGAGCTGGGTGTCTGATGGGGGTGTGGTACATTGTGTACTGTCAGTGGTGTGTGTTGTGCTGGGTGTCTGATGGGCGTGTGGTACATTGTGTACTGTCAGTGGTGTGCTGTTTGCTGAGTGTCTGATGGGGGTGTGGTACATTGTGTACTGTCAGTGGTGTGCGGTGTGCTGGGTGTCTGATGGGGGTGTGGTACATTGTGTACTGTCAGTGGTGTGTGGTGTGCTGGGTGTCTGATTGGGCTGTGGTACATTGTGTACTGTCAGTGGTGTGTGGTGTGCTGGGTGCCTGATGGGGGTGTGGTACATTGTGTACTGTCAGTGGTGTGCGGTGTGCTGGGTGTCTGATGGGGCTGTGGTACATTGTGTACTGTCAGTGGTGTGTGGTGTGCTGGGTGTCTGATGGGGCTGTGGTACATTGTGTACTGTCAGTGGTTTGCGGTGTGCTGTGTCCCTGATGGGGCTGTGGTACATTGTGTACTGTCAGTGGTGTGCGGTGTGCTGGGTATCTGATGGGGGTGAGGTACATTGTGTACTGTCAGTGGTGTGCGGTGTGCTGGGTGTCTGATGGGGCTGTGGTACATTGTGTACTGTCAGTGGTGTGTGGTGTGCTGGGTGTCTGATGGGGGTGTGGTACATTGTGTACTGTCAGTGGTGTGCGGTGCGCTGGGTGTCTGATGGGGCTGTGGTACATTGTGTACTGTCAGTGGTGTGTGGTGAGCTGGGTGCCTGATGGGGGTGTGGTACATTGTGTACTGTCAGTGGTGTGCGGTGTGCTGGGTGTCTGATGGGGCTGTGGTACATTGTGTACTGTCAGTGGTGTGTGGTGTGCTGGGTGTCTGATGGGGGTGTGGTACATTGTGTACTGTCAGTGGTGTGTGGTGTGCTGAGTACCTGATGGGGGTGTGGTACATTGTGTACTGTCAGTGATGTGCTGTTTGCTGAGTGCCTGATGGGGGTGAGGTACATTGTGTACTGTCAGTGGTGTGTGGTGTGCTGGGTGTCTGATGGGGGTGTGGTACATTGTGTACTGTCAGTGGTGTGCGGTGTGCTGGGTGCCTGATGGGGGTGTGGTACATTGTGTACTGTCAGTGGTGTGTGGTGTGCTGGGTGTCTGATGGGGGTGTGGTACATTGTGTACTGCCAGTGGTGTGCGGTGTGCCAAGTGTCTGATGGGGCTGTGGTACATTGTGTACTGTCAGTGGTGTGTGGTGTGCTGGGTGCCTGATGGGGGTGTGGTTCATTGTGTACTGTCAGTGGTGTGAAGTGTGCTGGGTGCCTGATGGGGGTGTGGTACATTGTGTCCTGTCAGTGCTGTGTGGTGTGCTGGGTGTCTGATGGGGGTGTGGTACATTTTGTACTGTCAGTGGTGTGTGGTGTGCTGGGTGTCTGATGGGTGTGTGGTACATTGTGTACTGTCAGTGGTGTGTGGTGTGCTGGGTGTCTGATGGGCTCTGGTACATTGTGTACTGTCAGTGGTGTGCGGTGTGCTGGGTGTCTGATGGGGGTGTGGTACATTGGGTACTGTCAGTGGTGTGTGGTTTGCTGTGTGCCTGATGGGGGTGTGGTACATTGTGTACTGTCAGTGGTGTGCGGTGTGCTGGGTGCCTGATGGGGGTGTGGTTCATTGTGTACTGTCAGTGGTGTGAAGTGTGCTGGGTGCCTGATGGGGGTGTGGTACATTGTGTACTGTCAGGATGGTATGTTGCCTCCCTGGTGCCAGGGTCCAGGATGTCTCCGAACGGGTAGAGGGAATCCTGAAGGGGGAGGGCAAACATGCAGAGGTCGTTGTACATATTGGTACTAACGACATAGGCAGGAAGGGGCATGAGGTCCTGCAGCAGGAGTTCAGGGAGCTAGGCAGAAAGTTAAAAGACAGGACCTCGAGGGTTGTAATCTCTGGATTACTCCCTGTGCCACGTGCCAGTGAGGCTAGAAATAGGAAGATAGAGCAGACAAACACGTGGCTAAACAGCTGGTGTAGGAGGGAGGGTTTCCGTTATCTGGACCACTGGGAGCTCTTCCGGGGCAGGTGTGACCTGTATAAGATGGACGGGTTGCATCTAAACCGGAGAGGCATAAATATCCTGGCCGCGAGGTTTGCTAGTGTCACACGGGAGGGTTTAAACTAGTATGGCAGGGGGGTGGGCACGGGAGCAATAGGTCAGAAGGTGAGAGCATTGAGGGAGAACTGGGGAATAGGGACAGTGTGGCTCTGAGGCAGAGCAGACGGGGAGAAGTTGCTGAACACAGCGGGTCTGGTGGCCTGAAGTGCATATGTTTTAATGCAAGGAGCATTACGGGTAAGGCAGATGAACTTAGAGCTTGGATTACTACTTGGAACTATGATGTTGTTGCCATTACAGAGACCTGGTTGAGGGAAGGGCAGGATTGGCAGCTAAACGTTCCAGGATTTAGATGTTTCAGGCGGGATAGAGGGGGATGTAAAAGGGGAGGCGGAGTTGCGCTACTTGTTCGGGAGAATATCACAGCTATACAGCGAGAGGACACCTCAGAGGGCAGTGAGGCTATATGGGTAGAGATCAGGAATAAGAAGGGTGCAGTCACAATGTTGGGAGTTTACTACAGGCCTCCCAACAGCCAGCGGGAGATAGAGGAGCAGATAGGTAGACAGATTTTGGAAAAGAGTAAAAACAACAGGGTTGTGGTGATGGGAGACTTCAACTTCCCCAATATTGACTGGGACTCACTTAGTGCCAGGGGCTTAGACGGGGCAGAGTTTGTAAGGAGCATCCAGGAGGGCTTCTTAAAACAATATGTAAACAGTCCAACTAGGGAAGGGGCGGTACTGGACCTGGTATTGGGGAATGAGCCCGGCCAGGTGGTAGATGTTTCAGTAGGGGAGCATTTCGGTAACAGTGACCACAATTCAGTAAGTTTTAAAGTACTGGTGGACAAGGATAAGAGTGGTCCGAGGATGAATGTGCTAAATTGGGGGAAGGCTAATTATAACAATATTAGGCGGGAACTGAAGAACATAGATTGGGGGCGGATGTTTGAGGGCAAATCAACATCTGACATGTGGGAGGCTTTCAAGTGTCAGTTGAAAGGAATATAGGACAGGCATGTTCCTGTGAGGAAGAAAGATAAATACGGCAATTTTCGGGAACCTTGGATGACGAGTGATATTGTAGGTCTCGTCAAAAAGAAAAAGGAGGCATTTGTCAGGGCTAAAAGGGTGGGAACAGATGAAGCCTGTGTGGCATATAAGGAAAGTAGGAAGGAACTTAAGCAAGGAGTCAGGAGGGCTAGAAGGGGTCATGAAAAGTCATTGGCAAATAGGGTTAAGGAAAATCCCAAGGCTTTTTACACGTACATAAAAAGCAAGAGGGTAGCCAGGGAAAGGGTTGGCCCACTGAAGGATAGGCAAGGGAATCTATGTGTGGAGCCAGAGGAAATGGGCGAGGTACTAAATGAATACTTTGCATCAGTATTCACCAAAGAGAGGGAATTGGTAGATGTTGAGTCTGGAGAAGGGGGTGTAGATAGCCTGGGTCACATTGTGATCCAAAAAGACGAGGTGTTGGGTGTCTTAAAAAATATTAAGGTAGATAAGTCCCCAGGGCCGGATGGGATCTACCCCAGAATACTGAAGGAGGCTGGAGAGGAAATTGCTGAGGCCTTGACAGAAATCTTTGGATCCTCGCTGTCTTCAGGGGATGTCCCGGAGGACTGGAGAATAGCCAATGTTGTTCCTCTGTTTAAGAAGGGTGGCAGGGATAATCCCGGGAACTACAGGCCGGTGAGCCTTACTTCAGTGGTAGGGAAATTATTGGAGAGAATTCTTCGAGACAGGATCTACTCCCATTTGGAAGCAAATGGACGTATTAGTGAGAGGCAGCACGGTTTTGTGAAGGGGAGGTCGTGTCTCACTAACTTGATAGAGTTTTTCGAGGAGGTCACTAAGATGATTGATGCAGGTAGGGCAGTAGATGTTGTCTATATGGACTTCAGTAAGGCCTTTGACAAGGTCCCTCATGGTAGACTAGTACAAAAGGTGAAGTCACACGGGATCAGGGGTGAACTGGCAAGGTGGATACAGAACTGGCTAGGCCATAGAAGGCAGAGGGTAGCAATGGAGGGATGCTTTTCTAATTGGAGGGCTGTGACCAGTGGTGTTCCACAGGGATCAGTGCTGGGACCTTTTCTCTTTGTAGTATATATAAATGATTTGGAGGAAAATGTAACTGGTCTGATTAGTAAGTTTGCAGACGACACAAAGGTTGGTGGAATTGCGGATAGCGATGAGGACTGTCTGAGGATACAGCAGGATTTAGATTGTCTGGAGACTTGGGCGGAGAGATGGCAGATGGAGTTTAACCTGGACAAATGTGAGGTAATGCATTTTGGAAGGGCTAATGCAGGTAGGGAATATACAGTGAATGGTAGAACCCTCAAGAGTATTGAAAGTCAAAGAGATCTAGGAGTACAGGTCCACAGATCACTGAAAGGGGCTACACAGGTGGAGAAGGTAGTCAAGAAGGCATACGGCATGCTTGCCTTCATTGGCCGGGGCATTGAGTATAAGAATTGGCAAGTCATGTTGCAGCTGTATAGAACCTTAGTTAGGCCACACTTGGAGTATAGTGTTCAATTCTGGTCGCCACACTACCAGAAGGATGTGGAGGCTTTAGAGAGGGTGCAGAAGAGATTTACCAGAATGTTGCCTGGTATGGAGGGCATAAGCTATGAGGAGCGATTGAATAAACTCGGTTTGATCTCACTGGAACTAAGGAGGTTGAGGGGCGACCTGATAGAGGTATACAAAATTATGAGGGGCATAGACAGAATGGATAGTCAGAGGCTTTTCCCCCAGGGTAGAGGGGTCAATTACTAGGGGGCATAGGTTTAAGGTGAGAGGGGCAAAGTTTAGAGTAGATGTACGAGGCAAGTTTTTTACGCAGAGGGTAGTGGGTGCCTGGAACTCACTACCGGAGGAGGTAGTGGAAGCAGGGACGATAGGGACATTTAAGGGGCATCTTGACAAATATATGAATAGGATGGGAATAGAAGGATACTGACCGAGGAGGTGTAGAAGATTGTAGTTTAGTCGGGCAGTATGGTCGGCACGGGCTTGGAGGGCCGAAGGGCCTGATCCTGTGCTGTACATTTCTTTGTTCTTTGTGTGCTGGGTGCCTGATGGGGGTGTGGTTCATTGTGTACTGTCAGTGGTGTGAAGTGTGCTGGGTGCCTGATGGGGGTGTGGTACATTGTGTACTGTCAGTGGTGTGTGGTGTGCTGGGTGCCTGATGGGGGTGTGGTACATTGTGTACTGTCAGTGGTGTGTGGTGTGCTGGGTGTCTGATGTGGGTGTGGTACATTGTGTACTGTCAGTGGTGTGAAGTGTGCTGGGTGCCTGATGGGGGTGTGGTACATTGTGTACTGTCAGTGGTGTGTGGTGTGCTGGGTGTCTGATGTGGGTGTGGTACATTGTGTACTGTCAGTGGTGTGTGGTGTGCTGGGTGTCTGATGGGGCTGTGGTACATTGTGTACTGTCAGTGGTGTGTGGTGTGCTGGGTGTCTGATGGGGGTGTGGTACATTGTGTACTGTCAGTGGTGTGTGGTGTGCTGGGTGCCTGATGGGGGTGTGGATCATTGTGTACTGTCAGTGGTGTGTGGTGTGCCGGGTCCCTGATGGGGGTGTGGTTCATTGTGTACTGTCAGTGGTGTGACGTGTGCTGGGTGCCTGATGGGGGTGTGGTACATTGTATACTGTCAGTGGTGTGTGGTGTGCTGGGTGCCTGATGGGGGTGTGGTACATTGTGTACTGTCAGTGGTGTGTGGTGTGCTGGGTGTCTGATGGGCGTGTGGTACATTGTGTACTGTCAGTGGTGTGCGGTGTGCTGGGTGTCTGATGGGGCTGTGGTACATTGTGTGCTGTCAGTGGTGTGTGGTGTGCTGGGTGTCTGATGGGCTGTGGTACATTGTGTAATGTCAGTGGTGTGCGGTGTGCTGGGTGCCTGATGGGGGTGTGGTACATTGTGTACTGTCAGTGGTGTGTGGTGTGCTGGGTGTCTGATGGGGGTGTGGTACATTGTGTACTGTCAGTGGTGTGCGGTTTGCTGGGTGCCTGATGGGGGAGTGGTACATTGTGTACTGTCAGTGGTGTGTGGTGTGCTGGGTGTCTGATGGGGGTGTGGTACATTATGTACTGTCAGTGGTGTGCGGTGTGCTGGGTGTCAGATGGGGGTGTGGTACATTGTGTGCTGTCAGTGGTGTGCGATGTGCTGGGTGTCTGATGGGACTGTGGTAAATTGTGTACTGTCAGTGGTGTGTGGTGTGCTGGGTGTCTGATGGGGGTGTGGTACATTGTGTACTGTCAGTGGTGTGCTGGGTGCCTGATGGGGGTGTGGTACATTGTGTACTGTCAGTGGTGTGCGGTGTGCTGGGTGTCTGATGGGGGTGTGGTACATTGTGTACTGTCAGTGGTGTGCGGTGTGCTGGGTGTCTGATGGGACTGTGGTACATTGTGTACTGTCAGTGGTGTGTGGTGTGCTGGGTGTCTGATGGGGGTGTGGTACATTGTGTACTGTCAGTGGTGTGCGGTGAGCTGGGTGCCTGATGGGGGTGTGGTACATTGTGTACTGTCAGTGGTGTGCGGTGTGCTGGGTGCCTGATGGGACTGTGGTACATTGTGTACTGTCAGTGGTGTGCGGTGTGCTGGGTGTCTGATGGGGGTGTGGTACATTGTGTACTGTCAGTGGTGTGTGGTGTGCTGGGTGCCTGATGGGGCTGTGGTACATTGTGTACTGTCAGTGGTGTGAGGTGTGCTGGGTGTCTGATGGGGCTGTGGTACATTGTGTACTGTCAGTGGTGTGCGGTGTGCTGGGTGTCGAATGGGGGTGCGGTACATTGTGTACTGTCAGTGGTGTGCGGTGTGCTGAGTGTCTGATGGGGGTGTGGTACATTGTGTACAGTCAGTGGTGTGCGGTGAGCTGGGTGCCTGATGGGGGTGTGGTACATTGTGTACTGTCAGTGGTGTACGGTGTGCTGGGTGTCTGATGGGGCTGTGGTACATTGTGTACTATCAGTGGTGTGCGGTGTGCTGTGTGTCTGATGCGGGTGTGGTACATTGTGTACTATCAGTGGTGTGCGGTGTGCTGGGTGTCTGATGGGGGTGTGGTACATTGTGTACAGTCAGTGGTGTGCGGTGAGCTGGGTGCCTGATGGTGGTGTGGTACATTGTGTACTGTCAGTGGTGTACGGTGTGCTGGGTGTCTGATGGGGCTCTTGTTCATTGTGTACTGTCAGTGGTATGCGGTGTGCTGGGTGTCGAATGGGGGTGCGGTACATTGTGTACTGTCAGTGGTGTGTGGTGTGCTGGGTGCCTGATGGGGGTGTGGTACATCGTGTACTGTCAGTGGTGTGCGGTGTTCTGAGTGTCTGATGGGGGTGTGGTACATTGTGTACAGTCAGTGGTGTGTGGTGTGCTGGGTGTCTAATGGGGGTGTGGTACATTTTGTACTGTCAGTGGTGTGCGGTGTGCTGTGTGCCTGATGGGGGGCGTGGTACATTGTGTACTGTCAGTGGTGTGTGGTGTGCTGGGTGTCTAATGGGGGTGTGGTACATTGTGTACTGTCAGTGGTGTGCAGTGTGCTGGGTGTCTGATGGGGGTGTGGTACATTGTGTACTGTCAGTGGTGTGCGGTGTGCTGGGTGTCTAATGGGGGTGTGATACATTGTGTACTGTCAGTGGTGTGCGGTGTGCAAGCTGTCTGATGGGGGTGTGGTACATTGTGTACTGACAGTGGTGTGCAGTGTGCTGGGTGTCTGATGGGGGTGTGGTACATTGTGTACTGTCAGTGGTGTGCGGTGTGCTGGGTGTCTGATGGGGCTGTGGTACATAGTGTACTGTCAGTGGTGTGCAGTGTGCTGGGTGTCTGATGGGGGTGTGGTACATTGTGTACTGTCAGTGGTGTGCGGTGTGCTGGGTGTCTGATGGGACTGTGGTACATTGTGTACTGTCAGTGGTGTGCGGTGTGCTGGGTGACTGATGGGGGTGTGGTACATTGTGTACTGTCAGTTGTGTGCGGTGTGCTGGGTGTCTGATGGGGGTGGGGTACATTGTGTACTGTCAGTGGTGTGCGGTGTGCTGGGTGTCTGATGGGGGTGAGGTACATTGTGTACTGTCAGTGGTGTGCGGTGTGCTGGGTGTCTGATGGGGGTGTGGTACATTGTGTACTGTCAGTGGTGTGCGGTGTGCTGGGTGTCTGATGGGACTGTGGTACATTGTGTACTGTCAGTGGTGTGTGGTGTGCTGGGTGTCTGATGGGGTTGTGGTACATTGTATACTGTCAGTGGTGTGCGGTGTGCTGGGTGTCTGATGTGGGTGTGGTACATTGTGTACTGTCAGTGGTGTGCGGTGTGCTGAGTGAATGATGGGGCTGTGGTACATTGTGTACTGTCAGTGGTGTGTGGTGTGCTGGGTGTCTGATGGGGGTGTGGTACATTTTGTACTGTCAGTGGTGTGTGGTGTGCTGGGTGCCTGATGGGGGTGTGGTACATTGTGTACTGTCAGTGGTGTGCGGTGTGCTGGGTGCCTGAATGGGGTGTGGTACATTGTGTACTGTCAGTGGTGTGTGGTGTGCTGGGTGTCTGATGGGGGTGTGGTCCATTGTGTACTGTCAGTGGTGTGCGTTGTGCTGGGTGTCTGATGTGGGTGTGGTACATTGTGTACTGTCAGTGGTGTGTGGTGTGCTGGGTGACTGATGGGGGTGTGGTACATTGTGTACTGTCAGTGGTGTGCCGTGTGCTGTGTGACTGATGGGGGTGTGGTACATTGTGTACTGTCAGTGGTGTGCGGTGTGCTGGGTGTCTGATGGGGGTGTGGTACATTGTGTACTGTCAGTGGTGTGTGGTGTGCTGGGTGTCTGATGGGGGTGTGGTACATTGTGTACTGTCAGTGGTGTGAAGTGTGCTGGGTGCCTGATGGGGGTGTGGTACATTGTGTACTGTCAGTGGTGTGTGGTGTGCTGGGTGCCTGATGGGGGTGTGGTTCATTGTGTACTGTCAGTGGTGTGAAGTGTGCTGGGTGCCTGATGAGGGTGTGGTACATTGTGTAATGTCAGTGGTGTGCGGTGTGCTGTGTGTCGGATGGGGCTGTGGTACATTGTGTACTGGCAGTGGTGTGTGGTGTGCTGGGTGCCTGATGGGGGTGTGGTACATTGTGTACTGTCAGTGGTGGTGTGCTGGGTGTCTGATGTGGGTGTGGTACATTGTGTACTGGCAGTGGTGTGTGGTGTGCTGGGTGTCTGATGGGGTTGTGGTACATTGTGTACTGTCTGTGGTGTGTGGTGTGCTGGGTGCCTGATGGGGGTGTGGTACATTGTGTACTGTCAGTGGTGTGCGGTGTGCTGGGTGCCTGAATGGGGTGTGGTACATTGTGTACTGTCAGTGGTGTGTGGTGTGCTGGGTGCCTGATCGGGCTGTGGTACATTGTGTACTGTCAGTGGTGTGCGGTGTGCTGGGTGTCTGATGGGGCTGTGGTACATTGTGTACTGTCAGTGGTGTGCGGTGTGCTGGGTGTCTGATGGGGGGTGTGGTACATTGTGTACTGTCAGTGGTGCGCGGTGTGCTGGGTGTCTGATGGGGCTGTGGTACATTGTGTACTGTCAGTGGTGTGTGGTGTGCTGGGTGTCTGATGGGGGTGTGGTACATTGTGTACTGTCAGTGGTGTGCGTTGTGCTGGGTATCTGATGTGGGTGTGGTACATTGTGTACTTTCAGTGGTGTGTGGTGTGCTGGGTGACTGATGGGGGTGTGGTACATTGTGTACTGTCAGTGGTGTGCCGTGTGCTGTGTGACTGATGGGGGTGTGGTACATTGTGTACTGTCAGTGGTGTGCGGTGTGCTGGGTGTCTGATGGGGGTGTGGTACATTGTGTACTGTCAGTGGTGTGTGGTGTGCTGGGTGTCTGATGGGGGTGTGGCACATTGTGTACTGTCAGTGGTGTGAAGTGTGATGGGTGCCTGATGGGGGTGTGGTACACTGTGTACTGTCAGTGGTGTGTGGTGTGCTGGGTGCCTGATGGGGGTGTGGTTCATTGTGTACTGTCAGTGGTGTGAAGTGTGCTGGGTGCCTGATGAGGGTGTGGTACATTGTGTAATGTCAGTGGTGTGCGGTGTGCTGGGTGTCGGATGGGGCTGTTGTACATTGTGTACTGGCAGTGGTGTGTGGTGTGCTGGGTGCCCGATGGGGGTGTGGTACATTGTGTACTGTCAGTGGTGTGTGGTGTGCTGGGTGTCTGATGTGGGTGTGGTACATTGTGTACTGGCAGTGGTGTGTGGTGTGCTGGGTGTCAGATGGGGGTGTGGTACATTGTGTACTGTCAGTGGTGTGTGGTGTGCTGGGTGCCTGATGGGGGTGTGGTACATTGTGTACTGTCAGTGGTGTGCGGTGTGCTGGGTGCCTGAATGGGGTGTGGTACATTGTGTACTGTCAGTGGTGTGTGGTGTGCTGGGTGTCTGATGGGGGTGTGGTACATTGTGTACTGTCAGTGGTGTGCGTTGTGCTGGGTGTCTGATGGGGGTGTGGTACATTGTGTACTGTCAGTGGTGTGTGGTGTGCTGGGTGACTGATGGGGGTGTGGTACATTGTGTACTGTCAGTGGTGTGCCGTGTGCTGTATGACTGATGGGGGTGTGGTACATTGTGTACTGTCAGTGGTGTGCGGTGTGCTGGGTGTCTGATGGGGGTGTGGTACATTGTGTACTGTCAGTGGTGTGTGGTGTGCTGGGTGTCTGATGGGGGTGTGGTACATCGTGTACTGTCAGTGGTGTGAAGTGTGCTGGGTGCCTGATGGGGGTGTGGTACATTGTGTACTGTCAGTGGTGTGTGGTGTGCTGGGTGCCTGATGGGGGTGTGGTTCATTGTGTACTGTCAGTGGTGTGAAGTGTGCTGGGTGCCTGATCGGGGTGTGGTACATTGTGTACTGTCAGTGGTGTGTGGTGTGCTGGGTGTCTGATGGGGGTGTGGTACATTGTGTACTGTCAGTGGTGTGTGGTGTGCTGGGTGTCTGATGGGCTGTGGTACATTGTGTACTGTCAGTGGTGTGCAGTGTGCTGGGTGCCTGATGGGGGTGTGGTACATTGTGTACTGTCAGTGGTGTGTGGTGTGCTGGGTGTCTGATGGGGGTGTGGTACATTGTGTACTGTCAGTGGTGGCGGTGTGCTGGGTGTCAGATGGGGGTGTGGTACATTGTGTACTGTCAGTGGTGTGCGGTCTGCTGGGTGTCTGATTGGAGGTGTGGTACATTGTGTACTGTCAGTGGTGTGCGGTGTGCTGGGTGTCTGATGGGGGTGTGGTACATTGTGTACTGTCAGTGGTGTGCGGTGTGCTGGGTGTCTGATGGGGGTGTGGTACATTGTGTACTGTCAGTGGTGTGTGGTGTGCTGGGTGCCTGATGGGGGTGTGGTACATTGTGTACTGTCAGTGGTGGTGTGCTGGGTGTCTGATGTGGGTGTGGTACATTGTGTACTGGCAGTGGTGTGTGGTGTGCTGGGTGTCTGATGGGGTTGTGGTACATTGTGTACTGTCTGTGGTGTGTGGTGTGCTGGGTGCCTGATGGGGGTGTGGTACATTGTGTACTGTCAGTGGTGTGCGGTGTGCTGGGTGCCTGAATGGGGTGTGGTACATTGTGTACTGTCAGTGGTGTGTGGTGTGCTGGGTGCCTGATCGGGCTGTGGTACATTGTGTACTGTCAGTGGTGTGCGGTGTGCTGGGTGTCTGATGGGGCTGTGGTACATTGTGTACTGTCAGTGGTGTGCGGTGTGCTGGGTGTCTGATGGGGGGTGTGGTACATTGTGTACTGTCAGTGGTGCGCGGTGTGCTGGGTGTCTGATGGGGCTGTGGTACATTGTGTACTGTCAGTGGTGTGTGGTGTGCTGGGTGTCTGATGGGGGTGTGGTACATTGTGTACTGTCAGTGGTGTGCGTTGTGCTGGGTATCTGATGTGGGTGTGGTACATTGTGTACTTTCAGTGGTGTGTGGTGTGCTGGGTGACTGATGGGGGTGTGGTACATTGTGTACTGTCAGTGGTGTGCCGTGTGCTGTGTGACTGATGGGGGTGTGGTACATTGTGTACTGTCAGTGGTGTGCGGTGTGCTGGGTGTCTGATGGGGGTGTGGTACATTGTGTACTGTCAGTGGTGTGTGGTGTGCTGGGTGTCTGATGGGGGTGTGGCACATTGTGTACTGTCAGTGGTGTGAAGTGTGATGGGTGCCTGATGGGGGTGTGGTACACTGTGTACTGTCAGTGGTGTGTGGTGTGCTGGGTGCCTGATGGGGGTGTGGTTCATTGTGTACTGTCAGTGGTGTGAAGTGTGCTGGGTGCCTGATGAGGGTGTGGTACATTGTGTAATGTCAGTGGTGTGCGGTGTGCTGGGTGTCGGATGGGGCTGTTGTACATTGTGTACTGGCAGTGGTGTGTGGTGTGCTGGGTGCCCGATGGGGGTGTGGTACATTGTGTACTGTCAGTGGTGTGTGGTGTGCTGGGTGTCTGATGTGGGTGTGGTACATTGTGTACTGGCAGTGGTGTGTGGTGTGCTGGGTGTCAGATGGGGGTGTGGTACATTGTGTACTGTCAGTGGTGTGTGGTGTGCTGGGTGCCTGATGGGGGTGTGGTACATTGTGTACTGTCAGTGGTGTGCGGTGTGCTGGGTGCCTGAATGGGGTGTGGTACATTGTGTACTGTCAGTGGTGTGTGGTGTGCTGGGTGTCTGATGGGGGTGTGGTACATTGTGTACTGTCAGTGGTGTGCGTTGTGCTGGGTGTCTGATGGGGGTGTGGTACATTGTGTACTGTCAGTGGTGTGTGGTGTGCTGGGTGACTGATGGGGGTGTGGTACATTGTGTACTGTCAGTGGTGTGCCGTGTGCTGTATGACTGATGGTGGTGTGGTACATTGTGTACTGTCAGTGGTGTGCGGTGTGCTGGGTGTCTGATGGGGGTGTGGTACATTGTGTACTGTCAGTGGTGTGTGGTGTGCTGGGTGTCTGATGGGGGTGTGGTACATCGTGTACTGTCAGTGGTGTGAAGTGTGCTGGGTGCCTGATGGGGGTGTGGTACATTGTGTACTGTCAGTGGTGTGTGGTGTGCTGGGTGCCTGATGGGGGTGTGGTTCATTGTGTACTGTCAGTGGTGTGAAGTGTGCTGGGTGCCTGATCGGGGTGTGGTACATTGTGTACTGTCAGTGGTGTGTGGTGTGCTGGGTGTCTGATGGGGGTGTGGTACATTGTGTACTGTCAGTGGTGTGTGGTGTGCTGGGTGTCTGATGGGCTGTGGTACATTGTGTACTGTCAGTGGTGTGCAGTGTGCTGGGTGCCTGATGGGGGTGTGGTACATTGTGTACTGTCAGTGGTGTGTGGTGTGCTGGGTGTCTGATGGGGGTGTGGTACATTGTGTACTGTCAGTGGTGGCGGTGTGCTGGGTGTCAGATGGGGGTGTGGTACATTGTGTACTGTCAGTGGTGTGCGGTCTGCTGGGTGTCTGATTGGAGGTGTGGTACATTGTGTACTGTCAGTGGTGTGCGGTGTGCTGGGTGTCTGATGGGGGTGTGGTACATTGTGTACTGTCAGTGGTGTGCGGTGTGCTGGGTGTCTGATGGGGGTGTGGTACATTGTGTACTGTCAGTGGTGTGTGGTGTGCTGGGTGTCTCATGGGGCTGTGGTACATTGTGTACTGTCAGTGGTGTGTGGTGTGCTGGGTGTCAGATGGGGGTGTGGTACATTGTGTACTGTCAGTGGTGTGCAGTGTGCTGGGTATCTGATGGGGGTGTGGTACATTGTGTACTGTCAGTGGTGTGCGGTGTGCTGGGTGTCTGATGGGGCTGTGGTACGTTGTGTACTGTCAGTGGTGTGCTGTGTGCTGGGTGTCTGATGGGGGTGTGGTACATTGTGTACTGTCAGTGGTGTGTGGTGTGCTGGGTGCCTGATGGGGGTGCGGTACATTGTGTACTGTCAGTGGTGTGCGGTGTGCTGGGTGTTGTGATGGGGGTGTGGTACATTGTGTACTGTCAGTGGTGTGTGGTGTGCTGGGTGTCTGATGGGGGTGTGGTACTTTGTGTACTGTCAGTGGTGTGTGGTGTGCTGGGTGTCTGATGGGGGTGTGGTACATTGTGTACTGTCAGTGGTGTGTGGTGTGCTGGATGTCTGATGGGGGTGTGGTACATTGTGTACTGTCAGTGGTGTGCGGTGTGCTGGGTGCCTGATGGGTCTGTGGTACATTGTGTACTGTCAGTGGTGTGTGGTGTGCTGGGTGTCTGATGGGGGTGTGGTACATTGTGTACTGTCAGTGGTGTGCGGTGTGCTGGGTGTCTGATGGGGGTGTGGTACATTGTGTACTGTCAGTGGTGTGTGGTGTGCTGGGTGTCTGATGGGGGTGTGGTACATTGTGTACTGTCAGTGGTGTGCGGTGTGCTGGGTGCCTGATGGGTCTGTGGTACATTGTGTACTGTCAGTGGTGTGCGGTGTGCTGGGTGTCTGATGGGGCTGTGGTACATTGTGTACTGTCAGTGGAGTGCGGTGTGCTGGGTGCCTGATGGGGCTGTGGTACATTGTGTACTGTCAGTGGTGTGCGTTGAGCTGGGTCCCTGAAGGGGGTGTTGTACATTGTGTACTGTCAGTGGTGTGCGGTGAGCTGGGTCCCTGATGGGGGTGTGGTACATTGTGTACTGTCAGTGGTGTGCGGTGTGCTGGGAGCCTGATGGGGGTGTGGTACATTATGCACTGTCAGTGGTATGCGGTGTGCTGGGAGCCTGATGACGGTGTGGTACATTGTGTACTGTCAGTGGTGTGTGGTGTGCTGGGTGCATGTTGGGGCTGTGGTACATTGTGTACTGTCAGTGGTGTTTGTTGTGCTGGGTGACTGATGGGGGTGTGGTACATTGTGTACTGTCAGTGGTGTGCGTGTGCTGGGTGTCCGATGGGGATGTGGTACTTTGTGTACTGTCAGTGGTGTGTGGTGTGCTGGGTGTCTGATGGGGGTGTGGTACATTGTGTACTGTCAGTGGTGTGCGGTGTGCTGGGTGTTTGATGGGTTTGGGGTACATTGTGTACTGTCAGTGGTGTGCGGTGTGCTGGGTGTCTGATGGGGATGTGGTACATTGTGTACTGTCAGTGGTGTGCGGTGTGCTGGGTGCCTGATGGGGTTGTGGTACATTGTGTACTGTCAGTGGTGTGCGGTGTGCTGAGTGTCTGATGGGGGTGTGGTGCATTGTGTACTGTCAGTAGTGTGCGTTGTGCTGGGTGCCTGATGGGGGTGTGGTACATTGTGTAATGTCAGTGGTGTGCAGTGTGCTGGGTGTCTGATGGGGCTGTGGTACATTGTGTACTGTCAGTGGTGTGCGGTGTGCTGGGTGTCTGATGGGGGTGTGGTACATTGTGTACTGTCAGTGGTGTGCGGTGTGCTGGGTGTCTGATGGGGGTGTGGTACATTGTGTACTGTCAGTGGTGTGTGGTGTGCTGGGTGCCTGATGGGGGTGTAGTACATTTTGTACTGTCAGTGGTGTGTGGTGTGCTGGGTGTCTGATGGGGGTGTGGTACATTGTGTACTGTCAGTGGTGTGCGGTGTGCTGGGTGTCTGATGGGGGTGTGGTACATTGTGTACTGTCAGTGGTGTGTGGTGAGCTGGGTGCCTGATGGGGGTGTGGTACATTGTGTACTGTCCGTGGTGTGCGGAGTGCTGGGTGTCTGATGGGGGTGAGGTACATTGTGTACTGTCAGTGGTGTGCGGTGTGGTGGGTGTCCGATGGGGATGTGGTACATTGTGTACTGTCAGTGGTGTGCGGTGTGCTGGGTAACTGATGGGGGTGTGGTGCATTGTGTACTGTCAGTGGTGTGTGGTGTGCTGGGTGCCTGATGGGGGTGTGGTACATTCTGTACTGTCAGTGGTGTGCGGTGTGCTTGGTGTCCGATGGGGATGTGGTACATTGTGTGCGGCCTGTGGTGTGTGGTGTGCTGGGTGTCTGATGGGGGTGTGGTACATTGTGTACTGTCAGTGGTGTGTGGTGTGCTGGGTTTCTGATGGGGGTGTGGTACATTGTGTACCGTCAGTGGTGTGCGGTGTGCTGGGTGCCTGATGGGGTTGTGGTACATTGTGTACTGTCAGTGGTGTGTGGTGTGCTGGGTGCCTGATGGGGGTGTGGTACATTGTGTACTGTCAGTGGTGTGCGGTGTGCTGTGTGCCTTATGGGGGGTGTGGTACATTGTGTACTGTCAGTGGTGTGTGGTGTGCTGGGTGCCTGATGGGGTGTGGTACATTGTGTACTGTCAGTGGTGTGCGGTGTGCTGGGTGTCTGATGGGGGTGTGGTACATTATGTACTGTCAGTGGTGTGTGGTGCGCTGGGTGTCTGATGGGACTGTGGAACATTGTGTACTGTCAGTGGTGTGCGGTGTGCTGGGTGTCTGATGGGGCTGTGGTACATTTTGTACTGTCAGTGGTGTGTGGTGCGCTGGGTGTCTGATGGGACTGTGGAACATTGTGTACTGTCAGTGGTGTGCAGTGTGCTGGGTGCCTGATGGGGGTGTGGTACATTGTGTACTGTCAGTGGTGTGCGGTGTGCTGGGTGTCTGATGGGGGTGAGGTACATTGTGTACTGTCAGTGGTGTGTGGTGTGCTGGGTGTCTGATGGGGGTGTGGTACATTGTGTACTGTCAGTGGTGTGCGGTGTGCTGGGTGTCTGATGGGGGTGTGGTACATTGTGTACTGTCAGTGGTGTGCGGTGTGCTGGGTGTCTGATGGGGGTAGGTACATTGTGTACTGTCAGTGGTGTGTGGTGTGCTGGGTGCCTGATGGGGGTGTGGTACATTGTGTACTGTCAGTGGTGTGCGGTGTGCTGGGTGTCTGATGGGTGTGTGGTACATTGTGTACTGTCAGTGGTGTGCGGTGTGCTGGGTGCCTGATGGGGGTATGGTACATTGTGTACTGTCAGTGGTGTGCGGTGTGCTGGGTGTCTGATGGGGTGTGGTACATTGTGTACTGTCAGTGGTGTGCGGTGTGCTGGGTGTCTGATGAGGGTGTGGTACATTGTGTACTGTCAGTGGTGTGCGGTGTGCTGGGTGTCTGATGGGACTGTGGTACATTGTGTACTGTCAGTGGAGTGTGGTGAGCTGGGTGTCTGATGGGGCTGTGGTACATTGTGTACTGTCAGTGGTGTGCGGTGTGCTGGGTGTCTGATGGGGGTGTGGTACACTGTGTACTGTCAGTGGTGTGCGGTGTGCTAGGTGTCTGATGGGGGTGTGGTACATTGTGTACTGTCAGTGGTGTGCGGTGTGCTGGGTGTCTGATGGGGGTGTGGTACATTGTGTACTGTCAGTGGTGTGCGGTGTGCTGGGTGTCTGATGGGGGTGTGGTACATTGTGTACTGTCAGTGGTGTGCGGTGTGCTGGGTGTCTGATGGGGGTGTGGTACATTGTGTACTGTCAGTGGTGTGCGGTGTGCTGGGTGTCTGATGGGGGTGTGGTACATTGTGTACTGTTAGTGGTGTGTGGTGAGCTGGGTGTCTGATGGGGCTGTGGTACATTGTGTACTGTCTGTGGTGTGCGGTGTGCTGGGTGCCTGATGGGGCTGTGGTACATTGTGTACTGTCAGTTGTGTGCGGTGAGCTGGGTGTCTGATGGGGGTGTGGTACATTGTGTACTGTCAGTGGTGTGTGGTGCGCTGGGTGTCTGATTGGGGTGTGGTACATTGTGTACTGTCAGTGGTGTGCGGTGTGCTGGGTGTCTGATGGGGGTGTGGTACATTGTGTACTGTCAGTGGTGTGCGGTGTGCTGGGTGTCTGATGGGGGTGAGGTACATTGTGTACTGTCAGTGGTGTGTGGTGTGCTGGGTGCCTGATGGGGGTGTGGTACATTGTGTACTGTCAGTGGTGTGCGGTGTGCTGGGTGTCTGATGGGTGTGTGGTACATTGTGTACTGTCAGTGGTGTGCGGTGTGCTGGGTGCCTGATGGGGGTATGGTACATTGTGTACTGTCAGTGGTGTGCGGTGTGCTGGGTGTCTGATGGGGTGTGGTACATTGTGTACTGTCAGTGGTGTGCGGTGTGCTGGGTGTCTGATGAGGGTGTGGTACATTGTGTACTGTCAGTGGTGTGCGGTGTGCTGGGTGTCTGATGGGACTGTGGTACATTGTGTACTGTCAGTGGAGTGTGGTGAGCTGGGTGTCTGATGGGGCTGTGGTACATTGTGTACTGTCAGTGGTGTGCGGTGTGCTGGGTGTCTGATGGGGGTGTGGTACACTGTGTACTGTCAGTGGTGTGCGGTGTGCTAGGTGTCTGATGGGGGTGTGGTACATTGTGTACTGTCAGTGGTGTGCGGTGTGCTGGGTGTCTGATGGGGGTGTGGTACATTGTGTACTGTCAGTGGTGTGCGGTGTGCTGGGTGTCTGATGGGGGTGTGGTACATTGTGTACTGTCAGTGGTGTGCGGTGTGCTGGGTGTCTGATGGGGGTGTGGTACATTGTGTACTGTCAGTGGTGTGCGGTGTGCTGGGTGTCTGATGGGGGTGTGGTACATTGTGTACTGTTAGTGGTGTGTGGTGAGCTGGGTGTCTGATGGGGCTGTGGTACATTGTGTACTGTCTGTGGTGTGCGGTGTGCTGGGTGCCTGATGGGGCTGTGGTACATTGTGTACTGTCAGTTGTGTGCGGTGAGCTGGGTGTCTGATGGGGGTGTGGTACATTGTGTACTGTCAGTGGTGTGTGGTGCGCTGGTTGTCTGATTGGGGTGTGGTACATTGTGTACTGTCAGTGGTGTGTGGTGTGCTGGGTGTCTGATGGGGCTGTGGTACATTGTGTACTGTCAGTGGTGTGCGGTGTGCTGGGTGCCTGATGGGGGTGTGGTACATTGTGTACTGTCAGTGGTGTGCGGTGTGCTGAGTGCCTGATGGGGCTGTGGTATATTGTATACTGTCAGTGGTGTGTAGTGTGCTGGGTGTCTGATGGGGCTGTGGTACATTGTGTACTGTCAGTGGTGTGCGGTGCGCTGGGTGCCTGAAGGGGGTGTGGTACATTGTGTACTGGCAGTGGTGTGTGGTCTGCTGGGGGTGTGGTACATTGTGTACTGTCAGTGGTGTGCGGTGAGCTGGGTGTCTGATGTGGGTGTGGTACATTGTGTACTGTCAGTGGTGTGCGGTGTGCTGGGTGCCTGATGGGGGTGTGGTACATTGTGTACTGTCAGTGGTGTGCGGTGTGCTGGGTGTCTGATGGGGCTTTGGTACATTGTGTACTGTCAGTGGTGTGCGGTGTGCTGGGTGCCTGATGGGGCTGTGGTACATTGTGTCCTGTCAGTGGTGTGCGGTGTGCTGGGTGTCTGATGGGGGTGTGGTACATTGTGTACTGTCAGTGGTCTGCAGTGTGCTGAGTGCCTGATGGGGCTGTGGTACATTGTGTACTGTCAGTGGTGTGCGGTGTGCTGGGTGTCTGATGAGGGTGTGGTACATTGTGTACTGTCAGTGGTGTGTGGTGTGCTGGGTGTCTGATGGGGCTGTGGTACATTGTGTACTGTCAGTGGTGTGTGGTGTGCTGCGTGCCTGATGGGGGTGTGGTACATTGTGTGCTGTCAGTCATGAGTGGTGTGCTGAGTGTCTGATGGGGGTGTGGTACATTGTGTACTGTCAGTGGTGTGCGGTGTGCTGGGTGTCTGATGGGGCTGTGGTACATTGTGTACTGTCAGTGGTGTGTGGTGTGCTGGGTGTCTGATGGGGGTGTGGTACATTGTGTACCGTCAGTGGTGTGCGGTGTGCTGGGTGTCTGATGGGGGTGTGGTACATTGTGTACTGTCAGTGGTGTGCACTGTGCTGGCTGTCTGATGGGGGTGTGGAACATTGTGTACTGTCAGTGGTGTGTGGTGTGCTGGGTGTCTGATGGGGTTGTGGTACATTGTGTACTGTCAGTGGTGTGCGGTGTGCTGGGTGCCTGATGGGGGTGTGGTACATTGTGTACTGTCAGTGGTGTGTGGTGTGCTGGGTGTCTGCTTGGGGTGTGGGACATTGTGTACTGTTAGTGGTGTGCGGTGTGCTGGGTGTCTGATGTGGGTGTGGTACATTGTGTACTGTCAGTGGTGTGCGGTGTGCTGGGTGCCTGATGGGGGTGTGGTACATTGTGTACTGTCAGTGGTGTGCGGTGTGCTGGGTGTCGGATGGGGCTGTTGTACATTGTGTACTGGCAGTGGTGTGTGGTGTGCTGGGTGCCCGATGGGGGTGTGGTACATTGTGTACTGTCAGTGGTGTGTGGTGTGCTGGGTGTCTGATGTGGGTGTGGTACATTGTGTACTGGCAGTGGTGTGTGGTGTGCTGGGTGTCAGATGGGGGTGTGGTACATTGTGTACTGTCAGTGTTGTGTGGTGTGCTGGGTGCCTGATGGGGGTGTGGTACATTGTGTACTGTCAGTGGTGTGCGGTGTGCTGGGTGCCTGAATGGGGGGTGGTACATTGTGTACTGTCAGTGGTGTGTGGTGTGCTGGGTGTCTGATGGGGGTGTGGTACATTGTGTACTGTCAGTGGTGTGCGTTGTGCTGGGTGTCTGATGGGGGTGTGGTACATTGTGTACTGTCAGTGGTGTGTGGTGTGCTGGGTGACTGATGGGGGTGTGGTACATTGTGTACTGTCAGTGGTGTGCCGTGTGCTGTATGACTGATGGGGGTGTGGTACATTGTGTACTGTCAGTGGTGTGCGGTTTGCTGGGTGTCTGATGGGGGTGTGGTACATTGTGTACTGTCAGTGGTGTGTGGTGTGCTGGGTGTCTGATGGGGGTGTGGTACATTGTGTACTGTCAGTGGTGTGAAGTGTGCTGGGTGCCTGATGGGGGTGTGGTACATTGTGTACTGTCAGTGGTGTGTGGTGTGCTGGGTGCCTGATGGGGGTGTGGTTCATTGTGTACTGTCAGTGGTGTGAAGTGTGCTGGGTGCCTGATCGGGGTGTGGTACATTGTGTACTGTCAGTGGTGTGTGGTGTGCTGGGTGTCTGATGGGGGTGTGGTACATTGTGTACTGTCAGTGGTGTGTGGTGTGCTGGGTGTCTGATGGGCTGTGGTACATTGTGTACTGTCAGTGGTGTGCGGTGTGCTGGGTGCCTGATGGGGGTGTGGTACATTGTGTACTGTCAGTGGTGTGTGGTGTGCTGGGTGTCTGATGGGGGTGTGGTACATTGTGTACTGTCAGTGGTGGCGGTGTGCTGGGTGTCAGATGGGGGTGTGGTACATTGTGTACTGTCAGTGGTGTGCGGTCTGCTGGGTGTCTGATTGGAGGTGTGGTACATTGTGTACTGTCAGTGGTGTGCGGTGTGCTGGGTGTCTGATGGGGGTGTGGTACATTGTGTACTGTCAGTGGTGTGCGGTGTGCTGGGTGTCTGATGGGGGTGTGGTACATTGTGTACTGTCAGTGGTGTGTGGTGTGCTGGGTGTCTCATGGGGCTGTGGTACATTGTGTACTGTCAGTGGTGTGTGGTGTGCTGGGTGTCAGATGGGGGTGTGGTACATTGTGTACTGTCAGTGGTGTGCAGTGTGCTGGGTGTCTGATGGGGGTGTGGTACATTGTGTACTGTCAGTGGTGTGCGGTGTGCTGGGTGTCTGATGGGGCTGTGGTACGTTGTGTACTGTCAGTGGTGTGCTGTGTGCTGGGTGTCTGATGGGGGTGTGGTACATTGTGTACTGTCAGTGGTGTGTGGTGTGCTGGGTGCCTGATGGGGGTGCGGTACATTGTGTACTGTCAGTGGTGTGCGGTGTGCTGGGTGTTGTGATGGGGGTGTGGTACATTGTGTACTGTCAGTGGTGTGTGGTGTGCTGGGTGTCTGATGGGGGTGTGGTACTTTGTGTACTGTCAGTGGTGTGTGGTGTGCTGGATGTCTGATGGGGGTGTGGTACATTGTGTACTGTCAGTGGTGTGCGGTGTGCTGGGTGCCTGATGGGTCTGTGGTACATTGTGTACTGTCAGTTGTGTGTGGTGTGCTGGGTGTCTGATGGGGGTGTGGTACATTGTGTACTGTCAGTGGTGTGCGGTGTGCTGTGTGTCTGATGGGGGTGTGGTACATTGTGTACTGTCAGTGGTGTGTGGTGTGCTGGGTGTCTGATGGGGGTGTGGTACATTGTGTACTGTCAGTGGTGTGCGGTGTGCTGGGTGCCTGATGGGTCTGTGGTACATTGTGTACTGTCAGTGGTGTGCGGTGTGCTGGGTGTCTGATGGGGCTGTGGTACATTGTGTACTGTCAGTGGAGTGCGGTGTGCTGGGTGCCTGATGGGGCTGTGGTACATTGTGTACTGTCAGTGGTGTGCGTTGAGCTGGGTCCCTGAAGGGGGTGTTGCACATTGTGTACTGTCAGTGGTGTGCGGTGAGCTGGGTCCCTGATGGGGGTGTGGTACATTGTGTACTGTCAGTGGTGTGCGGTGTGCTGGGAGCCTGATGGGGGTGTGGTACATTATGCACTGTCAGTGGTATGCGGTGTGCTGGGAGCCTGATGACGGTGTGGTACATTGTGTACTGTCAGTGGTGTGTGGTGTGCTGGGTGCATGTTGGGGCTGTGGTACATTGTGTACTGTCAGTGGTGTTTGGTGTGCTGGGTGACTGATGGGGGTGTGGTACATTGTGTACTGTCAGTGGTGTGCGTGTGCTGGGTGTCCGATGGGGATGTGGTACTTTGTGTACTGTCAGTGGTGTGTGGTGTGCTGGGTGTCTGATGGGGGTGTGGTACATTGTGTACTGTCAGTGGTGTGCGGTGTGCTGGGTGTTTGATGGGTTTGGGGTACATTGTGTACTGTCAGTGGTGTGCGGTGTGCTGGGTGTCTGATGGGGATGTGGTACATTGTGTACTGTCAGTGGTGTGCGGTGTGCTGGGTGCCTGATGGGGTTGTGGTACATTGTGTACTGTCAGTGGTGTGCGGTGTGCTGAGTGTCTGATGGGGGTGTGGTGCATTGTGTACTGTCAGTAGTGTGCGTTGTGCTGGGTGCCTGATGGGGGTGTGGTACATTGTGTAATGTCAGTGGTGTGCAGTGTGCTGGGTGTCTGATGGGGCTGTGGTACATTGTGTACTGTCAGTGGTGTGCGGTGTGCTGGGTGTCTGATGGGGGTGTGGTACATTGTGTACTGTCAGTGTTGTGCGGTGTGCTGGGTGTCTGATGGGGGTGTGGTACATTGTGTACTGTCAGTGGTGTGTGGTGTGCTGGGTGCCTGATGGGGGTGTGGTACATTGTGTACTGTCAGTGGTGTGTGGTGTGCTGGGTGTCTGATGGGGGTGTGGTACATTGTGTACTGTCAGTGGTGTGCGGTGTGCTGGGTGTCTGATGGGGGTGTGGTACATTGTGTACTGTCAGTGGTGTGTGGTGAGCTGGGTGCCTGATGGGGGTGTGGTACATTGTGTACTGTCCGTGGTGTGCGGAGTGCTGGGTGTCTGATGGGGGTGAGGTACATTGTGTACTGTCAGTGGTGTGCGGTGTGGTGGGTGTCCGATGGGGATGTGGTACATTGTGTACTGTCAGTGGTGTGCGGTGTGCTGGGTAACTGATGGGGGTGTGGTGCATTGTGTACTGTCAGTGGTGTGTGGTGTGCTGGGTGCCTGATGGGGGTGTGGTACATTGTGTACTGTCAGTGGTGTGCGGTGTGCTTGGTGTCCGATGGGGATGTGGTACATTGTGTACGGCCAGTGGTGTGTGGTGTGCTGGGTGTCTGATGGGGGTGTGGTACATTGTGTACTGTCAGTGGTGTGTGGTGTGCTGGGTTTCTGATGGGGGTGTGGTAAATTGTGTACCGTCAGTGGTGTGCGGTGTGCTGGGTGCCTGATGGGGTTGTGGTACATTGTGTACTGTCAGTGGTGTGTGGTGTGCTGGGTGCCTGATGGGGGTGTGGTACATTGTGTACTGTCAGTGGTGTGCGGTGTGCTGTGTGCCTTATGGGGGGTGTGGTACATTGTGTACTGTCAGTGGTGTGTGGTGTGCTGGGTGCCTGATGGGGGTGTGGTACATTGTGTACTGTCAGTGGTGTGCGGTGTGCTGGGTGTCTGATGGGGGTGTGGTACATTATGTACTGTCAGTGGTGTGTGGTGCGCTGGGTGTCTGATGGGACTGTGGAACATTGTGTACTGTCAGTGGTGTGCGGTGTGCTGGGTGTCTGATGGGGCTGTGGTACATTGTGTACTGTCAGTGGTGTGTGGTGCGCTGGGTGTCTGATGGGACTGTGGAACATTGTGTACTGTCAGTGGTGTGCAGTGTGCTGGGTGTCTGATGGGGGTGTGGTACATTGTGTACTGTCAGTGGTGTGCGGTGTGCTGGGTGTCTGATGGGGGTGAGGTACATTGTGTACTGTCAGTGGTGTGTGGTGTGCTGGGTGTCTGATGGGGGTGTGGTACATTGTGTACTGTCAGTGGTGTGCGGTGTGTTGGGTGTCTGATGGGGGTGTGGTACATTGTGTACTGTCAGTGGTGTGCGGTGTGCTGGGTGTCTGATGGGGGTGAGGTACATTGTGTACTGTCAGTGGTGTGTGGTGTGCTGGGTGCCTGATGGGGGTGTGGTACATTGTGTACTGTCAGTGGTGTGCGGTGTGCTGGGTGTCTGATGGGTGTGTGGTACATTGTGTACTGTCAGTGGTGTGCGGTGTGCTGGGTGCCTGATGGGGGTATGGTACATTGTGTACTGTCAGTGGTGTGCGGTGTGCTGGGTGTCTGATGGGGTGTGGTACATTGTGTACTGTCAGTGGTGTGCGGTGTGCTGGGTGTCTGATGAGGGTGTGGTACATTGTGTACTGTCAGTGGTGTGCGGTGTGCTGGGTGTCTGATGGGACTGTGGTACATTGTGTACTGTCAGTGGAGTGTGGTGAGCTGGGTGTCTGATGGGGCTGTGGTACATTGTGTACTGTCAGTGGTGTGCGGTGTGCTGGGTGTCTGATGGGGGTGTGGTACACTGTGTACTGTCAGTGGTGTGCGGTGTGCTAGGTGTCTGATGGGGGTGTGGTACATTGTGTACTGTCAGTGGTGTGCGGTGTGCTGGGTGTCTGATGGGGGTGTGGTACATTGTGTACTGTCAGTGGTGTGCGGTGTGCTGGGTGTCTGATGGGGGTGTGGTACATTGTGTACTGTCAGTGGTGTGCGGTGTGCTGGGTGTCTGATGGGGGTGTGGTACATTGTGTACTGTCAGTGGTGTGCGGTGTGCTGGGTGTCTGATGGGGGTGTGGTACATTGTGTACTGTTAGTGGTGTGTGGTGAGCTGGGTGTCTGATGGGGCTGTGGTACATTGTGTACTGTCTGTGGTGTGCGGTGTGCTGGGTGCCTGATGGGGCTGTGGTACATTGTGTACTGTCAGTTGTGTGCGGTGAGCTGGGTGTCTGATGGGGGTGTGGTACATTGTGTACTGTCAGTGGTGTGTGGTGCGCTGGGTGTCTGATTGGGGTGTGGTACATTGTGTACTGTCAGTGGTGTGCGGTGTGCTGGGTGTCTGATGGGGGTGTGGTACATTGTGTACTGTCAGTGGTGTGCGGTGTGCTGGGTGTCTGATGGGGGTGAGGTACATTGTGTACTGTCAGTGGTGTGTGGTGTGCTGGGTGCCTGATGGGGGTGTGGTACATTGTGTACTGTCAGTGGTGTGCGGTGTGCTGGGTGTCTGATGGGTGTGTGGTACATTGTGTACTGTCAGTGGTGTGCGGTGTGCTGGGTGCCTGATGGGGGTATGGTACATTGTGTACTGTCAGTGGTGTGCGGTGTGCTGGGTGTCTGATGGGGTGTGGTACATTGTGTACTGTCAGTGGTGTGCGGTGTGCTGGGTGTCTGTTGAGGGTGTGGTACATTGTGTACTGTCAGTGGTGTGCGGTGTGCTGGGTGTCTGATGGGACTGTGGTACATTGTGTACTGTCAGTGGAGTGTGGTGAGCTGGGTGTCTGATGGGGCTGTGGTACATTGTGTACTGTCAGTGGTGTGCGGTGTGCTGGGTGTCTGATGGGGGTGTGGTACACTGTGTACTGTCAGTGGTGTGCGGTGTGCTAGGTGTCTGATGGGGGTGTGGTACATTGTGTACTGTCAGTGGTGTGCGGTGTGCTGGGTGTCTGATGGGGGTGTGGTACATTGTGTACTGTCAGTGGTGTGCGGTGTGCTGGGTGTCTGATGGGGGTGTGGTACATTGTGTACTGTCAGTGGTGTGCGGTGTGCTGGGTGTCTGATGGGGGTGTGGTACATTGTGTACTGTCAGTGGTGTGCGGTGTGCTGGGTGTCTGATGGGGGTGTGGTACATTGTGTACTGTTAGTGGTGTGTGGTGAGCTGGGTGTCTGATGGGGCTGTGGTACATTGTGTACTGTCTGTGGTGTGCGGTGTGCTGGGTGCCTGATGGGGCTGTGGTACATTGTGTACTGTCAGTTGTGTGCGGTGAGCTGGGTGTCTGATGGGGGTGTGGTACATTGTGTACTGTCAGTGGTGTGTGGTGCGCTGGTTGTCTGATTGGGGTGTGGTACATTGTGTACTGTCAGTGGTGTGTGGTGTGCTGGGTGTCTGATGGGGCTGTGGTACATTGTGTACTGTCAGTGGTGTGCGGTGTGCTGGGTGCCTGATGGGGGTGTGGTACATTGTGTACTGTCAGTGGTGTGCGGTGTGCTGAGTGCCTGATGGGGCTGTGGTATATTGTATACTGTCAGTGGTGTGTAGTGTGCTGGGTGTCTGATGGGGCTGTGGTACATTGTGTACTGTCAGTGGTGTGCGGTGCGCTGGGTGCCTGAAGGGGGTGTGGTACATTGTGTACTGGCAGTGGTGTGTGGTCTGCTGGATGTCTGCTGGGTGTGTGGTACATTGTGTACTGTCAGTGGTGTGCGGTGAGCTGGGTGTCTGATGTGGGTGTGGTACATTGTGTACTGTCAGTGGTGTGCGGTGTGCTGGGTGCCTGATGGGGGTGTGGTACATTGTGTACTGTCAGTGGTGTGCGGTGTGCTGGGTGTCTGATGGGGCTTTGGTACATTGTGTACTGTCAGTGGTGTGCGGTGTGCTGGGTGCCTGATGGGGCTGTGGTACATTGTGTACTGTCACTGGTGTGCGGTTTGCTGGGTGTCTGATGGGGGTGTGGTACATTGTGTACTGTCAGTGGTGTGTGGTGTGCTGGGTGTCTGATGGGGCTGTGGTACATTGTTTACTGTCAGTGGTGTGCGGTGTGATGGGTGCCTGATGGGGCAGTGGTACATTGTGTCCTGTCAGTGGTGTGCGGTGTGCTGGGTGTCTGATGGGGGTGTGGTACATTGTGTACTGTCAGTGGTCTGCAGTGTGCTGAGTGCCTGATGGGGCTGTGGTACATTGTGTACTGTCAGTGGTGTGCGGTGTGCTGGGTGTCTGATGAGGGTGTGGTACATTGTGTACTGTCAGTGGTGTGTGGTGTGCTGGGTGTCTGATGGGGCTGTGGTACATTGTGTACTGTCAGTGGTGTGTGGTGTGCTGCGTGCCTGATGGGGGTGTGGTACATTGTGTGCTGTCAGTCATGAGTGGTGTGCTGAGTGTCTGATGGGGGTGTGGTACATTGTGTACTGTCAGTGGTGTGCGGTGTGCTGGGTGTCTGATGGGGCTGTGGTACATTGTGTACTGTCAGTGGTGTGTGGTGTGCTGGGTGTCTGATGGGGGTGTGGTACATTGTGTACCGTCAGTGGTGTGCGGTGTGCTGGGTGTCTGATGGGGGTGTGGTACATTGTGTACTGTCAGTGGTGTGCACTGTGCTGGCTGTCTGATGGGGGTGTGGTACATTGTGTACTGTCATTGGTGTGTGGTGTGCTGGGTGCCTGATGGGGCTGTGGTACATTGTGTACTGTCAGTGGTGTGTGGTGTGCTGGGTGTCTGATGGGGCTGTGGTACATTGTGTACTGTCAGTGGTGTGTGGTGTGCTGGGTGTCTGCTGGGGGTGTGGGACATTGTGTACTGTTAGTGGTGTGCGGTGTGCTGGGTGTCTGATGTGGGTGTGGTACATTGTGTACTGTCAGTGGTGTGCGGTGTGCTGGGTGCCTGATGGGGGTGTGGTACATTGTGTACTGTCAGTGGTGTGCGGTGTGCTGGGTGCCTGATGGGGGTGTGGTACATTGTGTACTGTCAGTGGTGGGCGGTGAGCTGGGTGTCTGATGGGGGTGTGGTTCATTGTGTACTGTCAGTGGTGTGTGGTGTGCTGGGTGCCTGATGGGGGTGTGGTACATTGTGTACTGTCAGTGGTGTGCGGTATGCTGGGTGTCTGATGGGGGTGTGGTACATTGTGTACTGTCAGTGGTGTGTGGTTTGCTGGGTGTCTGATGGGGGTGTGGCACATTGTGTACTGTCAGTGGTGTGCGGTGTGCTGCGTGTCTGATGGGGCTGTGGTACATTGTTTACTGTCAGTGGTGTGCGGTGGGCTGGGTGCCTAATGGGGCTGTGGTACATTGTGTACTGTCAGTGGTGTGCGGTGTGCTGGGTGTCTGATGGGGGTGTGGTACATTGTGTACTGTCAGTGGTCTGCAGTGTGCTGGGTGCCTGATGGGGGTGTGGTACATTGTGTACTGTCAGTGGTGTGCGGTGTGCTGGGTGTCTGATGGGGGTGTGGTACATTGTGTACTGTCAGTGGTGTGCGGTGTGCTGGGTGCCTGATGGGGGTGTGGTACATTGTGTGCTGTCAGTCGTGAGTGGTGTGCTGGGTGCCTGATGGGGGTGTGGTACATTGTGTACTGTCAGTGGTGTGCGGTGTGCTGGGTCCCTGATGGGGGTGTGGTACATTGTGTACTGTCAGTGCTGTGCGGTGTGCTGGGTGTCTGATGGGGGTGTGGTACATTGTGTACTGGAAGTGGTGTGCGCTGTGCTGGCTGTCTGATGGGGGTGTGGTACATTGTGTACTGTCAGTGGTGTGCGGTGTGCTGGGTGTCTGTTGGGGTGTGGTACATTGTGTACTGTCAGTGGTGTGTGGTGTGCTGGGTGCCTGATGGGGGTGTGGTACATTGTGTACTGTCAGTGGTGTGTGGTGTGCTGGGTGTCTGATGGGGGTGTGGTACATTGTGTACTGTCAGTGGTGTGCGGTGTGCTGGGTGCCTGATGGGGGTGTGGTACATTGTGTACTGTCAGTGGTGTGCGGTGTTCTGGGTGTCTGATGGGGGTGTGGTACATTGTGTACTGTCAGTGGTGTGAGGTGTGCTGGGTGTCTGATGGGGGTGTGGTACATTATGTACTGTCAGTGGTGTGCGGTGTGCTGTGTGTCTGATGGGGCTGTGGTACATTGTGTACTGTCAGTGGTGTGTGGTGTGCTGGGTGCCTGATGGGGCTGTGGTACATTGTGTACTGTCATTGGTGTGTGGTGTGCTGTGTGCCTGATGCGGCTGTGGTACATTGTGTACTGTCAGTGGTGTGTGGTGTGCTGGGTGCCTGATGGGGCATGGTACATTGTGCACTGTCATTGGTGTGTGGTGTCCTGGGTGCCGGATGGGGCTGTGGTACATTGTGTACTGTCAGTGGTGTGCGGTGTGCTGGGTGTCTGATGGGGGTGTGGTACATTGTGTACTGTCAGTGGTGTGCGGTGTGCTGGGTGTCTGATGGGGGTATGGTACATTGTGTACTGTCAGTGGTGTGTGGTGTGCTGGCTGTCTGATGGGGGTGTGGTACATTGTGTACTGTCAGTGGTGTGCGGTGTGCTGTGTGTCTGATCGGGCTGTGGTACATTGTGTACTGTCAGTGGTGTGTGGTGTGCTGGGTGCCTGATGGGGCTGTGGTACATTGTGTACTGTCAGTGGTGTGCGGTGTGCTGGGTGTCTGATGGGGGTGTGGTACATTGTGTACTGTCAGTGGTGTGTGGTGTGCTGGGTGTCTGATGGGGCTGTGGTACATTGTGTACTGTCATTGGTGTGTGGTGTCCTGGGTGCCGGATGGGGCTGTGGTACATTGTGTACTGTCAGTGGTGTGCGGTGTGCTGGGTGTCTGATGGGGGTGTGGTACATTGTGTACTGTCAGTGGTGTGCGGTGTGCTGGGTGTCTGATGGGGGTATGGTACATTGTGTACTGTCAGTGGTGTGTGGTGTGCTGGCTGTCTGATGGGGGTGTGGTACATTGTGTACTGTCAGTGGTGTGCGGTGTGCTGTGTGTCTGATCGGGCTGTGGTACATTGTGTACTGTCAGTGGTGTGTGGTGTGCTGGGTGCCTGATGGGGCTGTGGTACATTGTGTACTGTCATTGGTGTGTGGTGTGCTGGGTGCCTGATGGGGCTGTGGTACATTGTGTACTGTCAGTGGTGTGTGGTGTGCTGGGTGTCTGATGGGGCTGTGGTACATTGTGTACTGTCAGTGGTGTGATTTAAGCTGGGTGCCTGATTGGACTGTGGTACATTGTGTATCATAGATCATAGAATTTACAGTGCAGAAGGAGGCCATTCGGCCCATCGAGTCTGCACTGGCTCGTGGAAAGAGCACCCTGCCCAAGGTCAACATCTCCACCCTATCCCCATAACCCGGTAACCCCACCAAACACTGAGACCACTCTTGGACACTAAGGGTAATTTATCATGGCCAATCCACCGAACCTGCACATCCTTGGACTGTGGGAGGAAACCGGAGCACCCGGAGGAAACCGACGCAGACACGGGGATGATGTACAGACTCCGCACAGACAGTGACCCAAGCAGGAATCGAACCTGGGACCCTGGAGCTGTGAAGCAATTGTGCTATCCACAATGCTACTGTGCTGGGTGCCAAAAGGGGCTGTGAGAGTCGCGGAGGTTTAATAATAGCGGGAGCTGAGAGTCGCGGAGGTTTGAAAAGAGCAGGAACTGAGAGTCGCGGAGGTGTGAAAAGAACGGGAACTGAGAGTCGCGGAGGTTTGAAAAGAGCAGGAGCTGAGAGTCGCGGAGGTTTGAAAAGAGCAGGAGCTGAGAGTCGCGGAGGTTTGAAAAGAGCGGGAGCTGAGAGTCACGGAGATTTGAAAAGAGCGGGACCTGAGAGTCGCGGAGGTTTGAACAGAGCGGGAGCTGAGAGTCGCGGAGGTGTGAAAAGAGCGGGAGCTGAGAGTCGCGGAGGTTTGAAAAGAACGGGAACTGAGAGTCGCGGAGGTTTGAATAGAGCGGGAGCTGAGAGTCGCGGAGGTTTGAACAGAGCGGGAGCTGAGAGTCGCGGAGGTTTGAAAATAGCGGGAGCTGAGAGTCGCGGAGGTTTGAAAAGAGCGGGAGCTGAGAGTCGCGGAGGTTTGAAAAGAGCGGGAGCTGAGAGTCACGGAGATTTGAAAAGAGCGGGACCTGAGAGTCGCGGAGGTTTGAACAGAGCGGGAGCTGAGAGTCACGGAGATTTGAAAAGAGCGGGACCTGAGAGTCGCGGAGGTTTGAACAGAGCGGGAGCTGAGAGTCGCGGAGGTGTGAAAAGAGCGGGAGCTGAGAGTCGCGGAGGTTTGAAAAGAACGGGAACTGAGAGACGCGGAGGTTCGAAAAGAGCGGGAGCTGAGAGTCGCGGAGGTTTGAACAGAGCGGGAGCTGAGAGTCGCAGAGGTTTGAAAAGAGCGGGAGCTGAGAGTCGCGGAGGTTTGAAAAGAGCGGGAGCTGAGAGTCGCGGAGATTTGAACAGAGCGGGAGCTGAGAGTCGCGGAGGTTTGAAAAGAGCAGGAGCTGAGAGTCGCGGAGGTTTGAAAAGAGCGGGAGCTGAGAGTCGCGGAGATTTGAAAAGAGCGGGAACTGAGAGTCGCGGAGGTTTGAAAAGAGCGGGACCCGAGATTGCCGGTGGTTTGAAAAGAGCGGGAGCTGAGAGTCGAGGAGGTTTGAAAAGAGCGGGAGCTGAGAGTCGCGGAGGTTTGAAAAGAGCGGGAGCTGAGAGTCGCGGAGGTTTGAAAAGAGCGGGTCCTGAAAGTCGCGGAGGTTTGAAAAGAGCGGGAGCTGAGAGTTGCGGAGGTTTAAAAAGAGTGGGAGCTGAGAGTCGCGGAGGTTTGAAAAGAGCGGGACCTGAGAGTCGCAGAGGTTAGAAAAGAGCGGGACCTGAGAGTCGGGGAGGTTTGAACAGAGCGGGAGCTGAGAGTCGGGGATGTTTGAAAAGAGCGGGAGCTGAGAATCGCGGAGGTTTGAAAAGAGCGGGAGCTGAGAGTCGCAGAGATTTGAAAAGAGCGGGAGGTGAGAGTCGCGGAGGTTTGAAAAGAGCGGGAGCTGACAGTCGCGGAGGTTTGAAAAGAGCGGAAGCTGAGAGTCGCGGAGGTTTGAAAAGAGCGGGAGCTGAGAGTCGCGGAGGTTTGAAAAGAGCGGGAGGTGAGAGTCGCAGAGATTTGAAAAGAGCGGGAGCTGAGAGTCGCGGAGGTTTGAAAAGAGCGGGAGCTGAGAGTCGCGGAGGTTTGAAAAGAGCGGGAGCTGAGAGTCGCGGAGATTTGAAAAGAGCGGGAGCTGAGAGTCGCGGAGATTTGAAAAGAGCGGGACCCGAGATTGCCGGTGGTTTGAAAAGAGCGGGAGCTGAGAGTCGCACAGGTTGAAAAGAGCGGGAGCTGAGAGTCGCGAAGGTTTGAAAAGAGCGGGACCTGAGAGTCCCGGAGGTTTGAAAAGAGCGGGAGCTGAGAGTCGTGGATGTTTGAAAAGAGCGGGAGCTGAGAGTCGCGGAGGTTTGAAAAGAGCGGGAGCTGAGAGTCGCGGAGGTTTGAAAAGAGCGGGAGCTGAGAGTCGCGGAGGTTTGAAAAGAGCGGGAGCTGAGAGTCGCGGAGGTTTGAAAAAAGCGGGAGCTGAGAGTCGCGGAGGTTTGAAAAGAGCGGGAGCTGAGAGTCGCGGAGGTTTAAAAAGAGCGTAGCTGAGAGTCGCAGAGGTTTGAAAAGAGCGGGAGCTGAGAGTCGCGGAGATTTGAAAAGAGCGGGAGCTGAGAGTTGCGGAGGTTTGAAAAGAGCGGGACCTGAGAGTCGCGGAGGTTTGAAAAGAGCGGGAGCTGAGAGTTGCGGATGTTTGAAAAGAGCGGGAGCTGAGAGTCACGGAGGTTTGAACAGAGCGGGAGCTGAGAGTCGCGGAGGTTTGAAAAGAGCCGGAGCTGAGAGTCGCGGAGGTTTGAAAAGAGCGGGAGCTGAGAGTCACAGAGGTTTGAACAGAGAGGGAGCCGAGAGTCGCGGAGGTTCGAAAAGAGCGGGAGCTGAGAGTCCCGGAGGTTTGAACAGAGCGGGACCTGAGAGTCGCGTAGGTTTGAAAAGAGCGGGAGCTGAGAGTTGGGGATGTTTGAAAAGAGCGGGAGCTGAGAGTCACAGAGGTTTGAAAAAAGCGGGAGCTGAGAGTTGCTGAGGTTTGAAAAGTGCGGGAGCTGAGAGTCGCGGAGGTTTGAACAGAGCGGGAGCTGAGAGTCGCGGAGGTTTGAAAAGAGCGGGAGCTGAGAGTCGCGGAGGTTTGAAAAGTGCGGGAGCTGAGAGTTGCTGAGGTTTGAAAAGTGCGGGAGCTGAGAGTCGCGGAGGTTTGAACAGAGCGGGAGCTGAGAGTCGCGGAGGTTTGAAAAGAGCGGGACCTGAGAGTCGCGGAGGTTTGAAAAGAGCGGGAGCTGAGAGTCGCGGAGGTTCGAAAAGAGCGGGAGCTGAGAGTCCCGGAGGTTTGAACAGAGCGGGAGCTGTGAGTCGCAGAGGTTTGAAAAGAGCGGGAGCTGAGAGTCACGGAGGTTTGAAAAGAGCGGGAGCTGAGAGTCGCGGAGGTTTGAACAGAGCGGGAGCTGAGAGTCGCAGAGGTTTGAAAAGAGTGGGAGCTGAGAGTTGCGGATGTTTGAAAAGAGCGGGAGCTGAGAGTCACAGAGGTTTGAAAACAGCGTGAGCTGAGAGTCGCGGAGGTTTGAAAAGAGCGGGAGCTGAGAGTCGCGGAGGTTTGAAAAGAGCGGGAGCTGAGAGTCGCGGAGGTTTGAACAGAGCGGGAGCTGAGAGTCGCGGAAATTCGAAAAGAGCGGGAGCTGAGAGTCACGGAGGTTTGAACAGAGCGGGAGCTGAGAGTCGCGGAGGTTTGAAAAGAGCGGGACCTGAGAGTCGCGGAGGTTCGAAAAGAACGGGAACTGATAGTCGCGGAGGTTTGAAAAGAGCAGGAGCTGAGAGTCGCGGAGGTTTGAAAACAGTGGGAGCTGAGAGTCGCGGAGGTGTGAAAAGAACGGGAACTGAGAGTCGCGGAGGTTTTAAAAGAGCAGGAGCTGAGAGTCGCGGAGGTTTGAAAAGAGCGGGAGCTGAGAGTCGCGGAGGTGTGAAAAGAGCGGGAGCTGAGAGTCGCGGAGGTTTTAAAAGAACGGGAACTGAGAGACGCGGAGGTTCGAAAAGAGCGGGAGCTGAGAGTCGCGGAGGTTTGAACAGAGCGGGAGCTGAGAATCGCGGAGGTTTGAAAAGAGCGGGAGCAGAGAGTCGCGGAGGTTTGAAAAGAGCGGGAGCTGAGAGTCGCGGAGATTTGAACAGAGCGGGAGCTGAGAGTTGCGGAGGTTTGAAAAGAGCAGGAGCTGAGAGTCGCGGAGGTTTGAAAAGAGCGGGAGCTGAGAGTCGCGGAGATATGAAAAGAGCGGGAACTGAGAGTCGCGGAGGTTTGAAAAAAGCGGGAGCTGAGAGTTGCTGAGGTTTGAAAAGTGCGGGAGCTGAGAGTCGCGGAGGTTTGAACAGAGCGGGAGCTGAGAGTCGCGGAGGTTTGAAAAGAGCGGGAGCTGAGAGTCGCGGAGGTTTGAAAAGTGCGGGAGCTGAGAGTTGCTGAGGTTTGAAAAGTGCGGGAGCTGAGAGTCGCGGAGGTTTGAACAGAGCGGGAGCTGAGAGTCGCGGAGGTTTGAAAAGAGCGGGACCTGAGAGTCGCGGAGGTTTGAAAAGAGCGGGAGCTGAGAGTCGCGGAGGTTCGAAAAGAGCGGGAGCTGAGAGTCCCGGAGGTTTGAACAGAGCGGGAGCTGTGAGTCGCAGAGGTTTGAAAAGAGCGGGAGCTGAGAGTCACGGAGGTTTGAAAAGAGCGGGAGCTGAGAGTCGCGGAGGTTTGAACAGAGCGGGAGCTGAGAGTCGCAGAGGTTTGAAAAGAGTGGGAGCTGAGAGTTGCGGATGTTTGAAAAGAGCGGGAGCTGAGAGTCACAGAGGTTTGAAAACAGCGTGAGCTGAGAGTCGCGGAGGTTTGAAAAGAGCGGGAGCTGAGAGTCGCGGAGGTTTGAAAAGAGCGGGAGCTGAGAGTCGCGGAGGTTTGAACAGAGCGGGAGCTGAGAGTCGCGGAAATTCGAAAAGAGCGGGAGCTGAGAGTCACGGAGGTTTGAACAGAGCGGGAGCTGAGAGTCGCGGAGGTTTGAAAAGAGCGGGACCTGAGAGTCGCGGAGGTTCGAAAAGAACGGGAACTGATAGTCGCGGAGGTTTGAAAAGAGCAGGAGCTGAGAGTCGCGGAGGTTTGAAAACAGTGGGAGCTGAGAGTCGCGGAGGTGTGAAAAGAACGGGAACTGAGAGTCGCGGAGGTTTTAAAAGAGCAGGAGCTGAGAGTCGCGGAGGTTTGAAAAGAGCGGGAGCTGAGAGTCGCGGAGGTGTGAAAAGAGCGGGAGCTGAGAGTCGCGGAGGTTTTAAAAGAACGGGAACTGAGAGACGCGGAGGTTCGAAAAGAGCGGGAGCTGAGAGTCGCGGAGGTTTGAACAGAGCGGGAGCTGAGAATCGCGGAGGTTTGAAAAGAGCGGGAGCAGAGAGTCGCGGAGGTTTGAAAAGAGCGGGAGCTGAGAGTCGCGGAGATTTGAACAGAGCGGGAGCTGAGAGTTGCGGAGGTTTGAAAAGAGCAGGAGCTGAGAGTCGCGGAGGTTTGAAAAGAGCGGGAGCTGAGAGTCGCGGAGATATGAAAAGAGCGGGAACTGAGAGTCGCGGAGGTTTGAAAAGAGCGGGACCCGAGATTGCCGGTGGTTTGAAAAGAGCGGGAGCTGAGAGTCGCGGAGGTTTGAAAAGAGCGGGAGCTGAGAGTCGCGGAGGTTTGAAAAGAGCGGGAGCTGAGAGTCGCGGAGGTTTGAAAAGAGCGGGTCCTGAAAGTCGCGGAGGTTTGAAAAGAGCGGGAGCTGAGAGTTGCGGAGGTTTAAAAAGAGTGGGAGCTGAGAGTCGCGGAGGTTTGAAAAGAGCGGGACCTGAGAGTCGCGGAGGTTTGAAAAGAGCGGGTCCTGAAAGTCGCGGAGGTTTGAAAAGAGCGGGAGCTGAGAGTTGCGGAGGTTTAAAAAGAGTGGGAGCTGAGAGTCGCGGAGGTTTGAAAAGAGCGGGACCTGAGAGTCGCAGAGGTTTGAAAAGAGCGGGACCTGAGAGTCGGGGAGGTTTGAACAGAGCGGGAGCTGAGAGTCGCGGATGTTTGAAAAGAGCGAGAGCTGAGAGTCGCGGAGGTTTGAAAAGAGCGGGAGCTGAGAGTCGCAGAGATTTGAAAAGAGCGGGAGCTGAGAGTCTCGGAGGTTTGAAAAGAGCGGGAGCTGAGAGTCGCGGAGGTTTGAAAAGAGCGGGAGCTGAGAGTCGCGGAGGTTTGAAAAGAGCGGGAGCTGAGAGTCGCGGAGGTTTGAAAAGAACGGGAACTGAGAGACGCGGAGGTTCGAAAAGAGCGGGAGCTGAGAGTCGCGGAGGTTTGAACAGAGCGGGAGCTGAGAATCGCGGAGGTTTGAAAAGAGCGGGAGCAGAGAGTCGCGGAGGTTTGAAAAGAGCGGGAGCTGAGAGTCGCGGAGATTTGAACAGAGCGGGAGCTGAGAGTTGCGGAGGTTTGAAAAGAGCAGGAGCTGAGAGTCGCGGAGGTTTGAAAAGAGCGGGAGCTGAGAGTCGCGGAGATATGAAAAGAGCGGGAACTGAGAGTCGCGGAGGTTTGAAAAGAGCGGGACCCGAGATTGCCGGTGGTTTGAAAAGAGCGGGAGCTGAGAGTCGCGGAGGTTTGAAAAGAGCGGGAGCTGAGAGTCGCGGAGGTTTGAAAAGAGCGGGAGCTGAGAGTCGCGGAGGTTTGAAAAGAGCGGGAGCTGAGAGTCGTGGATGTTTGAAAAGAGCGGGAGCTGAGAGTCGCGGAGGTTTGAAAAGAGCGGGAGCTGAGAGTCGCGGAGGTTTGAAAAGAGCGGGAGCTGAGAGTCGCGGAGGTTTGAAAAGAGCGGGAGCTGAGAGTCGCGGAGGTTTGAAAAAAGCGGGAGCTGAGAGTCGCGGAGGTTTGAAAAGAGCGGGAGCTGAGAGTCGCGGAGGTTTAAAAAGAGCGTAGCTGAGAGTCGCAGAGGTTTGAAAAGAGCGGGAGCTGAGAGTCGCGGAGATTTGAAAAGAGCGGGAGCTGAGAGTTGCGGAGGTTTGAAAAGAGCGGGACCTGAGAGTCGCGGAGGTTTGAAAAGAGCGGGAGCTGAGAGTTGCGGATGTTTGAAAAGAGCGGGAGCTGAGAGTCACGGAGGTTTGAACAGAGCGGGAGCTGAGAGTCGCGGAGGTTTGAAAAGAGCCGGAGCTGAGAGTCGCGGAGGTTTGAAAAGAGCGGGAGCTGAGAGTCACAGAGGTTTGAACAGAGAGGGAGCCGAGAGTCGCGGAGGTTCGAAAAGAGCGGGAGCTGAGAGTCCCGGAGGTTTGAACAGAGCGGGACCTGAGAGTCGCGTAGGTTTGAAAAGAGCGGGAGCTGAGAGTTGGGGATGTTTGAAAAGAGCGGGAGCTGAGAGTCACAGAGGTTTGAAAAAAGCGGGAGCTGAGAGTTGCTGAGGTTTGAAAAGTGCGGGAGCTGAGAGTCGCGGAGGTTTGAACAGAGCGGGAGCTGAGAGTCGCGGAGGTTTGAAAAGAGCGGGAGCTGAGAGTCGCGGAGGTTTGAAAAGTGCGGGAGCTGAGAGTTGCTGAGGTTTGAAAAGTGCGGGAGCTGAGAGTCGCGGAGGTTTGAACAGAGCGGGAGCTGAGAGTCGCGGAGGTTTGAAAAGAGCGGGACCTGAGAGTCGCGGAGGTTTGAAAAGAGCGGGAGCTGAGAGTCGCGGAGGTTCGAAAAGAGCGGGAGCTGAGAGTCCCGGAGGTTTGAACAGAGCGGGAGCTGTGAGTCGCAGAGGTTTGAAAAGAGCGGGAGCTGAGAGTCACGGAGGTTTGAAAAGAGCGGGAGCTGAGAGTCGCGGAGGTTTGAACAGAGCGGGAGCTGAGAGTCGCAGAGGTTTGAAAAGAGTGGGAGCTGAGAGTTGCGGATGTTTGAAAAGAGCGGGAGCTGAGAGTCACAGAGGTTTGAAAACAGCGTGAGCTGAGAGTCGCGGAGGTTTGAAAAGAGCGGGAGCTGAGAGTCGCGGAGGTTTGAAAAGAGCGGGAGCTGAGAGTCGCGGAGGTTTGAACAGAGCGGGAGCTGAGAGTCGCGGAAATTCGAAAAGAGCGGGAGCTGAGAGTCACGGAGGTTTGAACAGAGCGGGAGCTGAGAGTCGCGGAGGTTTGAAAAGAGCGGGACCTGAGAGTCGCGGAGGTTCGAAAAGAACGGGAACTGATAGTCGCGGAGGTTTGAAAAGAGCAGGAGCTGAGAGTCGCGGAGGTTTGAAAACAGTGGGAGCTGAGAGTCGCGGAGTTGTGAAAAGAACGGGAACTGAGAGTCGCGGAGGTTTTAAAAGAGCAGGAGCTGAGAGTCGCGGAGGTTTGAAAAGAGCGGGAGCTGAGAGTCGCGGAGGTGTGAAAAGAGCGGGAGCTGAGAGTCGCGGAGGTTTTAAAAGAACGGGAACTGAGAGACGCGGAGGTTCGAAAAGAGCGGGAGCTGAGAGTCGCGGAGGTTTGAACAGAGCGGGAGCTGAGAATCGCGGAGGTTTGAAAAGAGCGGGAGCAGAGAGTCGCGGAGGTTTGAAAAGAGCGGGAGCTGAGAGTCGCGGAGATTTGAACAGAGCGGGAGCTGAGAGTTGCGGAGGTTTGAAAAGAGCAGGAGCTGAGAGTCGCGGAGGTTTGAAAAGAGCGGGAGCTGAGAGTCGCGGAGATATGAAAAGAGCGGGAACTGAGAGTCGCGGAGGTTTGAAAAGAGCGGGACCCGAGATTGCCGGTGGTTTGAAAAGAGCGGGAGCTGAGAGTCGCGGAGGTTTGAAAAGAGCGGGAGCTGAGAGTCGCGGAGGTTTGAAAAGAGCGGGAGCTGAGAGTCGCGGAGGTTTGAAAAGAGCGGGTCCTGAAAGTCGCGGAGGTTTGAAAAGAGCGGGAGCTGAGAGTTGCGGAGGTTTAAAAAGAGTGGGAGCTGAGAGTCGCGGAGGTTTGAAAAGAGCGGGACCTGAGAGTCGCGGAGGTTTGAAAAGAGCGGGTCCTGAAAGTCGCGGAGGTTTGAAAAGAGCGGGAGCTGAGAGTTGCGGAGGTTTAAAAAGAGTGGGAGCTGAGAGTCGCGGAGGTTTGAAAAGAGCGGGACCTGAGAGTCGCAGAGGTTTGAAAAGAGCGGGACCTGAGAGTCGGGGAGGTTTGAACAGAGCGGGAGCTGAGAGTCGCGGATGTTTGAAAAGAGCGAGAGCTGAGAGTCGCGGAGGTTTGAAAAGAGCGGGAGCTGAGAGTCGCAGAGATTTGAAAAGAGCGGGAGCTGAGAGTCTCGGAGGTTTGAAAAGAGCGGGAGCTGAGAGTCGCGGAGGTTTGAAAAGAGCGGGAGCTGAGAGTCGCGGAGGTTTGAAAAGAGCGGGAGCTGAGAGTCGCGGAGGTTTGAAAAGAACGGGAACTGAGAGACGCGGAGGTTCGAAAAGAGCGGGAGCTGAGAGTCGCGGAGGTTTGAACAGAGCGGGAGCTGAGAATCGCGGAGGTTTGAAAAGAGCGGGAGCAGAGAGTCGCGGAGGTTTGAAAAGAGCGGGAGCTGAGAGTCGCGGAGATTTGAACAGAGCGGGAGCTGAGAGTTGCGGAGGTTTGAAAAGAGCAGGAGCTGAGAGTCGCGGAGGTTTGAAAAGAGCGGGAGCTGAGAGTCGCGGAGATATGAAAAGAGCGGGAACTGAGAGTCGCGGAGGTTTGAAAAGAGCGGGACCCGAGATTGCCGGTGGTTTGAAAAGAGCGGGAGCTGAGAGTCGCGGAGGTTTGAAAAGAGCGGGAGCTGAGAGTCGCGGAGGTTTGAAAAGAGCGGGAGCTGAGAGTCGCGGAGGTTTGAAAAGAGCGGGTCCTGAAAGTCGCGGAGGTTTGAAAAGAGCGGGAGCTGAGAGTTGCGGAGGTTTAAAAAGAGTGGGAGCTGAGAGTCGCGGAGGTTTGAAAAGAGCGGGACCTGAGAGTCGCGGAGGTTTGAAAAGAGCGGGTCCTGAAAGTCGCGGAGGTTTGAAAAGAGCGGGAGCTGAGAGTTGCGGAGGTTTAAAAAGAGTGGGAGCTGAGAGTCGCGGAGGTTTGAAAAGAGCGGGACCTGAGAGTCGCAGAGGTTTGAAAAGAGCGGGACCTGAGAGTCGGGGAGGTTTGAACAGAGCGGGAGCTGAGAGTCGCGGATGTTTGAAAAGAGCGAGAGCTGAGAGTCGCGGAGGTTTGAAAAGAGCGGGAGCTGAGAGTCGCAGAGATTTGAAAAGAGCGGGAGCTGAGAGTCTCGGAGGTTTGAAAAGAGCGGGAGCTGAGAGTCGCGGAGGTTTGAAAAGAGCGGGAGCTGAGAGTCGCGGAGGTTTGAAAAGAGCGGGAGCTGAGAGTCGCGGAGGTTTGAAAAGAGCGGGAGGTGAGAGTCGCAGAGATTTGAAAAGAGCGGGAGCTGAGAGTCGCGGAGGTTTGAAAAGAGCGGGAGCTGAGAGTCGCGGAGGTTTGAAAAGAGCGGGAGCTGAGAGTCGCGGAGATTTGAAAAGAGCGGGAGCTGAGAGTCGCGGAGATTTGAAAAGAGCGGGACCCGAGATTGCCGGTGGTTTGAAAAGAGCGGGAGCTGAGAGTCGCAGAGGTTGAAAAGAGCGGGAGCTGAGAGTCGCGGAGGTTTGAAAAGAGCGGGACCTGAGAGTCCCGGAGGTTTGAAAAGAGCGGGAGCTGAGAGTCGTGGATGTTTGAAAAGAGGGGGAGCTGAGCGTCGCGGAGGTTTGAAAAGAGCGGGAGCTGAGAGTCGCGGAGGTTTGAAAAGAGCGGGAGCTGAGAGTCGCGGAGGTTTGAAAAGAGCGGGAGCTGCGAGTCGCGGAGGTTTGAAAAGAGCGGGTCCTGAAAGTCGCGGAGGTTTGAAAAGAGCGGGAGCTGAGAGTTGCGGACGTTTAAAAAGAGTGGGAGCTGAGAGTCGCGGAGGTTTGAAAAGAGCGGGACCTGAGAGTCGCAGAGGTTTGAAAAGAGCGGGACCTGAGAGTCGGGGAGGTTTGAACAGAGCGGGAGCTGAGAGTCGCGGATGTTTGAAAAGAGCGGGAGCTGAGAGTCGCGGAGGTTTGAAAAGAGCGGGAGCTGAGAGTCGCAGAGATTTGAAAAGAGCGGGAGCTGAGAGTCGCGGAGGTTTGAAAAGAGCGGGAGCTGACAGTCGCGGAGGTTTGAAAGGAGCGGGAGCTGAGAGTCGCGGAGGTTTGAAAAGAGCGGGAGCTGAGAGTCGCGGAGGTTTGAAAAGAGCGGGAGGTGAGAGTCGCAGAGATTTGAAAAGAGCGGGAGCTGAGAGTCCGGAGGTTTGAAAAGAGCGGGAGCTGAGAGTCGCGGAGGTTTGAAAAGAGCGGGAGCTGAGAGACGCGGAGATTTGAAAAGAGCGGGAGCTGAGAGTCGCGGAGATTTGAAAAGAGCGGGACCCGAGATTGCCGGTGGTTTGAAAAGAGCGGGAGCTGAGAGTCGCACAGGTTGAAAAGAGCGGGAGCTGAGAGTCGCGAAGGTTTGAAAAGAGCGGGACCTGAGAGTCCCGGAGGTTTGAAAAGAGCGGGAGCTGAGAGTCGTGGATGTTTGAAAAGAGCGGGAGCTGAGAGTCGCGGAGGTTTGAAAAGAGCGGGAGCTGAGAGTCGCGGAGGTTTGAAAAGAGCGGGAGCTGAGAGTCGCGGAGGTTTGAAAAGAGCGGGAGCTGAGAGTCGCGGAGGTTTGAAAAGAGCGGGAGCTGAGAGTCGCGGAGGTTTGAAAAGAGCGGGAGCTGAGAGTCGCGGAGGTTTAAAAAGAGCGGGAGCTGAGAGTCGCAGAGGTTTGAAAAGAGCGGGAGCTGAGAGTCGCGGAGATTTGAAAAGAGCGGGAGCTGAGAGTTGCGGAGGTTTGAAAAGAGCGGGACCTGAGAGTCGCGGAGGTTTGAAAAGAGCGGGAGCTGAGAGTTGCGGATGTTTGAAAAGAGCGGGAGCTGAGAGTCACGGAGGTTTGGACAGAGCGGGAGCTGAGAGTCGCGGAGGTTTGAAAAGAGCCGGAGCTGAGAGTCGCCGAGGTTTGAAAAGAGCGGGAGCTGAGAGTCACAGAGGTTTGAACAGAGCGGGAGCTGAGAGTCGCGGAGGTTCGAAAAGAGCGGGAGCTGAGAGTCCCGGAGGTTTGAACAGAGCGGGACCTGAGAGTCGCGGATGTTTGAAAAGAGCGGGAGTTGAGAGTTGGGGATGTTTGAAAAGAGCGGGAGCTGAGAGTCACAGAGGTTTGAAAAGAGCGGGAGCTGAGAGTCGCGGAGGTTTGAAAAGAGCGGGAGCTGAGAGTTGCTGAGGTTTGAAAAGTGCGGGAGCTGAGAGTCGCGGAGGTTTGAACAGAGCGGGAGCTGAGAGTCGCGGAGGTTTGAAAAGAGCGGGAGCTGAGAGTCGCGGAGGTTTGAAAAGTGCGGGAGATGAGAGTTGCTGAGGTTTGAAAAGTGCGGGAGCTGAGAGTCGCGGAGGTTTGAACAGAGCGGGAGCTGAGAGTCGCGGAGGTTTGAAAAGAGCGGGACCTGAGAGTCGCGGAGGTTTGAAAAGAGCGGGAGCTGAGAGTCGCGGAGGTTCGAAAAGAGCGGGAGCTGAGAGTCCCGGAGGTTTGAACAGAGCGGGAGCTGTGAGTCGCAGAGGTTTGAAAAGAGCGGGAGCTGAGAGTCACGGAGGTTTGAAAAGAGCGGGAGCTGAGAGTCGCGGAGGTTTGAACAGAGCGGGAGCTGAGAGTCGCAGAGGTTTGAAAAGAGTGGGAGCTGAGAGTTGCGGATGTTTGAAAAGAGCGGGAGCTGAGAGTCACAGAGGTTTGAAAACAGCGTGAGCTGAGAGTCGCGGAGGTTTGAAAAGAGCGGGAGCTGAGAGTCGCGGAGGTTTGAAAAGAGCGGGAGCTGAGAGTCGCGGAGGTTTGAACAGAGCGGGAGCTGAGAGTCGCGGAATTTCGAAAAGAGCGGGAGCTGAGAGTCACGGAGGTTTGAACAGAGCGGGAGCTGAGAGTCGCGGAGGTTTGAAAAGAGCGGGACCTGAGAGTCGCGGAGGTTCGAAAAGAACGGGAACTGATAGTCGCGGAGGTTTGAAAAGAGCAGGAGCTGAGAGTCGCGGAGGTTTGAAAACAGTGGGAGCTGAGAGTCGCGGAGGTGTGAAAAGAACGGAAACTGAGAGTCGCGGAGGTTTTAAAAGAGCAGGAGCTGAGAGTCGCGGAGGTTTGAAAAGAGCGGGAGCTGAGAGTCGCGGAGGTGTGAAAAGAGCGGGAGCTGAGAGTCGCGGAGGTTTGAAAAGAACGGGAACTGAGAGACGCGGAGGTTCGAAAAGAGCGGGAGCTGAGAGTCGCGGAGGTTTGAACAGAGCGGGAGCTGAGAGTCGCGGAGGTTTGAAAAGAGCGGGAGCTGAGAGTCGCGGAGGTTTGAAAAGAGCGGGAGCTGAGAGTCGCGGAGATTTGAACAGAGCGGGAGCTGAGAGTCGCGGAGGTTTGAAAAGAGCAGGAGCTGAGAGTCGCGGAGGTTTGAAAAGAGCGGGAGCTGAGAGTCGCGGAGATATGAAAAGAGCGGGAACTGAGAGTCGCGGAGGTTTGAAAAGAGCGGGACCCGAGATTGCCGGTGGTTTGAAAAGAGCGGGAGCTGAGAGTCGCGGAGGTTTGAAAAGAGCTGGAGCTGAGAGTCGCGGAGGTTTGAAAAGAGCGGGAGCTGAGAGTCGCGGAGGTTTGAAAAGAGCGGGTCCTGAAAGTCGCGGAGGTTTGAAAAGAGCGGGAGCTGAGAGTTGCGGAGGTTTAAAAAGAGTGGGAGCTGAGAGTCGCGGAGGTTTGAAAAGAGCGGGACCTGAGAGTCGCAGAGGTTTGAAAAGAGCGGGACATGAGAGTCGGGGAGGTTTGAACAGAGCGGGAGCTGAGAGTCGCGGATGTTTGAAAAGAGCGGGAGCTGAGAGTCGCGGAGGTTTGAAAAGAGCGGGAGCTGAGAGTCGCAGAGATTTGAAAAGAGCGGGAGCTGAGAGTCTCGGAGGTTTGAAAAGAGCGGGAGCTGACAGTCGCAGAGGTTTGAAAAGAGCGGGAGCTGAGAGTCGCGGAGGTTTGAAAAGAGCGGGAGCTGAGAGTCGCGGAGGTTTGAAAAGAGCGGGAGGTGAGAGTCGCAGAGATTTGAAAAGAGCGGGAGCTGAGAGTCGCGGAGGTTTGAAAAGAGCGGGAGCTGAGAGTCGCGGAGGTTTGAAAAGAGCGGGAGCTGAGAGTCGCGGAGATTTGAAAAGAGCGGGAGCTGAGAGTCGCGGAGATTTGAAAAGAGCGGGACCCGAGATTGCCGGTGGTTTGAAAAGAGCGGGAGCTGAGAGTCGCAGAGGTTGAAAAGAGCGGGAGCTGAGAGTCGCGGAGGTTTGAAAAGAGCGGGACCTGAGAGTCCCGGAGGTTTGAAAAGAGCGGGAGCTGAGAGTCGTGGATGTTTGAAAAGAGGGGGAGCTGAGAGTCGCGGAGGTTTGAAAAGAGCCGGAGCTGAGAGTCGCCGAGGTTTGAAAAGAGCGGGAGCTGAGAGTCACAGAGGTTTGAACAGAGCGGGAGCTGAGAGTCGCGGAGGTTCGAAAAGAGCGGGAGCTGAGAGTCCCGGAGGTTTGAACAGAGCGGGACCTGAGAGTCGCGGATGTTTGAAAAGAGCGGGAGTTGAGAGTTGGGGATGTTTGAAAAGAGCGGGAGCTGAGAGTCACAGAGGTTTGAAAAGAGCGGGAGCTGAGAGTCGCGGAGGTTTGAAAAGAGCGGGAGCTGAGAGTTGCTGAGGTTTGAAAAGTGCGGGAGCTGAGAGTCGCGGAGGTTTGAACAGAGCGGGAGCTGAGAGTCGCGGAGGTTTGAAAAGAGCGGGAGCTGAGAGTCGCGGAGGTTTGAAAAGTGCGGGAGATGAGAGTTGCTGAGGTTTGAAAAGTGCGGGAGCTGAGAGTCGCGGAGGTTTGAACAGAGCGGGAGCTGAGAGTCGCGGAGGTTTGAAAAGAGCGGGACCTGAGAGTCGCGGAGGTTTGAAAAGAGCGGGAGCTGAGAGTCGCGGAGGTTCGAAAAGAGCGGGAGCTGAGAGTCCCGGAGGTTTGAACAGAGCGGGAGCTGTGAGTCGCAGAGGTTTGAAAAGAGCGGGAGCTGAGAGTCACGGAGGTTTGAAAAGAGCGGGAGCTGAGAGTCGCGGAGGTTTGAACAGAGCGGGAGCTGAGAGTCGCAGAGGTTTGAAAAGAGTGGGAGCTGAGAGTTGCGGATGTTTGAAAAGAGCGGGAGCTGAGAGTCACAGAGGTTTGAAAACAGCGTGAGCTGAGAGTCGCGGAGGTTTGAAAAGAGCGGGAGCTGAGAGTCGCGGAGGTTTGAAAAGAGCGGGAGCTGAGAGTCGCGGAGGTTTGAACAGAGCGGGAGCTGAGAGTCGCGGAATTTCGAAAAGAGCGGGAGCTGAGAGTCACGGAGGTTTGAACAGAGCGGGAGCTGAGAGTCGCGGAGGTTTGAAAAGAGCGGGACCTGAGAGTCGCGGAGGTTCGAAAAGAACGGGAACTGATAGTCGCGGAGGTTTGAAAAGAGCAGGAGCTGAGAGTCGCGGAGGTTTGAAAACAGTGGGAGCTGAGAGTCGCGGAGGTGTGAAAAGAACGGAAACTGAGAGTCGCGGAGGTTTTAAAAGAGCAGGAGCTGAGAGTCGCGGAGGTTTGAAAAGAGCGGGAGCTGAGAGTCGCGGAGGTGTGAAAAGAGCGGGAGCTGAGAGTCGCGGAGGTTTGAAAAGAACGGGAACTGAGAGACGCGGAGGTTCGAAAAGAGCGGGAGCTGAGAGTCGCGGAGGTTTGAACAGAGCGGGAGCTGAGAGTCGCGGAGGTTTGAAAAGAGCGGGAGCTGAGAGTCGCGGAGGTTTGAAAAGAGCGGGAGCTGAGAGTCGCGGAGATTTGAACAGAGCGGGAGCTGAGAGTCGCGGAGGTTTGAAAAGAGCAGGAGCTGAGAGTCGCGGAGGTTTGAAAAGAGCGGGAGCTGAGAGTCGCGGAGATATGAAAAGAGCGGGAACTGAGAGTCGCGGAGGTTTGAAAAGAGCGGGACCCGAGATTGCCGGTGGTTTGAAAAGAGCGGGAGCTGAGAGTCGCGGAGGTTTGAAAAGAGCTGGAGCTGAGAGTCGCGGAGGTTTGAAAAGAGCGGGAGCTGAGAGTCGCGGAGGTTTGAAAAGAGCGGGTCCTGAAAGTCGCGGAGGTTTGAAAAGAGCGGGAGCTGAGAGTTGCGGAGGTTTAAAAAGAGTGGGAGCTGAGAGTCGCGGAGGTTTGAAAAGAGCGGGACCTGAGAGTCGCAGAGGTTTGAAAAGAGCGGGACATGAGAGTCGGGGAGGTTTGAACAGAGCGGGAGCTGAGAGTCGCGGAGGTTTGAAAAGAGCGGGAGCTGAGAGTCGCGGAGGTTTGAAAAGAGCGGGAGCTGAGAGTCGCAGAGATTTGAAAAGAGCGGGAGCTGAGAGTCTCGGAGGTTTGAAAAGAGCGGGAGCTGACAGTCGCAGAGGTTTGAAAAGAGCGGGAGCTGAGAGTCGCGGAGGTTTGAAAAGAGCGGGAGCTGAGAGTCGCGGAGGTTTGAAAAGAGCGGGAGGTGAGAGTCGCAGAGATTTGAAAAGAGCGGGAGCTGAGAGTCGCGGAGGTTTGAAAAGAGCGGGAGCTGAGAGTCGCGGAGGTTTGAAAAGAGCGGGAGCTGAGAGTCGCGGAGATTTGAAAAGAGCGGGAGCTGAGAGTCGCGGAGATTTGAAAAGAGCGGGACCCGAGATTGCCGGTGGTTTGAAAAGAGCGGGAGCTGAGAGTCGCAGAGGTTGAAAAGAGCGGGAGCTGAGAGTCGCGGAGGTTTGAAAAGAGCGGGACCTGAGAGTCCCGGAGGTTTGAAAAGAGCGGGAGCTGAGAGTCGTGGATGTTTGAAAAGAGGGGGAGCTGAGAGTCGCGGAGGTTTGAAAAGAGCGGGAGCTGAGAGTCGCGGAGGTTTGAAAAGAGCGGGAGCTGAGAGTCGCGGAGGTTTGAAAAGAGCGGGAGCTGAGAGTCGCGGAGGTTTGAAAAGAGCGGGAGCTGAGAGTCGCGGAGGTTTGAAAAGAGCGGGAGCTGAGAGTCGCGGAGGTTTAAAAAGCGCGGGAGCTGAGAGTCGCAGAGGTTTGAAAAGAGCGGGAGCTGAGAGTCGCGGAGGTTTGAAAAGAGCGGGAGCTGAGAGTTGCGGAGGTTTGAAAAGAGCGGGAGCTGAGAGTCTCGGAGGTTTGAAAAGAGCTGGAGCTGAGAGTCGCGGAGGTTTGAAAAGAGCGGGACCTGAGAGTCGCGGAGGTTTGAAAAGAGCGGGAGCTGAGAGTTGCGGATGTTTGAAAAGAGCGGGAGCTGAGAGTCCCGGCGGTTTGAACAGAGCGGGACCTGAGAGTCGCGGAGGTTTGAAAAGAGCGGGAGCTGAGAGTTGCGGATGTTTGAAAAGAGCGGGAGCTGAGAGTCACAGAGGTTTGAAAAGAGCGGGAGATGAGAGTCGCGGAGGTTTGAAAAGAACGGGAGCTGAGAGTCGCGGAGGTTTGAAAAGAGCGGGAACTGAGAGTCGCGGAGGTTTGAAAACAGCGGGAGCTGAGAGTCGCAGATGTTTGAAAAGAGTGGGAGCTGAGAGTCGCGGAGGTTCGAAAAGAGCGGGAGCTGAGAGTCCCGGAGGTTTGAACAGAGCGGGACCTGAGAGTCACGGAGGTTTGAAAAGAGCGGGAGCTGAGAGTTGCGGATGTTTGAAAAGAGCGGGAGCTGAGAGTCACAGAGGTTTGAAAAGAGCGGGAGCTGAGAGTCGCGGAGGTTTGAAAAGAGCGGGAGCTGAGAGTTGCTGAGGTTTGAAAAGTGCGGGAGCTGAGAGTCGCGGAGGTTTGAACAGAGCGGGAGCTGAGAGTCGCGGAGGTTTGAAAAGAGCGGGACCTGAGAGTCGCGGAGGTTTGAAAAGAGCGGGAGCTGAGAGTCGCGGAGGTTCGAAAAGAGCGGGAGCTGAGTGTCCCGGAGGTTTGAACAGAGCGGGAGCTGAGAGTCGCAGAGGTTTGAAAAGAGCGGGAGCTGAGAGTCACGGAGGTTTGAAAAGAGCGGGAGCTGAGAGTCGCGGAGGTTTAAAAACAGCGTGAGCTGAGAGTCGCGGAGGTTTGAAAAGAGCGGGAGCTGAGAGTCGCGGAGGTTTGAAAAGAGCGGGAGCTGAGAGTCGCGGAGGTTTGAACAGAGCGGGAGCTGAGAGTCGCGGAATTTCGAAAAGAGCGGGAGCTGAGAGTCACGGAGGTTTGAACAGAGCGGGAGCTGAGAGTCGCGGAGGTTTGAAAAGAGCGGGACCTGAGAGTGGCGGAGGTTCGAAAAGAACGGGAACTGATAGTCGCGGAGGTTTGAAAAGAGCAGGAGCTGAGAGTCGCGGAGGTTTGAAAACAGTGGGAGCTGAGAGTCGCGGAGGTGTGAAAAGAACGGGAACTGAGAGTCGCGGAGGTTTGAAAAGAGCAGCAGCTGAGAGTCGCGGAGGTTTGAAAAGAGCGGGAGCTGAGAGTCGCGGAGGTTTGAAAAGAGCTGGAGCTGAGAGTCGCGGAGGTTTGAATAGAGCGGGAGCTGAGAGTCGCGGAGGTTTGAAAAGAGCGGGAGCTGAGAGTCGCGGAGATTTGAAAAGAGCGGGAGGTGAGAGTCGCGGAGGTTTGAAAAGTGCGGGAGTGAGAGTCGCGGTGGTTTGAAAAGAGCGGGACCTGAAAGTCGCGGAGGTTTGAAAAGAGCGGGAGCTGAGTGTCGCGGATGTTTAAAAAGAGCGGGAGCTGAGTGTCGCGGAGGTTTGAAAAGAGCGGGACCTGAGAGTCGCAGAGGTTTGAAAAGAGCGGGTCCTGAGAGTCGGGGAGGTTTGAAAAGAGCGGGAGCTGAGAGTCGCGGATGTTTGAAAAGAGCGGGAGCTGAGAGTCGCGGATGTTTGAAGAGAGCGGGAGCTGAGAGTTGCGGACGTTTGAAAAGAGCGGGAGCTGAGAGTCGCGGAGGTTTGAAAAGAGCGGGAGCTGAGAGTCGCGGAGGTTTGAAAAGAGCGGGAGCTGAGAGTCGCAGAGATTTGAAAAGAGCGGGAGCTGAGAGTCGCGGAGGTTTGAAATGAGCGGGACCTGAGAGTCGCGGAGATTTGAAAAGAGCGGGACCCGAGATTGCCGGTGGTTTGAAAAGAGCAGGAGCTGAGATTCGCGGAGGTTTGAAAAGAGCGGGACCTGAGAGTCGCGGAGGTTTGAAATGTGCGGATGCTGAGAGTCGCGGAGGTTTGAAAAGAGCGGGACCTGAGAGTAGCGGAGATTTGAAAAGAGCGGGACCCGAGATTGCCGGTGGTTTGAAAAGAGCAGGAGCTGAGAATCGCGGAGGTTTGAAAAGAGCGGGAACTGAGAGTCGCGGAGGTTTGAAAAGAGCGGGAGCTGAGAGTCGCAGAGGTTTGAAAAGAGCGGGAGCTGAGAGTTGCGGAGGTTTGAAAAGAGCGGGACCTGAGAGTCGCGGAGGTTTGAAAAGAGCGGGAGCTGAGAGTTGCGGATGTTTGAAAAGAGCGGGAGCTGAGAGTCACGGAGGTTTGAACAGAGCGGGAGCTGAGAGTCGCGGAGGTTTGAAAAGAGCCGGAGCTGAGAGTCGCGGAGGTTTGAAAAGAGCGGGAGCTGAGAGTCACAGAGGTTTGAACAGAGCGGGAGCTGAGAGTCGCGGAGGTTCGAAAAGAGCGGGAGCTGAGAGTCCCGGAGGTTTGAACAGAGCGGGACCTGAGAGTCGCGTAGGTTTGAAAAGAGCGGGAGCTGAGAGTTGGGGATGTTTGAAAAGAGCGGGAGCTGAGAGTCACAGAGGTTTGAAAAAAGCGGGAGCTGAGAGTTGCTGAGGTTTGAAAAGTGCGGGAGCTGAGAGTCGTGGAGGTTTGAACAGAGCGGGAGCTGAGAGTCGCGGAGGTTTGAAAAGAGCGGGAGCTGAGAGTCGCGGAGGTTTGAAAAGTGCGGGAGCTGAGAGTTGCTGAGGTTTGAAAAGTGCGGGAGCTGAGAGTCGCGGAGGTTTGAACAGAGCGGGAGCTGAGAGTCGCGGAGGTTTGAAAAGAGCGGGACCTGAGAGTCGCGGAGGTTTGAAAAGAGCGGGAGCTGAGAGTCGCGGAGGTTCGAAAAGAGCGGGAGCTGAGAGTCCCGGAGGTTTGAACAGAGCGGGAGCTGTGAGTCGCAGAGGTTTGAAAAGAGCGGGAGCTGAGAGTCACGGAGGTTTGAAAAGAGCGGGAGCTGAGAGTCGCGGAGGTTTGAACAGAGCGGGAGCTGAGAGTCGCAGAGGTTTGAAAAGAGTGGGAGCTGAGAGTTGCGGATGTTTGAAAAGAGCGGGAGCTGAGAGTCACAGAGGTTTGAAAACAGCGTGAGCTGAGAGTCGCGGAGGTTTGAAAAGAGCGGGAGCTGAGAGTCGCGGAGGTTTGAAAAGAGCGGGAGCTGAGAGTCGCGGAGGTTTGAACAGAGCGGGAGCTGAGAGTCGCGGAAATTCGAAAAGAGCGGGAGCTGAGAGTCACGGAGGTTTGAACAGAGCGGGAGCTGAGAGTCGCGGAGGTTTGAAAAGAGCGGGACCTGAGTGTCGCGGAGGTTCGAAAAGAACGGGAACTGATAGTCGCGGAGGTTTGAAAAGAGCAGGAGCTGAGAGTCGCGGAGGTTTGAAAACAGTGGGAGCTGAGAGTCGCGGAGGTGTGAAAAGAACGGGAACTGAGAGTCGCGGAGGTTTTAAAAGAGCAGGAGCTGAGAGTCGCGGAGGTTTGAAAAGAGCGGGAGCTGAGAGTCGCGGAGGTGTGAAAAGAGCGGGAGCTGAGAGTCGCGGAGGTTTTAAAAGAACGGGAACTGAGAGACGCGGAGGTTCGAAAAGAGCGGGAGCTGAGAGTCGCGGAGGTTTGAACAGAGCGGGAGCTGAGAATCGCGGAGGTTTGAAAAGAGCGGGAGCAGAGAGTCGCGGGGGTTTGAAAAGAGCGGGAGCTGAGAGTCGCGGAGATTTGAACAGAGCGGGAGCTGAGAGTCGCGGAGGTTTGAAAAGAGCAGGAGCTGAGAGTCGCGGAGGTTTGAAAAGAGCGGGAGCTGAGAGTCGCGGAGATATGAAAAGAGCGGGAACTGAGAGTCGCGGAGGTTTGAAAAGAGCGGGACCCGAGATTGCCGGTGGTTTGAAAAGAGCGGGAGCTGAGAGTCGCGGAGGTTTGAAAAGAGCGGGAGCTGAGAGTCGCGGAGGTTTGAAAAGAGCGGGAGCTGAGAGTCGCGGAGGTTTGAAAAGAGCGGGTCCTGAAAGTCGCGGAGGTTTGAAAAGAGCGGGAGCTGAGAGTTGCGGAGGTTTAAAAAGAGTGGGAGCTGAGAGTCGCGGAGGTTTGAAAAGAGCGGGACCTGAGAGTCGCGGAGGTTTGAAAAGAGCGGGTCCTGAAAGTCGCGGAGGTTTGAAAAGAGCGGGAGCTGAGAGTTGCGGAGGTTTAAAAAGAGTGGGAGCTGAGAGTCGCGGAGGTTTGAAAAGAGCGGGACCTGAGAGTCGCAGAGGTTTGAAAAGAGCGGGACCTGAGAGTCGGGGAGGTTTGAACAGAGCGGGAGCTGAGAGTCGCGGATGTTTGAAAAGAGCGAGAGCTGAGAGTCGCGGAGGTTTGAAAAGAGCGGGAGCTGAGAGTCGCAGAGATTTGAAAAGAGCGGGAGCTGAGAGTCTCGGAGGTTTGAAAAGAGCGGGAGCTGACAGTCGCGGAGGTTTGAAAAGAGCGGGAGCTGAGAGTCGCGGAGGTTTGAAAAGAGCGGGAGCTGAGAGTCGCGGAGGTTTGAAAAGAGCGGGAGGTGAGAGTCGCAGAGATTTGAAAAGAGCGGGAGCTGAGAGTCGCGGAGGTTTGAAAAGAGCGGGAGCTGAGAGTCGCGGAGGTTTGAAAAGAGCGGGAGCTGAGAGTCGCGGAGATTTGAAAAGAGCGGGAGCTGAGAGTCGCGGAGATTTGAAAAGAGCGGGACCCGAGATTGCCGGTGGTTTGAAAAGAGCGGGAGCTGAGAGTCGCAGAGGTTGAAAAGAGCGGGAGCTGAGAGTCGCGGAGGTTTGAAAAGAGCGGGACCTGAGAGTCCCGGAGGTTTGAAAAGAGCGGGAGCTGAGAGTCGTGGATGTTTGAAAAGAGGGGGAGCTGAGCGTCGCGGAGGTTTGAAAAGAGCGGGAGCTGAGAGTCGCGGAGGTTTGAAAAGAGCGGGAGCTGAGAGTCGCGGAGGTTTGAAAAGAGCGGGAGCTGAGAGTCGCGGAGGTTTGAAAAGAGCGGGTCCTGAAAGTCGCGGAGGTTTGAAAAGAGCGGGAGCTGAGAGTTGCGGACGTTTAAAAAGAGTGGGAGCTGAGAGTCGCGGAGGTTTGAAAAGAGCGGGACCTGAGAGTCGCAGAGGTTTGAAAAGAGCGGGACCTGAGAGTCGGGGAGGTTTGAACAGAGCGGGAGCTGAGAGTCGCGGATGTTTGAAAAGAGCGGGAGCTGAGAGTCGCGGAGGTTTGAAAAGAGCGGGAGCTGAGAGTCGCAGAGATTTGAAAAGAGCGGGAGCTGAGAGTCGCGGAGGTTTGAAAAGAGCGGGAGCTGACAGTCGCGGAGGTTTGAAAGGAGCGGGAGCTGAGAGTCGCGGAGGTTTGAAAAGAGCGGGAGCTGAGAGTCGCGGAGGTTTGAAAAGAGCGGGAGGTGAGAGTCGCAGAGATTTGAAAAGAGCGGGAGCTGAGAGTCGCGGAGGTTTGAAAAGAGCGGGAGCTGAGAGTCGCGGAGGTTTGAAAAGAGCGGGAGCTGAGAGTCGCGGAGATTTGAAAAGAGCGGGAGCTGAGAGTCGCGGAGATTTGAAAAGAGCGGGACCCGAGATTGCCGGTGGTTTGAAAAGAGCGGGAGCTGAGAGTCGCACAGGTTGAAAAGAGCGGGAGCTGAGAGTCGCGAAGGTTTGAAAAGAGCGGGACCTGAGAGTCCCGGAGGTTTGAAAAGAGCGGGAGCTGAGAGTCGTGGATGTTTGAAAAGAGCGGGAGCTGAGAGTCGCGGAGGTTTGAAAAGAGCGGGAGCTGAGAGTCGCGGAGGTTTGAAAAGAGCGGGAGCTGAGAGTCGCGGAGGTTTGAAAAGAGCGGGAGCTGAGAGTCGCGGAGGTTTGAAAAGAGCGGGAGCTGAGAGTCGCGGAATTTGAAAAGAGCGGGAGCTGAGAGTCGCGGAGGTTTAAAAAGAGCGGGAGCTGAGAGTCGCAGAGGTTTGAAAAGAGCGGGAGCTGAGAGTCGCGGAGATTTGAAAAGAGCGGGAGCTGAGAGTTGCGGAGGTTTGAAAAGAGCGGGACCTGAGAGTCGCGGAGGTTTGAAAAGAGCTGGAGCTGAGAGTTGCGGATGTTTGAAAAGAGCGGGAGCTGAGAGTCACGGAGGTTTGGACAGAGCGGGAGCTGAGAGTCGCGGAGGTTTGAAAAGAGCCGGAGCTGAGAGTCGCGGAGGTTTGAAAAGAGCGGGAGCTGAGAGTCACAGAGGTTTGAACAGAGCGGGAGCTGAGAGTCGCGGAGGTTCGAAAAGAGCGGGAGCTGAGAGTCCCGGAGGTTTGAACAGAGCGGGACCTGAGAGTCGCGGATGTTTGAAAAGAGCGGGAGTTGAGAGTTGGGGATGTTTGAAAAGAGCGGGAGCTGAGAGTCACAGAGGTTTGAAAAGAGCGGGAGCTGAGAGTCGCGGAGGTTTGAAAAGAGCGGGAGCTGAGAGTTGCTGAGGTTTGAAAAGTGCGGGAGCTGAGAGTCGCGGAGGTTTGAACAGAGCGGGAGCTGAGAGTCGCGGAGGTTTGAAAAGAGCGGGAGCTGAGAGTCGCGGAGGTTTGAAAAGTGCGGGAGATGAGAGTTGCTGAGGTTTGAAAAGTGCGGGAGCTGAGAGTCGCGGAGGTTTGAACAGAGCGGGAGCTGAGAGTCGCGGAGGTTTGAAAAGAGCGGGACCTGAGAGTCGCGGAGGTTTGAAAAGAGCGGGAGCTGAGAGTCGCGGAGGTTCGAAAAGAGCGGGAGCTGAGAGTCCCGGAGGTTTGAACAGAGCGGGAGCTGTGAGTCGCAGAGGTTTGAAAAGAGCGGGAGCTGAGAGTCACGGAGGTTTGAAAAGAGCGGGAGCTGAGAGTCGCGGAGGTTTGAACAGAGCGGGAGCTGAGAGTCGCAGAGGTTTGAAAAGAGTGGGAGCTGAGAGTTGCGGATGTTTGAAAAGAGCGGGAGCTGAGAGTCACAGAGGTTTGAAAACAGCGTGAGCTGAGAGTCGCGGAGGTTTGAAAAGAGCGGGAGCTGAGAGTCGCGGAGGTTTGAACAGAGCGGGAGCTGAGAGTCGCGGAATTTCGAAAAGAGCGGGAGCTGAGAGTCACGGAGGTTTGAACAGAGCGGGAGCTGAGAGTCGCGGAGGTTTGAAAAGAGCGGGACCTGAGAGTCGCGGAGGTTCGAAAAGAACGGGAACTGATAGTCGCGGAGGTTTGAAAAGAGCAGGAGCTGAGAGTCGCGGAGGTTTGAAAACAGTGGGAGCTGAGAGTCGCGGAGGTGTGAAAAGAACGGAAACTGAGAGTCGCGGAGGTTTTAAAAGAGCAGGAGCTGAGAGTCGCGGAGGTTTGAAAAGAGCGGGAGCTGAGAGTCGCGGTGGTGTGAAAAGAGCGGGAGCTGAGAGTCGCGGAGGTTTGAAAAGAACGGGAACTGAGAGACGCGGAGGTTCGAAAAGAGCGGGAGCTGAGAGTCGCGGAGGTTTGAACAGAGCGGGAGCTGAGAGTCGCGGAGGTTTGAAAAGAGCGGGAGCTGAGAGTCGCGGAGGTTTGAAAAGAGCGGGAGCTGAGAGTCGCGGAGATTTGAACAGAGCGGGAGCTGAGAGTCGCGGAGGTTTGAAAAGAGCAGGAGCTGAGAGTCGCGGAGGTTTGAAAAGAGCGGGAGCTGAGAGTCGCGGAGATATGAAAAGAGCGGGAACTGAGAGTCGCGGAGGTTTGAAAAGAGCGGGACCCGAGATTGCCGGTGGTTTGAAAAGAGCGGGAGCTGAGAGTCGCGGAGGTTTGAAAAGAGCTGGAGCTGAGAGTCGCGGAGGTTTGAAAAGAGCGGGAGCTGAGAGTCGCGGAGGTTTGAAAAGAGCGGGTCCTGAAAGTCGCGGAGGTTTGAAAAGAGCGGGAGCTGAGAGTTGCGGAGGTTTAAAAAGAGTGGGAGCTGAGAGTCGCGGAGGTTTGAAAAGAGCGGGACCTGAGAGTCGCAGAGGTTTGAAAAGAGCGGGACATGAGAGTCGGGGAGGTTTGAACAGAGCGGGAGCTGAGAGTCGCGGATGTTTGAAAAGAGCGGGAGCTGAGAGTCGCGGAGGTTTGAAAAGAGCGGGAGCTGAGAGTCGCAGAGATTTGAAAAGAGCGGGAGCTGAGAGTCTCGGAGGTTTGAAAAGAGAGGGAGCTGACAGTCGCAGAGGTTTGAAAAGAGCGGGAGCTGAGAGTCGCGGAGGTTTGAAAAGAGCGGGAGCTGAGAGTCGCGGAGGTTTGAAAAGAGCGGGAGGTGAGAGTCGCAGAGATTTGAAAAGAGCGGGAGCTGAGAGTCGCGGAGGTTTGAAAAGAGCGGGAGCTGAGAGTCGCGGAGGTTTGAAAAGAGCGGGAGCTGAGAGTCGCGGAGATTTGAAAAGAGCGGGAGCTGAGAGTCGCGGAGATTTGAAAAGAGCGGGACCTGTGAGTCGCGGAGGTTTGAAAAGAGCGGGAGCTGAGAGTTGCGGATGTTTGAAAAGAGCGGGAGCTGAGAGTCACAGAGGTTTGAAAAGAGCGGGAGATGAGAGTCGCGGAGGTTTGAAAAGAACGGGAGCTGAGAGTCGCGGAGGTTTGAAAAGAGCGGGAGCTGAGAGTCGCGGAGGTTTGAAAACAGCGGGAGCTGAGAGTCGCAGATGTTTGAAAAGAGTGGGAGCTGAGAGTCGCGGAGGTTCGAAAAGAGCGGGAGCTGAGAGTCCCGGAGGTTTGAACAGAGCGGGACCTGAGAGTCACGGAGGTTTGAAAAGAGCGGGAGCTGAGAGTTGCGGATGTTTGAAAAGAGCGGGAGCTGAGAGTCACAGAGGTTTGAAAAGAGCGGGAGCTGAGAGTCGCGGAGGTTTGAAAAGAGCGGGAGCTGAGAGTTGCTGAGGTTTGAAAAGTGCGGGAGCTGAGAGTCGCGGAGGTTTGAACAGAGCGGGAGCTGAGAGTCGCGGAGGTTTGAAAAGAGCGGGACCTGAGAGTCACGGAGGTTTGAAAAGAGCGGGAGCTGAGAGTCGCGGAGGTTCGAAAAGAGCGGGAGCTGAGTGTCCCGGAGGTTTGAACAGAGCGGGAGCTGAGAGTCGCAGAGGTTTGAAAAGAGCGGGAGCTGAGAGTCACGGAGGTTTGAAAAGAGCGGGAGCTGAGAGTCGCGGAGGTTTAAAAACAGCGTGAGCTGAGAGTCGCGGAGGTTTGAAAAGAGCGGGAGCTGAGAGTCGCGGAGGTTTGAAAAGAGCGGGAGCTGAGAGTCGCGGAGGTTTGAACAGAGCGGGAGCTGAGAGTCGCGGAATTTCGAAAAGAGCGGGAGCTGAGAGTCACGGAGGTTTGAACAGAGCGGGAGCTGAGAGTCGCGGAGGTTTGAAAAGAGCGGGACCTGAGAGTGGCGGAGGTTCGAAAAGAACGGGAACTGATAGTCGCGGAGGTTTGAAAAGAGCAGGAGCTGAGAGTCGCGGAGGTTTGAAAACAGTGGGAGCTGAGAGTCGCGGAGGTGTGAAAAGAACGGGAACTGAGAGTCGCGGAGGTTTGAAAAGAGCAGCAGCTGAGAGTCGCGGAGGTTTGAAAAGAGCGGGAGCTGAGAGTCGCGAAGGTTTGAAAAGAGCTGGAGCTGAGAGTCGCGGAGGTTTGAATAGAGCGGGAGCTGAGAGTCGCGGAGGTTTGAAAAGAGCGGGAGCTGAGAGTCGCGGAGATTTGAAAAGAGCGGGAGGTGAGAGTCGCGGAGGTTTGAAAAGTGCGGGAGTGAGAGTCGCGGTGGTTTGAAAAGAGCGGGACCTGAAAGTCGCGGAGGTTTGAAAAGAGCGGGAGCTGAGTGTCGCGGATGTTTAAAAAGAGCGGGAGCTGAGTGTCGCGGAGGTTTGAAAAGAGCGGGACCTGAGAGTCGCAGAGGTTTGAAAAGAGCGGGTCCTGAGAGTCGGGGAGGTTTGAAAAGAGCGGGAGCTGAGAGTCGCGGATGTTTGAAAAGAGCGGGAGCTGAGAGTCGCGGATGTTTGAAGAGAGCGGGAGCTGAGAGTTGCGGAGGTTTGAAAAGAGCGGGAGCTGAGAGTCGCGGAGGTTTGAAAAGAGCGGGAGCTGAGAGTCGCGGAGGTTTGAAAAGAGCGGGAGCTGAGAGTCGCAGAGATTTGAAAAGAGCGGGAGCTGAGAGTCGCGGAGGTTTGAAATGAGCGGGACCTGAGAGTCGCGGAGATTTGAAAAGAGCGGGACCCGAGATTGCCGGTGGTTTGAAAAGAGCAGGAGCTGAGATTCGCGGAGGTTTGAAAAGAGCGGGACCTGAGAGTCGCGGAGGTTTGAAATGTGCGGATGCTGAGAGTCGCGGAGGTTTGAAAAGAGCGGGACCTGAGAGTAGCGGAGATTTGAAAAGAGCGGGACCCGAGATTGCCGGTGGTTTGAAAAGAGCAGGAGCTGAGAATCGCGGAGGTTTGAAAAGAGCGGGACCTGAGAGTCGCGGAGGTTTGAAAAGAGCGGGAGCTGAGAGTCGCAGAGGTTTGAAAAGAGCGGGAGCTGAGAGTCGCGGAGGTTTGAAAAGAGCGGGACCTGAGAGTCCCGGAGGTTTGAAAAGAGCGGGAGCTGAGAGTCGTGGATGTTTGAAAAGAGCGGGAGCTGAGAGTAGAGGAGGTTTGATAACAGCGGGAGCTGTGAGTCTCGAAGGTTTGAAAAGAGCGGGAGCTGAGAGTCGCGGAGGTTTGAAAAGCGCGGGAGCTGAGAGTCGCGGAGGTTTGAAAAGTGCGGGAGCTGAGAGTCACGGAGGTTTGAAAAGCGCGGGAGCTGAGAGTCGCGGAGGTTTGAAAAGAGCGGGAGCTGGGAGTCGCGGAGGTTTGAAAAGAGCGGGAGCTGAGAGTCGCGGAGGTTTGAAAATCGCGGGAGCTGAGAGTCGCGGAGGTTTGAAAAGAGCGGGAGCTGAGAGTCGCGGAGGTTTGAACAGAGCGGGAGCTGAGAGTTGCGGATGTTTGAAAAGAGCGGAGGCTGAGAGTCGCGGAGGTTTGAAAAGTGCGGGACCTGAGAGTCACATAGGTTTGAACAGAGCGGGAGCTGAGAGTCGCGGAGGTTTGAAAAGAGCGGGACCTGAGAGTCGCGGAGGTTTGAAAAGAGCGGGACCTGAGAGTCGCGGAGGTTTGAAAAGAGCGGGAGCTGAGAGTCGCGGTTTGAACAGAGCGGGACCTGAGAGTCGCGGAGGTTTGAAAAGAGCGGGACCTGAGAGTCGCGGAGGTTTGAAAAGAGCGGGAGCTGAGAGTCGCGGAGGTTTGAACAGAGCGGGAGCTGAGAGTCACGGAGGTTTGAACAGAGCGGGAGCTGAGAGTCGCGGAGGTTTGAAAAGAGCGGGAGCTGAGAGTCACGGAGGTTTGAAAAGAGCGGGAGCTGAGAGTCGCAGAGGTTTGAAAAGAGCGGGAGCTGAGAGTCGCGGAGGTTTGAACAGAGCGGGACCTGAGAGTCGCGGAGGTTTGAAAAGAGCGGGAGCTGAGAGTCGCGGAGGTTTGAACAGAGCGGGAGCTGAGAGTCACGGAGGTTTGAACAGAGCGGGAGCTGAGAGTCGCGGAGGTTTGAAAAGAGCGGGAGCTGAGAGTCACGGAGGTTTGAACACAGCGGGAGCTGAGAGTCACGGAGGTTTGAACAGAGCGGGAGCTGAGACTCGCGGAGGTTTGAACAGAGCGGGAGCTGAGAGTCGCGGAGGTTTGAAAAGAGCTGGAGCTGAGAGTCACGGATGTTTGAACAGAGCGGGAGCTGAGAGTCGCGGAGGTTTGAACACAGCGGGAGCTGAGAGTCGCGGAGGTTTGAACATAGCGGGAGCTGAGAGTTGCGGAGGTTTGAACAGAGCGGGAGCTAAGAGTCGCGGAGGTTCGAAAAAAGCGGGAGCTGAGAGTCACGGAGGTTTGAACAGAGCGCGAGCGGAGAGTCGCGTAGGTTTTAACAGAGCGCGAGCTGAGAGTCACGGAGGTTTGAAAAGCGCGGGAGCTGAGAGTCGCGGAGGTTTGAAAAGAGCGGGAGCTGGGAGTCGCGGAGGTTTGAAAAGAGCGGGAGCTGAGAGTCGCGGAGGTTTGAAAAGCGCGGGAGCTGAGAGTCGCGGAGGTTTGAAAAGAGCGGGAGCTGAGAGTCGCGGAGGTTTGAACAGAGCGGGAGCTGAGAGTTGCGGATGTTTGAAAAGAGCGGAGGCTGAGAGTCGCGGAGGTTTGAAAAGTGCGGGACCTGAGAGTCACATAGGTTTGAACAGAGCGGGAGCTGAGAGTCGCGGAGGTTTGAAAAGAGCGGGACCTGAGAGTCGCGGAGGTTTGAAAAGAGCGGGACCTGAGAGTCGCGGAGGTTTGAAAAGAGCTGGAGCTGAGAGTCGCGGTTTGAACAGAGCGGGACCTGAGAGTCGCGGAGGTTTGAAAAGAGCGGGACCTGAGAGTCGCGGAGGTTTGAAAAGAGCGGGAGCTGAGAGTCGCGGAGGTTTGAACAGAGCGGGAGCTGAGAGTCACGGAGGTTTGAACAGAGCGGGAGCTGAGAGTCGCGGAGGTTTGAAAAGAGCGGGAGCTGAGAGTCACGGAGGTTTGAAAAGAGCGGGAGCTGAGAGTCGCAGAGGTTTGAAAAGAGCGGGAGCTGAGAGTCGCGGAGGTTTGAACAGAGCGGGACCTGAGAGTCGCGGAGGTTTGAAAAGAGCGGGAGCTGAGAGTCGCGGAGGTTTGAACAGAGCGGGAGCTGAGAGTCACGGAGGTTTGAACAGAGCGGGAGCTGAGAGTCGCGGAGGTTTGAAAAGAGCGGGAGCTGAGAGTCACGGAGGTTTGAACACAGCGGGAGCTGAGAGTCACGGAGGTTTGAACAGAGCGGGAGCAGAGAGTCGCGGAGGTTTGAACAGAGCGGGAGCTGAGAGTCGCGGAGGTTTGAAAAGAGCTGGAGCTGAGAGTCACGGATGTTTGAACAGAGCGGGAGCTGAGAGTCGCGGAGGTTTGAACACAGCGGGAGCTGAGAGTCGCGTAGGTTTGAACATAGCGGGAGCTGAGAGTTGCGGAGGTTTGAACAGAGCGGGAGCTAAGAGTCGCGGAGGTTCGAAAAGAGCGGGAGCTGAGAGTCACGGAGGTTTGAACAGAGCGCGAGCTGAGAGTCGCGTAGGTTTTAACAGAGCGCGAGCTGAGAGTCACGGAGGTTTGAAAAGAGCGGGAGCTGAGAGTCGCGGAGGTTTGAACAGAGCGGGAGCTGAGAGTCACGGAGGTTTGAACAGAGCGGGAGCTGAGAGTCGCGGAGGTTTGAAAAGAGCGGGAGCTGAGAGTCACGGAGGTTTGAACAGAGCGGGAGCTGAGAGTCACGGAGGTTTGAACAGAGCGGGAGCTGAGAGTCACGGAGGTTTGAACAGAGCGGGAGCTGAGAGTCGCGGAGGTTTGAAAAGAGCGGGAGCTGAGAGTCACGGATGTTTGAACAGAGCGGGAGCTGAGAGTCGCGGAGGTTTGAACACAGCGGGAGCTGAGAGTCGCGGAGGTTTGAACACAGCGGGAGCTGAGAGTTGCGGAGGTTTGAACAGAGCGGGAGCTAAGAGTCGCGGAGGTTCGAAAAGAGCGGGAGCTGAGAGTCACGGAGGTTTGAACAGAGCGCGAGCTGAGAGTCGCGTAGGTTTTAACAAGCGCGAGCTGAGAGTCACGGAGGTTTGAACAGAGCGGGAGCTGAGAGTCGCGGAGGTTTGAACAGAGCGGGAGCTGAGAGTCACGGAGGTTTGAACAGAGCGGGAGCTGAGAGTTGCGGAGGTTTGAACAGAGCGGGAGCTGAGAGTCACGGAGGTTTGAACAGAGCGGGACCTGAGAGTTGCGGAGGTTTGAACAGAGCGGGAGCTGAGAGTTGCGGAGGTTTGAACAGAGCGGGAGCTGAGAGTCGCGGAGGTTTGAACAGAGCGGGAGCTGAGAGTCGCGGAGGTTTGAACACAGCGGGAGCTGAGAGTCGCGGAGGTTTGAACAGAGCGGGAGCTGAGAGTCGCGGAGGTTTGAACACAGCGGGAGCTGAGAGTCGCGGAGGTTTGAACACAGCGGGAGCTGAGAGTCGCGGAGGTTTGAACAGAGCGGGAGCTGAGAGTCGCGGAGGTTTGAACAGAGTGGGAGCTGAGAGTTGCGGAGGTTTGAACACAGCGGGAGCTGAGAGTCGCGGAGGTTTGAACACAGCGGGAGCTGAGAGTCGCGGAGGTTTGAACAGAGCGGGAGCTGAGAGTCGCGGAGGTTTGAACAGAGCGGGAGCTGAGAGTCGCGGAGGTTTGAACAGAGCGGGAGCTGAGAGTCGCGGAGGTTTGAACAGAGCGGGAGCTGAGAGTCGCGGAGGTTTGAATAGAGCGGGAGCTGAGAGTTGCGGAGGTTTGAACAGAGCGGGAGCTGAGAGTCGCGGAGGTTTGAACACAGCGGGAGCTGAGAGTCGCGGAGGTTTGAACACAGCGGGAGCTGAGAGTCGCGGAGGTTTGAACAGAGCGGGAGCTGAGAGTCGCGGAGGTTTGAACAGAGTGGGAGCTGAGAGTTGCGGAGGTTTGAACACAGCGGGAGCTGAGAGTCGCGGAGGTTTGAACACAGCGGGAGCTGAGAGTCGCGGAGGTTTGAACAGAGCGGGAGCTGAGAGTCGCGGAGGTTTGAACAGAGCGGGAGCTGAGAGTCGCGGAGGTTTGAACAGAGCGGGAGCTGAGAGTCGCGGAGGTTTGAACAGAGCGGGAGCTGAGAGTCGCGGAGGTTTGAATAGAGCGGGAGCTGAGAGTTGCGGAGGTTTGAACAGAGCGGGAGCTGAGAGTCGCGGAGGTTTGAATAGAGCGGGAGCTGAGAGTCGCGGAGGTTTGAACACAGCGGGAGCTGAGAGTCGCGGAGGTTTGAACAGAGAGGGAGCTGAGAGTCGCGGAGGTTTGAACAGAGCGGGAGCTGAGAGTCGCGGAGGTTTGACGAGAGCGGGAGCTGAGAGTCGCGGAGGTTTGAAAAGAGCGGGAGCTGAGAGTCGCGGAGGTTTGAACACAGCGGGACCTGAGAGTCACGGAGGTTTGAACAGAGCGGGAGCTGAGAGTCGCGGAGGTTTGAACAGAGCGGGAGCTGAGAGTTGCGGAGGTTTGAACAGAGCGGGAGCTGAGAGTCGCGGAGGTTTGAATAGAGCGGGAGCTGAGAGTCGCGGAGGTTTGAACACAGCGGGAGCTGAGAGTCGCGGAGGTTTGAACAGAGCGGGAGCTGAGAGTCGCGGAGGTTTGAACAGAGCGGGAGCTGAGAGTCGCGGAGATTTGAAAAGAGCGGGAGCTAAGAGTCGCGGAGGTTTGAACACAGCGGGAGCTGAGAGTCACGGATGTTTGAACAGAGCGGGAGCTGAGAGTCGCGGAGGTTTGAACAGAGCGGGAGCTGAGAGTCGCGGAGGTTTGAATAGAGCGGGAGCTGAGAGTCGCGGAGGTTTGAACAGAGCGGGAGCTGAGAGTCGCGGAGGTTTGAACAGAGCGGGAGCTGAGAGTCGCGGAGGTTTGAACAGAGCGGGAGCTGAGAGTCGCGGAGGTTTGAATAGAGCGGGAGCTGAGAGTCGCGGAGGTTTGAACACAGCGGGAGCTGAGAGTCACGGAGGTTTGAACACAGCGGGAGCTGAGAGTCGCGGAGGTTTGAACAGAGCGCGAGCTGTGAGTCGCGGAGGTTTGAACACAGCGGGAGCTGAGAGTCACGGAGGTTTGAACACAGCGGGAGCTGAGAGTCGCGGAGGTTTGAACACAGCGGGAGCTGAGAGTTGCGGAGGTTTGAACAGAGCGGGAGCTGAGAGTCACGGAGGTTTGAACAGAGCGGGAGCTGTGAGTCGCGGAGGTTTGAACACAGCGGGAGCTGAGAGTCACGGAGGTTTGAACAGAGCGGGAGCTGAGAGTCGCGGAGGTTTGAACACAGCGGGAGCTGAGAGTCACGGAGGTTTGAACAGAGCGGGAGCTGAGAGTCGCGGAGGTTTGAACACAGCGGGAGCTGAGAGTCGCGGAGGTTTGAACAGAGCGCGAGCTGAGAGTCGCGGAGGTTTGAACAGAGCGCGAGCTGTGAGTCGCGGAGGTTTGAACACAGCGGGAGCTGAGAGTCACGGAGGTTTGAACACAGCGGGAGTTGAGAGTCGCGGAGGTTTGAACAGAGCGCGAGGTGAGAGTCGCGGAGGTTTGAACAGAGCGCGAGCTGTGAGTCGCGGAGGTTTGAACACAGCGGGAGCTGAGAGTCACGGAGGTTTGAACAGAGCGGGAGCTGAGAGTCACGGAGGTTTGAACAGAGCGGGAGCTGAGAGTCGCGGAGGTTTGAACAGAGCGCGAGCTGTGAGTCGCGGAGGTTTGAACACAGCGGGAGCTGAGAGTCGCGGAGGTTTGAACAGAGCGGGAGCTGAGAGTCACGGAGGTTTGAACACAGCGGGAGCTGAGAGTCGCGGAGGTTTGAACAGAGCGGGAGCTGAGAGTCACGGAGGTTTGAACAGAGCGGGAGCTGAGAGTCACGGAGGTTTGAACAGAGCGGGAGCTGAGAGTCACGGAGGTTTGAACAGAGCGCGAGCTGTGAGTCGCGGAGGTTTGAACAGAGCGCGAGCTGTGAGTCGCGGAGGTTTGAACAGAGCGCGAGCTGTGAGTCGCGGAGGTTTGAACACAGCGGGAGCTGAGAGTCGCGGAGGTTTGAACAGAGCGGGAGCTGAGAGTCACGGAGGTTTGAACACAGCGGGAGCTGAGAGTCGCGGAGGTTTGAACAGAGCGGGAGCTGAGAGTCACGGAGGTTTGAACAGAGCGGGAGCTGAGAGTCACGGAGGTTTGAACACAGCGGGAGCTGAGAGTCGCGGAGGTTTGAACAGAGCGGGAGCTGAGAGTCACGGAGGTTTGAAAAGAGCGGGAGCTGAGAGGGACATCTCTGGACACCAGGCTGAAATTAAAAAACAATGCAGTAGTGACATCACAGCAAAACAATAAGTTAATTGGCTGGTGTTATCGTGCGGGGCGCAGAGGTTGCTGAGTGAGTGCTTGCTGAGAAGGGGAGTGAATAACAGGTTAGCTCTTTCTTTTTCTTTTTTTATCGAGGGGGATGGCAGGGAAGGTAGTGCAGTGTTCCTCCTGCAGAATGTTTGAGGTGAGGGACGTCGACAGTGTCCCTGCAGATTTCACCTGTGGGAAGTGCACCCATCTCCAGCTCCTCAAAAACCGCGTTAGGGAACTGGAGCTGGAGCTGGATGAACTTCCGAACATTCGGGAAGCAGAGGTGGTCATAGATAGAAGCTTCAGGGATGTAGTTACTCCGAAGTCTGTGGCACAGAGTCTGTCCCTGTTGCTCAGATGGGAAGGGGGGAGAGGAGTAGAGCATTAGTCATTGGAGGCTCCATAGTTAGGGGAATAGATATGAGATACTGTGGGAAGGTGAGAGACTCGTAGCTGGTGTGTTGCCTCCCAGGTGCCAGGGTGCGAGATGTCTCGGATCGTGTTTTCGGGATCCTTAAGGGGGAGGGGGAGCAGCCCCAAGTCATGGTCCACATAGGTACCAACGACATAGGTAGGAAAAGGGATAGGGATGTAAGGCAGGAATTCAGGGAGCTAGGGAGGAAACTTAGATCTAGGACAAACAGAGTTATTATCTCTGGGTTGTTACCCGTGCCACGTTATAGCGAGACGAGGAATAGGGAGAGAGAGGAGATGAACACGTGGCTACAGGGATGGTGCAGGAGGGAGGTTTTCAGATTTCTGGATAATTGGGGCTCATTCTGGGGTCGGTGGGAACTCTACAAATGGGATGGTCTACACCTGGACCAGAGGGGTACCAATATCTTTGGGGGGAAATTTGCTAATGCTCTTTGGGAGGGTTTAATCTAGTTCAGCAGGGGCTTGGGAACCTGAATTGGAACTCCAGTATACAGGAGGTTGAGAGTAGTGAGGTCATGAGTAAGGTTTCAAAGTTGCAGGAGTGTACCGGCAGGCAGGAAGAAGGTTTAAAGTGTGTCTTCTTCAAGGCCTTGAGCGTCCGGAATGGGTGGGTGAACTTGCAGCATGGGTTGGTACCTGGCACATCGATGTTGTGGCCCTTTCGGAGACATGGATAGAGTAGGGACAGGAATGGTTGTTGCAGGTGCTGGGGTTTAGATATTTCAGTAAGCTCAGGGGACTGTTGACCATGAGCTGCAGGGGTTACACAGAGGACAGCCTGGCCACACAGAGATGGGAATGTTGACCAGGAGCTGCAGGGGGCATACAGAGCACATCCTGGCCACACAGAGATGGGAATGTTGACCAGGAGATGCAGGGGTGTGACAGAGCACATCCTGGCCACACAGAGATGGGAATGTTGACCAGGAGCTGCAGAGGTATACAGAGCACATGCTGGACACACACACAGATGGGAAAGTTGACCAGGAGCTGCAGGGGATATACAGAGCACATCCTGGCCACACAGAGATGGGAATGTTGACCAGGAGCTGCAGGAATTATACAGAGCACACCCTGGTCACACACACAGATGGGAATGTGGACCAGGAGCTGCAGGGGTTATACAGAGCACACCCTGGCCACACACTGATGGGAATGTTGACCAGGAGCTGCAGGGATTATACAGAGCACACCCTGGCACACAGAAATGGGAATATTGACCAGGAGCTGCAGGGGTTATACAGAGCACACACTGGCCACACAGAGATGGGAATGTTGACCAGGAGCTGCAGGAGTTATACAGAGCACATCCTGGCCACACAGAGATGGAAATGTTGACCAGGAGCTGCAGGGGTTATACAGAGCACACCCTGGCCACACAGAGATGGGAATGTTGACCAGGAGCTGCAGGGGTTATACAGAGCACATCCTGGCCACACAGTGATGGGAATGTTGACCAGGAGCTGCAGGGGTTATACAGAGCACATCCTGGCCACACAGAGATGGGAATGTTGACCAGGAGATGCACGGGTGTGACAGAGCACATCCTGGCCACACAGAGATGGGAATGTTGACCAGGAGCTGCAGGAGTTATACAGAGCACACCCTGGCCACACAGAGATGGGAATGTTGACCAGGAGCTGCAGGGGTTATACAGAGCACACCCTGGCCACACAGAGATGGGAATATTGACCAGGAGCTGCAGGGGTTATACAGAGCACATCCTGGCCACACAGAGATGGGAATGTTGACCAGGAGATGCAGGGGTGTGACAGAGCACATCCTGGCCACACAGAGATGGGAATGTTGACCAGGAGCTGCAGAGGTATACAGAGCACATGCTGGACACACACACAGATGGGAAAGTTGACCAGGAGCTGCAGGGGATATACAGAGCACATCCTGGCCACACAGAGATGGGAATGTTGACCAGGAGCTGCAAGAATTATACAGAGCACACCCTGGTCACACACACAGATGGGAATGTGGACCAGGAGCTGCAGGGGTTATACAGAGCACACCCTGGCCACACACTGATGGGAATGTTGACCAGGAGCTGCAGGGATTATACAGAGCACACCCTGGCACACAGAAATGGGAATATTGACCAGGAGCTGCAGGGGTTATACAGAGCACACACTGGCCACACAGAGATGGGAATGTTGACCAGGAGCTGCAGGAGTTATACAGAGCACATCCTGGCCACACAGAGATGGGAATGTTGACCAGGAGCTGCAGGGGTTATACAGAGCACACCCTGGCCACACAGAGATGGGAATGTTGACCAGGAGCTGCAGGGGTTATACAGAGCACACCCTGGCCACACAGAGATGGGAATGTTGACCAGGAGCTGCAGGGGTTATACAGAGCACACCCTGGCCACACAGAGATGGGAATGTTGACCAGGAGCTGCAGGAGTTATACAGAGCACATCCTGGCCACACACAGAGATGGGAATGTTAACCAGGAGCTGCAGGGGTTATACAGAGCACATCCTGGCCACACACAGAGATGGGAATGTTGACCAGGAGCTGCTGGGGTTATACAGTGCACATCCTGGCCACAGAGAGTTGGGAATGTTGACCAGGAGCTGCAGGGGTTATACAGAGCGCACTCTGGCCACACAGAGATGGGAATGTTGGCCAGGAGCTGCAGGGGTTAAACAGAGCACACCCTGGCCACACAGAGATGGGAATGTTGACCAGGAGCTGCTGGGGTTATACAGAGCACACCCTGGATACACTGAGATGGGAATGTTGACCAGGAGCTGCTGGGGTTATACAGAGCACACCCTGGCCACACAGATATGGGAATGTTGACCAGGAGCTGCTGGGGTTATACAGAGCACACCCTCGACATACAGACATGGGAATGTCGACCAGGAGCTGCAGGAGTTATACTGAGCACACCCTGGCCACAAAGAGATGGGAATGTTGTCCAGGAGCTGCAGGAGTTATACAGAGCACACACTGGCCACACAGAGATGGGAATGTTGACCAGGAGCTGCAGGAGTTATGCAGAGCACACCCTGACCACACACAGAGATGGGAATGTTGACCAGGAGCTGCAGGGGTTATACAGAGCGCAACCTGACCACACACAGAGATGGGAATGTTGACCAGGAGCTGCAGGAGTTATACAGAGCACACCCTGGCCACACAGAGATGGGAATGTTGACCAGGAGCTGCAGGGGTTATACAGAGCACACCCTGGCCACACAGAGATGGGAATGTTCACCAGGAGCTGCAGGGGGTATACAGAGCACACCCTGGGCACACAGAGATGGGAATGTTGACCAGGAGCTGCAGGGGTTATACAGAGCACACCCTGGCCACACAGAGATGGGAATGTTGACCAGGAAATGCAGGGGTTAGACAGAGCACATCCTGGCCACACAGAGATGGGAATGTTGACCAGGAGCTGCTGGGGTTATACAGAGCACTCTGGCCACACAGAGATGGAAATGTTGACCAGGTGCTGCTGGGGTTATACAGAGCACATCCTGGCCACACAGAGATGGGAATGTTGACCAGGAGCTGCAGGGGTTATACAGAGCACACCCTGGACACACACAGAGATGGGAATGTTGACCAGGAGCTGCAGGGGTTATACAGAGCACACCCTGGCCACACACAGATGGGAATGTTGACCAGGAGCTGCAGGGATTATACAGAGCATACCCGGCGCACACACAGATGGGAATGTTGACCAGGAGCTGCAGGGGTTATACAGAGCACACCCTGGCCACCCAGAGATGGGAATGTTGACCAGGAGCTGCAGGGGTTATACAGAGCACGCCCTGGCCACACAGAGATGGGAATGTTGACCAGGAGCTGCAGGGGTTATACAGAGCACACCCTGGCCACACACAGATGGGAATGTTGACCAGGAGCTGCAGGGGTTTTACAGAGCACATCCTGGCCACACACAGAGATGGGAATGTTGACCAGGAGCTGCAGGGGTTATACAGAGCACACCCTGGCCACACAGAGATGGGAATGTTGACCAGGAGCTGCAGGGGTTATACAGAGCACACCCTGGCCACACAGAGATGGGAATGTTGACCAGGAGCTGCAGGGGTTATACAGAGCACACCCTGGCCACACAGAGATGGGAATGTTGACCAGGAGCTGCAGGAGTTATACAGAGCACATCCTGGCCACACACAGAGATGGGAATGTTAACCAGGAGCTGCAGGGGTTATACAGAGCACATCCTGGCCACACACAGAGATGGGAATGTTGACCAGGAGCTGCTGGGGTTATACAGTGCACATCCTGGCCACAGAGACTTGGGAATGTTGACCAGGAGCTGCAGGGGTTATACAGAGCGCACTCTGGCCACACAGAGATGGGAATGTTGACCAGGAGCTGCAGGGGTTAAACAGAGCACACCCTGGCCACACAGAGATGGGAATGTTGACCAGGAGCTGCTGGGGTTATACAGAGCACACCCTGGATACACTGAGATGGGAATGTTGACCAGGAGCTGCTGGGGTTATACAGAGCACACCCTGGCCACACAGATATGGGAATGTTGACCAGGAGCTGCTGGGGTTATACAGAGCACACCCTCGACATACAGACATGGGAATGTCGACCAGGAGCTGCAGGAGTTATACTGAGCACACCCTGGCCACAAAGAGATGGGAATGTTGTCCAGGAGCTGCAGGAGTTATACAGAGCACACACTGGCCACACAGAGATGGGAATGTTGACCAGGAGCTGCAGGAGTTATGCAGAGCACACCCTGACCACACACAGAGATGGGAATGTTGACCAGGAGCTGCAGGGGTTATACAGAGCGCAACCTGACCACACACAGAGATGGGAATGTTGACCAGGAGCTGCAGGAGTTATACAGAGCACACCCTGGCCACACAGAGATGGGAATGTTTACCAGGAGCTGCAGGGGTTATACAGAGCACACCATGCCCACACAGAGATGGGAATGTTGACCAGGAGCTGCAGGGGGTATACAGAGCCTACCCTGGGCACACAGAGATGGGAATGTTGACCAGGAGCTGCAGGGGTTATACAGAGCACACCCTGGCCACACAGAGATGGGAATGTTGACCAGGAGATGCAGGGGTTAGACAGAGCACATCCTGGCCACACAGAGATGGGAATGTTGACCAGGAGCTGCTGGGGTTATACAGAGCACACTCTGGCCACACAGAGATGGAAATGTTGACCAGGTGCTGCTGGGGTTATACAGAGCACATCCTGGCCACACAGAGATGGGAATGTTGACCAGGAGCTGCAGGGGTTATACAGAGCACACCCTTGACACACACAGAGATGGGAATGTTGACCAGGAGCTGCAGGGGTTATACAGAGCACACCCTGGCCACACACAGATGGGAATGTTGACCAGGAGCTGCAGGGATTATACAGAGCATACCCGGCGCACACACAGATGGGAATGTTGACCAGGAGCTGCAGGGGTTATACAGAGCACACCCTGGCCACCCAGAGATGGGAATGTTGACCAGGAGCTGCAGGGGTTATACAGAGCACGCCCTGGCCACACAGAGATGGGAATGTTGACCAGGAGCTGCAGGGGTTATACAGAACACACCCTGGCCACACACAGATGGGAATGTTGACCAGGAGCTGCAGGGGTTTTACAGAGCACATCCTGGCCACACACAGAGATGGGAATGTTAACCAGGAGCTGCAGGGGTTATACAGAGCACACCCTGGCCACACAGAGATGGGAATGTTGACCAGGAGCTGCAGGAGTTATACAGAGCACACCCTGGCCACACACAGATGGGGATGTTGACCAGGAGCTGCAGGGGTTTTACAGAGCACATCCTGGCCACACACAGAGATGGGAATGTTAACCAGAAGCTGCAGGGGTTATACAGAGCACACCCTGGCCACACAGAGATGGGAATGTTGACCAGGAGCGGCAGGAGTTATACAGAGCACACCCTGACCACACACAGAGATGGGAATGTTGACCAGGAGCTGCAGGGGTTATACAGAGCACAACCTGACCACACACAGAGATGGCAATGTTGACCAGGAGCCGCAGGAGTATACAGAGCACATCCTGGCCACGCAGAGATGGGAATGTTGACCAGGAGCTGCAGGAGTTATACAGAGCACACCCTGACCACACACAGAGATGGGAATGTTGACCATTAGCTGCAGGAGTATACAGAGCACATCCTGGCCACACAGAGATGGGAATGTTGACCAGGAGCTGCAGGAGTTATACAGAGCACACCCTGGCCACACACAGAGATGGGAATGTTGACCAGGAGCTGCTGGGGTTATACAGTGCACATCCTGGCCACAGAGAGTTGGGAATGTTGACCAGGATCTGCAGGGGTTATACAGAGCGCACTCTGGCCACACAGAGATGGGAATGTTGACCAGGAGCTGCTGGGGTTAAACAGAGCACACTCTGGCCACACAGAGATGGGAAAGTTGACCAGGAGCTGCTGGGGTTATACAGAGCACACCCTGGATACACTGAGATGGGAATGTTGACCAGGAGCTGCTGGGGTTCTACAGAGCACACCCTGGCCACACAGATATGGGAATGTTGACCAGATGCTGCTGGGGTTATACAGAGCACACCCTCGACACACAGACATGGGAATGTCGACCAGGAGCTGCAGGAGTTATACCGAGCACACCCTGGCCACACAGAGATGGGAATGTTTACCAGGAGCTGCAGGGGTTATACAGAGCACACCCTGGCCACACAGAGATGGGAATGTTGACCATGAGCTGCAGGGGTTATACAGAGCAAACCCTGGCCACACAGAGATGGGAATGTTGACCAGGAGCTGCAGGAGTTATACAGAGCACACCCTGCCCACACACAGAGATGGGAATGTTGACCAGTAGCTGCAGGAGTTATACAGAGCACACCCTGCCCACACGCAGAAATGGGAATGTTGACCAGTAGCTGCAGGGGTTATACAGAGCACAACCTGGCCACACAGAGATGGGAATGTTGACCAGGAGCTGCAGGGGTTATACAGAGCGCCACCTGGCCTCACTGAGAAGGACATGTTGACCAGGAGCTGCAGGTGTTATACAGAGCACACCCTGGCCTCACAGAGATGGGAATGTTGACCAGGAAATGCAGGGGTTAGACAGAGCACATCCTGGCCACACAGAGATGCGAATGTTGACTAGACGTTGCAGCGGTTATACAGAGCACACTCTGGCCACACAGAGATGGGAATGTTGACGAGGAGCTGCAGGGGGTATACAGAGCACACCCTGGGCACACAGAGATGGGAATGTTGACCAGGAGCTGCAGGAGTTATACAGAGCGCAACCTGACCACACACAGAGATGGGAATGTTGACCAGGAGCTGCAGGAGTTATACAGAGCACACCCTGGCCACACAGAGATGGGAATGTTGACCAGGAGCTGCAGGGGTTATACAGAGCACACCCTGGCCACACAGAGATGGGAATGTTGACCAGGAGCTGCAGGGGGTATACAGAGCACACCCTGGGCACACAGAGATGGGAATGTTGACCAGGAGCTGCAGGGGTTATACAGAGCACACCCTGGCCACACAGAGATGGGAATGTTGACCAGGAGATGCAGGGGTTAGACAGAGCACATCCTGGCCACACAGAGATGGGAATGTTGACCAGGAGCTGCTGGGGTTATACAGAGCACACTCTGGCCACACAGAGATGGAAATGTTGACCAGGTGCTGCTGGGGTTATACAGAGCACATCCTGGCCACACAGAGATGGGAATGTTGACCAGGAGCTGCAGGGGTTATACAGAGCACACCCTCGACACACACAGAGATGGGAATGTTGACCAGGAGCTGCAGGGGTTATACAGAGCACACCCTGGCCACACACAGATGGGAATGTTGACCAGGAGCTGCAGGGATTATACAAAGCATACCCTGCGCACACACAGATGGGAATGTTGACCAGGAGCTGCAGGGGTTATACAGAGCACACCCTGGCCACCAAGAGATGGGAATGTTGACCAGGAGCTGCAGGGGTTATACAGAGCACGCCCTGGCCACACAGAGATGGGAATGTTGACCAGGAGCTGCAGGGGTTATACAGAGCACACCCTGGCCACACACAGATGGGAATGTTGACCAGGAGCTGCAGGGGTTTTACAGAGCACATCCTGGCCACACACAGAGATGGGAATGTTAACCAGGAGCTTCAGGGGTTATACAGAGCACACCCTGGCCACACAGAGATGGGAATGTTGACCAGGAGCTGCAGGAGTTATACAGAGCACACCCTGGCCACACACAGATGGGGATGTTGACCAGGAGCTGCAGGGGTTTTACAGAGCACATCCTGCCCACACACAGAGATGGGAATGTTAACCAGAAGGTGCAGGGGTTATACAGAGCACACCCTGGCCACACAGAGATGGGAATGTTGACCAGGAGCTGCAGGAGTTATACAGAGCACATCCTGGCCACACACAGAGATGGGAATGTTGACCAGGAGCTGCAGGGGTTATACAGAGCACAACCTGACCACACACAGAGATGGCAATGTTGACCAGGAGCCGCAGGAGTATACAGAGCACATCCTGGCCACGCAGAGATGGGAATGTTGACCAGGAGCTGCAGGAGTTATACAGAGCACACCCTGACCACACACAGAGATGGGAATGTTGACCAGGAGCTGCAGGAGTATACAGAGCACATCCTGGCCACACAGAGATGGGAATGTTGACCAGGAGCTGCAGGAGTTATACAGAGCACACCCTGGCCACACACAGAGATGGGAATGTTGACCAGGAGCTGCTGGGGTTATACAGTGCACATCCTGGCCACAGAGAGTTGGGAATGTTGACCAGGATCTGCAGGGGTTATACAGAGCGCACTCTGGCCACACAGAGATGGGAATGTTGACCAGGAGCTGCTGGGGTTAAACAGAGCACACTCTGGCCACACAGAGATGGGAAAGTTGACCAGGAGCTGCTGGGGTTATACAGAGCACACCCTGGATACACTGAGATGGGAATGTTGACCAGGAGCTGCTGGGGTTCTACAGAGCACACCCTGGCCACACAGATATGGGAATGTTGACCAGATGCTGCTGGGGTTATACAGAGCACACCCTCGACACACAGACATGGGAATGTCGACCAGGAGCTGCAGGAGTTATACCGAGCACACCCTGGCCACACAGAGATGGGAATGTTTACCAGGAGCTGCAGGGGTTATACAGAGCACACCCTGGCCACACAGAGATGGGAATGTTGACCATGAGCTGCAGGGGTTATACAGAGCAAACCCTGGCCACACAGAGATGGGAATGTTGACCAGGAGCTGCAGGAGTTATACAGAGCACACCCTGCCCACACACAGAGATGGGAATGTTGACCAGTAGCTGCAGGAGTTATACAGAGCACACCCTGCCCACACGCAGAAATGGGAATGTTGACCAGTAGCTGCAGGGGTTATACAGAGCACAACCTGGCCACACAGAGATGGGAATGTTGACCAGGAGCTGCAGGGGTTATACAGAGCGCCACCTGGCCTCACTGAGAAGGACATGTTGACCAGGAGCTGCAGGTGTTATACAGAGCACACCCTGGCCTCACAGAGATGGGAATGTTGACCAGGAAATGCAGGGGTTAGACAGAGCACATCCTGGCCACACAGAGATGCGAATGTTGACTAGACGTTGCAGCGGTTATACAGAGCACACTCTGGCCACACAGAGATGGGAATGTTGACGAGGAGCTGCAGGGGGTATACAGAGCACACCCTGGGCACACAGAGATGGGAATGTTGACCAGGAGCTGCAGGAGTTATACAGAGCACACCGTGGCCACACATAGATGGGAATGTTGACCAGGAGCAGGGGTTATACAGAGCACACCCTGGCTACACAGAGATGGGAATGTCGACCAGGAGATGCAGGGGTTAGACAGAGCACATCCTGGCCACACAGAGATGGGAATGTTGACCAGGAGATGCAGGGGTTAGACAGAGCACATCCTGGCCACACAGAGATGGGAATGTTGACCAGGAGCTGCTGGGGTTATACCGAGCACACTCTGGCCACACAGAGATGGAAATGTTGACCAGGTGCTGCAGGGGTTATACAGAGCACACCCTGGAGACACACAGAGATGGGAATGTTGACCAGGAGCTGCAGGGGTTATACAGAGCACACCCTGGACACACACAGAGATGGGAATGTTGACCAGGAGCTGCAGGGGTTATACAGAGCACACCCTGGCCACACACAGATGGGAATGTTGACCAGGAGCTGCAGGGATTATACAGAGCATACCCTGGCCACACACAGATGGGAATGTTGACCAGGAGCTGCAGGAGTTATACAGAGCACACCCTGGCCACACAGAGATGGGAATGTTGACCAGGAGCTCAAGGGTTATACAGAGCACACCCTGGCCACACACAGATGGGAATGTTGACCAGGAGATGCAGGGGTTTTACAGAGCACATCCTGGCCACACACAGAGATGGGAATGTTAACCAGGAGCTGCAGGGGTTATACAGAGCACCCCCTGGCCACACAGAGATGGGAATGTTGACCAGGAGCTGCAGGAGTTATACAGAGCACACCCTGACCACACACAGAGATGGGAATGTTGACCAGGAGCTGCAGGGGTTATACAGAGCACAACCTGACCACACACAGAGATAGGAATGTTGACCAGGAGCCGCAGGAGTTATACAGAGCACATCCTGGCCACACAGAGATGGGAATGTTGACCAGGAGCTGCAGGAGTTATACAGAGCACACCCTGACCACACACAGAGATAGGAATGTTGACCAGGAGCTGCAGGAGTATACAGAGCACATCCTGGCCACACAGAGATGGGAATGTTGACCAGGAGCTGCAGGAGTTATACAGAGCACACCCTGGCCACACACAGAGATGGGAATGTTGACCAGGAGCTGCTGGGGTTATACAGTGCACATCCTGGCCACAGAGAGTTGGGAGTTGACCAGGATCTGCAGGGGTTATACAGAGCGCACTCTGGCCACACAGAGATGGGAATGGGAATATTCACCAGGAGCTGCTGGGGTTAAACAGAGCACACTCTGGCCACACAGAGATGGGAATGTTGACCAGGAGCTGCTGGGGTTATACAGAGCACACCCTGGATACACTGAGATGGGAATGTTGACCAGGAGCTGCTGGGGTTATACAGAGCACACCCTCGACACAGACATGGGAATGTCGACCAGGAGTTGCAGGAGTTATACTGAGCACACCCTGGTCACACAGAGATGGGAATGTTGACCAGGAGCTGCGGGGGTTATACAGAGCACACCCTGGCCACAGAGAGATGAGAATGTTGACCAGGAGCTGCAGGTGTTATACAGTGCACACACTGGCCACACAGAGATGGGAATGTTGACCAGGAGCTTCTGGGGTTACACAGTGCACACCCTGGACACACAGAGAAGGACATGTTGACCAGGAGCTGCAGGAGTTATACAGAGCACACCCTGGCCACACAGAGATGGGAATGTTGACCAGGAGCTGGGGTTATACAGAGCACATCGTGGCCACACACAGAGATGGAAATGTTAACCAGGAACTGCATGGGTAATACAGAGCACACCCTGGCCACACAGACATGGGCATGTTGACCAGGAGCTGCAGGAGTATACAGAGCAGATCCTGGCCACACACAGAGATGGGAATGTTAACCAGGAGCTGCAGGGGTTATGCAGAGCACACCTTGGCCACACAGAGATGGGAATGTTGACCAGGAGCTGCTGGGGTTATACAGGGCACACCCTGGCCACACAGAGATGGGAATGTTGACCAGGAGCTGCAGGGGTTATACAGAGCACACCTTGGCCACACAGAGATGGGAATGTTGACCAGGAGCTGCAGGAGTTATACAGAGCACACCCTGGCCACACAGAGATGGGAATGTTTACCAGGAGCTGCAGGGATTATACAGAGCACACCCTGGCCACACAGAGATGGGAATGTTGACCATGAGCTACAGGGGTTATACAGAGCAATCCCTGGCCACACAGAGATGGGAATGTTAACCAGGAGCTGCAGGAGTTATACAGAGCACACCCTGCCCACACACAGAAATGGGAATGTTGACCAGTAGCTGCAGGGGTTATACAGAGCACAACCTGGCCCCACAGAGATGGGAATGTTGACCAGGAGCTGCAGGCGTTATACAGAGCATACCCTGGGAACACACAGCTGGGAATGTTGACCAGGAGCTGCAGGGGTTATACAGAGCACACCCTGGCCACACAGAGATGGGAATGTTGACCATGAGCTGCAGGGGTTATACCGAGCACACCCTGGCCACAAAGAGATGGGAATGTTGACCAGGAGCTGCAGGGGTTATACAGAGCACACCCTGGCCACACAGAGATGGGAATGTTGACCAGGAGCTGCAGGAGTTATACAGAGCACCCCCTGACCACACACTGAGATGGGAATTTTGACCAGGAGCTGCAGGAGTTATACAGAGCACACCCTGGCCACACACAGAGATGGGAATGTCGACCAGGAGCTACTGGGTTTATACAGAGCACACCCTGGCCACACAGAGATGGGAATGTTCACCAGGAGCTGCAGGGGTTATACAGAGCACATCCTGGCCACACAGAGATGGGAATGTTGACCAGGAGCTGCAGGGGTGATACAGAGCACACCCTGACCACACACAGAGATGGGAATGTTGACCAGGAGCTGCAGGAGTATACAGAGCACATCTTGGCCACACAGAGATGGGAATGTTGAGCAGGAGCTGCAGGAGTATACAGAGCACATCCTGGCCACACACAGAGATGCGAATGTTGACCAGGAGCTGCTGGGGTTATACAGAGCACACCCTGGCCACACACAGAGATGCGAATGTTGACCAGGAGCTGCTGGGGTTATACAGAGCACACCCTGGCCACACAGAGATGGGAATGCTCACCAGGAGCTGCAGTAGTTCTACAGAACACACCCTGGCCACACACAGAGATGCGAATGTTGACCAGGAGCTGCTGGGGTGATACAGAGCACACCCTGGCCACACAGAGATGGGAATGTTGACCAGGAGCTGCAGGGATTATACAGAGCACACCCTGGCCACACAGAGATGGGAATGTTGACCAGGAGCTGCAGGGGTTATACAGAGCACACCCTGACCACACAGAGATGGGAATGTTGACCAGGAGCTGCAGAGGTTATACAGAGCACACCCTGGCCACACAGAGATGGGAATGCTCACCAGGAGCTGCAGGTGTTATACAGAGCACACACTGGCCACACAGAGATGGGAATGTTGACCAGGAGCTGCTGGGGTTACACAGAGCACACCCTGGCCACACACAGAGATGCGAATGATGACCAGGAGCTGCTGGGGTTTTACAGTGCACACCCTGGCCACACAGAGATGGGAATGTTGACCATGAGCTGCAGGGGTTAAACAGAGCACACCCTGGCCACACAGAGATGGGAATGTTGACCAGGAGCTGCAGGGGTTATACAGAGCACACCCTGGCCACACAGAGATGGGAATTTTGACCAGGAGCTGCAGCTGTTATACAGAGCACACCCTGGACACACAGAGATGGGAATGTTGACCAGGAGCTGCTGGGGTTACACAGAGCACACCCTGGACACACAGAGACGAGAATGTTGACCAGGAGCTGCTGGGGTTATACAGAGCACACCCTGGGCACAAACAGAGATGGGAATGTGACCAGGAGCTGCAGGGGTTATACAGTGCACACCCTGGCCACACACAGATGGGAATGTTGACCAGGAGTTGCAGGGGTTATACAGAGCACACCCTGGCCACACACACAGATGGGAATGTTGACCAGGAGCTGCAGGAGTTATACAGAGCACACCCTGGCCACACAGAGATGGGAATGTTGACCAGGAGCTGCAGGGGTTATACAGAGCACACCCTGGCCACACACAGATGGGAATGTTGACCAGGAGATGCAGGGGTTTTACAGAGCACATCCTGGCCACACACAGAGATGGGAATGTTAACCAGGAGCTGCAGGGGTTATACAGAGCACCCCCTGGCCACACAGAGATGGGAATGTTGACCAGGAGCTGCAGGAGTTATACAGAGCACACCCTGACCACACACAGAGATGGGAATGTTGACCAGGAGCTGCAGGGGTTATACAGAGCACAACCTGACCACACACAGAGATGGGAACGTTGACCAGGAGCCGCAGGAGTTATACAGAGCACATCCTGGCCACACAGAGATGGGAATGTTGACCAGGAGCTGCAGGAGTTATACAGAGCACACCCTGACCACACACAGAGATGGGAATGTTGACCAGGAGCTGCAGGAGTATACAGAGCACATCCTGGCCACACAGAGATGGGAATGTTGACCAGGAGCTGCAGGAGTTATACAGAGCACACCCTGGCCACACACAGAGATGGGAATGTTGACCAGGAGCTGCTGGGGTTATACAGTGCACATCCTGGCCACAGAGAGTTGGGAATGTTGACCAGGATCTGCAGGGGTTATACAGAGCGCACTCTGGCCACACAGAGATGGGAATATTGACCAGGAGCTGCTGGGGTTAAACAGAGCACACTCTGGCCACACAGAGATGGGAATGTTGACCAGGAGCTGCTGGGGTTATACAGAGCACACCCTGGATACACTGAGATGGGAATGTTGACCAGGAGCTGCTGGGGTTATACAGAGCACACCCTCGACACACAGACATGGGAATGTCGACCAGGAGTTGCAGGAGTTATACTGAGCACACCCTGGTCACACAGAGATGGGAATGTTGACCAGGAGCTGCGGGGGTTATACAGAGCACACCCTGGCCACAGAGAGATGAGAATGTTGACCAGGAGCTGCAGGTGTTATACAGTGCACACACTGGCCAGACAGAGATGGGAATGTTGACCAGGAGCTTCTGGGGTTACACAGTGCACACCCTGGACACACAGAGAAGGACATGTTGACCAGGAGCTGCAGGAATTATACAGAGCACACCCTGGCCACACAGAGATGGGAATGTTGACCAGGAGCTGGGGTTATATAGAGCACATCGTGGCCACACACAGAGATGGAAATGTTAACCAGGAACTGCATGGGTAATACAGAGCACACCCTGGCCACACAGAGATGGGCATGTTGACCAGGAGCTGCAGGAGTATACAGAGCAGATCCTGGCCACACACAGAGATGGGAATGTTAACCAGGAGCTGCAGGGGTTATGCAGAGCACACCTTGGCCACACAGAGATGGGAATGTTGACCAGGGGCTGCTGGGGTTATACAGGGCACACCCTGGCCACACAGAGATGGGAATGTTGACCAGGAGCTGCAGGGGTTATACAGAGCACACCTTGGCCACACAGAGATGGGAATGTTGACCAGGAGCTGCAGGAGTTATACAGAGCACACCCTGGCCACACAGAGATGGGAATGTTTACCAGCAGCTGCAGGGGTTATACAGAGCACACCCTGGCCACACAGAGATGGGAATGTTGACCATGAGCTACAGGGGTTATACAGAGCAAACCCTGGCCACACAGAGATGGGAATGTTGACCAGGAGCTGCAGGAGTTATACAGAGCACACCCTGCCCACACACAGAGATGGGAATGTTAACCAGGAGCTGCAGGAGTTATACAGAGCACACCCTGCCCACACACAGAAATGGGAATGTTGACCAGTAGCTGCAGGGGTTATACAGAGCACAACCTGGCCACACAGAGATGGGAATGTTGACCAGGAGCTGCAGGCGTTATACAGAGCATACCCTGGGAACACGCAGCTGGGAATGTTGACCAGGAGCTGCAGGGGTTATACAGAGCACACCCTGGCCACACAGAGATGGGAATGTTGACCATGAGCTGCAGGGGTTATACCGAGCACACCCTGGCCACAAAGAGATGGGAATGTTGACCAGGAGCTGCAGGGGTTATACAGAGCACACCCTGGCCACACAGAGATGGGAATGTTGACCAGGAGCTGCAGGAGTTATACAGAGCACCCCCTGACCACACACTGAGATGGGAATTTTGACCAGGAGCTGCAGGAGTTATACAGAGCACACCCTGGCCACACACAGAGATGGGAATGTCGACCAGGAGCTACTGGGTTTATACAGAGCACACCCTGGCCACACAGAGATGGGAATGTTCACCAGGAGCTGCAGGGGTTATACAGAGCACATCCTGGCCACACAGAGATGGGAATGTTGACCAGGAGCTGCAGGGGTGATACAGAGCACACCCTGACCACACACAGAGATGGGAATGTTGACCAGGAGCTGCAGGAGTATACAGAGCACATCTTGGCCACACAGAGATGGGAATGTTGAGCAGGAGCTGCAGGAGTATACAGAGCACATCCTGGCCACACACAGAGATGCGAACGTTGACCAGGAGCTGCTGGGGTTATACAGAGCACACCCTGGCCACACACAGAGATGCGAATGTTGACCAGGAGCTGCTGGGGTTATACAGAGCACACCCTGGCCACACAGAGATGGGAATGCTCACCAGGAGCTGCAGTAGTTCTACAGAACACACCCTGGCCACACACAGAGATGCGAATGTTGACCAGGAGCTGCTGGGGTGATACAGAGCACACCCTGGCCACACAGAGATGGGAATGTTGACCAGGAGCTGCAGGGATTATACAGAGCACACCCTGGCCACACAGAGATGGGAATGTTGACCAGGAGCTGCAGGGGTTATACAGAGCACACCCTGACCACACAGAGATGGGAATGTTGACCAGGAGCTGCAGAGGTTATACAGAGCACACCCTGGCCACACAGAGATGGGAATGCTCACCAGGAGCTGCAGGTGTTATACAGAGCACACACTGGCCACACAGAGATGGGAATGTTGACCAGGAGCTGCTGGGGTTACACAGAGCACACCCTGGCCACACACAGAGATGCGAATGTTGACCAGGAGCTGCTGGGGTTTTACAGTGCACACCCTGGCCACACAGAGATGGGAATGTTGACCAGGAGCTGCAGGGGTTAAACAGAGCACACCCTGGCCACACAGAGATGGGAATGTTGACCAGGAGCTGCAGGGGTTATACAGAGCACACCCAGGCCACACAGAGATGGGAATGTTGACCAGGAGCTGCAGCTGTTATACAGAGCACACCCTGGCCACACAGAGATGGGAATGTTGACCAGGAGCTGCTGGGGTTACACAGAGCACACCCTGGACACACAGAGACGAGAATGTTGACCAGGAGCTGCTGGGGTTATACAGAGCACACCCTGGGCACAAACAGAGATGGGAATGTGACCAGGAGCTGCAGGGGTTATACAGTGCACACCCTGGCCACACAGAGATGGGAATGTTGACCAGGAGTTGCAGGGGTTATACAGAGCACACCCTGGCCACACACACAGATGGGAATGTTGACCAGGAGCTGCAGGGGATATACAGAGCACATCCTGGCCACATAGAGATGGGAATGTTGACCAGGAGCTGCAGGGGTTATACAGAGCACATCCTGTCCACACAGATGGGAATGTTGACCAGGAGCTGCAGGAGTTATACAGAGCACATCCTGGCCACACACAGAGATGGTAATGTTGACCAGGAGCAGGGGTTATACAGAGCACACCCTGGCCACACAGAGATGGGAATCTTGACCAGGAGCTGCAGGGGTTATACAGAGCACACCCTGGCCACACAGAGATGGGAATGTCGACCAGGAGCTGCAGGGATTATACAGAGCACACCCTGGCCACACAGAGATGGGAATGTTGACCAGGAGCTGCAGGAGTTATACAGAGCATTGCCTGGCCACACACAGAGATGGGAATGTTAACCAGGAGCTGCAGGAGTTATACAGAGCACACCCTGGCCACACAGAGATGGGAATGTTGACCAGGAGCTGCAGGGGTATACAGAGCACATCCTGGCCACACACAGAGATGGGAATGTTGACCAGGAGCTGCAGGGGTTATACAGAGCACACCCTGGCCTCACAAAGATGGGAATGTTCACCAGGAGCTGCAGGGGTTATACAGAGCACACCCTGGCCACACAGAGATGGGAATGTTTACCAGGAGCTGCTGGAGTATACAGAGCACATCCTGGCCACACAGAGATGGGAATGTTGACCAGGTGCTACAGGAGTATACAGAGCACATCCTGGCCACACAGAGATGGGAATGTTCACCAGGAGCTGCAGGGGATATACAGAGCACACCTTAGCCACACAGAGATGGGAATGTTGACCAGGAGCTGCAGTGGTTATACAGTGCACACCCTGCCCACACACAGAAATGGGAATGTTGACCAGGAGCTGCAGGAGTTGTACAGAGCACAACATGGCCACACAGAGATGGGAATGTTGACCAGGAGCTGCAGGAGTTATACAGAGCATACCCTGGGCACACACAGATGGGAATGTTGACCAGGAGCTGCAGGGGTTATACAGAGCACCACCTGGCCTCACAGAGAAGGACTAGTTGACCAGGAGCTGCAGGAGATATACAGAGCACACCCTAGCCACACAGAGATGGGAATGTTGACCAGGAGCTGCAGGGGTTATACAGAGCACACCCTGGCCACACAGAGATGGGAATGTTGACCAGGAGCTGCAGGGGTTATACAGAGCACACCCTGGCCACACACAGATGGGAATGTTGACCAGGAGCTGCTGGGGTTATACAGAGCACACCCTGGCCACACAGAGATGGGAATGTTGACCAGGAGATGCAGGAGTTATACAGAGCACATCCTGGCCACACATAGAGATGGGAATGTTAACCAGGAGCTGCAGCGGTTATACAGAGCACACGCTGGCCACACAGAGATGGAAATGTTGACCAGGAGCTGCAGGAGTTATACAGAGCACACCCTGACCACACAGAGATGGGAATGTTGACCAGGAGCTACTGGGATTATACAGTGCACATCCTTGCCACACAGAGATGGGAATGTTGACCAGGAGCTGCAGGGGTTATACAGAGCACACCCTGGCCACACAGAGATGGGAATGTTGACCAGTAGCTGCAGGAGTTTCCAGAGCACACCCTGACCACGCACAGAGATGGGAATGTTGACCAGGAGCTGCAGGAGTATTCAGAGCACATCCTGGCCACACAGAGATGGGAATGTTGACCAGGAGCTGCAGAGTTATACAGAGCACACCCTGGCCACACACAGAGATGGGAATGTTGACCAGGAGCTGCTGGGGTTATACAGTGAACATCCTGGCCACACAGAGATGGGAATGTTGACCAGGAGCTGCAGGGGTTATACAGAGCACACCCGGGACACGCAGAGATGGGAATGTTGACCAGGATCTGCAGGGATTAAACAGAGCACACCCTGGCCACACAGTGATGGGTATGTTGACCAGGAGCTTCCGGGGTTATACAGAGCACACCCTGGATACACAGAGATGGGAATGTTGACCAGGATCTGCTGGGGTTATACAGTGCACATCCTGGCCACACAGAGATGGGAATGTTGACCAGGAGCTGCAGGGGTTATACAGAGCACACCCTGGCCACACAGAGATGGGAATGTTGACCAGGAGCTGCTGGGGTTATACAGAGCACACCCTGGCCACACAGAGGTGGAAATGTTGACCAGGAGTTGCAGCGGTTATACAGAACACACCCTGGCCACACAGAGATGGGAATGTTGACCAGGAGTTGCAGGGGTTATACAGAGCACACCCTGGCCACACACACAGATGGGAATGTTGACCAGGAGCTGCAGGGGATATACAGAGCACATCCTGGCCACATAGAGATGGGAATGTTGACCAGGAGCTGCAGGGGTTATACAGAGCACATCCTGTCCACACAGATGGGAATGTTGACCAGGAGCTGCAGGAGTTATACAGAGCACATCCTGGCCACACACAGAGATGGTAATGTTGACCAGGAGCAGGGGTTATACAGAGCACACCCTGGCCACACAGAGATGGGAATCTTGACCAGGAGCTGCAGGGGTTATACAGAGCACACCCTGGCCACACAGAGATGGGAATGTCGACCAGGAGCTGCAGGGATTATACAGAGCACACCCTGGCCACACAGAGATGGGAATGTTGACCAGGAGCTGCAGGAGTTATACAGAGCATTGCCTGGCCACACACAGAGATGGGAATGTTAACCAGGAGCTGCAGGAGTTATACAGAGCACACCCTGGCCACACAGAGATGGGAATGTTGACCAGGAGCTGCAGGGGTATACAGAGCACATCCTGGCCACACACAGAGATGGGAATGTTGACCAGGAGCTGCAGGGGTTATACAGAGCACACCCTGGCCTCACAAAGATGGGAATGTTCACCAGGAGCTGCAGGGGTTATACAGAGCACACCCTGGCCACACAGAGATGGGAATGTTTACCAGGAGCTGCTGGAGTATACAGAGCACATCCTGGCCACACAGAGATGGGAATGTTGACCAGGTGCTACAGGAGTATACAGAGCACATCCTGGCCACACAGAGATGGGAATGTTCACCAGGAGCTGCAGGGGATATACAGAGCACACCCTAGCCACACAGAGATGGGAATGTTGACCAGGAGCTGCAGTGGTTATACAGTGCACACCCTGCCCACACACAGAAATGGGAATGTTGACCAGGAGCTGCAGGAGTTGTACAGAGCACAACATGGCCACACAGAGATGGGAATGTTGACCAGGAGCTGCAGGAGTTATACAGAGCATACCCTGGGCACACACAGATGGGAATGTTGACCAGGAGCTGCAGGGGTTATACAGAGCACCACCTGGCCTCACAGAGAAGGACTAGTTGACCAGGAGCTGCAGGAGATATACAGAGCACACCCTAGCCACACAGAGATGGGAATGTTGACCAGGAGCTGCAGGGGTTATACAGAGCACAACCTGGCCACACAGAGATGGGAATGTTGACCAGGAGCTGCAGGGGTTATACAGAGCACACCCTGGCCACACACAGATGGGAATGTTGACCAGGAGCTGCTGGGTTTATACAGAGCACACCCTGGCCACACAGAGATGGGAATGTTGACCAGGAGATGCAGGAGTTATACAGAGCACATCCTGGCCACACATAGAGATGGGAATGTTAACCAGGAGCTGCAGCGGTTATACAGAGCACACGCTGGCCACACAGAGATGGAAATGTTGACCAGGAGCTGCAGGAGTTATACAGAGCACACCCTGACCACACAGAGATGGGAATGTTGACCAGGAGCTACTGGGATTATACAGTGCACATCCTTGCCACACAGAGATGGGAATGTTGACCAGGAGCTGCAGGGGTTATACAGAGCACACCCTGGCCACACAGAGATGGGAATGTTGACCAGTAGCTGCAGGAGTTTCCAGAGCACACCCTGACCACGCACAGAGATGGGAATGTTGACCAGGAGCTGCAGGAGTATTCAGAGCACATCCTGGCCACACAGAGATGGGAATGTTGACCAGGAGCTGCAGGAGTTATACAGAGCACACCCTGGCCACACACAGAGATGGGAATGTTGACCAGGAGCTGCTGGGGTTATACAGTGAACATCCTGGCCACACAGAGATGGGAATGTTGACCAGGAGCTGCAGGGGTTATACAGAGCACACCCGGGACACGCAGAGATGGGAATTTTGACCAGGATCTGCAGGGATTAAACAGAGAACACCCTGGCCACACAGTGATGGGTATGTTGACCAGGAGCTTCCGGGGTTATACAGAGCACACCCTGGATACACAGAGATGGGAATGTTGACCAGGATCTGCTGGGGTTATACAGTGCACATCCTGGCCACACAGAGATGGGAATGTTGACCAGGAGCTGCAGGGGTTATACAGAGCACACCCTGGCCACACAGAGATGGGAATGTTGACCAGGAGCTGCTGGGGTTATACAGAGCACACCCTGGCCACACAGAGGTGGAAATGTTGACCAGGAGTTGCAGCGGTTATACAGAACACACCCTGGCCACACAGAGATGGGAATGTTGACCAGGAGCTGCAGGGGTTATACAGAGCACACCCTGGCCACACAGAGATGGGAATGTTGACCAGGAGCTGCAGGAGTTATACAGAGCACATCCTGGCCACACACACAGATGGAAATATTGACCAGGAGCTGCAGGGGTGATACAGAGCACACCCTGGCCACAGAGATGGGAATGTTGACCAGGAGCTGCAGGAGATATACAGAGCACACCCTGGACACACACACAGATGGGAATGTTGACTAGGAGCTTCAGGGGTTATACAGAGCACAACCTGGCCACACAGAGATGGGAATGTTGACCTGGAGCTGCAGGAGTTATACAGAGCACACCCTGGCCACAAAGAGATGGGAATGTTGACCAGGAGCTGGGGTTATACAGAGCACATCCTGGCCACACACAGAGATGGAAATGTTAACCAGGAACTGCAGGGGTAATACAGAGCACACCCTGGCCACACAGAGATGGGCATGTTGACCAGGAGCTGCAGGAGTATACAGAGCAGATCCTGGCCACACACAGAGATGGGAATGTTAACCAGGAGCTGCAGGGGTTATGCAGAGCACACCTTGGCCACACAGAGATGGGAATGTTGACCAGGAGCTGCTGGGGTTATACAGGGCACACCCTGGCCACACAGAGATGGGAATGTTGACCAGGAGCTGCAGGGGTTATACAGAGCACACCCTGGCCACACAGAGATGGGAATGTTGACCAGGAGCTGCAGGGGTTATACAGAGCACACCCTGACCACACAGAGATGGGAATGTTGACCAGGAGCTGCAGAGGTTATACAGAGCACACCCTGGCCTCACTGAGAAGGACATGTATACCAGGAGCTGCAGGAGTTATACAGAGCACACCCTGGCCACACAGAGATGGGAATGTCGACCAGGAGCTGCAGGGATTATACAGAGCACACCCTGGCCACACAGAGATGGGAATGTTGACCAGGAGCTGCAGAGGTTATACAGAGCACACCCTGGCCACACAGAGATGGGAACGCTCACCAGGAGCTGCAGGTGTTATACAGAGCACACACTGGCCACACAGAGATGGGAATGTTGACCAGGAGCTGCTGGGGTTACACAGAGCACACCCTGGCCACACACAGAGATGAGAATGTTGACCAGGAGCTGCCGGGGTTTTACAGTGCACACCCTGGCCACACAGAGATGGGAATGTTGAACAGGAGCTGCAGGGGTTAAACAGAGCACACCCTGGCCACACAGAGATGGGAATGTTGACCAGGAGCTGCAGGGGTTATACAGAGCACACCCTGGCCACACAGAGATGGGAATGTTGACCAGGAGCTGCAGCTGTTATACAGAGCACACCCTGGCCACACAGAGATGGGAATGTTGACCAGGAGCTGCTGGGGCTACACAGAGCACACCCTGGACACACAGAGACGGGAATGTTGACCAGGAGCTGCTGGGATTATACAGAGCACACCCTGGCCACACACACAGATGGGAATGTTGACCAGGAGCTGCAGGGGATATACAGAGCACATCCTGGCCACATAGAGATGGGAATGTTGACCAGGAGCTGCAGGGGTTATACAGAGCACATCCTGTCCACACAGATGGGAATGTTAACCAGGAGCTGCAGGGGTTATACAGAGCACACCCTGGCCACACAGAGATGGGAATGTCGACCAGGAGCTGCAGGGATTATACAGAGCACACCCTGGCCACACAGAGATGGGAATGTTGACCAGGAGCTGCAGGAGTTATACAGAGCATTGCCTGGCCACACACAGAGATGGGAACGTTAACCAGGAGCTGCAGGAGTTATACAGAGCACACCCTGGCCACACAGAGATGGGAATGTTGACCAGGAGCTGCAGGGGTTATACAGAGCACACCCTGGCCTCACAAAGATGGGAATTTTCACCAGGAGCTGCAGGGGTTATACAGAGCACACCCTGGCCATACAGAGATGGGAATGTTTAACAGGAGCTGCTGGAGTATACAGAGCACATCCTGGCCACACAGAGATGGGAATGTTGACCAGGTGCTACAGGAGTATACAGAGCACATCCTGGCCACACAGAAATGGGAATGTTCACCAGGAGCTGCAGGGGATATACAGAGCACACCCTAGCCACACAGAGATGGGAATGTTGACCAGGAGCTGCAGTGGTTATACAGAGCACACCCTGCCCACACACAGAAATGGGAATGTTGACCAGGAGCTGCAGGAGTTATACAGAGCACAACATGGCCACACAGAGATGGGAATGTTGACCAGGAGCTGCAGGAGTTCTACAGAGCATACAATGGGCTCACACAGATGGGAATGTTGACCAGGAGCTGCAGGGGTTATACAGAGCACCACCTGGCCTCACAGAGAAGGACTAGTTGACCAGGAGCTGCAGGAGATATACAGAGCACACCCTAGCCACACAGAGATGGGAATGTTGACCAGGAGCTGCAGGGGTTATACAGAGCACACCCTGGCCACACAGAGATGGGAATGTTGACCAGGAGCTGCAGGGGTTATACAGAGCACACCCTGGCCACACACAGATGGGAATGTTGACCAGGAGCTGCTGGGGTTATACAGAGCACACCCTGGCCACACAGAGATGGGAATGTTGACCAGGAGCTGCAGGAGTTATACAGAGCACATCCTGGCCACACATAGAGATGGGAATGTTAACCAGGAGCTGCAGCGGTTATACAGAGCACACGCTGGCCACACAGAGATGGAAATGTTGACCAGGAGCTGCAGGAGTTATACAGAGCACACCCTGACCACACAGAGATGGGAATGTTGACCAGGAGCTACTGGGATTATACAGTGCACATCCTTGCCACACAGAGATGGGAATGTTGACCAGGAGCTGCAGGGGTTATACAGAGCACAGCCTGGCCACACAGAGATGGGAATGTTGACCAGTAGCTGCAGGAGTTTCCAGAGCACACCCTGACCACGCACAGAGATGGGAATGTTGACCAGGAGCTGCAGGAGTATTCAGAGCACATCCTGGCCACACAGAGATGGGAATGTTGACCAGGAGCTGCAGGAGTTATACAGAGCACACCCTGGCCACACACAGAGATGGGAATGTTGACCAGGAGCTGCTGGGGTTATACAGTGAACATCCTGGCCACACAGAGATGGGAATGTTGACCAGGAGCTGCAGGGGTTATACAGAGCACACCCGGGACACGCAGAGATGGGAAAGTTTAACAGGAGCTGCTGGAGTATACAGAGCACATCCTGGCCACACAGAGATGGGAATGTTGACCAGGTGCTACAGGAGTATACAGAGCACATCCTGGCCACACAGAGATGGGAATGTTCACCAGGAGCTGCAGGGGATATACAGAGCACACCCTAGCCACACAGAGATGGGAATGTTGACCAGGAGCTGCAGTGGTTATACAGAGCACACCCTGCCCACACACAGAAATGGGAATGTTGACCAGGAGCTGCAGGAGTTATACAGAGCACAACATGGCCACACAGAGATGGGAATGTTGACCAGGAGCTGCAGGATTTCTACAGAGCATACCCTGGGCTCACACAGATGGGAATGTTGACCAGGAGCTGCAGGGGTTATGCAGAGCACCACCTGGCCTCACAGAGAAGGACTAGTTGACCAGGAGCTGCAGGAGATATACAGAGCACACCCTAGCCACACAGAGATGGGAATGTTGACCAGGAGCTGCAGGGGTTATACAGAGCACACCCTGCCCACACACAGAAATGGGAATGTTGACCAGGAGCTGCAGGAGTTATACAGAGCACAACATGGCCACACAGAGATGGGAATGTTGACCAGGAGCTGCAGGAGTTCTACAGAGCATACCCTGGGCTCACACAGATGGGAATGTTGACCAGGAGCAGCAGGGGTTATACAGAGCACCACCTGGCCTCACAGAGAAGGACTAGTTGACCAGGAGCTGCAGGAGATATACAGAGCACACCCTAGCCACACAGAGATGGGAATGTTGACCAGGAGCTGCAGGGGTTATACAGAGCACACCCTGGCCACACAGAGATGGGAATGTTGACCAGGAGCTGCAGGGGTTATACAGAGCACACCCTGGCCACACACAGATGGGAATGTTGACCAGGAGCTGCTGGGGTTATACAGAGCACACCCTGGCCACACAGAGATGGGAATGTTGACCAGGAGCTGCAGGAGTTATACAGAGCACATCCTGGCCACACATAGAGATGGGAATGTTAACCAGGAGCTGCAGCGGTTATACAGAGCACACGCTGGCCACACAGAGATGGAAATGTTGACCAGGAGCTGCAGGAGTTATACAGAGCACACCCTGACCACACAGAGATGGGAATGTTGACCAGGAGCTACTGGGATTATACAGTGCACATCCTTGCCACACAGAGATGGGAATGTTGACCAGGAGCTGCAGGGGTTATACAGAGCACAGCCTGGCCACACAGAGATGGGAATGTTGACCAGTAGCTGCAGGAGTTTCCAGAGCACACCCTGACCACGCACAGAGATGGGAATGTTGACCAGGAGCTGCAGGAGTATTCAGAGCACATCCTGGCCACACAGAGATGGGAATGTTGACCAGGAGCTGCAGGAGTTATACAGAGCACACCCTGGCCACACACAGAGATGGGAATGTTGACCAGGAGCTGCTGGGGTTATACAGTGAACATCCTGGCCACACAGAGATGGGAATGTTGACCAGGAGCTGCAGGGGTTATACAGAGCACACCCGGGACACGCAGAGATGGGAATGTTTAACAGGAGCTGCTGGAGTATACAGAGCACATCCTGGCCACACAGAGATGGGAATGTTGACCACGTGCTACAGGAGTATACAGAGCATATCCTGGCCACACAGAGATGGGAATGTTCACCAGGAGCTGCAGGGGATATACAGAGCACACCCTAGCCACACAGAGATGGGAATGTTGACCAGGAGCTGCAGTGGTTATACAGAGCACACCCTGCCCACACACAGAAATGGGAATGTTGACCAGGAGCTGCAGGAGTTATACAGAGCACAACATGGCCACACAGAGATGGGAATGTTGACCAGGAGCTGCAGGAGTTCTACAGAGCATACCCTGGGCTCACACAGATGGGAATGTTGACCAGGAGCTGCAGGGGTTATACAGAGCACACCCTAGCCACACAGAGATGGGAATGTTGACCAGGAGCTGCAGGGGTTATACAGAGCACACCCTGGCCACACAGAGATGGGAATGTTGACCAGGAGCTGCAGGGGTTATACAGAGCACACCCTGGCCACACACAGATGGGAATGTTGACCAGGAGCTGCTGGGGTTATACAGAGCACACCCTGGCCACACAGAGATGGGAATGTTGACCAGGAGCTGCAGGAGTTATACAGAGCACATCCTGTCCACACATAGAGATGGGAATGTTAACCAGGAGCTGCAGCGGTTATACAGAGCACACGCTGGCCACACAGAGATGGAAATGTTGGCCAGGAGCTGCAGGAGTTATACAGAGCACACCCTGACCACACAGAGATGGGAATGTTGACCAGGAGCTACTGAGATTATACAGTGCACATCCTTGCCACACAGAGATGGGAATGTTGACCAGGAGCTGCAGGGGTTATACAGAGCACAGCCTGGCCACACAGAGATGGGAATGTTGACCAGTAGCTGCAGGAGTTTCCAGAGCACACCCTGACCACGCACAGAGATGGGAATGTTGACCAGGAGCTGCAGGAGTATTCAGAGCACATCCTGGCCACACAGAGATGGGAATGTTGACCAGGAGCTGCAGGAGTTATACAGAGCACACCCTGGCCACACACAGAGATGGGAATGTTGACCAGGAGCTGCTGGGGTTATACAGTGAACATCCTGGCCACACAGAGATGGGAATGTTGACCAGGAGCTGCAGGGGTTATACAGAGCACACCCGGGACACGCAGAGATGGGAATGTTGACCAGGATCTGCAGGGATTAAACAGAGCACACCCTGGCCACACAGTGATGGGTATGTTGACCAGGAGTTTCTGGGGTCATACAGAGCACACCCTGGATACACAGAGATGGGAATGTTGACCAGGATCTGCTGGGGTTATACACTGCACATCCTGGCCACACAGAGATGGGAATGTTGACCAGGAGCTGCAGGGGTTATACAGAGCACACCCTGGCCACACAGAGAGGGGAATGTTGACCAGGAGCTGCAGGGGTTATACAGAGCTCACCCTGGCCACACAGAGAGGGGAATGTTGACCAGGAGCTGCTGGGGTTATACAGAGCAGACCCTGGGCACAAACAGAGATGCGAATGTTGACCATGAGCTGCAGGGGTTATATAGTGCACACCCGGGCCACACAGAGATGGGAATGTTGACCAGAAGTTGCAGGGGTTATACAGAGCACACGCTGGCCACACACACAGATGGGAATGTTGACCAGGAGCTGCAGGGGATATACAGAGCACACCCTGGCCACACAGAGATGGGAATGTTGACCAGGAGCTGCAGGGGTTATACAGAGCACACCCTGGACACACACAGAGATGGGAATGTTGACCAGGAGCTGCAGGGGTTATACAGTGCGCATGCTGTCCACACACATATGGGAGTGTTGACCAGGAGCTGCTGGGCTTATACAGAGCACACCAAGGACACACACACAGATGGGAATGTTGACCAGGAGCTGCAGGGGTTATACAGAGCACACACTGGCCACACAGTGATGGGAATGTTGACCATGAGCTGCAGGGGTTATACAGAGCACACCTTGGACACACACACAGATGGGAATGCTGACCAGGAGCTGCAGGGGTTATACAGAGCATACCCTGGCCACACAGAAATGGGAATATTGACCAGGAGTTGCAGGAGTTATACAGAGCACAACCTGGCCACACAGATGGGAATGTTGACCAGGAGCTGCAGGGGTTATACAGAGCACACACTGGCCACAGAAAGATGGGAATGTTGACCAGGAGCAGGGGTTATACAGAACACAACCTGGCCAGACAGAGATGGGAATGTTGACCAGGAGCTGCAGGGGTTATACAGAGCACACCCTGGACACAGAAAGATGGGAATGTTGACCAGGAGCAGGGGTTATGCAGAACACACCCTGGCCACACAGAGATGGGAATGTTGACCAGGAGCTGCAGGGGTTATACAGAGCACACCCTGGACACACAGAGATGGGAATGTTGACCAGGAGCTGCAGGGGTTATACAGAGCACACCCTGGCCACTCAGGGATGGGAATGTAGACCAGGAGCTGCAGGAGTTATACAGAGCACACCCTGGCCACACAGAGATGGGAATGTTTACCAGGAGCTGCAGGGGTTATACAGAGCACACCCTGGCCACACAGAGATGGGAATGTTGACCAGGAGCTGCAGGGGTTATACAGAGCACATCCTGGCCACACACACAGATGGGAATGTTGGCCAGGAGCTGCAGGGGATATACAGATCACACACTGGCCACACAGAGATGGGAATGTTGACCAGAAGCTGCAGGGGTTATACAGAACACACCCTGGCCACACAGAGATGGGAATGTTGACCAGGAGCTGCAGGGGTTATACAGAGCACACCCTGGCCACACAGAGATGGGAATGTTTACCAGGAGCTGCAGGAGTATACAGAGCACATCCTGGCCACACAGAGATGGGAATGTTGACCAGGCGCTGCAGGAGTATACAGAGCACATACTGGCCACACAGAGATGGGAATGTTGACCAGGAGCTGCAGGGGTTATACAGAGCACACCCTGGCCACACAGAGATGGGAATGTTGACCAGGAGCTGCAGGTGTTAAACAGAGCACACCCTGGCCACACAGAGATGGGAATGTTGACCAGGAGCTGTTGGGGTTATACAGAGCACACCCTGGACACACAGTGATGGGAATGTTGACCAGGAGCTGCAGGGGTTATACAGAGGACACCCTGGCCACACAGAGATGGGAATGTTAATCAGGAGATGCAGGGGTTACACAGATCACACCCTGGCCACGCAGAGATGGGAATGTTGACCAGGAGCTGCAGTGGTAAAACAGATCACACCCTGGCCACGCAGAGATAGGAATGTTGACCATGAGCTGCAGTGGTTATACAGATCGCACCCTGGCCACGCAGAGATAGGAATGTTGACCAGGAGCTGCAGGAGTTATACAGTGCACACCCTGGACACACACACAGATGGCAATGCGGACCAGGAGCTGCAGGGGTTATACAGAGCGCCACCTGGCCTCACAGAGAAGGACATGTTGACCAGGAGCTGCAGGAGTTATACAGAGCACACCCTGGCCACACAGAGATGGGAATGTTGACCAGGAGCTGCAGTGGTTATACAGATCACACCCTGGCCACGCAGAGATAGGAATGTTGACCAGGAGCTGCAGGGGTTATACAGAGCACACCCTGGACACACACACAGATGGCAATGCTGACCAGGAGCTGCAGGGGTTATACAGAGCACACCCTGTCCACACAGAAATGGGAATATTGACCAGGAGTTGCAGGATCTATACAGAGCACAACCTGGCCACACAGAGATGGGAATGTTGACCAGGAGCTGAAGGAGTTATACAGAGCATACCCTGGGCACACACAGATGGGAATGTTGACCAGGAGCTGCAGGGGTTATACAGCGCACATCCTGGCCACACAGAGATGCGAATGTTGACCAGGAGCTGCAGGGGTTATACAGAACACACCCTGGCCACACAGAGATGGGAATGTTGACCAGGAGCAGGGGTTATACAGAGCACACCCTGGCCACACAGAGATGGGAATGTTGACCAGGAGCTGCAGGGGTTATACAGAACACACCCTGTCCACACAGAGATGCGAATGTTGACCAGGAGCTGCAGGGGTTATACAGAACACACCCTGGCCACACAGAGATGGGAATGTTGACCAGGAGCTGCAGGAGTTATACAGAGCACATTCTGGCCACACACACAGATCGGAATGTTGGCCAGGAGCTGCAGGGGATATACAGAGCACATCCTGGCCACACAGAGAAGGGAATGTTGACCAGGAGCTGCAGGGGTTATACAGAGCACACCCTGGACACACACAGAGATGGGAATGTTGACCAGGTGCTGCAGGGGTTACACAGTGCGCACGCTGTCCACACACAGATGGGAGTGTTGACAATGAGCTACTGGGGTTATACAGAGCACACCCTCGACACACACACAGATGGAAATGTTGACCAGGAGCTGCAGGGGTTATACAGAGCACACCCTGGCCACACAGATGGGAATGTTGACCAGGAGCTGCAGGAGATATACAGAGCACACCCTGGACACACACACAGATGGGAATGTTGACCAGGAGCTGCTGGGGTTATACAGATCACACCCTGGCCACGCAGAGATGGGAATGTTGACCAGGAGCTGCAGTGGTTATACAGATCACACCCTGGCCACGCAGAGATAGGAATGTTGACCAGGAGCTGCAGGGGTTATACAGAGCACACCCTGGCCACACACAGAGATGAGAATGTTGACCAGGAGCTGCAGGGTTTATACAGAGCACACCCTGGACACACACAGAGATGGGAATGTTGACCAGGAGCTGCAGGGGTTATACAGTGCGCATGCTGTCCACACACATATGGGAGTGTTGACCAGGTGCTGCTGGGCTTATACAGAGCACACCAAGGACACACACACAGATGGGAATGTTGACCAGGAGCTGCAGGGGTTATACAGAGCACACACTGGCCACACAGAGATGGGAATGTTCACCAGGAGCTGCAGGGGTTATACAGAGCATACCCTGCCCACACAGAGATGGGAATATTGACCAGGAGTTGCAGGATCTATACAGAGCACAACCTGGCCACACACACAGATGGGGATGCTGACCAGGAGCTGCAGGGGTTATACAGAGCACACCCTGGCCACACAGAAATGGGAATATTGACCAGGAGTTGCAGGATCTCCAGAGCACAACCTGGCCACACAGAGATGAAAATGTTGACCAGGAGCTGCAGGAGTTATACAGAGCATACCCTGGGCACACACAGTTGGGAATGTTGACCAGGAGCTGCAGGGGTTATACAGAGCACACCATGGCCACACAGAGATGGAAATGTAGACCAGGAGCTGCAGGGGTTATACACAACACACCCTGGCCACACAGAGATGGGAATGTTGACCAGGAGCTGCAGGAGTTATACAGACCACACCCTGGCCACACAGAGAAATGGGAATGTTAACCAGGAGCTGCAGGAGTTATACAGAGCACACCCTGACCACACACAGAGATGGGAATGTTGACCAGGAGCTGCAGGAGTTATACAGAGCACACCCTGGCCACACACAGAGATGGGAATGTTGACCAGGAGCTGCAGGAGTTATACAGAGCACACCCTGGCCACACAGAGATGGGAATGTTTACCAGGAGCTGCAGGAGTATACAGAGCACATCCTGGCCGCACAGAGATGGGAATGTTGACCAGGTGCTGCAGGAGTATACAGAGCACATCCTGGCCACACAGAGATGGGAATGTTGACCAGGAGCTGCAGGGTTATACAGATCGCACACTGGCCACGCAGAGATAGGAATGTTGACCAGGAGCTGCAGGAGTTATACAGTGCACACCCTGGCCACACAGAGATGGGAATGTTGACCAGGAGCTGCAGGGGTTATACAGAGCACACCCTGGCCACACAGAGATGGGAATGTTGACCAGGAGCTGCAGGTGTTAAACAGAGCACACCCTGGCCACACAGAGATGGGAATGTTGACCAGGAGCTGTTGGGGTTATACAGAGCACACCCTGGACACATAGTGATGGGAATGATGACCAGGAGCTGCAGGGGTTATACAGAGCACATCCTGGCCACACACAGAGATGGGAATGTTGACCAGGAGCTGCTGGAGTTATACAGAGCACACCCTGGACACACAGAAGTGGGAATGTTGACCAGGAACTGCTGGGGTTATAAAAGATCACACCCTGGCCACGCAGAGATGGGAATGTTGACCAGGAACTGCAGGAGTATACAGACCACACCCTGGCCACACACAGAGATGAGAATGTTGACCAGGAACTGCAGGGGTTATACAGAGCACACCCTGGACACACACAGAGATGGGAATGTTGACCAGGAGTTGCAGGGGTTATACAGTGCGCATGCTGTCCACACACATATGGGAGTGTTGACCAGGAGCTGCAGGAGTTATACAGAGCACACCCTGGACACACACAGAGATGAGAATGTTGACCAGGAGCTGCAGGGGTTATACAGACCACACCCTGGCCACACTGAGAGATGAGAATGTTGACCAGGAGCTGCAGGGGTTATACAGTCCACACCCTGGCCACACACAGAGATGAGAATGTTGACCAGGAGCTGCAGGGGTTATACAGAGCACACCCTGGACACACACACAGATGGGAATGCTGACCAGGAGCTGCAGGGGTTATACAGAGCACACCCTGGCCACACAGAGAAGGGAATGTTGACCAGGAGCTGCAGGGGTTATACAGAACACACCCTGGCCACACAGAGAAGGGAATGTTGACCAGGAGCTGCAGGGGTTATACAGAGCACACCCTGGACACACACAGAGATGGTAATCTTGACCAGGTGCTGCAGGAGTTATACAGAGCACATCCTGGCCACACACACAGATGGGAATGTTGGCCAGGAGCTGCAGGGGATATACAGAGCACATCCTGGCCACACAGAGAAGGGAATGTTGACCAGTAGCTGCAGGGGTTATACAGAGCACACCCTGGACACACACAGAGATGGTAATCTTGACCAGGTGCTGCAGGGGTTATACAGTGCGCACGCTGTCCACACACAGATGGGAGTGTTGACAATGAGCTGCTGGGGTTATACAGAGCACACCCTGGACACACACACAGATGGAAATGTTGACCAGGAGCTGCAGGGGTTATACAGAGCACACCCTGGCCACACACAGAGATGGTAATCTTGACCAGGTGCTGCAGGGGTTATACAGTGCGCACGCTGTCCACACACAGATGGGAGTGTTGACAATGAGCTGCTGGGGTTATACAGAGCACACCCTGGACACACACACAGATGGAAATGTTGACCAGGAGCTGCAGGGGTTATACAGAGCACACCCTGGCCACACAGATGGGAATGTTGACCAGGAGCTGCAGGAGATATACAGAGCACACCCTGGACACACACACAGATGGGAATGTTGACCAGGAGTTGCAGGGGTTATACAGTGCACTACTTGGCCACACAGAAATGGGAATATTGACCAGGAGCTGCAGGAGTTATACAGAGCACACCATGGCCACACAGAGATGGGAATGTTGACCAGGAGCTGCAGGAGTTATACAGAGCATACCCTGGCCACACAGAGATGGGAATGTTGACCAGGAGCTGCAGGGGTTATACAGAGCACAACCTGGCCACACAGAGATGCGAATGTTGACCAGCAGCTGCAGGAGTTAGACAGAGCACATCCTGGCCACACACACAGATGGGAATGTTGGCCAGGAGCTGCAGGGGATATACAGAGCACATCCTGGCCACACAGAGAAGGGAATGTTGACCAGGAGCTGCAGGGGTTATACAGAGCACACCCTGGACACACACAGAGATGGGAATGTTGACCAGGTGCTGCAGGAGTTATACAGAGCACACCCTGTCCACACAGAGATGGGAATGTAGACCAGGAGCTGCAGGGGTTATACAGAGCACACCCTGGCCACACAGAGATGGGAATGTTGACAAGGAGCTGCAGGAGTTATACAGAGCACACCCTGACCACACACAGAGATGGGAATGTTGACCAGGAGCTACTGGGATTATACAGTGCACATCCTGGCCACACTGAGATGGGAATGTTGACCAGGAGCAGCAGGGGTTATACAGAGCACACCCTGACCACACACAGAGATGGGAATGTTGACCAGGAGCTGCAGGAGTTATACAGAGCACACCCTGGCCACACAGAGATGGGAATGTTTACCAGGAGCTGCAGGAGTATACAGAGCACATCCTGGCCACACAGAGATGGGAATGTTGACCAGGTGCTGCAGCAGTATACAGAGCACATCCTGGCAACACAGAGATGGGAATGTTGACCAGGAGCTGCAGGGGTTATACAGAGCACACCCTGGCCACACAGAGATGGGAATGTTGACCAGGAGCTGCAGGGGTTATACAGAGCACACCCTGGCCACACAGAGATGGGAATGTTGACCAGGAGCTGCAGGTGTTAAACAGAGCACACCCTGGCCACACAGAGATGGGAATGTTGACCAGGAGCGGCTGGGGTTATACAGAGCACACCCTGGAACACAGAGATGGGAATGTTGACCAGGAGCTGCAGGGGTTATACAGAGCACACCCTGGACACACAGAGGTGGGAATGTTGACCAGGAACTGCTGGGGTTATACAGATCACACCCTGGCCACGCAGAGATGGGAATGTTGACCAGGAGCTGCAGTGGTTATACAGATCACACCCTGGCCACGCAGAGATGGGAATGTTGACCAGGAGCTGCAGGGGTTATACAGAGCACACCCTGGCCACACAGAGATGGGAATGTTGACCAGGAGCTGCAGGAGTATACAGACCACACCCTGGCCACACACAGAGATGAGAATGTTGACCAGGAGCTGCAGGGGTTATACAGTGTGCATGCTGTCCACACACATATGGGAGTGTTGACCAGGAGCTGCTGGGCTTATACAGAGCACACCAAGTTCACACACACAGATAGGAATGTTGACCAGGAGCTGCAGGGGTTATACAGAGCACACCCTGGACACACACACAGATGGGAATGCTGACCAGGAGCTGCAGGGGTTATACAGAGCACACCCTGGCCACACAGAAATGGGAATATTGACCAGGAGCTGCAGGAGTTATACAGAGCACAACCTGGCCACACAGATGGGAATGTTGACCAGGAGCTGCAGGGGTTATACAGAGCACACCCTGGCCACACAGAGATGGGAATGTTGACCAGGAGCAGGGGTTATACAGAGCACACCCTGGCCACACAGAGATGGGAATGTTGACCAGGAGCTGCAGGGGTTATACAGAGCACACACTGGCCACACAGAGATGGGAATGTTGACCAGGAGCTGAGGAGTTATACAGAGCACACCCTGGGCACACACAGATGGGAATGTTGACCAGGAGCTGCAGGGGTTATACAGAGCACACCCTGGCCTCACAGAGAAGGACATGTTGACCAGGAGCTGCAGGAGTTATACAGACCACACCCTGGCCACACACAGAGATGGGAATGTTAACCAGGAGCTGCAGGGGTTATACAGAGCACACCCTGGCCACACACAGAAATGGGAATGTTGACCAGGAGCTGCAGGAGTTACACAGAGCACAACCTGGCCACACAGAGATGGGAATGTTGACCAGGAGCAGCAGGAGTTATACAGAGCATACCCTGGGCACACACAGAGATGCGAATGTTGACCAGGAGCTGCAGGGGTTATACAGAGCACACCCTGGCCACACAGAGATGGGACTGTTAACCAGGAGCTGCAGGGGTTATACAGAGCACAACCTGGCCACACAGAGATGGGAATGTTGACCAGGAGCTGCAGGAGTTATACAGAGCACACCCTGGGCACACACAGATGGGAGTGTTGACCAGGAGCTGCAGGGGTTATACAGAGCGCTACCTGGCCTCACAGAGATGGGAATGTTGACCAGGAGCTGCAGGGCTTATACAGAGCACAGCATGGCCACACAGAGATGGGAATGTTGACCAGGAGCTGCAGGGGTTATACAGAGCACACCCTGGCCACACAGAGATGGGAATGTTGACCAGGAGCTGCAGGGGTTATACAGAGCACACCCTGGCCACACGGAGATGGGAATGTTGACCAGGAGCAGGGGTTATACAGAGCACACCCTGGCCACACAGAGATGGGAATGTTGACCAGGAGCTGCAGGGGTTATACAGAACACACCCTGGCTACACAGAGATGGGAATGTTAACCAGGAGCTGCAGGGGTTATACAGAACACAACCTGGCCACACAGAGATGGGAATGTTGACCAGGAGCTGCAGGGGTTATACAGAGCACACCCTGACCACACAGAGATGGGAATGTTGACCAGGAGCTGCAGGAGTTATACAGGGCACATCCTGGCCACACACACAGATGGGAATGTTGGCCAGGAGCTGCAGGGGATATACAGAGCTCATCCTGGCCACGCAGAGATGGGAATGTTGACCAGGAGCTGCAGTGGTTATACAGATCACACCCTGGCCACGCAGAGATGGGAATGTTGACCAGGAGCTGCAGGGGTTATACAGAGCACACCCTGGCCACACAGAGATGGGAATGTTGACCAGGAGCTGCAGGAGTATACAGACCACACCCTGGCCACACACAGAGATGAGAATGTTGACCAGGAGCTGCAGGGGTTATACAGTGTGCATGCTGTCCACACACATATGGGAGTGTTGACCAGGAGCTGCTGGGCTTATACAGAGCACACCAAGTTCACACACACAGATAGGAATGTTGACCAGGAGCTGCAGGGGTTATACAGAGCACACCCTGGACACACACACAGATGGGAATGCTGACCAGGAGCTGCAGGGGTTATACAGAGCAGACCCTGGCCACACAGAAATGGGAATATTGACCAGGAGCTGCAGGAGTTATACAGAGCACAACCTGGCCACACAGATGGGAATGTTGACCAGGAGCTGCAGGGGTTATACAGAGCACACCCTGGCCACACAGAGATGGGAATGTTGACCAGGAGCTGCAGGGGTTATACAGAGCACACCCTGGCCACACAGAGATGGGAATGTTGACCAGGAGCAGGGGTTATACAGAGCACACCCTGGCCACACAGAGATGGGAATGTTGACCAGGAGCTGCAGGGGTTATACAGAGCACACACTGGCCACACAGAGATGGGAATGTTGACCAGGAGCTGAGGAGTTATACAGAGCACACCCTGGGCACACACAGATGGGAATGTTGACCAGGAGCTGCAGGGGTTATACTGAGCACACCCTGTCCACACAGAGATGGGAATGTTGACCAGGAGCTGCAGGGGTTATACAGGGCACACCCTGGCCTCACAGAGAAGGACATGTTGACCAGGAGCTGCAGGAGTTATACAGACCACACCCTGGCCACACACAGAGATGGGAATGTTAACCAGGAGCTGCAGGGGTTATACAGAGCACACCCTGGCCACACACAGAAATGGGAATGTTGACCAGGAGCTGCAGGAGTTACACAGAGCACAACCTGGCCACACAGAGATGGGAATGTTGACCAGGAGCAGCAGGAGTTATACAGAGCATACCCTGGGCACACACAGAGATGCGAATGTTGACCAGGAGCTGCAGGGGTTATACAGAGGACAACCTGGCCACACAGAGATGCGAATGTTGACCAGGAGCTGCAGGGGTTATACAGAGGACAACCTGGCCACACAGAGATGGGAATGTTAACCAGGAGCTGCAGGGGTTATACAGAGGACAACCTGGCCACACAGAGATGGGAATGTTGACCAGGAGCTGCAGGAGTTATACAGAGCACACCCTGGGCACACACAGAAGGGAGTGTTGACCAGGAGCTGCAGGGCTTATACAGAGCACAGCATGGCCACACAGAGATGGGAATGTTGACCAGGAGCTGCAGGGGTTATACAGAGCACACCCTGGCCACACAGAGATGGGAATGTTGACCAGGAGCTGCAGGGGTTATACAGAGCACACCCTGGCCACACGGAGATGGGAATGTTGACCAGGAGCAGGGGTTATACAGAGCACACCCTGGCCACACAGAGATGGGAATGTTGACCAGGAGCTGCAGGGGTTATACAGAACACACCCTGGCTACACAGAGATGGGAATGTTAACCAGGAGCTGCAGGGGTTATACAGAACACAACCTGGCCACACAGAGATGGGAATGTTGACCAGGAGCTGCAGGGGTTATACAGAGCACACCCTGACCACACAGAGATGGGAATGTTGACCAGGAGCTGCAGGAGTTATACAGGGCACATCCTGGCAACACACACAGATGGGAATGTTGGCCAGGAGCTGCAGGGGATATACAGAGCTCATCCTGGCCACACAGAGAAGGGAATGTTGTCCAGGAGCTGCAGGGGTTATACCGAGCACACCCTGGACACACACAGAGATGGGAATGTTGACCAGGTGCTGCTGGGGTTATACAGTGCGCACGCTATCCACACACAGATGGGAGTGTTGACCAGGAGCTGCTGGGGATATACAGAGCACACCCTGGACACACACACAGATGGAAATGTTGACCAGGAGCTGTAGGGGTTATACAGAGCAGACCCTGGACACACAGAAGTGGGAATGTTGACCAGGAACTGCTGGGGTTATAAAAGATCACACCCTGGCCACGCAGAGATGGGAATGTTGACCAGGAGCTGCAGGGGTTATACAGAGCACACCCTGGCCACACAGAGATGGGAATGTTGACCAGGAACTGCAGGAGTATACAGACCACACCCTGGCCACACACAGAGATGAGAATGTTGACCAGGAACTGCAGGGGTTATACAGAGCACACCCTGGACACACACAGAGATGGGAATGTTGACCAGGAGTTGCAGGGGTTATACAGTGCGCATGCTGTCCACACACATATGGGAGTGTTGACCAGGAGCTGCAGGAGTTATACAGAGCACACCCTGGACACACACAGAGATGAGAATGTTGACCAGGAGATGCAGGGGTTATACAGACCACACCCTGGCCACACTGAGAGATGAGAATGTTGACCAGGAGCTGCAGGGGTTATACAGTCCACACCCTGGCCACACACAGAGATGAGAATGTTGACCAGGAGCTGCAGGGGTTATACAGAGCACACCCTGGACACACACACAGATGGGAATGCTGACCAGGAGCTGCAGGGGTTATACAGAGCACACCCTGGCCACACAGAGAAGGGAATGTTGACCAGGAGCTGCAGGGGTTATACAGAACACACCCTGGCCACACAGAGAAGGGAATGTTGACCAGGAGCTGCAGGGGTTATACAGAGCACACCCTGGACACACACAGAGATGGTAATCTTGACCAGGTGCTGCAGGAGTTATACAGAGCACATCCTGGCCACACACACAGATGGGAATGTTGGCCAGGAGCTGCAGGGGATATACAGAGCACATCCTGGCCACACAGAGAAGGGAATGTTGACCAGTAGCTGCAGGGGTTATACAGAGCACACCCTGGACACACACAGAGATGGTAATCTTGACCAGGTGCTGCAGGGGTTATACAGTGCGCACGCTGTCCACACACAGATGGGAGTGTTGACAATGAGCTGCTGGGGTTATACAGAGCACACCCTGGACACACACACAGATGGAAATGTTGACCAGGAGCTGCAGGGGTTATACAGAGCACACCCTGGCCACACACAGAGATGGTAATCTTGACCAGGTGCTGCAGGGGTTATACAGTGCGCACGCTGTCCACACACAGATGGGAGTGTTGACAATGAGCTGCTGGGGTTATACAGAGCACACCCTGGACACACACACAGATGGAAATGTTGACCAGGAGCTGCAGGGGTTATACAGAGCACACCCTGGCCACACAGATGGGAATGTTGACCAGGAGCTGCAGGAGATATACAGAGCACACCCTGGACACACACACAGATGGGAATGTTGACCAGGAGTTGCAGGGGTTATACAGTGCACTACTTGGCCACACAGAAATGGGAATATTGACCAGGAGCTGCAGGAGTTATACAGAGCACACCATGGCCACACAGAGATGGGAATGTTGACCAGGAGCTGCAGGAGTTATACAGAGCATACCCTGGCCACACAGAGATGGGAATGTTGACCAGGAGCTGCAGGGGTTATACAGAGCACACCCTGGCCACACAGAGATGGGAATGTTGACCAGCAGCTGCAGGAGTTAGACAGAGCACATCCTGGCCACACACACAGATGGGAATGTTGGCCAGGAGCTGCAGGGGATATACAGAGCACATCCTGGCCACACAGAGAAGGGAATGTTGACCAGGAGCTGCAGGGGTTATACAGAGCACACCCTGGACACACACAGAGATGGGAATGTTGACCAGGTGCTGCAGGAGTTATACAGAGCACACCCTGTCCACACAGAGATGGGAATGTAGACCAGGAGCTGCAGGGGTTATACAGAGCACACCCTGGCCACACAGAGATGGGAATGTTGACCAGGAGCTGCAGGAGTTATACAGAGCACACCCTGACCACACACAGAGATGGGAATGTTGACCAGGAGCTACTGGGATTATACAGTGCACATCCTGGCCACACTGAGATGGGAATGTTGACCAGGAGCAGCAGGGGTTATACAGAGCACACCCTGACCACACACAGAGATGGGAATGTTGACCAGGAGCTGCAGGAGTTATACAGAGCACACCCTGGCCACACAGAGATGGGAATGTTTACCAGGAGCTGCAGGAGTATACAGAGCACATCCTGGCCACACAGAGATGGGAATGTTGACCAGGTGCTGCAGCAGTATACAGAGCACATCCTGGCAACACAGAGATGGGAATGTTGACCAGGAGCTGCAGGGGTTATACAGAGCACACCCTGGCCACACAGAGATGGGAATGTTGACCAGGAGCTGCAGGGGTTATACAGAGCACACCCTGGCCACACAGAGATGGGAATGTTGACCAGGAGCTGCAGGTGTTAAACAGAGCACACCCTGGCCACACAGAGATGGGAATGTTGACCAGGAGCGGCTGGGGTTATACTGAGCACACCCTGGACACACAGAGATGGGAATGTTGACCAGGAGCTGCAGGGGTTATACAGAGCACACCCTGGACACACAGAGGTGGGAATGTTGACCAGGAACTGCTGGGGTTATACAGATCACACCCTGGCCACGCAGAGATGGGAATGTTGACCAGGAGCTGCAGTGGTTATACAGATCACACCCTGGCCACGCAGAGATGGGAATGTTGACCAGGAGCTGCAGGGGTTATACAGAGCACACCCTGGCCACACAGAGATGGGAATGTTGACCAGGAGCTGCAGGAGTATACAGACCACACCCTGGCCACACACAGAGATGAGAATGTTGACCAGGAGCTGCAGGGGTTATACAGTGTGCATGCTGTCCACACACATATGGGAGTGTTGACCAGGAGCTGCTGGGCTTATACAGAGCACACCAAGTTCACACACACAGATAGGAATGTTGACCAGGAGCTGCAGGGGTTATACAGAGCACACCCTGGACACACACACAGATGGGAATGCTGACCAGGAGCTGCAGGGGTTATACAGAGCACACCCTGGCCACACAGAAATGGGAATATTGACCAGGAGCTGCAGGAGTTATACAGAGCACAACCTGGCCACACAGATGGGAATGTTGACCAGGAGCTGCAGGGGTTATACAGAGCACACCCTGGCCACACAGAGATGGGAATGTTGACCAGGAGCTGCAGGGGTGATACAGAGCACACCCTGGCCACACAGAGATGGGAATGTTGACCAGGAGCAGGGGTTATACAGAGCACACCCTGGCCACACAGAGATGGGAATGTTGACCAGGAGCTGCAGGGGTTATACAGAGCACACACTGGCCACACAGAGATGGGAATGTTGACCAGGAGCTGAGGAGTTATACAGAGCACACCCTGGGCACACACAGATGGGAATGTTGACCAGGAGCTGCAGGGGTTATACAGAGCACACCCTGGCCTCACAGAGAAGGACATGTTGACCAGGAGCTGCAGGAGTTATACAGACCACACCCTGGCCACACACAGAGATGGGAATGTTAACCAGGAGCTGCAGGGGTTATACAGAGCACACCCTGGCCACACACAGAAATGGGAATGTTGACCAGGAGCTGCAGGAGTTACACAGAGCACAACCTGGCCACACAGAGATGGGAATGTTGACCAGGAGCAGCAGGAGTTATACAGAGCATACCCTGGGCACACACAGAGATGCGAATGTTGACCAGGAGCTGCAGGGGTTATACAGAGCACACCCTGGCCACACAGAGATGGGACTGTTAACCAGGAGCTGCAGGGGTTATACAGAGCACAACCTGGCCACACAGAGATGGGAATGTTGACCAGGAGCTGCAGGAGTTATACAGAGCACACCCTGGGCACACACAGATGGGAGTGTTGACCAGGAGCTGCAGGGGTTATACAGAGCGCTACCTGGCCTCACAGAGATGGGAATGTTGACCAGGAGCTGCAGGGCTTATACAGAGCACAGCATGGCCACACAGAGATGGGAATGTTGACCAGGAGCTGCAGGGGTTATACAGAGCACACCCTGGCCACACAGAGATGGGAATGTTGACCAGGAGCTGCAGGGGTTATACAGAGCACACCCTGGCCACACGGAGATGGGAATGTTGACCAGGAGCAGGGGTTATACAGAGCACACCCTGGCCACACAGAGATGGGAATGTTGACCAGGAGCTGCAGGGGTTATACAGAACACACCCTGGCTACACAGAGATGGGAATGTTAACCAGGAGCTGCAGGGGTTATACAGAACACAACCTGGCCACACAGAGATGGGAATGTTGACCAGGAGCTGCAGGGGTTATACAGAGCACACCCTGACCACACAGAGATGGGAATGTTGACCAGGAGCTGCAGGAGTTATACAGGGCACATCCTGGCCACACACACAGATGGGAATGTTGGCCAGGACCTGCAGGGGATATACAGAGCTCATCCTGGCCACGCAGAGATGGGAATGTTGACCAGGAGCTGCAGTGGTTATACAGATCACACCCTGGCCACGCAGAGATGGGAATGTTGACCAGGAGCTGCAGGGGTTATACAGAGCACACCCTGGCCACACAGAGATGGGAATGTTGACCAGGAGCTGCAGGAGTATACAGACCACACCCTGGCCACACACAGAGATGAGAATGTTGACCAGGAGCTGCAGGGGTTATACAGTGTGCATGCTGTCCACACACATATGGGAGTGTTGACCAGGAGCTGCTGGGCTTATACAGAGCACACCAAGTTCACACACACAGATAGGAATGTTGACCAGGAGCTGCAGGGGTTATACAGAGCACACCCTGGACACACACACAGATGGGAATGCTGACCAGGAGCTGCAGGGGTTATACAGAGCACACCCTGGCCACACAGAAATGGGAATATTGACCAGGAGCTGCAGGAGTTATACAGAGCACAACCTGGCCACACAGATGGGAATGTTGACCAGGAGCTGCAGGGGTTATACAGAGCACACCCTGGCCACACAGAGATGGGAATGTTGACCAGGAGCTGCAGGGGTTATACAGAGCACACCCTGGCCACACAGAGATGGGAATGTTGACCAGGAGCAGAGGTTATACAGAGCACACCCTGGCCACACAGAGATGGGAATGTTGACCAGGAGCTGCAGGGGTTATACAGAGCACACACTGGCCACACAGAGATGGGAATGTTGACCAGGAGCTGAGGAGTTATACAGAGCACACCCTGGGCACACACAGATGGGAATGTTGACCAGGAACTGCAGGGGTTATACTGAGCACACCCTGTCCACACAGAGATGGGAATGTTGACCAGGAGCTGCAGGGGTTATACAGGGCACACCCTGGCCTCACAGAGAAGGACATGTTGACCAGGAGCTGCAGGAGTTATACAGACCACACCCTGGCCACACACAGAGATGGGAATGTTAACCAGGAGCTGCAGGGGTTATACAGAGCACACCCTGGCCACACACAGAAATGGGAATGTTGACCAGGAGCTGCAGGAGTTACACAGAGCACAACCTGGCCACACAGAGATGGGAATGTTGACCAGGAGCAGCAGGAGTTATACAGAGCATACCCTGGGCACACACAGAGATGCGAATGTTGACCAGGAGCTGCAGGGGTTATACAGAGCACACCCTGGCCACACAGAGATGGGAATGTTAACCAGGAGCTGCAGGGGTTATACAGAGGACAACCTGGCCACACAGAGATGGGAATGTTGACCAGGAGCTGCAGGAGTTATACAGAGCACACCCTGGGCACACACAGATGGGAGTGTTGACCAGGAGCTGCAGGGCTTATACAGAGCACAGCATGGCCACACAGAGATGGGAATGTTGACCAGGAGCTGCAGGGGTTATACAGAGCACACCCTGGCCACACAGAGATGGGAATGTTGACCAGGAGCTGCAGGGGTTATACAGAGCACACCCTGGCCACACGGAGATGGGAATGTTGACCAGGAGCAGGGGTTATACAGAGCACACCCTGGCCACACAGAGATGGGAATGTTGACCAGGAGCTGCAGGGGTTATACAGAACACACCCTGGCTACACAGAGATGGGAATGTTAACCAGGAGCTGCAGGGGTTATACAGAACACAACCTGGCCACACAGAGATGGGAATGTTGACCAGGAGCTGCAGGGGTTATACAGAGCACACCCTGACCACACAGAGATGGGAATGTTGACCAGGAGCTGCAGGAGTTATACAGGACACATCCTGGCAACACACACAGATGGGAATGTTGGCCAGGAGCTGCAGGGGATATACAGAGCTCATCCTGGCCACACAGAGAAGGGAATGTTGTCCAGGAGCTGCAGGGGTTATACCGAGCACACCCTGGACACACACATAGATGGGAATGTTGACCAGGTGCTGCTGGGGTTATACAGTGCGCACGCTATCCACACACAGATGGGAGTGTTGACCAGGAGCTGCTGGGGATATACAGAGCACACCCTGGACACACACACAGATGGAAATGTTGACCAGGAGCTGTAGGAGTTATACAGAGCGTCACCTGGCCTCACAGAGAAGGACATTTTGACCAGGAGCTGCAGGAGTTATACAGAGCACACCCTGGCCAGACAGAAATGGGAATGTTGACCAGGATCTGCACGGGTTATACAAAGCACATACTGGCCACACACATAAATGGGAATGTTAACCAGGAGCTGCAGGAGTTATACAGAGCACACCCTTGCCACACAGAGATGGGAATGTTTATCAGGAGCTGCAGGAGTATACAGAGCACATCCTGGCCACACAGAGATGGGAATGTTGACCAGGTGCTGCAGGAGTATACAGTGCGCACCCTGGCCACACAGAGATGGGAATGTTGACCAGGAGCTGCAGGGGTTATACAGAACGCCACCTGGCCTCACAGAGAAGGACATGTTGACCAGGGGCTGCAAGAGTTATACAGAGCACACCCTGGCCACACAGAGATGGGAATGTTGACCAGGAGCTGCAGGGGTTATACAGAGCACACCTTGGCCTCACAGAGAAGGACATGTTGACCAGGAGCTGCAGGAGTTATACAGAGCACACCCTGGCCACACACAGAGATGGGAATGTTAACGAGGAGCTGCAGGGGTTATACAGAGCACACCCTGGCCACACAGAGATGGCAATGTCGACCAGGAGCTGCAGGGGTTATACAGAGCACACCCTGACCACACAGAGATGGGAATGTTGACCAGAAGCTGCAGGGGTTATACAGAGCACACCTGACAACACAGAGGTGTGAATGTTGACCAGGAGCTGCAGGGGTTATACAGAGCACACCCTGGCCACACACAGAGGTGGGAATGTTGACCAGGAGAAGGGGTTATACAGAGCACACCCTGGCCACACAGAGAAGGGAATGTTGACCAGGAGCAGGGGTTATACAGAGCACACCCTGGCCACACAGAGATGGGAATGTTGACCAGGAGCAGGGTTTATACAGAGCACACCCTGGCCACACAGAGATGGGAATGTTGACCAGGAGCTGCAGGGGTTATACAGAGAACACCCTGACCACACAGAGGTGGGAATGTTGACCAGGAGCAGGGATTATGCAGAGCACATCCTGGCCATACGGAGATGGGAATGTTGACCAGGAGCTGCAGGGGTTAGACAGAGCACATCGTGGCCACTAAGAGATGGGAATCTTGACCAGGAGATGCAGGGGTTATACAGAGAACATGCTGACCACACAGTGATGGGAATGTAGACCAGGAGTTGCAGGAGTTTAACAGAGCACATCCTGACCACACAGTGATGGGAATGTTGACCAGGAGCAGGGGTATACAGAGCACACCCTGGCCACACACAGACGGGAATGTTGACCAGGAGCTGCTTGGGTTCGACAGAGCACACCCTGGCCACACAGTGATGGGAATGTTGACCAGGAGCAGGGGTATTCAGAGCGACCCTGGCCACACAGATGGGAATGTTGACCAGGAGGTGCAGGGGTTATACAGAGCACATCCTGACCTCACAGATGGGAATGTTGACCAGGAGTTGCAGGGGTTATACAGATCCCACACTGGCTACACAGAGATGGGAATGTTGACCAGGAGCTGCAGGGGTTATACAGAGCACACCCTGGCCACACACAGATGGGAATGTTGACCAGGAGCTGCTGGGGTTAGACAGAGCACACCATGATCACACAGAGGTGGGAATGTTGACCAGGAACAGGGGTTATCCTGAGCACACCCTGGCCACACAGAGAAGGGAATGTTGACCAGGATCTGCAGGTGGTATACAGAGCACACCCTGGCCACACAGAGATGGGAATGTTGACCAGGAGCTGCAGGGGTTATACAGAGCACACCCTGGCCACACAGAGATGGGAATGTTGACCAGGAGCTGCAGGGGTTATGCAGAGCACATCCTGGCCACACAGAGATGGGAATGTTGACCAGGAGCTGCTGGGGTTATACAGAGCACACCCTGGCCACACAGAGATGGGAATGTTGACCAGGAGCTGCAGGAGTTATACAGAGCACACCCTGGACACACAGAGATGGGAATGTTGACCAGGAGCTGCAGGTGTTATACAGAGCACACCCTGGCCACACAGAGATGGGAATGTTGACCAGGAACTGTAGGGGTTATACAGAGCACACCCTGGCCACACAGAGATGGGCATGTTGACCAGGAGCTGCAGGAGTATACACAGCAGATCCTGGCCACACACAGAGATGGGAATGTTAACCAGGAGCTGCAGGGGTTATACAGAGCACACCTTGGCCACACAGAGATGGGAATGTTGACCAGGAGCTGCTGGGGTTATACAGTGCACACCCTGGCCACACAGAGATGGGAATGTTGACCAGGAGCTGCAGGGGTTATACAGAGCACACCTTGGCCACACAGAGATGGGAATGTTGACCAGGAGCTGCCGGGGTTATACAGAGCACATCCTGACCACACAGTCATGGGAATGTTGACCAGGAGCAGGGGTATACAGAGCACACCCTGGCCACACACAGACGGGAATGTTGACCAGGAGCTGCTTGGGTTCGACAGAGCACACCCTGGCCACACAGTGATGGGAATGTTGACCAGGAGCAGGGGTATTCAGAGCGACCCTGGCCACACAGATGGGAATGTTGACCAGGAGGTGCAGGGGTTATAAAGAGCACATCCTGACCACACAGATGGGAATGTTGACCAGGAGTTGCAGGGGTTATACAGATCCCACACTGGCTACACAGAGATGGGAATGTTGACCAGGAGCTGCAGGGGTTATACAGAGCACACCCTAGCCACACACAGATGGGAATGTTGACCAGGAGCTGCTGGGGTTAGACAGAGCACACCATGATCACACAGAGGTGGGATGTTGACCAGGAACAGGGGTTATCCTGAGCACACCCTGGCCACACAGAGAAGGGAATGTTGACCAGGAGCTGCAGGTGGTATACAGAGCACACCCTGGCCACACAGAGATGGGAATGTTGACCAGGAGCTGCAGGTGGTATACAGAGCACACCCTGGCCACACAGAGATGGGAATGTTGACCAGGAGCTGCAGGGGTTATACAGAGCACACCCTGGCCACACAGAGATGGGAATGTTGACCAGGAGCTGCAGGGGTTATGCAGAGCACACCCTGGACACACAGAGATGGGAATGTTGACCAGGAGCTGCAGGTGTTATACAGAGCACACCCTGGCCACACAGAGATGGGAATGTTGACCAGGAACTGCAGGGGTTATACAGAGCACACCCTGGCCACACAGAGATGGGCATGTTGACCAGGAGCTGCAGGAGTATACACAGCAGATCCTGGCCACACACAGAGATGGGAATGTTAACCAGGAGCTGCAGGGGTTAGACAGAGCACACATTGGCCACACAGAGATGGGAATGTTGACCAGGAGCTGCTGGGGTTATACAGTGCACACCCTGGCCACACAGAGATGGGAATGTTGACCAGGAGCTGCAGGGGTTATACAGAGCACACCTTGGCCACACAGAGATGGGAATGTTGACCAGGAGCTGCCGGGGTTATACAGAGCACATCCTGACCACACAGAGATATGAATGTTGGCCAGGTGCTGCAGGAGTGTTACAGAGCACACCCTGCCCACACACACAAATGGGAATGTTGACCAGGAGCTGCAGGAGATATACAGAGCACAACCTGGCCACACAGAGATGGGAATGTTGACCAGGAGCTGCAGGAGTTATACAGAGCATACCCTGGGAACACGCAGCTGGGAATGTTGACCAGGAGCTGCAGGGGTTACACAGAGCACCCTCTGACCACACACAGAGATGGGAATGTTTACCAGGAGCTGCAGGAGTTATACAGAGCACACCCTGGCCACACACAGAGATGGGAATGTTGACCAGGAGCTACTGGGATTATACAGTTCACATCCTGGCCACACAGAGATGGGAATGTTGACCACGAGCTGCAGGAGTTATACAGAGCACACCCTGACCACACACAGAGATGGGAATGTTGACCAGGAGCTGCAGGAGTACACAGAGCACATCCTGGCCACACAGAGATGGGAATGTTGACCAGGAGCTGCAGGTGTATACAGAGCACATCCTGGCCACACAGAGATGGGAATGTTGACCAGGAGCTGAAGGAGTTATACAGAGCACACCCTGGCCACACACAGAGATGGGAATGTTGACCAGGAGCTGCTGGGGTTATACAGTGCACATCCTGGCCACACAGAGATGGGAATGTTGACCAGGAGCTGCAGGGGTTATACAGAGCACACCCTGGCCACACAGAGATGGGAATGTTGACCAGGAGCTACAGGGGTTATTCAGAGTACACCCTGGCCACACAGAGATGAGAATGTTGACCAGGAGCTGCAGGTGTTATACACAGCACACCCTGGCCACACAGAGATGGGAATGTTGACCAGGAGCTGCTGGGGTTATACAGAGCACACAATCGACACACAGAGATGGGAATGTTGACCAGGAGCTGCAGGGGTTATACAGAGCACACCCTGGTCACACACAGAGGTGGGAATGTTGACCAGGAGCAGGGGTTATACAGAGCACACCCTGGCCACACAGAGAAGGGAATGTTGACCAGGAGCAGGGGTTATACAGAGCACACCCTGGCCACACAGAGATGGGAATGTTGACCAGGAGCAGGGTTTATACAGAGCACACCCTGGCCACACAGAGATGGGAATGTTGACGAGGAGCTGCAGGGGTTATACAGAGAAAACCCTGACCACACAGAGGTGGGAATGTTGACCAGGAGCAGGGATTATGCAGAGCACATCCTGGCCATACGGAGATGGGAATGTTGACCAGGAGCTGCAGGGGTTAGACAGAGCACATCGTGGCCACACAGAGATGGGAATCTTGACCAGGAGATGCAGGGGTTATACAGAGAACATCCTGACCACACAGTGATGGGAATGTAGACCAGGAGTTGCAGGGGTTATACAGAGCACATCGTGGCCACACAGAGATGGGAATGTTGACCAGGAGCAGGGGTATACAGAGCACACCCTGGCCACACACAGACGGGAATGTTGACCATGAGCTGCTTGGGTTCGACAGAGCACATCCTGGCCACACAGTGATGGGAATGTTGACCAGGAGCAGGGGTATACAGAGCGACCCTGGCCACACAGATGGGAATGTTGACCAGGAGGTGCAGGGGTTATACAGAGCACATCCTGACCACACAGATGGGAATGTTGACCAGGAGTTGCAGGGGTTATACAGATCCCACACTGGCTACACAGAGATGGGAATGTTGACCAGGAGCTGCAGGGGTTATACAGAGCACACCCTGGCCACACACAGATGGGAATGTTGACCAGGAGCTGCTGGGGTTAGACAGAGCACACCATGATCACACAGAGGTGGGAATGTTGACCAGGAACAGGGGTTATCCTGAGCACACCCTGGCCACACAGAGAAGGGAATGTTGACCAGGAGCTGCAGGTGGTATACAGAGCACACCCTGGCCACACAGAGATGGGAATGTTGACCAGGAGCTGCAGGGGTTATACAGAGCACACCCTGGCCACACAGAGATGGGAATGTTGACCAGGAGCTGCAGGGGTTATGCAGAGCACACCCTGGACACACAGAGATGGGAATGTTGACCAGGAGCTGCAGGTGTTATACAGAGCACACCATGGCCACACAGAGATGGGAATGTTGACCAGGAACTGCAGGGGTTATACAGAGCACACACTGGCCACACAGAGATGGGCATGTTGACCAGGAGCTGCAGGAGTATACACAGCAGATCCTGGCCACACACAGAGATGGGAATGTTAACCAGGAGCTGCAGGGGTTATACAGAGCACACCTTGGCCACACAGAGATGGGAATGTTGACCAGGAGCTGCTGGGGTTATACAGTGCACACCCTGGCCACACAGAGATGGGAATGTTGACCAGGAGCTGCAGGGGTTATACAGAGCACACCTTGGCCACACAGAGATGGGAATGTTGACCAGGAGCTGCCGGGGTTATACAGAGCACATCCTGGCCACACAGAGATGTGAATGTTGGCCAGGTGCTGCAGGAGTGTTACAGAGCACACCCTGGCCACACAGAGATGGGAATGATTACCAGGAGCTGCAGGGGTTATACAGAGCACCCCCTGGCCACACAGAGATGGGAATGTTGACCAGGAGCTGCAGGGGTTATACAGAGCACACCCTGCCCACACACACAAATGGGAATGTTGACCAGGAGCTGCAGGAGATATACAGAGCACAACCTGGCCACACAGAGATGGGAATGTTGACCAGGAGCTGCAGGAGTTATACAGAGCATACCCTGGGAACACACAGCTGGGATTGTTGACCAGGAGCTGCAGGGGTTATACAGAGCACACCCTGGCCACACAGAGATGGGATTGTTGACCAGGAGCTGCAGGATTTCTACAGAGCACACCCTGGCCTCACAGAGATGAGAATGTTGACCAGGAGCTGCAGGAGTTATACAGAGCACATCGTGGCCACACACAGAGATGGGAATGTTAACCAGGAGCTGCAGGGGTTATACAGAGCACACCCTGGCCACACAGAGATGGGCATGTTGACCAGGAGCTGCAGGGGTTATACAGAGCACCCCCTGACCACACACAGAGATGGGAATGTTTACCAGGAGCTGCAGGAGTTATACAGAGCACACCCTGGCCACACACAGAGATGGGAATGTTGACCAGGAGCTACTGGGATTATACTGTTCACATCCTGGCCACACAGAGATGGGAATGTTGACCAGGAGCTGCAGGAGTTATACAGAGCACACCCTGACCACACACAGAGATGGGAATGTTGACCAGGAGCTGCAGGAGTACACAGAGCACATCCTGGCCACACAGAGATGGGAATGTTGACCAGGAGCTGCAGGAGTATACAGAGCACATCCTGGCCACACAGAGATGGGAATGTTGACCAGGAGCTGCAGGAGTTGTTCAGAGCACACCCTGGCCACACACAGAGATGGGAATGTTGACCAGGAGCTGCTGGGGTTATACAGTGCACATCCTGGCCACACAGAGATGGGAATGTTCACCAGGAGCTGCAAAGAGTTATACAGAGCACACCCTGGCCACACAGAGATGGGAATGTTGACCAGGAGCTACAGGGGTTATTCAGAGCACACCCTGGCCACACAGAGATGAGAATGTTGACCAGGAGCTGCAGGTGTTATACACAGCACACCCTGGCCACACAGAGATGGGAATGTTGACCAGGAGCTGCTGGGGTTATACAGAGCACACAATCGACACACAGAGATGGGAATGTCGACCAGGAGCTGCAGGAATTATACTGAGCAAAGCCTGGCCACACAGAGATGGGAATGTTGACCAGGAGCTGCAGGGGTTATACAGAGCACATCGTGGCCACACAGGGATGGGAATGTTGACCAGGAGCTGCAGGGGTTATACAGAGCACACCCTGGCCACACAGAGATGAGAATGTTGACCATGAGCTGCAGGTGTTATACAGAGCACATCCTGGCCTCACAGAGATGGGAATGTTGACCAGGAGCTGCAGGGGTTATACAGAGCACACCCTGGCCACACATAGATGGGAATGTTGACCAGGAGCTGCAGGGGTTATACAGAGCACACCTTGGCCACACACAGATGGGAATGTTGACCAGGAGCTGCTGGGGTTAGACAGAGCACACCTTGATCACACACAGAGATGGGAATGTTGACCAGGAGCTGCAGGGGATATACAGAGCACGCCCTGGCCACACTGAGATGGGAATGTTCACCAGGAGCTGCAGTAGTTATAAAGAGCACACCCTGGCCACACACAGAGATGCGAATGTTGACCAGGAGTTGCAGGGGTTATACAGGGCACACCCTGGCCACACAGAGATGGGAATGTTGACCAGGAGCTGCAGGGGTTATACACAGCACACCCTGGCCACACATAGGTGGGAATGTTGACCAGGAGCTGCAGGGGTTATACAGAGCACACCTTGGCCACACACAGATGGGAATGTTGACCAGGAGCTGCTGGGGTTAGACAGAGCACACCCTGGCCACACACAGATGGGAATGTTGACCAGGAGCTGCTGGGGTTAGACAGAGCACACCTTGATCACACAGTGATGGGAATGTTGACCAGGAGCAGGGGTTAACAGAGCACACCCTGGCCACACAGATGGGAATGTTGACCAGGAGTTGCAGGGGTTATACAGAGAACACCCTGACCACACAGAGGTGGGAAAGTTGACCAGGAGCAGGGGTTATGCAGAGCACATCCTGGCCATACGGAGATGGGAATGTTGACCAGGAGCTGCAGGAGTTATACAGAGCACAACCTGGCCACACAGAGATGGGAATGTTGACCAGGAGCTGCAGGGGTTATACAGAGCGTCACCTGGCCTCACAGAGAAGGACATTTTGACCAGGAGCTGCAGGAGTTATACAGAGCACACCCTGGCCAGACAGAAATGGGAATGTTAACCAGGAGCTGCAGGGGTTATACAAAGCACATACTGGCCACACACAGAAATGGGAATGTTAACCAGGAGCTGCTGGAGTTATACAGAGCACACCCTTGCCACACAGAGATGGGAATGTTTATCAGGAGCTGCAGGAGTATACAGAGCACATCCTGGCCACACAGAGATGGGAATGTTGACCAGGTGCTGCAGGAGTATACAGAGCACATCCTGGCCACACAGAGATGGGAATGTTGACCAGGAGCTGCAGGGGTTATACAGAACGCCACCTGGCCTCACAGAGAAGGACATGTTGACCAGGAGCTGCAGGAGTTATACAGAGCACACCCTGGCCACACAGAGATGGGAATGTTGACCAGGAGCTGCAGGGGTTATACAGAGCACACCTTGGCCTCACAGAGAAGGACATGTTGACCAGGAGCTGCAGGAGTTATTCAGAGCACACCCTGGCCACACACAGAGATGGGAATGTTGACCAGGCGCTGCAGGGGTTATACAGAGCACACCCAGGCCACACAGAGATGGCAATGTCGACCAGGAGCTGCAGGGGTTATACAGAGCACACCCTGACCACACAGAGATGGGAATGTTGACCAGGAGCTGCAGGGGTTATACAGAGCACACCTGACCACACAGAGGTGGGAATGTTGACCAGGAGCTGCAGGGGTTATACAGAGCACACCCTGGTCACACACAGAGGTGGGAATGTTGACCAGGAGCAGGGGTTATACAGAGCACACCCTGGCCACACAGAGAAGGGAATTTTGACCAGGAGCAGGGGTTATACAGAGCACACCCTGGCCACACAGAGATGGGAATGTTGACCAGGAGCAGGGTTTATACAGAGCACACCCTGGCCACACAGAGATGGGAATGTTGACCAGGAGCTGCAGGGGTTATACAGAGAACACCCTGACCACACAGAGGTGGGAATGTTGACCAGGAGCAGGGATTATGCAGAGCACATCCTGGCCATACGGAGATGGGAATGTTGACCAGGAGCTGCAGGGGTTGGACAGAGCACATCGTGGCCACACAGAGATGGGAATCTTGACCAGGAGATGCAGGGGTTATACAGAGAACATCCTGACCACACAGTGATGGGAATGTAGACCAGGAGTTGCAGGGGTTATACAGAGAACACCCTGACCACACAGATGTGGGAATGTTGACCAGGAGCAGGGGTATACAGAGCACACCCTGGCCACACACAGACGGGAATGTTGACCAGGAGCTGCTTGGGTTCGACAGAGCACACCATGGCCACACAGTGATGGGAATGTTGACCAGGAGCAGGGGTATACAGAGCGACCCTGGCCACACAGATGTGAATGTTGACCAGGAGGTGCAGGGGTTATACAGAGCACATCCTGGCCACACAGATGGGAATGTTGACCAGGAGTTGCAGGGGTTAATCAGATCCCACACTGGCCACACAGAGATGGGAATGTTGACCAGGAGCTGCAGGGGTTATACAGAGCATACCCTGGCCACACACAGATGGGAATGTTGACCAGGAGCTGCTGGGGTTAGACAGAGCACACCATGATCACACAGAGGTGGGAATGTTGACCAGGAGCAGGGGTTATACAGAGCACACCCTGGCCACAGAGATGAGAATGTTGACCAGGAGTTGCAGGGGTTATACAGAGAACACCCTGACCACACAGAGGTGGGAATGTTGACCAGGAGCTGCAGGGGTTATACAGAGCACATCCTGACCACACAGATGGGAATGTTGACCAGGAGTTGCAGGGGTTATACAGATCCCACACTGGCCACACAGAGATGGGAATGTTGACCAGGAGCTGCAGGGGTTATACACAGCACACCCTGGCCACACACTGATGGGAATGTTGACCAGGAGCTGCTGGGGTTAGACAGAGCACATCATGATCACACAGAGGTGGGAATGTTGACCAGGAGCAGGGGTTATACAGAGCACACCCTGGCCACACAGATGAGAATGTTGACCAGGAGTTGCAGGGGTTATACAGAGAACACCCTGACCACACAGAGGTGGGAATGTTGACCAGGAGCTGCAGGGGGTATACAGAGCACACCCTGGCCTCACACAGAGGTGGGAATGTTGACCAGGAACAGGGGTTATCCTGAGCACACCCTGGCCACACAGAGAAGGGAATGTTGACCAGGAGCTGCAGGTGGTATACAGAGCACACCCTGGCCACACAGAGATGGAAATGTTGACCAGTAGCTGCAGGGGTTAGACAGAGCTCACCCTGGCCTCACAGAGATGGGAATGTTGACCAGGAGCTGCAGGGGTTATGCAGAGCACACCCTGGACACACAGAGATGGGAATGTTGACCAGGAGCTGCAGGTGTTATACAGAGCACACCCTGGACACACAGAGATGGGAATGTTGACCAGGAACTGCAGGGGTTATACAGAGCACACCCTGGCCACACAGAGATGGGCATGTTGACCAGGAGCTGCAGGAGTATACACAGCAGATCCTGGCCACACACAGAGATGGGAATGTTAACCAGGAGCTGCAGGGGTTTTACAGAACGCCACCTGGCCTCACAGAGAAGGACATGTTGACCAGGAGCTGCAGGAGTTATACAGAGCACACCCTGGCCACACAGAGATGGGAATGTTGACCAGGAGCTGCAGGGGTTATACAGAGCACACCTTGGCCTCACAGAGAAGGACATGTTGACCAGGAGCTGCAGGATTAATTCAGAGCACACCCTGGCCACACACAGAGATGGGAATGTTGACCAGGCGCTGCAGGGGTTATACAGAGCACACCCTGGCCACACAGAGATGGCAATGTCGACCAGGAGCTGCAGGGGTTATACAGAGCACACCCTGACCACACAGAGATGGGAATGTTGACCAGGAGCTGCAGGGGTTATACAGAGCACACCTGACCACACAGAGGTGGGAATGTTGACCAGGAGCTGCAGGGGTTATACAGAGCACACCCTGGTCACACACAGAGGTGGGAATGTTGACCAGGAGCAGGGGTTATACAGAGCACACCCTGGCCACACAGAGAAGGGAATTTTGACCAGGAGCAGGGGTTATACAGAGCACACCCTGGCCACACAGAGATGGGAATGTTGACCAGGAGCAGGGTTTATACAGAGCACACCCTGGCCACACAGAGATGGGAATGTTGACCAGGAGCTGCAGGGGTTATACAGAGAACACCCTGACCACACAGAGGTGGGAATGTTGACCAGGAGCAGGGATTATGCAGAGCACATCCTGGCCATACGGAGATGGGAATGTTGACCAGGAGCTGCAGGGGTTGGACAGAGCACATCGTGGCCACACAGAGATGGGAATCTTGACCAGGAGATGCAGTGGTTATACAGAGAACATCCTGACCACACAGTGATGGGAATGTAGACCAGGAGTTGCAGGGGTTATACAGAGAACACCCTGACCACACAGATGTGGGAATGTTGACCAGGAGCAGGGGTATACAGAGCACACCCTGGCCACACACAGACGGGAATGTTGACCAGGAGCTGCTTGGGTTCGACAGAGCACACCCTGGCCACACAGTGATGGGAATGTTGACCAGGAGCAGGGGTATACAGAGCGACCCTGGCCACACAGATGGGAATGTTGACCAGGAGGTGCAGGGGTTATACAGAGCACATCCTGGCCACACAGATGGGAATGTTGACCAGGAGTTGCAGGGGTTAATCAGATCCCACACTGGCCACACAGAGATGGGAATGTTGACCAGGAGCTGCAGGGGTTATACAGAGCATACCCTGGCCACACACAGATGGGAATGTTGACCAGGAGCTGCTGGGGTTAGACAGAGCACACCATGATCACACAGAGGTGGGAATGCTGACCAGGAGCAGGGGTTATACAGAGCACACCCTGGCCACACAGATGAGAATGTTGACCAGGAGTTGCAGGGGTTATACAGAGAACACCCTGACCACACAGAGGTGGGAATGTTGACCAGGAGCTGCAGGGGTTATACAGAGCACATCCTGACCACACAGATGGGAATGTTGACCAGGAGTTGCAGGGGTTATCCAGATCCCACACTGGCCACACAGAGATGGGAATGTTGACCAGGAGCTGCAGGGGTTATACACAGCACACCCTGGCCACACACTGATGGGAATGTTGACCAGGAGCAGGTGTTATACAGAGCACACCCTGGCCACACAGATGAGAATGTTGACCAGGAGTTGCAGGGGTTATACAGAGAACACCCTGACCACACAGAGGTGGGAATGTTGACCAGGAGCTGCAGGGGGTATACAGAGCACACCCTGGCCTCACACAGAGGTGGGAATGTTGACCAGGAACAGGGGTTATCCTGAGCACACCCTGGCCACACAGAGAAGGGAATGTTGACCAGGAGCTGCAGGTGGTATACAGAGCACACCCTGGCCACACAGAGATGGAAATGTTGACCAGGAGCTGCAGGGGTTATGCAGAGCACACCCTGGCCACACAGAGATGGGAATGTTGACCAGGAGCTGCAGGGGTTAGACAGAGCTCACCCGGGCCTCACAGAGATGGGAATGTTGACCAGGAGCTGCAGGGGTTATGCAGAGCACACCCTGGACACACAGAGATGGGAATGTTGACCAGGAGCTGCAGGTGTTATACAGAGCACACCCTGGACACACAGAGATGGGAATGTTGACCAGGAACTGCAGGGGTTATACAGAGCACACCCTGGCCACACAGAGATGGGCATGTTGACCAGGAGCTGCAGGAGTATACACAGCAGATCCTGGCCACACACAGAGATGGGAATGTTAACCAGGAGCTGCAGGGGTTATAGAGAGCACACCTTGGCCACACAGAGATGGGAATGTTGACCAGGAGCTGCTGGGGTTATACAGTGCACACCCTGGCCACACAGAGATGGGAATGTTGACCAGGAGCTGCAGGGGTTATACAGAGCACACCTTGGCCACACAGAGATGGGAATGTTGACCAGGAGCTGCCGGGGTTATACAGAGCACATCCTGGCCACACAGAGATGTGAATGTTGGCCAGGTGCTGCAGGAGTGTTACAGAGCACACCCTGGCCACACAGAGATCGGAATGTTTACCAGGAGCTGCAGGGGTTATACAGAGCACCCCCTGGCCACACAGAGATGGGAATGTTGACCAGGAGCTGCAGGGGTTATACAGAGCACACCCTGGCCACACAGAATGGGAATGTTGACCAGGAACAGGGGTTATACAGAGCACACTCTGACCACACAGAGATGGGAATGTTGACCAGGAGCAGGGTTTATACAGAGCACACCCTGGCCACACAGAGATGGGAATGTTGACCAGGAGCTGCAGGGGTTATACAGAGCACATCGTGGCCACACAGAGATGGGAATGTTGACCAGGAGATGCAGGGATTATACAGAGCACACCTTGGCCACACACAGATGGGAATGTTGACCATGAGCTGCAGGGGTTATACAGAGCACAACCTGGCCACACAGAGGTGGGAATGTTGACCAGGAGCTGCTGGGGTTATACAGAGCACACCCTGGACACACAGAGATGGGAATGTTGACCAGGAGCTGCTGGTGTTATACAGAGCACACGCTGGACACACAGAGATTGGAATGTTGACCAGGAGCTGCAGGGTTTATACAGAGCATACCCTGGCCACACAGAGATGGGAATGTTGACCAGGAGCAGGGATTATGCAGAGCACATCCTGGCCACATAGAGATGGGAATGTTGACCAGGAGCAGGGGTTATACGGTGCACATCGTGGCCACACAGAGAAGGGAATGTTGACCAGGAGCAGGGTTTATACGAAGCACACCCTGGCCACACAGAGATGGGAATGTTGACCAGGAGATGCAGGGGTTATGCAGAGCACACCCTGGCCACACAGAGATGGGAATGTTGACCAGGAGCTGCAGGGGTTATGCAGAGCACATCGTGGCCACACAGAGATGCGAATGTTGACCAGGAGCTGCAGGGGTTATACAGAGCACACCCTGGCTACACAGAGATGGGAATGTTGACCGTGAGCTGCAGGGGTTATGCAGAGCACACCCTGGCCACACAGAGATGGGAATGTTGACCAGGAGCAGGGTTTATACAGAGCACACCCTGGCCACACACAGATGGGAATGTTGACCAGGAGCTGCAGGGGTTATACAGAGCACATCGTGGCCACACAGAGATGGGAATGTTGACCAGGAGCAGGGTTGAGACAGAGCACACCCTGGCCACACACAGATGGGAATGTTGACCAGGAGCTGCAGGGGTTATACAGAGCACATCGTGGCCACACAGAGATGGGAATGTTGACCAGGAGATGCAGGGGTTATACAGAGCACATTTAGGCCACACAGAGATGGGAATGTTGACCAGGAGATGTAGGGGTTATACAGAGCACACCTTGGCCACAAACAGATGGGAATGTTGACCAGGAGCTGCTGGGGTTAGGCAGAGCACACCCTGGCCACACACAGATGGGAATGTTGACCAGGAGCTGCTGGGGTTAGAAAGAGCACACCCTGGCCACACAGAGATGGGAATGTTGACCAGGAGCAGGGATTATGCAGAGCACATCCTGTCCACACAAGAGATGGGAATGTTTACCATGAGCTGCAGGGGTTATACAGAGCACAACCTGGCCACACAGAGGTGGGAATGTTGACCAGGAGCTGCTGGGGTTATACAGAGCACACCCTGGACACACAGAGATGGGAATGTTGACCAGGAGCTGCTGGGGTTATACAGAGCACACGCTGGACACACAGAGATTGGAATGTTGACCAGGAGCTGCAGGGTTTATACAGAGCATACCCTGGCCACACAGAGATGGGAATGTTGACCAGGAGCAGGGATTATGCAGAGCACATCCTGGCCACATAGAGATGGGAATGTTGACCAGGCGCAGGGGTTATACGGTGCACATCGTGGCCACACAGAGAAGGGAATGTTGACCAGGAGCAGGGTTTATACGAAGCACACCCTGGCCACACAGAGATGGGAATGTTGACCAGGAGATGCAGGGGTTATGCAGAGCACACCCTGGCCACACAGAGATGGGAATGTTGACCAGGAGCTGCAGGGGTTATGCAGAGCACATCGTGGCCACACAGAGATGCGAATGTTGACCAGGAGCTGCAGGGGTTATACAGAGCACACCCTGGCTACACAGAGATGGGAATGTTGACCGTGAGCTGCAGGGGTTATGCAGAGCACACCCTGGCCACACAGAGATGGGAATGTTGACCAGGAGCAGGGTTTATACAGAGCACACCCTGGCCACACACAGATGGGAATGTTGACCAGGAGCTGCAGGGGTTATACAGAGCACATCGTGGCCACACAGAGATGGGAATGTTGACCAGGAGCAGGGTTTATACAGAGCACACCCTGGCCACACACAGATGGGAATGTTGACCAGGAGCTGCAGGGGTTATACAGAGCACATCGTGGCCACACAGAGATGGGAATGTTGACCAGGAGATGCAGGGGTTATACAGAGCACATTTAGGCCACACAGAGATGGGAATGTTGACCAGGAGATGTAGGGGTTATACAGAGCACACCTTGGCCACAAACAGATGGGAATGTTGACCAGGAGCTGCTGGGGTTAGGCAGAGCACACCCTGGCCACACACAGATGGGAATGTTGACCAGGAGCTGCTGGGGTTAGAAAGAGCACACCCTGGCCACACAGAGATGGGAATGTTGACCAGGAGCAGGGATTATGCAGAGCACATCCTGTCCACACAAGAGATGGGAATGTTTACCAGGAGCTGCAGGGTTATACAGAGCACATCGTGTCCACACAGAGGTGGGAATGTTGACCAAGAGATGCAGGGGTTATACAGAGCACACCGTGGCCACACACAGATGGAAATGTTGACCAGGAGCTGCTGGGGTTAGACAGAGCACTCCCTGGCCACACAGAGATGGGAATGTTGACCAGGAGCAGGGGTATACAGAGCACATCCTGGCCACACAGATGGGAATGTTGACCTGTAGCTGCAGGGGTTATACAGAGCACACCCTGGCCACACAGAGATGGGAATGTTGACCAGGAGCAGGGTTTATACAGAGCACACCCTAGCCACAGAGATAGGAATGTTGACCAGGAGATGTAGGGGTTATGCAGAGCACATCCTGGCCACACAGAGCTGGGAATGTTGACCATGAGCTGCAAGGGTTATACAGAGCACACCCTGGCCACACAGAGATGGGAATGTTGACCAGGAGATGCAGAGGTTATACAGAGCACACCCTGGCCACACACATATGGGAATGTTGACCAGGAGCTGCTGGCGTTAGACAGAGCACACCCTGGCCACACAGAGATGGGAATGTTGACCAGGAGCTGCAGGGGTTAGACCGAGCACATCGTGGCCACACAGAGATGGGATTGTTGACCAGGAGATGCAGGGGTTAGACAGAGCACGCCCTGGCCACACACAGAGATGGGAATGTTGACCAGGAGCAGGGGTATACAGTGCACACCCTGGCCACACAGATGGGAATGTTGACCAGTAGCTGCTGTGGTGATACAGAGCACACCCTGGCCACACAGAGTTGGGAATGTTGACCAGGAGCTGCAGGGGTTATACAGAGCACACTCTGACCTCTGTGCTCTATATAGTTAATCATTTCCTTCTCAATAATCCCAGGGAGCAGGAGTCAGGCAGTGTGGCCTCGGGAGCCCCCTTTTAAAAAGCTGTTTCAGTGACCTCTGTGCCTGTATGTCGTTCGCATTTACTGCACAATAATCCCTGGGTGCAGGGGACAGGCAGTGTGGCCTCGGGAGCCCCCAATTAAAAAGCTGTTTCACAGACCTCTGTGCTGTATATAGTAAACCATTTACTGCTCAATAATCCCTTGGGGCAGGGGACAGGCAGTGTTGCTCCGGGAGCCCACGATTAAAAAGCTGTTTCAGAGACCTCTGTGCTGTGTATAGTTAACCATTTACTTCTCAATAATCCCTGTGAACAGGGGACTATCAGTGTGGCCCGGTAGCCCCCAGTTAAAAAGCTGTTTCAGTGACCTCTGTGCTGTTTTTCATTAATCATTTCATTCTCAATAATCCCAGGGAGCAGGGGACAGGCAGTATGGTCGGGAGCTCCCAATTAAAAAGTTGTTTCAGAGACCTCTGTTACTGTGTATAGTTAACCATTTACTGCTCAATAATCCCTGGGAGCAGGGGACAGGCAGTGTGGCCACGGGAGCCCCCAATTAAAAAGCTGTATCAGTGATCTCTGTGCTGTATATAGTTAACCATTTACTGCTCAATAATCCGTGGGAGCAGGGGACAGGCAGTGTGGCCACGGGAGCCCCCAATTAAAAAGCTGTTTCAGTGACCTCTGTGCTGTACAAGGTTAACCATTTACTTCTCAATAATCCCTGGGAGCAGGGGGCAGGCAGTGTGGCTCCGGGAGCCCCCAATTAAAAAGCTGTTTCAGAGACCTCTGTGCTGTATATAGTGAACCATTTACTGTTCAATAATCACTGGGAGCAGGAGGCAGGCAGTGTGGCTCCGGGAGAACCCAATTAAAAAGCTCTAGGACCCGATCTCGGACAGCGAGAGAAGGGCTTGATCCTAACCAGAAACAATTAAGCATACCACTTAAATCCCTTCAGACCAAGGGGAAACAGCAAATTGAGAACAAAGGGAGATGCCAGGATTGAAAGAGACAGAACTCCCTCTAATGACAGGGAGGGACGTCGAAGTCTTGGAAGAACCAGAGGAAATAGCTAGAGTGCCCCCTGGTGAGACTCGGAGACAGTTGCCGATTAGGAAGATACCAATCACCTGAATTATGCTAGCCACGCCGCACTTCAGCAAGCCCATGCATTAGACGACGATAGACGGACACAAATCCTGAATGCGTTGAATAGCACATTTCAAAAGCCCATAAATCTTTCTGCTATCTTAGACCTCAAACCTAAAAAGACTGAAGAGCCAGAGGAATTTCTGGAACGTTTTAATGAAATCTACCGTGGGCATTCTGGCGACTTGCCACATCAAAATGGTCAGAATTCCCCTCAATATTGTGCTATGTTAATGCATTGCCTACCACCTTCCGTGGCTACTGCTGTGAAATGTAATAACATGAATTGGACAGATAACGACCTTTACCAGATGGCAAGGGCAGTCAGATTTTATTGGAAGGAGGGTGTAGGCCAGGAAGGAAGCTCAGTTACAAAGATTAAGACTGAGTATGTAGTGAAAAAGAATGATCTGCGACCCCAACAAGCGGCAGAAATGGTAGCTTACCAGCTGGAGCCCCAATATTGTGACTTTGGGTGGGTGGATCAGCGAGGGGGAGGATATCAAACCCACCCAAAGGGACCCTCAGTTCCTTTTTATGGCCCACCGTATGCACCAACAGCTTTACAACCGCCGCCCCCTCTGAGGGATCATTGGTCTACTGGGAGAAGAGGACGGGGCAGATATAGAGGGAGCAATGCATGTTTTAATTGCGGCCGTGCACATCACTGGCAACAGGAATGCCCCTTTAAAAGGCAGGCAGCAGAAGGAGGGGGTACCCACCAAGGGGAGGACAGACGAGATATACTGACTTCTCCTAGGCAAACCCTTTCCCAACACAGGATTGACTAGCTAATTTAGTCATGAGGACTCTCCAATTGGACAGGGAACCTATTATCTCTCTGCAGATAGGAGATTAACATCACTCATTTGTAATCGACACTGGAGCAGCCATGTCTTCTGTGCAATCAGAACTTCGACTACCACTATCCGACCACACGCAGCAATTGTCGGGGTTCCAAGGACAGGTGTGTGAGTATCCTATTTCTGAACCTGTGACAGTCACTTACGAGAATAAGTCTGCAGATCATCAGTTTGTAGTGACTACTGGATTGGACTGTAACTTGTTGGCCCGAGATTTACTGTGTATTTTCCAGCTACAGCTAGAGTGCGGAGACGAGGGGGAAATGGTTAAATCATGGAGGATGAGACAACAGTGCTATATTTCTATCACCCCCCAGTGGTGGTCGTTAGACATTGAACATTCACTGCATCACGTTACCCTGGCCTATGACAGAACCGGACAAAACAGGGAGTTGGAGGACAAATACCGGCCATTAATTGGGACCGAATGGCCAGTCAAAGTTACAGCCACAGTCACGGGAAAAGAAGGTACAGCCGATTTTGTTACAATACCACCACATTTATGGCCACAGTCAGCTTCGGTAAGCCCTCATATTACACGTCAGGTCCACGACCAGTACCATGCCAGGGATCTGGGGCCTATGGTAAGGAGGGCAGTGGATCATTCGGATCCAACAGAGTACGCACTTCAAGTCACGCCAGACGTCACTGCCATAAAATATTTTGAGGTCCCTGAAACGATTAACACTCGACTGCAGCCCCGACTATGGACAAATTAATCCGAGAGCTGTTGCAACAGGGTACTTTGGTCCCTTACCAATCAGAATGTAACACCCCCATACTTGCTGTGCCTCAACCAGCCAAACCAGACCAGTACCGATGAGTACAGGATTTACGTTTAATCAATGCCATCGCACAGCCGTTACATGCTCTCACTCTCCAACAGGATATTACGGTGTATAGCTCCCACTCGGTCATCGCACTTCTGAGGGAACTGCAGACTCAGCATCTTACCGCAGCTCGTCAGAATAGGTATGAGATATACCTTTTGAACAGTCCACGTCTGACATTTAAACACTGTACCACTATCAATCCAGCCTGTTTTCTTAGTGGTCCCCCTGTCCATGAAGACGCACCTGGCCACGACTGTTTAGCCTTGATTCAGGAAACTACCACAATAAGGGACGATTTGAGTGATATTTCGTCAGAACAACCTGACATGATTATGTGTGGTCAACTATCCCACTGGGGTTTAGTTAATGACTTACTGCAGGCCCTCCTTATGCCCGCGCAGATTTCCGTTGTTAAATGCGCTGCCCACACAAATGGTAAGACCCCAGTTGACGTTGGTAATGAACAAGCAGATTGTGCAGCGCGGACAGCCGCGGAAATTCAGCAAGAGATGGTGCCTAAAATGTTAAGTCAGACTAAACGATCTACTATAAATATGTCTGCTTCTGACAAGTCAATGCCAACCATCCAAGACGTCATAAGGTTACAGGAGGACGCTCCTGAGAGTGATAAAGAAATGTGGAAACGGTTAGGTTGTACATATGATTCTGTTACCTCTTTATGGACCACGCCAGCACATCAGACTTGTATGCCTAATGTACTGGCTTTATGGGTCATCGAATGTGTACACTTTGCAACTCATTGTGGGGCTCGAGGGACTAGTGATTTGTTGCTGGACACTTGGTGGCACCCTAAAATGCAGGGGTTGGCCCAGAGTATCAGTAATCGGTGTTTGATTTGTCAGCAATATAACACCGGCAAATGTATCCCTTGTGGGATGGGGCAAACCCTGTTGCCCAGTGGTCCCTTTGAGACGCTCCAAATGGATTACATTGAGTTGGAAAGGTGTCAATGTTATAAATATGTTTTGGTCATTGTGGATGTGTTCAGCAGATGGGTTGAGGCGTATCCGACTACCGGTAATAAAGCTGCTACTTTGGTTAAAGTTCTGATGCGGGAAATCATTCCCCGGTACAGTATACCAGCTCAGTTGAGTTCTCATAACGGACCTCATTTTCTTGGACAGATTAACCTGCCTCCCTTCCCCAGTGCTATTTTCCAGGTGTGGAGCATGATGGGGTGGCTACGCACCGTCTGTGTGATATTCGGCCTCACCTCGCTTGGAGTGTTATTGGCGACGGACATGGAAAAGGGAAATATTATCTACATTTGTAACCCCAACCAATCTACGAGGACATTTTGTTTATGCAGAGGTGATGTTCTTCGCTGCCCCCATATACGAGGACATGGTATCGACTCATGGAAGGTCGTCAAAGTTAAGGAGAATGCAGGAGTCATGAAGCAATTGCACCGGTCCCGGCGATGGGAAGGGAACATTATATGGACATTGCCTTGTTTTTGGAGTACATGTAAATTTGATTTTGGATGTGTTAAGATTGGTGCAATAAAGGTAACATCAGACCGTCAGGAGAAGGTAGGAAGAGGTTGTGAGAGAGAGAGAGGGACTAGAGAGAAAGGACGGGGCGTGTGAGAAAGGAAGTACAGCTTGAACGTAGGTTATCAGGAGATACACTTAATTTAGTTAAAGACCACACTGAGGAAAACCCGGGAAGTATGAATCTCTTCTATCAGATTTACCACCGCTTGTATGGCCAGGGACGGGTTGTCTGCTAGCCGAACCCCGCAGCGGTGTCTAGGTTATTTTCTGTTTCACCGCTTTGGGGCACTCCCCAAACGGTGGGTCATTGTCAGCATTCCGAGCCACTGCCCGAGCAAGTCTCTTCCTTACGATCCGGATTCAGCACCACCGGCTATTTGCCTTCCCCTTCCTCGGGATAATTTCCACTCACAGTATGATAGGCTGCAACGGTGGAGGGCGTACATACCTAGCCACTTCACTCCCAATAGGGATTCCCGGTCGTACGAGAATTGTTTCAGCAGTGAAGGATACGGCTGTTTGCTGGTCGAGGTGGAAACGAATATAACATGTCTGTTTCCCACCTGTACGGACAGGAGGTGTCATATCACCCAGGCGTCTGGCCAATGCGTTTGTTATAACACCACTTGCGTTCCATTGAACGCCGGCCTCCAGCTCCTTTGTGGCTGGGCGAATGTTTCTCATATCACTGTTGGGACTAGGGCTTTCCGCATTGCTAGGCGGCCCGAATGGGCGTTCCAAAGCTGGATAAACTGGGCTACTGGGGGATCCCTACGCAACCGATATACTGATTGTGATGCTCACCTGTACACGGAACAAGGATACTACTTTTTTTTAAAAAATGGTACAGCAACTAATGTTTTGTCACCCCCATTTCCCCGCCGAATTGCTATTGGGACTCTAGTCCCTACCACAGTCCCCTGCCCCTCGGCGTGGATGCTGCATAATCAGTTAGCATGCCGGGCAGTCTCTGCTGAATTCTGCGAGAACTGGAAAAAACCTCAGTTTCTCGCGCCCAACCGGGGCCACTCAGCCGGGTGGGGAATTCGAAGCATCTTGACACTGGGAGGTGTGGGGGGTTCCTTGGCTGTCAGCGACAGGAATTATTTTATTTGTGGCCTTACCATCTTGGGAAATGAAACCTTGGGAGCCCTTGGGGCAATAACCAAGGAATTGTCTCAGCTACGGTTGTTTGCAATGCAGAACCGGTATGCTCTTGACTATCTTATGGCCCGTGAGGGTGGGGTATGCGCCATAGTACAGGGCAAGTGTATCATGGGTGTTTAAGAATTGACCGCTAACATCACTAAATTTATGGATCGCATACGGGATCACCTGGACGGAATGCAGGATCCTGGCACTTGGGGTAACTGGGGATTTGGAGGTTGGAAGGAAAGGTTGATAAATATGGCCATGTATATAGCAGTGGCTATTGGCTGCATCTTTGTGGGCCCAGCTATCCTTAAATTTGTGATGGGAAGAATTCGGGGTGCACTGGAACAGATCAACGCTCCTAAAATCTTGGCTGTCAAAATCCATGAGGGTGCAGCAGATGAAGGGGGGCTACGCCAGGAATTGGAAATGCAGCGACGGATCTTTTTAGATGAGGGACCGTAGCTATGGATTGGATAGTTCGGTTATCATGGAATGATAAAAGGAGGGAATGACGAATGTGATATAAAATAGTTACTTTAGAGATATTAGTTACTGTAATGTAGAGATAGGCCAATCTCATTCTGGTGAGTTCACAGACAAAGGATTTCAGACCGCATGGCAAAGCAAGGAGGAGGTGTGTCCACCAAAGGAGGAGAAAAGGATGCTGGGCAATAGGGGCCAGAGGAAGGGATTGGAAGTGAGCCAATCAGAATGTATGACCAGGTCAGGAGGGGTATAGGGTGACCTACGGGAATCGTGTCTGTGAAACTTGATACCATTTGAATTTATTTGCAGAAATCCCTTTGTCTCTTTGTTCATTCGCTTTCCGGGGTGTAGGAGACTGGATGTGTCCTATGGTTCTGTGAAATGAATCAGGCTTGCAAGCCAAATAAAATAACTAATGCCGTACCTGCAAATCCATCTCGACTTTTATTGAGGCCAGACTGACGGGTAAAGAAATTTGTATTTTGTCAGGAGCAGAGGTCAGGCAGTGTGGCTCCGGGAGCCCCCAATTAAAAAGCTGTTTCAGAGACCTCTGTGCTGTATATAGTTAAGCATTTACTGCTCAATAATCCCTGGGAGCAGGGTACAGGCAGTGTAGATAAGGGAGCCCCCTATTATAAAGCTATTTCAGAGAACTCTGTATTCTGGCCTCGGGAGCCCCCAATTAAAAAGCTGTTTCAGAGACCTCTGTGCCTGTATATAGTTAACCATTTACTGCTCAATAATCCCTGTGAGCTTGAGTCAGGCAGTGTGGCCTCGGGAGCCCCCAATTAAAAAGCTGTTTCAGAGACCTCTGTGCTGTATATAGTTAACCATTTACTGCTCAATAATCCCTGGGAGCAGGGGACAGGCAGTGTGGTCCGGAGACCCCAATTAAAAAGCTGTTTCAGAGACCTCTGCGCCTGTATATATTTAACCATTTACTGCTCAATAATAACTGGGAGCAGGGGACAGGCAGTGTTGTCCGGGAGCCCCCAATTAAAAAGCAGTTTCAGAGACCTCTGCGCCTGTATATAGTTAACCATTTGCTGCTCAATAATCCCTGGGAGCAGGGGAGAGGCAGTGTGGCCTCGGGAGTCCCAAATTTAAAAGTTGTTGCAGAGATCTCTGTGCCTGTATATAGTTAACTATTTACTTCTCAATAATCCCTGGGAGCAGGGGACAGGCAGTGTGGCCTCGGAATCCCCCAATTAAAAAGCTGTTTCTGAGACGTCTGTGCCTGTATATAGTTAACCATTTACTGCTCAATAATCCCGGGGAGCAGGGGACAGGCTGTGTGGCCTCGGAATCCCCCAATTAAAAAGGTGTTTCGGAGACCTCTGTGCTCTACATAGTTAACCATTTACTGCTCAATAATCCCTGGGAGCAGGGGACAGGCAGTGTGGCCTCGGGAGCCCCCAATTAAAAAGATGTTTCAGAGATCTCTGTGCATATAGTTAACTATTTACTGCTCAATAATCCCTGGGAACAGGGGACAGGCAGTGTTGTCCGGGAGCCCCCAATTAAAAAGCTGTTTTAGAGACCTCTGTGCTGGATATAGTTAACCATTTACTGCTCAATAATCCCTGGGAGCAGGGGACATTCAGTGTGGCAGCGGGAGCCCCCAATTAAAAAGCAGTTTCAGAGACCTTTGTTCTGTATATAGTTAACCATTTACTGCTCAATAATCCCTGGGAGCAGGGGTCAGGCAGTGTGGCCTCGGGAGCCCCCAATTAAAAAGCTGTTTCAGAGACCTCTGCGCCTGTATATATTTAACCATTTACTGCTCAATAATCCCTGGGAGCAGGGGACAGGCAGTTTGGCCTCGGGAGTCCCCAATGAAAAATCTCTTTCAGGGAACGCTGTGCCTATGTAGAGTTAACCATTTACTACTCAATAATCCCTGGGAGCAGGGGACAGGCAGTGTGGTATGGGAGGCGCCAATTGAAAAGCTGTTTCAGAGACATCTGTGCTGTACAAGGTTAACCATTTACTTCTCAATAATCCCTGGGAGCAGGGGTCAGGCAGTGTGGCCTCGGGAGCCCCCAATTAAAAAGCTGTTTCAGAGACTTCTGCGCCTGTATATATTTTACCATTTACTGCTCAATAATCCCTGGGAGCAGGGGACAGGCAGTTTGGCCTCGGGAGTCCCCAATGAAAAATCTCTTTCAGAGACTTCTGTGCTGTATATAGTTAACCAGTTACATCTCAATAATCCCTGGGAGCAGGGGACAGGCAATGTGGCCTCGGGAGCCCCCAGTTAAAAAGCTGTTTCAGTGCCCTCTGTGCTGTATATTGTTAACCATTTAGTGCTCAATGATCCCTGGAAGCAGGGGTCAGGCAGTGTGGCTCCGGGAGCCCCCAATTAAAAGGCTGTTTCAGAGACCTCTGTGCTATATATAGTTAACCATTTACTGCTCAATAATCCCTGGGAGCAAGGGTCAGGCAGTGTGGCCTCGGGAGCTTCCAATTAAAAAGCTGTTTCAGAGACCTCTGTGCTGTATATTGTTAACCATTTACTGCTCAGTAACCCCTGGGAGCAGGGGACAGGCAGTGTGGCCTCGGGATCGCCCCAATTAAAAAGCTGTTTCAGAGACCTCTGTGCTGTTTTTCGTTAACCATTTACTGCTCAATAATCACTGGGAGCAGGGGACAGGCAGTGTGGCCTCGGGAGCCCCCAATAAAAAATCTCTTTCAGAGACCTCTGTTGCTATATAGAGTTAACCATTTACTGCTCAATAATCCCGGGGAGCAGGGGTCAGGCAGTGTGGCCTCGGGAGCCCCCAATTAAAAAGCTGTTTCAGAGACCGCTGTGCTGTATATAGTGAACCATTTACTGCTCAATAATCCCTGGGAGCAGGAGACAGGCAGTGTGGTCCGGGAGCCCCCAATTAAAAAGCTGTGTCAGAGACCTCTGTGCTGTATATAGTTAACCAAGGAAGGCAGTGCAGGGATCCCCTGCGGTCATCTCCCTCCAAAACAGATTTACCGTTTTGGAAACTGGGGGAGATGGCTCACCAGAGGAAGGCAGCAGCAGCCAGGTTCATGGCACCGTGGCTGGCTCTGCTGCACAGAAGGGCGGGAAAAAGAGTGGCAGAGCTATAGTGATAGGGGATTCAATTGTAAGGGGAATAGACAGGCGTTTCTGTGGACGCAAACGAGAATCCAGGTTGGTATGTTGCCTCCCTGGTGCAAGGGTCAAGGATGTCTCGGAGCGGCTGCAGGGCATTCTGGAGGGGGAGGGTGAACAGCCAGCTGTCGTGGTGCATATAGGCACCAATGATATAGGTAAAAAACGGGATGAGGTCCTACAAGCTGAATTTAGGGAGTTAGGAGTTAAACTAAAAAGTAGGACCTCAAAGGTAGTAATCTCAGGATTGCTACCAGTGCCACGTGATAGTCACAGTAGGAATGACAGGATAGCTAGGGTGAATACGTGGCTTGAGGGATGGTGCAAAAGGGAGGGTTTCAAATTCCTGGGACATTGGGACCGGTTCTGGGGGAGGTGGGACCTGTACAAATCGGACGGTCTGCATCTGGGTGGGACCGGAACCAATGTTCTCGGGGGCGTGTTTGCTAGTGCAGTTGGGGAGGGTTTAAACTAATGTGGCAGGGGGATGGGAACCGATGTAGGGAGTCAGTGGGGACAGAAACAAAAGGCAGGAAGGGAGAGTGTGTAAAGCATGACCTGAGAATGCAGGGCAGAGAGCAAGGAAGGTCTACATTAAACTGCATTTATTTCAATGCAAGGGGCCTGACGGGCAAAGCGGATGAACTCAGGGCATGGACGGGCACATGGGACTGGGATATTATAGCTATGACTGAAACATGGCTAAGGGAGGGGCAGGACTGGCAGCTCAATGTTCCGGGGTACAGATGCTATAGAAAGGATAGAACAGGAGGTAAGAGAGGAGGGGGAGTGGCGTTTTTGATTAGGGAGAACATCACGGCAGTACTTAGAGGGGATATATCCGAGGGTTCGACCACTGATTCTATATGGGTGGAACTGAAAAATAAGAAGGGAGAGATCACCTTGGTAGGACTGTACTACAGGCCCCCAAAATAGTCAGCGGGAAATTGAGGAGCAAATATGTAAGGAGATTACAGATAGCTGCAAGAATAATAGGGTGGTAGTAGTTGGGGACTTTAACTTTCCCAACATTGACTGTGACAGCCATAGCATTAGGGGCTTGGATGGAGGGAAATTTGTTGAGTGTATTCAGGAGGAATTTCTCATTCAGTATGTGGATGGACCGACTAGAGAGGGGGCAAAACTTGACCTCGTCTTGGGAAATAAGGAAGGGCAAGTGACAGAAGTGCTAGTGAGAGATCACTTTGGGACAAGTGACCATAACTCCATTAGTTTTAAGATAGCTATGGAGAATGATAGGTCTGGCCCAAGAGTTAAAATTCTTAATTGGGGCAAGGCCAATTTTAATGGTATCAGACAGGAACTTGCAGAGGTAGATTGGGGGAGACTGTTGGCAGGCAAAGAGACGGCTGGTAAATGGAAGGCTTTTAAAAATGTGTTAACCAGGGTGCAGGGTAAGCACATTCCCTTTAGAGTGAAGGGTAAGGCTGGTAGAAGTAGGAAACCCTGGATGACTCGAGATATTGAGACTCTGGTCAAAAAGAAGAAGGAGGCATATGACGTACATAAGCAACTGGGGTCAAGTGGATCCCTTGAAGAGTATAGAGATTGTCGAAATAGAGTTAAGAGGGAAATCAGGAGGGCAAAAAGGGGACATGAAATTGCTTTGGCAAATAATGCAAGGGAGAATCCAAAGAGATTCTACAAATACATAAAGGGGAAAAGAGTAACTAGGGACAGAGTAGGGCCTCTTAAGGATCAACAAGGGCATCTATGTGCACAGCCACAAGAGTTGGGTGAGATCCTGAATGAATATTTCTCATCGGTATTCACGGTGGAGAAAGGCATGGATGTTAGGAAACTAAGGGAAATAAATAGTGATGTCTTGAGAAGTGTGCATATTACAGAGGAGGAGGTGCTGGAAGTCTTAAAGCGCATCAAGGTAGATAAATCCCCGGGACCTGATGAAATGTATCCCAGGGTGTTGTGGGAGGCGAGGGAGGAAATTGCGGGTCCCCTAACAGAGATATTTGAATCATCGGCAGCCACAGGTGAGGTGCCTGAAGATTGGAGAGTGGCGAATGTTGTGCCCTTGTTTAAGAAGGGCAGCAGGGAAAAGCCTGGGAACTACAGACTGGTGAGCCTAACTTCTGGAGTAGGTAAGTTGCTAGAAGGTATTCTGAGAGACAGGATCTACAAGCATTTAGAGAGGCAAGGACTGATTCGGGGCAGTCAGCATGGCTTTGTGCGTGGAAAATCATGTCTCACAAATTTGATTGAGTTTTTTGAGGGGGTGACCAAGAAGGTAGATGAGGGCAGTGCAGTAGACGTTGTCTACATGGACTTTAGCAAAGCCTTTGACAAGGTACCGCATGCTAGGTTGTTGCAGAAGGTTAAAGCTCACGGGATCCAGGGTGAGGTTGCCAATTGGATTCAAAATTGGCTGGACGACAGAAGGCAGAGGGTGGTTATAGAGGGTTGTTTTTCAAACTGGAGGCCTGTGAACAGTGGTGTGTCTCAGGGATCGGTGCTGGGTCCACTGTTATTTGTGATTTATATTAATGATTTGGATGAGAATTTAGGAGGCATGGTTAGTAAGTTTGCAGATGACACCAAGATTGGTGGCACAGTGGATAGTGAAGAAGGTTATCTAGGATTGCAACGGGATCTTGATCAATTAGGCCAGTGGGCCGACGAATGGCAGATGGAGTTTAATTTAGATAAATGTGCGGTGATGCATTTTGGCAGATCGAATCAGGCCAGGACGTACACAGTTAATGGTATGGCGTTGGGGAGGGTTATAGAACAAAGAGATCTAGGAGTACAGGTTCATAGCTCCTTGAAGGTGGAGTCGCAGGTGGACAGGGTGGTGAAGAAGGCATTCGGCATGCTTGGTTTCATTGGTCAGAACATTGAATACAGGAGTTGGGACGTCTTGTTGAAGTTGTACAAGACATTGGTACTGCCACACTTGGAATACTGTGTGCAGTTCTGGTCACCCTATTATAGGAAGGATATTATTAAACTGGAAAGAGTGCAGAAAAGATTTACTAGGATGTTGCCGGGACTTGATGGTTTGAGTTATAAGGAGAGGCTGGATAGACTGGGACTTTTTTCCTTGGAGCGGAGGAGGCTTAGGGGTGATTTTATAGAGGTCTATAAAATAATGAGGGGCATAGATAAGGTAGATAGTCAACATCTTCTCCCAAAGGTAGGGGAGTCTAAAACTAGAGGGCATAGGTTTAAGGTGAGAGGGGAGAGATTCAGAAGGGCCCAGAGGGGCAATTTCTTCACTCAGAGGGTAGTGAGTGTCTGGAATGGGCTGCCAGAGGTAGTAGAAGAGGCGGGTACAATTGTGTCTTTTAAAAAACATTTAGATAGTTACATGGGTAAGATGGGTATAGAGGGTTATGGGCCAAGTGTGGGCAACTGGACTAGCTTAATGGTAAAAACTGGGCGGCATGGAATTGTTGGGCCGAAGGGCCTGTTTCCATGCTGTAAACTTCTATGATTCTATGATTCTAACCATTTACTGTTCAATAATCCCTGTGAGCAGGGGACAGGCAGTGTGGTCCAGGAGCCCCCAATTAAAAAGCTGTTTCAGAGAACTGTGCGCCTGTATATAGTTAACCATTTACTGCTCAATAATCCCTGGGAGCAGGGGACAGGCAGTGTGGCCTCGGGAGCCACCAATTAAAAAGCTGTTTCACAGACCTCTGTGCTGTATCTAGTTAACCATTTACTTCTCAATAATCCCTGGGAGCAGGGGTCAGGCAGTGTGGCCTCGGGAGCCCCCAATTAAAAATCTGTTTCAGAGACCACTGTGCTGTATATAGTTAACCATTTACTTCTCAATAATCCCTGGGAGCAGGGGACAGGCAGTGTGGCCTCGGGAGCCCCCAATTAAAAAGCTGTTTCAGAGACCTCTGTGCTGTATATAGTTAACAATTTACTGCTCAATAATCCCTTGGAGCAGGGGACAGGCAGTGTGGCCTTGGGAGCCCCCAATTAAAACGCTGTGTCAGAGGCCTCTGTGCTTGTATATAGTTAACCATTTACTGCTCAATAATCCCTGGGAGCAGGAAACAGGCAGTGTGGCCTCGGGAGCCCCCAATTAAAAACCTGTTTCAGAGACCACTGTGCTGTACATAGTTAACCATTTACTTCTCAATAATCACTGGGAGCAGGAGTCAGGCAGTGTGGCCTCGGGTGCCCTCAATTAAAAGGCTGTTTCAGAGACCTCTGTGCTGTACATAGTTAACCATTTACTTCTCAATAATCCCTGGGAGCAGGGGCCAGGCAGTGTGATCTGGGAGCTTCAAATTAAAAAGCTGTGCCTGCATATAGTTAACCATTTACTGCTCAATCATCCCTCGGAGCACGGGACAGACAGTGTGGCCTCGGGATCCCCCAATTTAAAAACTGTTTCAGAGACCTCTCTGCTGTATATAGTTAACCATTTACTGCTCAATCATCCCACGGAGCAGGGTTCACGCAGTGGGGCCTCGGGAGCCCCCAATTAAAAAGTTGCTTCAGAAACCTCTGTGCTCTATATAGTTAAGCATTTACCGCTCAATAATCCCTGGGAGCAGGGGACAGGCAGTGTGTCTCCGGGAGCCCCCAATTAAAAAGCTCTTTCAGAGACCTCTGTGCCTGTATATAGTTAACCATTTACTGCTCAATCATCCCTCGGAGCAGGGGTCAGACAGTGTGGCCTCGGGATCCCCCAATTTAAAAAGTGTTTCAGAGACCTCTGTGCTGTATATAGTTAACCATTTACTGCTCAATCATCCCTCGGAGCAGGGGTCAGACAGTGTGGCCTCGGGATCCCCCAATTTAAAAACTGTTTCAGAGACCTCTGTGCTGTATATAGTTAACCATTTACTGCTCAATAAACCCTGGGAGCAGGGGACAGGCAGTGTGGCCTCGGGAGCCCCCAATTAAAAAGTTGCTTCAGAAACCTCTGTGCTGTATATAGTTCTACATTTAGTGCCCATTAATCCCTGGGACCAGGGGACAGGCAGTCTGGTCGGGAGCCCCCAATTAAAAAGCTGTTACAGAGACCTCTGTGCTGTTCACAGTTAACCATTTCCTACTCAATAATCCCTGGGAGCAGGGCACAGGCTGTGTGGCCTCGGGAGCTCACAATTAAAAATCTCTTTCAGGGAACGCTGTGCCTATACAGAGTTAACCATTTACTGCTCAATAATCCCTGGGAGCAGGGGTCAGGCAGTGTGGCCTCGGGAGCCCCCAATTAAAAAGCTGTTTCAGAGACCACTGTGCTGTATATAGTTAACCATTTACTTCTCAATAATCCCTGGGAGCAGGGGACAGGCACTGTGGCCTCGGGAGCCCCCAATTAAAAAGCTGTTTCAGAGACCTCTGTGCTGTATATAGTTAACCATTTACTTCTCAATAATCCCTGGGAGCAGGGGACAGGCAGTGTGGCCTCGGGAGCCCCCAATTAAAAAGCTGTTTCAGAGACCTCTGTGCTGTATATAGTTAACCATTTACTTCTCAATAATCCTTGGGAGCAGGGGACAGGCAGTGTGGCCTCGGGAGCCCCCAATTAAAAAGCTGTTTCAGAGACCTCTGTGCTGTATATAGTTAACCATTTACTGCTCAATAATCCCTTGCAGCAGGGGACAGGCAGTGTGGCCTTGGGAGCCCCCAATTAAAAAGCTGTGTCAGAGGCCTCTGTGCTTGTATATAGTTAACCATTTACTGCTCAATAATCCCTGGGAGCAGGAAACAGGCAGTGTGGCCTCGGGAGCCCCCAATTAAAAACCTGTATCAGAGACCACTGTGCTGTACATAGTTAACCATTTACTTCTCAATAATCACTGGGAGCAGGAGTCAGGCAGTGTGGCCAAGGGTGCCCTCAATTAAAAGGCTGTTTCAGAGACCTCTGTGCTGTACATAGTTAACCATTTACTTCTCAATAATCCCTGGGAGCAGGGGCCAGGCAGTGTGATCTGGGAGCTTCAAATTAAAAAGCTGTGCCTGTATATAGTTAACCATTTACTGCTCAATCATCCCTCGGAGCACGGGTCAGACAGTGTGGCCTCGGGATCCCCCAATTTAAAAACTGTTTCAGAGAACTCTCTGCTGTATATAGTTAACCATTTACTGCTCAATCATCCCACGGAGCAGGGGTCACGCAGTGGGGCCTCGGGAGCCCCCAATTAAAAAGTTGCTTCAGAAACCTATGTGCTGTATATAGTTAAGCATTTACCGCTCAATAATCCCTGGGAGCAGGGGACAGGCAGTGTGTCTCCGGGAGCCCCCAATTAAAAAGCTCTTTCAGAGACCTCTGTGCCTGTATATAGTTAACCATTTACTGCTCAATCATCCCTCGGAGCAGGGGTCAGACAGTGTGGCCTCGGGATCCCCCAATTTAAAAACTGTTTCAGAGACCTCTGTGCTGTATATAGTTAACCATTTACTGCTCAATCATCCCTCGGAGCAGGGGTCAGACAGTGTGGCCTCGGGATCCCCCAATTTAAAAACTGTTTCAGAGACCTCTGTGCTGTATATAGTTAACCATTTACTGCTCAATAAACCCTGGGAGCAGGGGACAGGCAGTGTGGCCTCGGGAGCCCCCAATTAAAAAGTTGCTTCAGAAACCTCTGTGCTCTATATAGTTAAGCATTTTCCGCTCAATAATCCCTGGGAGCAGGGGACAGGCAGTGTGTCTCCGGGAGCCCCCAATTAAAAAGCTCTTTCAGAGACCTCTGTGCCTGTATATAGTTAACCATTTCCTGCTCAATCATCCCTCGGAGCAGGGGTCAGACAGTGTGGCCTCGGGATCCCCCAATTTAAAAACTGTTTCAGAGACCTCTGTGCTGTATATAGTTAACCATTTACTGCTCAATAAACCCTGGGAGCAGGGGACAGGCAGTGTGGCCTCGGGAGCCCCCAATTAAAAAGTTGCTTCAGAAACCTCTGTGCTGTATATAGTTCTACATTTAGTGCCCATTAATCCCTGGGACCAGGGGACAGGCAGTCTGGTCGGGAGCCCCCAATTAAAAAGCTGTTACAGAGACCTCTGTGCTGTTCACAGTTAACCATTTCCTACTCAATAATCCCTGGGAGCAGGGCACAGGCTGTGTGGCCTCGGGAGCTCACAATTAAAAATCTCTTTCAGGGAACGCTGTGCCTATACAGAGTTAACCATTTACTGCTCAATAATCCCTGGGAGCAGGGGTCAGGCAGTGTGGCCTCGGGAGCCCCCAATTAAAAAGCTGTTTCAGAGACCACTGTGCTGTATATAGTTAACCATTTACTTCTCAATAATCCCTGGGAGCAGGGGACAGGCAGTGTGGCCTCGGGAGCCCCCAATTAAAAAGCTGTTTCAGAGACCTCTGTGCTGTATATAGTTAACCATTTACTTCTCAATAATCCCTGGGAGCAGGGGACAGGCAGTGTGGCCTCGGGAGCCCCCAATTAAAAAGCTGTTTCAGAGACCTCTGTGCTGTATATAGTTAACCATTTACTGCTCAATAATCCCTGGGAGCAGGGGACAGGCAGTGTGGCCTCGGGAGCCCCCAATTAAAAAGCTGTTTCAGAGACCTCTGTGCTGTATATAGTTCACCATTTACTGCTCAATAATCCCTTGGAGCAGGGGACAGGCAGTGTGGCCTTGGGAGCCCCCAATTAAAAAGCTGTGTCAGAGGCCTCTGTGCTTGTATATAGTTAACCATTTACTGCTCAATAATCCCTTGGAGCAGGGGACAGGCAGTGTGGCCTTGGGAGCCCCCAATTAAAAACCTGTTTCAGAGACCACTGTGCTGTACATAGTTAACCATTTACTTCTCAATAATCACTGGGAGCAGGAGTCAGGCAGTGTGGCCTCGGGTGCCCTCAATTAAAAGGCTGTTTCAGAGACCTCTGTGCTGTACATAGTTAACCATTTACTTCTCAATAATCCCTGGGAGCAGGGGCCAGGCAGTGTTATCTGGGAGCTTCAAATTAAAAAGCTGTGCCTGTATATAGTTAACCATTTACTGCTCAATCATCCCTCGGAGCACGGGTCAGACAGTGTGGCCTCTGGATCCCCCAATTTAAAAACTGTTTCAGAGAACTCTCTGCTGTATATAGTTAACCATTTACTGCTCAATCATCCCACGGAGCAGGGGTCGCGCAGTGGGGCCTCGTTAGCCCCCAATTAAAAAGTTGCTTCAGAAACCTCTGTGCTGTATATAGTTAAGCATTTACCGCTCAATAATCCCTGGGAGCAGGGGACAGGCAGTGTGTCTCCGGGAGCCCCCAATTAAAAAGCTCTTTCAGAGACCTCTGAGCCTGTATATAGTTAACCATTTACTGCTCAATCATCCCTCGGAGCAGGGGACAGACAGTGTGGCCTCGGGATCCCCCAATTTAAAAACTGTTTCAGAGACCTCTGTGCTGTATATAGTTAACCATTTACTGCTCAATCATCCCTCGGAGCAGGGGTCAGACAGTGTGGCCTCGGGATCCCCCAATTTAAAAACTGTTTCAGAGACCTCTGTGCTGTATATAGTTAACCATTTACTGCTCAATAAACCCTGGGAGCAGGGGACAGGCAGTGTGGCCTCGGGAGCCCCCAATTAAAAAGTTGCTTCAGAAACCTCTGTGCTGTATATAGTTCTACATTTAGTGCCCATTAATCCCTGGGGCCAGGGGACAGGCAGTCTGGTCGGGAGCCCCCAATTAAAAAGCTGTTACAGAGACCTCTGTGCTGTTCACAGTTAACCATTTCCTACTCAATAATCCCTGGGAGCAGGGCACAGGCTGTGTGGCCTCGGGAGCTCACAATTAAAAATATCTTTCAGGGAACGCTGTGCCTATACAGAGTTAACCATTTACTGCTCAATAACCCCGGGGAGCAGGGGTCAGGCAGTGTGGCCTTGGGAGCCCCCAATTAAAAAGCTGTTTCACAGACCTCTGTGCTGTATCTAGTTAACCATTTACTTCTCAATAATCCCTGGGAGCAGGGGTCAGGCAGTGTGGCCTCGGGAGCCCCCAATTAAAAATCTGTTTCAGAGACCACTGTGCTGTATATAGTTAACCACTTACTTCTCAATAATCCCTGGGAACAGGGGACAGGCAGTGTGGCCTCGGGAGCCCCCAATTAAAAAGCTGTTTCAGAGACCTCTGTGCTGTATATAGTTAACCATTTACTGCTCAATAATCCCTTGGAGCAGGGGACAGGCAGTGTGGCCTTGGGAGCCCCCAATTAAAAAGCTGTGTCAGAGGCCTCTGTGCTTCTATATAGTTAACCATTTACTGCTCAATAATCCCTGGGAGCAGGAAACAGGCAGTGTGGCCTCGGGAGCCCCCAATTAAAAACCTGTTTCAGAGACCACTGTGCTGTACATAGTTAACCATTTACTTCTCAATAATCACTGGGAGCAGGAGTCAGGCAGTGTGGCCTCGGGTGCCCTCAATTAAAAGGCTGTTTCAGAGACCTCTGTGCTGTACATAGTTAACCATTTACTTCTCAATAATCCCTGGGAGCAGGGGCCAGGCAGTGTGATCTGGGAGCTTCAAATTAAAAAGCTGTGCCTGCATATAGTTAACCATTGACTGCTCAATCATCCCTCGGAGCACGGGACAGACAGTGTGGCCTCGGGATCCGCAAATTTAAAAACTGTTTCAGAGACCTCTCTGCTGTATATAGTTAACCATTTACTGCTCAATCATCCCACGGAGCAGGGTTCACGCAGTGGGGCCTCGGGAGCCCCCAATCAAAAAGTTGCTTCAGAAACCTCTGTGCTCTATATAGTTAAGCATTTACCGCTCAATAATCCCTGGGAGCAGGGGACAGGCAGTGTGTCTCCGGGAGCCCCCAATTAAAAAGCTCTTTCAGAGACCTCTGTGCCTGTATATAGTTAACCATTTACTGCACAATCATCCCTCGGAGCAGGGGTCAGACAGTGTGGCCTCGGGATCCCCCAATTTAAAAAGTGTTTCAGAGACCTCTGTGCTGTATATAGTTAACCATTTACTGCTCAATCATCCCTCGTAGCAGGGGTCAGACAGTGTGGCCTCGGGATCCCCCAATTTAAAAACTGTTTCAGAGACCTCTGTGCTGTATATAGTTAACCATTTACTGCTCAATAAACCCTGGGAGCAGGGGACAGGCAGTGTGGCCTCGGGAGCCCCCAATTAAAAAGTTGCTTCAGAAACCTCTGTGCTGTATATAGTTCTACATTTAGTGCCCATTAATCCCTGGGACCAGGGGACAGGCAGTCTGGTCGGGAGCCCCCAATTAAAAAGCTGTTACAGAGACCTCTGTGCTGTTCACAGTTAACCATTTCCTACTCAATAATCCCTGGGAGCAGGGCACAGGCTGTGTGGCCTCGGGAGCTCACAATTAAAAATCTCTTTCAGGGAACGCTGTGCCTATACAGAGTTAACCATTTACTGCTCAATAATCCCTGGGAGCAGGGGTCAGGCAGTGTGGCCTCGGGAGCCCCCAATTAAAAAGCTGTTTCAGAGACCACTGTGCTGTATATAGTTAACCATTTACTTCTCAATAATCCCTGGGAGCAGGGGACAGGCAATGTGGCCTCGGGAGCCCCCAATTAAAAATCTCTTTCAGAGACCTCTGTGCTGTATATAGTTAACCATTTACTTCTCAATAATCCCTGGGAGCAGGGGACAGGCAGTGTGGCCTCGGGAGCCCCCAATTAAAAAGCTGTTTCAGAGACCTCTGTGCTGTATATAGTTAACCATTTACTTCTCAATAATCCTTGGGAGCAGGGGACAGGCAGTGTGGCCTCGGGAGCCCCCAATTAAAAAGCTGTTTCAGAGACCTCTGTGCTGTATATAGTTAACCATTTACTGCTCAATAATCCCTTGGAGCAGGGGACAGGCAGTGTGGCCTTGGGAGCCCCCAATTAAAAAGCTGTGTCAGAGGCTTCTGTGCTTGTATATAGTTAACCATTTACTGCTCAATAATCCCTGGGAGCAGGAAACAGGCAGTGTGGCCTCGGGAGCCCCCAATTAAAAACCTGTTTCAGAGACCACTGTGCTGTACATAGTTAACCATTTACTTCTCAATAATCACTGGGAGCAGGAGTCAGGCAGTGTGGCCAAGGGTGCCCTCAATTAAAAGGCTGTTTCAGAGACCTCTGTGCTGTACATAGTTAACCATTTACTTCTCAATAATCCCTGGGAGCAGGGGCCAGGCAGTGTGATCTGGGAGCTTCAAATTAAAAAGCTGTGCCTGTATATAGTTAACCATTTACTGCTCAATCATCCCTCGGAGCACGGGTCAGACAGTGTGGCCTCGGGATCCCCCAATTTAAAAACTGTTTCAGAGAACTCTCTGCTGTATATAGTTAACCATTTACTGCTCAATCATCCCACGGAGCAGGGGTCACGCAGTGGGGCCTCGGGAGCCCCCAATTAAAACGTTGCTTCAGAAACCTATGTGCTGTATATAGTTAAGCATTTACCGCTCAATAATCCCTGGGAGCAGGGGACAGGCAGTGTGTCTCCGGGAGCCCCCAATTAAAAAGCTCTTTCAGAGACCTCTGTGCCTGTATATAGTTAACCATTTACTGCTCAATCATCCCTCGGAGCAGGGGTCAGACAGTGTGGCCTCGGGATCCCCCAATTTAAAAACTGTTTCAGAGACCTCTGTGCTGTATATAGTTAACCATTTACTGCTCAATCATCCCTCGGAGCAGGGGTCAGACAGTGTGGCCTCGGGATCCCCCAATTTAAAAACTGTTTCAGAGACCTCTGTGCTGTATATAGTTAACCATTTACTGCTCAATAAACCCTGGGAGCAGGGGACAGGCAGTGTGGCCTCGGGAGCCCCCAATTAAAAAGTTGCTTCAGAAACCTCTGTGCTCTATATAGTTAAGCATTTTCCGCTCAATAATCCCTGGGAGCAGGGGACAGGCAGTGTGTCTCCGGGAGCCCCCAATTAAAAAGCTCTTTCAGAGACCTCTGTGCCTGTATATAGTTAACCATTTCCTGCTCAATCATCCCTCGGAGCAGGGGTCAGACAGTGTGGCCTCGGGATCCCCCAATTTAAAAACTGTTTCAGAGACCTCTGTGCTGTATATAGTTAACCATTTACTGCTCAATAAACCCTGGGAGCAGGGGACAGGCAGTGTGGCCTCGGGAGCCCCCAATTAAAAAGTTGCTTCAGAAACCTCTGTGCTGTATATAGTTCTACATTTAGTGCCCATTAATCCCTGGGACCAGGGGACAGGCAGTCTGGTCGGGAGCCCCCAATTAAAAAGCTGTTACAGAGACCTCTGTGCTGTTCACAGTTAACCATTTCCTACTCAATAATCCCTGGGAGCAGGGCACAGGCTGTGTGGCCTCGGGAGCTCACAATTAAAAATCTCTTTCAGGGAACGCTGTGCCTATACAGAGTTAACCATTTACTGCTCAATAATCCCTGGGAGCAGGGGTCAGGCAGTGTGGCCTCGGGAGACCCCAATTAAAAAGCTGTTTCAGAGACCACTGTGCTGTATATAGTTAACCATTTACTTCTCAATAATCCCTGGGAGCAGGGGACAGGCAGTGTGGCCTCGGGAGCCCCCAATTAAAAAGCTGTTTCAGAGACCTCTGTGCTGTATATAGTTAACCATTTACTTCTCAATAATCCCTGGGAGCAGGGGACAGGCAGTGTGGCCTCGGGAGCCCCCAATTAAAAAGCTGTTTCAGAGACCTCTGTGCTGTATATAGTTAACCATTTACTGCTCAATAATCCCTGGGAGCAGGGGACAGGCAGTGTGGCCTCGGGAGCCCCCAATTAAAAAGCTGTTTCAGAGACCTCTGTGCTGTATATAGTTCACCATTTACTGCTCAATAATCCCTTGGAGCAGGGGACAGGCAGTGTGGCCTTGGGAGCCCCCAATTAAAAAGCTGTGTCAGAGGCCTCTGTGCTTGTATATAGTTAACCATTTACTGCTCAATAATCCCTAGGAGCAGGGGACAGGCAGTGTGGCCTTGGGAGCCCCCAATTAAATACCTGTTTCAGAGACCACTGTGCTGTACATAGTTAACCATTTACTTCTCAATAATCACTGGGAGCAGGAGTCAGGCAGTGTGGCCTCGGGTGCCCTCAATTAAAAGGCTGTTTCAGAGACCTCTGTGCTGTACATAGTTAACCATTTACTTCTCAATAATCCCTGGGAGCAGGGGCCAGGCAGTGTTATCTGGGAGCTTCAAATTAAAAAGCTGTGCCTGTATATAGTTAACTATTTACTGCTCAATCATCCCTCGGAGCACGGGTCAGACAGTGTGGCCTCTGGATCCCCCAATTTAAAAACTGTTTCAGAGAACTCTCTGCTGTATATAGTTAACCATTTACTGCTCAATCATCCCACGGAGCAGGGGTCACGCAGTGGGGCCTCGGGAGCCCCCAATTAAAAAGTTGCTTCAGAAACCTCTGTGCTGTATATAGTTAAGCATTTACCGCTCAATAATCCCTGGGAGCAGGGGACAGGCAGTGTGTCTCCGGGAGCCCCCAATTAAAAAGCTCTTTCAGAGACCTCTGTGCCTGTATATAGTTAACCATTTACTGCTCAATCATCCCTCGGAGCAGGGGACAGACAGTGTGGCCTCGGGATCCCCCAATTTAAAAACTGTTTCAGAGACCTCTGTGCTGTATATAGTTAACCATTTACTGCTCAATCATCCCTCGGAGCAGGGGTCAGACAGTGTGGCCTCGGGATCCCCCAATTTAAAAACTGTTTCAGAGACCTCTGTGCTGTATATAGTTAACCATTTACTGCTCAATAAACCCTGGGAGCAGGGGACAGGCAGTGTGGCCTCGGGAGCCCCCAATTAAAAAGTTGCTTCAGAAACCTCTGTGCTGTATATAGTTCTACATTTAGTGCCCATTAATCCCTGGGGCCAGGGGACAGGCAGTCTGGTCGGGAGCCCCCAATTAAAAAGCTGTTACAGAGACCTCTGTGCTGTTCACAGTTAACCATTTCCTACTCAATAATCCCTGGGAGCAGGGCACAGGCTGTGTGGCCTCGGGAGCTCACAATTAAAAATCTCTTTCAGGGAACGCTGTGCCTATACAGAGTTAACCATTTACTGCTCAATAACCCCGGGGAGCAGGGGTCAGGCAGGGTGGCCTTGGGAGCCCCCAATTAAAAAGCTGTGTCAGAGACCTCTGTGCTCTATATAGTTAACCATTTACTTCTCAATAATCCATGGGAGCAGGGGACAGGCAGTGTTGCCTCGGGAGCCCCCAATTAAAAAGCTGTTTCAGTGACCTCTGTGCTGTTTATAGTTAACCATTTACAACTCAATAATCCCTGGGAGCAGGTGACAAGCAGTGTGGTCGGGAGCTCCCAATTAAAAAGCTGTTTCAGAGACCTCTGTGCTGAGTATAGTTATCCATTTGCTTCCTCTCAATTATCCCTGGGAGCAGGGGACTGGCAGTGTGGTCTGGGAGCCCCCAATTGAAAAGCTGTTTCAGAGATCCCTGTGCTGTATGTAGTTTCCCATTTACGGCTCAATAATCCATGGGAGAAGGGGACAGGCAGTGTGGCCTCGTGAGCCCCAATTAAAAAGCTGTTTCAGTGACCTCTGTGCCTGTGTATAGTTAACCATTTACTGCTCAATAATCCCTGGGAGCAGGGTGCAGGCAGTGTGGCCTCGGGGGCCCCACAATTAAAAAGCTGTTTCAGAGACCTCTGTGCTGTATATAGTCAACCATTTACTTCTCAATATTCCCTGGGAGCAGGGGACAGGCAGTGTGGTCCCGAGCCCCCAATTAAAAAGCTGTGTCATAGACCTCTGTGCAGTATATCGTTAACCATTTACTGCTCATTAATCCCTGGGAGCAAGGGACAGGCAGTGTGGCTCCGGGAGCCCCCAATTAAAAAGCAGTTTCAGAGACCTCTGTACTGTATATAGTTAACCATTTACTGCTCAATCATCCCTCGGAGCAGGGGTCAGACATTGTGGCCTCGGGATCCCCCAATTTAAAAACTGTTTCAGAGACCTCTGTGCTGTATATTGTTAACCATTTACTGCTCAATAAACCCTGGGAGCAGGGGACAGGCAGTGTGGCCTCGGGAGCCCCCAATTAAAAAGTTGCTTCAGAAACCTCTGTGCTCTATATAGTTAAGCATTTTCCGCTCAATAATCCCTGGGAGCAGGGGACAGGCAGTGTGTCTCCGGGAGCCCCCAATTAAAAAGCTCTTTCAGAGACCTCTGTGCCTGTATATAGTTAACCATTTACTGCTCAATCATCCCTCGGAGCAGGGGTCAGACAGTGTGGCCTCGGGATCCCCCAATTTAAAAACTGTTTCAGAGACCTCTGTGCTGTATATAGTTAAGCATTTACTGCTCAATAAACCCTGGGAGCAGGGGACAGGCAGTGTGGCCTCGGGAGCCCCCAATTAAAAAGTTGCTTCAGAAACCTCTGTGCTGTATATAGTTCTACATTTAGTGCCCATTAATCCCTGGGACCAGGGGACAGGCAGTCTGGTCGGGAGCCCCCAATTAAAAAGCTGTTACAGAGACCTCTGTGCTGTTCACAGTTAACCATTTCCTACTCAATAATCCGTGGGAGCAGGGCACAGGCTGTGTGGCCTCGGGAGCTCACAATTAAAAATCTCTTTCAGGGAACGCTGTGCCTATGCAGAGTTAACCATTTACTGCTCAATAATCCCTGGGAGCAGGGGTCAGGCAGTGTGGCCGCGGGAGCCCCCAATTATAAAGCTGTTTCAGAGACCACTGTGCTGTATATAGTTAACCATTTACTTCTCAATAATCCCTGGGAGCAGGGGACAGGCAGTGTGGCCTCGGGAGCCCCCAATTAAAAAGCTGTTTCAGAGACCTCTGTGCTGTATATAGTTAACCATTTACTTCTCAATAATCCCTGGGAGCAGGGGACAGGCAGTGTGGCCTCGGGAGCCCCCAATTAAAAAGCTGTTTCAGAGACCTCTGTGCTGTATATAGTTAACCATTTACTGCTCAATAATCCCTTGGAGCAGGGGACAGGCAGTGTGGCCTTGGGAGCCCCCAATTAAAAAGCTGTGTCAGAGGCCTCTGTGCTTGTATATAGTTAACCATTTACTGCTCAATAATCCCTGGGAGCAGGAAACAGGCAGTGTGGCCTCGGGAGCCCCCAATTAAAAACCTGTTTCAGAGACCACTGTGCTGTACATAGTTAACCATTTACTTCTCAATAATCACTGGGAGCAGGAGTCAGGCAGTGTGGCCTCGGGTGCCCTCAATTAAAAGGCTGTTTCAGAGACCTCTGTGCTGTACATAGTTAACCATTTACTTCTCAATAATCCCTGGGAGCAGGGGCCAGGCAGTGTGATCTGGGAGCTTCAAATTAAAAAGCTGTGCCTGTATATAGTTAACCATTTACTGCTCAATCATCCCTCGGAGCACGGGTCAGACAGTGTGGCCTCGGGATCCCCCAATTTAAAAACTGTTTCAGAGAACTCTCTGCTGTATATAGTTAACCATTTACTGCTCAATCATCCCTCGGAGCAGGGGTCACGCAGTGGGGCCTCGGGAGCCCCCAATTAAAAAGTTGCTTCAGAAACCTCTGTGCTGTATATAGTTAAGCATTTACCGCTCAATAATCCCTGGGCGCAGGGGACAGGCAGTGTGTCTCCGGGAGCCCCCAATTAAAAAGCTCTTTCAGAGACCTCTGTGCCTGTATATAGTTAACCATTTACTGCTCAATCATCCCTCGGAGCAGGGGACAGACAGTGTGGCCTCGGGATCCCCCAATTTAAAAACTGTTTCAGAGACCTCTGTGCTGTATATAGTTAACCATTTACTGCTCAATCATCCCTCGGAGCAGGGGTCAGACAGTGTGGCCTCGGGATCCCCCAATTTAAAAACTGTTTCAGAGACCTCTGTGCTGTATATAGTTAACCATTTACTGCTCAAAAAACCCTGGGAGCAGGGGACAGGCAGTGTGGCCTCGGGAGCCCCCAATTAAAAAGTTGCTTCAGAAACCTCTGTGCTGTATATAGTTCTACATTTAGTGCCCATCAATCCCTGGGGCCAGGGGACAGGCAGTCTGGTCGAGAGCCCCCAATTAAAAAGCTGTTACAGAGACCTCTGTGCTGTTCACAGTTAACCATTTCCTACTCAATAATCCCTGGGAGCAGGGCACAGGCTGTGTGGCCTCGGGAGCTCACAATTAAAAATCTCTTTCAGGGAACGCTGTGCCTATACAGAGTTAACCATTTACTGCTCAATAACCCCGGGGAGCAGGGGTCAGGCAGTGTGGCCTTGGGAGCCCCCAATTAAAAAGCTGTGTCAGAGACCTCTGTGCTCTATATAGTTAACCATTTACTTCTCAATAATCCATGGGAGCAGGGGACAGGCAGTGTTGCCTCGGGAGCCCCCAATTAAAAAGCTGTTTCAGTGACCTCTGTGCTGTTTATAGTTAACCATTTACAACTCAATAATCCCTGGGAGCAGGGGACAAGCAGTGTGGTCGGGAGCTCCCAATTAAAAAGCTGTTTCAGAGACCTCTGTGCTGAGTATAGTTATCCATTTACTTCCTCTCAATTATCCCTGGGAGCAGGGGACTGGCAGTGTGGTCTGGGAGCCCCCAATTGAAAAGCTGTTTCAGAGATCCCTGTGCTGTTTGTAGTTTCCCATTTACGGCTCAATAATCCCTGGGAGAAGGGGACAGGCTGTGTGGCCTCGTGAGCCCCAATTAAAAAGCTGTTTCAGTGACCTCTGTGCCTGTGTATAGTTAACCATTTACTGCTCAATAATCCCTGGGAGCAGGGTGCAGGCAGTGTGGCCTCGGGGGCCCCCCAATTAAAAAGCTGTTTCAGAGACCTCTGTGCTGTATATAGTCAAACATTTACTTCTCAATATTCCCTGGGAGCAGGGGACAGGCAGTGTGGTCCCGAGCCCCCAATTAAAAAGCTGTGTCATAGACCTCTGTGCAGTATATCGTTAACCATTTACTGCTCATTAATCCCTGGGAGCAAGGGACAGGCAGTGTGGCTCCGGGAGCCCCCAATTAAAAAGCAGTTTCAGAGACCTCTGTGCTGTATATAGTTAACCATTTACTGTTCAATAATCACTGGGAGCAGGGGTCAGGCAGTGTGGCCTCGGGAGCCCCCAATTAAAAATCTGTTTCAGAGACCTCTGCGCCTGTATAGATTTAACCATTTACTGCTCAATAATTCCTGGGAGCAGGGGACAGGCAGTTTGGCCTCGGGAGTCCCCAATGAAAAATCTCTTTCAGGGAACGCTGTGCCTATGTAGAGTTAACCATTTACTACTCAATAATCCCTGGGAGCAGGGGACAGGCAGTGTGGTATGGGAGGCGCCAATTGAAAAGCTGTTTCAGAGACATCTGTGCTGTACAAGGTTAACCATTTACTTCTCTATAATCCCTGGGATCAGGGGACAGGCAGTGTGGCCACGGGAGCCCCCAATTAAAAAGCTGTTTCAGAGACCTCTGTGCTGTATATAGTTAACCATTTACATCTCAATAATCCCTGGGAGCAGGGGACAGGCAATGTGGCCTCGGGAGCCCCCAGTTAAAAAGCTGTTTCAGTGCCCTCTGTGCTGTATATTGTTAACCATTTAGTGCTCAATGATCCCTGGGAGCAGGGGTCAGGCAGTGTGGTTCCGGGAGCCCCCAATTAAAAGGCTGTTTCAGAGACCGCTGTGCTATATATAGTTAACCATTTACTGCTCAATAATCCCTGGGAGCAGGGGTCAGGCAGTGTGGCCTCGGGAGCTTCCAATTAAAAAGCTGTTTCAGAGACCTCTGTGCTGTATATTGTTAACCATTTACTGCTCAATAATCCCTGGGAGCAGGGGACAGGCAGTGAAGCGTCGGGATCGCCCCAATTAAAAAGCTGTTTCAGAGACCTCTGTGCTGTTTTTCATTAACCATTTACTGCTCAATAATCACTGGGAGCAGGGGACAGGCAGTGTGGCCTCGGGAGCCCCCAATTAAAAATCTCTTTCAGAGATCTCCGTGCCTATATAGAGTTAACCATTTACTGCTCAATAATCCCGGGGAGCAGGGGTCAGGCAGTGTGGCCTCGGGAGCCCCCAATTAAAAAGCTGTTTCAGAGACCTCTGTGCTGTATATAGTGAACCATTTACTGCTCAATAATCCCTGGGAGCAGGAGACAGGCAGTGTGGTCCGGGAGCCCCCAATTAAAAAGCTGTGTCAGAGACCTCTGTGCTGTATATAGTTAACCAAGGAAGGCAGTGCAGGGATCCCCTGCGGTCATCTCCCTCCAAAACAGATTTACTGTTTTGGAAACTGTTGGGGGAGATGGCTCACCAGGGGAAGGCAGCAGCAGCCAGGTTCATGGCACCGTGGCTGGCTCTGCTGCACAGAAGGGCGGGAAAAAGAGTGGCAGAGCTATAGTGATAGGGGATTCAATTGTAAGGGGAATAGACAGGCGTTTCTGTGGACGCAAACGAGAATCCAGGTTGGTATGTTGCCTCCCTGGTGCAAGGGTCAAGGATGTCTTGGAGCGGCTGCAGGGCATTCTGGATGGGGAGCGTGAACAGCCAGCTGTCGTGGTGCATATAGGCACCAATGATATAGGTAAAAAACGGGATGAGGTCCTACAAGCTGAATTTAGGGAGTTAGGAGTTAAACTAAAAAGTAGGACCTCAAAGGTAGTAATCTCAGGATTGCTACCAGTGCCACGTGATAGTCACAGTAGGAATGACAGGATAGCTAGGGTGAATACGTGGCTTGAGGGATGGTGCAAGAGGGAGGGTTTCAAATTCCTGGGACATTGGGACCTGTTCTGGGGGAGGTGGGACCTGTACAAATCGGACGGTCTGCATCTGGGTGGGACCGGAACCAATGTTCTCGGGGGCGTGTTTGCTAGTGCAGTTGGGGTGGGTTTAAACTAATGTGGCAGGGGGATGTGAACCGATGTAGGGAGTCAGTGGGGACAGAAACAAAAGGCAGGAAGGGAGAGTGTGTAAAGCATGACCTGAGAATGCAGGGCAGAGAGCAAGGAAGGTCTACATTAAACTGCATTTATTTCAATGCAAGGGGCCTGACGGGCAAAGCGGATGAACTCAGGGCATGGACGGGCACATGGGACTGGGATATTATAGCTATGACTGAAACATGGCTAAGGGAGGGGCAGGACTGGCAGCTCAATGTTCCGGGGTACAGATGCTATAGAAAGGATAGAACAGGAGGTAAGAGAGGAGGGGGAGTGGCGTTTTTGATTAGGGAGAACATCACGGCAGTACTTAGAGGGGATATATCCGAGGGTTCGACCACTGAGTCTATATGGGTGGAACTGAAAAATAAGAAGGGAGAGATCACCTTGGTAGGACTGTACTAAAGGCCCCCAAAATAGTCAGCGGGAAATTGAGGAGCAAATATGTAAGGAGATTACAGATAGCTGCAAGAATAATAGGGTGGTAGTAGTAGGGGACTTTAACTTTCCCAACATTGACTGTGACAGCCATAGCATTAGGGGCTTGGATGGAGGGAAATTTGTTGAGTGTATTCAGGAGGAATTTCTCATTCAGTATGTGGATGGACCGACTAGAGAGGGGGCAAAACTTGACCTCGTCTTGGGAAATAAGGAAGGGCAAGTGACAGAAGTGCTAGTGAGAGATCACTTTGGGACAAGTGACCATAACTCCATTAGTTTTAAGATAGCTATGGAGAATGATAGGTCTGGCCCAAGAGTTAAAATTCTTAATTGGGGCAAGGCCAATTTTAATGGTATCAGACAGGAACTTGCAGAGGGAGATTGGGGGAGACTGTTGGCAGGCAAAGGGACGGCTGGTAAATGGAAGGCTTTTAAAAATGTGTTAACCAGGGTGCAGGGTAAGCACATTCCCTTTAGAGTGAAGGGTAAGGCTGGTAGAAGTAGGAAACCCTGGATGACTCGAGATATTGAGACTCTGGTCAAAAAGAAGAAGGAGGCATATGACGTACATAAGCAACTGGGGTCAAGTGGATCCCTTGAAGAGTATAGAGATTGTCGAAATAGAGTTAAGAGGGAAATCAGGAGGGCAAAAAGGGGACATGAAATTGCTTTGGCAAATAATGCAAGGGAGAATCCAAAGAGATTCTACAAATACATAAAGGGGAAAAGAGTAACTAGGGACAGAGTAGGGCCTCTTAAGGATCAACAAGGGCATCTATGTGCACAGCCACAAGAGTTGGGTGAGATCCTGAATGAGTATTTCTCATCGGTATTCACGGTGGAGAAAGGCATGGATGTTAGGAAACTAAGGGAAATAAATAGTGATGTCTTGAGAAGTGTGCATATTACAGAGGAGGAGGTGCTGGAAGTCTTAAAGCGCATCAAGGTAGATAAATCCCCGGGACCTGATGAAATGTATCCCAGGGTGTTGTGGGAGGCGAGGGAGGAAATTGCGGGTCCCCTAACAGAGATATTTGAATCATCGGCAGCCACAGGTGAGGTGCCTGAAGATTGGAGAGTGGCGAATGTTGTGCCCTTGTTTAAGAAGGGCAGCAGGGAAAAGCATGGGAACTACAGACTGGTGAGCCTAACGTCTGTAGTAGGTAAGTTGCTAGAAGGTATTCTGAGAGACAGGATCTACAAGCATTTAGAGAGGCAAGGACTGATTCGGGGCAGTCAGCATGGCTTTGTGCGTGGAAAATCATGTCTCACAAATTTGATTGAGTTTTTTGAGGGGGTGACCAAGAAGGTAGATGAGGGCAGTGCAGTAGACGTTGTCTACATGGACTTTAGCAAAGCCTTTGACAAGGTACCGCATGCTAGGTTGTTGCAGAAGGTTAAAGCTCACGGGATCCAGGGTGAGGTTGCCAATTGGATTCAAAATTGGCTGGACGACAGAAGGCAGAGGGTGGTTATAGAGGGTTGTTTTTCAAACTGGAGGCCTGTGACCAGTGGTGTGTCTCAGGGATCGGTGCTGGGTCCACTGTTATTTGTGATTTATATTAATGATTTGGATGAGAATTTAGGAGGCATGGTTAGTAAGTTTGCAGATGACACCAAGATTGGTGGCACAGTGGATAGTGAAGAAGGTTATCTAGGATTGCAACGGGATCTTGATCAATTAGGCCAGTGGGCCGACGAATGGCAGATGGAGTTTAATTTAGATAAATGTGCGGTGATGCATTTTGGCAGATCGAATCAGGCCTGGACGTACACAGTTAATGGTATAGCGTTGGGGAGGGTTATAGAACAAAGAGATCTAGGAGTACAGGTTCATAGCTCCTTGAAGGTGGAGTCGCAGGTGGACAGGGTGGTGAAGAAGGCATTCGGCATGCTTGGTTTCATTGGTCAGAACATTGAATACAGGAGTTGGGACGTCTTGTTGAAGTTGTACAAGACATTGGTACTGCCACACTTGGAATACTGTGTGCAGTTCTGGTCACCCTATTATAGGAAGGATATTATTAAACTGGAAAGAGTGCAGAAAAGATTTACTAGGATGTTGCCGGGACTTGATGGTTTGAGTTATAAGGAGAGGCTGGATAGACTGGGACTTTTTTCCTTGGAGCGTAGGAGGCTTAGGGGTGATTTTATAGAGGTCTATAAAATAATGAGGGGCATAGATAAGGTAGATAGTCAACATCTTCTCCCAAAGGTAGGGGAGTCTAAAACTAGAGGGCATAGGTTTAAGGTGAGAGGGGAGAGATTCAGAAGGGCCCAGAGGGGCAATTTCTTCACTCAGAGGGTAGTGAGTGTCTGGAATGGGCTGCCAGAGGTAGTAGTAGAGGCGGGTACAATTGTGTCTTTTAAAAAACATTTAGATAGTTACATGGGTAAGATGGGTATAGAGGGTTATGGGCCAAGTGTGGGCAACTGGACTAGCTTAATGGTAAAAACAGGGCGGCATGGACTTGTTGGGCCGAAGGGCCTGTTTCCATGCTGTAAACGTCTATGATTCTATGATTCTAACCATTTACTGTTCAATAATCCCTGTGAGCAGGGGACAGGCAGTGTGGTCCAGGAGCCCCCAATTAAAAAGCTGTTTCAGAGACCTCTGCGCCTGTATATAGTTAACCATTTACTGCTCAATAATCCCTGGGAGCAGGGGACAGGCAGTGTGGCCTCGGGAGCCCCCAACTAAAAAGCTGTTTCACAGACCTCTGTGCTGTATATAGTTAACCATTTACTTCTCAATAATCCCTGGGAGCAGGGGTCAGGCAGTGTGGCCTCGGGAGCCCCCAATTAAAACGCTGTTTCAGAGACCACTGTGCTGAATATAGTTAACCATTTACTTCTCAATAATCCCTGGGAGCAGGGGACAGGCAGTGTGGCCTCGGGAGCCCCCAATTAAAAAGCTGTTTCAGAGACCTCTGTGCTGTATATAGTTAACCATTTACTGCTCAATAATCCCTTGGAGCAGGGGACAGGCAGTGTGGCCTTGGGAGCCCCCAATTAAAAAGCTGTGTCAGAGGCCTCTGTGCTTGTATATAGTTAACCATTTACTGCTCAATAATCCCTGTGAGCAGGAAACAGGCAGTGTGGCCTCGGGAGCCCCCAATTAAAAACCTGTTTCAGAGACCACTGTGCTGTACATAGTTAACCATTTACTTCTCAATAATCACTGGGAGCAGGAGTCAGGCAGTGTGGCCTCGGGAGCCCCCAATTAAAAGGCTGTTTCAGAGACCTCTGTGCTGTACATAGTTAACCATTTACTTCTCAATAATCCCTGGGAGCAGGGGCCAGGCAGTGTGATCTGGGAGCTTCAAATTAAAAAGCTGTGCCTGTATATAGTTAACCATTTACTGCTCAATCATCCCTCGGAGCACGGGTCAGACAGTGTGGCCTCGGGATCCCCCAATTTAAAAACTGTTTCAGAGACCTCTCTGCTGTATATAGTTAACCATTTACTGCACAATCATCCCACGGAGCAGTGGTCACGCAGTGGGGCCTCGGGAGCCCCCAATTAAAAAGTTGCTTCAGAAACCTCTGTGCTGTATATAGTTAAGCATTTACCGCTCAATAATCCGTGGGAGCAGGGGGCAGGCAGTGTGTCTCCGGGAGCCCCCAATTAAAAAGCTCTTTCAGAGACCTCTGTGCCTGTATATAGTTAACCATTTACTGCTCAATCATCCCTCGGAGCAGGGGTCAGACAGTGTGGCCTCGGGATCCCCCAGTTTAAAAACTGTTTCAGAGACCTCTGTGCTGTATATAGTTAACCATTGACTGCTCAATCATCCCTCGGAGCAGGGGTCAGACAGTGTGGCCTCGGGATCCCCCAATTTAAAAACTGTTTCAGAGACCTCTGTGCTGTATATAGTTAACCATTTACTGCTCAATAAACCCTGGGAGCAGGGGACAGGCAGTGTGGCCTCGGGAGCCCCCAATTAAAAAGTTGCTTCAGAAACCTCTGTGCTGTATATAGTTCTACATTTAGTGCCCATTAATCGCTGGGGCCAGGGGACAGGCAGTCTGGTCGGGAGCCCCCCAATTAAAAAGCTGTTACAGAGACCTCTGTGCTGTTCACAGTTAACCATTTCCTACTCAATAATCCCTGGGAGCAGGGCACAGGCTGTGTGGCCTCGGGAGCTCACAATTAAAAATCTCTTTCAGGGAACGCTGTGCCTATACAGAGTTAACCATTTACTGCTCAATAACCCCGGGGAGCAGGGGTCAGGCAGTGTGGCCTTGGGAGCCCCCAAGTAAAAAGCTGTGTCAGAGACCTCTGTGCTCTATATAGTTAACCATTTACTTCTCAATAATCCATAGGAGCAGGGGACAGGCAGTGTTGCCTCGGGAGCCCCCAATTATAATGCTGTTTCAGTGACCTCTGTGCTGTTTATAGTTAACCATTTACTACTCAATAATCCCTGGGAGCAGGGGACAAGCAGTGTGGTCGGGAGCTCCCAATTAAAAAGCTGTTTCAGAGACCTCTGTGCTGAGTATAGTTATCCATTTACTTCCTCTCAATTATCCCTGGGAGCAGGGGACTGGCAGTGTGGTCTGGGAGCCCCCAATTGAAAAGCTGTTTCAGAGATCTCTGTGCTGTATTTAGTTTCCCATTTACGGCTCAATAATCCCTGGGAGCAGGGGACAGGCAGTGTGGCCTCGTGAGCCCAATTAGAAAGCTGTTTCAGTGACCTCTGTGCCTGTGTATAGTTAACCATTTACTGCTCAATAATCCCTGGGAGCAGGGTACAGGCAGTGTGGCCTCGGGAGCCACCAATTAAAAAGCTGTTTCAGAGACCTCTGTGCTGTATATAGTCAACCATTTACTTCTCAATATTCCCTGGGAGCAGGGGACAGGCAGTGTGGTCCGGAGCCCCCAATTAAAAAGCTGTGTCAGAGACCTCTGTGCAGTATATCGTTAACCATTTACTGCTCAATAATCCCTGGGAGCAAGGGACAGGCAGTGTGGCTCCGGGAGCCCCCAATTAAAAAGCAGTTTCAGAGACCTCTGTGCTGTATATAGTTAACCATTTACTGCTCAATGATCCCTGGGAGCAGGGTACAGGCAGTGTGGCCTCGGGAGCCCCCAATTAAAAAGCTGTTTCAGAGACCTCTGTGCTGTTTATATGTAGCGCACAATGACTTACGAGAGAGACGATAAGTGATGAAGTCGATTCAGGCTTTATTAAGTGAGACTTGTCCCCAGCAGTTCAGCAACATAATGAAGCAGCGGGGAGAAGTTCGGGTTCTTATACTCCGCCTTCAGGGCGGAGCCAGGAGTCAGCAGCCAACCAGGACCCGTGATCTGTCAGGCAATAGCATCACGGCTTCACAGTCCCACATGACCCCTAATACATACCACCACACTCTGTGCCTGTATATAGTTAACCATTTACTTCCCAATAATCCCTGGGAGCAGGGGACAGGCAGTGTGGCTTCGGGAGCCCCCAATTAAAAAGCTGTTCCAGAGACCTCTGTGCTGTGTATAGTTAACCATTTACTACTCAATAATCCCTGGGATCAGGGGACAGGCAGTCTGGTCGGGAGCCCACAATTAAAAAGCTGTTTCAGAGACCTCTGTGCTGTACACAGTTAACCATTTAATGCTCAATAATCCCTGGGAGCAGGTGACAGGCAGTGTGGCCTCGGGAGCCCCCAATTAAAAAGTTGCTTCAGAAACCTCTGTGCTGTATATAGTTCTGCATTGAGTGCCCAATAATCCCTGGGACCAGGGGACAGGCAGACTGGTCGGGAGCCCCCAATTAAAAAGCTGTTTCAGTGACCTCTGTGCTGTACACAGTTAACCATTTACTACTCAATAATCCCTGGGAGCAGGGGACAGGCAGTGTGGCCTCGGGAGCCCCCACTTAAACAGCTGTTTCAGAGGCCTCTGTGCTCAGGAAAGTGAACCATTTACTTCCTCTCAATTATCCCTAGGAGCAGGGGACTGGCAGTGTGGTCTGGGAGCCCCCAATTAAAAAGCTGTTTCAGAGACCTCTGTGCAGTATATAATTAACCATTTACTGCTCAATAATCCTTGTGAGCAGGGGACAGGCAGTGTGGCCTCGGGAGCCCCCAATAAAAAGCTGTTTCAGTGACCTCTGTGCCTGTGTATAGTTAACCATTTACTTCTCAATAATCCCTGGGAGCAGGGGACAGGCATTGTGGCCTCGGGAGCCCCCACTTAAAAAGCTGTTTCAGAGGCCTCTGTGCTCTGGAAAGTTAACTATTTACTTCCTCTCAATTATCCCTAGGAGCAGGGGACTGGCAGTGTGGTCTGGGAGCCCCCAATTAAACAGCTGTTTCAGAGACCTCTGTGCAGTATATAATTAACCATTTACTGGTCAATAATCCCTGGGAGCAGGGGACAGGCAGTGTGGCCTCGGGAGCCCCCAATTAAAAAGCTGTTTCAGTGACCTCTGTGCCTGTGTATAGTTAACCATTTACTTCTCAATAATCCCTGGGAGCAGGGGACAGGCAGTGTGGCCTCGGGAGCCCCCAAATTAAAAAGCTGTCTCAGAGACCTCTGTGCTGTACATAGTTAACCATTTACTGCTCAATCAACCCTCGGAGCAGGGGTCCGACAGTGTGGCCTCGGGATCCCCCAATTAAAAAGCTGTTTCAGAGACCTCTTTGCTGTATATAGTTAACCATTTACTGTTCAATCATCCCTCGGAGCATGGGGTCAGACAGTGAGGCCTCGGGAGCCCCCAATTAAAACGTTGCTTCAGAAACCTCTGCGCTGTACACAGTTAACCATTTCCTACTAAATCATCCCTGGGAGCAGGGGACAGGCAGTGTGGTCCAGGAGCCCCCAATTAAAAAGCTGTTTCAGAGACCTCTGTGCTGGATATAGTTAACCATTTACGTCTCAATAACCCTGGGGACAGGCAGTGTGGCTCCGGGAACCCCAAATTAAAAAGCTGTTTCAGAGACCTCTGTGCTGGATATAGTTAACCATTTACTGCTCAATAATCCCTGGGAGCAAAGGACAGGCAGTGTGGCCTTGGGAGCTCCCAATTAAAATGCTGTTTCAGAGACATCTGTGCCTGTACAAGGTTAACCATTTACTGCTCAATAATCCCTGGGAGCATGGGACAGGCATTGTGGCCTCGGGAGCCCCCACTGAAAAAGCTGTTTCAGAGGCCTCTGTGCTCTGGAAAGTTAACTATTTACTTCCTCTCAATTATCCCTAGGAGCAGGGGACTGGCAGTGTGGTCTGGGAGCCCCCAATTAAAAAGCTGTTTCAGAGACCTCTGTGCAGTATATAATTAACCATTTACTGGTCAATAATCCCTGGGAGCAGGGGACAGGCAGTGTGGCCTCGGGAGCCCCCAATTAAAAAGCTCTTTCAGTGACCTCTGTGCCTGTGTATCGTTAACCATTTACTTCTCAATAATCCCTGGGAGCAGGGGACAGGCAGTGTGGCCTCGGGAGCCCCCAAATTAAAAAGCTGTCTCAGAGACCTCTGTGCTGTATATAGTTAACCATTTACTGCTCAATCAACCCTCGGAGCACGGGTCCGACAGTGTTGCCTCGGGATCCCCCAATTAAAAAGCTGTTTCAGAGACCTCTTTGCTGTATATAGTTAACCATTTACTGTTCAATCATCCCTCGGAGCATGGGGTCAGACAGTGAGGCCTCGGGAGCCCCCAATTAAAACGTTGCTTCAGAAACCTCTGTGCTGTACACAGTTAACCATTTCCTACTAAATCATCCCTGGGAGCAGGGGACAGGCAGTGTGGTCCAGGAGCCCCCAATTAAAAAGCTGTTTCAGAGACCTCTGTGCTGGATATAGTTAACCATTTACGTCTCAATAACCCTGGGGACAGGCAGTGTGGCTCCGGGAACCCCAAATTAAAAAGCTGTTTCAGAGACCTCTGTGCTGGATATAGTTAACCATTTACTGCTCAATAATCCCTGGGAGCAAGGGACAGGCAGTGTGGCCTTGGGAGCTCCCAATTAAAATGCTGTTTCAGAGACATCTGTGCCTGTACAAGGTTAACCATTTACTGCTCAATAATCCCTGGGAGCAGGGGACAGGCAGTGTGGCCTCGGGAGCCCTCAATTAAAAAGCTGTTTCAGAGACCTCTGTGCCTGTACAAGGTTAACCATTTCCTGCTCAATAATCCCTGGAAGCAGGGGACAGGCAGTGTGGCCTCGGGAGCCCCCAATTAAAAAGCTGTTTCAGAGACCTCTGTGCCTGTACAAGGTTAACTATTTACTGCTCAATAATCCCTGGGAGCAGGGGCCAGTCAGTGTCGCCTCGGGAGCCCCAAATTAAAAGTATGTTTCAGAGACTCTGTGCTGTACATAGTTAACCATTTACTGCTCAATAATCCCTCGGAGCAGGGGACAGGCAATGTGGCTCCGGGAGCCCCCAATTATAAAGCTGTTTCAGTGACCTCTGTGCTGAATATAGTTAACCATTTACTGCTCAATAATTTCTGGAAGCAGGGTTCAGGCAGTGTGGCCTCGGGAGCCCCCAATTAAAATGCTGTTTCAGAGACATCTGTGCTGAATGTAGTTAACCATTTACTGCTCAATAATCCCTGGGAGCAGGGGACAGGCAGTGTGGCCTCGGGAGCTCCCAATTAAAAAGCTGTTTCAGAGACCTTCCCAATAACACAACCTCCAGAAACACATCCACATCACCTCCAATAACTTCCCAATAATACAACATCCAGAAACACATACTCATCACCTCCACTAACCTCCCAATAACACAACTTCAAGAAACACATCCACATCACCACCACGAACTTCCCAATAACACAACCTCCAGAAACACATACTCATCACCTCCACTAACCTCCCAATAACACAACTTCAAGAAACACATCCACATCACCACCACGAACTTCCCAATAACACAACCTCCAGAAACACATCCTGATCACCTCCACTAACTTCCCAATAACACAACCTCCAGAAACACATCCTGATCACCTCCACTAACCTCCCAATAACACAACCACCAGAACCACATCCTCATCACCACCACTAACTTCCCAGTAACACATCCTCCAGAAACACATCCTGATCACCTCCATTAACTTCCCTATAACACAACCTCCAGAATCACATCCTCATCACCTCCACTAACCTCCCAATAACACAACCTCCAGAAACACATCCTCATCACCTCCACTAACCTCCCAATAACACAACCTCCACAAAAACATCCACATCACCTCCACTATCTTCCCAATAAGACAACCTCGAGCATCACATCCTGATCACCTCCACTAACCTCCCAATAACACAACCTCCAGAAACACATCCTCATCACCTCCACTAACCTCCCAATAACACAACCTCCACAAAAACATCCACATCACCTCCACTATCTTCCCAATAAGACAACCTCCAGAAAACTATCCTCATCACCTACACTAACCTCCCAATAACACAACCTCCAGAAACATATCCTCATCACCTACACTAACTTCCCAATAACACAACCTCCAGAATCACATCCTCATCACCCCTACTATCTCCCCAATAACACAACCTCCAGAAACACATCCTCATCACCTCTACTAACTTCCCTATAACACAGCCTGCAGAAACACATCAGCTCCACTAACATCCCAATAATAGAACCTTCAGATACCCATCCACATCACTTCCACTAACTTCCCAATAACACAACCACCAGAACCACATCCACATCACCTCCACTAAATTCCCAATAACACAACCTCCAGAAACACAACCTCATCACCTCCACTAACCTCCCAATAACACAACCTCCAGAAACACATCCTCATCACCTCAACTAACTTCACAATAATACAACCTCCAGAACCACATCCTCATCACCTCCACTAACTTCACAATAACACAACCTCCATAAACACATCCTCATCACCTCCACTAACTTCACAATAACACAACCTCCAGAAATACATCCATATCACCTCCACTTACGTCCCAATAACACAACCTACACAAACCCATCCACATCACCTCCACTAACATCTCAATAACACAACCTCCAGAAACACATCCTCATCACCTCCACTAACTTCCCAATAACACAACCTCCCGAAACACATCCTCATCACCTCCACTAACCTCCCAATAACATAATCCCCAGAAACACATCCTCATAACCTCCATTAACCTCCCAATCACACAACCTCCATTAACACATTCACATCACCTCCACTAACTTCCCAATAACACAACCACCAGAACCACATCCTCATCACCTCCATCAATCCCCAATAACAAAACCTCGTGAAATCCATTCTAATTACATCGACCATCTTCCTAATGACCCAAACCCCAGAAACCCATCCTGATCCCCTCCACGAACTTCCCAATAACACCAACTCCAGAAACACATCCACATTTCCTCCACTAACTTCCCAATAACACAACCTACACAAACCCATCCACATCACCTCCACTAACATCCCAATACCACAACCTCCAGAAACACAACCTCATTACCTCCACTAACTTTCCAATAACACAACCTCCAGAAACATATTCACATCACCTCCACTAACTTCCCAATAACACAACCTCCATAAACACATCCACATCACCTCCACTAACTTCCCAATAACACAACCTGCAGAAACACATCCTCATCAACTCCACTAACGTCCCAATAACACAAACTCCAAAACACATCCTCATCACCTCTACTAACTTCCCAATAACACAACCACCAGAACCACATCCTCATCACCACCACTAACTTCATAATAACACAACCTCCAGAAACACATCCACATCACCTCCATCTACTCCCCAATAACAAAACCTCGTGAAATCCATTCTAATTACATCCACCATCTTCCTAATGACGCAAACCCCAGAAACCCATCCTGATCCCCTCCACTAACTTCCCAATAACACCAACTCCAGAAACACATCCACATTTCCTCCACTAACTTCCCAATAACACAACCTGCAGGAACACATCCTCAACAACTCCACTAACTTACCAATAACACCAATTCCAGAAACACATCCTCATCAACTCCACTCACTCCTCAATTACAGAACCACCAGAAATCGAACCACTTCACCTCCACTAGCTTCCCAATAATTCAACCTCCAGAAACACGTCCTCATCACCTCCAATAACTTCCCAATAATTCAACATCCAGAAACACGTCCTGATCACCTCCAATAACTTCCCAATAAAACAACCTCCAGAAACACATCCTCATCACCTCCACTAACCTCCCAATAACACAACCTCCAGAAACATATCCTCATCACCTCCACTAACCTCCCAATAACACAACCTCCAGAAACATATCCTCATTATCTCCACTAACTTCCCAATAACACAACCTCCAGAAACCCATCCACATCACCTCAACTAACTTCCCAATAACACAACCTCCAGAAACACATCCTCATCACCTCCACTAACTTCCGAATAACACAACCTCCAGAATCACATCCTCATCACCCCCACTATCTCCCCAATCACACAACCTCCAGAAACACATCCTCATCACCTCCACTAACTTCCCTATAACACAGCCTGCAGAAACACATTAGCTCCACTAACATCCCAATAATAGAACCTTCAGATACCCATCCACATCACCTCCACTAACTTCCCAATAACACAACCACCAGAACCACATCCTCATCACCTCCACTAACGTCACAAAAACACAACCTCCAGAAACACATCCTCATCACCTCAACTAACTTCACAATAATACAACCTCCAGAACCAGATCCTCATCACCTCCACTAACTTCACAATAACACAACCTCCAGAAACACATCCTCATCACCTCCACTAAATTCACAATAACACAACCTCCAGAAATACATCCACATCACCTCCACTTACTTCCCAATAACACAACCTACACAAACCCATCCACATCACCTCCACTAACATCCCAATAACACAACCTCCAGAAACAGATCCTCATCACCTCCACTAACTTCCCAATAACACAACCTCCCGAAACACATCCTCATCACCTCCACTAACCTCCCAATAACATAATCCCCAGTAAAACATCCTCATAACCTCCATTAACCTCCCAATCACGCAACCTCCATGAACACATTCACATCACCTCCACTTACTTCCCAATAACACAACCACCAGAACCACATCCTCATCACCACCACTAACTTCACAATAACACAAACTCCAGAAACACATCCACATCACCTCCATTAACTCCCAAATCACAAATCCTTGAGAAATCCATTCTCATCACATCCACCATCTTCCTAATGACCCAAACCCCAGAAACCCATTCTGATCCCCTCCACTAACTTCCCAATAACACAACCACCAGAACCACATCCTCATCACCACCACTAACTTCACAATAACACCAACTCCAGAAACACATCCACATTTCCTCCACTAACTTCCCAATAACACAACCACCAGAACCACATCCTCATCAACTCCACTAACTTCCCAATAACACCAACTCCAGAAACACATCCTCATCAACTCCACTAACTCCTCAATTACAGAACCACCAGAAATCTAACCACTTCACCTCCACTAGATTCCCAATAATTCAACCTCCAGAAACACGTCCTCATCACCTCCACTAACTTCCCAATAACACAACCTCCAGAAACACGTCCTCATCACCTCCAATAACTTCCCAATAACACAACCTCCAGAAACACGTCCTCATCACCTCCGCTAACTTCCCAATAACACAACTTCCATAAACCCATCCACATCACCTCCACTAACTTCCCAATAAAACAACCTCCAGAAACACGTCCTCATCACCTCCACTAACTTCCCAATAAAACAACCTCCAGAAACACATCCACATCACCTCCACTAACTTCCCAATAAAACAACCTCCAGAAACACATCCTCATCACCTCCAATAACTTTCCAATAACAGCCTCCAGAAACACATCCTCATCACTTCCACTAACTCCTCAAGAACACACCCTCCAGATACACATCCTCATCACCTCCATTAACCACCCAATAACACAACCACCAGAAACAAATCCTCATCACCTCCACTAACTCCTCAAGAACACAACCTCCAGATACACATCCTCATCACCTCCACTAACTTCCCAATAACACAACCTCCAGAATCACATCCTCATCACCTCCACTAACTTCCCTATAACACAGCCTGCAGAAACACATCAACTCCACTAACATCCCAATAATAGAACCTTCAGATACCCATCCACATCTCCTCCACTAACTTCCCAATAACACAATCACCAGAACCACATCCTCATCACCTCCACTAAAGTCACAATAACACAACCCCCAGAAATACATCCACATCACCTCCACTAACTTCCCAATAACACAACTTACACAAACCATCCACATCACCTCCACCACATCCCAAGAACACAACCTCCAGAAACACAACCTCATCACCTCCACTAACTTTCCAATAACACAACCTCCAGAAAAACATCCTCATCACCTCCACTAACTTCCCAATAACACTACCTCCAGAAACACATTCATATCACCTCCACTAACTCCCCAATAACACAACCTCCAGAAACACATCCTCATCACCTCCACTAACTTCCCAATAAGACAACCTCCAGAAACACATCCTCTTCACCTCCACTAACTTCCCAATAACACAACCTCCAGAAACACATCCTCACCACCTCCAATAACTTTGCAATAACACAACCTCCAGAACCACATCCTCATCACCTCCACTAACTCCTCAAGAACACACCATCCAGATACACATCTTCATCACCTCCATTAACCTCCCAATAACACAACCTCCATAACCACATCCTCATCACCTCCACTAACCTTCCAATAACACAGCCTCCAGAAACACATCCTCATCACCTCCACTAACTCCTCAAGAACACACCCTCCAGATACACATCCTCATCATCTCCACTAACATCCCAATAACACAACATCCAGAAACACATCCTCATCACCTCCACTAACTTTCCAATAACACAACCTCCAGAAACACATCCACATCACCTCCACTAACTTCCTAATAACATAACCTCCAGAAACACGTTCACATCAGTTCCACTAACATCCCAATAACACAACCTCCAGAAACACAACCTCATCTCCCCCACTAACTTCCCAATAACACAACCTCCAGAAACATATTCACATCACCTCCACTTACTTCCCAATAACACAACCTCCAGAAACACATCCTCATCACCTCCACTAACTTCCCAATAAAACAACCTCCAGAAACACATCCTCATCAACTCCACTAACGTCCCAATAACACAACCTCCAGAAACACATCCTCATCACCTCTACTAACTTCCCATTAACACAACCACCAGAACCACATCCTCATCACCACCACTAACTTCACAATAACACAACCTCCAGAAACACATCCACATCACCTCCAACAACTCCCCAATAACAAAACCTCGTGAAATCGATTCTAATTACATCCACCATCTGCCGAATGACCCAAACCCCAGAAACCCATCCTGATCCCCTCCACTAACTTCCCAATAACACCAACTCCAGAAACACATCCACATTTCCTCCACTAACTTCCCAATAACACAACCTGCAGGAACACATCCTCAACAACTCCACTAACTTACCAATAACACCAACTCCAGAAACACATCCTCATCAACTCCACTAACTCCTCAATTACAGAACCAGCAGAAATCGAACCACTTCACCTCCACTAGCTTCCCAATAATTCAACCTCCAGAAAAACGTCCTGATTACCTCCAATAACTTCCCAGTAAAACAACCTCCAGAAACACTTCCTCATCACCTCCACTAACTTCCCAATAACACAACCTCCAGAATCACGTCCTCATCACCTCCAATACATTCCCAATAAAACAACCTCCAGAAACACGTCCTCAACACCTCCAATTACTTCCCAATAAATCAACCACCAGAAACACGTACTCATCACTAATAACTTCCCAATAACACAACCTCCAGAAATACGTCCTCATCACCTCCACTAACATCCCAATAACACAACCTCCAGAAACCCATCCACATCACCTCCACTAACTCCTCAAGAACACAACCTCCAGAAACCCATCCACATCACCTCCACTAACTCCTCAAGAACACAACCTCCAGAAACACATCCTCATCAACCCAACTAACCCCAATAACACAACCTCCAGAAACACATCCTCATCACCTCCACTAACTTCCCAATAACACAACCTCCAGAAACCCATCCACATCACCTCCACTAACTCCTCAAGAACACAACCTCCAGAAACCCATCCACATCACCTCCACTAACTCCTCAAGAACACAACCTCCAGAAACACATCCTCATCAACCCAACTAACCCCAATAAAACAACCTCCAGAAACACATCCTCATCACCTCCACTAACTTCCCAATAACACAACCTCCAGAGACACATCCACATCACGTCCACTAACTTCCCAATAACATAACCTCCAGAAACACGTCCTCATCACCTCCACGAACTTCCCAATAACACAACTTCCATAAAACCATCCACATCACCTCCACTAACTTCCCAATAAAACAACTTCCAGAAACACGTCCTCATCACCTCCACTAACTTCCCAATAACACAACCTCCAGAAACACATCCACATCACCTCCACTAACTTCCCAATAACACAACCTCCAGAAACACATCCACATCACGTCCACTAACTTCCCAATAACATAACCTCCAGAAACACGTCCTTATCACCTCCACTAAATTCCCAATAACACAACCTCCAGAAACACATCCTCACCACCTCCAATAACTTTGCAATAACACAACCTCCAGAACCACATCCTCATCACCTCCACTAACTTTCCAATAACACAGCCTCCAGAAACACATCCTCATCACCTCCACTAACTCCTCAAGAACATACCCTCCAGATACACATCCTCATCATCTCCACTAACTTCCCAACATCACAACCTCCAGAATCACATCCTCATCACCTCCACTAACCTCCCAATAACACAACCACCAGAAACAGATCCTCATCACCTCCACTAACTTCCCAATCACACAACCACCAGAAACACATCCACATCACCTCCAATAACTTCCCAATAACACCAACTCCAGAAACACATCCACATCACCTCCACTAACTTCCCAATAACACAGCCTCCAGAAACACATCCTCATCACCTCCACTAACTCCTCAAGAACACAACCTCCAGAAACACATCCTCATCACCTCCACTTACTTCACAATAGCACAACCTCCAGAAACACAACCTCATCACCTCCACTAACTTTCCAATAACACAACCTCCAGAAACACATCCTCATCAACCCAAGTAACCCCAATAACACAACCTCCAGAAACACATCCCCATCACCTCTACTAACTTCCCAATAACACAACAACCAGAAACACATCCACATCACCTCCACTAACTTCCCAATAACACCAACTCCAGAAACACATCCACATCACCTCCACTAACTTCCCAATAACACAGCCTCCAGAAACACATCCTCATCACCTCCACTAACGTCCCAATAACACAACCTCCAGAAACACATCCTCATCACCCCCACTAACTTCCCAATAACACAACCACCAGAACCACATCCTCATCACCACCACTAACTTCACAATAACACAACCTCCAGAAACACATCCTCATCACCCCCACTAACTTCCCAATAACACAACCACCAGAACCACATCCTCATCACCACCACTAACTTCACAATAAAACAACCGCCAGAAACACATCCACATCACCTCCATTAAATCCCCAATAACAAAACCTCGAGAAATCCATTCTCATTACATCTGCCATCTTCCTCATGACCCAAACCCCAGAAACCCATCCTGATCCCCTCCACTAACTTCCCAATAACACCAACTCCAGAAACACATCCACATTTCCTCCACTAACTTCCCAATAACACAACCTGCAGGAACACATCCTCATCAACTCCACTAACTTCCCAATAACACCAACTCCAGAAACACATCCTCATCAACTCCGCTAACTCCTCAATTACAGAACCACCAGAAATCGAACCACTTCACCTCCACTAGCTTCCCAATAATTCAACCTCCAGAAACACGTCCTCATCACCTCCACTAACTTCCCAATAACGCAACCTCCAGAAACACGTCCTCATCACCTCCACTAACTTCCCAATAACACAACCTCCAGAAACACGTCCTCATCACCTCCAATAACTTCCCAATAAAACAACATCCGGAAACACATCCTCATCACCTCCACTAACTTCCCAATAACACAACCTCCAGAAACACATCCTCATCACCTCCACTAACTTCCCAATAACACAACCTCCAGAAACCCACCCTCATCACCTCCAATAACTTCCCAATTAAAGAACCTCCAGAAACACGTCCTCGTCTTGGATAGTTACAAGGTAGCGAGGAAGGATCTAAAGAGAGAGCTAAGACGAGCAAGGAGGGGACATGAGAAGTATTTGGCAGGAAGGATCAAGGAAAACCCAAAAGCTTTCTATAGGTATGTCAGGAATAAGCGAATGACTAGGGAAAGAGTAGGACCAGTCAAGGACAGGGATGGGAAATTGTGTGTGGAGTCTGAAGAGATAGGCGAGATACTAAATGAATATTTTTCGTCAGTATTCACTCAGGAAAAAGATAATGTTGTGGAGGAGAATGCTGAGCCCCAGGCTAATAGAATAGATGGCATTGAGGTACGTAGGGAAGAGGTGTTGGCAATTCTGGACAGGCTGAAAATAGATAAGTCCCCGGGACCTGATGGGATTTATCCTAGGATTCTATGGGAGGCCAGGGAAGAGATTGCTGGACCTTTGGCTTTGATTTTTATGTCATCATTGGCTACAGGAATAGTACCAGAGGACTGGAGGACAGCAAATGTGGTCCCTTTGTTCAAAAAGGGGAGCAGAGACAACCCCGGCAACTATAGACCGGTGAGCCTCACGTCTGTAGTGGGTAAAGTCTTGGAGGGGATTATAAGGGACAAGATTTATAATCATCTAGATAGGAATGATATGATCAGGGATAGTCAGCATGGCTTTGTGAAGGGTAGGTCATGCCTCACAAACCTTATTGAGTTCTTTGAGAAGGTGACTGAACAGGTAGACGAGGGTAGAGCAGTTGATGTGGTGTATATGGATTTCAGCAAAGCGTTTGATAAGGTTCCCCACGGTAGGCTATTGCAAAAAATACGGAGGCTGGGGATTAAGGGTGATTTAGAGATGTGGATCAGAAATTGGCTAGCTGAAAGAAGACAGAGGGTGGTGGTTGATGGGAAATGTTCAGAATGGAGTACAGTCACAAGTGGAGTACCACAAGGATCTGTTCTGGGGCCGTTGCTGTTTGTCATTTTTATCAATGACCTAGAGGAAGGCACAGAAGGGTGGGTGAGTAAATTTGCAGATGATACTAAAGTCGGTGGTGTTGTCGATAGTGTGGAAGGATGTAGCAGGTTACAGAGGGATATAGATAAGCTGCAGAGCTGGGCTGAGAGGTGGCAAATGGAGTTTAATGTAGAGAAGTGTGAGGTGATTCACTTTGGAAGGAATAACAGGAATGCGGAATATTTGGCTAATGGTAAAGTTCTTGAAAGTGTGGCTGAGCAGAGGGATCTAGGTGTCCATGTACATAGATCCCTGAAAGTTGCCACCCAGGTTGATAGGGTTGTGAAGAAGGCCTATGGAGTGTTGGCCTTTATTGGTAGAGGGATTGAGTTCCGGAGTCGGGAGGTCATGTTGCAGCTGTACAGAACTCTGGTCCGGCCGCATTTGGAGTATTGCGTACAGTTCTGGTCACCGCATTATAGGAAGGACGGGGAGGCTTTGGAGCGGGTGCAGAGGAGATTTACCAGGATGTTGCCTGGTATGGAGGGAAAATCTTATGAGGAAAGGCTGATGGACTTGAGGTTGTTTTCGTTGGAGAGAAGAAGGTTAAGAGGAGACTTAATAGAGGCATACAAAATGATCAGGGGGTTGGATAGGGTGGACAGTGAGAGCCTTCTCCCGCGGATGGATATGGCTGGCACGAGGGGACATAACTTTAAACTGAGGGGTAATAGATATAGGACAGAGGTCAGAGGTAGGTTCTTTACACAAAGAGTAGTGAGGCCGTGGAATGCCCTACCTGCTACAGTAGTGAACTCGCCAACATTGAGGGCATTTAAAAGTTTATTGGATAAACATATGGATGATAATGGCATAGTGTAGGTTAGATGGCTTTTGTTTCGGTGCAACATCGTGGGCCGAAGGGCCTGTACTGCGCTGTATTGTTCTATGTTCTATGTTCTATGTTCACCTCCAATAACACAACCTCCAGAAACACATCCTCATCACCTCCACTAACTTCCCAATAACACAACCTCCAGAAACACATCCTCATCACCTCCACTAACTTCCCATTAACACAACCTCCAGAAACACATCCTCTTCACCTCCACTAACTTCCCAATAACACAACCTCCAGAAACACATCCACATCACCACCACTAACTTCCCTGTAACACAACCTACAGAAACACATCCACTTCACCTCCACTAACTTCCCAATAACGTTACCTCCAGAAACACATCCTCATCACCTCCACTAACCTCCCAATAACACAACCTCCAGAAACATATCAGCTCCACTAACTTCCCAATAACAAAACCTCCAGAAACACATCCACATCACCTCCACTAACCTCCCATTAACAAAACCTCCAGAAACACATTCACTTTACGTCCACGAACTTCCCAATAACACAACCTCCTGAATGACATCCACTTCACCCCCATCAACATCCCAATAACACAAACTCCATAAACACATCCTCATCTGCACAACTAAGTTCCCAATAACACAACCTCCAGAAACACATCCACTTCACCTCCACTAACTTCCCTATAACACAACCTCCAGAAACACATCCTCATCACCTCCACTAACTTCCCAATAACACAACCTCCAGAAACTCATCACATCACCTCCACTAACTTCCCAATAACACAACCTCCAGAAACACATTCACATCACCTCCACTAACTTCCCAAGAACACAACTTCCAGATACACATCCTCATCACCTCATCTAACATCCCAGTAACACCACTTCCAGAAACACATCCACATCCCCTCACTAACTTCCCAATAACACGAACTCCAGAAACACATCCACAGCCCCTCCACTAACTCCCCAATAACGCACCCTCCAGAAACACATCCACAGCCCCTCCACTAACCCTAATAACGCACCCTCCAGAAACACATCCACAGCCATTCCACTAACTCCCCAATAACGCACCCTCCAGAAACACATCCACAGCCCCTCCAATACATTCCCAATAATTCAACCTCCAGAAACACGTCCTGATCACCTCCAATAACTTCCCAGTAAAACAACCTCCAGAAACACATCCTCATCACCTCCACTAATTTCCCAATAACACAACCTCCAGAAACACGTCCTCATCACCTCCAATACATTCCCAATAAAACAACCTCCAGAAACACGTCCTCAACACCTCCAATTACTTCCCAATAAATCAACCACCAGAAACACGTCCTCATCACCAATAACTTCCCAATAACACAACCTCCAGAAACACGTCCTCATCACCTCCACTAACTTCCCAATAACACAACCTCCAGAAACACATCCACATCACCTCCACTAACTCCTCAAGAACACAACCTCCAGAAACCCATCCACATCACCTCCACTAACTCCTCAAGAACACAACCTCCAGAAACACATCCTCATCAACCCAACTAACCCCAATAACACAACCTCCAGAAACACATCCTCATCACCTCCACTAACTTCCCAATAACACAACCTCCAGAAACCCATCCACATCACCTCCACTAACTTCCCAATAACACAACCTCCAGAGACACATCCACATCACGTCCACTAACTTCCCAATAACATAACCTCCAGAAACACGTCCTCATCACCTCCACGAACTTCCCAATAACACAACTTCCATAAAACCATCCACATCACCTCCACTAACTTCCCAATAAAACAACCTCCAGAAACACGTCCTCATCACCTCCACTAACTTCCCAATAACATAATCTCCAGAAACACGTCCTCATCACCTCCACGAACTTCCCAATAACACAACTTCCATAAAACCATCCACATCACCTCCACTAACTTCCCAATAACACAACCTCCAGAAACACATCCACATCACGTCCACTAACTTCCCAATAATATAACCTCCAGAAACACGTCCTTATCACCTCCACTAAATTCCCAATAACACAACCTCCAGAAACACATCCTCACCACCTCCAATAACTTTGCAATAACACAACCTCCAGAACCACATCCTCATCACCTCCACTAACTTTCCAATAACACAGCCTCCAGAAACACATCCACATCACCTCCACTAATTTCCCAATAACACCAACTCCAGAAACACATCCACATCACCTCCACTAACTTCCCAATAACACAGCCTCCAGAAACACATCCTCATCACCTCCACTAACTCCTCAAGAGCACAACCTCCAGAAACACAACCTCATCACCTCCACTAACTTTCCAATAACACAACCTCCAGAAACACATCCTCATCAACCCAAGTAACCCCAATAACACAACCTCCAGAAACACATCCCCATCACCTCTACTAACTTCCCAATAACACAACCACCAGAAACACATCCACATCACCTCCACTAACTTCCCAATAACACCAACTCCAGAAACACATCCTCATCACCTCCACTAACTTCCCAATAACACAGCCTCCAGAAACACATCCTCATCACCTCCACTAACGTCCCAATAACACAACCTCCAGAAACACATCCTCATCACCCCCACTAACTTCCCAATAACACAACCACCAGAACCACATCCTCATCACCACCACTAACCTCACAATAACACAACCTCCAGAAACACATCCTCATCACCCCCACTAACTTCCCAATAACACAACCACCAGAACCACATCCTCATCACCACCACTAACTTCACAATAACACAACCGCCAGAAACACATCCACATCACCTCCATTAAATCCCCAATAACAAAACCTCGAGAAATCCATTCTCATTACATCTGCCATCTTCCTCATGACCCAAACCCCAGAAACCCATCCTGATCCCCTCCACTAACTTCCCAATAACACCAACTCCAGAAACACATCCACATTTCCTCCACTAACTTCCCAATAACACAACCTGCAGGAACACATCCTCATCAACTCCACTAACTTCCCAATAACACCAACTCCAGAAACACATCCTCATCAACTCCGCTAACTCCTCAATTACAGAACCACCAGAAATCGAACCACTTCACCTCCACTAGCTTCCCAATAATTCAACCTCCAGAAACACGTCCTCATCACCTCCACTAACTTCCCAATAACGCAACCTCCAGAAACACGTCCTCATCACCTCCACTAACTTCCCAATAACACAACCTCCAGAAACACGTCCTCATCACCTCCAATAACTTCCCAATAACACAACCTCCAGAAACACGTCCTCATCACCTCCAATAACTTCCCAATAAAACAACATCTGGAAACACATCCTCATTACCTCCACTAACTTCCCAATAACACAACCTCCAGAAACACATCCTCATCACCTCCAATAACTTCCTAATTAAAGAACCTCCAGAAACACGTCCTCTTCACCTCCAATAACACAACCTCCAGAAACACATCCTCATCACCTCCACTAACGTCCCAATAACACAACCTCCAGAAACACGTCCTCTTCACCTCCATTAACTTCCCAATAACACAACCTCCAGAAACACATACACATCACCACCACTAACTTCCCTATAACACAACCTACAGAAACACATCCACTTCACCTCCACTAACTTCCCAATAACGTTACCTCCAGAAACACATCCTCATCACCTCCACTAACCTCCCAATAACACAACCTCCAGAAACATATCAGCTCCACTAACTTCCCAATAACAAAACCTCCAGAAACACATCCACATCACCTCCACTAACCTCCGATTAACAAAACCTCCAGAAACACATTCACTTTACGTCCACGAACTTCCCAATAACACAACTTCCTGAATGACATCCACTTCACCCCCATCAACATCCCAATAACCCAAACTCCATAAACACATCCTCATCTGCACAACTAACTTCCCAATAACACAACCTCCAGAAACACATCCTCATCACCTCTACTAACTTCCCAATAACACAACCTCCAGAAACACATCCACTTCACCTCCACTAACTTCCCAATAACACAACCTCCAGAAACACATCCTCATCACCTCCACTAACCTCCCTATAACACAACCTCCAGAAACACATCCTCATCACCTCCACTAACTTCCCAATAACACAACCTCCAGAAACTCATCACATCACCTCCACTAACTTCCCAATAACACAACCTCCAGAAACACATTCACATCACCTCCACTAACTTCCCAAGAACACAACTTCCAGATACACATCCTCATCACCTCATCTAACATCCCAGTAACACCACTTCCAGAAACACATCCACATCCCCTCACTAACTTCCCAATAACACGAACTCCAGAAACACATCCACAGCCCCTCCACTAACTCCCCAATAACGCACCCTCCAGAAACACATCCACAGCCCCTCCACTAACCCCAATAACGCACCCTCCAGAAACACATCCACAGCCATTCCACTAACTCCCCAATAACGCACCCTCCAGAAACACATCCACAGCCCCTCCACTAACTTCCCAATAACACAACCACCTGAAACACATCTTCATCACCTCCAGTAACTTCCCAATAACACAACCACCAGAAACACATCCTCATCACCTCCAGTAACTTCCCAATTGCAGAACTGGACACTGAATGAAAATTAACTGTTTTCACTTTCGTTGGAAATGGTAGAAGTTATTGTGTGAGACTGTGGAGAATTTCAATCACAGAATGAGCACATTGATATTGAGATGCTGCCAGATTGGGAACCAATGTAGATCAGTGAGCAGAGGGACGGTACGTGACTGGCATTGTGTGTGGGTTAGGATATGGACAGCAGAGTTGGGGGTGATCTGTGCTTCATGAAGATTTATAACAGCAATTGAGTGACTCGAATTTAATCGCAATAGTCGAGTCTGGATTTGACACAGACACAGATGATGGATTGTTCTGCGATGAGGCGATGGCAAGTGGGCAGGATTGGGAATAGAAAGAACATCTGGATATAAATAATTTCATTGTCAAAGGGAGCGCGGAGATTGTGACCCCAGTCTCCGATTTCAGCCAGAGAGCGGCGTGTGGATACTGGATAGGGACTGAGATTAGTGACTGGAACTGAACAACATGCATTCAATCTTTCCAAGATGGAAATGTCCAGAGCAATAATACACTTAAAGTAGTTTATACAATAAATAACTGGATAGTGAGACTTACCAGGGACACCGACAACAGCCAGGAGCGGATAATAACCCGCCTGAATTATATAGAGTACATCTAGGATCCAATATGCTGAAAGGAAAGGATCTCGAGCAATCCAATAAAGACCCTGGGATAAACTCCTGTCCATTGCTGTTAAGTCCCTGTGGTTTGATCCCAGATTCCGATCCATTGCTGTCACGTTCCTGTGGTTAGATCCCAGATTCTGATCCATTGCTGTAACGTTCCTGTGGGTAGTTCCCAGATTCTGATCCATTGCTGTAACGTTCCTGTGGGTAGTTCCCAGACTCTGATCCATTGCTGTAACGTTCCTGTGGGTAGCTCCCAGATTTTCTCCCTCCTCTCGGTCTCTCTGGAGCCGCTGATCTCTGGCAGTGTTGAAATTGACGCTCCCGCTGACAGTTTGGGATAACACAGTGAAAGGAATCGCTTATTAATAGCAGCGACAAACCCTCCAGTGACGCGGTTAAATCCATAGAGACTGACATTCATCACAGTCACTAAACAAACAGGCTCAGTTAACCCCTTTCAATCCAATACATTTTCTATCACAATGAAATAGAAGATTAGCCGGGTCTGGATCGGTTGTGTGACAGTGACTGAGGGATGGAGTGTGGAAATAGTGGACACACTGACCCTGATACTCAATCCTCATTGATATCTGAGTGGTTCCAGGGGACTGGGGCATTTTCACTGCCCCATCCTGTTTATAAAAGGAGAGAGAGGGATAAACCCTGGAGTGACAGAGCAGTCAGTATAATGTTCGTCACCAGGACATTTCTAGGGGTCAGACTGGGCAACAGGAATATTGCTCCTTCGCGAGGAAATGGTGTTATGTGACCAGAAACACGGCGATATTCGTGGGAAATCACATCGCATGTTGTTATTGCAGTTATATTTCAAAATAACTGGAGGATTAATGAGGGAACTGATATGAATTTATGTACTGGGACATATTGTGATCAAATGTCATTTATTAGAGTTGTTCTCTAGTCCCAAAGCCGTGGATTAAAGGGTCTGTGACAGTGAGAATGTGATATTGGCTAAGAAACAGAAAGCAGAGAGAAGCGGTGAATGATAGTTATTCAGACAGGAGGGGAGGAGACACTGATGTTCACTCGGGGTCCACATGAGGACAATTGCTCTTCAAGATACAATTCACTGCGATAGGCTTCAATGGAAAGAATTTCAACATTCACAAATGACAGAGACTCAGCAATGACACAGTGAGCAGGTTAGCAGCAATCTTCAGCAGCATGTTCCCAGATCTGTGAAAGGGAGGGTCACGGGGAAAGTAAATTTAAATCACTGTCGTGTGGGTGATGCATTAGGGAGGAGGGCAGAGGACAGGAAATATAAACTAAACGGGACAAGTTTAAAAAGTGTACAGGAAGGGAGCGGGGACATGTCCACACTTTGCACTGGAAGGTCATCGGGATAAGATTGGAAAATCCACAGAAGATATTTAACTTGATCAATAGAGGCGGAGACTCCGAAAAGAAGGATGTTAGGATCATAGAGTCATCGAGGTCCAGAGCACAGAAAGGCCATTCGGCCCATCTGGACTGGGCAGGTCAAAAACAACCACCTGAGTATTTGAATCCCACTTTCTAATACTTTGCCAATAGCCTATAGAGTTATAACCAGGTTTATAGATAGGGCCATAGCTGAGGAATTGCTTCTTGTTCTGCCGCTAAATATACAAAAGGATGTGAGGATCTTGGAGACAAAACAAAGGGTATTTAATGGAGTGTTGTCAGCGATGGAGGATCTCAGTTGAACGGTGGGATTAGTGAACTGGAATTGTAATCTGTAGATCAGTTTAAGGTAAAGAGCAATTTCACAGAGGACTCCAAATTAGGAAGGAGTTTAGAGAGAGTGAGCAGAAAGGGTTCCACTGGAGTGTGTGTGGGCTGGGGAGAGTGGCCTGGAGTGTGTGTGTGTGGGCTGGCCGGGAGTGGCCTGGAGTGTGTGTGTGGGCTGGCCGGGAGTGGCCAGGAGGGTGTGTGTGGGCTGGCCGGGAGTGGCCTGGAGTGTGTGTGTGGGCTGGCCGGGAGTGGCCAGGAGGGTGTGTGTGGGCTGGCCGGGAGTGGCCTGGAGTGTGTGTGTGGGCTGGCCGGGAGTGGCCTGGAGTGTGTGTGTGGGCTGGCCGAGATTGGCCTGGCCTGGAGTGTGTGTGTGGGCTGGCCGGGAGTGGCCTGGAGTGTGTGTGGGGGCTGGCCGGGAGTGGCCTGGAGTGTGTGTGTGGGCTCGCCGGGAGTGGCCGGGAGTGTGTGTGTGGACTGGCCGGGAGTGGCCTGGAGTGTAAGTGTGGGCTGGCCGGGAGTGGCCTGGCCTGGAGTGTGTGTGTGGGCTGGCCGGGAGTGACCTGGAGCGTGTGTGTGGGCTGGCCGGGAGTGGCCTGGAGAGTGTGTGTGGGCTGGCCGGGAGTGGCCTGGAGTGTGTGTGTGGGCTGGCCGGGAGTGGCCTGGAGTGTGTCTGTGTGGGCTGGCCGGGAGTGGCCTGGAGTGTGTGTGTGGGCTGGCCGTGAAGTGGCCTGGAGTGTGTGTGTGGGCTGGCCGGGAGTGGCCTGGAGTGAGTGTGTGGGCTGGCCGGGAGTGGCCTGGAGTGTGTGTGTGGGCTGGCCGGGAGTGGCCTTGAGTGTGTGTGGGCTGGCCGGGAGTGGCCTGGAATGTGTGTGGGCTGGCCGGGAGTGGCCTGGCCTGGAGTGTGTGTGTGGGCTGGCCGGGAGTGGCCTGGCCTGGAGTGTGTGTGGGCTGCCCGGGAGTGACCTGGCCTGGAGTGTGTGTGTGGGCTGGCCGGGAGTGGTCTGGAGTGTGTGTGTGGGCTGGTCGGGAGTGGTCTGGAGTGTGTGTGTGGGCTGGTCGGGAGTGGTCTGGAGTGTGTGTGTGGGCTGCCCGGGAGTGGCCGGGAGTGTGTATGTGGGCTGGCCGGGAGAGGCCTGGAGTGTGTGTGTGGGCTGGCCGGGAGTGGTCTGGAGTGTGTGTGTGGGCTGGTCGGGAGTGGTCTGGAGTGTGTGTGTGGGCTGGCCGGGAGTGGCCTGGAGTGTGTGTGTGGGCTGGTCGGGAGTGGTCTGGAGTGTGTGTGTGGGCTGGTCGGGAGTGGCCTGGAGTGTGTATGTGGGCTGCCCGGGAGTGGCCGGGAGTGTGTCTGTGGGCTGGTCGGGAGTGGTCTGGAGTGTGTATGTGGACTGGCCGGGAGTGGCCTGGAGTGTGTGTGTGGGCTGCCCGGAAGTGGCCTGGAGTGTGTCTGTGGGCTGGCCGGGAGTGGCCTGGAGTGTGTGTGGGGGCTGGCCGGGAGTGGCCTGGAGTGTGTGTGTGGGCTGGCCGGGAGTGGCCTGGAGTGTGTGTGGGCTGGCCGGGAGTAGCCTGGTAGTCAGCGCGCAGGGAGAGTTACCCGCGCAGGAGGCCTCCTCCATTCAGACCCAGTCCACCTCCAGCTCCCTTACACATCCCTTCACCCTCTCCACGCTGACTGCCCAGTGATACAACAGAAGATTCAGCAGGGCCAGGCCTCCCACCTGCTCCTCATTGTAGAATCGATTTGCGTGTTCTAGAAACTCTCCCCATTTGTTACAGTAGTTCCTGGGAATAATTTACAGTGGTGCCTGGATAGTGTATCATGATATACACTGGTCCCTGGGTCGTTTACCATTATTTACAGTGGTCCCTGGATAGTGTATCATGATATACAGTGGTCCCTGGGTAGTTTACCATTATTTACAGTGGTCCCTGGGTAGAATATCATTATATACAGTGGTCCCTGGGTAGTGTATCATTATATACAGTGGTCCCTGGGTAGAATATCATTATATACAGTGGTACCTGGGTAGAATATCATTATATACAGTGGTACCTGGGTAGTATATCATGAGATACAGTGGTCCCTGGGTAGAATATCATGATATACAGTGGTCCCTGGGCAGTGTATCATTATATACAGTGGTCCCTGGGTAGAATATCATTATATACAGTGGTACCTGGGTAGTATATCATTATGTACAGTGATCCCTGGGTAGAATATCATTATATACAGTGGTCCCTGGGTAGAATATAATTATATACAGTGGTACCTGGGTAGTATATCATTAGATACAGTGGTCCCTGGGTAGAATATCATTATATACAGTGGTCCCTGGGCAGTGTATCATTATATACAGTGGTCCCTGGGTAGAATATCATTATATACAGTGGTACCTGGGTAGTATATCATTATGTACAGTGATCCCTGGGTAGAATATCATTATATACAGTGGTCCCTGGGTAGTGTATCATTATATACAGTGGTCCCTGGGTAGTTTACCATTATTTACAGTGGTCCCTGGGCAGTATATCATTATTTACAGTGGTCCCTGGGTAGCATATCATCATATACAGTGGTCCCTTGGTAGTGTATCATTATTTACAGTGGTCTCTGGGTTGTGTATCTTATTTACGGTGTGCCCTGGGTAGTTTACCATTATTTACAGTGGTGCCTGGGTAGTATATCATTATATACAGTGGTCCGTGTGTAGTGTATCGTTATTTACAGTGGTCTCTGGGTAGTGTATCATTATATACAGTGGTCCCTGGGTAGAATATAATTAAATACAGTGGTCCCTGGGTAGAATATCCTTATATACAGTGGTCCCTGGGTCGTTTACCATTATTTACAGTGGTCCCTGGGTAGTATATCATTAGATAGAGTGGTCCCTGGGTAGAATATCATTATATACAGTGGTCCCTGGGTAGTGTATCATTATATACAGTGGTCCCCGGGTAGAATATCATTATTTCCAGTGGTACCTGGGTAGTATATCAAAGAACAAAGAACAAAGAAATGTACAGCACAGGAACAGGCCCTTCGGCCCTCCAAGCCCGTGCCGACCATACTGCTCGACTAAACTACAATCTTCTACACTTCCTGGGTCCGTATCCTTCTATTCCCATCCTATTCATATATTTGTCAAGATGCCCCTTAAATGTCCCTATCGTCCCTGCTTCCACTACCTCCTCCGGTAGTGAGTTCCAGGCACCCACTACCCTCTGCGTAAAAAACTTGCCTCGTACATCTACTCTAAACCTTGCCCCTCTCACCTTAAACCTATGCCCCCTAGTAATTGACCCCTCTACCCTGGGGAAAAGCCTCTACTATCCACTCTGTCTATGCCCCTCATAATTTTGTATACCTCTATCAGGTCGCCCCTCAACCTCCTTCGTTCCAGAGAGAACAAACCGAGTTTATTCAATCGCTCCTCATAGCTTATGCCCTCCATACCAGGCAACATTCTGGTAAATCTCTTCTGCACCCTCTCTAAAGCCTCCACATCCTTCTGGTAGTGTGGCGACCAGAATTGAACACTATACTCCAAGTGTGGCCTAACTAAGGTTCTATACAGCTGCAACATGACTTGCCAATTCTTATACTCAATGCCCCGGCCAATGAAGGCAAGCATGCCGTATGCCTTCTTGACTACCTTCTCCACCTGTGTTGCCCCTTTCAATGACCTGTGGACCTGTACTCCTAGATCTCTTTGACTTTCAATACTCTTGAGGGTTCTACCATTCACTGTATATTCCCTACCTGCATTAGCCCTTCCAAAATGCATTACCTCACATTTGTCCGGATTAAACTCCATCTGCCATCTCTCCGCCCAAGTCTCCAGACAATCGAAATCCTGCTGTATCCTCAGACAGTCCTCATCGCTATCCGCAATTCCACCAACCTTTGTGTCGTCTGCAAACTTACTAATCAGACCAGTTACATTTTCCTCCAAATCATTTATATATACTACAAAGAGCAAAGGTCCCAACACTGATCCCTGTGGAACACCACTGGTCACAGCCCTCCAATTAGAAAAGCATCCCTCCATTGCTACCCTCTGCCTTCTATGGCCTAGCCAGTTCTGTATCCACCTTGCCAGTTCACCCCTGATCCCGTGTGACTTCACTTTTTGTACTAGTCTACCATGAGGGACCTTGTCAAAGGCCTTACTGAAGTCCATATAGACAACATCTACTGCCCTACCTGCATCAATCATCTTAGTGACCTCCTCGAAAAACTCTATCAAGTTAGTGAGACACGACCTCCCCTTCACAAAATCGTGCTGCCTCTCACTAATACGTCCATTTGCTTCCAAATGGGAGTAGATCCTGTCTCGAAGAATTCTCTCCAGTAATTTCCCTACCACTGAAGTAAGGCTCACCGGCCTGTAGTTCCCGGGATTATCCTTGCTACCCTTCTTAAACAGAGGAACAACATTGGCTATTCTCCAGTCCTCCGGGACATCCCCTGAAGACAGCGAGGATCCAAAGATTTCTGTCAAGGCCTCAGCAATTTCCTCTCCAGCCTCCTTCAATATTCTGGGGTAGATCCCATCAGGCCCTGGGGACTTATCTACCTTAATATTTTTAAGACACCCAACACCTCGTCTTTTTGGATCACAATGTGACCCAGGCTATCTACACCCCCTTCTCCAGACTCAACATCTACCAATTCCTTCTCTTTGGTGAATACTGATGCAAAGTATTCATTTAGTACCTCGCCCATTTCCTCTGGCTCCACACATAGATTCCCTTGCCTATCCTTCAGTGGGCCAACCCTTTCCCTGGCTACCCTCTTGCTTTTTATGTACGTGTAAAAAGCCTTGGGATTTTCCTTAACCCTATTTGCCAATGACTTTTCATGACCCCTTCTAGCCCTCCTGACTCCTTGCTTAAGTTCCTTCCTACTTTCCTTATATGCCACACAGGCTTCGTCTGTTCCCAGCCTTTTAGCCCTGACAAATGCCTCCTTTTTCTTTTTGACGAGGCCTACAATATCACTCGTCATCCAAGGTTCCCGAAAATTGCCGTATTTATCTTTCTTCCTCACAGGAACATGCCTGTCCTGTATTCCTTTCAACTGACACTTGAAAGCCTCCCACATGTCAGATGTTGATTTGCCCTCAAACATCCGCCCCCAATCTATGTTCTTCAGTTCCCGCCTAATATTGTCATAATTAGCCTTCCCCCAATTTAGCACATTCATCCTCGGACCACTCTTATCCTTGTCCACCAGTACTTTAAAACTTACTGAATTGTGGTCACTGTTACCGAAATGCTCCCCTACTGAAACATCTACCACCTGGCCGGGCTCATTCCCCAATACCAGGTCCAGTACTGCCCCTTCCCTAGTTGGACTGTTTACATATTGTTTTAAGAAGCCCTCCTGGATGCTCCTTACAAACTCCGCCCCGTCTAAGCCCCTGGCACTAAGTGAGTCCCAGTCAATATTGGGGAAGTTGAAGTCTCCCATCACCACAACCCTGTTGTTTTTACTCTTTTCCAAAATCTGTCTACCTATCTGCTCCTGTATCTCCCGCTGGCTGTTGGGAGGCCTGTAGTATACCCCCAACATTGTGACTGCACCCTTCTTATTCCTGATCTCTACCCACATAGCCTCACTGCCCTCTGAGGTGTCCTCTCGCAGTATAGCTGTGATATTCTCCCGAACAAGTAGCGCAACTCCGCCTCCCCTTTTACATCCCCCTCTATCCCGCCTGAACCATCTAAATCCTGGAACGTTTAGCTGCCAATCCTGCCCTTCCCTCAACCAGGTCTCTGTAATGGCAACAACATCATAGTTCCAAGTAGTAATCCAAGCTCTAAGTTCATCTGCCTTACCCGTAATGCTCCTTGCATTAAAACATATGCACTTCAGGCCACCAGACCCGCTGTGTTCAGCAACTTTTCCCCGTCTGCTCTGCCTCAGAGCCACACTGTCCCTATTCCCTAGTTCTCCCTCAATGCTCTCACCTTCTGACCTATTGCTCCCGTACCCACCCCCCTGCCATACTAGTTTAAACCCTCCCTTGTGACACTAGCAAACCTCGCGGCCAGGATATTTATGCCTCTCCGGTTTAGATGCAACCCGTCCATCTTATACAGGTCACACCTTCCCCGGAAGAGCTCCCAGTGGTCCAGAAAACGGAAACCCTCCCTCCTACACCAGCTGTTTAGCCACGTGTTTGTCTGCTCTATCTTCCTATTTCTAGCCTCACTGGCAAGTGGCACAGGGAGTAATCCCGAGATTACAACCCTCGAGGTCCTGTCTTTTAACTTTCTGCCTAGCTCCCTGAACTCCTGCTGCAGGACCTCATGCCCCTTCCTGCCTATGTCGTTAGTACCAATATGTACAACGACCTCTGCCTGTTTGCCCTCCCCCTTCAGGATTCCCTCTACCCGTTCGGAGACATCCTGGACCCTGGCACCAGGGAGGCAACATACCATCCTGGAGTCTCTTTCACGTCCACAGAAGCGCCTATCTGTGCCCCTGACTATAGAGTCCCCTATTACTATTACTCTTCTGCGCTTTGACCCTCCCTTCTGAACATCAGAGCCAGCCGTGGTGCCACTGCTCTGGCTGCTGCTGTTTCCCCCTGATAGGTTATCCCCCCCGACAGTATCCAAAGGGGTATATCTGTTCGAGAGGGGGACAACCACAGGGGATTCCTGCACTGACTGCCTGCCCCTTCTGGTGGTCACCCATTTCTCTGCCTGCACCTTGGGTGTGACCACATTTACATAACTGCGATCTATGACGCTTTCCGCCACCTGCAAGCTCCTAAGTGCATCCAATTGCTGCTCCAACCGAACCATGCGGTCTGTGAGGAGCTCCAGTTGGGTGCACTTTCTGCAGATGAAGCCACCCGGGACGCTGGAAGCCTCCCGGAACTGCCACATCTCACAGTCAGAGCACAGCACCCCTCTAACTGACATTGCGTCAATTAATTAAAATTTGTCTCTTTTTTTTTTAAATACTTTTTTTTTTAAATTGCAAAGTTACTGTCAACTATCTGTTTCCTAGCACTAGATTTCTAATAGAAATGCGATAGCTAACTATAATACTCGCCGATCTCTGGCTTAGATATCCTCTAAATTATAATTAAGTTATTATGTTTAATTAGTTCCCAAATACTCAAATTTTGGGATATCATTATGTACAGTGATCCCTGTGCAGAATATCATTATATACAGTGGTCCCTGGGTAGTGTATCATTATATACAGTGGTCCCTGGGTAGTTTACCATTATTTACAGTGGTCCCTGGGCAGTATATCATTATTTACAGTGGTCCCTGGGTAGCATATCATTATATACAGTGATCCCTTGGTAGTGTATCATTATTTACAGTGGTCTCTGGGTTGTGTATCTTATTCACAGTGTGCCCTGTGTAGTTTACCATTATTTACAGTGGTGCCTGGGTAGTATATCATTATATACAGTGGTCCGTGTGTAGTGTATCGTTATTTACAGTGGTCTCTGGGTAGTGTATCATTATATACAGTGGTGCCTGGGTAGAATATCATTATTTACAGTGGTCCCTGGGTAGAATATCATTATTTACAGTGGTCTCTGGATAGTGTATCATTTTATACAGTGGTCCCTGGGTAGAATATCATTATATGTAGTGGTCCCTGCGTAGTGTATCATTATATACCGTGGTCCCTGGGTAGTTTACCATTATTTACATGGGTCCCTGGGCAGTATATCATTATATACAGTGGTCCCTGGGCAGTATATCGTTATATACAGTGGTCCCTGGGTAGAATATCATTATATACAGTGGTCCCTTGGTAGTGTATCATTATTTACAGTGGTCTCTGCGTTGTGTATCTGATTTACAGTGTGCCCTGGGTAGTTTACCATTATTTACAGTGGTCCCTGGGTAGAATATCATTATTTACAGTGGTCTCTGGATAGTGTATCATTTTATACAGTGGTCCCTGGGTAGAATATCATTATATGTAGTGGTCCCTGCGTAGTGTATCATTATATACCGTGGTCCCTGGGTAGTTTACCATTATTTACATGGGTCCCTGGGCAGTATATCATTGTATACAGTGGTCCCTGGGCAGTATATCATTATATACAGTGGTCCCTGGGTAGAATATCATTATATACAGTGGTCCCTTGGTAGTGTATCATTATTTACAGTGTTCTCTGCGTTGTGTATCTTATTTACAGTGTGCCCTGGGTAGTTTACCATTATTTACAGTGGTCCCTGGGTCGTATATTATTATATACAGTGGTCCCTGGGTAGTGTATCATTATTTACAGTGGTATCTGGGTAGTGTATTATTATATGCAGTGGTCCCTGGGTAGAATATCATTATATACAGTGGTCCCTGGGTAGTGTATCATTATATACAGTGGTCACTGGGTAGTGTATCATTATTTACAGTGGTCCCTGGGTAGTATATCATTATTTACAGAGGTCCCAGGGTAGAATATCATTATTTACAGTGGTCCCTGGGTAGAATATCATTATATACAGTGGTCCCTGGGTAATATATCATTATGTACAGTGGTCCCTGGGTAGTTTACCATTATTTACAGTGGTCCCTGGGTAGTATATCATTACACACAGTGGTCCCTGGGTAGTATATCATTATTTACAGTGGTCTCTGGGAAGTGTATCATTATATACAGTGGTCCCTGGGTAGAATATCATTATATACAGTGGTTCCTGGGTAGAATATCATTATATACAGTGGTCCCTGGGTAGTATATCATTATGTACAGTGGTCCCTGGGTAGTTTACCATTATTTACAGTGGTCCCTGGGTAGTATATCATTATACACAGTAGTCCCTGGGTAGTATACCATTATTTACAGTGGTCCCTGTGTAGTATATCATTATACACAGTGGTCCCTGGCTGGTATATCATGATTTACAGTGGTCTCTGGGAAGTGTATCATTATATACAGTGGTCCCTGGGTAGAATATCATTATATACAGTGGTTCCTGGGTAGTGTATCATTATATACAGTGGTCCCTGGGTAGTATATAAGTATTTACAGTGGTCCCTGGATAGTTTACCATTATTGACAATGGTCCCTGGGTCGTATATCATCATTGACAGTGGTCACTCGGTAAAATATCATAATTTACAGTGGTCCTTGGGTTGTATATCATTATTTACAGTGGTCTCTGTGCAGAATATAATTATTTACAGTAGTCCCTGGGCAGTCTGTCATTACTTACAGTGGTCACTGGGGAGAATATCATTATTTACAGTGGTCCCGGTTAGTGTATCATTATCTACCGTTGTCCCTGAGTAGAATATCATTATCTTCAGCGGTTCCTGGGTTGTATGCCATTATGTACAGAGGCCTTAGGTAGGTAGCATCATTCACAGTGGCCACTGGATAGTATTTCATTAGTTACAGTGGTCCCTGGGCAGTATATCATTAATACAGTGGTCCCTGGATAGTGCATCATTATTTACAGTGACCCCTGGGTAGATTATTATCATTTGCAGTGGTCCTTTGTTGTATTGCATTTTTGACACGGGTCCCTGAGTAGTATCTCATTATTTACAGTGGTCCCTGGGCAGTGTATCATTATATACAGTGGTCCCTGGGTAGTGAATCATTATATACAGTGGTCCCTGGGTAATATATCATTATGTACAGTGGTCCCTGGGTAGTTTACCATAATTTACAGTGGTCCCTGGGTAGTATATCATTAGATACAGTGGTCCCTGGGTAGTGTATCATTATTTACAGTGGTCTCTGGATTGTGTATCATTTTATACAGTGATCCCTGGGTAGAATGTCATTATATGCAGTGGTCCCTGGGTAGTGTATCAATATATATAGTGTTCCCTGGGTAGAATATCATTATTTACGGTGGTCCCTGGTTAGAATATCATTATTTACAGTGGTCCCTGGGAAGCATATCATTATTTACTGCGGTCCCTGTGCAGTATATCAATATGCACAGTGGTCCCTGGGTAGAATACCATTATATACAGTGGTCCCTGGTTAGAATGTCATTATTTACAGTGTTCCCTGGGTAGAACATCATTATTTACAGTGTTCCCTGGTTAGAATATCATTATTTACAGTGTTCCCTGGGTAGAATATCTTTATTTACAGTGGTCCCTGGGTAGTGTATCATTATATACAGTGGTCCCTGGGTAGAATATCATGAGATTCAGTGGTCCCTGGGTAGTATATCATTCTGTACAGTGGTCCCTGGGTCGTTTACCATTATTTACAGTGGTCCCTGGGAAGTATATCATGATATACAGTGGTCCCTGGGTAGTTTACCATTATTTACAGTGGTCCCTGGGTAGAATATCATTATATACAGTGGTCCCTGGGGAGTGTATCATTATATACAGTGGTCCCTGGGTAGTATATCATTAGATACAGTGGTCCCTGGGCAGAATATCATTATATACAGTGGTCCATGGGTAGTGTATCATTGTATACAGTGGTCCCTGGGTAGAATATCATTATATACAGTGGTACCTTGGTAGTATATCATTATGTACAGTGATCCCTGGGTAGAATATCATTATATACAGTGGTCCCTGGGTAGTGTATCATTATATACAGTGGTCCCTGGGTAGTTTACCATTATTTACAGTGGTCCCTGGGCAGTATATCATTATTTACAGTGTTCCCTGGGTAGCATATCATTATATACAGTGGTCCCTTGGTAGTGTATCATTATTTACTGTGGTCTCTGGGTTGTGTATCTTATTTACAGTGTGCCCTGGGTTGTTTACCATTATTTACAGTGGTGCCTGGGTAGTATATCATTATATACAGTGGTCCGTGTGTATTGTATCGTTTTTTACAGTGGTCTCTGGGTAGTGTATCATTATATACAGTGGTCCCTGGGTAGAATATAATTATATACAGTGGTCCCTGGGTAGAATATCCTTATATACAGTGGTCCCTGGGTCGTTTACCATTATTTACAGTGGTCCCTGGGTAGTATATCATTAGATACAGTGGTCCCTGGGTAGAATATCATTATATACAGTGGTCCCTGGGTAGTGTATCATTATATACAGTGGTCCCCGGGTAGAATATCATTATATACAGTGGTACCTGGGTAGTATATCAAAGAACAAAGAACAAAGAAATGTACAGCACAGGAACAGGCCCTTCGGCCCTCCAAGCCCGTGCCGACCATACTGCCCGACTAAACTACAATCTTCTACACTTCCTGGGTCCGTATCCTTCTATTCCCATCCTATTCATATATTTGTCAAGATGCCCCTTAAATGTCCCTATCGTCCCTGCTTCCACTACCTCCTCCGATAGTGAGTTCCAGGCACCCACTACCCTCTGCGTAAAAAACTTGCCTCGTACATCTACTCTAAACCTTGCCCCTCTCACCTTAAACCTATGCCCCCTAGTAATTGACCCCTCTACCCTGGGGAAAAGCCTCTGACTATCCACTCTGTCTATTCACCTCATAATTTTGTATACCTCTATCAGGTCGCCCCTCAACCTCCTTCGTTCCAGAGAGAACAAACCGAGTTTATTCAATCGCTCCTCAAAGCTTTTGCCCTCCATACCAGGCAACATTCTGGTAAATCTCTTCTGCACCCTCTCTAAAGCCTCCACATCCTTCTGGTAGTGTGGCGACCAGAATTGAACACTATACTCCAAGTGTGGCCTAACTAAGGTTCTATACAGCTGCAACATGACTTGCCAATTCTTATACTCAATGCCCCGGCCAATGAAGGCAAGCATGCCGTATGCCTTCTTGACTACCTTCTCCACCTGTGTTGCCCCTTTCAATGACCTGTGGACCTGTACTCCTAGATCTCTTTGACTTTCAATACTCTTGAGGGTTCTACCATTCACTGTATATTCCCTACCTGCATTAGCCCTTCCAAAATGCATTACCTCACATTTATCCGGATTAAACTCCATGTGCCATCTCTCCGCCCAAGTCTCCAGACAATCTAAATCCTGCTGTATCCTCAGACAGTCCTCATCGCTATCCGCAATTCCACCAACCTTTGTGTCGTCTGCAAACTTACTAATCAGACCAGTTACATTTTCCTCCAAATCATTTATATATACTACAAAGAGCAAAGGTCCCAACACTGATCCCTGTGGAACACCACTGGTCACAGCCCTCCAATTAGAAAAGCATCCCTCCATTGCTACCCTCTGCCTTCTATGGCCTAGCCAGTTCTGTATCCACATTGCCAGTTCACCCCTGATCCCGTGTGACTTCACCTTTTGTACTAGTCTACCATGAGGGACCTTGTCAAAGGCCTTACTGAAGTCCATATAGACAACATCTACTGCCCTACCTGCATCAATCATCTTAGTGACCTCCTCGAAAAACTCTATCAAGTTAGTGAGACACGACCTCCCCTTCACAAAACCGTGCTGCCTCTCACTAATACGTCCATTTGCTTCCAAATGGGAGTAGATCCTGTCTCGAAGAATTCTCTCCAGTAATTTCCCTGCCACTGAAGTAAGGCTCACCGGCCTGTAGTTCCCGGGAATATCCTCGCTACCGTTCTTAAACAGAGGAACAACATTGGCTATTCTCCAGTCCTCCGGGACATCCCCTGAAGACAGCGAGGATCCAAAGATTTCTGTCAAGGCCTCAGCAATTTCCTCTCCAGCCTCCTTCAGTATTCTGGGGTAGATCCCATCAGGCCCTGGGCACTTATCTACCTTAATATCTTTTAAGACACCCAACACCTCGTCTTTTTGGATCACAATGTGACCCAGGCTATCTACACCATCTTCTCCAGACTCAACATCTACCAATTCCTTCTCTTTGGTGAATACTGATGCAAAGTATTCATTTAGTACCTCGCCCATTTCCTCTGGCTCCACACATAGATTCCCTTGCCTATCCTTCAGTGGGCCAACCCTTTCCCTGGCTGCCCTCTTGCTTTTTATGTACGTGTAAAAAGCCTTGGGATTTTCCTTAACCCTATTTGCCAATGACTTTTCATGACCCCTTCTAGCCCTCCTGACTCCTTGCTTAAGTTCCTTCCTACTTTCCTTATATGCCACACAGGCTTCGTCTGTTCCCAGCCTTTTAGCCCTGACAAATGCCTCCTTTTTCTTTTTGACGAGGCCTACAATATCACTCGTCATCCAAGGTTCCCGAAAATTGCCGTATTTATCTTTCTTCCTCACAGGAACATGCCTGTCCTGTATTCCTTTCAACTGACACTTGAAAGCCTCCCACATGTCAGATGTTGATTTGCCCTCAAACATCCGCCCCCAATCTATGTTCTTCAGTTCCCGCCTAATATTGTCATAATTAGCCTTCCCCCAATTTAGCACATTCATCCTCGGACCACTCTTATCCTTGTCCACCAGTACTTTAAAACTTACTGAATTGTGGTCACTGTTACCGAAATGCTCCCCTACTGAAACATCTACCACCTGGCCGGGCTCATTCCCCAATACCAGGTCCAGTACTGCCCCTTCCCTAGTTGGACTGTTTACATATTGTTTTAAGAAGCCCTCCTGGATGCTCCTTACAAACTCCGCCCCGTCTAAGCCCCTGGCACTAAGTGAGTCCCAGTCAATATTGGGGAAGTTGAAGTCTCCCATCACCACAACCCTGTTGTTTTTACTCTTTTCCAAAATCTGTCTACCTATCTGCTCCTGTATCTCCCGCTGGCTGTTGGGAGGCCTGTAGTATACCCCCAACATTGTGACTGCACCCTTCTTATTCCTGATCTCTACCCATATAGCCTCACTGCCCTCTGAGGTGTCCTCTCGCAGGATAGCTGTGATATTCTCCCGAACAAGTAGCGCAACTCCGCCTCCCCTTTTACATCCCCCTCTATCCCGCCTGAAACATCTAAATCCTGGAACGTTTAGCTGCCAATCCTGCCTTTCCCTCAACCAGGTCTCTGTAATGGCAATAACATCATAGTTCCAAGTAGTAATCCAAGCTCTAAGTTCATCTGCCTTACCCGTAATGCTCCTTGCATTAAAACATATGCACTTCAGGCCACCAGACCCGCTGTGTTCAGCAACTTTTCCCCGTCTGCTCTGCCTCAGAGCCACACTGTCCCTATTCCCTAGTTCTCCCTCAATGCTCTCACCTTCTGACCTATTGCTCCCGTACCCACCCCCCTGCCATACTAGTTTAAACCCTCCCTTGTGACACTAGCAAACCTCGCGGCCAGGATATTTATGCCTCTCCGGTTTAGATGCAACCCGTCCATCTTATACAGGTCACACCTGCCCCGGAAGAGCTCCCAGTGGTCCAGAAAACGGAAACCCTCCCTCCTACACCAGCTGTTTAGCCACGTGTTTGTCTGCTCTATCTTCCTATTTCTAGCCTCACTGGCACGTGGCACAGGGAGTAATCTCGAGATTACAACCCTCGAGGTCCTGTCTTTTAACTTTCTGCCTAGCTCCCTGAACTCCTGCTGCAGGACCTCATGCCCCTTCCTGCCTATGTCGTTAGTACCAATATGTACAACGACCTCTGCCTGTTTGCCCTCCCCCTTCAGGGTTCCCTCTACCCGTTCGGAGACATCCTGGACCCTGGCACCAGGGAGGCAACATACCATCCTGGAGTCTCTTTCACGTCCACAGAAGCGCCTATCTGTGCCCCTGACTATAGAGTCCCCTATTACTTCTGAACATCAGAGCCAGCCGTGGTGCCACTGCTCTGGCTGCTGCTGTTTTCCCCTGATAGGCTATCCCCCCCGACAGTATCCAAAGGGGTATATCTGTTCGAGAGGGGGACAACCACAGGGGATTCCTGCACTGACTGCTTGCCCCTTCTGGTGGTCACCCATTTCTCTGCCTGCATCTTGGGTGTGACCACATTTACATAACTGCGATCTATGACGCTTTCCGCCACCTGCATGCTCCTAAGTGCATCCAATTGCTGCTCCAACCGAACCATGCGGTCTGTGAGGAGCTCCAGTTGGGTGCACTTTCTGCAGATGAAGCCACCCGGGACGCTGGAAGCCTCCCGGACCTGCCACACCTCACAGTCAGAGCACAGCACCCCTCTAACTGACATTGCGTCAATTAATTAAAATTTGTCTCTTTTTTTTTTAAATACTTTTTTTTTTAAATTGCAAAGTTACTGTCAACTATCTGTTTCCTAGCACTAGATTTCTAATAGAAATGCGATAGCTAACTATAATACTCTCCGATCTCTGGCTTAGATATCCTCTAAATTATAATTAAGTTATTATGTTTAATTAGTTCCCAAATACTCAAATTTTGGGATATCATTATGTACAGTGATCCCTGTGCAGAATATCATTATATACAGTGGTCCCTGGGTAGTGTATCATTATATACAGTGGTCCCTGGGTAGTTTACCATTATTTACAGTGGTCCCTGGGCAGTATATCATTATTTACAGTGGTCCCTGGGTAGCATATCATTATATACAGTGGTCCCTTGGTAGTGTATCATTATTTACAGTGGTCTCTGGGTTGTGTATCTTATTTACAGTGTTCCCTGGGTAGTTTACCATTATTTACAGTGGTGCCTGGGTAGTATATCATTATATACAGTGGTCCGTGTGTAGTGTATCGTTATTTACAGTGGTCTCTGGGTAGTGTATCATTATATACAGTGGTGCCTGTGTAGAATATCATTATTTACAGTGGTCCCTGGGTAGAATATCATTATTTACAGTGGTCTCTGGATAGTGTATCATTTTATACAGTGGTCCCTGGGTAGAATATCATTATATGTAGTGGTCCCTGCGTAGTGTATCATTATATACCGTGGTCCCTGGGTAGTTTACCATTATTTACATGGGTCCCTGGGCAGTATATCATTATATACAGTGGTCCCTGGGCAGCATATCATTATATACAGTGGTCCCTTGGTAGAATATCATTATATACAGTGGTCCCTTGGTAGTGTATCATTATTTACAGTGGTCTCTGCGTTGTGTATCTTATTTACAGTGTGCCCTGGGTAGTAAACCATTATTTACAGTGGTCCCTGGGTAGTATATCATTATATACAGTGGGCCCTGGGTAGAATATCATTATATACAGTGGTTCCTGGGTAGTGTATCATGATATACAGTGGTCCCTTGGTAGTTTACCATTATTTACAGTTGTTCCTTGTGTAGAATATCACTTTTTACTGTGGTCCCTTGGTAGTGATTCATTATTTACAGTGGTCTCTGGGTAGTGTATCATTATATACAGTGGTCCCTGGGTAGTATATAATTATTTACAGTGGTCCCTGGGTAGTTTACCATTATTGACAATGGTCCCTGGCTCGTATATCATCATTGACAGTGGTCACTCGGTAAAATATCATAATTTACAGTGGTCCTTGGGTTGTATATCATTATTTACAGTGGTCTCTGTGCAGAATATAATTATTTACAGTAGTCCCTGGGCAGTCTGTCATTACTTACAGTGATCACTGGGGAGAATATCATTATTTACAGTGGTCCCGGTTAGTGTATCATTATCTACCGTTGTCCCTGAGTAGAATATCATTATCTTCAGCGGTTCCTGGGTTGCATGCCATTATGTACAGAGGCCTTAGGTAGGTAGCATCATTTACAGTGGCCACTGGATAGTATTTCATTAGTTACAGTGTTCCCTGGGCAGTATATCATTAATACAGTGGTCCCTGGATAGTGCATCATTATTTACAGTGACCCCTGGGTAGATTATTATCATTTGCAGTGGTCCTTTGTTGTATTGCATTTTTGACACTTGTCTCTGAGTAGTATCTCATTATTTACAGTGTTCCCTGCGTAGAATAACATTATTTACAGTGGTCCCTGGGCAGTGTATCATTATATACAGTGGTCCCTGGGTAGTGTATCATCATATACAGTGGTCCCTGGGTAGAACATCATTATATACAGTGGTCCCTGTGTCGTAAATCATTATGTACAGTGATCCCTGGATAGAATATCATTATATACTGTGGTCCCTGGGCAGTGTATCATTATATACAGTGGTCCCTGGGTAGTGAATCATTATATACAGTGGTCCCTGGGTAATATATCATTATGTACAGTGGTCCCTGGGTAGTTTACCATAATTTACAGTGGTCCCTGGGTAGTATATCATTAGATACAGTGGTCCCTGGGTAGTCTATCATTATTTACAGTGGTCTCTGGATTGTGTATCATTTTATACAGTGATCCCTGGGTAGAATGTCATTATATGCAGTGGTCCCTGGGTAGTGTATTAATATATATAGTGTTCCCTGGGTAGAATATCATTATTTACGGTGGTCCCTGGTTAGAATATCATTATTTACAGTGGTCCCTGGGAAGCATATCATTATTTACTGCGGTCCCTGTGCAGTATATCAATATGCACAGTGGTCCCTGGGTAGAATACCATTATATACAGTGGTCCCTGGTTAGAATGTCATTATTTACAGTGTTCCCTGGGTAGAACATCATTATTTACAGTGTTCCCTGGTTAGAATATCATTATTTACAGTGTTCCCTGGGTAGAATATCTTTATTTACAGTGGTCCCTGGGTAGTGTATCATTATATACAGTGGTCCCTGGGTAGAATATCATGAGATTCAGTGGTCCCTGGGTAGTATATCATTCTGTACAGTGGTCCCTGGGTCGTTTACCATTATTTACAGTGGTCCCTGGGAAGGATATCATGATATACAGTGGTCCCTGGGTAGTTTACCATTATTTACAGTGGTCCCTGGGTAGAATATCATTATATACAGTGGTCCCTGGGGAGTGTATCATTATATACAGTGGTCCCTGGGTAGTATATCATTAGATACAGTGGTCCCTGGGCAGAATATCATTATATACAGTGGTCCATGGGTAGTGTATCATTGTATACAGTGGTCCCTGGGTAGAATATCATTATATACAGTGGTACCTTGGTAGTATATCATTATGTACAGTGATCCCTGGGTAGAATATCATTATATACAGTGGTCCCTGGGTAGTGTATCATTATATACAGTGGTCCCTGGGTAGTTTACCATTATTTACAGTGGTCCCTGGGCAGTATATCATTATTTACAGTGTTCCCTGGGTAGCATATCATTATATACAGTGGTCCCTTGGTAGTGTATCATTATTTACAGTGGTCTCTGGGTTGTGTATCTTATTTACAGTGTGCCCTGGGTAGTTTACCATTATTTACAGTGGTGCCTGTGTAGTATATCATTATATACAGTGGTCCGTGTGTATTGTATCGTTTTTTACAGTGGTCTCTGGGTAGTGTATCATTATATACAGTGGTCCATGGGTAGAATATAATTATATACAGTGGTCCCTGGGTAGAATATCCTTATATACAGTGGTCCCTGGGTCGTTTACCATTATTTACAGTGGTCCCTGGGTAGTATATCATTAGATACAGTGGTCCCTGGGTAGAATATCATTATATACAGTGGTCCCTGGGTAGTGTATCATTATATACAGTGGTCCCCGGGTAGAATATCATTATATACAGTGGTACCTGGGTAGTATATCAAAGAACAAAGAACAAAGAAATGTACAGCACAGGAACAGGCCCTTCGGCCCTCCAAGCCCGTGCCGACCATACTGCCCGACTAAACTACAATCTTCTACACTTCCTGGGTCCGTATCCTTCTATTCCCATCCTATTCATATATTTGTCAAGATGCCCCTTAAATGTCCCTATCGTCCATGCTTCCACTACCTCCTCCGGTAGTGAGTTCCAGGCACCCACTACCCTCTGCGTAAAAAACTTGCCTCGTACATCTACTCTAAACCTTGCCCCTCTCACCTTAAACCTATGCCCCCTAGTAATTGACCCCTCTACCCTGGGGAAAAGCCTCTGACTATCCACTCTGTCTATTCACCTCATAATTTTGTATACCTCTATCAGGTCGCCCCTCAACCTCCTTCGTTCCAGAGAGAACAAACCGAGTTTATTCAATCGCTCCTCAAAGCTTTTGCCCTCCATACCAGGCAACATTCTGGTAAATCTCTTCTGCACCCTCTCTAAAGCCTCCACATCCTTCTGGTAGTGTGGCGACCAGAATTGAACACTATACTCCAAGTGTGGCCTAACTAAGGTTCTATACAGCTGCAACATGACTTGCCAATTCTTATACTCAATGCCCCGGCCAATGAAGGCAAGCATGCCGTATGCCTTCTTGACTACCTTCTCCACCTGTGTTGCCCCTTTCAATGACCTGTGGATCTGTACTCCTAGATCTCTTTGACTTTCAATACTCTTGAGGGTTCTACCATTCACTGTATATTCCCTACCTGCATTAGCCCTTCCAAAATGCATTACCTCACATTTGTCCGGATTAAACTCCATCTGCCATCTCTCCGCCCAAGTCTCCAGACAATCTAAATCCTGCTGTATCCTCAGACAGTCCTCATCGCTATCCGCAATTCCACCAACCTTTGTGTCGTCTGCAAACTTACTAATCAGACCAGTTACATTTTCCTCCAAATCATTTATATATACTACAAAGAGCAAAGGTCCCAACACTGATCCCTGTGGAACACCACTGGTCACAGCCCTCCAATTAGAAAAGCATCCCTCCATTGCTACCCTCTGCCTTCTATGGCCTAGCCAGTTCTGTATCCACATTGCCAGTTCACCCCTGATCCCGTGTGACTTCACCTTTTGTACTAGTCTACCATGAGGGACCTTGTCAAAGGCCTTACTGAAGTCCATATAGACAACATCTACTGCCCTACCTGCATCAATCATCTTAGTGACCTCCTCGAAAAACTCTATCAAGTTAGTGAGACACGACCTCCCCTTCACAAAACCGTGCTGCCTCTCACTAATACGTCCATTTGCTTCCAAATGGGAGTAGATCCTGTCTCGAAGAATTCTCTCCAGTAATTTCCCTACCACTGAAGTAAGGCTCACCGGCCTGTAGTTCCCGGGAATATCCTCGCTACCCTTCTTAAACAGAGGAACAACATTGGCTATTCTCCAGTCCTCCGGGACATCCCCTGAAGACAGCGAGGATCCAAAGATTTCTGTCAAGGCCTCAGCAATTTCCTCTCCAGCCTCCTTCAGTATTCTGGGGTAGATCCCATCAGGCCCTGGGGACTTATCTACCTTAATATCTTTTAAGACACCCAACACCTCGTCTTTTTGGATCACAATGTGACCCAGGCTATCTACACCATCTTCTCCAGACTCAACATCTACCAATTCCTTCTCTTTGGTGAATACTGATGCAAAGTATTCATTTAGTACCTCGCCCATTTCCTCTGGCTCCACACATAGATTCCCTTGCCTATCCTTCAGTGGGCCAACCCTTTCCCTGGCTACCCTCTTGCTTTTTATGTACGTGTAAAAAGCCTTGGGATTTTCCTTAACCCTATTTGCCAATGACTTTTCATGACCCCTTCTAGCCCTCCTGACTCCTTGCTTAAGTTCCTTCCTACTTTCCTTATATGCCACACAGGCTTCGTCTGTTCCCAGCCTTTTAGCCCTGACAAATGCCTCCTTTTTCTTTTTGACGAGGCCTACAATATCACTCGTCATCCAAGGTTCCCGAAAATTGCCGTATTTATCTTTCTTCCTCACAGGAACATGCCTGTCCTGTATTCCTTTCAACTGACACTTGAAAGCCTCCCACATGTCAGATGTTGATTTGCCCTCAAACATCCGCCCCCAATCTATGTTCTTCAGTTCCCGCCTAATATTGTCATAATTAGCCTTCCCCCAATTTAGCACATTCATCCTCGGACCACTCTTATCCTTGTCCACCAGTACTTTAAAACTTACTGAATTGTGGTCAATGTTACCGAAATGCTCCCCTACTGAAACATCTACCACCTGGCCGGGCTCATTCCCCAATACCAGGTCCAGTACTGCCCCTTCCCTAGTTGGACTGTTTACATATTGTTTTAAGAAGCCCTCCTGGATGCTCCTTACAAACTCCGCCCCGTCTAAGCCCCTGGCACTAAGTGAGTCCCAGTCAATATTGGGGAAGTTGAAGTCTCCCATCACCACAGCCCTGTTGTTTTTACTCTTTTCCAAAATCTGTCTACCTATCTGCTCCTGTATCTCCCGCTGACTGTTGGGAGGCCTGTAGTATACCCCCAACATTGTGACTGCACCCTTCTTATTCCTGATCTCTACCCATATAGCCTCACTGCCCTCTGAGGTGTCCTCTCGCAGGATAGCTGTGATATTCTCCCGAACAAGTAGCGCAACTCCGCCTCCCCTTTTACATCCCCCTCTATCCCGCCTGAAACATCTAAATCCTGGAACGTTTAGCTGCCAATCCTGCCTTTCCCTCAACCAGGTCTCTGTAATGGCAATAACATCATAGTTCCAAGTAGTAATCCAAGCTCTAAGTTCATCTGCCTTACCCGTAATGCTCCTTGCATTAAAACATATGCACTTCAGGCCACCAGACCCGCTGTGTTCAGCAACTTTTCCCCGTCTGCTCTGCCTCAGAGCCACACTGTCCCTATTCCCTAGTTCTCCCTCAATGCTCTCACCTTCTGACCTATTGCTCCCGTACCCACCCCCCTGCCATACTAGTTTAAACCCTCCCTTGTGACACTAGCAAACCTCGTGGCCAGGATATTTATGCCTCTCCGGTTTAGATGCAACCCGTCCATCTTATACAGGTCACACCTGCCCCGGAAGAGCTCCCAGTGGTCCAGAAAACGGAAACCCTCCCTCCTACACCAGCTGTTTAGCCACGTGTTTGTCTGCTCTATCTTCCTATTTCTAGCCTCACTGGCACGTGGCACAGGGAGTAATCCCGAGATTACAACCCTCGAGGTCCTGTCTTTTAACTTTCTGCCTAGCTCCCTGAACTCCTGCTGCAGGACCTCATGCCCCTTCCTGCCTATGTCGTTAGTACCAATATGTACAACGACCTCTGCCTGTTTGCCCTCCCCCTTCAGGGTTCCCTCTACCCGTTCGGAGACATCCTGGACCCTGGCACCAGGGAGGCAACATACCATCCTGGAGTCTCTTTCACGTCCACAGAAGCGCCTATCTGTGCCCCTGACTATAGAGTCCCCTATTACTTCTGAACATCAGAGCCAGCCGTGGTGCCACTGCTCTGGCTGCTGCTGTTTTCCCCTGATAGGCTATCCCCCCCGACAGTATCCAAAGGGGTATATCTGTTCGAGAGGGGGACAACCACAGGGGATTCCTGCACTGACTGCTTGCCCCTTCTGGTGGTCACCCATTTCTCTGCCTGCATCTTGGGTGTGACCACATTTACATAACTGCGATCTATGACGCTTTCCGCCACCTGCATGCTCCTAAGTGCATCCAATTGCTGCTCCAACCGAACCATGCGGTCTGTGAGGAGCTCCAGTTGGGTGCACTTTCTGCAGATGAAGCCACCCGGGACGCTGGAAGCCTCCCGGACCTGCCACACCTCACAGTCAGAGCACAGCACCCCTCTAACTGACATTGCGTCAATTAATTAAAATTTGTCTCTTTTTTTTTTAAATACTTTTTTTTTTAAATTGCAAAGTTACTGTCAACTATCTGTTTCCTAGCACTAGATTTCTAATAGAAATGCGATAGCTAACTATAATACTCTCCGATCTCTGGCTTAGATATCCTCTAAATTATAATTAAGTTATTATGTTTAATTAGTTCCCAAATACTCAAATTTTGGGATATCATTATGTACAGTGATCCCTGTGCAGAATATCATTATATACAGTGGTCCCTGGGTAGTGTATCATTATATACAGTGGTCCCTGGGTAGTTTACCATTATTTGCAGTGGTCCCTGGGCAGTATATCATTATTTACAGTGGTCCCTGGGTAGCATATCATTATATACAGTGGTCCCTTGGTAGTGTATCATTATTTACAGTGGTCTTTGGGTTGTGTATCTTATTTACAGTGTGCCCTGGGTAGTTTACCATTATTTACAGTGGTGCCTGGGTAGTATATCATTATATACAGTGGTCCGTGTGTAGTGTATCGTTATTTACAGTGGTCTCTGGGTAGTGTATCATTATATACAGTGGTGCCTGTGTAGAATATCATTATTTACAGTGGTCCCTGGGTAGAATATCATTATTTACAGTGGTCTCTGGATAGTGTATCATTTTATACAGTGGTCCCTGGGTAGAATATCATTATATGTAGTGGTCCCTGCGTAGTGTATCATTATATACCGTGGTCCCTGGGTAGTTTACCATTATTTACATGGGTCCCTGGGCAGTATATCATTATATACAGTGGTCCCTGGGCAGCATATCATTATATACAGTGGTCCCTTGGTAGAATATCATTATATACAGTGGTCCCTTGGCAGTGTATCATTATTTACAGTGGTCTCTGCGTTGTGTATCTTATTTACAGTGTGCCCTGGGTAGTAAACCATTATTTACAGTGGTCCCTGGGTAGTATATCATTATATACAGTGGGCCCTGGGTAGAATATCATTATATACAGTGGTTCCTGGGTAGTGTATCATGATATACAGTGGTCCCTTGGTAGTTTACCATTATTTACAGTTGTTCCTTGTGTAGAATATCACTTTTTACTGTGGTCCCTTGGTAGTGATTCATTATTTACAGTGGTCTCTGGGTAGTGTATCATTATATACAGTGGTCCCTGGGTAGTATATAATTATTTACAGTGGTCCCTGGGTAGTTTACCATTATTGACAATGGTCCCTGGGTCGTATATCATCATTGACAGTGGTCACTCGGTAAAATATCATAATTTACAGTGGTCCTTGGGTTGTATATCATTATTTACAGTGGTCTCTGTGCAGAATATAATTATTTACAGTAGTCCCTGGGCAGTCTGTCATTACTTACAGTGATCACTGGGGAGAATATCATTATTTACAGTGGTCCCGGTTAGTGTATCATTATCTACCGTTGTCCCTGAGTAGAATATCATTATCTTCAGCGGTTCCTGGGTTGCATGCCATTATGTACAGAGGCCTTAGGTAGGTAGCATCATTTACAGTGGCCACTGGATAGTATTTCATTATTTACAGTGTTCCCTGGGCAGTATATCATTAATACAGTGGTCCCTGGATAGTGCATCATTATTTACAGTGACCCCTGGGTAGATTATTATCATTTGCAGTGGTCCTTTGTTGTATTGCATTTTTGACACGGGTCTCTGAGTAGTATCTCATTATTTACAGTGTTCCCTGCGTAGAATAACATTATTTACAGTGGTCCCTGGGCAGTGTATCATTATATACAGTGGTCCCTGGGTAGTGTATCATTATATACAGTGGTCCCTGGGTAGAACATCATTATATACAGTTGTCCCTGTGTCGTAAATCATTATGTACAGTGATCCCTGGGTAGAATATCATTATATACTGTGGTCCCTGGGTAGTGTATCATTATATACAGTGGTTCCTGGGTAATATATCATTATGTACAGTGGTCCTTGGGTAGTTTACCATAATTTACAGAGGCCTCTGGATTGTGTATCATTTTATACAGTGATCCCTGGGTAGTGTATCGTTATTTACAGTGGTCCCTGGGCAGTGTATCATTATATACAGTGGTCCCTGGGTAGTGTATCATTATATACAGTGGTCCCTGGGTAGAACATCATTATATACAGTGGTCCCTGTGTCGTAAATCATTATGTACAGTGATCCCTGGGTAGAATATCATTATATACTGTGGTCCCTGGGTAGTGTATCATTATATACAGTGGTCCCTGGGTAATATATCATTATGTACAGTGGTCCTTGGGTAGTTTACCATAATTTACAGAGGCCTCTGGATTGTGTATCATTTTATACAGTGATCCCTGGGTAGTGTATCGTTATATACAGTGGTCCCTGGGTAGAATATCATTATATACAGAGGTCCTTGTGTCGTAAACTATTATTTACAGTGGTCCCTGGGCAGTATATCATTATTTACAGTGGTCCCTGGGTAGAATATCATTATATACAGTGGTCCCTGGGTAATATATCATTATGTACAGTGGTCCCTGGGTAGTTTACCATAATTTACAGTGGTCCCTGGGTAGTATATCATTAGATACAGTGGTCCCTGGGTAGTGTATCATTATTTACTGTGGTATCTGGATTGTGTATCATTTTATACAGTGATCCCTGGGTAGAATGTCATTATATGCAGTGGTCCCTGGGTAGTGTATCAATATATATAGTGTTCCCTGGGTAGAATATCATTATTTACGGTGGTCCCTGGTTAGAATATCATTATTTACAGTGGTCCCTGGGAAGCATATCGTTATTTACTGCGGTCCCTGTGCAGTATATCAATATGCACAGTGGTCCCTGGGTAGAATACCATTATATACAGTGGTCCCTGGTTAGAATGTCATTATTTACAGTGTTCCCTGGGTAGAACATCATTATTTACAGTGTTCCCTGGTTAGAATATCATTATTTACAGTGTTCCCTGGGTAGAATATCATTATTTACAGTGGTCCCTGGGTAGTGTATCATTATATACAGTGGTCCCTGGGTAGAATATCATGAGATTCAGTGGTCCCTGGGTAGTATATCATTCTGTACAGTGGTCCCTGGGTGGTTTGCCATTATTTACAGTGGTCCCTGGGAAGTATATCACTAGATACAGTGGTCCCTGGGTAGAATATCATTATATACAGTGGTCCCTGGGTAGAGTATCATTATATACAGCGGTGCCTGGGTAGAATATCATTATATACAGTGGTCCCTGGGTCGTATATCATTATGTACAGTGATCCCTGGGTAGAATATCATTATATACAGTGGTCCCTGGGTAGTGTATCATTATATACAGTGGTCCCTGGGTAGTTTACCATTATTTACAGTGGTCCCTGGGTAGTTTATCATTATTTACAGTGGTCCCTGGGTAATATATCATTATATACAGTGGTCCGTGTGTCGTGTATCATTATTTACAGCGGTCTCTGGGTAGTGTATCATTATATACATTGGTCCCTGGGTAGAATATCATTATGTACAGTGGTCCCTGGGTAGTATATCATTATGTACAGTGGTCCCTGGGTAGTTTACCATAATTTACAGTGGTCCCTGGGTAGTATATCATTAGATACAGTGGACACTGCGTAGTGTATCATTATTTACAGTGGTCTCTGGATAGTGTATCATTTTATACAATGGTCCCTGGGTAGTGTATCATTATTTACAGTGTTCCCTGGGTAGAATATCATTATTTACAGTGTTCCCTGGGTAGAATATCATTATTTTCAGTGTTCCCTGGTTAGAATATCAATATTTACAGTGTTCCCTGGGTAGAATATCATTATTTTCAGTGTTCCCTGGTTAGAATATCAATATTTACAGTGTTCCCTGAGTAGAATATCATTATTTACAGTGGTCCCTCGTTAGAATATCATTATTTGCAGTGGTCCCTGGGCAGTATATCATTATTTGCAGTGGTCTCTGGATAGTATATCATTATTTGCAGTGACCCCTGGGTAGATTATTATCATTTGCAGTGGTCCTTTGTTGTATTGCATTTTTGACACGGGTCTCTGAGTAGTATCTCATTATTTACAGTGTTCCCTGCGTAGAATAACATTATTTACAGTGGTCCCTGGGCAGTGTATCATTATATACAGTGGTCCCTGGGTAGTGTATCATTATATACAGTGGTCCCTGGGTAGAACATCATTATATACAGTTGTCCCTGTGTCGTAAATCATTATGTACAGTGATCCCTGGGTAGAATATCATTATATACTGTGGTCCCTGGGTAGTGTATCATTATATACAGTGGTTCCTGGGTAATATATCATTATGTACAGTGGTCCTTGGGTAGTTTACCATAATTTACAGAGGCCTCTGGATTGTGTATCATTTTATACAGTGATCCCTGGGTAGTGTATCGTTATTTACAGTGGTCCCTGGGCAGTGTATCATTATATACAGTGGTCCCTGGGTAGTGTATCATTATATACAGTGGTCCCTGGGTAGAACATCATTATATACAGTGGTCCCTGTGTCGTAAATCATTATGTACAGTGATCCCTGGGTAGAATATCATTATATACTGTGGTCCCTGGGTAGTGTATCATTATATACAGTGGTCCCTGGGTAATATATCATTATGTACAGTGGTCCTTGGGTAGTTTACCATAATTTACAGAGGCCTCTGGATTGTGTATCATTTTATACAGTGATCCCTGGGTAGTGTATCGTTATATACAGTGGTCCCTGGGTAGAATATCATTATATACAGAGGTCCTTGTGTCGTAAACTATTATTTACAGTGGTCCCTGGGCAGTATATCATTATTTACAGTGGTCCCTGGGTAGAATATCATTATATACAGTGGTCCCTGGGTAATATATCATTATGTACAGTGGTCCCTGGGTAGTTTACCATAATTTACAGTGGTCCCTGGGTAGTATATCATTAGATACAGTGGTCCCTGGGTAGTGTATCATTATTTACTGTGGTATCTGGATTGTGTATCATTTTATACAGTGATCCCTGGGTAGAATGTCATTATATGCAGTGGTCCCTGGGTAGTGTATCAATATATATAGTGTTCCCTGGGTAGAATATCATTATTTACGGTGGTCCCTGGTTAGAATATCATTATTTACAGTGGTCCCTGGGAAGCATATCGTTATTTACTGCGGTCCCTGTGCAGTATATCAATATGCACAGTGGTCCCTGGGTAGAATACCATTATATACAGTGGTCCCTGGTTAGAATGTCATTATTTACAGTGTTCCCTGGGTAGAACATCATTATTTACAGTGTTCCCTGGTTAGAATATCATTATTTACAGTGTTCCCTGGGTAGAATATCATTATTTACAGTGGTCCCTGGGTAGTGTATCATTATATACAGTGGTCCCTGGGTAGAATATCATGAGATTCAGTGGTCCCTGGGTAGTATATCATTCTGTACAGTGGTCCCTGGGTGGTTTGCCATTATTTACAGTGGTCCCTGGGAAGTATATCACTAGATACAGTGGTCCCTGGGTAGAATATCATTATATACAGTGGTCCCTGGGTAGAGTATCATTATATACAGCGGTGCCTGGGTAGAATATCATTATATACAGTGGTCCCTGGGTAGAGTATCATTATATACAGCGGTGCCTGGGTAGAATATCATTATATACAGTGGTCCCTGGGTCGTATATCATTATGTACAGTGATCCCTGGGTAGAATATCATTATATACAGTGGTCCCTGGGTAGTGTATCATTATATACAGTGGTCCCTGGGTAGTTTACCATTATTTACAGTGGTCCCTGGGTAGTTTATCATTATTTACAGTGGTCCCTGGGTAATATATCATTATATACAGTGGTCCGTGTGTAGTGTATCATTATTTACAGCGGTCTCTGGGTAGTGTATCATTATATACATTGGTCCCTGGGTAGAATATCATTATGTACAGTGGTCCCTGGGTAGTATATCATTATGTACAGTGGTCCCTGGGTAGTTTACCATAATTTACAGTGGTCCCTGGGTAGTATATCATTAGATACAGTGGACACTGCGTAGTGTATCATTATTTACAGTGGTCTCTGGATAGTGTATCATTTTATACAATGGTCCTGGGTAGTGTATCATTATTTACAGTGTTCCCTGGGTAGAATATCATTATTTACAGTGTTCCCTGGGTAGAATATCATTATTTTCAGTGTTCCCTGGTTAGAATATCAATATTTACAGTGTTCCCTGGGTAGAATATCATTATTTTCAGTGTTCCCTGGTTAGAATATCAATATTTACAGTGTTCCCTGAGTAGAATATCATTATTTACAGTGGTCCCTCGTTAGAATATCATTATTTGCAGTGGTCCCTGGGCAGTATATCATTATTTGCAGTGGTCTCTGGATAGTATATCATTATTTGCAGTGGTCCTTGGGTAGAATAACATTATTTATAGTGGTCCCTGGATAGTATATCATTATTTTCAGTGGTCACTGGTTAGAATATCATTATTTACAGTGTTCCCTGGGTAGAATATCATTTTTCAGAGTGTTCCCTGGTTAGAATATCATTATTTACAGTGTTCCCTGGGTAGTATATCATTATTTACAGTGGTCCCTGGGTAGTGTATCATTATATACAGTGGTCCCAGGGGAGAATATCATCAGAAACAGTGGTCCCTGGGTAGTATATCATTATGTACAGTGGTCCCTTGGTCGTTTACCATTTTTTACAGTGGTCCATGGGTAGTATATCATTAGATACAGTGGTCCCTGGGTAGAATATTATGATATACAGTGGTCCCTGGGTAGTGTATCATTATATACAGTGGTCCCTGGGTAGAATATCATTATATACAGTGGTACCTGGGTCGTATATCATTATGTACAGTGATCCCTGGGTAGAATATCATTATATACAGTGGTCCCTGGGTAGTGTATCATTATATACAGTGGTCCCTGGGTAGTTTACCATTATTTTCAGTGGTCCCTGGGCAGTATATCATTATTTACAGTGGTCACTGGGTAGAATATCATTAAATACAGTGGTCCCTTGGTAGTGTATCATTATTTACAGTGGTCTCTGGGTTGTGTATCTTATTTACATTGTGCCCTGGGTAGTTTACCATTATTTACAGTGGTCCCTGGGTAGTATCTCATTATATACAGTGGTCCGTGTGTAGTGTATCGTTATTTACAGTGGTCTCTGGGTAGTGTATCATTATTTACAGTGGTCCCTGGGTTGAAAATCATTATATACAGTGGTCCCTGGGTAGAATATCCTTATATACAGAGGTCCCTGGGTGGTATATCATTATGTACAGTGGTCCCTGGGTAGTTTACCATTATTTACAGTGGACACTGGGTAGTATATCGTTAGATACAGTGGTCCCTGTGTAGTGTATCATTATTTACCGTGGTCTCTGGATAGTGTATCATTTTATACAGTGGTCCCTGGGTAGAATATCATTATATGCATTGTTCCCTGGGTAGTGTATCATTATATACCGTGGTCCCTGGGTAGTTTCCATTATGTACATGGGTCCCTGGGCAGTATATCATTATATACAGTGGTCCCTGTGTAGAATATCATTATGTACAGTGGTCCCTGGGTAGTGTATCATTATTTACAGTGGTCTCTGGATTGTGTATCATTTTATACAGTGATCCCTGTGTAGAATGTCATTATATGCAGTGGTCCCTGGGTAGTGTATCAATATATATAGTGTTCCCTGGGTAGAATATCATTATTTACAGTGGTCCCTGGTTAGAATATCATTATTTACAGTGGTCCCTGGTAAGCATATCGTTATTTACTGCGGTCCCTGTGCAGTATATCAATATGCACAGTGGTCCCTGGGTAGAATACCATTATATACAGTGGTCCCTGGTTAGAATATCATTATTTACAGTGCTCCCTTGGAAGAATATCATTATTTACAGTGTTCCCTGTTTAGAATATCATTATTTACAGTGTTCCCTGGGTAGAATAGCATTATTTACAGTGGTCCCTGGGTAGTGTATCATTATATACAGTGGTCACTGGGTAGAATATCATGAGATACAGTGGTCCCTGGGTAGTATATCATTCTGCACAGTGGTCCCTGGGTCGTTTACCATTATTTACAGTGGTCCCTGGGATGTATATCATTAGATACAGTGGTCCCTGGGTAGAATATCATTATATACAGTGGTCCCTGGGTAGTGTATAATTATATACAGTTGTCCCTGTGTAGAGTATCATTATATACAGTGGTCCCTGGGTAGAATATCATTAAATACAATGGTCCCTGGGTCGTATATCATTATGTACAGTGATCCCTGGGTAGAATATCATTATATACAGTGGTCCCTGGGTAGTGTATCATTATATACAGTTGTCCCTGGGTAGTTTACCATTATTTACAGTGGTCCCTGGGCAGTATATCATTATTTACAGTGGTCCCTGGGTAGAATATCATTATATACAGTGGTCCCTTGGTAGTGTATCATTATTTACCGTGGTCTCAGGGTTGTGCACCTTATTTACAGTGTGCCCTGGGTAGTTTACCATTATTTACATTGGACCCTGGGTAATATATCATTATATACAGTGGTCCGTGTGTAGTGTATCGTTATTTACAGTGGTCTCTGGGTAGTGTATCATTATATACAGTGGTCCCTGGGTAGAATATCATTATGTACAGTGGTCCCTGGGTAGTATATCATTATGTACAGTGGTCCCTGGGTAGTTTAACATAATTTACAGTGGTCCCTGGGCAGTATATCATTAGATACAGTGGACACTGCGTAGTGTATCATTATTTACAGTGGTCTCTGGATAGTGTATCATTTTATACAGTGGTCCCTGGGTAGTGTATCATTATATACAGTGTTCCCTGGGTAGAATATCATTATTTACTGTGGTCCCTGGTTAGAATATCATTAATTACAGTGGTCCCTGGTTAGAATATCATTAATTACAGTGGTCCCTGGGAAGCATATCGTTATTTACTGTGGTCCCTGTGCAGTATATCATTATGCACTGTGGTCCCTGGGTAGAATACCATTATATACAGGGGTCCCTGGTTAGAATATCATTATTTACAGTGTTCCCTGGGTAGAATATCATTATTTACAGTGGTCCCTGGTTAGAATATCATTATTTACAGTGTTCCCTGGGTTGTATATCATTATCGGGAACCTTGGATGACGAGTGATATTGTAGGCCTCGTCAAAACGAAAAAGGAGGCATTTGTCAGGGCTAAAAGGCTGGGAACAGACGAAGCCTGTGTGGCATATAAGGAACGTAGGAAGGAACTTAAGCAAGGAGTCAGGAGGGCTAGAATGGGTCATGAAAAGTCATTGGCAAATAGGGTTAAGGAAACTCCCAAGAGTTTTTACACGTCCATAAAAAGCAAGAGGGTAGCCAGGGAAAGGGTTGGCCCACTGAAGGATAGGCAAGGGAATCTATGTGTGGAGCCAGAGGAAATGGGCGAGGTACTAAATGAATACTTTGCATCAGTATTCATCAAAGAGAAGGAATTGGTAGATGTTGAGTCTGGAGAAGGGGGTGTAGATAGCCTGGGTCACATTGTGATCCAAAAAGACGAGGTGTTGGGTGTCTTAAAAAATATTAAGGTAGATAAGTCCCGAGGGCCGGATGGGATCTACCCCAGAATATTGAAGGAGGCTGGAGAGGAAATTGCTGAGGCCTTGACAGAAATCTTTGGATCCTCACTGTCTTCAGGGGATGTCCCGGAGGACTGGAGAATAGCCAATGTTGTTCCTCTGTTTAAGAAGGGTGGCAGGGATAATCCCGGGAACTACAGGCCGGTGAGCCTTATACAGTGGTAGGGAAATTACTGGAGAGAATTCTTCGAAACAGGATCTACTCCCATTTGGAAGCAAATGGACGTATTAGTGAGAGGCAGCACGGTTTTGTGAAGGGGAGGTCGTGTCTCACTAACTTGATAGAGTTTTTCGAGGAGGTCACTAAGATGATTGATGCAGGTAGGGCAGTGGATGTTGTCTATATGGACTTCAGTAAGGCCTTTGACAAGGTCCCTCATGGTAGACTAGTACAAAAGGTGAAGTCACACGGGATCAGGGGTGAACTGGCAAGGTGGATACAGAACTGGCTAGGCCATAGAAGGCAGAGGGTAGCAATGGAGGGATGCTTTTCTAATTGGAGGGCTGTGACCAGTGGTGTTCCACAGGGATCAGTGCTGGGACCTTTGCTCTTTGTAGTACATATAAATGATTTGGAGGAAAATGTAACTGGTCTGATTAGTAAGTTTGCAGACGACACAAAGGTTGGTGGAATTGCGGATAGCGATGAGGACTGTCTGAGGATACAACAGGATTTAGATTGTCTGGAGACTTGGGCGGAGAGATGGCAGATGGAGTTTAACTTGGACAAATGTGAGGTAATGCATTTTGGAATGGCTAATGCAGGTAGGGAATATACAGTGAATGGTAGAATCCTCAAGAGTATTGAAAGTCAAAGAGATCTAGGAGTACAGGTCCACAGATCACTGAAAGGGGCTACACAGGTGGAGAAGGTAGTCAAGAAGGCATACGGCATGCTTGCCTTCATTGGCCGGGGCATTGAGTATAAGAATTGGCAAGTCATGTTGCAGCTGTATAGAACCTTAGTTAGTCCACACTTGGAGTATAGTGTTCAATTCTGGTCGCCACACTACCAGAAGGATGTGGAGGCTTTAGAGAGGGTACAGAAGAGATTTACCAGAATGTTGCCTGGTATGGAGGGCATAAGCTATGAGGAGCGATTGAATAAACTCGGTTTGTTCTCACTGGAACGAAGGAGGTTGAGGGGCGACCTGATAGAGGTATACAAAATTATGAGGGGCATAGACAGAGTGGATAGTCAGAGGCTTTTCCCCAGGGTAGAGGGGTCAAATACTAGGGGGCATAGGTTTAAGGTGAGAGGGGCAAAGTTTAGAGTAGATGTACGAGGCAAGTTTTTTACGCAGAGGGTAGTGGGTGCCTGGAACTCACTACCGGAGGAGGTGGTGGAAGCAGGGACGATAGGGACATTTAAGGGGCATCTTGACAAATATATGAATAGGATGGGAATAGAAGGATACGGACCCAGGAAGTGTAGAAGATTGTAGTTTAGTCGGGCAGTATGGTCGGCACGGGCTTGGAGTGCCGAAGGGCCTGTTCCTGTGCTGTACATTTCTTTGTTCTTTGTTTGTTCTTATTTACATTGGTCCCTGGGTAGAATATCATTATTTACAGTGTTCCCTGGGTTGGATATCATTATTTACAGTGGTCTCTGTGCAGAATATAATTATTTACAGTAGTCTCTGGGCAGTCTGTCATTGCTTACAGTTGTCCCTGGTCAGAATATCATTATTTACAATGTTCCCTGGGTAGAATATCATTATTTACAGTGGTCCCTGGTTAGAATATCATTATTTACAGTGTTCCCTGGGTAGAATATCATTATTTACAGTGTTCCCTGGGTAGAATATCATTATTTTCTGTGTTCCCTGGTTAGAATATCAATATTTACAGTGTTCCCTGAGTAGAATATCATTATTTACAGTGGTCCCTGGTTAGAATATCATTATTTGCAGTGGTCCCTGGGCAGTATATCATTATTTGCAGTGGTCTCTGGATAGAATATCATTATTTGCAGTGGTCCTTGGGTAGAATAAATTTATTTATAGTGATCCCTGGGTAGTATATCATTATTTTCAGTGGTCCCTGGTTAGAATATCATTATTTACAGTGTTTCCTGGGTAAAATATCATTATTCAGAGTGTTCACTGGTTATAATATCATTATTTACAGTGTTCCCTGGGTAGTATATCATTATTTACAGTGGTCCCTGGGTAGTGTATCATTATATACAGTGGTCCCTGGGTAGAATATCATTAGAAACAGTGGTCCCTGGGTAGTATATCATTATGTACAGTGGTCCCTTGGTCGTTTACCATTTTTTACAGTGGTCCCTGGGTAGTATATCATTAGATACAGTGGTCCCTGGGTGGAATATCATTATATACAGTGGTCCCTGGGTCGTATATCATTATGTACAGTGATCCGTGGGTAGAATATCATTATATACAGTGGTCCCTTGGTAGTGTATCATTATTTACAGTGGTCTCTGGGTTGTGTATCTTATTTACATTGTGCCCTGGCTAGTTTACCATTATTTACAGTGGTCCCTGGGTAGTATCTCATTATATACAGTGGTCCGTGTGTAGTGTATCGTTATTTACAGTGGTCACTGGGTAGAATATCATTATATACAGTGGTCCCTTGGTAGTGTATCATTATTTACAGTGGTCACTGGGTTGTGTATCTTATTTACATTGTGCCCTGTGTAGTTTACCATTATTTACAGTGGTCCCTGGGTAGTATCTCATTATATACAGTGGTCCGTGCGTAGTGTATCGTTATTTACAGTGGTCTCTGGGTAGTGTATCATTATATACAGTGGTCCCTGGGTTGAAAATCGTTATATACAGTGGTCCCCGGGTAGAATATCCTTATATACAGAGGTCCCTGGGTGGTATATCATTATGTACAGTGGTCCCTGGGTAGTTTACCATTATTTACAGTGGACCCTGGGTAGTATATCATTAGATACAGTGGTCCCTGTGTAGTGCATCATTATTTACAGTGGTCTCTGGATAGTGTATCATTTTATACAGTGGTCCCTGGGTAGAATATCATTATATGCAGTGGTCCCTGGGTAGTGTATCATTATATACCGTGGTCCCTGGGTAGTTTACCATTATGTACATGGGTCCCTGGGCAGTATATCATTATATACAGTGGTCCCTGGGTAGAATATCATTATATACAGTGGTCCCTGGGTAGAATATCATTATATACAGTGGTCCCTGGGTCGTATATCATTATGTACAGTGATCCCTGGGTAGAATATCATTATATACAGTGGTCCCTTGGTAGTGTATCATTATTTACAGTGGTCTCTGGGTTGTGTATCTTATTTACATTGTGCCCTGGGTAGTGTACCATTATTTATAGTGGTCCCTGGGTAGTATCTCATTATATACAGTGGTCCGTGTGTAGTGTATCGTTATTTACAGTGGTCTCTGGGTAGTGGATCATTATATACAGTGGTCCCTGGGTAGAATATCATTATATACAGTGGTCCCTGGGTAGAATATCCTTATATACAGTGGTCCCTGGGTGGTATATCATTATGTACAGTGGTCCCTGGGTAGTTTACCATTATTTACAGTGGACCCTGGGTCGTATAACATTAGATACAGTGGTCCCTGGGTAGTGTATCATTATTTACAGTGGTCTCTGGATAGTGTATCATTTTATACAGTGGTCCCTGGGTAGAATATCATTATATGCAGTGGTCCCTGGGTAGTGTATCATTATATACCGTGGTCCCTGGGTAGTTTACCATTATTTACATGGGTCCCTGGGCAGTATATCATTATATACAGTGGTCCCTGGGTAGTATATCATTATTTACAGTGGTCCCTGGGTAGTATATCATGATATACAGTGGTCCCTTGGTAGGGTATCATTATTTACAGTGGTCTCTGGGTTGTGTATCTTACTTACAGTGTGCCCTGGGTAGTTTACCATTATTTACAGTGGTCCCTGGGTCGTATATCATTATATACAGTGGTCCCTGGGTAGTGTATCACTATTTACAGTGGTCTATGGGCAGTGTATCCTTATATACAGTGGTCCCTGGGTGGTATATCATTATGTACAGTGGTCCCAGGGTAGTTTACCATTATATACAGTGGTCCCTGGGTAGTGTATCATTATATACAGTGGTCCCTGGGTAGGGTATCATTATTTACAGTGGTCCCTGGGTAGTATATCATTATTTACAATGGTCCCAGGGTAGAATATCATTATTTACAGTGGTCCCTGGGTAGAATATCATTATATACAGTGGTCCCTGGGTAGTACATCTTTATTTACAGTGGTCCCTGGGTAGTATATCATTATACACAGTGGTCCCTGGGTAGTATATCATTATTTACAGTGGTTCCTGGGTAGTGTATCATTATATAATAACAGGAATGCGGAATATTTGGCTAATGATAAAGTTCTTGAAAGTGTGGATGAGCAGAGGGAGCTAGGTGTCCATGTACATAGATCCCTGAAAGTTGCCACCCAGGTTGATATGGTTGTGAAGAAGGCCTATGGAGTGTTGGCCTTTATTGGTAGAGGGATTGAGTTCCGGAGTCGGGAGGTCATGTTGCAGCTGTACAGAACTCTGGTACGGCCGCATTTGGAGTATTGCGTACAGTTCTGGTCACCGCATTATAGGAAGGACGTGGAGGCTTTGGAGCGGGTGCAGAGGAGATTTACCAGGATGTTGCCTGGTATGGAGGGAAAATCTTATGAGGAAAGGCTGATGGACTTGAGGTTGTTTTCGTTGGAGCGAAGAAGGTTAAGAGGAGACTTAATAGAGGCATACAAAATGATCAGGGGTTTGGATAGGGTGGACAGTGAGAGCCTTCTCCCGCGGATGGATTGGCTGGCACGAGGGGACATACCTTTAAACTGAGGGGTAATAGATATAGGACAGAGGTCAGAGGTAGGTTCTTTACGCAAAGAGTAGTGAGGCCGTGGAATGCCCTACCTGCTAGAGTAGTGAACTCGCCAACATTGAGGGCATTTAAAACTTTATTGGATAAACATATGGATGATAATGGCATAGTGTAGATTAGATGGCTTTTGTTTCGGTGCAACATCGTGGGCCGAAGGGCCTGTACTGCGCTGTATTGTTCTATGTTCTATGTTCTATATGCAGTGGTCCCTGGGTAGTTTACCATTATTTACAGTTGTTCCTTGTGTAGAATATCACTTTTTACTGTGGTCCCTTGGTAGTGATTCATTATTTACAGTGGTCTCTGGGTAGTGTATCATTATATACAGTGGTCCCTGGGTAGTATATAATTATTTACAGTGGTCCCTGGGTAGTTTACCATTATTGACAGTGGTCCCTGGGTCGTATATCATCATTTACAATGGTCCCTGGGTAGAATATCATAATTTACAGTGGGCCTTGGGTTGTATATCATTATTTACAGAGGTCTCTGTGCAGAATATAATTATTTACAGTAGCCCCTTGGCAGTCTGTCATTACCTACAGTGGTCACTGGGGAGAATATCATTATTTACAGTGGTCCCGGTTAGTGTATCATTATCTACCGTTGTCCCTGAGTAGAATATCATTATCTTCAGCGGTTCCTGGGTTGTTTGCCATTATGTACAGAGGCCTTAGGTAGGTAGCATCATTTACAGTGACCACTGGATAGTATTTCATTAGTTGCAGTGGCCCCTGGGCAGTATATCATTATTTACAGTGGTCCCTGGATAGTGCATCATTATTGACAGTGACCCCTGGGTAGATTATTATCATTTGCAGTGGTCCTTTGTTGTATTGCATTTTTGACACGGGTCCCTGAGTCGTATCTCATTATTTACAGTGGTCCCTGGGAAGCATATCGTTATTTACTGTGGTCCCTGTGCAGTATATCATTATGCACAGCGGTCCCTGGGTAGAATAACATTATATACAGTGGTCCCTGGTTAGAATATCATTATTTACAGTGTTCCCTGGGTAGAATATCATTATTTACAGCGGTCCCTGAGTAGAATATCATTATTTACAGTGTTCCCTGGGTAGAATATCATTATTTACAGTGGTCCCTAGTTAGAATATCATTATTTACAGTGTTCCCTGGGTTGTATATCATTATTTACAGTGGTCCCTGGTTAGAATCGCATTATTTACAGTGTTCCCTGGGTAGAATATCATTATTTACAGTGGTCCCTGGGTAGAATATCATTATTTACAGTGTTCCCTGGGTTGTATATCATTATTTACAGTGGTCTCTGTGCAGAATATAATTATTTACAGTAGTCTCTGGGCAGTCTGTCATTACTTACAGTTGTCCCTGGTTAGAATATCATTATTTACAGTGTTCCCTGGGTGGAATATCATTATTTTCAGTGTTCCCTGGGTAGAATATCATTATTTACAGTGGTCCCTGGTTAGAATATCATTATTTACAGTGTTCCCTGTGTAGAATAACATTATTTACAGTGCTCCCTGGGTAGAATAACATTATTTTCAGTGTTCCCTGGTTAGAATATCATTATTTACAGTGTTCCCTGAGTAGAATATCATTATTTTCAGTGTTCCCTGGTGAGTATATCATTATTTACAGTGTACCCTGGGTAGAATATCAATATTTACAGTGTTCCCTGAGTAGAATATCATTATTTACAGTGGTCCCTGGTTAGAATATCATTATTTACAGTGGTCCCTGGTTAGAATATCATTATTTGCAGTGGTCCCTGGGCAGTATAACATTATTTGCAGTGGTCTCTGGATAGTATATCATTATTTGCAGTGGTCCTTGGGTAGAATAACATTATTTATAGTGGTCCCTGGGTAGTATATCATTATTTTCAGTGGTCCCTGGTTAGAATATCATTATTTACAGTGTTCCCTGGGTTAAATATCATTATTCAGAGTGTTCCCTGGTTATAATATCATTATTTACAGTGTTCCCTGGGTAGTATATCATTATTTACAGTGGTCCCTGGTTAGTGTATCATTATATACAGTGGTCCCTGGGTAGAATATCATTAGAAACAGTGGTCCCTGGGTAGTATATCATTATGTACAGTGGTCCCTTGGTCGTTTACCATTTTTTACAGTGGTCCCTGGGTAGAATATTATGATATACAGTGGTCCCTGCGTAGTTTATCATTATATACAGTTTTCCCTGGGTAGAATATCATTCTATACAGTGGTCCCTGTGTCGTATATCATTATGTACAGTGATCCCTGGGTAGAATATCATTATATACAGTGGTCCCTGGGTAGTGTATCATTATATACAGTGTCCCTGGGTAGTTTACCATTATTTTCAGTGTTCCCTGGGCAGTATATCATTATTTACAGTGGTCACTGGGTAGAATATCATTATATACAGTGGTCCCTTGGTAGTGTATCATTATTTACAGTGGTCTCTGGGTTGTGTATCTTATTTACATTGTGCCCTGGGTAGTTTACCATTATTTACAGTGGTCCCTGGGTAGTATCTCATTACATACTGTGGTCCGTGTGTAGTGTATCGTTATTTACAGTGGTCTCTGGGTAGTGTATCATTATATGCAGTGGTCCCTGGGTTGAAAATCATTATATGCAGTGGTCCCTGGGTAGAATATCCTTATATACAGAGGTCCCTGGGTGGTACATCATTATGTACAGTGGTCCCTGGGTAGTTTACCATTATTTACAGTGGACCCTGGGTAGTATATCATTAGATACAGTGGTCCCTGTGTAGTGCATCATTATTTACAGTGGTCTCTGGATAGTGTATCATTTTATACAGTGGTCCCTGGGTAGAATATCATTATATGCAGTGGTCCCTGGGTAGTGTATCATTATATACCGTGGTCCCTGGATAGTTTACCATTATTTACATGGGTCCCTGGGCAGTATATCATTATATACAGTGGTCCCTGGGTAGAATATCATTATATACAGTGGTCCCTGGGTAGAATATCATGATATACAGTGGTCCCTGGGTCGTATATCATTATGTACAGTGATCCCTGGGTAGAACATCATTATATACAGTCGTCCCTTGGTAGTGTATCATTATATACAGTGGTCTCTGGGTTGTGTATCTTATTTACATTGTGCCCTGGGTAGTTTACCATTATTTACAGTGGTCCCTGGGTAGTATCTCATTATATACAGTGGTCCGTGTGTAGTGTATCGTTATTTACAGTGGTCTCTGGTTAGTGCATCATTATTTACAGTGGTCTCTGGACAGTGTATCATTTTATACAGTGGTCCCTGGGTAGAATATCATTATATGCAGTGGTCCCTGGGTAGTGTATCATTATATACAGTTGTTCCTGGGTAGTGTATCATTATATACAGTGGTCCCTGGGTAGTTTACCATTATTTACATGGGTCCCTGGGCAGTATATCATTATATACAGTGGTCCCTGGGTAGAATATCATTATATACAGTGGTCCCTTGGTAGTGTATCATTATTTACAGTGGTCTCTGGGTTGTGTATCTTACTTACAGTGTGCCCTGGGTAGTTTACCATTATTTACAGTGGTCCCTGGGTCGTATATCATTATATACAGTGGTCCCTGGGTAGTGTATCACTATTTACAGTGGTCTCTGGGTAGTGTATCCTTATATAAAGTGGTCCCTGGGTGGTATATCATTATGTACAGTGGTCCCTGGGTAGTTTACCATTATATACAGTGGTCCCTGGGTAGTGTATCATTATATACAGTGGTCCCTGGGTAGTGTATCATTATTTACAGTGGTCCCTGGGTAGTATATCATTATTTACAGTGGTCCCAGGGTAGTATTCATTATTTACAGTGGTCTCTGGGAAGTGTATCATTATATACAGTGGTCCCTGGGTAGAATATCATTATATACAGTGGTTCCTGGGTAGTGTATCATTATATAATAACAGGAATGCGGAATATTTGGCTAATGATAAAGTTCTTGAAAGTGTGGATGAGCATAGGGATCTAGATGTCCATGTACATAGATCCCTGAAAGTTGCCACCCAGGTTGATTGGGTTGTGAAGAAGGCCTGTGGATGTTGGCCTTTATTGGTAGAGGGATTGAGTTCCGGAGTCGGGAGGTCATGTTGCAGCTGTACAGAACTCTGGTACGGCCGCATTTGGAGTATTGCGTACAGTTCTGGTCACCGCATTATAGGAAGGACGTGGAGGCTTTGGAGCGGGCGCAGAGGAGATTTACCAGGATGTTGCCTGGTATGGAGGGAAAATCTTATGAGGAAAGGCTGATGGACTTGAGGTTGTTTTCGTTGGAGAGAAGAAGGTTAAGAGGAGACTTAATAGAGGCATACAAAATGATCAGGGGGTTGGATAGGGTGGACAGTGAGAGCCTCCTCCCGCGGATGGATATGGCTGGCACGAGGGGACATAACTTTAAACTGAGGGGTAATAGATATAGGACAGAGGTCAGAGGTAGGTTCTTTACGCAAAGAGTAGTGAGGCCGTGGAATGCCCTACCTGCTAGAGTAGTGAACTCGCCAACATTGAGGGCATTTAAAACTTTATTGGTTAAACATATGGATGATAATGGCATAGTGTAGATTAGATGGCTTTTGTTTCGGTGCAACATCGTGGGACGAAGGGCCTGTACTGCGCTGTATTGTTCTATGTTCTATGTTCTATATGCAGTGGTCCCTGGGTAGTTTACCATTATTTACAGTTGTTCCTTGTGTAGAATATCACTTTTTACTGTGGTCCCTTGGTAGTGATTCATTATTTACAGAGATCTCTGGGTAGTGTATCATTATATACAGTGGTCCCTGGGTAGTATATAATTATTTACAGTGGTCCCTGGGTAGTTTACCATTATTGACAGTGGTCCCTGGGTCGTATATCATCATTTACAATGGTCCCTGGGTAGAATATCATAATTTACAGTGGTCCTTGGGTTGTATATCATTATTTACAGTGGTCTCTGTGCAGAATATAATTATTTACAGTAGACCCTTGGCAGTCTTTCATTACTTACAGTGGTCACTGGGGAGAATATCATTATTTACAGTGGTCCCGGTTAGTGTATCATTATCTACCGTTGTCCCTGAGTAGAATATCGTTATCTTCAGCGGTTCCTGGGTTGTATGCCATTATGTACAGAGGCCTTAGATAGGTAGCATCATTTACAGTGACCACTGGATAGTATTTCATTAGTTGCAGTGGCCCCTGGGCAGTATATCATTATGTACAGTGACCCCTGGGTAGATTATTATCATTTGCAGTGGTCCTTTGTTGTATTGCATTTTTGACACGGGTCCCTGAGTATTATCTCATTATTTACAGTGGTCCCTGGGAAGCATATCGTTATTTACTGTGGTCCCTGTGCAGTATATCATTATGCACAGTGGTCCCTGGGTAGAATAACATTATATACAGTGGTCCCTGGTTAGAATATCATTATTTACAGTGTTCCCTGGGTATAATATCATTATTTACAGTGGTCCCTGGTTAGAATATCATTATTTACAGTGTTCCATGGGTAGAATATCATTATTTACAATGTTCCCTGGGTAGAATCTCATTATTTACAGTGGTTCCTGGGTAGTGTATCATAATATACAGTGATCCCTGGGCAGTGTATCATTATATACAGTGGTCCCTGGTTAGAATATCATTAAATACAGTGGTCCCTGGGTCGTAAATCATTATTTAGTGGTCCCTGGTTAGAATATCATTATTTACAGTGTTCCATGGGTAGAATATCATTATTTACAGTGTTCCATGGGTAGAATATCATTATTTTCAATGTTCCCTGGGTAGAATATCATTATTTACAGTGGTCCCTGGATAGTGCATCATTATTTACAGTGACCCCTGGGTAGATTATTATCATTTGCAGTGGTCCTTTGTTGTATTGCATTTTTGACACGGGTCCCTGAGTAGTATCTCATTATTTACAGTGGTCCCTGGCAAGCATATCGTTATTTACTGTGGTCCCTGTGCAGTATATCATTATGCACAGTGGTCCCTGGGTAGAATAACATTATATACAGTGGTCCCTGGTTAGAATATCATTATTTACAGTGTTCCATGGGTAGAATATCATTATTTACAATGTTCCCTGGGTAGAATATCATTATTTACAGTGGTTCCTGGGTAGTGTATCATAATATACAGTGGTCCCTGGGTAGTGTATCATTATATACAGTGGTCCCTGGGTAGAATATCATTAAATACAGTGGTCCCTGGGTCGTAAATCATTATTTAGTGGTCCCTGGTTAGAATATCATTATTTACAGTGTTCCATGGGTAGAATATCATTATTTACAGTGCTCCCTGGGTAGAATATCATTATTTACAGTGTTCCCTGGTTAGAATATCATTATTTACAGTGTTCCCTGGGTAGAATATCATTAGTTACAGTGGTCCCTGGGTAGTGTATCATTATATACAGGGGTCCCTGGGTAGTGTATCATTATATACAGTGATCCCTGGGTAGAATATCATTATATACAGTGGTCCCTTGGTAGTGAATCATTATTTACAGTAGTCTCTGGGTTGTGTATCTTATTTACAGTGTGCCCTTGGTAGTGTACCATTATTTACAGTGGTCCTTGGGTAATATATCATTATATACAGTGGTCCGTGTGTAGTGTATCGTTATTTACAGTGGTCTATGGGTAGTGTATCATTATATACAGTGATCCCTGGGTAGAATATCATTGTATACAGTGGTCCCCGGGTAGAATATCCTTATATACAGTGGTCCCTGGGTAGTATATCATTATGTACAGTGGTCCCTGGGTAGTTTACCATAATTAACAGTGGTCCCTGGGTAGTATATCATTAGATACAGTGGTCCCTGGGTCGTGTGTCATTATTTACAGTGGTCTCTGGATAGTGTATCATTTTATACAGTGATCCCTGGGTAGAATATCATTATATGCAGTGGTCCCTGGGTAGTGTATCAATATATATAGTGTTCCCTGGGTAGAATATCATTATTTACAGTGGTCCCTGGTTAGAATATTATTATTTACAGTGGTCCCTGGGAAGCATATCGTTACTTTCTGTGGTCCCTGTGCAGTATATCGTTATGCACAGTGGTCCCTGTGTAGAATACCATTATATACAGTGGTCCCTGGTTAGAATATCATTATTTACAGTGTTCCCTGGTTAGAATATCATTATTTACAGTGTTCCCTGGGTAGAATATCATTATTTACAGTGTTCCCTGGTTTGAAAATCATTATTTACAGTGTTTCCTGGGTAGAATATCATTATTTACAGTGTTCCCTGGGTAGAATATCATTATTTACAGTGTTCCCTGGTTAGAATATCATTATTTACAGTGTTTCCTGTGTAGAATATCATTATTTAAAGTGGTCCCTGGGTAGTGTATCATTATATACAGTGGTCCCTGGGTAGAATATCATTATATACAGTGGTCCCTGGGTAGTGTATCATTCTATACAGTGGTCCCTGGGTAGAATATAATTATATACAGTGGTCCCTGGGTCGTATATCATTATGTACAGTGATCCCTGTGTAGAATATCATGATATACAGTGGTCCCTGGGTAGAATATCATTATATACAGTGGTCCCTTGGTAGTGTATCATTATTTACAGTGGTCTCTGGGTTGTGTATCTTAATTGCAGTGTGCCCTGTGTAGGATACTATTATTGACAGTGGTCCCTGGGTAATATGTCATTATATACAGTGGTCCGTGTGTAGTGTATCGTTATTTACAGTGGTCTCTGGGTAGAGTATCATTATATACAGTGGTCCCTGAGTATAATATCATTATTTACAGAGGTCCCTGGGTAGAATATCCTTATATACAGTGGCCCCTGGGTAGTGTATCATTATTTACAGTGGTCTCTGGATAGTGTATCATTGTATACAGTGGTCCCTGGGTAGAATATCATTATTTACAGTGGTCCCTGGGTATAATATCATTATTTACAGTGGTCCCTGGGTAGTATATCATTAGATACAGTGGTCCCTGGGTAGTGTATCATTATTTACAGTGGTTTCTGGATAGTGTATCATTTTATACAGTGGTCCCTGGGTAGAAAATCATTATTTACAGTGGTCCCTGGTTAGAATATCATTATTTACAGTGTCTCTGGATAGTGTATCATTTTATACAGTGGTCCCTGGGGAGAATATCATTATATACTGTGGTCACTGGGTAGAATTTCATTATTTACAGTGCTCCCTGGTTAGAATATCATTATTTAAAGTGGTCCCTGGGTAGTGTATCATTATATACAGTGGTCCCTGGGTAGAATATCATTATATCCAGTGGTCCCTGGGTAGTGTATCATTATATACAGTGGTTCCTGGGTAGAATATAATTATATACAGTGGTCCCTGGGTCGTATATCATTACGTACAGTGATCCCTGGGTAGAATATCATGATATACAGTGGTCCCTGGGTAGAATATCATTATATACAGTGGTCCCTTGGTAGTGTATCATTATTTACAGTGGTCTCTGGGTTGTGTATCTTAATTGCAGTGTGCCCTGTGTAGGATACTATTATTGACAGTGGTCCCTGGGTAATATATCATTATATACAGTGGTCCGTGTGTAGTGTATCGTTATTTACAGTGGTCTCTGGGTAGAGTATCATTATATACAGTGGTCCCTGGGTATAATATCATTATTTACAGTGGTCCCTGGGTAGTATATCATTATGTACAGTGGTCCCTGGGTAATTTACGATAATTTACAGTGATCCCTGGGTAGTATATCATTAGATACAGTGGTCCCTGGGTAGTGTATCATTATTTACAGTGGTCTCTGGATAGTGTATCATTTTATACAGTGGTCCCTGGGTAGAATATCATTATTTACAGTGGTCCCTGGTTAGAATATCATTATTTACAGTGGTCTCTGGATAGTGTATCATTTTATACAGTGGTCCCTGGGGAGAATATAATTATATACTGTGGTCACTGGGTAGAATTTCATTATTTACAGTGGTCCCTGGTTAGAATATCATTATTTACAGTGGTCCCTGGTTAGAATATCATTATTTACAGTGGTCCCTGGGAAGCATATCGTTATTTACAGTGGACGCTGGCTAGAATATCATCATTTACAGTGTTCCCTGGGTTGTATATCATTATTTACAATGGTCTCTGTGCAGAATATAATTATTTACAGTAGTCCCTAGGCAGTCTGTCATTACTTACAGTGGTCCCTGGTTAGAATATCATTATTTACAGTGTTCCCTGGGTAGAATATCATTATTTACAGTGTTCCCTGTGTTGAATATCATTATTTACAGCGGTCCCTGGTTAGAATATCATTATTTACAGTGTTCCCTGGGTAGAATATCATTATTTACAGTGTTCCCTGGGTAGAATATCATTATTGACAGTGTTCCCTGGTTAGAATATCATTATTTACAGTGTTCCCTGAGCAGAATATCATTATTTACAGTGGTCCCTGGTTAGAATATCATTATTTGCAGTGGTCCCTGGGTAGTATATCATTAGATACAGTGGTCCCTGGGTAGAATATCATGATATACAGTGGTCCCTGTGTCGTATATCATTATGTACAGTGATCCCTGGGTAGAATATCATTATATACAGTGGTTCCTGGGTAGTGTATCATTATATACAGTGGTCCCTGGGTAGTTTACCATTATTTACAGTGGTCGCTGGGTAGTAAATCATTATATACAGTGGTCCGTGTGTAGTGTATCGTTATTTACAGTGGTCTCTGGGTAGTTTATCATTATATACAGTGGTCCCTGGGAAGAATATCATTATATACAGTATTCCCTGAGTAGAATAGCCTTATATACAGTGGTCCCTGGGTAGTATATCATTATGTACAGTGGTCCCTGGGTAGTTTACCATTATTTACAGTGGTCTCTGGATAGTAAATCATTATATACAGTGGTCCGTGTGTAGTGTATCTTTATTTACAGTGGTCTCTGGGTAGTTATTCATTATATACAGTGGTCCCTGGGTAGAATAGCCTTATATGCAGTGGTCCCTGGGTAGTATATCATTATGTACAGTGGTCCCTGGGTAGTTTACCATTATTTACAGTGGTCTCTGGATCGTATATCATTTCATACAGTGGTCCCTGGGTAGAATATCATTATATGCAGTGGTCCCAGGGTTGTGTATCATTATATACCGTGGTCCCTGGTTAGTTTACCATTATTTACATGGGTCCCTGGGCAGTATATCATTATATACAATGGTCCCTTGGTAGTGTATCATTATTTACTGTGGCCTCTGGGTTGTGTATCTTATTTACAGTGTGCCCTGGGTAGTTTACCATTATTTACAGTGGTCCCTGGGTAGTTTATCATTATATACAGTAGTCCCTGGGTGGTGTATCATTATTTACAGTGGTCTCTGAGTAGTGTATCATTATATGCAGTGGTCCATGGGTAGAATATCATTAAATACAGTGGTCCCTGGGTAGTGTTTCATTATATACAGTGGTCCCTGGGTAGTGTATCATTATTTACAGTGGTTCCTGGTAGTATATCATTATTTACAGTGGTCCCAGGGTAGAATATCATTATTTACAGTGAGCCCTGTGTAGTACATCATTATATACAGTGGTCCCTGGGTAGTATATCATTATGTACAGTGGTCCCTGGACAGTTTACCATAATTTACAGTGGTCCCTGGGTACTATATCATTATACACAGTGGTCCCTGGGTAGTATAGCATTATTTACAGTGGTCTCTGGGAAGTGTATCATTATATACAGTGGTCTCTGGGTAGATTATTATCATTTGCAGTGGTCCTTTGTTGTATTGCATTTTTGACACGGGTCCCTGAGTAGTATCTCATTATTTACAGTGGTCCCTGGGAAGCATATCGTTATTTACTGTGGTCCCTGTGCAGTATATCATTATGCACAGTGGTCCCTGGGTAGAATAACATTATATACAGTGGTCCCTGGTTAGAATATCATTATTTACAGTGGTCCCTGGTTAGAATATCATTATTTACAGTGGTCCCTGGGAAGCATATCGTTATTTATGTGGTCCCTGTGCAGTATATCATTATGCACAGTGGTCCCTGGTTAGAATACCATTATACACAGTGGTCCCTGGTTAGAATATCATTATTTACAGTGTTCCCTGGGTAGAATATCATTATTTACAGTGGACGCTGGCTAGAATATCATTATTTACAGTGTTCCCTGGGTTGTATATCATTATTTACAATAGTCTCTGTGCAGAATATAATTATTTACAGTAGTCCCTAGGCAGTCTGTCATTACTTACAGTGGTCCCTGGTTAGAATATCATTATTTACAGTGTTCCCTGGGTAGAATATCAATATTTACAGTGTTCCCTGTGTTGAATATCATTATTTACAGCGGTCCCTGGTTAGAATATCATTATTTACAGTGTTCGCTGGGTAGAATATCATTATTTACAGTGTTCCCTGGGTAGAATATCATTATTTACAGTGTTCCCTGGTTAGAATATCATTATTTACAGTGTTCCCTGAGCAGAATATCATTATTTACAGTGGTCCCTGGTTAGAATATCATTATTTGCAGTCGTCCCTGGGCAGTATATCATTATTTGCAGTGGTCTCTGGATCGTATATCATTATTTGCAGTGGTCCTTGGGTAGAATATCGTTATTTACAGTGGTCCCTGGATAGTAAATCATAATTTTCAGTGGTCCCTGGTTAGAATATCATTACTTACAGTGTTCTCTGGGTAGAATATCATTATTTACAGTGTTCCCTGGTTAGAATATCATTATGTACAGTGGTCCCTGGGTCGTTTACCATTATTTACAGCGATCCCTGGGTAGTCTATCATTAGATACAGTGGTCCCTGGGTAGAATATCATGATATACAGTGGTCCCTGTGTCGTATATCATTATGTACAGTGATCCCTGGGTAGAATATCATTCTATACAGTGGTTCCTGGGTAGTAAATCATTATATGCAGTGGTCCGTGTGTAGTGTATCGTTATTTACAGTGGTCTCTGGGTAGTTTATCATTATATACAGTGGTCCCTGGGAAGAATATCAATATATACAGTGGTCCCTGAGTAGAATAGCCTTATATACAGTGGTCCCTGGGTAGTATATCATTATGTACAGTGGTCCCTGGGTAGTTTACCATTATTTACAGTGGTCTCTGGATAGTATATCATTTCAAACAGTGGTCCCTGGGTAGAATATCATTATATGCAGTGGTCCCTGGGTAGTGTATCATTATATACCGTGGTCCCTGGGTAGTTTACCATTATTTACATGGGTCCCTGGGCAGTATATCATTATATACAGTGGTCCCTGGGTAGAATATCATTATATACAGTGGTCTCTTGGTAGTGTATCATTATTTACAGTGGGCTCTGGGTTGTGTATCTTATTTACAGTGTGCCCTGGGTAGTTTACCATTATTTACTGTGGTCCCTGGGTAGTATATCATCATATACAGTGGTCCCTGGGTAGTGTATCATTATTTACAGTGGTCTCTGGGTAGTGTATCATTATATGCAGTGGTCCCTAGGTAGAATTTCATTAAATACAGTGGTCCCTGGTAGTGTATCATTATATACAGTGGTCCCTGGGTAGTGTATCATTATTTACAGTGGTCCCTGGGTAGTATATCATTATTTACAGTGGTCCCAGGGTAGAATATCATTATTTACAGTGAGCCCTGGGTAGTACATCATTATATACAGTGGTCCCGGTGTAGTATATCATTATGTACAGTGGGCCCTGGGCAGTTTCCCATAATTTACAGTGGTCCCTGGGTAGTATATCATTATACACAGTGGTCCCTGGGTAGTATAGCATTATTTACAGTGGTCTCTGGGAAGTGTATCATTATATTCAGTGGTCCCTGGGTAGAATATCATTATATACAGTTGTTCCTGGGTAGTGTATCATTATATACAGTGGTCCCTGGGTAGTTTACCATTATTTACAGTGGTCTCTGGATAGTATATCATTTCATACAGTGGTCCCTGGGTAGAATTTCATTATATGCAGTGGTCCCTGGGTAGTGTATCATTATATACCGTGGTCCCTGGGTAGTTTACCATTATTTACATGGGTCCCTGGGCAGTATATCATTATTTACATGGGTCCCTGGGCAGTATATCATTATATACAATGGTCCCTGGGTAGAATATCATTATATACAGTGGTCTCTTGGTAGTGTATCATTATTTACAGTGGTCTCTGGGTTGTGTATCTTATTTACAGTGTGCCCTGGGTAGTTTACCATTATTTACAGTGGTCCCTGGGTTGTATATCATTATATACAGTGGTCCCTGAGTAGTGTATCATTATTTACAGTGGTCTCTGGGTAGTGTATCATTATATGCAGTGGTCCCTAGGTAGAATTTCATTAAATACAGTGGTCCCTGGTAGTGTATCATTATGTACAGTGGTCCCTGGGTAGTGTATCATTATTTACAGTGGTCCCTGGGTAGTATATCATTATTTACAGTGGTCCCAGGGTAGAATATCATTATTTACAGTGAGCCCTGGGTAGTACATCATTATATACAGTGGTCCCTGGGTAGTATATCATTATGTACAGTGGGCCCTGGGCAGTTTCCCATAATTTACAGTGGTCCCTGGGTAGTATATCATTATACACAGTGGTCCCTGGGTAGTATAGCATTATTTACAGTGGTCTCTGGGAAGTGTATCATTATATTCAGTGGTCCCTGGTAGAATATCATTATATACAGTTGTTCCTGGGTAGTGTATCATTATATACAGTGGTCCCTGGGTAGTTTACCATTATTTACAGTTGTTCCTTGTGTAGAATATCACTTTTTACTGTGGTCCCTTGGTAGTGATTCATTATTTACAGTGGTCTCTGGGTAGTGTATCATTATATACAGTGGTCCCTGTGTAGTATATAATTATTTACAGTGGTCGCTGGGTAGTAAATCATTATATACAGTGGTCCGTGTGTAGTGTATCTTTATTTACAGTGGTCTCTGGGTAGTTATTCATTATATACAGTGGTCCCTGGGTAGAATAGCCTTATATACAGTGGTCCCTGGGTAGTATATCATTATGTACAGTGGTCCCTGGGTAGTTTACCATTATTTACAGTGGTCTCTGGATAGTATATCATTTCATACAGTGGTCCCTGGGTAGAATATCATTATATGCAGTGGTCCTAGGGTAGTGTATCTTTATATACCGTGGTCCCTGGGTAGTTCACCATTATTTACATGTGTCCCTGGGCAGTATATCATTATATACAGTGGCCCCTGGGTAGAATATCATTACATACAATGGTCCCTTGGTAGTGTATCATTATTTACAGTGGTCTCTGGGTTGTGTATCTTATTTACCGTGTGCCCTGGGTAGTTTACCATTATTTACAGTGGTCCCTGGGTAGTTTATCATTATATACAGTAGTCCCTGGGTGGTGTATCATTATTTACAGTGGTCTCTGGGTAGTGTATCATTATATGCAGTGGTCCATGGGTAGAATATCATTATATACATTGGTCCCTGGGTAGTGTATCATTATATACAGTGGTCCCTGGGCAGTATATCATTATTTACAGTGGTCCCAGGGTAGAATATCATTATTTACAGTGAGCCCTGTGTAGTACATCATTATATACAGTGGTCCCTGGGTAGTATATCATTATGTACAGTGGTCCCTGGACAGTTTACCGTAATTTACAGTGGTCCCTGGGTAGTATATCATTATACACAGTGGTCCCTGGGTAGTATAGCATTATTTACAGTGGTCTCTGGGAAGTGTAACATTATATACAGTGGTCCCTGGGTAGATTATTATCATTTGCAGTGGTCCTTTGTTGTATTGCATTTTTGACACGGGTCCCTGAGTAGTATCTCATTATTTACAGTGGTCCCTGGGAAGCATATCGTTATTTACTGTGGTCCCTGTGCAGTATATCTTTATGCACAGTGGTCCCTGGGTAGAATAACATTATATACCGTGGTCCCTGGTTAGAATATCATCATTTACAGTGGTCCCTGGTTAGAATATCATTATTTACAGTGGTCCCTGGGAAGCATATCGTTATTTACTGTGGTCCCTGTGCAGTATATCATTATGCACAGTGTTCCCTGGGTAGAATATCATTATTTACAGTGGACGCTGGCTAGAATATCATTATTTACAGTGTTCCCTGGGTTGTATATCATTATTTACAATGGTCTCTGTGCAGAATATAATTATTTACGGTAGTCCCTAGGCAGTCTGTCATTACTTACAGTGGTCCCTTCTTAGAATATCATTATTTACAGTGTTCCCTGTGTTGAATATCATTATTTACAGCGGTCCCTGGTTAGAATATCATTATTTACAGTGTTCCCTGGGTAGAATTTCATTATTTACAGTGTTCCCTGGGTAGAATATCATTATTTACAGTGTTCCCTGGTTAGAATATCATTATTTACAGTGTTCCCTGAGCAGAATGTCATTATTTACAGTGGTCCCTGGTTAGAATATCATTATTTGCAGTGGTCCCTGGGCAGTATATCATTATTTGCAGTGGTCTCTGGATAGTATATCATTATTTGCAGTGGTCCTTGGTAGAATATCATTATTTACAGTGGTCCCTGGATAGTAAATCCTTATTTTCAGTGGTCCCTGCTTAGAATATCATTATTTACAGTGTTCTCTGGGTAGAATATCATTATTTACAGTGTTCCCTGGTTGGAATATCATTATTTACTGTGTTCCCTGGGTAGAATATCATTAGATACAGTGGTCCCTGGGTAGTATATCATTATGTACAGTGGTCCCTGGGTCGTTTACCATTATTTACAGCGATCCCTGGGTAGTATATCATTAGATACAGTGGTCCCTGGGTAGAATATCATGATTATACAGTGGTCCCTGTGTCGTATATCATTATGTACAGTGATCCCTGGGTAGAATATCATTATATACAGTGGTTCCTGGGTAGTGTATCATTATATACAGTGGTCCCTGAGTAGCTTACCATTATTTACAGTGGTCCCTGGGCAGTATATCATTATATACAGTGGTCCCTTGGTAGTGTATCATTATTTACACTGGTCTCTGTGTTGTGTATCTTATTTACAGTGTGCCCTGGGTGGTTTACCATTATTTACAGTGGTCCCTGGGTAGTAAATCATTATATACAGTGTTCTCTGGGTAGAATATCATTATTTACAGTGTTCCCTGGTTGGAATATCATTATTTACTGTGTTCCCTGGGTAGAATATCATTAGATACAGTGGTCCCTGGGTAGTATATCATTATGTACAGTGGTCCCTGGGTCGTTTACCATTATTTACAGCGATCCCTGGGTAGTATATCATTAGATACAGTGGTCCCTGGGTAGAATATCATGATTATACAGTGGTCCCTGTGTCGTATATCATTATGTACAGTGATCCCTGGGTAGAATATCATTATATACAGTGGTTCCTGGGTAGTGTATCATTATATACAGTGGTCCCTGAGTAGCTTACCATTATTTACAGTGGTCCCTGGGCAGTATATCATTATATACAGTGGTCCCTTGGTAGTGTATCATTATTTACACTGGTCTCTGTGTTGTGTATCTTATTTACAGTGTGCCCTGGGTGGTTTACCATTATTTACAGTGGTCCCTGGGTAGTAAATCATTATATACAGTGGTCCGTGTGTAGTGTATCGTTATTTACAGTGGTCTCTGGGTAGTTTATCATTATATACAGTGGTCCCTGGGAAGAATATCATTATATACAGTGGTCCCTGAGTAGAATAGCCTTATATACAGTGGTCCCTGGGTAGTATATCATTATGTACAGTGGTCCCTGGGTAGTTTACCATTATTTACAGTGGTCTCTGGATAGTATATCATTTCATACAGTGGTCCCTGGGTAGAATATCATTATATGCAGTGGTCCCTGGGTAGTGTATCGTTATATACCGTGGTCCCTGGGTAGTTTACCATTATTTACATGGGTCCCTGGGCAGTATATCATTATATACAGTGGTCCCTGGGTAGAATATCATTATATACAGTGGTCCCTTGGTAGTGTATCATTATTTACAGTGGTCTCTGGGTTGTGTATCTTATTTACAGTGTGCCCTGGGTAGTTTACCATTATTTACAGTGGTCCCTGGGTAGTATATCATTATATACAGTGGTCCATGGGTAGTGTATCATTATTTACAGTGGTCTCTGGGTAGTGTATCATTATATGCAGTGGTCCCTGGGTAGAATTTCATTAAATACAGTGGTCCCTGGTAGTGTATCATTATATGCAGTGGTCCCTGGGTAGTGTATCATTATTTACAGTGGTCCCTGGGTAATATATCATTATTTACAGTGGTCCCAGGGTAGAATATCATTATTTACAGTGAGACTTGGGTAGTACATCATTATGTACAGTGGGCCCTGGGCAGTTCCCCATAATTTACAGTGGTCCCTGGGTAGTATATCATTATACACAGTGGTCCCTGGGTAGTATAGCATTATTTACAGTGGTCTCTGGGAAGTGTATCATTATATACAGTGGTCCCTGTGTAGAATATCATTATATACAGTTGTTCCTGGGTAGTGTATCATTATATACAGTGGTCCCTGGGTAGTTTACCATTATTTACAGTTGTTCCTTGTGTAGAATATCACTTTTTACTGTGGTCCCTTGGTAGTGATTCATTATTTACAGTGGTCTCTGGGTAGTGTGTCATTATATACAGTGGTCCCTGTGTAGTGTATCTTTATTTACAGTGGTCTCTGGGTAGTTATTCATTATATACAGTGGTCCCTGGGTAGAATAGTCTTATATACAGTGGTCCCTGGGTAGTATATCATTATGTACAGTGGTCCCTGGGTAGTTTACCATTATTTACAGTGGTCTCTGGATAGTATATCATTTCATACAGTGGTCCCTGGGTAGAATATCATTATATGCAGTGGTCCCAGGGTAGTGTATCATGATATACCGTGGTCCCTGGGTAGTGTATCATTATTTACAGTGGTTACTGGGTAGTATATCATTATTTACAGTGGTCCCAGGGTAGAATATCATTATTTACAGTGAGCCATGTGTAGTACATCATTATATACAGTGGTCCCTGGGTAGTATATCATTATGTACAGTGGTCCCTGGACAGTTTACCATAATTTACAGTGGTCCCTGTGTTGAATATCATTATACACAGTGGTCCCTGGGTAGTATAGCATTATTTACAGTGGTCTCTGGGAAGTGTATCATTATATACAGTGGTCCCTGGGTAGATTATTATCATTTGCAGTGGTCCTTTGTTGTATTGCATTTTTGACACGGGTCCCTGAGTAGTATCTCATTATTTACAGTGGTCCCTGGGAAGCATATCGTTATTTACTGTGGTCCCTGTGTAGTATATCATTATGCACAGTGGTCCCTGGGTAGAATAACATTATATACAGTGGTCCCTGGTTAGAATATCATTATTTACAGTGTTCGCCGGGTAGTATATCATTATGCACAGCGGTCCCTGGGTAGAATAACATTATATACAGTGGTCCCTGGGTAGAATAACATTATATACAGTGGTCCCTGGTTAGAATATCATTATTTACAGTGTTCGCCGGGTAGTATATCATTATGTACAGTGGTCCCTGGATAGTTTACCATTATTTACAGTGGTCCCTCGGTAGTATATCAATAGATACAGTAGTCCCTGGGTAGTGTATCATTATTTACAGTGGTCTCTGGATAGTGTATCATTTTATACAGTGGTCCCTGGGTAGAATATCATTATATGCAGTGGTCCCTGGGTAGTGTACCATTATATACCGTGGTCCCTGGGTAGTTTACCATTATTTACATGGGTCCCTGGGCAGTATATCATTATATACAGTGGTCCCTGGGTCGTATATCATTATATACAGTGGTCCCTGGGTAGTGTATCATTATTTACAGTGGTCTCTGGGTAGTATCATTATATACAGTGTTCCCTGGGTAGTATATCATTATATACAGTGGTCCCTGGGTAGTACATCATTATATACTGTGGTCCCTGGGTAGTATATCATTATGCACAGCGGTCCCTGGGTAGAATATCATTATATACAGTTGTTCCTGGGTAGTGTATCATTATATACAGTGGTCCCTGGGTTGTTTACCATTATTTACTGTTGTTCCTTGTGTAGAATATCACTTTTTACTGTGGTCCCTTGATTGTGATTCATTATTTACAGTGGTCTCTGGGTAGAGTATCATTATATACAGTGGTCCCTGGGTAGTATATAATTATTTACAGTGGTCCCTGGGTAGTTTACCATTATTGTCAGTGGTCCCAGGGTTGTATATCATCATTTACAGTGGTCCCTGGGTAGAATATCATTATTTACAGTGGTCCTTGGGTTGTATATCATTATTTACAGTGGTCTCTGAGCAGAATATAATTATTTACAGTAGACCCTTGGCAGTCTGTCATTACCTATAGTGGTCACTGGGGAGAATATCATTATCTTCAGCGGTTCCTAGGTTGTATGCCATTATGTACAGAGGCCTTAGGTAGGTAGCATCATTTAGAGTGGCCACTGGATAGTATTTCATTAGTTACAGTGGTCACTGGGCAGTATATCATTATTTACAGTGGTCCCTGGATAGTGCATCATTATTTGCAGTGACCCCAGGGTAGATTATTATCATTTGCAGTGGTCCTTTGTTGTATTGCATTTTTGACACGGGTCCCTGAGTAGTCTCTCATTATTTACAGTGGTCCCTGGGAAGCAGATCGTTATTTACTGTGGTCCCTGTGCAGTATATCATTATGCACAGAGGTCCCTGGGAAGAATAACATTATATAAAGTGGTCCCTGGTTAGAATATCATTATTTACAGTGGTCGCCGGGTAGTATATCATTATGTACAGTGGTTCCTGGGTAGTTTACCATTATTTACAGTGGTCCCTGGGTAGTATATCATTATATACAGTGGTCCCTGTGTCGTATATCATTATATACAGTGGTCCCTGGGTAGTGTATCATTCTTTACAGTGGTCTCTGGCTAATGTATCATTATATGCAGTGGTCCCTGGGTAGAATATCATTATATACAATGGTCCCTGGGTAGTGTATCATTATATACAGTGGTCCCTGGGTAGTGTATCATTATTTACAGTGGTCCCTGGGTAGTATATCATTATTTACTGTGGTCCCTGGGTAGTTTACCATTATTTACAGTGGTCCGTGGGTAGAATATCATTATATACTGTGGTCCCTGGGTAGTACATCATTATGTACAGTGGTCCCTGGGTAGTTTACCATTATTTACAGTGGTCCCTGGGTAGTATATCATTATACACAGTGGTCCCTGGTTAGCATATCATTATTTACAGTGGTCTCTGGGAAGTGTATCATTATATACAGTGGTCCCTGGGTAGAATATCTTTATATACTGTGGTTCCTGGGTAGTGTATCATTATATACAGTGGTCCCTGGGTAGTTTACCATTATTTACAGTTGTTCCTTGTGTAGAATATCACTTTTTACTGTGGTCCCTTGGTAGTGATTCATTATTTACAGTGGTCTCTGGGTAGTGTATCATTATATACAGTGGTCCTTGGGTAGTATATAATTATTTACAGTGGTCCCTGGGTAGTTTACCATTATTGTCAGTGGTCCCTGGGTCGTATATCATCATTTACAGTGGTCCCTGGGTAGAATATCATAATTTACAGTGGTGCTTGGGTTGTATATCATTATTTACAGTGGTCACTGGGGAGAATATCATTATTTACAGTGGCCCCGGTTAGTGTATCATTATCTACCGTTGTCCCTGAGTAGAATAGCATTACCTTCAGCGGTTCCTAGGTTGTATGCCATTATGTACAGAGGCCTTAGGTAGGTAGCATCATTTACAGTGGCCACTGGATAGTATTTCATTAGTTACAGTGGTCCCTGGGCAGTATATCATTATTTACAGTGGTCCCTGGATAGTGAATCATTATTTACAGTGATTTTTATCATTTGCAGTGGTCCTTTGTTGTATTGCATTTTTGACACGGGTCCCTGAGTAGTATCTCATTATTTACAGTGGTCCCTGGGAAGCATATCGTTTTTTACTGTGGTCCCTGTGCAGTATATCATTATGCACAGCGGTCCCTGGGTAGAATAACATTATATACAGTGGTCACTGGTTAGAATATCATTATTTACAGTGTTCCCTGGGTAGAATATCATTATTAACAGTGGTCCCTGGTTAGAATATCATTATTTACAGTGGACCCAGGGTAGGATATCATTATGTACAGTGGTCCCTGGGTCGTTTACCATTATTTACAGTGCTCCCTGGGTAGTATATCATTAGATACAGTGGCCCCTCGGTAGAATATCATTATATACAGTGGTCCCTGGGTAGTGTATCATTATATACAGTGGTCCCTGGGTAGAATATCATTATATACAGTGGTCCCTGGTTAGAATATCATTATTTACAGTGTCCCCTGGGTAGAATATCATTATTTTCAGTGGTCCCTGGTTAGAATATCATTATTTACAGTGTTCTCTGGGTAGAATATCATTATTTACAGTGGTCCCTGGTTAGAATATCATTATTTACAGTGTTCCCTGGGTAGAATATCATTGTTTACAGTGTTCCCAGGGTAGAATATCATTATTTTCAGTGGTGCCTGGGTAGTGTATCATTATATACAGTGGTCCCTGGGTAGAATATCATGAGATACAGTGGTCCCTGGGTCGTATATCATTATGTACAGTGATCGCTGGGTAGAATATCATTATATACAGTGGTCCCTGGGTAGTGTATCATTATATACAGTCGTCCCTGGGTAGCTTACCATTATTTACAGTGGTCCCTGTGCAGTATATCATTATTTACAGTGGTCCCTGGGTAGAATAACATTATATACAGTGGTCACTGGTTAGAATATCATTATTTACAGTGTTCCCTGGGTAGAATATCATTATTTACAGTGGTCCCTGGTTAGAATATCATTATTTACAGTGTTCCCTGGGTAGAATATCATTATATACAGTGGTCACTGGGTAGTGTATCATTATATACAGTCGTCCCTGGGTAGCTTACCAGTATTTACAGTGGTCCCTGTGCAGTATATCATTATTTACAGTGGTCCCTGGGTAGAATAACATTATATACAGTGGTCACTGGTTGGAATATCATTATTTACAGTGTTCTCTGGGTAGAATATCATTATTTACAGTGGTCCCTGGTTAGAATATCATTATTTACAGTGTTCCCTGGGTAGAATATCATTATTTACAGCGGTCCCTGCGTAGTGTATCATTATATACAGTGGTCCCTGGGTAGAATATCATGAGATACAGTGGTCCCTGGGTAGTATATCATTATGTACAGTGGTCCCTGGGTCGTTTACCATTATTTACAGTGGTCCCTGGGTAGTATATCATTAGATACAGTTGTCCCTGGGTAGAATATCATTATATCAGTGGTCCCTGGGTCGTATATCATTATGTACAGTGATCGCTGGGTAGAATATCATTATATACAGTGGTCCCTGGGTAGTGTATCATTATATACAGTCGTCCCTGGGTAGCTTACCATTATTTACAGTGGTCCCTGTGCAGTATATCATTATTTACAGTGGTCCCTGGGTAGAATAACATTATATACAGTGGTCACTGGTTAGAATATCATTATTTACAGTGTTCCCTGGGTAGAATATCATTATTTACAGTGGTCCCTGGTTAGAATATCATTATTTACAGTGTTCCCTGGGTAGAATATCATTATATACAGTGGTCCCTGGGTAGTGTATCATTATATACAGTCGTCCCTGGGTAGCTTACCATTATTTACAGTGGTCCCTGTGCAGTATATCATTATTTACAGTGGTCCCTGGGTAGAATAACATTATATACAGTGGTCACTGGTTAGAATATCATTATTTACAGTGTTCCCTGGGTTGAATATCATTATTTACAGTGGTCCCTGGTTAGAATATCATTATTTACAGTGTTCCCTGGGTAGAATATCATTATTTACAGCGGTCCCTGGGTAGTGTATCATTATATACAGTGGTCCCTGGGTAGAATATCATGAGATACAGTGGACCCAGGGTAGGATATCATTATGTACAGTGGTCCCTGGGTCGTTTACCATTATTTACAGTGCTCCCTGGGTAGTATATCATTAGATACAGTGGCCCCTCGGTAGAATATCATTCTATACAGTGGTCCCTGGGTAGTGTATCATTATATACAGTGGTCCCTGGGTAGAATATCATTATATACAGTGGTCCCTGGTTAGAATATCATTATTTACAGTGTCCCCTGGGTAGAATATCATTATTTTCAGTGGTCCCTGGTTAGAATATCATTATTTACAGTGTTCTCTGGGTAGAATATCATTATTTACAGTGTTCCCTCGGTAGAATATAATTATTTACAGTGTTCCCTGGTTAGAATATCATTATTTACAGTGTTCCCTGGGTAGAATATCATTATTTATAGTGGTCCCTGGGTAGTGTATCATTATATACAATGGTCCCTGGGTAGAATATAATGAGATACAGTGGCCCCTGGGTAGTATATCATTATGTACAGTGGTCCCTGGGTCGTTTACCATTATTTACAGTGGTCCCTGGGTAGTATCTCATTAGATACAGTGGTCCCTGGGTAGAATATCATTATATAAGTGGTCCCTGGGTCGTATATCATTATGTACAGTGATCGCTGGGTAGAATATCATTATATACAGTGGTCCCTGGGTAGTGTATCATTATATACAGTCGTCCCTGGGTAGCTTACCATTATTTACAGTGGTCCCTGTGAAGTATATCATTATTTACAGTGATCCCTGGGTAGAATATCATTATATACAGTGGTCCCTTGGTCGTGTATCATTATTTACACTGGTCTCTGGGTTGTGTATCTTATTTACAGTGTGCCCTGGGTAGTTTACCATTTCTTACAGTGATCCCTGGGTAGAATATCCTTATATACAGTGATCGCTGGGTAGTATATCATTATGTACAGTGGTCCCTGGGTAGTTTACCATAATTTACAGTGGTCTCTTCTGGGTAGTATATTATTAGATACAGTGGTCCCTGGGCAGTGTATCATTATTTACAGTGGTCTCTGGATAGTGTATCATTTTATAAGTGGTCCCTGGGTGAATTATCATTATATGCAGTGGTCCCTGGGTAGTGTATCATTATATACAGTGTTCCTTGGGTAGAATATCATTATTTACAGTGGTCCCTGGTTAGAATATCATTATTTATTGTGGTCCCCGGTTACAATATCATAATTTACAGTGGTCCCTGGGAAGCATATCGTTATTTACTGAGGTCCCTGTGCAGTATATCATTATGAACAGTGGTCCCTGGGTAGAGTATCATAATTTACAGTGGTGCTTGGGTTGTATATCATTATTTACAGTGGTCTCTGAGCAGAATATAATTATTTACAGTAGACCCTTGGCAGTCTGTCATTACCTATAGTGGTCACTGGGGAGAATATCATTTATTTACAGTGGTCCCGGTTAGTGTATCATTATCTACCGTTGTCCCTGAGTAGAATATCATTATCTTCAGCGGTTCCTAGGTTGTATGCCATTATGTACAGAGGCCTTAGGTAGGTAGCATCATTTACAGTGGCCACTGGATAGTATTTCATTAGTTACAGTGGTCCCTGGGCAGTATATCATTATTTACAGTGGTCCCTGGATAGTGAACCATTATTTACAGTGACCACTGGGGAGATTTTTATCATTTGCAGTGGTCCTTTGTTGTATTGCATTTTTGACACGGGTCCCTGAGTAGTATCTCATTATTTACAGTGGTCCCTGGGAAGCATATCGTTATTTACTGTGGTCCCTGTGCAGTATATCATTATGCACAGCGGTCCCTGGGTCGAATAACATTATATACAGTGGTCCCTGGTTAGAATATCATTATTTACAGTGTTCCCTGGGTAGAATATCATTATTTACAGTGGTCCCTGGTTGGAATATCATTATTTACAGTGTTCCCTGGGTAGAATATCATTATTTACAGTGTTCCCTGGGTAGAATATCATTATTTACAGTGTTTCCTGGTTAGAATATCATTATTTACAGTGGTCCCTCGGTAGAATATCATTATTTACAGTGTTCCCTGGTTAGAATATCATTGTTTACAGTGTTCCCTGGGTAGAATATCATTATTTTCAGTGGTCCCTGGGTAGTGTATCATTATATACAGTGGTCCCTGGGTAGAATATCATGAGATACAGTGGTCCCTGGGTAGTATATCATTATGTACAGTGGTCCCTGGGTCGTTTACCATTATTTACAGTGGTCCCTGGGTAGTATATCATTAGATACAGTTGTCCCTGGGTAGAATATCATTATATCAGTGGTCCCTGGGTCGTATATCATTATGTACAGTGATCGCTCGGTAGAATATCATTATATACAGTGGTCCCTGGGTAGTGTATCATTATATACAGTCGTCCCTGGGTAGCTTACCATTATTTACAGTGGTCCCTGTGCAGTATATCATTATTTACAGTGGTCCCTGGGTAGAATATCATTATATACAGTGGTCCCTTGGTCGTGTATCATTATTTACACTGGTCTCTGGGTTGTGTATCTTATTTACAGTGTGCCCTGGGTAGTTTACCATTTTTTACAGTGGTCTCTTCTGGGTAGTATATCATTAGATACAGTGGCCCCTGGGCAGTGTATCATTATTTACAGTGGTCTCTGGATAGTGTATCATTTTATAAGTGGTCCCTGGGTGAATTATCATTATATGCAGTGGTCCCTGGGTAGTGTATCATTATATACAGTGTTCCTTGGGTAGGATATCATTATTTACAGTGGTCCCTGGTTAGAATATCATTATTTATTGTGGTCCCTGGTTAGAATATCATAATTTACAGTGGTCCCTGGTAAGCATATCGTTAGTTACTGTGGTCCCTGTGCAGTATACCATTATGAACAGTGGTCCCAGGGTAGAATATCATTATTTACAGTGTTCCCTGGGTGTATATCATTATTTACAGTGGTCTCTGTGCAGAATATAATTATTTACAGTAGTCTCTGGGCAGTCTGTCATTACTTACAGTTGTCCCTGGTTAGAATATCATTATTTACAGTGTTCCCTGGGTAGAATATCATTATTTTCAGTGTTCCCTGGTTAGAATATCATTATTTACAGTGTTCCCTGGGTAGAATATCATTATTTACAGTGTTCCCTGGTTAGAATATCAATATTTACAGTGTTCCCTGAGTAGAATATCATTATTTACAGTGGTCCCTGGTTAGAATATCATTATTTGCAGTGGTCCCTGGGCAGTATATCATTATTTGCAGTGGTCTCTGGATAGTATATCATTATTTGCAGAGGTCCTTGGGTAGAATATCATTATTTACAGTGGTCCCTGGATAGTATATCATTATTTTCAGTGGTCCCTGGTTAGAATATCATTATTTACAGTGTCCCCTGGGTAGAATATCATTATATTCAGCGGTATCTGGGTGGTAAATCATTATTTACAGCGGTCCCTGCGTAGTATATCATTATTTATACCGGTCACTGTGTTGTGTACCATTATTTACTGTGGCCTTGGGTAGGTATCATAATTTACAGTGGACCCTGGGTAGAATAGCATTATTTACAGTGGTCCCTGTGAAGAAAACGATTATTTACAGTTGTCCCTGGGTAGAATATCAATATTTACAGTGGTCCCTTTGAAGAACATAATTGTTTACAGTGGTCGCTGAGTAGTATATCATTATTTACAGTGGTCCCTGAGAAGAATATGATTATTTACAGTGGGCCCTGGGTAATATATCATTATTTACAGTGGTGCCTGTGAAGAATATGATTATTTCCAATGGTCCGTGGGCGGTATCTCATTATTTACAGTGGTCCCTGTGAAGAATATCATTATTTACAGTGGTCCCTGTGAAGAATATGATTATTTTCAGTGGTCGCTGGGTAGGATGTAATTATTTGCAGTGGCCCCTGGGTAGTATATCGTAATTTACAGTGGTCCCTGGGTAGAATATCATTATTTACATTGGTCCCTGGGTAGTATATCATTATTTACAGTGGGCACAGGGTAGTATAGCATTTTTTACAGTGGTCCCTGCGTAGTATATCGTAATTTACAGTGGTCCCCGGAGAGTATGTCATTATTTACAGTGGTCCCTGGGTTGTATACCATTATTTACATTGCCCCCAGGTAGTGTTTCATTATTTACAGGGATCCCTCTGCAGTACATCATTATTTGCAATGGTCCCTGAGCAGTATATCATTATTTACAGTTGTCCTTGGGTAGGATATCATTATTTACAGTGTTCCCTGGATAGTATATCTTTATTTACTGTTGTTCCTGGGCAACGTATCATCATTTAAAGTGTTCCCTGGGTAGTATATTATTAATTACAGTGGTCCCAGTGTGGTATATCATTATTGACAGTGTTCACAGTGTGGTATATCATGATTTACAGTTGTCCCTGGACAGTATGTCCTCAATTATAGTGTGCCCTGTGTAATACATCTTTATTTACAGTGGCTCCTGGATAGTATTTCATTATTTACAGTGTCCCTGGGCAATATATCAGGATTCATAGTGGTCCCTAGGTAATATATCATTATTTACAGTGGTCCATGGTGCAGTATACCATTATTTGCAGTGGTCCCTGGTAAATATATAATTAATCACAGTCGTCCCGGGGTAGTTTTTAATTATTTACAGTTGTCCCTGGGCAGGATATAATTATTTACAGTATTCACTGGGTAGTATATCATTATGTACAGTGGTCCCTGGTTCGAATGTCATTATTTACAGTGGTCCCTGTGTGGAATATCATTATTTACAGTGGTCCCTGGGTATTATATTCTTATTTACAGTTGTCCCTGGTTTGTATATCATTATTTACAGTTGTCCCTTGGTTATATATAATTATTTGCGGTCTCTGGACGGTATATCATTATTTATAGTGGTCCCAGTGTGGCATATCATTGTTTGCAGTGGTCCCTGGGCAGCATATCATTTTTTTTCAGTTGTCGCAGAGTAGAATATCATTATTTACAATTGTGCGCTGAGTAGTATGTCATCATTTATAGTGGTCCCTGCATTGTATAGCATTATTTACAGTAGTCGCTGGGCAATGTATCAATATTCACAGTGGTCCCTGGGTAGGATATCATTATTTACAGTGGTCTCTGGGTAGTTTATCATTATTTACAGTGGTCAATGGATAGTATATAATTTTTTATAGTGGTCTGCGGGTTGAATATCATAATTTACGGTGGTTCCTGCGCAGAATAACATTATTTACAGGGGTCCCTGGGTAGTATATCCATATCTACAATGGTCCCCGTGTAGAATGTCATCATTTACAGTGGTGCCTGGGTAGAATATCTTTATTTTCAATGGTCCCTGAGCGGTATATCAGTATCTCCAATGTCCCTGGGTGTTATCTCATTATTTACTGTGGTCCCTGGGGAGAATATCACCATTTACAATGGTCTCTGGGTAGTGTATCATTATTTACAGTGGTCCCTGTGTAGTGAATCATTATATAAAGTGGACCCTGGGCAGTATATCATTATTTACAGTGGTCCCTGGGTAGAACATCATTACTTACAGTGGTCCCTGGGCAGTATGTCATTATTTACAGTGGTCCCTGTGTAGAATATCATTATATAAAGTGGACACTGGGCAGTATATCATTATTTACAGTGGTCCCTGGGTAGAATATCATTATTTACAGTGGCCCCCGGGGTCGTATATCATTATTTGCAGTGGTCCCTCTGTAGAACATCAATATTTACAGTGGTCCCTGGGTATTATATCATCATTTACAGTGGTCCCTGGGTAGTATATCATTATTTACAGTGGTCCTTGGGTAGAATATCATTATTTATAGTGGTCCCTGCGTATTATATCATTCTTTACAGTGGTCCCTTTGTAGAATATCATTCATTACAGTGGTCACTGGGTAGAATATCATTATGTACAGTGCTCCCTGGGTAGTATATCATTATTTACAGTGGTCCCTGGGCAGAATACCATTATTTATAGTGGTCCCTGCGTATTATATCATTCTTTACAGTGGTCCCATAGTAGAATATCATTATTTAAAGTGGTCCCTAGTGGTATATCATTATCTACAGTGGTCCCTGGGTAGAACAACTTTCTTTCTAGTGGTCCCTTGGTAGTATATCATTATTTACTGTTGTCCCTGGGCAGTATATCACTATTTACAGAGGTCCCTGGGTAGTATATCATTATTTACAGTGGTCCCTGGGTAGTATATCATTATTTACAGTGGTCCCTGGGTAGAATATCATTATTTACAGGGGTCTCTGTGTAGTATTTCATTATTTACGGTGGTCCCTGTGTAGAATATCATTACTTACTGTGGTCCCTGGGCAGTATATCATTATTGATTATGGTCCCTGGGTAGAGTATCATTATTTACAGTGGTCCCTGGGTAGTATATCATTATTTATAGTGGTCCTTGGGTAGATTATCATCATTTACAGTGGTCCCTGGGTAGTATATCATTATTTACAGTGGTCCCTGGGTAGTATATCATTATTTATAGTGGTCCTTGGGTAGATTATCATCATTTACAGTGGTCCCTGGGTAGTATATCATTATTTACAGTGTTCCTTGGGTAGAATATCATTATTTATATTGGTCCCTGCGTATTATATCATTCTTTACAGTGGTCCCTTTGTAGAATATCATTCATTACAGTGGTCACTGGGTAGAATATCATTATTTACAGTGCTCCCTGGGTAGTATATCATTATTTACAGTGGTCCCTGGGCAGAATACCATTATTTATAGTGGTCCCTGCGTATTATATCATTCTTTACAGTGGTCCCTTAGTAGAATATCATTATTTAAAGTGGTCCCTAGTGGTATATCATTATCTACAGTGGTCCCTGGGTAGAACAACTTTATTTCTAGTGGTCCCTTGGTAGTATATCATTATTTACTGTTGTCCCTGGGCAGTATATCATTATTTACAGTGGTCCCTGGGTAGTATATCATTATTGACATTGTTCCCTGGGTAGAATATCATTATTTACAGTGGTCTCTGTGTAGTATCTCATTATTTACGGTGGTCCCTGTGTAGAATATCATTACATACAGTGTTCCCTGGGCAGTATATCATTATTGATTATGGTCCCTGGGTAGAGTATCATTATTTACAGTGGTCCCTGGGTAGAATATCACTATTTATAGTGGTCCCTGCGGATTATATTATTCTTTACAGTGGTCCCTGGGTAGAATATAGTTATTTCAAGTGGTCCCTAGTAGTATATCGTTATCTACAGTGGTCCCCGAGTAGAACATCATTATTTCTAGTGGTCCCTTGGTAGTATATCATTATTTACTGTGGTCCCTGGGCAGTATATCATTATTTACACTGGTCCCTGGGTAGAATATTATCATTTACAGTGGTCCCTGGGTAGAATATCATTATTTACAGTGGTCCCTGGGTAGTATATCATTATTTACAGTGGTCCCTGGGTAGAATATCATTATTGACAGTGGTCCCAGGGTAATATATCACTATTTACATTGGTCCCTGGGTAGAATATCATTATTTACAGTGGTCCCTGGGTAATATATCATTATTTACATTGGTCCCTGGGTAATGTCTCATTACATACTGTGGTCCCTGGGTAGTATCTCATTATTTACAGTGGACTCTGGATGGTGGATCTTTAATTACATTGGTCCGTCGGTAGTATATCTTTATTTACAGTGGTCCCTGGGTACTGTATCATTATTTACCGTGATCCCTGGGTAGTATATCATTATTTACCGTGATCCCTGCATTGTATCTCATTATTTACAGTGGACTCTGGATGGTGTATCTTTAATTGCAGTGGTCCATCGGTCGTGCATCTTTATTTAGAGTTGTCACTGGATAGTATATCATTATTTACTGTGGTCCATGGGTAGAATATCATTATTTTCAGTGGTCCCTGTGCAGCATATCTTTATCTACCGCGATCCCATGGAAAAATATCATTATTTACAGTGGTCCCATGGTAAAATATCATTATTTACAGTGGTCCCTGGGTAGAATATCATTATTTACAGTGGTCCCTGGGTAGTGCAACATTATCTACAGTGGTCTCTGGGTTGTATCTCATTACTTCCAGCGTTCCCTGGGTAGAATATCGTTATAAACAGTGGTTCCAGGGTGGCATCTTATTATTTACAATGGCCCCTGGGTAGTATAGCATTATTTACAGTGGTCCCTGGATAGTATATCATTATTTACAGTTGTCCCTGGGTAGAATATCATTTCCCACAGTGATCCCTGGGCAGTATATCGTTATTTACAGTGGTCTCAAGGTGGTATATCATGATTTACAGGGGTCTGGATTGTCTATCATTCTTTACAATGGACTCTGGATGGTGTATCTTTAACTACAGTGGTCCTTCGGTAATATATCTTTATATCATTCACCTGAGGAAGGAGCAGCGCTCCGAAAGCTAGTGACATCGAAACAAACCTGTTGGACTTTAACCTGGTGTTGTAAGACTTCGTACTATCTTTATTTAGAGTTGTCACTGGATAGTATAGCATTATTTACTGTTGTCCATGGGTAGAATATCATTATTTTCAGTGGTCCCTGTGCAGCATATCTTTATCTACCGCGATCCCATAGTAAAATATCATTATTTACAGTGGTCCCATGGTAAAATATCATTATTTTCAGTGGGCCCTGGGCAGTATATCATTATTTACAGTGGTCCCTGGGTAGAACATCAATATTTACAGTGGTCCCTGGGTAGTGTGACATTATCTACAGTGGTCCCTGGGTTGTATCTCATTACTTCCAGCGTTCCCTGGGTAGAATATCGTTATAAACAGTGGTTCCAGGGTGGCATATCATTTTTTACAATGGCCCCTGGGTAGTATAGCATTATTTACAGTGGTCCCTGGGTATTACATCATTATTTACAGTGGTCCCTGGATGGAATATCATTATTAACTGTGGTCCCTGGGTAGTATGTCATTATTTACTGTACGAAGTCTTACAACACCAGGTTAAAGTCCAACAGGTTTGTTTCGATGTCACTAGCTTTCGGAGCGCTGCTCCTTCCTCAGGTGAATGAAGGACCTCTTCATTCACCTGAGGAAGGAGCAGCGCTCCGAAAGCTAGTGACATCGAAACAAACCTGATGGACTTTAACCTGGTGTTGTAAGACTTCGTACTGTGCTCACCCCAGTCCAACGCCGGCATCTCCACATCATTATTTACTGTGGTGCCTGAGTAGAATATAATTAATTACAGTGGTCGCTGGGTCTTATATCATTATTTACAGTTGTCTCTGGGTTGTATATCCTAATCTTCAATGGTCCCTGGGTATTATATCATTATTTACAGTGGTCCCTGGGTAGAATATCATTTTTACAGGGGTCCCTGGGGAGTATATCATTATTTACAGTGGTCCCTGGGTAGAATATCATTATTATCAGTGGTCCCTGTCTAGTATATCATTATTTACGGTGGTCTCTGTGTAGTATCTCATTATTTACAGTGGTCCCTGGGGAGAATATCATTATTTACAGTGGTCCCTGGGTAGAATATCATTATTTACAGTGTTCCCTTGGGAGTATATCATTATTTACAGTGGTCCCTGGGTAGAATATCATTATTTACAGTGGTCACTGGGTAGAATATCATTATTTACAGTGGTGCCAGGGTATTATATCATTCGTTGCAGTGGTCCCTGGGTAGAATATTATTATTTACAGTGGTCCCTTGGTATTATATCATTATTTACAGTGGTCCCTGGATGGAATATTATTATTTACTGTGGTCCCTGGGTAGTATGTCATTATTTACAGTGGTGCCTGAGTGGAATATGATTAATTACAGTGGTCGCTGGGTCTTATATCATTATTTACAGTTGTCTCTGGGTTGTATATCCTTATCTTCAATGGTCCCTGGGTATTATATCATTATTTACAGTGGTCCCTGGGTAGAATATCATTATTTACAGTGTTCTCTGGGGAGTATATCATTATTTTCAGTGGTCCCTGGGTAGAATATCATTATTTACAGTGTTCATTGGGGAGTATATCATTATTTACAGTAGTCCCTGGGTAGAATATCATTATTGTCAGTGGTCCCTCGGTATTATATCATTATTTACGGTGGTCTCTGTGTAGAATATCATTATTTACAGTGGGCTCTGGGTAGTACATCATTACTTACAGTGGTTCCTGGATAGTATATCTGTATCTACAATGGTCCCTGGGTAACATATCATTATTTACCGTGATCCCTGGTAGTACCTCTTTATTTGCAGAGGACTCTGAATGGTCTATCTTTAATTACATTGGTCCGTCGGTAGTATATCTTTATTTACAGTGGTCCCTGGGTAGAATATCATTATTTACAGTGTTCCCTTGGGAGTATATCATTATTTACAGTGGTCCCTGGGTAGAATATCATTATTTACAGTGGTCACTGGGTAGAATATCATTATTTACAGTGGTGCCAGGGTATTATATCATTCGTTGCAGTGGTCCCTGGGTAGAATATTATTATTTACAGTGGTCCCTTGGTATTATATCATTATTTACAGTGGTCCCTGGATGGAATATTATTATTTACTGTGGCCCCTGGGTAGTATGTCATTATTTACAGTGGTGCCTGAGTAGAATATGATTAATTACAGTGGTCGCTGGGTCTTATATCATTATTTACAGTTGTCTCTGGGTTGTATATCCTTATCTTCAATGGTCCCTGGGTATTATATCATTATTTACAGTGGTCCCTGGGTAGAATATCATTATTTACAGTGTTCTCTGGGGAGTATATCATTATTTTCAGTGGTCCCTGGGTAGAATATCATTATTTACAGTGTTCATTGGGGAGTATATCATTATTTACAGTAGTCCCTGGGTAGAATATCATTATTGTCAGTGGTCCCTCGGTATTATATCATTATTTACGGTGGTCTCTGTGTAGAATATCATTATTTACAGTGGGCTCTGGGTAGTACATCATTACTTACAGTGGTTCCTGGATAGTATATCTGTATCTACAATGGTCCCTTGGTAACATATCATTATTTACCGTGCTCCCTGGTAGTACCTCTTTATTTGCAGAGGACTCTGAATGGTCTATCTTTAATTACATTGGTCCGTCGGTAGTATATCTTTATTTACAGTGGTCCCTGGGTAGAATATCATTATTTACAGTGGTCCCTGGGCAGTATATCATTATTTACAGTGGTCCCTGTGTAGAATATCACGAAATACAGTGGTCTCTGAGCAGTGTATCATTATTTACAGTGGTCCCTGGATATTATATCATTATTTACAGTGGTCCCTGGGTAGTATATCATTATTTACAGTGGTCCCTAGGGAGAATATAATTATTTAATGTTGTCTCTGGGTAGGATATCCGTATCTTCAATGGTCCCTGTGTATTATCTCATTATTTACTGTGGTCGCTGGGTCGAATACCGTTATTTACAGTGATCCCTGGGAAGTATATCATTATTTACAGTGGTCCCTGGGGAGTATATCATTATTTACAGTGGTCCTTGGGCAACCACAGCCCGGTCCTCCGCCACACAGCCCTTCCCACGGCACCCACAGCCCTCCCCCACCCAGCCCTGCCCACGGCACCCACAGCCCTCCCCCACCCAGCCCTTCCCACGGCACCCACAGCCCTCCCCCACCCAGCCCTTCCCACGGCACCCACAGCCCTCCGCCACCCAGCCCTTCCCACGGCACCCACAGCCCGGCCCTCCGCCACCCAGCCCTGCCCACGGCACCCACAGCCCGGCCCTCCCCCACCCAGCCCTGCCCACGGCACCCACAGCCCTCCGCCACGCAGCCCTTCCCACGGCACCCACAGCCCGGCCCTCCGCCACCCAGACCTTCCCACGGCACCCACAGCCCTCCCCCACCCAGCCCTTCCCACGGCACCCACAGCCCTCCCACACCCAGACCTTCCCACGGCACCCACAGCCCTCCGCCACCCAGCCCTTCCCACGGCACCCACAGCCCGGCCCTCCGCCACCCAGCCCTGCCCACGGCACCCACAGCCCGGCCCTCCCCCACCCAGCCCTGCCCACGGCACCCACAGCCCTCCGCCACGCAGCCCTTCCCACGGCACCCACAGCCCGGCCCTCCGCCACCCAGCCCTGCCCACGGCACCCACAGCCCTCCGCCACCCAGCCCTGCCCACGGCACCCACAGCCCGGCCCTCCGCCACCCAGACCTTCCCACGGCACCCACAGCCCTCCCCCACCCAGCCCTTTCCACGGCACCCACAGCCCTCCCCCACCCAGACCTTCCCACGGCACCCACAGCCCTCCGCCACCCAGCCCTTCCCACGGCACCCACAGCCCTCCGCTCCGCCAGCCACCCGAATGGAGATTGGCGGAGGTGCGGATTCCTGAGCAGCGCCTCCCTTACGACAGCCGCCACTCCTGACGGGGGAGAGCTGCGGCGCCTGGAGACCGTGTTCCAGACTTTGAGGAGGTCCTGGTACAAGACGGGCAGCGCCAACAGAGAGTTCCGAAGACCCTGCTGGTCCACAGACAGGAGCTGCACGTCGTAGTTCAGGCCGAGCCCCTGGGGGAGAAATCCGTCGCCAGGGCCCCACCGTGGAGGAGGCTCAGCGTCCAGGTAACGCTGCAGAGTCTGAGGGTGGAAAGTGGCAGTCTGGGTGCGGAGGCACACCAGCGCCTGACCGCCCTCCGCCATCGGGAGACTCCAGACCTCCGCAGCGACCCCGTGCAGTCGATTGTCCCAGAGGAACCGAAGCCGGGCTCTCTGGATGGTGGGACAAAGCCAGGGGGAGGAGTCAGTGACCAGCCGGGACCACAGCATGGAGGCGATCAGCTGGTTTATGACGAGAACTCGGCCCCTGTGGGACAGCACTCGGAGCCGTCCTGTCCAGCGTCCCAGGCCAGCGGTGACCTTGGTCTCCAGCTACTGCCCGTTCGCCGGCCATTCTCACTCTGCCGGGCAAAGATGGACTCATAGGTCGAGGCTGTTGGTCCGACTCCAGCTGAAGGGCCCGAGCTCCTCCGGGAGAGGGGTCCACCTGCCACGGACCGACCAGGAGTCCGGAACATTTGGCCCAGTTGATCCGTGCGGAGGACGCGGCGGAGTAGACAGCTTGGCTCTCTCGCATCCTCCGGGGGTCCCCGGGGTCAGTGACCATGAGGAACACGGCATCAGCGTCCGCCGAGAGGACCACCCCCCCGTCCGGCTCGCGTAGAACCAGCCCCGTGAACCCCCTCCGCAGGGGGCACAGGAAAGGCTCCACGCTGAGTGAATAATGTTGGCCGGACAGGGGGCAGCCCTGACGCACTCCTCTCCCAAAGCGAAGGGGCGCCGTCAGGGACCCGTTAACCTTAATCAGACTCTCCGAGGCGGCGGACAGTAACCGGATCCGGGGGACAAAATACCACCCGAACCCGAAAGCTCGCAGAGTCCCGAGCAAATCCCCGGATCCCACCCTGTCGAACGCCTTCTCCTGGTCAAGAGACAGGAAGGTGCTCGACATACCAGTCCTCTGGGTAAAGTGAATAATGTCCCGGGCCAGGTGGATATTGTCATAGATTGTGCGGTCCGGGACTGTGTAGGACTGGTCAGGGTGGATCATGTGGTCCAGCTCGGGGCCAAGGCGTAAACACAGCACCTTGGCAAAGATTTTATAGTCCGTGCTGAGGAGGGAGACTGGTCGCCAGTTCTTAAGTCGGCGGAGATCCCCCTTCTTGGGCAGCAGGGCAATGACGGCCCTGTGCCACGAAAGGGGCATCTCCCCGGTCGCGGTACATTCCCCCAGGACCCCCGCATAGTCACTCCCCAGGACTTCCCAGCACGCCCTGAAGAACTCCACGGTCAGCCCGTCCAGCCCTGGGGATTTGCCCCGTGAGAGGCTGTCCAGGGCGCCGGTCAGCTCTTGGAGGTTGATGGCATTATCGAGCTTCCCGGCGCCCTCCGGGCCCACCTGCGGCAGGTCCTCCCACAGAACTCTGCAAGCGTCCTCGCTGGACGGCCCCGGAGAGAAGAGGTCGGAGTAAAAATCCCTGATCAGGGTCCTGACCCCCTCCGGGTCCGAGACGAGGGACCGGTCGTCGGCCAGCAGCGTAGAAACCTGCCGACGGGCCCCGCGTCCTCTTTCCAGCGAGTACAAGAAGCGGGAGCCGTGGTCCATGTCCGTTAGGCGACGGATCCGCGACCTCACGTACGCACCGCGGCACCCGGCCAGTTGGAGGTCCCGCAGTGCGCCCCTCTTCTCCCTGTACACCAGCCCCAGGGACGGGCCTCATCGGGCTGAGCGAGACATGACTCCTGATCGAGGAGTTCCTCAGCCAATTTGGCGTACGTGGAGGGGTGGGAGGACAGGAGGCTGGGCCTGCAGCCCTGGATGGTCCCAGCCCCACCTGAGGCAGAGGGGTGGGAGGACAGGAGGCTGGGCCTGCAGCCCTGGATGGTCCCACTCCCACCTCAGGCAGAGGGGTGGGAGGACAGGAGGCCGGGCCTGCAGCCCCAGGCGGTCCCACTCCCACCTCAGACAGAGGGGTGGGAGGACAGGAGGCCGGGCCTGCAGCCCCAGGCGGTCCCACTCCCACCTCAGGCAGAGGGGTGGGAGGACAGGAGGCCGGGCCTGCAGCCTGGATGGCCCCAGTCCCACCTCAGGCAGAGGGGTGGGAGGACAGGAGGCTGGGCCTGCAGCCTGGATGGTCCCAGTCCCACATCAGGCAGAGGGGTGGGAGGACAGGAGGACGGGCCTGCAGCCCTCGATGCTCCCACTCCCACCTCAGGCAGAGGGGTGATCAAACCGTGATCTTTATCAATGATGAGAAGGCGGAGACAGTGGAAGTTTAAACTGGACAGATATTTCACAGCTGGATTCACACAATACAGACAGCAATGTATCGTAGATTGTGGAAGTGCCACAAATGTTTTCAAATGCAGGACGTGGGGTCCCTCAATGTTTCAATCTTGCTGAGAGACTGTCAGCCCACAGGGACAACATTTCTGTTTAATAGGACTGATGGACAAGTTAAAATAGTTCCGTTTCAAAGTTTAAAATAAGCAGTCATTTTTCTGTGCAGCTTTCGGAATCTGTCAGTGGAATTTACTTCACACAGGCAAGTTTAACAAGTGTATGGGGAACTGATTAGAAGTTTTGATGGAGATATTCCTGCATTATGGAAATGTGTGAGATCTATTTAGGGTTGGGAAATGGATTGAGGATCAAAGGAAGCAGTTGTTTTTTAACTACATTAGACTGAGAGCCTTGAAGATTCACAACTTCCATGTGCTGTGAGAAAGGATTGATTAACCAAGGCCTATTATTCAAATACTTCAGACAAGTGAATAAGCTACAGGAACATTGAATACACAGACAGAGACAAGCAGACATCTGTAATCGGAGCTTAAACTTCACGTTTGAATGTGAAGGGCTGAAATAAACAAGAGTCCACCCTGGGATTCGGTGCAATTTAAGTTCTGCTTTTCCAAAAAATAAAAATAACTATCTGCAATGAAAAATGCCTTGGACAGGACAGAGGGATTTTGACTCTGTATTTAACCCCAGACAGTATTTGTGTTGTGAGTGTTTGATGGGCAGTGTAGATGAAGCTTTACTCTGAAACACTGGAATTCAGTCTCAGGGCTGATTTAATCAAAATGCTTCAGAATAATAATTGATATTGTACATCTCGTGTGTGTCTCAGTGACAGCTCTGAAACATGTACAGCACAATCTCATCCTGTTTCTGTGTCTCTCTCTCTCTCTCGCTGAAATTAGCTGGTCCATTTCCTAAATTACCACCTTTCAAAAGGGCTCCATTGCCTGTGGAGCAGTTTGTGATACCCAAAGGTTATGAAAAGTGCTTCAGAATTATCTGTCCCCAAGCTGCTGTGAGGATGTTCAGAGTCAGTGTGTGACTTGGGTCACACACAGGCCAGATACACCTCTCCAAGTTAAAGGTGGAGAATGGATCTCGCTCCATTTGAAAGATGTATTGACCCAGTCTGTCTGAGTTTGAGTATCTGTGTTTCTGTACACGTGTGTGTGTGTTGGGGGGGGGGGGTTATGTGTGGCATTCTTTACGCGGCACTGGAAGTTACACGGTAGCACAGTGGTTAGCACTGCGGCCTCACAGCTCCAGAGCCCGAGATTCGAATCCCGGCTTGGGTCGCAGTCTGTGCGGAGTCTGCACGTTCTCCCCTTGTCCGCGTGGGTTTCTCCCGGGTGCTCCGGTTTCCCCCTGACGTCCCGAAGGACGTGCTGTTTGGTGAATTGGACATTATGTATTCACCCTCAGTGTACCCGACCAGGCGCCAGAGTTTGGAGACTAGGGACTTTTCTCAGTAACTTCATTGCAGTGTGTGACTGTGTGTCTGTGTGTGTGTGTGTGTCTCTGTGTGTGTGTGTGTGTGCGCCTGTGTGTGTGTGTGCCTGTGTGTGTGTATGCCTGTGTGTGTGTGTGTCTGTGTGTGTGTGTGTGTGTGCGCCTGTGTGTGTGTGTGCCTGTGTGTGTGTATGCCTGTGTGTGTGTGTGTGTGTGTGTCTGTGTGTGTCTGTGTGTGTGTGTGTGTGCGTGTGTGCGTGTGTGTGTGTGTGCCTGTGTGTGTGTGTGTGTGTGTGTCTGTGTGTCTCAGTTTGACTTTGTTTAGTACTGATTGAAGATAATGAGATAGAAAGTTTGATAGAAAGTTTGGCAGCATTGTAGGTGTAAACAATAATGACAGAGAGAGTGTGAACCCTGAAGAGAGCGCCATACCTAGGCCCACTCCCCTACCCCGTCGCTGTCACCCCAGCTAACCTGAACATCTTTAGATACTGTGGGCAATTTGGATTGATCACCGCCAACCTACCTAACCTGCACGTCTTTGGGCGGTGGGAGGAAACCGGAGCACCCGGAGGAAACCCACGCAGACACGGGGAGGACGTCCAGACTCCGCACAGACAGTGACCTAAGCCGGGAATCGAACCTGGGGCCCTGTAGCTGTGAGGCAGCAGTGCTAACCACTGTTCAATCCCGGCTCTGGGTCACTGTCCGTGTGGAGTTTGCACATTCTCCCCGTGTTCGCCTGGGTTTCACCCCCACAACCCAAAGATGTGCAGGGCAGCTGGATGGGCCGCACTAAGTTGCCCCTGAATTGGAAAAACTGAACAGGGCTCTGAATTTATTGTAAAAATCTTTTTATTGCCGTTCCACAATTCTGTGCATTGCGGCTAGTTTACATTTCTCAGAGAGTGAAAAGGCTTTCGCTTACGTTTCTATCGTTACAAACTGTTGCCGTTCAGTTCGGCGTGTCTGCCCCCCCCCAACCCCCCCTTTCCATCCCTCTCGGTGAGAGGTGGTTCCCCCTCTCCATCTTTCTCGGTGGGGGGGGGGGGGTTCCCCCCTCTCCATCCCTCTCAGTGGGGGGGGGTTTCCCCCTCTCCATCCCTCTCGGTAGGGGGGATCCCCCCTCTCCATCCCTCTCGGTGGGGAGGTGGCTCCCCCTCTCCATCTCTCTCGGTGGGGGTGGGGGTTCCCCCCTCTCCATCCCTCTCGGTGGGGGTGGTGGTTCCCCCTCTCCATCTCTCTATGTGGGGGTGGGGGTTCCCCCCTCTCCATCCCTCCTGGTGGGGGGGTTCCCCCCTCTCCATCTCACTCGGTGGGGGGGGGGGCTTCCCCCTTTCCATCCCTCTCGGTGGGGGGGGTCCCCCCTCTTGATCTCTCTCGGTGGAGGGGGTTCCCCCCTCTCCATCACTCTCAGTGGGGGGGTTCCCCCCTCTCCATAACTCTCGGTGGGGGGAGGATTCCCCCCTCCATCTCTCTCGGTGTGGGGGGATTTCCCCTCTCCATATCTCTCGGTGGGGTGGGGGTTCCCCCCTCTCCATCCCTCTCGGTGGGGGGGGGGGTCCCCCTCTCCATCTCTCTCGGTGGCGGGTCCCCTCTCTCCATCACTCTCGGTGGGGGTGGGGGTTCCCCCCTCTCCATCCCTCTCGGTGGGGGGGTCCCCCCTCTCCGTCTCTCTCGGTGGGGGGTCCCCCCTCTCCATCACTCTCGGTGGGGGGGGGGGGGTGTTACCCCCTCTCCATCTCTCTCATAGAACATTACGGCACATTACAGGCCCTTCGGCCCTCGATGTTGCGCCGACCTGTGAAACCACTCTAAAGCCCATCTACACTATTCCCTTATCGTCCATTTGTCTATCCAATGACCATTTGAATGCCCTTAGTGTTGGCGAGTCCACTACTGTTGCAGCAGGGCATTCCACGCCCTTACTACTCTCTGAGTAAAGAACGTACCTCTGACATCTGTCTTATATCTATCTCCCCTCAATTTAAAGCTATGTCCCCTCGTGCTAGACATCACCATCCAAGGAAAAAGACTCTCACTGTCCACCCTATCCAATCCTCTGATCATCTTGTATGCCTCAATTAAGTCACCTCTTAACCTTCTTCTCTCTATCGAAAACAGCCTCAAGTCCCTCAGCCTTTCCTCATAAGATCTTCCCTCCATACCAGGCAACATTCTGGTAAATCTCCTCTGCACCCTTTCCAATGCTTCCACATCCTTCCTATAATGCGGCGACCAGAACTGTACGCAATACTCCAAATGCGGCCGCACCAGAGTTTTGTACAGCTGCAACATGACTTCATGGTCTGAAACTCAGACACTCTACCAATAAAAGCTAACACACCGTACACCTTCTTAACAACCCTCTCAACCTGAGTGGCAACTTTCAGGGATCTATGTACATGGACACCGAGATCTCTCTGCTCATCCACACTGCCAAGAATCTTACCATTAGCCCAGTACTCTGTCTTCCTGTTATTCCTTCCGAAATCAATCACCTCACACTTTTCTGCATTAAACTCCATTTGCCACCTCTCAGCCCAGCGCTGCAGCTTATCTATGTCCCTCTGTAACTTGTAACATCCTTCCGCACTGTCCACAACTCCACCGACTTTAGTGTCATCTGCAAATTTACTCACCCATCCTTCTACGCCCTCCTCTCGGTCATTTATAAAAATGACAAACAGCAGTGGACCCAAAACAGATCCTTGTGGTACACCACTAGTAACTGGACTCCAGTCTGAACACTTCCCATCAACCACCACCCTTTGTCTTCTTCCAGCTAGCCAATTTCTGATCCAAACTGCTAAATCTCCCTGAATCCCATGCTTCCGTATTTTCTGCAGTAGCCTACCGTGGGGAACCTTGTCAAACGCTTTACTGAAATCCATATACACCACATAGAACATATACATAGAACATAGAACAATACAGCGCAGTACAGGCCCTTCGGCCCACGATGTTGCACCGAAACAAAAGCCATCTAACCTACACTATGCCATTATCATCCATATGTTTATCCAATAAACTTTTAAATGCCCTCAATGTTGGCGAGTTCACTACTGTAGCAGGTAGGGCATTCCACGGCCTCACTACTCTTTGCGTAAAGAACCTACCTCTGACCTCTGTCCTATCTCTATTACCCCTCAGTTTAACGTTATGTCCCCTCATGCCAGCCATATCCATCCGCGGGAGAAGGCTCTCACTGTCCACCCTATCCAACCCCCTGATCATTTTGTATGCCTCTATTAAGTCCCCTCTTAAACTTCTTCTCTCCAACGAAAACAACCTCAAGTCCATCAGCCTTTCCTCATAAGATTTTCCCTCCATACCAGGCAACATCCTGGTAAATCTCCTCTGCACCCGCTCCAAAGCCTCCACGTCCTTCCTATAATGTGGTGACCAGAACTGTACGCAATACTCCAAATGCGGCCGTACCAGAGTTCTGTACAGCTGCAACATGACCTCCCGACTCCGGAACTCAATCCCTCTACCAATAAAGGCCAACACTCCATAGGCCTTCTTCACAACCCTATCAACCTGGGTGGCAACTTTCAGGGATCTATGTACATGGACACCTAGATCCCTCTGCTCATCCACACTTTCAAGAACTTTACCATTAGCCAAATATTCCGCATTCCTGTTATTCCTTCCAAAGTGAATCACCTCACACTTCTCTACATTAAACTCCATTTGCCACCTCTCAGCCCAGCTCTGCAGCTTATCTATATCCCTCTGTAACCTGCTACTTCCTTCCACACTATCGACAACACCACCGACTTTAGTATCGTCTGCAAATTTACTCACCCACCCTTCTGCGCCTTCCTCTAGGTCATTGATAAAAATGACAAACAGCAACGGCCCCAGAACAGATCCTTGTGGTACTCCACTTGTGACTGTACTCCATTCTGAACATTTCCCATCAACCACCACCCTCTGTCTTCTTTCAGCTAGCCAATTTCTGATCCACATCTCTAAATCACCCTCAATCCCCAGCCTCCGTATTTTCTGCAATAGCCTACCGTGGGGAACCTTATCAAACGCTTTGCTGAAATCCATATACACCACATCAACTGCTCTACCCTCGTCTACCTGTTCAGTCACCTTCTCAAAGAACTCAATAAGGTTTGTAAGGCTTGACCTACCCTTCACAAAGCCATGCTGACTATCCCTGATCATATTATTCCTATCTAGATGATTATAAATCTTGTCTCTTATAATCCCCTCCAAGACTTTACCCACTACAGACGTGAGGCTCACCGGTCTATAGTTGCCGGGGTTGTCTCTGCTCCCCTTTTTGAACAAAGGGACCACATTTGCTGTCCTCCAGTCCTCTGGCACTATTCCTGTAGCCAATGATGACATAAAAATCAAAGCCTAAGGTCCAGCAATCTCTTCCCTGGCCTCCCAGAGAATCCTAGGATAAATCCCATCAGGTCCCGGGGACTTATCTATTTTCAGCCTGTCCAGAATTGCCAACACCTCTTCCCTACGTACCTCAATGCCATCTATTCTATTAGCCTGGGGCTCAGCATTCTCCTCCACAACATTATCTTTTTCCTGAGTGAATACTGACGAAAAATATTCATTTAGTATCTCGCCTATTTCTTCAGACTCCACACACAATTTCCCATCCCTGTCCTTGACTGGTCCTACTCTTTCCCTAGTCATTCGCTTATTCCTGACATACCTATAGAAAGCTTCTGGGTTTTCCTTGATCCTTCCTGCCAAATACTTCTCATGTCCCCTCCTTGCTCGTCTTAGCTCTCTCTTTAGATCCTTCCTCGCTACCTTGTAACTATCCATCGCCCCAACTGAAACTTCACACCTTATCTTCACATAGGCCTCCTTCTTCCTCTTAACAAGAGATTCCACTTCCTTGGTAAACCACGGTTCCCTCGCTCGACGCCTTCCTCCCTGTCTGACCGGTACATACTTATCAAGAACACGCAGTAGCTGTTCCTTGAACAAGCCCCACTTATCCAGTGTGCCCAACATTTGCAGCCTACTTCTCCACCTTATCCCCCCCAAGTCACGTCTAATGGCTTCATAATTGCCCTTCCCCAGCTATAACTCTTGCCCTGCGGTGTATACTTATCCCTTTCCATCATTAACGTAAACGTCACCGAATTGTGGTCACTGTCCCCAAAGTCCTCTCCTACCTCCAAATCCAACACCTGGCCTGGTTCATTACCCAAAACCAAATCCAACGTGGCCTCGCCTCTTGTTGGCCTGTCAACATATTGTTTCAGGAAACCCTCCTGCACACACTGTACAAAAAACGACCCATCTATTGTACTCGAACTATATCTTTTCCAGTCAATATTTGGAAAGTTAAAGTCTCCCATAATAACTACCCTATTACTTTCGCTCTTATCCAGGATCATCCTCGCCATCCTTTCCTCTACATCCCTAGAACTATTTGGAGGCCTTTAGAAGACTCCCAACAGTGTGACCTCTCCTTTCCTGTTTCTAACTTCAGCCCATACTACCTCGGAAGATGAGTCCCCATCTAGCATCCTCTCCGCCAACGTAATACTGCTCTTGACTAACAATGCCACCCCTCCCCCTCTTTTGCCTCCTTCTCGGAGCTTACTAAAACACCTAAACCCCGGAACCTGCAACATCCATTCCTGTCCCTGCTCTATCCATGTCTCCGAAATGGTCACAACATCGAAGTCCCAGGTACGAACCCATGCTGCCAGTTCCCCTACCTTATTTCGTATACTCCTGGCATTGAAGTAGACACACTTCAAACCACCTACATGAACACCGGCCCCCTCCTGCGACGTCAAATCTGAGCTCCTGACCTCTATACTCTCATTCTCCCTTACCCTAAAACTACAATCCAGGTTCCCATGCCCCTGCTGCATTAGTTTAAACCCCCCCCAAAGAGCACTAACAAATCTCCCCCCCCCCAGGATATTTGTGCCCCGCAGGTTCAGATGTAGACCATCCTGTCTGTAGAGGTCCCACCTTCCCCAGAAAGAGCCCCAGTTATCCAGAAATCTGAATCCCTCCCGCCTGCACCATCCCTGTAGCCACGTGTTTAATTGCTCTCTCTCCCTATTCCTCATCTCACTATCACGTGGCACGGGCAACAACCCAGAGATAACAACTCTGTTTGTTCTAGTTCTGAGCTTCCATCCTAGCTCCCTGAAAGCCTGCCTGACATCCTTATCCCCTTTCCTACCTATGTCGTTAGTGCCAATGTGGACCACGACTTGGGGCTGCTCCCCCTCCCCCTTAAGGACCCGGAAAACACGATCCGAGGCATCACGTACCCTTGCACCTGGGAGGCAACATACCAAACGTGAGTCTCTCACGCTCCCACAAAATCTCCTATCTGTGCCCCTGACTATAGAGTCCCCAATTACTAATGCTCTGCTCCTCTCCCCCTTCCCTTTTGAGCAACAGGGACAGACGCCGTGCCAGAGGCCCGTACCCCATGGCTTACCCCTGGTAAGTCGTCCCCCCCACAAGTATCCAAAGCGGTATACTTGTTTCTCAGGGGAACGACCGCAGGGGATCCCTGCACTGACTGTTTTGCACCATTTAAGTTGTGAATAACTGACAGAGTGTGATAGGTCAGTTATTGTGCAGAGCTGGAATAGAACTTGTCTTTCCCCAGTCAGAGGCCAGAAAGCAAACACGTGGCACAGCCGCTTTTAAAAATAATTGTAAAGCAACCGGAAAAAAGATAGACCTCCCTCTAATGATTAAATGTGCGTCTGCTTTTATTGGGAATACAGAAAATGAGGTAATGAAAGGATGTGAGGAACAAGCGGGAAATGACATTGAGGCAGAAGCTAAGCAGTGATTAAATTGAATGGTGGAGGAGGTGTGAGGGACCGTGTAGTCTCCCCATGTTGCCATTTGTTATCAGTTCCGGCTCTGCATTACTCCTGATGAATGTAGCTGCATGATCATATACTTCAGTTACATCTTTCCCACAGATATTTATATTGTTCATGGAAATAGTTCATTTACATCCAGATTATCCAAAACTAATATCATCTTAAATGTGTGGAACGAATCTCACATCATCGTCTTTTATTCCCAATAACCCAGCCCCAGCCGATCCAATCATCCCGAAGGGAAAACTGCTTCTAAACGATTCACACAGCGAGTGGTTCTGATCTGGTCTGCACGGCCTGGGACACTGGTGCCGGCAGATACAACAGTGGTTTCACAGGGAATGGTAGGAGTGACAGAAATCAAATGTACGTCTCCAGGGAAAGGGCGGTGCAGTCGGATTGAATCATCTGCTCATCTACAGAGCCGCTGAGTTCAAACGGAATGAAATGAAATGGAATGAAATGAAATGAAAATCGCTTATTGTCACAAGTAGGCTTCAAATGAAGTTACAGTTAAAAGCCCCTAGTCGCCACATTCCGGCGCCTGTTCGGGGAGGCTGGTACGGGAATTGAACCGTGCTGCTGGCCTGCCTTGGTCTGCTTTAAAAGCCAGCGATTTATCCCAGTGAGCTAAACCAGCCCCAGGAATGAATGTCCTCCTTCGGCACTTCACGCATTTTAAAGGCTTTGGATGTGGTCTGGCTGTGAGATGATGGGACCAACACCTGCAGGTTCCCTCCAAGTTCCCCAGCACCGCGAGTATTCTCACTGTAATCCTTTCTATTCACTGTGTCCCTGTGTGAACCCAGCGTCCGCTTTAGCTCACTGCTTACTTCACAGCATCAACTTCATTGTAAGTTCCAATCTGTCTGACCCTGGGCGCTGCCTGTGCTTTAATATTGAAAACATCTGTGTTGCTCCCAATAAAAGCAGACGCACATTTAATAATTAGAGGGAGGTCTATCTTTTTTCAGGTTGCTTTACAATTATTTTTAAAAGCGGCTGTGCCACGTGTTTGCTTTCTGGCCTCTGACTGGGGAAAGACAAGTTCTATTCCAGCTCTGCACAATAACTGACCTATCACACTCTGTCAGTTACTCACAACTTAAATGGTGCAATACTGCATGGAGGACATTTACTTCATCCAGGCTCTGATTTTATAATTTAGGAACAAGTTTGTTTACTCAGCAAATGTATTAATCGGTATTGTGTTTCCCACATGATAGCCAGTTTCCCACATCTCCAAGAACACTCCCTCACACTCTATCTCTCCCTTGCACTCTCTCCCTCCCTCACCCTCACTCTCTCACACTATCCCTCTCTCACACTCTCTCCCTCGCTCACACTCTCTCCCTCTCAACAATCCCTCCCACTCTCACACTCTCTCCCTCTCCCACACTGTCACCCACTCTCACACTCTCTCCCTCTCCCACACTGTCTCCCTCTCTCACACTGTCTCCCTCTCTCACCCTCTCTCCCTCTCTCACATTGTCACCCACTCTCACACTCTCTCCCTCTCCCACACTGTCTCCCTCTCTCACACTGTCTCCCTCTCTCACCCTCTCTCACTCTCTCACATTGTCACCCACTCTCACACTGTCACCCACTCTCACACTCTCTCCCTCTCCCATACTGTCTCCCTCTCTCACACTGTCTCCCTCTCTCACACTCTCTCCCTCTCTCACACTGTCTCCCTCTCTCAAACTCTCTCCCTCTCTCACATTGTCACCCACTCTCACACTCTTTCCCTCGCTCACACTCTCTCCCTCTCAACAATCCCTCCCTCTCTCACACTCTCTCCCTCTCCCACACTCTCTCCCTCTCTCACACTCTCTCCCTCTCACACTCTCTCCCTCTCTCACACTCTCTCCCTCTCAACAATCCCTCCCTCTCTCACACTCTATCCCTCTCCCACACTTTCTCCCTCTCTCACTCTCTCTCTCTCTCTCTCTCACACTCCCTTCATCTCTCACAGTGTCTCACTCTCTCCCTCTCTCACACTCTCTCCCTCTCCCACACTGCCACCCACTCGCAAACTGTCTCCCTCTCTCACACTCTCTCCCTCTCCCACACTGACTCCCTCTCTCACACCGTCTCTCTCTCTCACACTCTCTCCCTCTCTCACACTGTCTCCCTCTCTCAAACTCTCTCCCTCTCTCACATTGTCACCCACTCTCACACTCTTTCCCTCGCTCACACTCTCTCCCTCTCAACAATCCCTCCCTCTCTCACACTCTCTCCCTCTCCCACACTCTCTCCCTCTCTCACACTCTCTCCCTCTCTCACACTCTCTCCCTCTCAACAATCCCTCCCTCTCTCACACTCTATCCCTCTCCCACAGTTTCTCCCTCTCTCACTCTCTCTCTCTCTGTCTCTCTCTCTCACACTCCCTTCATCTCTCACAGTGTCTCACTCTCTCCCTCTCTCACACTCTCTCCCTCTCCCACACTGCCACCCACTCTCATACTGTCTCCCTCTCTCACACCCTCTCCCTCTCCCACACTGTCACCCACTCTCACACTCTCTCCCTCTCCCACACTGCCTCCCACTCTCTCCCTCTCCCACACTTCCTCCCACTCTCACACTCTCTCCCTCTCCCACACTGTCACCCACTCTCCCTCTCACTCCCTCACTCACACTTTCACCCACTCTCACACTCTCTCCCTCTCTCACACTCTCTCCCTCTCACACTCTCTCCCTCTCTCACACTCTCTCCCTCTCCCACACTGCCTCCCACTCTCACACTCTCTCCCTCTCCCACACTGTCACCCACTCTCACACTCTCTCCCTCTCCCACACAGTCTCCCTCTCTCACACTCTCTCCCTTTCCCACACTGCCTCCCACTCTCAAACTCTCTCCCTCTCCCACACTGTCTCCCTCTCTCACTCTCTCTCTCTCACACACTGCCTTCCTCTCTCAGTGTCTCCCTCTCTCCCTCTCTCACACTCTCTCCCTCTCACACTCTCTCCCTCTCTCACACTCTCTCCCTCTCCCACACTGCCTCCCACTCTCACACTCTGTCCCTCTCCCACACTGTCACCCACTCTCACACTCTCTCCCTCTCCCACACTGCCTCCCATCTCACACTCTCTCCCTCTCCCACACTGTCACCCACTCTCCCTCTCTCTCCCTCTCTCACACTGTCACCCACTCTCACACTCTCTCCCTCTCTCACACTCTCTCCCTCTCCCACACTGTCACCCACTCTCACACTCTCTCCCTCTCCCACACTGTCACCAACTCTCACACTCTCTCCCTCTCTCACACTATCTGTCTCTCCCAGACTGTCTCCCTCTCTCACACTCTCTCCCTCTCTCACACTCTCTCCCTCTCCCAGACTGTCTCCCTCTCTCACACTCTCTCCCTCGCTCACACTCTCTCCCTCTCAACAATCCCTCACACTCTCACACTCTCTCCCTCTCTCACACTGTCTCCCTCTCTCACACTCTCTCTCTCTCACACTCTCTCCCTCTCCCAGACTGTCTCCCTCTCTCACACTCTCTCCCTCGCTCACACTCTCTCCCTCTCAACAATCCCTCACACTCTCACACTCTCTCCCTCTCTCACACTGTCTCCCTCTCTGACACTCTCTCCCTCTCCCACACTGTCTTCCTCTCTCACACTCTGCCCCCCTCTCACACTCTCTCCCTCGCTCACACTACCTACCACTCTCACACTCTCTCCCTCTCTCACACTCTCTCCCTCTCAACAATCCGTCCCTCTCTCACACTCTCTCCCTCTCCCACACTGTCTCCCTCTCTCACACTCTCTCCCTCTCCCATACAGTCACCCACTCTCACCCTCTCTCCCTCTCCCACACTGCCTTCCTCTCTCACAGTGTCTCCCTCTCTCCCTCTCTCACACTCTCACACTCTCTCCCTCTCCCACACTGTCTCCCTCTCTCACTCTCTCTCTCTCACACACTGCCTTCCTCTCTCACAGTGTCTCCCTCCCTCCCTCTCTAACACTCTCTCCCTCTCACACTCTCTCCCTCTCTCACACTCTCTCCCTCTCCCACACTGCCTCCCACTCTCACACTCTCTCCCTCTCCCACACTGTCACCCACTCTCACACTCTCTCCCTCTCCCACACTGCCTCCCTCTCTCACACTCTCTCCCTTTCCCACACTGCCTCCCACTCTCACACTCTCTCCCTCTCCCACACTGTCACCCACTCTCCCTCTCACTCCCTCTCTCACACTGTCACCCACTCTCACACTCTCTCCCTCTCTCACACTCTCTCCCTCTCACACTCTCTCCCTCTCTCACACTCTCTCCCTCTCCCACACTGCCTCCCACTCTCACACTCTCTCCCTCTCCCACACTGTCACCCACTCTCACACTCTCTCCCTCTCCCACACTGCCTCCCACTCTCACACTCTCTCCCTCTCCCACACTGCCTTCCACACTCACTCTGTCTCCCTCTCTCACACTGTCTCCCTCTCCCACACTGCCTCCCACTCTCACACTCTCTCCCTCTTCCACACTGTCACACACTCTCACACTGTCTCCCTCTCCCACACTGTCTCCCTCTCTCACACTCTCTCACTCTCCCACACTGCCTCCCACTCTCACACTCTCTTCCTCTCCCACACTGTCACCCACTCTCACACTCTCTCCCTCTCCCACACTGTCACCCACTCTCACACTCTCTCCCTCTCCCACACTGCCTCCCACTCTCACACTCTATCCCTCTCACACACAGTCACCCACTCTCACACTCTCTCCCTCTCCCACACTGTCACCAACTCTCACACTGTCTCCCTCTCTCACACTGTCTCACTCTCCCACACTGTCTCCCTCTCTCACACTCTCTCCCTCTCCCACACTGCCTCCCACTCTCACACTCTCTCCCTCTCCCACACTGTCACCCACTCTCACACTCTCTCCCTCTCTCACACTCTCTCCCTCTCTCACACTCTCTCCCTCTCCCACACTGCCTCCCACTCTCACACTCTCTCCCTCTCCCACACTGTCACCCACTCTCACACTCTCTCCCTCTCCCACACTGCCTCCAACTCTCACACTCTCTTCCTCTCCCACACTGTCACCCACTCTCACACTCTCTCCCTCTCCCACACTGTCACCCACTCTCACACTCTCTCCCTCTCCCACACTGCCTCCCACTCTCACACTCTCTCCCTCTCACACACCGTCACCCACTCTCACACTCTCTCCCTCTCTCACACTCTCTCCCTCTCCCACACTGTCACCCAGTCTCACACTCTCTCCCTCTCCCACACTGCCTCCCCCTCTCATACTCTCTCCCTCTCCCACACTGCCTCCCACTCTCACACTCTCTCCCTCTCCCACACTGCCTCCCACTCTCTCCCTCTCCTACACTGCCTCCCACTCTCACACTCTCTCCCTCTCCCACACTGCCTCCCACTCTCCCTCTCACTCCCTCTCTCACACTGTCACCCACTCTCACACTCTCTCCCTCTCCCACACTGCCTCCCACTCTCACACTCTCTCCCTCTCCCACACTGTCACCCACTCTCCCTCTCACTCCCTCTCTCACACTGTCACCCACTCTCACACTCTCTCCCTCTCTCACACTCTCTCCCTCTCCCACACTGTCACCCACTCTCACACTCTCTCCCTCTCCCACACTGCCTCCCACTCTCACACTCTCTCCCTCTCCCACACTGCCTCCCACTCTCACACTCTCTCCCTCTCCCACACTGTCACCCACTCTCCCTCTCTCTCCCTCACTCACACTGTCACCCACTCTCAAACTCTCTCCCTCTCACACACTCTCTCCCTCTCCCACACTGTCACCCACTCTCACACTCTCTCCCTCTTCCACACTGTCACCCACTCTCCCTCTCTCTCCCTCTCTCACACTGTCACCCACTCTCACACTCTCTCCCTCTCTCACACTCTCTCCCTCTCCCACACTGTCACCCACTCTCACACTCTCTTCCTCTCCCACACTGTCACCCACTCTCACACTCTCTCCCTCTCCCACACTGCCTTCCACTCTCACACTCTCTCCCTCTCCCACACTGCCTCCCACTCTCACACTCTCTCCCTCTCCCACACTGTCACCCACTCTCCCTCTCTCTCCCTCTCTCACACTGTCACCCAGTCTCACACTCTCTCCCTCTCTCACACTCTCTCCCTCTCCGACACTGTCACCCACTCTCACACTCTCTCCCTCTCCCACACTGTCACCAACTCTCACACTCTCTCCCTCTCTCACACTCTCTCTCTCTCCCAGACTGTCTCACACTCTCACACTCTCTCCCTCTCTCACACTCTTCCCTCTCCCAGACTGTCTCCCTCTCTCACACTCTCTCCCTCGCTCACACTCTCTCCCTCTCAACAATCCCTCACACTCTCACACTCTCTCCCTCTCTCACACTGTCTCCCTCTCTCACACTCTCTCCCTCCCTCACACTCTCTCCCTCTCCCAGACTGTCTCCCTCTCTCACACTCTCTCCCTCGCTCAAACTCTCTCCCTCTCAACAATCCCTACCACTCTCACACTCTCTCCCTCTCTCACACTCTCTCCCTCTCAACAATCCCTCCCTCTCTCACACTCTCTCCCTCTCCCACACTGCCTCCCTCTCTCACACTCTCTCCCTCTCCCACACTGTCACCCACTCTCACACTCTCTCCCTCTCCCACACTGCCTCCCACTCTCACACTCTCTCACTCTCCCACACTGCCTCCCACTCTCACACTCTCTCCCTCTCCCACACTGCCTCCCACTGTCACACTCTCTCCCTCTCCCACACTGCCTCCCACTCTCACACTCTCTCACTCTCCCACACTGTCACCCACTCTCCCTCTCTCTCCCTCTCTCACACTGTCACCCACTTTCACACTCTCTCCCTCCCTCACACTCTCTCCCTCTCCCACACTGTCACCCACTCTCACACTCTCTCCCTCTCACACACTTTCTCCTCTCTCACACTCTCTCCCTCTCTCACACTCTCTCCCTCTCCCAGACTGTCTCCCTCTCTCACACTCTCGCCCTCGCTCACACTCTCTCCCTCTCAACAATCCCTCACACTCTCACACTCTCTCCCTCTCTCACACTGTCTCCCTCTCTGACACTCTCTCCCTCTCCCACACTGTCTCCCTCTCTCACACTCTGCCCCCCTCTCACACTCTCTCCCTCTCCCACACTACCTCCAACTCTCACACTCTCTCCCTCTCTCACACTCTCTCCCACTCCCACACGCTCTCCCCCTCTCACACTCTCTCCCTCTCTCACACTCTCTCCCTCGCTCACACTCTCTCCCTCTCAACAATCCCTCCCACTCTCACACTCTCTGCCTCTCCCACACTGCCTCCCACACTCTCTCCCTCTCTCACACTCTGTCCCTCTTCCACACTGTCTCCCTCTCTCACACTCTCTCACACTCTCTCACTCTCTCACATTCTCTCCCTCTTCCATATTGTCTCCCTCTCTCACACTTTCTCCCTCTCTCACACTCTCTCCCTCTCTCACACTTTCTCCCTCTCTGACACTCTCTCCCTCTATCACATTCTGTCCCCCTCTCACACTCCCTCCCTCTCTCACAGTGTCTCACTCTCTCACACTCTCTCACTCTCTCCCCCTCCCTCACTCACCCTCCCTCTCTCACACTTTCTCCCTCTCTCACACTCTCTCCCCCTCTCCCCTTTCGCATTCTCTCTTTTGTACTCACTCCCTCTCTAGCACTCTCACCCTCTCTCACACTCTCCCCCTCACATTCTCTCCCTCTGACACATTCTCTACCTCAGTCACCCTCCCTCTCTCCCACTGTCTCCCACTGTGTCTCCCTGTCAGACTCTCTCCCTCTCTCACACTCTCTCCCTGTCTAACACAATCTACCTGTCTCACTCACTCTCCCTTCCTCACACTCTCTCCATCTCTCACCCTCCATCTCTCACTACCCCTCTATCTCTCACACTCCCTCTCTCAAATTCCTGCCTCTCACATACTTTCTTCTTCACTGATACTCACTCCCAGTCTCCCACTCTCTCTAGCAGATTTCCCTTGTCTCACACTTACCCCTCTCTCACATTCTGTCCCTCTCTCTCACTCTCCCCCCTCTCTCTCTCTGCATCATGCCTCCCTCCCTCTCTCACATCTCCGTTAAACACTTTCACACTCTGTCCCTCTCTCTCTCCATCCCTATATCTCTCTCCCTCCATGCCTCCCTCCCTCTCACAAAACTCCCTCAATGACACTTTCTCTCACACTCTTTCTCTCTCTCACACTTTGTCCCTCTCTCACACTTTCTCTCACTCTCTATCCCTCTCTCACAATTTCTCTAACACTCTTTCCCTCTCTCACACTTTCTCTCACTCTCTATCCCTCTCTCACACTTTCTCTCACACACTTTCCCTCTCTCACACTTTCTCTCACTCTCTTTCTCTCTCTCACAATTTCTCTCACAATCTTTCCCTCTCTCACACTTTCCCTCTCTCACACTTTTTCTCACTCTCATTCCCTCTCTCACAATTTCTCTCACACTCTTTCTCTCTCTCACACGTTCTCTCACATTCTTTCCCTCTCTCACACTTTCCCTCTCTCACACTTTTTCTCACTCTCTTTCCCTCTCTCACAATGTCTCTGACTCTATTTCATTCTCTCACACTTTGTCTTAAACTCTTTCCCTCTCTCACACTTTCTCTCATACTCTTTCCCTCTCTCACACTTTCCGTCTCTCACACTTTCTCTCACACTTTCCCTCTCTCACACTTTCTCTGACTCTCTTTCCCTCTCTCACACTTTCTCTCACACTCGTTCCCTCTCTCACACTTTCTCTCACACTCTTTCCCTCTTTCACACTTTCTCTGACTCTCTTTCCCTCTCTCACATTTTCTCTCACACTCTTTCCCTCTCTCACACGTTCTCTCACACTCTTTCCCTCTATCACACTTTCTCTCACTCTGTTTCCCTCTCTCACACTTTCCCTCACAATCGTTCCCTCTCCCGCTCCCTCAGTCACTCAGTCGCTCTCTCCTGTACTTATGTCTAAGATTATGTGAGTATTTAATACACCATCCTTCTCACCCAATCTGCCTCCCTCAGCCACTCAGTCTCTCCACTCTCTGCTTCCCTTTCTCTCAGACAATCCACCTCCTTCTCCCGTTTTATCCTTTATTTCTCCACCCTCTTTCTCTCCCAATATCTCTCCTCACACCCTCTTTCTCTCTCACCCTGTCTTCTATCAGCACATCTCACACACCAGTTCTCTGTTCCTCCACATCTCACCCCGCCTCTCTCCCAGTTGAAGTGTGTGTATCAGATGGAGGCCTGTGTCAGTTAGAGACGGGGTACTAGTTTTCACTGCTGACTATGTTTTAATGCTGCTCTCTGAGGTGATGAGTTTGTTGCTGCTGCAGCCTCTGAGTTTTCTGAGGTTCCAATGATGCTAAATATTTTCTTAGTTTGAGGGGCTGAATCAGATTTAGATTTGGGATCACATACTTTGCACTTTAAATAGTTCCAGATTTTGGAGACATTGAAATGTTCTATTTATGCTCAAACGGAAACTACTGAAATAAAATAAAGGAATGGTCACAGTTAGAGAGGCAGCTACATCCCAGAGTGCAGTGGAACCACCCAGAGAAACACACTGACAATTGGAACTGAACCATTGAATGGTCACAGTTATAGAGACAGCTACGCCCCAGAGTGCAGTGGACCCACCCAGAGAAACACACTGACAATTGGAACGGAATCACTGAATGGTCACCGTCACAGAGGCAACTACACCCCAGAGTGCAGTGGAACCACCCAGAGAAACACACTGAAAATTGGAACTGAATCACTGAATGGTCACAGTTACAGAGGCAGCTACATCCCAGAGAGCAGTGGAACCACCCAGAGAAACACACTGACAATTGGAACTGAATCTCTGAATGGTCACAGTTAGAGAGACAGCTACAACCCAGAGTGCATTGGAACCACCCTGAGAAACACACTGACAATTGGAACTGAATCACTGAATGGTTACAGTGGAGTGAGGGATATCTCTGAAACAATGTGAGATGTAGAGATGGGACTGATGGTTTCTGAGTGGACAGCATCCTTTCTGTTAATGTTAGTTGAACAATGTGATCAACACCGTCCGGTGTTTGCAAAGAGGTCACTCACTCAGAAAAATAATATTTGCTTTCACTGAACACAATATCTGTTTGTTCACGTCTTGAAAAATAAGTTAAACGATGTCACAACCTCAATTTCCCTTGTGTGGTTCCACAGGGTATTAATTAAAAGCTTGGAGAATATATAACCTCAGAGTTTTAGACAGAGAAATTGCCAATCGCAGGAAGGGACACATCACTTCACACTGAAAATGCATCGTCCAATTGATATGGTTGAGAAAGTATTCTACCCAATCCTGGCTATTGTTGGTGTTCCTGGTAAGTGACTGTCACCATTGAATTGGTGTAAATCTGTGTGTGAGCGGCTCTCTGATTTTAAACTGCGACTGAAAATACCTGATCCTGATCTCGTGCTCACTGTGAAATAGACACCTGGTCAACGATATAATTGTCAAATGTATTCAAGCCTGTCAATGGTTTGAATCCCTTTCATCAACTCACAATAAACCTCTGTTTGTAACTCACTGGATCTCTGACCGGGGAAGTTATTATATTGAGTGGAATTTTGTATAATGTTAGATTGGATGACAGCAAAGGCAATCTCTCTGAAGGGAGGTTTAGGAGGAGAAAGAATTAAATCACACTGAGTGTGGGTATCTGTCAGTGTAGAATTGTACTGACTGTGGGTCACTATCAGAGTGGAATATCTGACGGCGGTGAACAAGGATTACTGGAAGTGTCTGTCAGTGTAGAATTGTACTGACTGTGGGTCTCTCACCAGAGTGGAATATCTGACAGCGGTGAACAAGGATTACTGGAAGTATCTGTCAGTGTAGAATTGTACTGAGTGTGGATCACTAACCAGAGTGGAATATCTGACAGCGGTGAACAAGGATTACTGGAAGTATCTGTCAGTGTGGAATTGTACTGAGTGTGGGTCTCTCACCAGAGTGGAATATCTGACAGCAGTGAAGAAGGATTACTGGAAATGTCTGTCAGTGTAGAATTGTACTGACTGTGAGTCTCTCACCAGAGTGGAATATCTGATTCAATTATCTATCTATTACTGGGACTATCTGTCCGTGTGGAATTGTATTGTGTGTGGGTCAGTAACTGGACTGAAATTAGTTGGTTCTGTTTTGAAATGATGTATTTTATTGGTGAGGGGTCGCTCCATTCTGTGGAGTTCTCTCTGTGTGTTTTAACTTTGGAATAGGTTGAAACAGGAAGAGTTTGGCTGTGTTTTGAAGATGTTTGATATTTATTGTATGAAGTGCAATGTCTCTATCTCTGTGTTCTATTGATCTACTCTAACAGGAACAGATATCACCCACACTCTAAGATTTCACAAAACCCACAGCAATGCAGCATTCCAATAGGTTTTGTGATATTTTCTCATTCCTATTCATCCTGAAATGAACTCACATGTTTGATCAATTTTTATGGGTGTTTTTAAACTGTCTTTCTGCTTCACACGATTTGTGAATCTATTCACCTGAAGCCAGAAACCCCTCCAGTCGATTCACACACTTGTTTTCCAAGGAGCGATTGGGGGACTTATTGTTCTGAACAAAATGCAGCAGCGGACACTGATCTGTCGGGACATTAATGTCCCATTGAAATACCCACTTTGAAAATTCATAATTAATGATGATGTGTGCATGTAATTAGTTGTATTCTGCCTCTGTATTCACTATCACTCCCAATTTGATTCTGTCTGTAAATTGTGTAATTATCATTCTGCTTCCTGATCCCATACTGTTGATGGGAATGGTGAAGGAGAGTGATCCCAGTGCTGATCCTTGTGGAACACCACTTCCCACCTTCCATCAATCAGCCTAAATCCCTTTAACTCCTCTCCCTGTTTTCTGTGTGTGTCGCCAGCCTGTGTCCATCCTGCTGCTGTGTCCCCTAACTCCTCTGGCTCTGAGATTACTCATCAGTCTGTTACGTCGAATCTTACTGACGGCCTTTAGAAAATCAAATTGTTTAACATCTATCATACTACTCAGATCTATTATTTCTGGTAGTTATTGCAATAATTGGATGAAATGTGTCAGGAAGAATGTTGACTTTGGAATATGTGCCGACTATTTAGTATACTCTGTGTTACTAGATTTCTTTTAACTCATGCTTGTAATTCCAACTGTTGACATTGTGACTGGAAGATTTGATTATATTCTGTTCTAAGTTCAAGAATAACAGAGACCGACTTCTGCTTTTCAATTCTTTGGTAATTATTCTGATGTTGATCAGTGAATAGATAATATTGTCTCTGCTGTTTCTCACTGTCTATTTTATGAATATTTGTTGTTGAAATCCATCCGCCTCCAGTGATCTCCCTCTACCTGGACCCCACCCTCTGGCCTCCTATCAGCTCTTGATCTTTTCATTGAGATCTGTCAGTGCGACATCGACCGTCTCAATTTCCCTGTGCCTCTCACCAACTCTATCCTGAATCACTCTAAACTTGCCCCAATCCTCTCTCTGATATCCAACCCTGGCCTGGTGATCTAAGCTGCTCACAAGGGCGGTGTCATTATTGTCTGGTGTCCTGACCTCTTCCTCACAGAGGCTGACCGTCCGCTCTCAGGCCCATCCTGGTACCTCCCCCTGGACCAGCAGCACACCACCAAACATCATGATGTTGTTTCCAGGGCTTTCACTGACCTCGTTGACTCTGGATATCTTCTGTCCACAGTCTCAGAGATCAGAGTCCCACAATCCCACACATCCTGCATCAACCTCCCGCTTCTACCTCCTTCCCAAAATCCACAAACAGGAAAGTCCCAGTGCACCCATTATTTCGGTCTGTTCCAGTCCCACCAAGATCATTTCTTCCCATCTTGATTCCATCCGCTTTACCCTGTTCAGCCCCTTCCCAAAGACAGTGGTGTCACAGTGGTTTGCACTGCTGCCTCACAGCAGCAGGGTCCCCGGATCAATTCCTACCTTGGGTGACTGTCTGTGTGGAGACTGTACTTTTTCTCCCTGTCTGTGTGGGTTTCCTCCGGGTCTCCGGTTACCTCCCATAGCCCAAAGATGTGCAGGTTAGGTGGATTGGCCATGCTAAATTACTCCGTAGTGTCCAAAAAGATGTGTAGGTTAGATTCAGGGGTTAATGAGATGGGCGGGGGAGTGAGCTTGGTTGAGGTACTCTTTCAGAGGTTTGGTACAGACTTAATGGGCCGAATGGCCTCCTTCTGCACTGTGGGGATTTTATGTTTCCTGATTCCTCTGGTGTCGTAAACAAGGTCCATTTCCCTGGCCCTAACCGCCTAATCTTCACAATGGACGTCCAATCCCTCTGCACCTCCGTTCCCCAACACGAGGGTTATGTACAGATCCTCATACCCTGCTTCCTGTAAAGACTGCATCTCATTCTCCCACTTTCTCCGCCTCCATCGCCTCTGTTCTGATGATGGCGTCTTCGAAAATAGTCCCCCTGGCATGTCTGTCTTTTCCTTAACCGGGCCGTCCCCACCACCTTCCTTTGTTAACAGGGCTCTCAATCGTGTTCAATTCACTTCTCACACCTCTGTCCTCACACAGCCCCCTCCCTCCCGGAAACATGATAGGGTTCCCCTCCTCACTTTCCACACCATCAGCCTTCTCATTGAAAGGAAAATCCTCGATTTCTGCCAACTCCAGCATGATGTCACCACCAAACACATCTTCACCTCTCTCCAACCACCCCCCTCAATGTCTGCATTCCTCAGGTACCGCTCCCTCCCCCTTGTCCACTTCCCCCGCACACCCCACACCCCTTTCCCTTCCCCCAGCACCTTCCCCGGCAATCACAGACGGTGCAACAACTGTCCCTTTACCTCCTCCCGTGTCCAGGTTCTCAGCAGCAAACTATCCTTTCTGGGGAATCAGCGTTTCACTTCTGTGCCTTCAGTTTGTTCTCCTGTATTCGCTGCTGCCAATACCGTCTCCTCGACATTGGGGAGACTAAACGCAGACTGGGAGACTGCTTTGAGGAACATCTTCACTCAGCCCACAGCATGGCCCCAGCCTTCCTGTTGTGGCCATGTTAACTCAGCACCTTGCTCTCAGGCCCACATGTCTGTCCTTGGCCTGCTGCCAGAATGCAGTGAAGCCCAACGCAAGCTGGAGGAGCAACATCTCATCGTCCAATTTGGATGTTGCATCCCGCAGGACGTAACTTTAATTTCAACAACTTTATTCTGGGAACTTTCTCCTCCATCTTAACGCTCTTGTTTTGGAATGTTCCTACTTTTTTGTCGAATGCAACGAGTCCGAATCTGGAGAGAGTCTATTCCGGCCAAGTGAACCCTGGGGAATGTCCAATGCTGGAGCGGGAATACTCCTGAGAAAAGATAGGCAGGGAATGTTTTCAAACAGGGAGAGGATGGATTCCTGGGAACAGTGATGTTGGGATGTTCCAGACATGGCAATAGGGGATTCCTGGGAGCGGGTGCTGTACGAATGACTAAACCTGGGAGGGGTGATCCCTCGGGGTGTTCTGGAGACTGGGCAGACTCTATTCTGGACAGGCTGGGCTGCACGGTAGCACAGTGGTTGGCACAGTTGATTCACAGCTCCAGGGTCCCAGGTTCGATTCCCGGCTTGGGTGACTGTCTGTGCAGAGTCTGCACATCCTCCCCGTATCTGCGTGGGTTTCCTCCGGGTGCTCCGGTTTCCTCCCACAGTCCAAAGATGTGCGGGTTAGGTGGATTGGCCAAGATAAATTGTGTTTAGTTTCCAGACAATTTTGATGGGGTCACTGGGTTATGGGGATGGGGTGGGCTGAACTGTTTTTCTCTTTCCAAGGGCCGTTGCAGACTCGATGGGCCGAATGGCTTCCTTTTGCACTGTACATTCTATATTTCTATTCCTCCCATGGTTATGAAGTGGGAAGGCCCCGCGTTTGTTTTATTTTTCCCATTGATCGTGGAGTATTCAAATAAACCAGGAGTGGGGTCCAACCCCATCAGAAATCCAGTCCAGGGAACGGTCCAATCCGGGGTGTGGTCCAATAATTGAGCTGGGATGACAATCTCGGGTATGTTTGTATCCGGTTTGGGAAACCTGGCCGGCCTGAGTGAATCCTGTAAATCAGACTAAATGAGAAATGTAACCTCTCCCAAAGGTCTCTGAATTATAAACATTTTCCTACCACTGCCATCAAACTGACAGGGCTGCAATTCACACTTTCCCCCCATTCCCCACCTTTAACACTGGAGTTACATTTCCTACTCCCCTCTCTGCAATGTTAATCTCTGTGCCCACTCCTTTCCCAGCACCCCCACCCACCCACTGTCCATTATATTGATGCTGCAATTGTGTCCTGGTTCAGACAGGGAGATTCATTACCCAGTTATTTCCCGCGTCTCTCCTTTCTCTCTCTGACAGTTAATATACTGGGAATTGTGATCCTGTGTCGGGGGAAGTGTGGCCTCTCTACCTGCACCACTCGCTACCTGGTGGCCATGGCAACGGCGGATCTGCTGTTTATTATCACTCGTCCCATACTGACCATGATCCGTGGTTATTATTTCCCCTGGAGTTTCCTGGACCTCACCCCTGTGTGTCGTGTTAACTCTGTCCTGCAGGCTGCAGCCACGGACTGTTCTGTCTGGTTCACCCTCACTTTCTCCTTTGATCGATTTGTGGCCATTCGCTGCCAGAAACTGAAAAGAAAATATTGCACCGGGAAAACTGCGGCTGTGGTTCTGTCCACAAGCGGCCTCCTGCTCTGTGTGAAAAACATCCCCCGGTACTTTACATTCGAACCTGGGGGAATAATCGACAATGTCCAGTGGTTCTGCGTCACAAAGAGCAGCGTTTACACTGACCCGGGATGGGGTGGGTATAACTGGTTTGATCAGGTTGTAACCCCATTGATGCCGTTCTTCTCAATCCTGTTGACCAACGCTCTGACAGTCAGACACATTTTACTCAGCAGTCGGGTCCGCAAGGCACTGAGGGCCCAGAGTCAGGGAGACAATCGCAGCGACCCAGAGATGGAGAGCAGAAGGAAGTCAATGATTTTACTCTTCAGCATCTCCGGAACTTTCATCCTCCTCTGGACCGTGTCTGTTATTAAATTTTTCTATATGGATGTGAGAGGATTATATTACCTCACCCTTCCTCAATATAATTTAAAACAAGTCGGATTTATGCTGCAGGATTTAAATTGCTGCACAAACACATTTATTTATGTGGTGACTCAGTCCAGGTTCAGGGAGCAGATCAAGGTCGGGGTGAAATATCCGGTCACATCAATTATTAAATTAATGAGAAAATAAAACTGACTGAAAACCCCTCAGCCAATCAGGAGCTCCAGCCGCTGACTGACAGTCTCTCAGCCAATCAGGAGCTCCAGCCGCTGACTGACAGCCTCTCAGCCAATCAGGAGCTCCAGCCGCCGACTGGCAGTCTCTCAGCCAATCAGGAGCTCCAACCGCTGACTGACAGTCTCTCAGCCTATCAGTATCTCCTGGCGCTGACTGACAGCCTCTCAGCCAATCAGGAGCTGGGTCTGGGGCGTGGGGAACACTGACAGTGCTGGCTGTGTGGTGGGAGCACTGACAGTGCTGGCTGTGTGGGGGAGCACTGACAGTGCTGGCTGTGTCGGGGAGCGCTGACAGTGCTGGCTGTGTGGTGGGAGCACTGACAGTGCTGGCTGTGTGGTGGGAGCACTGACAGTGCTGGCTGTGAAGTGGGAGGACTGACAGTGCTGGCTGTGTGGGGGAGCACTGACAGTGCTGGCTGTGTCGGGGGAGCACTGACAGTGCTGGCTGTGTGGGGGGTCACTGACAGTGCTGGCTGTGTGGCGGGAGCACTGACAGTGCTGGCTGTGTGGGGTGAGCACTGACAGTGCTGGCTGTGTGGTGGGAGCACTGACAGTGCTGGCTGTGTGAGGGAGCACTGACAGTGCTGCCTGTGTGGGAGAGCACTGACAGTGCTGGCTGTTTGGGGGAGCACTGACAGTGCTGGCTGTGTTGGGGGAGCACTGACAGTGCTGGCTGTGTGGTGGGAGCACTGACAGTGCTGGCTGCGTGGGGGGAGCACTGACAGTGCTGGCTGTAGGGGGAGCACTGACAGTGCTGGCTGTGTGGGGTGAGCACTGACAGTGCTGGCTGTGTGGGGGGAGAACTGACAGTGCTGGCTGTGTGGGGTGAGCACTGGCAGTGCTGGCTGTGTGGGGGGAGCACTGACAGTGCTGGCTGTGTGGGGAGCACTGACAGTGCTGGCTGTGTGGTGGGAGCACTAACAGTGCTGGCTGTGTGGGGGGAGGACTGACAGTGCTGGCTGTGTGGTGGGAGCACTGACAGTGCTGGCTGTGTGGGGGAGCATTGACAGTGCTGGCTGTGAGGTGGGAGCACTGACAGTGCTGGCTGTGTGGGGCGAACTCTGGCAGTGCTGGCTCTGTGGGGGAGCACTGACAATGCTGGCTGTGTGGGGGAGCACTGGCAGTGCTGGCTGTGTGGGGGAGCACTGACAGTGCTGGCTGTGTGGGGGGAGCACTGACAGTGCTGGCTTTGTGGTGGGAGCACTGACAGTGCTGGCTGTGTGGTGGAGCACTGACAGTGCTGGCTGTGTGGTGGGAGCACTGACAGTGCTAGCTGCGTGGGTGGAGGACTGACAGTGCTGGCTCTGTGGGGGAGCACTGACAGTGCTGGCTGTGTGAGGGGAGCACTGACAGTGCTGGCTGTGTAGGGGGAGCACTGGCAGTGCTGGCTGTGTGGGGGGAGCACTGACAGTGCTGGCTGGGTGGGGGAGCACTGACAGTGCTGGCTGTGTGAGGGGAGCACTGACAGTGCTGGCTGTGTAGGGGGAGCACTGGCAGTGCTGGCTGTGTGGGGGAGCACTGACAGTGCTGGCTGTGTGGGGGAGCACTGACAGTGCTGGCTGTGTGGGGAGCACTGACCGTGCTGGCTGCGTGGTGGGAGCACTGACAGTGCTGGCTGTGTGGGGGAGCGCTGACAGCGCTGGCTGTGGGGGGAGCACTGACAGTGCTGGCTGTGTGGGGGGAACACTGACTGTGCTGGCTGTGTGGGGGGAGCACTGACAGTGCTGGATGTGTTGAGGGAGCACTGACAGTGCTGGCTGTGTGGTGGGAGCACTGACAGTGCTGGCTGTGTGGGGGAGCACTGACAGTGCTGGCTGTGTGGTGGGAGCACTGACAGTGCTGGCTGTGTGGGGGAGCACTGACAGTGCTGGGTGTGTGGGGAGCACTGACAGTGCTGGCTGTGTGGGAGCACTGACAGTGCTGGCTGTGTGGGGGGAGCACTGACAGTGCTGGCTGTGTGGGGAGCACTGACAGTGCAGGCTGTGTGGGGGGAGCACTGACTGTGCTGGCGGTGTGGTGGGAGCACTGACAGTGCTGGCTGTGTGGGGGAACACTGACAGTGCTGGCTATGTGGTGGGAGCACTGACAGTGCTGGATGTGTGGGGGAGCACTGACAGTGCTGGCTGTGTGGTGGGAGCACTGACAGTGCTCGCTGTGTGGGGGGAGCACTGACAGTGCTGGCTGTGTGGGGGAGCACTGACAGTGCTGGCTGTGTGGGGGGGCACTGACAGTGCTGGCTGTGTGGGATGAGCACTGACAGTGCTGGCTGTGTGGTGGGAGCACTGACAGTGCTGGCTGTGTGTGGGAGCACTGACAGTGCTGGCTGTGTGGGGGAGCACTGACAGTGCTGGCTGTGTTTTGGGAGCACTGACAGTGCTGGCTGTGTGGGAGAGCACTGACAGTGCTGGCTGTGTCGCGGAGCGCTGACAGTGCTGGCTGTGTGGTGGGAGCACTGATAGTGCTGGCTGTGTGGTGGGAGCACTGACAGTGCTGGCTGTGTAGTGGGAGGACTGACAGTGCTGGCTGTGTGGGGGAGCACTGACAGTGCTGGCTGTGTCGGGGGAGCACTGACAGTGCTGGCTGTGTGGGGGGTCACTGACAGTGCTGGCTGTGTGGCGGGAGCACTGACAGTGCTAACTGTGTGCGGTGAGCACTGACAGTGCTGGCTGTGTGGTGGGAGCACTGACAGTGCTGGCTGTGTGAGGGAGCACTGACAGTGCTGCCTGTGTGGGAGGAGCACTGAAAGTGCTGGCTGTGTGGGAGAGCACTGACAGTGCTGGCTGTTTGGGGGAGCACTGACAGTGCTGGCTGTGTGGGGTGAGCACTGACAGTGCTGGCTGTGTGGGGGGAGCACTGACAGTGCTGGCTGTGTGGGGTGAGCACTGACAGTGCTGGCTGTGTGGGGGGAGCACTGACAGTGCTGGCTGTGTGCTCGGAGCACTGGCAGTGCTGGCTGTGTGGGGGAGCACTGACAGTGCTGGCTGTGTGGGGAGCACTGACAGTGCTGGCTGTGTGGTGGGAGCACTAACAGTGCTGGCTGTGTGGGGGGAGGACTGACAGTGCTGGCTGTGTGGTGGGAGCACTGACAGTGCTGGCTGTGTGGGGGAGCACTGGCAGTGCTGGCTGTGAGGTGGGAGCACTGACAGTGCTGGCTGTGTGGGGCGAACTCTGAAAGTGCTGGCTCTGTGGGGCAGCACTGACAGTGCTGGCTGTGTGGGGGGATCACTGACAGTTCTGGCTGTGTGGGGGGAGCACTGGCAGTGCTGGCTGTGTGGGGGAGCACTGACAGTGCTGGCTGTGTGGGGGAGCACTGACAGTGCTGGCTGTGCGGTGGGAGCACTGACAGTGCTGGCTGTGTGGTGGGAGCGCTGACAGTGCTGGCTGTGTGGGGGAGCTCTGACAGTGCTGGCTGTGTGGGGGAGCACTGACAGTGCTGGCTGTGTGGGGGAGCACTGACAGTGCTGGCTGTGTGGGGAGCACTGACAGTGCTGGCTGTGTGGTGGGAGCACTGACAGTGCTGGCTGTGTGGTGGGAGCACTGACAGTGCTGGCTGTGTGGGGGAGCACTGACAGTGCTGGCTGTGTGGTGGGAGCACTGACAGTGCTGGCTGTGTGGGGGGAGCACTGACAGTGCTGGCTGTGTGGGGAGCACTGACAGTGCTGGCTGTGGGGGAGCACTGACAGTGCTGGCTGTGTGGGGGGAGCACTGACAGTGCTGGCTGTGTGGGGAGCACTGACAGTGCTGGCTGTGTGCGGGGAGCGCTGACTGTGCTGGCGGTGTGGTGGGAGCACTGACAGTGCTGGCTGTGTGGGGGAACACTGACAGTGCTGGCTATGTGGTGGGAGCACTGACAGTGCTGGATGTGTGGGGGAGCACTGACAGTGCTGGCTGTGTGGTGGGAGCACTGACAGTGCTCGCTGTGTGGGGGGAGCACTGACAGTGCTGGCTGTGTGGGATGAGCACTGACAGTGCTGGCTGTGTGGGGGAGCACTGACAGTGCTGGCTGTGTGGGGGAGCACCGACAGTGCTGGCTGTGTGGGATGAGCACTGACAGTGCTGGCTGTGTGGTGGGAGCACTGGCAGTGCTGGCTGTGTGGGGGGAGCACTGACAGTGCTGGCTGTGGGGGGAGCACTGACAGTGCTGGCTGTGTGGGGGGAGCACTGACAGTGCTGGCTGTGTGGGGGAGCACTGACAGTGCTGGCTGTGTGTTGGGAGCACTGACAGTGCTGGCTGTGTGGGGGAGCACTGACAGTGCTGGCTGTGTGGTGGGAGCACTGACATTGCTGGCTGTTGTGACGAGGCACTGGCAGTGATGGCTGTGTGGGTGGAGCACTGACAGTGCTGGCTGTGTCGGGGGAGCACTGACAGTGCTGGTTGTGTGGGGGGAGCACTGACAGTGATGGCTGTGTCGGTGGAGCACAGGCAGTGCTGGCTGTGGGATGGCTCTGAACTGACATAAACTGTCCATTGTGAACTGACATAAAATGGCCACCGTGAACTGACATAAAATGGCTGCCGTGAACTGACATAACATGGCCAACGTGAACGGACATAACATGGCCACCGTGAACTGACATAAAATGGCCATTGCGAGCTGACATAAAATGCCCCCCTTCAACCAATATAAAATGATCACCGTGAACTGACATAAAATGGCTGCCATGAACTGACATTAAATGGTCACCGTGAATGGACTTAACATGGCTGCCGTGAGCTAACATAAAATAGCCACCGTGACCTGACATAAAATGGCCACCGTGAACTGACATACAATGGCCACCGTGAACTGACATAAAATGGCCACCATGAACTGACATAAAATGGCCATTGCGAGCTGGCATAAAACGGCCCCCGTGAACGGACATACAATGGCCACCGTGATCTGACATAAAATGGCCATTGCGAGCTGACATAAAACGGCCCCCTTCAACCGACATAAAATGACCACCATGAACTGACATAAAATGGCCACCGTGTACTGACATAAAATGGCCCCTTCGACTGAATAAAATGGCCCCCGTGAACTGACATAAAATGGCTACCGTGAACTGAGATAAAATGGCCACCATGAACTGACATAAAATGGCCCCCGTGAACTGACATAAAATGGCCACCGTGAACTGACATAAAATGGCCCCCGTGAACCGACATGAACTGGCCACCGCAACTGAGATAAAATGGCCATTGCAAACTGACATAACATGGCCATTGTGAACTGACATACAATGGCCATTGTGAACTGACATACAGTGGCCATTGTGAACTGACATACAATGGCCACCATGAACTGACATAAAATGGCCATTGTGAACTGACATAAAATGGCCATTGCGAACTGACATACAATGGCCATTGTGAACTGACGTACAATGGCCACCATGAACTGACATAAAATGTCCACTGTGAACTGACATACAATGGCCATTGTGAACAGACATAAAATGACCACCGTGAACTGACATACAATGTCCACCGTAAACTGACATAAAATGTCCACTGTGAACTGACATACAATGGCCACCGTGAACTGACATAAAATGACCATTGTGAACAGACATAAAATGGCCACCGTGTACTGACATAAAATGGACCCCGTGAACTGACATAAAATGGCATTGTGAACAGATATACAATGGCCACCGTGAACTGACATAAAACGGCCATTGTGAACTGACATGAAATGGCCACTGTGAACTGATATACAATGGCTGCCGTGAACTGGCATAAAATGGTCACTGTGAACTGACAAAAAATGGCCATTGCGACCTGACATAAAACAGCCCCCGTGAACTGACATAAACTGTCCATTGTGAACTGACATACAATGGCCCCCTTGAACTGACATAAATCGGCCAATGTGAGCAGACATAAAATGGCCATTGTGAACTGACATAAAATGGCCATTGCGACCTGACATAAAAAGGCCCCCGTGAACTGATATAAACTGTCCATTCTGAACTGACATACAATGGCCCCCATGAACTGACATAAAATGGCCATTGTGAACTGACATAAAATGGCCACTGTGAACTGAAATAAAATGGCCACTGTGAACTGATATACAACGGCCGCCGTGAACTGACATAAAATGGCCATTGCGACCTGACATAAAAAGGCACCCGTGAACTGACATAAAATGGCCCCCGTGAACTGACATAAACTGTCCATTGTGAACTGACATACAATGGCCCCCTTGAACTGACATAAAATGGCCAATGTGAACAGACATAAAATGGCCATTGTGAACTGACATACAATGGCCACCTTGAACTGACATAAAATGTCCACTGTGAACTGACAAACAATGGCCACCGTGAACTGACAGAAAATGCCCCCCGTGAACTGACGTAAACTGTCCATTGTGAACTGACATACAATGGCCCCCTTGAACTGACATAAAATGGCCAATGTGAGCAGACTTAAAATGGCCATTGTGAACTGATATAAAATGGCCATTGCGACCTGACATAAAAAGGCCCCCGTGAACTGATATAAACTATCCATTCTGAACTGACATACAATGGCCCCCTTGAACTGACATAAAATGGCCATTGTGAACTGACATAAAATGGCCACTGTGAACTGAAATAAAATGGCCACTGTGAACTGATATACAATGGCCGCCGTGAACTGACATAAAATGGCCATTGCGACCTGACATAAAAAGGCACCCGTGAACTGACATAAAAAGGCCCCCGTGAACTGACATAAAATGGCCCCCGTGAACTGACATAAAATGGCCACCGTGAACTGACATAAAATAGCCCCCGTGAACCGACATGAACTGGCCACCGCAACTGAGATAAAATGGCCATTGCAAACTGACATAAAATGGCCATTGGGAACTGACATACAATGGCCACCGTGAACTGAGATAAAATGGCCATTGCAAACTGACATAAAATGGCCATTGTGAACTGACATACAGTGGCCACCGTGAACTGACATAAAATGGCTGCCGTGAACTGATATACAATGGCCCCCGTGAACTGATATCAAATGTCCATCGTGAACTGACATGAAACGGCGCCGTGAACTGACATAAAATGGCCGCCATGAGCTAACATAAAATAGCCACCGTGACCTGACATAAAATGGCCGCCATGAACTGACATACAATGGCCACCGTGAACTGACATAAAATGGCCATTGCGAGCTGACATAAAATGGCCCCCGTCAACCGACATAAAATGACCACCGTGAACCGACATAAAATGGCCACCGAGTACTGACATAAAATGGCCCCCATCGACTGAATAAAATGGCCCCCGTGAACTGACAAAAATGGCCACTGTGAACTGAGATAAAATGGCCACCGTGAACTGACATAAAATGGGCACCATGAACTGACATAAAATGGCCCCCGTGAACTGACATAAAATGGCCACCGTGAACTGACATAAAATGGCCCCCGTGAACCGACATGAACTGGCCACTGCAACTGAGATAAAATGGCCATTGCATACTGACATAAAATGGCCATTGTGAACTGACATGCAATGGCCATTGTAAACTGACATACAATGGCCATTGTGAACTGACATGCAATGGCCATTGTGAACTGACATACAATGGCCACCATGAACTGACATAAAATGGCCCCCGTGAACTGACATAAAATGGCCACCGTGAACTGACATAAAATGGCCCCCGTGAACCGACATGTACTGGCCACCGCAACTGAGATAAAATGGCCATTGCAAACTGACATACAATGGCCATTGTAAACTGACATACAATGGCCACCGTGAACTGACACAAAATAGCGATTGTGAACTGACATACAATGGCCATTGTGAACTGACATATAAATGGCCACCATGGACTGACATAAAATGGCCCCCGTGAACTGACATAAAATGGCCACCGTGAACTGACATAAAATGGCCCCCGTGAACCGACATATACTGGCCACCGCAACTGAGATAAAATGGCCATTGCAAACTGACATAAAATGGCCATTGTGAACTGATATACAATGGCCCCCGTGAACTGACATAAAATGGCCATTGCGACCGGACCTAAAAAGGCCTCCGTGAACTGATATAAAATGTCCATCGTGAACTGACATAAAATGGCCATTGTGAACTGACATGCAATGGCCATTGTAAACTGACATACAATGGCCATTGTGAACTGACATGCAATGGCCATTGTGAACTGACATACAATGGCCACCATGAACTGACATAAAATGGCCCCCGTGAACTGACATGAAATGGCCACCGTGAACTGACATAAAATGGCCCCCGTGAACCGACATGTACTGGCCACCGAAACTGATATAAAATGGCCATTGCAAACTGACATAAAATGGCCATTGCAAACTGACATAAAATGGCCATTGTAAACTGACATACAATGGCCACCGTGAACTGACACAAAATAGCGATTGTGAACTGACATACAATGGCCATTGTGAACTGACATATAAATGGCCACCATGGACTGACATAAAATGGCCCCAGTGAACTGACATAAAATGGCCACCGTGAACTGACATAAAATGGCCCCCGTGAACCGACATATACTGGTCACCGCAACTGAGATAAAATGGCCATTGCAAACTGACATAAAATGGCCATTGTGAACTGATATACAATGGCCCCCGTGAACTGACATAAAATGGCCATTGCGACCGGACCTAAAAAGGCCCCCGTGAACTGATATAAAATGTCCATCGTGAACTGACATAAAATGGCCCCGTGAACTGACATAAAATGGCCGCCATGTGCTAACATAAAATAGCCACCGTGACCTGACATAAAATTGCCGCCTTGAACCGACGTAAAATGACCACCGTACACTGACATAAAATGGCCACCGTAAACTGACATAAAATGGCCCCCATTGACTGAATAAAATGGCCTCCTTGAACTGGCATAAAATGGCCACCGTGAACTGACATAAAATGGCCTCCGTGAACCGACATGAACTGGCCACCGCAACTGAGATAAAATGGCCATTGCAAACTGACATAAACTGGCCATTGTGAACTGACATACAATGGCCATTGTGAACTGACATGCAATGGCCACCGTGAACTGACACAAAATGGCCACCGTCAACTGATAAAAAATGGCCATTGCACACTGACATAAAATGGCCATTGTGAACTGACATACAATGGCCATTGTGAACTGACATACAATGGCCACCGTGAACTGACATAAAATGGCCATTGTGAACTGACATAAAATGGCCATTGCGAACTGACTCACAATGGCCACCGTGAACTGACATAAAATGGCCATTGTGAACTGACATAAAATGGCCATTGTGAACTGTCTTAAAATGGACCCCGTGAACTGACATAAAATGGCAACTGTGAACTGACATAAAATGGCCACCGTCAACTGAAGAAAAATGGCCATGGCAAACTGACATAAAATGGCCATTGTGAACTGACATACAATGGCCATTGTGAACTGACATACAATGGCCACCATGAACTGACATAAAATGGCCATTGTGAACTGACATAAAATGGCCATTGCGACCTGACATAAAAAGGCCCCCGTGAACTGACATAAAATGGCCACTTTGAACTGAGATAAAATGGCCACCGTGAACTGAAATAAAATGGCCATTGTGAACTGACATACAATAGCCACCATGAACTGACATAAAATGGCCCCCGTGAACTGACATAAAATGGCCACCGTGAACTGACATAAAATGGCCCCCGTGAACCGACATGAACTGGCCACCACAACTGAGATAAAATGGCCATTGCAAACTGACATAAAATGGCCATTGTGAACGGACATACAATGGCCACCGTGAACTGACATAAAATGGCCATTGCAAATTGACATAAAATGGCCATTGTGAACTGACATACAATGGCCACCGTGAACTGACATAAAATGGTCATTGTGAAATGACATAAAATGGCCATTGTGAACTGACATACAGTGGACACCGTGAACTGACATAAAATGGCTGCCGTGAACTGACATACAATGGCCGCCGTGAACTGACATAAAATGGCCATTGCGAGCAGACATAAAAAGGCCCCCGTCAACCGACATAAAATGACCGCCGTGAACTGACATAAAATGGCCACCGTGTACTGACATAAAATGGCATCCATCGACTGAATAAAATGGCCCCCGTGAACTGACATAAAATGGCCACTGTGAACTGAGATAAAATGGCCACCGTGAACTGACATAAAATGGCCATTGTGAACTGACATACAATAGCCACCATGAACAGACATAAATAGCCCCCGTAAACTGATATAAAATGGCCACCGTGAACTGACATAAAATGGCCATTGCAAACTGACACAAAATGGCCATTGTGAACTGACATGCAATGGCCATTGTAAACTGACATACAATGGCCGTGAACTGACACAAAATGGCCACCGTCAACTGAGAAAAAATGGCCATTGCAAACTGACATAAAATGGCCATTATGAACTGACATACAATGGCCATTGTGAACTGACATACAATGGCCACCATGAACTGACATAAAATGGCCCCCATGAACTGACATAAAATGGCCACCGTGAACTGACATAAAATGGCCCCCGTGAACCGACATGAACTGGCCACCGCAACTGAGATCAAATGGCCATTGTAAACTGACATAAAATGGCCATTGTGAACTGACAAAAAATGTCCATTGCAAATTGACATAAAATGGCCATTGTGAACTGACATACAATGGCCACCGTGAACTGACATAAAATGGCCATTGTGAACTGACATAAAATGGCCACTGTGAACTGACATAAAATGGCCAATGTGAACTGACATCCAATGGCCACCGTGAACTGAAATAAAATGGCCCCCGTGAACTGAAATAAAATGGCCAATGTGAACTGACATAAAATGGTCATTGTGAACTGACATAAATGGCCAATGTGAACTGACATACAATGGCTACCGCGAACTGACATAAAATGGCCATTCTGAACTGACATACAATGGCCATTGCGACCTGACACAAAATGGCCCCCGTGAACTGACATTAACTGTCCATTGTGAACTGACACAAAATGGCCATTGCGACCTGACATGAACTGCCCATTGTTAACTGACATAAAATGGCTATTGTGAACTGACATAAAATGGCTCCCGTGAACCGACATAAAATGGCCACCGTGAACTAACATACAATGGCCATTGTGAACTGACATACTAATGGCCGACTGCTGGTTGTGGATCTTTTTTTGGCAGAGTCCCAGAGAGAGACGGAGAGACGAAGAGACCGAGAGAGATGGAGAGGGGAGAACAGCCTCCCCCCACCGAGAGAGATGGAGAAGGGGAACCCCCTCCCCCACCGAGAGAGATGGAGAAGAGGACCCCCCCCCCACCGAGCGAGATGGAGAAGGGGTACCCCCCCCCCACAGAGAGAGATGGAGTTGGTGGAACGCCCCCCCTCCCCCAACGAGAGATATGAAGAAGGAGACCCCCCCCCACAAAGCGAGATGGAGAAGGGGGAACCCCCCCACCGAGAGAGAGATGGAGAGGGTGGAACCCCCCCCCCCCCCCACCGGGAGAGATGGAGAGGGGGGAAATCCCCCTCCACCGAGAGAGATGGAGAGGGTGGACCCCCTCTCCCCCGCCGAGAGAGATAGAGAGGGGGTCCCCCCCCACCGAGAGAGATGGAGAGGGGGGAACTCCCCCTCCACCGAGAGAGATGGAGAGGGTGGACCCCCCCCCCCGCCGAGAGAGATGGAGAGGGGGTCCCCACTCCACCGAGAGAGATGGCGAGGGGGGAACTTTGCCCCCACCGAGAGAGATGGAGAGAGGGGAGCCCTGCCCCCACCGAGAGAGATGGAGAGGGGAGAACTCCCCCTCCACCGAGAGAGATGGAGAGGGTGGACCCCCCCCTGCTGAGAGAGAAGGAGAGGGCGACCCCCCCCACCACCGAGAGAGATGGAGAGGGGGGACCCCCCCACCGAGAGAGATGGAGAGGGGGGACTCCCCCAGCGAGAGAGATGGAGAGGGGGACCCCCCCACCGAGAGAGATGGAGAGGCGGGAACCCCCCCACCCACCGAGAGAGATGGAGAGGGGGGAACTCCCCCTCCACCGAGAGAGATGGAGAGGGTGGACCCCCCCCCCCCCCCGCCGAGAGAGATGGAGCGGGGGGAACCTTGCCCCCACCGAGAGAAATGGAGAGGGGGGACTCCCCCAAAGAGAGAGATGGAGAGGGGGGACTCCCCCAGCGAGAGAGATGGAGAGGCGGGAACACCCCACCCACCGAGAGAGATGGGGAGGGGGGACCCTTCCCCCCCCCCCACCCCCACCGAGACGGAGAGGAAAACTGCAGGGGGTGGGCACAATGGAAATGTGGAGCTTGTTCAAGGAACAGCTACTGCGTGTCCTTGATAAGTATGTACCTGTCAGGCAGGAAGGAAGTGGTCGAGCAAGGGAACCGTGGTTTACTAAGGCAGTTGAAACACTTGTCTAGAGGAAGAAGGAAGGAGGCTTATGTAAAGATGAGACATGAAGGTTCAGTAAGGGCGCACGAGAGTTACAAGTTAGCTAGGAAGGACCTAAAGAGGGAGCTAAGAAGAGCCAGAAGGGGACATGAGAAGTCTTTGGAAGGTAGCATCAAGGATAACACTAAAGCTTTCTATAGATATGTCAGGAATAAAAGAATGACTAGGGTAAGAGTAGGGCCAGTCAAGGACAGGAGTGGGAAGTTGTGCTTGGAGTCCGTGGAGATAGGAGAGGTGCTATACGAATATTTTTCATCACTATTCACACAGGAAAAAGACAATGTTGACGAGGAGAATACTGAGTTTCAGGCTACTCGACTAGAAGGACTTGAGGTTCATAAGGAGGAGGTGTTAGCAATTCTGGAAAGGGTGAAAATAGACAAGTCCCCTGGGCCGGATGGGATTTATCCTAGGATTCTCTGGCAAATGTTGTCCCCTTGTTCAAGAAGGGGAGTAGAGACAACCCCGGTAAATATAGACCAGTGAGCCTTACTTCTGTTGTGGGCAAAATCTTGGAAAGGTTTTTAAGAGATAGGGTGTATAATCATCTGGAAAGGAATAATTTGATTAGACATAGTCAACACGGTTTCGTGAAGGGTAGGTTGTGCCTCACAAACCATATAGAGTTCTTTGAGAAGGTGAGAAACAGGTGGATGAGGGTAAAGCAGTTGATGTGGTGTATATGGATTTCAGTAAAGCGTTTGACAAGGTTCCCCACGGTAGGCTACTGCAGAAAATACGGAAGCATGGGATTCAGGAAGATTTAGCAGTTTGGATCAGAAATTGGCTAGCTTGAAGAAGACAAAGGGTGGTGGTTGATGGGAAGTGTTCAGACTGGAGTCCAGTTATTAGTGGTGTACCACAAGGATCTGTATTGGGGCCACTGCTGTTTGTCATTTTTATAAATGACCTGGAGGAGGGCGTAGAAGGATGGGTGAGTAAATTTGCAGATGACACTAAAGTCGGTGGAGTTGTGGACAGTGCGGAAGGATGTTACAAGTTACAGAGGGACATAGATAAGCTGCAGCGCTGGGCTGAGAGGTGGCAAATGAAGTTTAATGCAGAAAAGTGTGAGGTGATTCATTTCGGAAGGAATAACAGGAAGACAGAGTACTGGGCTAATGGTAAGATTCTTGGCAGTGTGGATGAGCAGAGAGATCTCGGTGTCCATATACATAGATCCCTGAAAGTTGCCACTCAGGTTGAGAGGGTTGTTAAGAAGGCGTACGGTGTGTTAGCTTTTATTGGTAGAGTGTCTGAGTTTCGGAGCCATGAGGTCATGTTGCAGCTGTACAAAACTCTGGTGCGGCCGCATTTGGAGAATTGCGTACAGTTCTGGTCGCCGCATTATAGGAAGGATATGGAAGCATTGGAAAGGGTGCAGAGGAGATTTACCAGAATGTTGCCTGGTATGGAGGGAAGATCTTATGAGGAAAGGCTGAGGGACTTGAGGCTGTTTTCGATAGAGAGAAGAAGGTTAAGAGGTGACTTAATTGAGGCGTACAAGATGATCAGAGGATTGGAAAGGGTGGACAGCGAGAGCCTTTTTCCTCGGATGGTGATGTCTAGCACGAGCGGACATAGCTTTAAATTGAGGGGAGATAGATATAGGACAGATGTCAGAGGTACGTTCTTTACTCAGAGAGTAGTAAGGGCGTGGAATGCCCTGCTGCAACAGTAGTGGACTCGCCAACACTAAGGGCATTCAAATGGTCATTGGATAGACATATGGGCGATAAGGGAATAGTGTAGATGGGCTTTAGAGTGGTTTCACAGGTCGGCGCAACATCGAGGGCCGAAGGGCCTGTAATGCGCTGTAATGTTCTATGAGAGAGATGGAGAGGGGGTAACACCCCCCCCCCCCCCCCACCGAGAGTGATGGAGAGGGGGGACCCCCCACCGGGAGGGATGGAGAGGGGGGAACCCCCACCCCACCGAGAGATATGGAGAGGGGGGGACCCCCCCCACCGAGAGAGATGGAGAGGGGGAATCCCCCCCCACCGAGAGAGATGGAGGGGGGGAATTCCCCCCCACCGAGAGAGATGGAGAGGGGGAATCCCCCCACACCGAGAGAGATGGAGGGGGGAATCCCCCCCCCCCCCACCGAGAGTTGTGGAGAGGGAGGAACCAACCCCCCACCGAGAGGGATGGAGAGGGGGGACCCCCCCTCCACCGAGAGAGATTAAGAGGGGGACCACCCCCCCACCGAGAGGGATGGAGAGGGGGAAGCCTCCCCCACCGAGAGAGATGGAGAGGGGGGAACCCCCCCCCCACCGAGAGGGATGGAGAGGGGGGAACCCCCACCCCCATCGAGAGAGATGGAGAGGGGGAACCCCCCCCACCGAGAGAGATGGAGAGGGGGGACCCCACCACCGAGAGAGATGGAGAGGGGGGAACCCCCCCCCCCCACCGAGAGAGATGGAGAGGGGGGAAACCCCCCACCGAGAGAGATGGAGAGGGGGGAACCCCCCCCACCGAGAGGGATGGAGAGGGGGGAACCCCCCCACCGAGAGAGATGGAGAGGGGGGAACCCCCCCCCCACCGAGAGAGATGGAGAGGGGGGAAACCCCCCAACGAGAGAGATGGAGAGGGGGGACCCCCCACCGAGAGTGATGGAGAGGGGGGACCCCCCACCGAGAGAGATGGAGAGGGGGGACCCCCCACCGAGAGAGATGGAGAGGGGGACCCCCCACCGAGAGAGATGGAGAGGGGGAACCCCCACCGAGTGATGGAGAGAGGGGACCCCCCACCGAGAGGTACGGGGAGGGGGACCCCCCATCGAAAGGGATGGAGAGGGGGGATCCCCCACCGAGAGTGATGTAGAGGGGGGACCCCCCACCGAGAGAGACGGGGAGGGGGACCCCCCATCGAGAGGGATGGAGAGGGGGGACCCCCCACCGAGAGAGATGGAGAGGGGGGACCCCCCCACCGAGAGAGATGGAGAGGGGTGAACCCCCCCCCCCACCGAGAGAGATGGAGAGTGGAGACCCCCCCAATCCACTGAAAGAACACGGCTGAAACCGATGGAGGGAGAAAAGAAAGGGGGGGTAAGGGGGTAAACAAGGAGCAGGGGGTCACACACCAGGTCGGCCCGGAAGGGCATCACGGAGGGTCTGCGGGGGAGAGAGGGGAAGGGTTAGGGAAAGGGGGGTTGGGGGGGGGGCAGACACGCCGAACTGAACGGCAACAGTTTGTAACGATAGAAACGTAAGAGAAAGCCTTTTCACTCTCTGAGAAATGTAAACAAGCCGCAATGCACAGAATTGAGGAAACGGCAATAAAAAGATTTTTTCAATAAATTCAGAGCCCAGTTCAGTTTTTCCAATTCAGGGGCAAGTTAGCGCGGCCCATCCACCTGCCCTGCACATCTTTGGGTTGTGGGGGTGAGACCCACGCAGACACGGGGAGAATGTGCAAACTCCACACGGACAGTGACCCAGAGCCGGGACTGAACAGTGCTTAGCACTGCTGCCTCACAGCTACAGGGTCCCAGGTTCGATTCCCGGCTTATGTCACTGTCTGTGCGGAGTCTGGACGTCCTCCCCGTGTCTGCGTGGGCTTCCTCCGGGTGCTCCGGTTTCCTCCCACCGTCCAAAGATGTTCAGGTTAGGTGGGTTGGCAGCGACGTGGTAGGGGAGTGGGCCTAGGTATGTCGCTCTCTTCAGGGTTCACACTGCCTCTGTCATTATTGTTTACACCTACAATGCTGCCAAACTTTCTATCAAACTTTCTATCTCATTATCTTCAATCAGTACTAAACAAATTCAAACTGAGACACACAGATACACACACACACACACACACACACACACAGGCACACACACACACACACACACACACACAGGCACACACACAGGCACACACAGGCACACACACACACAGACACGCACACACACAGGCACACACACACACACACACACACACACACACAGACACACAGATACACACACACACACAGGCACACACACAGTCACAGACTGCAATGAAGTTACTGAGAAAAGTCCCTAGTCTCCAAACTCTGGCGCCTGTTCGGGTACACTGAGGGTGAATACATAATGTCCAATTCACCAAACAGCACGTCCTTCGGGACGTCAGGGGGGAAACCGGAGCACCCGGGAGAAACCCACGCGGACAAGGGGAGACCGTGCAGACTCCGCACAGACTGCGACCCAAGCCGGGATTCGAACCTGGGGCTCTGGAGCTGTGAGGCCGCAGTGCTACACACTGTGCTACCGTGTAACTTCCAGAATGCCACACATAAACGCCGCCCCCCCCCCCCCCAAACACACATACACGTGTACAGAAAAACAGAGACTCAAACTCAGACAGACTGGGTCAATACATCTATTAAATGGCGAGAAATCTTTAACTTGGAGAGGTGTATCTGGCCTGTGTGTGACCCAAGTCACACACTGACTCTGAACATCCTCACAGCAGCTTGGGGACAGATATTTCTAAAGCAGTTTTCATAACCTTTGGGTATCACAAACTGTTTCAAAGGCAATGGAGCCCTTTTGAACGGTGGTAATTTAGGAAATGGACCAGCTAATTTCAGAGAGAGACACTGAAACAGGATGAGATTGTGATGTACACGTTTCACAGCTGACACTGAGACACACACGAGATGTACAATATCAATTATTATTCTGAAGCATTTTGATTAAACCACCCCTGAGACTGAATTCCAGTGTTTCAGAGTAAAGCTTCATCTACACTGCCCATCAAACACTCACAACACAAATACTGCCAGGGGTTAAATACAGAGTCAAAATCCCTCTAGCCTGTCCAAGGAATTTTTCATTGCAGACAGATATTTTTATTTTTTGGAAAAGCAGAACTTAAATTGCACAGAATCCCAGGGTGGACTCTTGTTTGTTGCAATCATGAGTTCAGCACTTCACATTTAAACGTGAAGTTTAAGCTCCGATTACAGGTGTCTGCTTGTCTCTGTCTGTGTATTCAATGTTCCTGTAGCTTTTTCACTTGTCTGAAGTATTTGAATAATAGGCCTTGGTTAATCAATCCTTTCTCACAGCACATGGAAGTTGTGAATCTTCAAGGCTCTCAGTCTAATGTAATTAAAAATCAACTGCTTCCTTTGATCATCAATCCATTTCCCAGCCCTAAATAGATCTCACAAATTTCCATAATGCAGGAATATCTCCATCAAAACTTCCAATCAGTTCCCCATACACTTGTTAAACTTGCCTGTGTGAAGTAAATTCTACTGACAGATTCCGAAAGCTGCACAGAAAAATGACTGCTTATTTTAAACTTTGAAACGGAACTATTTTAACTTGTCCATCAGTCCTATTAAACAGAAATGTTGTCCCTGTGGGCTGACAGTTTCTCAGCAAGATTGAAACATTGAGGGACCCCACGTACTACATTTGACAACATTTGTGGCACTTCCAAAATCTCCGACATATTGCTGTCTGTATTGTGTGAATCCAGCTGTGAAATATCTGTCCAGTTTAAACTTCCACTGTTTCTGTATTCTCATCATTTATAAAGATCACGGTTCTATCCTTTTTCAGTCTAAAGTACATCATCTTACATTTCCCTGCACTGGAATGCGTCCACCAGCTCAGTCTTTAGCCAAACTATTAATATCTCTCTGCAATTTCTTTTCAGCAATGTTGCTTACAATGCTGTCTAATGTTTGGTGTCATTGGCAAAATAGGATGTGTAGCATTCTATCAAATTGCCTGAAAGGGCTAATGTACACAGCAAAACTGTGTGTGTGTGTGCGCATGCACACATGTGTCTATGTAGGAGTGGATGTGTGTGTACGCATGGATCTGGACACGTATATGTATCTGTCAATGTGTGCACACGTATGTGTTTGTGTGTGGCAAACTAATCCCACTGCCCCACTCTCTCCGCATAGCCTTGTGTCAATCCAAACATATCCTACTGCCCCAATATGTCCCCAGAGCCATGTGTCAATCCAAATTTATCCCACTGCCCCACTCCCTCCACATAACCCTGGATTAATACAAACTAATCCGACTGTCCCGCTCTATCCCCAGAGTCCTGTATCAATCCCAAACTAATACAACTGACCCGTCCTCTCCACATAGCCCTGTATCAATCCCAAACTAATCCCACTGCCCCGTCAACTCCCTATAGTCCTGTATCAATCCCAAACTAATCCCACTGCGCCGTCCTCTCCCCATAGCCCTGTATCAATCCAAGCTAATCCCACTGTCCCGCTCTATCCCCAGAGTCCTGTATCAATCCCAAACTAATACAACTGCCCCGTCCTCTCCACATAGCCCTGTACAAATCCCAAACTAATCTCACTGCCAACTCTACCCTCATTGCGCTCTATCAATCCCAAACGAATCTCACTACCTCACAATCTCCCCGTAGCCCTGTATCAATCCCAAACTAATCCCACTGCCACGTTCGGGATCCTCTTGGAAGGAGCGACCACAATATGGTGGAATTTCAAATGCAGTTGGAGGATGACAAGGTAAAATCAAACACTCGTGTTTTGTGCTTAAGCAAAGGCGATTACAATGGGATGAGAGAAGAACTAGCTGAGGTAGACTGGGAGCAAAGACTTCATGGTGAAGCAGTTGAGGCACAGTGGAGAACCTTCCGAGCGATCTTTCACAGTGTTCAGAAAAGGTTCATACCGACAAAAAAGAAAGACGGTAGAAAGGGGAAAAATCGACCGTGGATATCTAAGGAGGTGAGGGAGAGTATCAAATTGAAGTAAAAAACATACAAAGTGGCAAAAATTAGTGGGAGACTAGGGGACTGGGAAGTCTTCAGGGGACAACAGAAAGCTACTAAAAAAGCCATAATGAAGAATAAGGTAGACTATGAAAGTAAACTGGCTCAGAACATAAAAGCAGATAGTAAAAGCTTCTCCAAATATATTAGACTAAAAAGAGTGGCTAAGGTAAATATTGGTCCTTTGGAAGATGAGAAGGGAGATTTAATAATAGGAGACGGGGAAATGGCTGAGGAGCTGAACAGATTTTTTGGGTCAGTCTTCACAGTGGAGGACACAAATAACATGCCAGTGACTGATGGAAATAAGGATATGATAGGTGAGGACCTTGAGATGAGTGTAATCACTAAGGAGGCAGTATTGGGCAAGCTAATGGGGCTAAAGTTAGACAAGTTTCCTGGCCCTGATGGGATGCATCCCAGAGTGTTAAAAGAGATGGCTAGGGAAATTGTAAACGCACTAGTGATAATTTATCAAAATTCACTAGACTCTGGGGTGGTCCCTGAGGATTGGAAAGTAGCAAACGTGACACCACTGTTTAAAAAAGGAGGTCGGCAGAAAGCGGGTAATTATAGGCCTGTAAGCTTAACTTCGGTTGTAGGGAAAATTCTGGAATCTATCATTAAGGAGGAAATAGCGGGGCACCTGGAGGGAAATTGTCACATTGGGCAGACGTAGCATGGGTTCACAAAGGGTAGGTCGTGTCTGACTAATTTGGTAGAATTTTTTGAGGACGTTACCAGTGCAGTAGATAACGGGGAGCCAATGGATGTGGTATATGTGGATTTCCAGAAATCGTTTGACAAGGTGGCATACAAAAGGTTGCTGCATAAACTAAAGATGCATGGTATTGAGGGTAAAGTGGTAGCATGGGAAGAGGATTGGTTAACTAACAGAAAGCAGAGAGTGGGGATAAATGGGTCTTTCTCTGGTTGGCAACCTGTAACTAGTGGGGTCCCTCAAGGATCAGTGTTGGGCCCGCAGTTGTTCACAATTTACATAGACGATTTGGAGTTGGGGACCAAGTGCAATGTGTCAAAGTTTGCAGACGACACTAAGATGAGTGGGTAAAGCAAAAAGGGCAGAGGATACTGGAAGTCTGCAGAAGAATTTGGATAGGTTAGGTGAATGGGCTAGGGTCTGGCAGATGGAATTCAATGTTGCCAAGTGTGAGACTATCCATTTTGGGAGGACTAACAGCAGAATGGTTTATTATTTAAACGGTAAGATGTTAAAACATGCTGCTGTGCAGAGGGACCTGGGTGTGCTGGTGCACGAGTCGCAAAAAGTTGGTGTGCAGGTGCAACAGGTGATTAAGAAGGCTAATCGAGTTTTGTCTTTCATTGCTGGAGGGATGGAGTTCAAGACTAGGGAGGTTACGCTGCAATTGTATAGGGTGTTGGTGAGGCCGCATCTGGAGTATTGTGTTCAGTTTTGGTCTCCTTACCTGAGAAAGGACATATTGGAACTGGAGGGAGTGCAGAGGAGATTCACTAGGTTGATCCCAGAGTTGAGGGGATTAGATTATGACGAGAGGTTGAGTAGACTGGGACTGTACTCATTGGAGTTTAGAAGGATGCGGGGGGGGGGGGGGGATCTTATAGAAACATATAAAATTATGAAGGGAATAGATAGGATCGACGCGGGAAGGTTGTTTCCACTGGTCGGAGAAAGCAAAACTAGGGGGCATAGCCTCAAAATAAGGGGAAGTTGATTTAGGACGGAGTGTAGGAGGAACTTCTTCACCCAAAGGGTTGTGAATCTCTGGAACTCCTTGCCCAGTGAAGCAGTTGAGGCTCCTTCTTTCAACGTTTTTAAGAAAAAGATGGATACTTTTCTAAAGAATAAAGGGATTCGGGGATATGGTGTACGGGCCGGAGAGTGGAGCTGAATCCACAAAGATCAGCCATGATCTCATTAAATGGCGGAGCAGGCTCGAGGGGCCAGGTGGCCTACTCCTCTTCCTAGTTCTTATTTACAGAGGTCCCTGGGTAGTATATCATTACTGACAGTGGTCCCTGGGTGGAATATCATTATTTGCAGTAGTGCCTGGGTAGTATATAATTAGTTACAGTGGTCCATATGTAGTATATTATTACTTACATTGGTCCCTGTTTCGGATATCATTGTTTACACTGGTCACTGGGGAGTATATGATTCTTTACAGTGGTCCCTGCATAGTATCTCATTATTTTCAGTGGTCACTGGATAGCATATCTTTATTTACAGTTGTCACTGGACAGTGTATCATTATTTACAGTTGTCACTGGAGAGTGTATTATTATTTACAGTGGTCCCAGGGCAGTAAATCATTATTTGCAGTGGTCACTGTGCAGAATATCATTCTTTACAGTGGCCTCTGGGCAAAATGTCATTATTTACAGTGGTCTCTGGGTAGTACATCATTAGTAACAGTGGTCCCTGGGTAGAATATCATTATTTACAGTGGACCCTGTGTAATATATCATTATTTACACTGGACCCTGAGTAGTATACCATTATTTACAGTGGCCCTGGGTACGTATCATCATTTACAGTGGTCACTTTATAGTATTTCATTATTTACAATGGTCTCTGGGCAGTAGGTCTTTATTTACAGTGGCCCCTGTGTAGTTTCTCCTTATTTACAGTCGTCTCTGAGTAGTATATCATTATTTAGAGTTGTCCCTGCGCAGTATGTCATTATTTACAGTGGTTCTTGGGTAGTCTATCATTATTTGGGGCAGCACGGTAGCACAGTGGTTAGCACAATTGCTTCACAGCTCCAGGGTCCCAGGTTCAATTCCGGCTTGGGTCACTGTCTGTGCGGAGTGTGCACATCCTCCCCGTGTGTGCATGGGTTTCCTCCGGGTGCTCCGGTTTCCTCCCACAATCCAAAGATGTGCAGGTTAGGTGGATTGGCCATGATAAATTGTTCTTAGTGTCCAAAATTGCACTTAGTGTTGTGTGGGGTTACTGGGTTATGGGGATGGGGTGGAGTTATTAACCTTGGGTAGGGTGCTCTTTCCAAGAGCCAATGCAGACTCGATGGGATGAATGGCCTCCTTCTGCACTGTAAATTATATGATTTACAGTGGCCCCTGGTTGGTATATCTTTACTTTCAGTGGTCCTTGGGTAGTATAACATTATTTACAGTGGTCCCTGGTGAGTATATAAATATTTACAGTGGTCCCTGGGCAGTATGTCTTTATTTACAATGTTCCCTGGGTAGTATAACATTAATTACAGTGGTCCCTGGTGAGTATATAAGTATTTACAGTGGTCCTTGGGCGGTATATCTTTATTTACAGTGGTACCTGGTGAGTATATAAGTATTTACAGTTGTCCTTGGGCAGTATATCTTTATTTACAGTGGCCCTAGCCAATATATCTTTATTTACAGTGGCCCCTGGGTAGTATAACATTATTTAAAATTGTCCCTGTTGAGTATATCATTATTTACAGTGGTCCCTGGGGAGTATACCTTTATTTACAGTGGTCCCTGGGCAGTATATATTTATTTACAGTGGTCCCTGGGCAGTATATCTTTATTTACAGTGGTCTCTGGACAGTATACCATTATTTACAGTAGTCCCAGGTGAGTATATCGTTATTTACAGTGGTCCCTGGGTAGTATATCTTTATTTACAGTGGTCCCTGGGCAGTATATCTTTATTTACAGTGGTCCCTGGGCAGTATAACATTATTTACAGTGGTCTCTGGGTAGTATATCATTATTTACAGTGGTCCCTGGGTAGTATATCTTTACTTACAGTGGTCCCTGGGTAGTATAACATTATTTAAAGTTGTCCCTGGTGAGTATCTCATTATTTACAGTGGTCCCTGGGCAGTATATCATTATTTGCAGTGGGGCCTGGGCATGATACCTTTAGTTCCAATGGTCCCTCATTAGTATATCGTTATTTACAGTCGACCTTGGGTAGTAAATCGTTATTTACAGTGGTCCCTGGGCAGTATATCTTTATTTACAGTGGTCCCTGGGCAGCATATCTTTATTTACAGTGGTCCCTGCGTAGTATATCATTATTTACAGTAGTCCCTGGTGAGTATATCATTATTTACAGTGGTCCCTGGGTAGCATATCTTTATTTACAGTGGTCCCTGGAAAGCATATCTTTATTTACAGTGGTCCCTGGGTAGTTTAACATTATTTACAGTGGTCCTTGGGTAGTATATCATTAATTACAGTGGTCCCTGGGTAGTTTAACATTATTTACAGTGGTTCTTGGGTAGTATATCATTATTTACAGTGATTCGTGCGTAGTATATCATTATTTACAGTGGTCACTGTGTAGTATTTCATTATTTACAGTTGTCTCTGTGTGAAAGTCAATATTTTCGCTTCTGTGAGAGAAAAATTCAATACACTCGTTCAGACAGAATAACAAGCTTTATTGTCAAAAACAGCTGCTTGCAGTAATGGCTGAAACTTGAAGCAAGAGAGCAGTCAACAAAACTGCTCAGTCTTTCACAAGTTCCGTGCTTTGTGGAGAATTAAGTAAATATTTATACATTAACTTTATCAAGATTATGTGACAACAGCATGGTCAGTAGTTTAATCGGAAATACAAACGGAAGCAAAGACCAGACCATGTTTGGTCATATCACTCAAACCATTATTTAGTCCTCGGAGGGATCATTGAAAGGTCAGAATACATTTGTTTCTCCCTGAACCAATCTTTGTTTTAAATTCCTACGGCCCTGGGTTATGACGAGTTAGTTTTATCAGGAGTTGCCGAGGTCCGGTGTTTTGGAATGGCTCGACCTTTGCTGATCTTTTCAGACTTCAAGTTATGCAGAGTTGGCCTACGGCCATACAGCTCTAAAAATGGTTTGGGCAGCATTCTCTACCTGGGCCTGGGGAGCTGGAATGAGTAGTTTCAGTCTATCTGGTATCGTCTCAAACCTTTTGACCCGTCTTCCCATTGACCAGTTTTCCCATCATGCCATTACTTAATTCGTACCATATCACATTCCATCCTTTTGTCATATCATGACAACTAGTTAAATAGTTATGTACATGACTCGTTTGAAAATGCATTTACACAAGCAACCAAGCAATCCTATCCCTATTAGAATTAGGAGTAGTAGAATGAAGGCCTTAAAGATCCAATCAAATAATCCGTAACCAAGCCATCCTAGCCAACCCGGCGGGTTATAGTCATGAAATTCACTGCCAATCTCTTGAATTTGAGCATCCTGTCTCTTAATATGGTCGGCCAGGTTAGTGATATTTTCAGAGCCATCTGGAATATAAGTACAGCACTCCTGACCTATGATAGCGCACGTTCCTCCCTGCGAGGCTAACAGATAATCCAAAGCCAGTCGACTTTGTAATGCCACGGTCCGGACAACCACTCGCTCAGCTGAGACCTCAGCCAGTGCCTGTCCAGGTTCCCTGGCTTCTACTGCCGTTACGTTCGCCAGTTGTTCCAATGCTGTGGCCATGTTCCTTGCCCGTTCCGTACAAGGGAAAGGCCATCATAAAGAACTGTTCCGTTTTAGAAATAGTCCTTTCTGCTCGCGAAGGGGAGTGCTTAAGGGTGGGTAGGTGACGCATTTGAGGTACAACATATCCCAAAAAGCAGGATCCTGTCCAATCAATGGGGAGCCATGGATATGCTTTAGTGCCGCATATGAAATAGGTTCCATGATAGGCCGTAAAATCATCAGCTAATGTCATCCAGGGGATTGCGGATGTCTGTCCCCATGAAATGTTAGAGGTTATATTCCATACCCTGGACCAATCACAGTTAAACATGCCCTTGTTGGATATGCCTGGTACCGGTCCTTGCCAGTCAACTGTAAGGTTGCACCTACTTTGCCCCATTAACTTTCCTTTCCCTGATTTATTAAAACACATGGAACCTTGAACATTATACGAGTGGACAGTGAGGGAGGGTGGAGTCAAGGCATGATTATAGGTCGGTTGATACGAAGCTGAAAATTTAGTCATGTCATAGCCAGCAGATTTCCATATTTCCATATCCGCCCTATCCTCCCTGCTCCCTGTTTGATTTTGTCGTAAAATCCATTCAACCGTCTCTGCGATATGAAAGGGGAGGGATTGGAGAGGTATTCCTTCCCTCGAATGGACGGGGATGTGGGTATAAACCCAACACTTGCTTACGTTCAATTTGTCGGCATAAAGATATGACATATATAAATAGGTATTGGAAGGCAGGTCTCGTTTAGGTCGTTTTTTTACTACCGAGTGGCCATTAAGGCTAAATAGTCCAGAGTGTCCAAAAATTATAATGAAGATCTTCATCCTGTGTTCTCGTCTGGGGAGGAGACTATCTTCTTGCAATCGGATAGATGTATCCAACTTGAACGTCCTTCAAGTTTGATGGAAGTTGGTGTAGTCAGCAGTACGCTCCAGCGTTGTCCTAGTTTCTTTCTGTCCCAGTTTTTCACCAACACGTGGTCTCTGGGTTTGACCACTGGATATCGAGGGACGGCTGTCCCTGCCGTTACAGGGAGGTGTGCCTGTTTTACCTGTGAGTGGAGAAACTTCCGAGAAAGTGTTAATTGCTTCAAATAGTTCTGCATTTGTTCCCCCATCACGTGGAGGTCTACTCCTCCAGGGGGTTTTCATGGGCATCCCAGGGTGTCCTCATTGGCCGACCATAGACTATCTCGGCAGCTGACAGTCCGGTCCGCGAATGTGGAGTCACTCGCATGTGAAACAGTGCCAAGGGTAATACTTTTAGCCAATTTAACCCAGTGTCTTCAGTTAATTTAGATAATTTTTCTTTTAAAGTCCCGTTGGCTCTTTCCACAATTCCTGCAGCCTGCGGGTGATATGCGCAGTGCAGTTGCTGTTTAATTACGAGTGCTTCGCACAATTCAGCATTGATCCGAGCTACAAAATGTGGTCTGTTGTCTGAGCTCACCATTTTGGGTACCCCAAAACGAGGAATGACTTCCGTTAACAACAACTTCACCACTGTATGTGCCGTACAATTAGTGGTGGGGAAGGCTTCAATCCATTTACTAAACACATCGATTATTACTAAACAATATTTATAGCACTGTGCTTTTGGCAATTCGATAAAATCAAGCTGTACACAGGCAAAAGGGCCATCTGGCAAGGGAGTGGTTCCTGGAGGGCATTTAATGCCTTTACCCTTATTATGTTTCATGCAAATGAGGCATCGATCCAGCCGCGTTTGTGCTGCTGTATTCAAATCTGGGTGTCACCAAGTTTTCAGGAGTAGCTGTACTATTACCTCCTTGCCAAGATGGGTCCAAGAATCCAAATAATCAATAAGTACCGGCAATAAAGAATTCGGAATACAAACTTGACCAACGGGGGTAAGCCAGAGGTCTCGTGTCAAGGAGTGTGAACACCCCATTGACTTCCATAGTGTGCGCTCGGAATCAGAGGCATCCCTCTGTAAATTATGAACTTCAGTTATGTCTGGCATGCCCTTCGTTCCTAATGCAGGTACCTGGTTTAGAGCCTGATTAGCCCCACTGGGAACAATCAGAGAGGCTGATATAGCCGCAGCCTTAGCAGCATAATCAGCACGGGCATTCCCTAATTGAACAGGAATGTCCCCCTTTGTGTGCGCAGCACATTTAATAATTGCCAATTGATGGGGAAGCTGAATAGCATCGAGGAGATTTTTAACCCAAAGAACATTTTGAATGGGAACTCCCGCAGAGGTGAGAAAGCCTCGCTGTTGCCAGAGGCGACCGAAATCGTGGGTCACGCCAAAGGCATACCTAGAATCAGTGTAAACATTAGTACTTTTGTCTGTGGCCAAAATACATGCTTGAGTCAGGGCAAATAGCTCGTCGTTTTGTGCAGACAGGGGTCTCGGAGGCTGCTGCTTCCTGCACGTCAGTGTCTGTTACCACGGTATATCCCGACCGTGGGATGCCAGTGAGAGAAATGGAGGAACTGCCATCAACATAAAAAATTAGACCTGGATTATCAATAGGCCGGTCCGTTAAATCCGGGCGAGGCGCGGTAAGGAAGTGATTCCGAAGCAAACAATCGTGTGGCGGGTCCGCAAGGTTATCGGGGGGGGGGGGGGGGGTGCTCGAGGAACACAGCAGGGTTTAAGGTAGAACAGTAATGAAAAGAGAGGTAGGGGTTTTGCAATAGTGAAACCTCACAGCGGCTCAAGCGGGCTTGAGTCAGATGCTGGGTTTGCTGAGACGTTAGGAGAGCCACAATAGAGTGCGAGGTATGCACTTGTACTGGCTGGTGAAGGGTCAGATTAGAGGCTGCCTGCACTAACAAATGGACAGCTGTAAGAATTTGGGTGCAGGGAGGTAGACCGCAGGCTACAGGATCCAATTTTGTAGAATAGTAGGCGACCGGGCGACGCCGGTCACTGTGCTCTTGTATAAGAACACCAGTGGCACATTCATCAAGAACATTTACGTACAACTGAAAGGGTCTGTCATACATAGGTCGTCCAAACGCTTGGGGGGGGGGGGGGGGGGTAGCCAGGGCGTTTTTGAGAGTAACAAAAAATTATTTTGCTGAATCAGGAAGTTCAAACTTAGGAGGAGCATTTTGAGAGGAGTACGGAGTTAAATCTTGAGTATGGACAGTAACATTCGGAATCCATTGTCTGCAAAAGTTTACCAATGCTAAAAAGGCTCGCACCTGCTTGGGCGATGTCGGAAATGGAGTCTGCGGTATCGGAGTAATGCGTTCCTGAGTAAGGGAGCGATCCATAACACTTATCAGGAAACCAAAAAATTTGACCTGCCGTTGACCTTTGTGAACTTTAGTGGACGGGATCACATATCCCCATGAATGGAGACGGATGAGCAGGTAAACGGTGTCACGCTGGTTAGCGATGAAGTCAGGGCTGGCAAGGAGTAAGTCATCAACATATTGGATGATGGTGGAGCCACCAGGATTTGATAATGTTGCTAACTGGGAGTGCACTGCTTGTGAGAAAAGGGTTGGAGAATGAATGAAGCTCTGTGGGAGCCTAGTCCAAGTGTATTGGTTGCACTTAAATGTAAAGGCAAACAAACACTGTGATTCAGGGGCGAGGGGTATCGCAAAAAAGGCATGTTGTAAATCAACAAGGGTGAAAACAGTCGCTTCCGGTGGGACATTACTAAGGATTGTCGCCGGGTTTGGGGCAATAGGATGTAAGGGTTCCACTATCTGATTAATACGTCGGAGGTCTTGGACCAAACGCCATTCGGATGGTTTTCCTATCTTAGAAACTGGAAGAATCGGGGTTTTACAGGGCGATTGGCATGGTACCACAATTCCCTGTTGAAGGAACGATTGAAACATGACCGAGACTCCTTCTTCAGCTTCCTCCTTCCTTATCAATGACCTAGAGGAAGGCGCAGAAGGGTGGGTGAGTAAATTTGCAGACGATACTAAAGTCAGTGGTGTTGTCGATAGTGTGGAAGGATGTAGCAGGTTACAGAGGGATATAGATAAGCTGCAGTGCTGGGCTGAGAGGTGCCAAATGGAGTTTAATGTAGAGAAGTGTGAGGTGATTCACTTTGGAAGGAATAACAGGAATGCGGAATATTTGGCTAATGGTAAAGTTCTTGAAAGTGTGGAAGAGCAGAGGGATCTAGGTGTCCATGTACATAGATCCCTGAAAGTTGCCACCCAGGTTGATAGGGTTGTGAAGAAGGCCTATGGAGTGTTGGCCTTTATTGGTAGAGGGATTGAGTTCCGGAGTCAGGAGGTCATGTTGCAGCTGTACAGAACTCTGGTACACCGCATTTGGAGTATTGCGTACAGTTCTGGTCACCGCATTATAGGAAGGATGTGGAGGCTTTGGAGCGGGTGCAGAGGAGATTTACCAGGATGTTGCCTGGTATGGGGGGAAAGTCTTATGAGGAAAGGCTGATGGACTTGAGGTTGTTTTCGTTGGAGAGAAGAAGGTTAAGAGGAGACTTAATAGAGGCATACAAAATGATCAGGGGGTTGGATAGGGTGGACAGTGAGAGCCTTCTCCCGCGGATGGAAATGGCTGGCACGAGGGGACATAGCTTTAAACTGAGGGGTAATAGATATAGGACAGAGGTCAGAGGTAGGTTCTTTACGCAAAGAGTAATGAGGCCGTGGAATGCCCTACCTGCTACAGTAGTGAACTCGCCAACATTGAGGGCATTTAAAAGTTTATTGGATAAACATATGGATGATAATGGCATAGTCTAGGTTAGATGGCTTTTGTTTCGGTGCAACATCGTGGGCCGAAGGGCCTGTACTGCGCTGTATTGTTCTATGTTCTAGGTTCTATGTTCAGCCTCGGGGTGCAAAGGGTACTGTGAAATCGAGGGCAAGGGCATGTTAGGTTTAACATTAATAACAACGGGATGGACATTAGTGAGACCAACCTCGTGTTTGGAGGCCGCCCATAAATCTGCGGGTAGTTCAGAAGTCGTTGATTGGACTGAACGACGGTGTTGCAGTGTGCCAATAAGGACAAATGGGCGTTGAAAATATTCTAAAGTGCCTGCGGGTAGGATTTGACTTCCATTAAAGAAAGGATCAGCTTGTCCTCGCAGTGCAGCTGCCAGAAATCCCAAGGACTTGGCACTGTAGCCTTCGTTGACGAAAAGGGTCACGTGGGGTGACACAAGTCCCGACTGACGCCAGAGGCCATGGGGTAAATTGACAAGAAAGGCAGACCCTTCTTTTTCCTTAGCGACACCAACAAAGGTGAAAAGTGTGAGGGGTCAAAATCAACAGACCACCACTGTGGAGTAGTGAAAAGGGGAAGATTTCGATGCTGGGCCTGCGGGATAGCTGATATAGTAATGCCGTTATCAAGGCAAACAGTTTCCACCTGCAAGGGACACAGCAAGTCACGTCCGGCCAGGTTGACACTGAGGACGCGGGTAACTGTGAAAGGGATGCAACATTCCCACCCCTCAAATTGAACAGAGAGCGGCTTCATGAGCGGATAAACAAAACCTTCCCTCATGAAACAAGCAAGTTCCACATGCTTATCAGAAAGGGGAAAGCAATGTTTCTGAATTAATGTCCAGTCTAGCATAGAATGCGTCGCGCCGGTGTCAATCAGGAAGGGGATAGACACGCCCTCTATGTACATCGCAGTGTTTGGCTAGTCAGAGTGGTCTGTTAAGAGGACCGGAAAGTTCGATCGGGCTAGTCAGTAGGGGTTAGAGGTAGTAAAGGGTGTCAGCCGAAGGCGTTGAAATCTACCTTGTCGTCGGGGTGCTGGACAATCGCTAGCGTAGTGCCCTGTCCATTGACAGTTGAAGCAAGTGACATTATACTTGGCAGGAGGACGACGCGGAGGAGCGCTGTCGAAATCCTCCATGTGTGGAGTGAAGGGGTAAGCAGCCTGTGAGCGGTAACCAAATTCAGGAGGGTCCGTGCAATCTGGGCGATAGTAACGTGAATCTGTCTGAGAGTTCTGACCTTTAGGAACTCTTCTTTGAGAGGGACGTTGGATGGATTCGGATTTAATTCTGGGCGAAGTGTCTTTGTAACAGGTCTCACGGTTGCGGCCATTGCTCAAATAATAAGACACAGCCGTTTCATTTGATGTTTAGAATTGTCAGACCAGTCCATGTTATTAGTTTTAATACTGGATGCTACGCGGTCAGGCAAAACCTGCATTAATAGTGCATTAAATTGGGGAGACTGTGTGCCTGCATTGAAAGCAATGTCCCCGGAGTGTACACGCCACAAAAGCGATCAAAAAATTCTGTACCACCTTCCTTCGAAGTGGGGGTACATTTAAGGAGATTGGCGATGTCAACGGGTTTACGGAGAGCCCGTTTTAGTGCGGGGAACATTAACGTACGCTGATCGTCCTCCGTTTGGTGTGCGGCGCTGAAGGCCGTCCACGTGTCCCATGAAGTCTTAATTCATTTTTCCATTTTTCCCCTAATTCTGGGGAAGGGATGAATGAATCAGAGAATATTGATCATGTGCGGTAGCACCGTACATGGTCGCAGTTCCCCTCAAAAACTCAGTGAACCCCTCTGGGTCATCTTTGCAGGAGGGCCATTGGGCCATGATCAAACATAGCTCATGGGGTTTAAAAGCCTCAATGAATATGCAGGTACCACCCACACCTCAATGAATGGGTCGTCATTATCACCAGCGTGGGGATTAATAACACTCCTAATGGGATAATTTGTGGGGGTGGTGGTGGTGTAAAAGTTTCCTCCTCCTTAGGTTGGAGGGATAAATCAAGAAAAGCCTGATTAACAGGGGTGAAGGGTTGTTCCATATTGTAGGGGCAGGGTGTGCAGGATGAGGGAGGGGTCCAGGGGTTAAATCCTCCTCCTCTTCCGTATCGCCTGAATAGGGAAACATCGGCATGCCAGAGCAACTGGGAGGATCCTCCTTTCGTTTAATCTGCTTGGCCAGTCCTCTCTGCCTATTGGTTGGAGAATATTGTTTATTTTCGCCTTGTTGTTTATGCTTTCTATCCCAAAGTTCACATTCCAATTTTAAAGTCTCCCAATTCTTTGCTTTACCATCCACACAATTATCAATCCCTTTTCTACGGGCATTATCTCTCCAACTCATTAATAGTGATTGTTCCTGGAGCTCAGCGGACTGCTTCCTCCACTCTGAGATTTTAAACTTCCACTTAAAACCTGCATTACTCTGCCAAATGATTTTCTCAGCATAAATGCAATTATCGTAGTTCCAGGTACCCCATGGTGGCCAAATATCGTTACCCAATTTATTGTCCAGCGCTGCAGATCATTTTCGGAAATTACGTTCATGGGAAGGGTTATCAGAACACATGCAAAATAGAGGGACTTGCCCCTGGTTTTGACTAAACTCTGCCCCATAATGTCAATAAAATGGGCCCCTGGCAATCAAAAAAAAATCCCTGGTACCAAATCAGATTTCAGGGTCCCTGCCCCAAATTGTATAGAGGTTCCTGACCCAAATTTAAACCTGTAAAACAAGCAAGAGGTCCCTGACCTAATTGGGGTCCCTGACCCGCTGTACTCTACTAACAATTTAATAAGTACAATTTAGATTCGAGTACCGTCACCTGTTTAGTTACTTCCATCAGGGATGAGGGGTCGAACCACTAATCCGAGAGAGAGAGAGAGAGACCAAGGTTAATCTTACCTTGTGCCGGCGTCTGTCTCTTTCCTCGGGGTGTGGCTCGATCACTTCTTCAGTCCCCCAAGGAATTCACTCAGGATATTGGTAACTGCTCGCTTGCGCCAAATTGTGAAAGTCAATATTTTCGCTTCTGTGAGAGAAAAATTCAACACACTCGTTAAGACAGAATAACAAGCTTTATTTTCGAAAACAACTGCTTGCAGTAATGGCTGAAACTTGAAGTCAGAGGGCAGTCAACAAAACTGCTCAGTCTGTCACAAGTTCCGTGCTTTGTGGAGACTTAAGTTAAGATGTATACATTAACTTTATCAAGATTATGTGACAACAGTATGGTCAGTAGTTTAATCGGAAATACAAACGGAAGCAAAGATCAGACCATGTTTGGTCATATCACTCAAACCATTATTTAGTCCTCGGAGGGAACATTGAAAGGTCAGAATAGACTTGTTTCTTCCTGAACTTATCTTTGTTTTAAATTCTTACGGCCCTGGGTTCTGACGAGTTAGTTTTATCAGGAGTTGCCGAGGTCCGGTGTTTTGGAATGGCTCGACCTTCGCTGATCTTTTCAGACTTCAAGTTATGCAGAGTTGGCCCATGGCCATACAGCTCTGAAAATGGTTAGGGCGGCATTCTTTACCTGGGCCTGGGGAGCTGGAATGAGTAGTTTCAGTCTATCTGGTATCGTCTCAAACCTTTTGACCCGTCTTCCCATTGACCTGTTTTCCCATCATGCCATTACTTAATTCGTACCATATCACACAGGAATAGTATATCATTATTTGAGTGGTCCCTGTGTAGTACATCTTTATTTACAACTGTCCCAATGTGGAAGTTCATTATTCACAGAGGTCCCTTGAAAGTATATCATTATTTAGAGTGGACCCTGGGTAGGATATCATTATTTAGAGTGGTCCCTGGGCAGTATATCATTATTTAGAGTGGGCCCTGGGTAGTATGTCATTATTTACTGTGGTTTCTGTGCAGTACATCATTATTTCCAGTGGTCACTGGTTACTATATCAATATTTACAGTGGTCCTTGTGCAGTATATCATTATTTACAGTGGTCCCTGGGCAGTATATCATTATTTACTGTGGTTTCTGTGCAGTACATCATTATTTCCAGTGGTCACTGGTTACTATATCAATATTTACAGTGGTCCTTGTGCAGTATATCATTATTTACAGTGGTCCCTGGGCAGTATATCATTATTCACAGTGGTCCCTGGGCAGAATGTCATTATTTATATTGGTATCTCTGTAGTACATTATTATTTGCAGTGGTCCCTATGGAGTACTTCATTATTTACAACGGTTCCAGCGTGGAATGTCATTATTTACAGTGGTCCCTTGATAGTATATCATTCTTTCCATCGGTTCCTAGTAAGTATATCATTATTTACAGGGGTCCCTGTGTGGAATATCATTATTTACACTCGTTCGTTGGTCGTATATCATTATTTACAGTAATCTCTGTGTGGTACATCATAATTTACATGGTCCCTGGGTAGTATATCAACATTTACAGTTGTCTCTGAGCAATATATCATGATTTACAGTGGTCGCGGTGTAGTCTAGCATTATTTGCAGTGGTCCCTGTGTAGTACATCATTGTTTACAACGGTCCCAGGTTGGAATGTCATTATGCCCATGGTCCCTGGTTAGTATATCATTATTTACTGTCGTCTCGAGGTAGTATATCATTATTTACAGTGGTTCCTGGGTAGTATATCTTTATTCACAGTGGTCCCTGGATAGTATGTCATTATTTACAATGGTCCTTAGGTAACATATCATTATTTACAGTGGTCCCTGGGTAGAAAACCATTATTTACAGTGGCCCTTGTGCAATATATCATTATTTACAGTGGTCCCTGGGCAGTGTATCATTATTTACCGTGGTCCCTGGGCAGTATTTCATTATTTACTGTGGTCCTTGGGCAGTATATCATTAAGTATAGTGGCCCCTGTGTAGTACATCGTTATCTACAACGATTCCTGGGTGAACTTTCATTATTTACAGAGGTCCCTGGATAGTATATCAATATTTACAGTGGACCCTGGGTAGTATGTCGTTATTTGCAGTCCTCCCTGGGTAGTATATCATGATATCCAGTTGTCCCTGGGCAGTATATCATTATTCACACTTGTCCCTGGGTATTTTATCATTATATACGGCGGTCTCTGTCTGGTATATCATTATTTGCAGTGATCCATGGGCAGTGTCACATTATTTACTGTGGTTCCTGGGCAGAATATCATTATTCACAGTGGCTCCTGCGTAGTATATCCGTATCTACAATGGTCCCTGGGTGTTTTCCCATTATTTACAGCGGTCTCTGGGTAGTATATCATTATTTACAGTGGTCCCAGGGTAGTATATCCGTATCTACAATGGTCCCTGGGTCGATTATCATTATTTACTGTGGACCCGGGGTTGTATGTCATTATTTACAGTGGTCCCTAAGTAGTATCTCATTATTTACAGTGGTCCCTAAGTAGTATCTCATTGTTTACAGTGGTTCCTGTGTAGTATATCCGTATCTACAATGGTCACTGGATAGTATCACATTATTTACAGTAGTCTCAGGATAGTATCTCATTATTTACAGTGGTCCTTGGGTAGTATATCATTATTTACAGTGGTCACTGGGTAGTATATCATTGTTTACCGTGGTCCCTGGGTAGTATATCATCATTTACAATGGTCACTGGATAGTATTTCATTATTTACAATGGTCCCTGGTTATAATATTATTATTTACAGTGGTCCCTATGTAGAATATCGTTATTGACAGTGGTCCCTGGGTAGTATATAATTACTAACAGTGGTTCCTGATTAGTACATCATATTTTACAGTGGTTCCTGGGGAGTATATGATTATTTACAGTGGTCCCTGGGTAGTATATCATTATTTTCAGTGGTTCCTGGGTAGTATATCATTATTTACGGTGGTCCCTGGGTAGTTTCTCCGTATCTACAATGGTCCCTGGGTAGTATCTCATTATCTACAGTGGTCCCTGAGTAGAATATCATTATTTACAGTGGTCCCTGGGCAGTATATAATTATTTACAGTGGTCCCTGTCCGGTATATCATTATTTACAGTGGTCCGTGGGTAGAATATCATTATTTACAGTGGACCCTGGGTAGTATATCATTATTTACAGTGATCCCTGGTCAATATATCATGATTTACAGTGGTCCCTGTGTCGTGCATCGTTGTTTACAACGGTCCCATGGTCCATAGGTAGTATATCTTTATTCACAGTGGTCCCTGTGTAGTATATCATTATTTACAGTGGTCCCTGGGTAGAATATCATTATTTACAGTGGTCCCTGGGTAGAATATCGTTATTTACTGTGGTTCCTGTGTAGTGTATGATTATTTACAATGGTTCCTGGGTAGTAATTCATTCTGTACTTTGTTCCTTTGTCGCTTATCATTATTTACAGAGGTCCCTGGGTAGTATTTCATTATTTACAGTAGTCCCTGAGCAGTACATCATTACTTACAGTCTTCCTGGGTCGTCTCTCATAATGTGCAACATTCCCTGTGTAGTATATCATTACTTACAGTGGGTCTTTTATGTTATATTATTATTTACATTAGTCCATGTGTTGTATATCATTATTTACCGTGGTCCTGGATAGAATATCATTATTTACAGTGGTCCCAGGATAGTATATCGTTATTTACAGTGGTTCCTTTGCAGTATATCATTATTTATAGTGTTTCCTTGGTACTATTTCATTACTTACAGTAGTGCCTGGGCAATGGATATTTATTTACAGTGGTTCCTAAACTGTATAGCATCATTTTCAATGGTCTCTGTCTAGTGTAATAATTATTTACAGTGTTCCCTCTGTAGTAAATCATTATTTACAGTGGTCCCTCGTAGTATATCATTATTCACAGTGGTTCCTGGATTGTATATGAGTATTTACAGGGGTGCCTAGGCAGTATATTACTAGTTATAGTGGTCCTGGATCGTATATCATTATTTACAATGTTCCCTCGATAGAATATCATTATTTACTGTAGTCCCTGGGCAGTATACCATTATTTCCAGTTGTCCCTCTGTCGCATATCATTTTTACACTGGTTCCTCGGTAGTATATTATCATAATACACGTCCCTGAGCAGTATACCATTATTTCTGCTTGTCCCTTTGTAGTAAAACTTTTTTACTGTGGTTCCTGGGTATTATATTATTATAATACACTGGTCCCTGGGCAGTATATTGTCTTGTGAGAGCACCTTTAAGAAATGGGTATTCATAAATCGGTTTGTATATATCTGTAGTGAGAGTATCTTTAAGAAATGGGTGTTTAATACTGCAGTGATGTCAGAGAGTGGGTGGAGCTGGGCTGTCTGTCAGCGTTTCACTTTCATTTTAGGCTGTTTGCTGCACGATGGGTTTTAGCTTTGTTTTGAGTGTTGGAGCTGAAGCCAGACAGTGCAGGTGACCTGCTGTTGTCTCTGCCATCAAAAGACTATCTCTTGATCATTTGGTGAATTCAGAATTATAAATGTTCTCAGTAGTGAATGTAAACCTAATGTACTTCTCGTAAAAGTTGGCTTAAGTCTTCTGGATGTTAAAAGGACAGCTTAAGGATTCTTTGAATACTTTTGAATTTCTGCTGTCCACACTTGTAGAGGGGGCCGTGTGCTCCCCATACCACAATCTAGTAAACGTTGTGGGTCAGGTGAACTCCATGATAAACTTTAGGCTTCTCTATACCCTGGCCCAGAACAAATCGGGGGCTCGTCCTGGAAAAACGTCCATCTATTTTATTGGCTTAGTGAACTTAAACACAGTGAGGGGTGAGAATATTGGGGTTGCTTATCAGGTGTGTTTTGCTAGTCTAAGTGGGGAGCTTGTTGTGGACAATGGCTCTTTAAGAGGCTCTGAGGTTTTTGGGGGTGGGGACGGTCACACGCCGTACCTTACGGACACAGACGAAAAGCAGACTGGTAGATTTGGAAAAAACATTGCAGAAAACATTCCTGACAAAATGCGAAAAGCTAAGGTACTTATGGCGGTGGCTGAGCATTTAAAGTTGCCTGAGATACAGTTTCATTCATTGGAAATGGCAAATATTCAGTTACAACTTAAACAAATGGAACATGAGAAAGAATTAAAACAGCTTGAATACGAAAGAGATAGAGAGGAAAATGAAAGAGAAAGGGAGATACAGATCAGGGAAAAAGATAAAGAGAGAGTGTTTGAACTTCAGAAAATCGCCATGAAACATGACAGTCAGTTAAAATTGGCAGACGTAAAGGGAAATGAACAGTTGGATGATAGTGATGAGGATAGTGAGAAAGAGCGTCATAGTCGAAGGCTTGCTGGGAATCTATTTAAATATGTCCAAGCATTGCCAAGGCTTGAGGAGAAGGAGGTAGAAGCCTTTTTCAGTTAATTTGAGAAGGTGGCTAAACAAATGAAATAGCCACAGAACATGTGGGTGTTACTGATTCAAACAAAGCTGGTAGGTAGAGCTGGTGAAGTGTTTGCATCACTACCGGAGGAGGTATCTGGGACGTATGAGGAGGTGAAGAAATCCATCTTGGGTGCATATGAACTAGTGCCTGAAGCCGACAGACAAAGGTTTCGAAATTTAAGGAAAGAATTTGGTCAAACATACATGGAGTTTGAAAGGCTCAAACAGAGTAATTTTGATAGGTGGAGAAGGCCTTTGAAAATAGACCAAACGTATGAAGCTCTCAGAAAAATTATACTGTTGGAGGTGTTTCAAAATTCAATTCCTGATGTAATGAGAACTCACGCGGAAGAACAGAGGTTTAAAACTGCGAGTTTAGCAGCAGAAATGGCAGGTGATTATGAATTAGTTCATAAATCAAAGCTTGGTTTCCGACATCAGTTTCAGCCTGTGAGGGATAGAAACTGGGGACATGAGAAACACTCAAGTGGTAAAGGTAAAGGTGGTCTGATGGGCGATAATAAGGAGAGTGTACTTCAGATTTAAGAAAGAAATCCAGGAGGGTGGAAAAGAAATGAAAATATTCAAATGTTTTCACTGTAATAAACTCGCCATGTAAAGTCACAGTGTTGGTGGTTGAAGAAAAGCACTAGGAAGGCTGATGTGGTAAAACTGGATAAGACCGTGGGGTTTGTTAATGTGGTAAAGGAAAGCCCAAGTGAAGCGAAGGAGGTGCAAAAGATTGTGCAGACTGATCAAAGGTGATTGATAAGAAGGTGCCAGATCTATGTAAACAGAGATGGGTACAGTTTACTCATGTGTATCAGGAGGAGTAGGTAAAGAAGTCACAATTTTCAGAGATACGGGAGATACGCATGTAGTTTGGGAACAATGTTGCCAGTAAAGGTGGTAATATGTGGAATTCAGTGTGAGAGGAGTAGAGTTCAATTTTATAAGGTAAGCTTGGAAAGTCCAGTGAAGAGTGCTGAATTGGTAGTAGGAGTAATAGAGAAACGATCTTGTCCAGGAATACAGTTTATCTTGGGTAATGACCTAGCTATATCGCAGGTGAGAGTGATGCCTACTGTGGTTGACAAGCCAGTTAAAAACCAGACAACTGAAATGTTGAAGGACGAATATCCTTGGATTTTACCGTATTGTGTAGTAACAAGGTCGCAAAGTCACAGGTTAAAACAAGAGGTGAAATCAAAGAGTGAAGCGCAATTAGCAGAAACAATTTTTGATCAGATTGTTGAAAATGACCAAGAACAGGTGGAGGATGAGACGGGTATTTTTAGTTCAGGAAAATTGGCGGAGGTACAACAGAAAGACACAGAAAAATAACGGGTGTATCAGAAAGCATACAGGGAAGAGGAATCTGCGTGTATACCAGAGTGTTATTACCGCAAAATGAGAACATGGGCAGGTTCATCAAGTAGTATTGCCGGTAGGGTACCGAAAGGAGGTTTTGCGAGTTGCACATGAGGTACCAGTGGGATGGCATTTGGGAATAAGGAAAACTCAAGCTAAAATATAAAAACATTTTTATTGGCCTGGACTACATAAAAATGTAGTTAAATGTTGTCAATCAAGTCACACAAGTCAAGTGATAGGGAAACCTCAAGCAGTGATAAAATCAGCGTCCTTAATACCCATACCAGCATTTGAGGAACCTTTGACAAGGATCCTAATTGATTGCGTAGGATCGCATCCTAAAACAAAAAGTGGGAATCATTATCTTTTGACTATAATGGATGTATCTATTATGTTTCCAGCGGCCATTCCACTACGTACTATTATAGCTAAAAAGATTGTGGAGGAGTTACTTAAATTCTTTACTGGATATGGACTACCAACAGAAATACTATCGGATCAAGGATCAAATTTTACCTCAAGGTTATACAAACAAGTTATGGATGGTTCAGGAATAAAACAATTTAAATCAACTGCGTACCATCCAGAATCACAGGGAGCGTTAGAAAGGTGGCATCAGACATTAAAGACAATGTTGCGGGTGTATTGTCAAGATCACCCAGAGGATTGGGAGAAAGGAATTCCATTCGTGCTGTTTGCAATTAGGGATGCACCTAATGAGTCTACCAAATTCAGTCCTTTTGAATTAATTCTTGGTCATGAGGTAATAGGACCACTTAAATTCATTATCGATAAATTGTTGAGTGAGAAATCGGAAATTCCATGATTGGATTACGTGTCAAATTTTAGGGAAGGATTTAATAGAGCAGGTTAATTGGCTGGACAACATTAAGAACTTGCACAAAATGTGATGAAACGGGTAGCAGAATAGAAATTCAAACTTCGTAGTTTTGCCAGTGGGGATAAAGTTTTAGTGTTGTTACCAGTGGTAGGTGAACCTTTAAAAGCAAGGTTTTGTGGACCGTATCAGATTGAAAGGAAATTAAGTGAGGTGAATTATGTGGTAAACACACCAGATAGAAGGAAGACTCACCAAGTGTGTCATGCGAATATGCTTAAAGGTACTTTGAAAGGGAAGGAGAGAAAAAGGAGGTTTTAATGATTCTAACTCAAAGTGACGAACCAAATCCAGATGACTGTGAATGTGATATACCTCAAATTTAATTGGAAAACGAGGATGTTCTTAAAAATTGGGTACATTGTTGAGTTACCTTCGAGCGGAAAATGAACTGGCCTAAGAGAGTTATTGATATCACATGGCCATATTTGTGGAGATAAATTGGGAAGTACTAAAATGGCTATACATGATGTAGATGTGGGAAAGCCTGTTCCAATCAAACAACATCCATCCAGACGTAAACCTTTAAAATTGGCACAGGGTAAAAAAAAGATTGAGAGTATGCTTAAAAATGGCATAATTGAAGTAGGTTGCAGCCAATGGAGCTCACCCACAGTGATGGTACCTAAACCAGACGGTACCCAACGGTTGTTTGCGGACTATAGAAAGGTAAATGCAGTTACAAGAGCGGACTCTTCTCCCATCCCAAATTTCGAGGATTGCATTGAAAAAGTGAGACAATCAGCTTTTATTTCCAAATTGGATTTACTAAAAGGTTACTGGCAGGTACATTTATCCGAAAGGGTGATGGAGATTTCAGCTTTTGTGAATCCAGATGGTATACACCAATTCAAAGTTATGCCATTTGGCATGAAAAACGCCCCAGCCACATTTCAACGGTTAACTAACAAAGTTGTTTCAGGATTACCCAATTGTGCGGTATAAATCGACGATCTGGTAATTTTCAGCCAGTCATGGAAAGAACATTTAAAACATCTGATAGAGTTACTCGATCGACTTCAGGAGGCAGGTTTGGTGATACACCTAGCCAAAAGTGAATTTGGAAAAACGCAAGTCACTTTCCTTGAGGAGTTTCCGATACCCTCAAGGCGAAGCGACATAATGCGATTTCTTGCCATGAATGGATTTGATCGAACATTTCTGCAACATTTTTGCAGCGTTGTGGCTCCGCTGATGGACTTTCTCAAGAAAAGTAACAAATTCCAATGGACAGCGGAGTGTTAACAGGCATTTGACTGCCTGAAAGCTGTGATAACCAATGCTCCTGTGTTGGAGAATTACAAGGGACTCTGTGATCAGATTGAAATAAAGTATCTGACTTTAAAGAGAAATGGCGAGACGTAGAGAAACGGACGGATCGTGCAGGGACCTCCTTGTTCAAAGAGACTGTCAATCAGGAAGGATTTCAGTTGCAGAAAGAAGAACAAAAATTGACGATATTACTGTACCTGTTTGCACGTGTTGATTTTTTTGAAACACAAAAGCATATTTACTGTGTGCATTTCTTTAAGTATAGTGAAAAGGTGAGCAATGAAACCATCTTGAAGTTGATGATTTTTTTTTCTTGGGGGGGGGGGAGGTGTCATATGAGAGTCCCTTTAAGAAATGGGTGTTTATAAATGGGTATGTATATAAATATTTGTACTGAGAGTACATTTAAGAAATGGGTGTTTACTAATGCAGTGATGTCATTGAGTGGGTGGAAATGGGCTGTCTCTCAGCGTTTTACTTTCGTTTTAGGCTGTTTGCTGCACGGTGTGTTTTAGTTTCGTTTTCAGTGTTGGAGCTGAAGACAGGCCAAGCAGGTGTACTGCTGTTCTCTCTGCCGATCTCTAAAAAACGATCTCTGGATCATTTGGTGAATTCAGAATTATAAATGTTCTCAGTCGTGAATGTAAACCTAATGTGCTTCAGGTAAAAGGTGTTTTAAGTCTTCTGGATGTTAAAAGGACAGCTTACGGATGACTCAGTGTTGTTATCTTTGGGGGTTGTATTTGAATTAATGGTTACTAACTTGTTCACTGTTTGTTTCAAAGAGGTCAACTTGAGTTCATAGAATAAACATTGTTTTGCTTTTAAAAATACTTTTCCATTTCTGCTCTACCACATCTGTAGACTAGGCCTAGTGCTCTATATACCACAATATACTAAACTTGTGGATCAGGTGAACTCCATGATACACTCTGGGGTTCCCTAATCCCTGACCATAGCAATATCATTAGTTACAGTGTTCCCTATGTAGTCTGTAATTATTTACAGTGGTTCCTGTGCAGTACATCATTAAAATACACTGGTCCCTGGGCAGTATATCATTATTTACAGGTCCCCTGTGTAGTATGTAATTATTTACAGTGATCACTGTGCATAATCACATTCTTTACCGTGACCCTTGGTGGTATATCGTGATTTACAGTGGTTCCTGGTTAGTATACCATTATTTAGAGTGGTCTCTGCGTAGTATATCGTTATTTACAGTGGTCCTGGGTAGTATATCGTTATTTACATTGGTTCCTATGTCGCATATCATTATTTACATTGGTCTCTATGTAGAAGATAATTATTTACAGCGGTTCCTGGATAGTATATCATTATTTATAATGGGCTCTGGGTAGTATATCATTGTTTACAATGCTTCCTGAGTTTTGTATCATTATTTACAGTGGTCCCTGTGTGGTATATACATGGAATCCTGGGTAGTATATCATTATGTACGGTGCCCCTGGGCAGTATATCAATATTTACAGTGGTCCCCCTATAGTGTATCGTTATTCACAGTGTTCCCTTGGCTTTATAACATTATTTACCGTGGTCCTGGGTAGTATATCTTGATTTACACTGGTCGCTGACTAGTATATCGTTGTTTACAATCTAGCCTGTTACAGGGAGGTAGCCATACCCAAGGTGCTGGACAAGAGTAGCATTACACAAACAAACATTACACAACCAATTATTATTTGTGCAACATTGATAGAAAATACCAAATTAGTTTTCAGTCCATTAAACACAGCAAATAACTAAAAACATTGCATTGCATCTTTCACTGTGATTGTCAAAGGATTGTTCATTGCAATAATCAAAGGCGGTTTCTAATTACTGTTCAGACCATAATCAAATGAAGATTGTTAATCAGTGGAATAGAATCTGTAATTCCTGACGACACAACAATAATAGCATCAATTAAAAATGCATTTGCTCAGGTCACAATCCCAATCAATGGGATTCTCCCTCGGCAGCATCCTCCATTCCCGCCGGCAGCGCCCCAATGTCGGCGGGTTTCTCGATGGCGTGGGGTGGTCACAATGGGAAACCTCATTGACTGGCTGCGGGAACGGAGAATCCCGTTGTGGCGGTGGAGCGCCGTGACAGATAACGGGGCTGGCGGGACGGAGAACCGGGTACAGGACATTAAACCGATGGTCATTTTCCAAGAGAATTATCATGGCAAGAAACTGATTAATCCATTGACCACTAACGGTATGAATAAATCTTTTAACTTCCCACAAAAATATGTATTGGGAAATATTTCCCATGTCCATGATACCAGCAATTATATCTCAGGATTTAATTCCATTAATCATAGTTGTGCCATGACTGAATCGTGTGAGAATTCTCTCTGTCTGTTTCTACCAAAGAAAACTGAGCAAATCGGGCAGCACGGTAGCATAGTGGTGCCACTATGACGTCACAGCGCCAGGGTCCCAGGTTCGATTCCAGGCTTGGGTCACTGTCTGTGCAGAGTCTGCACGTTCTCCCCGTGTCTGCGTGGGTTTCCTCCGGGTGCTCTGATTGTCTCCAACAGTCCAAAGATATGCAGGTTAGGTGGATTGCCCACGGTAAATTTCTCTTCGCTTAGATGGGGTTACTGGGTTATGGGGATAGGGTGGAGGTGTGGGCTTGGGTAGGGTGCTCTTTCCAAGAGCCGGTGCAGACTCGATGGGCCGAATGGCCTCCTTCTGCACTGTGAATTCTATGATCTCTGAAATCCAATGATGGAAGGCAGGATGACATATATTACACCATCATGTTTGCACAACATTGATAGAAAGCATCACATTCGTTTTCAGTCCATTGAACACAGTAAATAATGAAAAACATTTAATTGCAACTTTGAAAGTGATTATTGAAGGATTGATTATTCCAGTAATCAGAGGCGTAAATTAATATTGTTCAGACAATAATCATAATAAGATTGTTCTTTCAAATAGAGTCAGTAATTCCTGACCTTCCTATAATAACACAATAAACTGAACATGTACATTTCTGCTCACAATTAACTAAACTGTGATTATCTTTCTATAGAATCATCATGCCAGGAACATGATTATTTTCCGTCCAATGATTAGCGAATATGTCTAGAAACCTTTATGCTTCATGGAATCCGGGAAGTAATGGGCTGAGAAACAATTATATATTGTGTCACATATTTATTTAAATTATTGAGGTTATCTGACTGCTGGAACTGGATAACTACAAACTCCCGCTGGTGTTGTTGGGGAGACTGGTCCTTTTGGTTCCCTTCTGTATCCTGTAGTGTTTCTCCTCGGGAAAATACTGACTGTTTCACAATAAGAGAGTGATCAACCATTGTTTCCATTCATTATTTATCAATTAGAGTCTGTTTCCCAGGTTTAATGGACTGATCGATGCCGGGGTCTAATGCGATGGTTAAGATTGGAGCTGGCGGATTGGAGGAGAATCAAACCCTGCCATGGCCTTGGTGATTTATTTCTCAGTATTACACAGCAGATCCACAGCTCTCCGTGATACCGACACTCTCCCAATTCTTCAGGATTCCTGATTTGAAGGCCGGCATGATAGCACAGTGGTTAGCACACTGGCTTCACAGCTCCGGGGTCCCAGGTTCGATTCCCGGCTTGTGTCACTGTCTGTGTGGAGTCTGCACGTTCCCCCCGTGTCTGCGTGGGTTTCCGCCGGGTGATCCGGTTTCCTTCCACAAGTCCCGAAAGACCTGTTGTGAGGTGAGTTGGACATTCTAAAATCTCCCTTTGCGTATCCGAACAGGTGCTGGAGTGTGGCGACTAGGGGATGTTCACAGTAACTTCATTGTAGTGTTAATGTGGGACTACTTGTGACAATACATATTTTTATTATTAATAAAGATTATTATTATCATATTAATAGTTGAACACATGATGCCTTCTCTTCCGCTGTCTGGCCCGGAAGGTATGGGATTATCTCCTCCAGTCTCTCAGTCCCATTACCTCGTGTTCGTTGTTCAAGACAAACACTTGTAACATAGACTATTGATTGCGATTTTGGTCTCCGGACTCAGCAATACCTGATACAAATAGTTAGAACAAGGAACAAGGCACAAATAAAAGTACAACATAGATAAGAGAGGAGGGGGAGTGGCGTTTTTGATTAGGGAGAACATCACGGCAGTACTTAGAGGGGATATATCCGAGGATTCGCCCACTGAGTCTATATGGGTGGAACTGAAAAATAAGAAGGGAGAGATCACCTTGGTAGGACTGTACTACAGGCCCCCAAATAGTCAGCGGGAAATTGAGGAGCAAATATGTAAGGAGATTACAGATAGCTGCAAGAAAAATAGGGTGGTAATAGTAGGGGACTTTAACTTTCCCAACATTGACTGGGACAGCCATAGCATTAGGAGCTTGGATGGAGGGAAATTTGTTGAGTGTATTCAGGAGGAATTTCTCATTCAGTATGTGGATGGCCCGACTAGAGAGGGTGCAAAACTTGACCTCGTCTTGGGAAATAAGGAAGGGCAAGTGACAGAAGTGTTAGTGAGGGATCACTTTGGGACAAGTGACCATAGCTCCATTAGTTTTAAGATAGCTATGGAGAATGATAGGTCTGGCCCAAGAGTTAAAATTCTTAATTGGGGCAAGGCCAATTTTGATGGTATCAGACAGGAACTTTCAGAGGTAGATTGGGGGAGACTGTTGGCAGGCAAAGGGACGGCTGGTAAATGGGAGGCTTTTAAAAATGTGTTAACCAGGGTTCAGGGTAAGCACATTCCCTTTAGAGTGAAGGGCAAGGCTGGTAGAAGTAGGGAACCCTGGATGACTCGAGATATTGAGACTCTGGTCAAAAAGAAGAAGGAGGCATATGACGTACATAAGCAACTGGGATCAAGTGGATCCCTTGAAGAGTATAAAGATTGTCGAAATAGAGTTAAGAGGGAAATCAGGAGGGCAAAAAGGGGACATGAAATTGCTTTGGCAAATAATGCAAAGGAGAATCCAAAGAGCTTCTACAGATACATAAAGGGAAAAAGAGTAACTAGGGACAGAGTAGGGCCTCTTAAGGATCAAGAAGGACATCTATGTGCAGAACCACAAGAGTTGGGTGAGATCCTGAATGAGTATTTCTCATCGGTATTCACGGTGGAGAAAGGCATGGATGTTAGGAAACTAAGGGAAATAAATAGTGATGTCTTGAGAAGTGTGCATATTACAGAGGAGGAGGTGCTGGACGTCTTAAAGCGCATCAAGTTAGATAAATCCCCGGGACCTGATGAAATGTAACCCAGGATGTTGTGGGAGGCTAGGGAGGAAATTGCGGGTCCCCTAACAGAGATATTTGACTCATCAGCAGCCACAGGTGAGGTGCCTGAAGATTGGAGAGTAGCGAAAGTTGTGCCCTTGTTTAAGAAGGGCAGCAGGGAAAAGCCTTGGAACTACAGACCGGTGAGCCTAACGTCTGTAGTAGGTAAGTTGCTAGAAGGTCTTCTGAGAGACAGGATCTACAAGCATTTAGAGAGGCAAGGACTGATTCGGGGCAGTCAGCATGGCTTTGTGCGTGGAAAATCATGTCTCACAAATTTGATTGAGTTTTTTGAGGGGGTGACCAAGAAGGTAGATGAGGGCAGTGCAGTAGACGTTGTCTACATGGACTTCAGCAAAGCCTTTGACAAGGTACCGCATGGTAAGTTGTTGCAGAATGTGAAAGCTCACGGGATCCAGGGTGAGGTTGCCAATTGGATTCAAAATTGGCTGGACGACAGAAGACAGAGGGTGGTTGTAGAGGGTTGTTTTTCAAACTGGAGGCTTGTGACCAGTGGCGTGCCTCACGGATCGGTGCTGGGTCCACTGTTATTTGTGATTTATATTAATGATTTGGATGAGAATTTAGGAGGCATGGTTAGTAAGTTTGCAGATGACACCAAGATTGGTGGCACAGTGGATAGTGAAGAAGGTTATCTCGGGTTGCAACGGGATCTTGATCAATTAGGCCAGTGGGCCGACGAATGGCAGATGGAGTTTAATTTAGATAAATGTGAGGTGATGCATTTTGGCAGATCAAATCAGGCCAGGACCTACTCAGTTAATGGTATGGCGTTGGGGAGAGTTATAGAACAAAGAGATCTAGGAGTACAGGTTCATAGCTCCTTGAAGGTAGGTGGAGTCGCAGGTGGACAGGGTGGTGAAGAAGGCATTCGGCATGTTTGGTTTCATTGTTCAGAACATTGAATACAGGAGTTGGGACGTCTTGTTGAAGTTGTACAAGACATTGGTACGGCCACACTTGGAATACTGTGTGCAGTTCTGGCCACCCTATTATAGAAAGGATATTATTAAACTAGAAAGAGTGCAGAAAAGATTTACTAGGATGTTACCGGGACTTGATGGTTTGAGTTATAAGGAGAGGCTGGATAGACTGGGACTTTTTTCCCTGGAGCGTAGGAGGCTTAGGGGTGATCTTATAGAGGTCTATAAAATAATGAGGGGCATAGATAAGGTAGATAGTCAACATCTTTTCCCAAAGGTAGGGGAGTCTAAAACTAGAGGGCATAGGTTTAAGGTGAGCAGGGAGAGATTCAGAAGGGTAATTTCTTCACTCAGAGGGTAGTGAGTGTCTGGAATGTGCTGCCAGAGGTAGTAGTAGAGGCGGGTACAATTGTGTCTTTTAAAAAGCATTTAGATAGTTACATGGGTACGATGGGTATAGAGGGTTATGGGCCAAATGCGGGCAACTGGGACTAGCTTAATGGTAAAAACTGGGCGGCATGGACTGGTTGGGCCGAAGGGCCTGTTTCCATGCTGTAAACTTCTATGATTCTATGATTCTATATTGGCCCTTCGGCCCTCAAGCCTGTGCTGAACTTGCTGCCCATCTGACCTATAATCTTCTGCGCTTCCTGTGGTCCGTATCCCTGTATTCCCATTCTGTTCATGTGTTACTCATGTAATTCAGGTTCTATACAACTGCAGTAACTAATTCATTAAATGGGCAGAGGAGTAAGTAAACCTGAGAGCAGGGATTAGAATTTAACATTTATTTACAGTAAAAATCCAGCGCCGGACCATATAGTTAATTGTAACTTAATCTGATAATAATTTAAGTGATTATTTTGAATGAATTAACTAGTGCATAAATGTCACTCAGAGGGTGCAGTGCTCTAACTGTGAGATGTGGGAGAACCGTGACGCTTCCAGTGTTCCAGTCAACTGCGTCTGCAGCAGGTGTAGCCAATGGCAGCTCCACTCAGACCGCGTGGTTCGGTTCGAGCAGCAATTGAATGCACTGAGGAGCATACAGGTGGCGGAAAGCATCATAGGTAGACGTTCTGGAGGCGTGGTCACACCTAAGGTGCAGGAAGATAGTTCGGTGGATGACTGCTGGAACGGGCAGGCAGTCAGCGCTGGAATCCCCTGTGGCTGTCCCCCTCTCTAATAGGTATACTGTGTTGGATACAGTTGGGGGATAGCATCTCAGGGGAAAACAACAGCAGCCAGAACAGTGGCACCACAGCTGGCTCTGTTACTCAGCAGGGGAGGGTAAAGTGCAGGAAAGCGATAGTTACAGGGACTCTATAGAAAGGGGCACAGATCGGCGCTTCTGTGGACAGGAAAGAGACTCCAGGTTGGTATGTTGTCTGCCTGGTGCCAGGGTCAAGGTTGTCTCTGAACGAACACAGGACGTCCTGAAGAGGGAGGGTGAACAGCCAGAGGTCTTAGTTCACATCGGTACTAACGACATCGGCAGGAAGAGCGATGAGGCCCTGCAGCAGGAGTTCAGGAAGTTAGACAGTAAGCTAAAAAGCAGGACCTCTCGGGTTGGAATCTCAGGATTACTCCCTGTGCCACGTGAGAGTGAGGCTAGAAACAAGAGGATAGTACAGCTAAACTCGTGGCTAAACTGGTGGTGTAGGAGGGAGGGTTTCAGATTTCTGGGCCATTGGGCGATATTCCGGGAAATGTGGGACCTGGACAAGAAGGGCGGGCAGCTTCTAAACTGGAGGGACATCACTATCCTCGCTGGGAGGCTTGTTAGTGTCACCCGGGAGAATTGAAACTAATATGAAAGGGAGTGGGAACCAGAGCGGTAGCTCAGCAGGTGTAATAACTGAATGGGAAATGGAGAACACAAATACCTGAACAACATCACCCTCAGGCAGAGCAAAAAAGGTGCCGAGGGTGAGAAGGGAGGTGCTCAATGCAGCATTGAGGGTGGTGGACCTAAATGTGTGCAGTGTACGGAACAAGGTGAATTTGCATGTTGCGCATATTGAAATTGGCTGGTACGATGTTGTTGGAATCACAGAGACGTGGCTGCAAGGTGATCAGGGCTGGGATCAAAATGTGCAAGTGTTCTATCGAAAGGACAGGCAGATGGGCAAAGGAGGCGGGGCTCCATTGTGAGGAAGGAATGAAGTTAAATCGATAGCAAGGAGCGATATAGGATAAGAAGGCAGAGATTCCCTATGGACAGAGTTGAGGAATCGAATCGATAAAAAGACTCTGATCGGACTTATTTGCAGGACTCGGAGCAGTAATCAAGAGGTGGAGCAAAAAATAAATCAGGAGATAGAAAAGGCATGTAAAAAAGGAAATATTACAATAATCATGGGGGACTTCAACATGCAGGAAAATCAGGTTGATCGTGGATCCCAAGAAATGGAATTTGTGGAATGAGATGTTTTTTTGGAGCAGTCTGTGACAGAGCCGACTGGGGAACAGGCAATTCTGGATTTGGTGATGTGTAATGAAGCAGACTTGATTAGTGAACATAAGGTGAAGGAACCCGAAGGGAGCAGTGACCACAATATGATAGAATTTACCCTGCAGTTTGAGAGGGAGAAGCTGGAGTCAGATGTAACAGTATTACAATTAAATAGGGGTAACTACAAAGGCATGGGAGGAGCTGGCCAGAGTTGATTGGAAAAGGAGACGAGCAGGGAAGACAGTGGAACAGCAATGGCAGCAGTTTTGGGGGGTTTTTCGGGAGGAACAACAGAATTTCATCCCAAGGAGGAGGAAACATGCCAAGGGTAGGACAAGGAGTCCATGGCTCACGAGGGAAGTCAAGGAGAGCAGTAAATCAAAATAAAAAACATACAATGTGGCGCGGAATAGTGGGATGCCGGAAGATTGGGAAGCCTTTAATAGTGAGCAGAGGAAAACTGAAACAGCAATAAAGGAGGAGCAGATGAAATTTGAGGACAAGCTAGCTAGTAATGTAAAAGAAGATAGGGAGATGCTCTTTTCAATATATAAAAGGTAAGAGAGAGACAAAAAAAGACATTGGACCACTGGAAAATGTGACTGGAGAAGTAACAATAGGTAACAAAGAAATGGCAGACGAACTGTATAGTTACTTTGCATCAGTCTTCACGGTGGAAGACACCAGTGGGATGCCAGAGCTCCAGGAGAGCCAGGGGGCAGAGGGGAGGGCCGTGGCCATCACTAAGGAGAAGGTTCTGCGGAAACTGAAAGGTCTGAAGGTGGATGAATGACCTGGACGGATGGACTACATCCCAGGGTTCTAAAAGAGATAGCTGAGGAGATTGTGGAGGCAGTGGCGGTAATCTTTCAGGAATCACTGGAGGCAGGAAGGGTCCCAGAGGACTGGAAAGTGGCTAATGTAGCACCGCTGGTTAAGAAGGGAGGGAGGCAGAAGACGGGAAATTATCGGCCGGTTAGCCTGACTTCGGTCATTGGTAAGATTTTAGATCCATTATTAAAGATGAGATTGCGGAGTACTTGGAATTGCAGGATAAAATAGGACTGAGTCAGCACAGATTCGTCAAGGGGAGGTCATGTCTGACAAATCTGTTAGAGTTCTTTGAGGAAGTGACAAGGAAGTTAGACAAGGGAGAACCAGTGGATGCGATTTATGTAGATTTCCAGAAGGCCTTTGACACAGTGCCGCATTCCAGTCTGTTAAATTGGTTCAGAGCCCATGGTGTTCAGGGCAAGATCCTGGGATGGAAAAAGAATTGGCTGACTGGCAGAAGGCAGAGAGTGGGGATAAAGGGGTCTTTTTCAGGATGGCAGCCGGTGTCTCGTCATGTGCGTCAGGGGTCTGTGCTGGGACCACAACTTTCCACAATATACATTAATGATCTGGAAGAAGGAACTGAAGGCATTGTTGCTAAGTTTGCAGATGTCACAAAGATCTGTAGAGGGACAGGTAGTATTGAGGAAGCGGTGGGGGGGAGGTAGGGGGGGGGGGGCTGCAGAAGGACTCAGAGGCTGGGGGATTGTGCAAACAAGTGGAAGATGGAATACAATATGGAAAAGTGTGAGGTAATGCGCTTTGGAAGGAGGAATGGAGGAATTGACTATTCTCTAAAAGTGGAAATGCTTCGGAAATGAGAAGCACAAAGGGACTTGGGAGGCCTTGTTCACGATTCTCTTACGGTTAACGGGCAGGTTCAGTCGGCAGTTAGGAAGGCAATTGCAATGTTAGCATTCATGTCGAGAGGGCGCGAGTACAAGAGCAGGGATGTATTTCTGAGGCTGGATAAGTCTCTGGTCAGACCCATTTGGAGTATTGTGAGCAGTTTTGGGCCCCGTATCTGAAGAAGGACATGCTTCCCTTGGAAAGGGTCCAGAGGAGGTTCACTAGATCGATCCCTGGAATGAAGAGCTTGTCGTATGAGGGATGGTTGAGGACTCTGGGTCTGTACTCGTTGGAGTTAAGAAGGATGAGGGGTATCTTATTGAAACTTCCAGGATACTGTGAGGCCTGGACAGAGTGGATGTGGAGAGGGTGTTTCCACTTGTATGAAAAACTAGAACCAGAGGACACTGTCTAAGACTAAAGGCACGATCCTTTAAAACAGAGATGTGGAGGAATTTATTCAGCCCGAGGGTGGTGAATCGGTGGGACTCTGCCACAGAAGGCTGTGGAGGCCAAATCACTGAGTGTCTTTAAGACAGAGACAGATAGGTTCTTGGTTAATGAGGAGATCAGGGGTTATGGGGAGAAGGTGAGAAGGTAGGAGAATGAGGATGAGAAACATATCAGCCATGATTGACTGGTGGAGCAGGCTCGCTGGGCCGAGTGACCAAGTTCTGCTCCTGTGTCTTATGGTCTTACGGCCGTAAATGTCCAACTCGGTTTGAAATATGGCTTTGGGTGTCAGCCTCCATTATTCTTACAGAAAATGAGGTAATGCAAGGATGTGAGGAAGAAGCGGGAAATGACATTGAGGCAGAAGCTGAGCAGTGATTAAATTGAATGGTGGAGGAGGTGTGAGGGACCGTGTAGTCTCCCCATGTTGCCATTTGTTATCAGTTCCGGCTCTGCATTACTCCTGATGAATGTAGCTGTATGATCATATATTTCAGTTACATCTTTCCCACAGATATTTATATTGTTCATGGAAACAGTTCATTTACATCCAGATTATCCAAAACGTTATCATCTTAAATGTGTGGAACGAATCTCACATCATCGTCTTTTATTCCCAATAACCCAGCCCCAGCCAATGCAATCATCCCGAAGGGAAAACTGCTTCTGAACGATTCACACAGCGAGTGGTTCTGATCTGGTCTGCATGGCCTGGGGCACTGGTGCCGGCAGATACAACAGTGGTTTCACAGGGAATGGTAGGAGCGACAGAAATCAAATGTACGTCTCCAGGGAAAGGGCGGTGCAGTGGGATTGAATCATCTGCTCATCTACAGAGCCGCTGAGTTCAAACGGAATGAAATGAAATGGAATGAAATGAAATGAAAATCGCTTATTGTCACAAGTAGGCTTCAAATGAAGTTACTGTGAAAAGCCCCTAGTCGCCACATTCCGGCGCCTGTTCGGGGAGGCTGGTACGGGAATTGAACCGTGCTGCTGGCCTGCCTTGGTCTGCTTTAAAAGCCAGCGATTTATCCCAGTGTGCTAAACCAGCCCCAGGAATGACTGCCCTCCTTCGGGACTTCACGCATTTTAAAGGCTTTGGATGTGGTCTGGCTGTGAGATGATGGGACCAACACCTGCAGGTTCCCTCCAAGTTCCCCAGCACCGCGAGTATTCTCACTGTAATCCTTTCTATTCACTGTGTCCATGTGTGAACCCAGCGCCCGCTTTAGCTCGCTGCTTACTTCACAGCATCAACTTCATTGTAAGTTCCAATCTGTCTGACCCTGGGCGCTGTCTGTGCTTTAATATTGAAAACATCTGTGTTACTCCCAATAAAAGCAGACGCACATTTAATAATTAGAGGGAGGTCTATCTTTTTTCAGGTTGCTTTGCAATTATTGTTAAAAGCGGCTGTGCCACGTGTTTGCTTTCTGGCCTCTGACTGGGGAAAGACAAGTTCTATTCTAGCTCTGCACAATAACTGACCTATCACACTCTGTCAGTTATTCTCAACTTAAATGGTGCAATACTGCATGGAGGACATTTACTTCATCCAGGATCTGATTTTATAATTTAGGAACAAGTTTGTTCCCTCAGCAAATGTATTAATCCGGATTGTGTTTCCCCCTGATACCCAGTTCCACATATCTTTACGCTAGTGACATTTAAGGGGCATCTTGACAAAGACATGTAGAGGTTGGGAATAGAGGGATACGGCCCCCGGAAGTGTAGAAGATTGTAGTTTAGTCGGGCAGCATGGTCGGCACGGGCTTGGAGGGCCGAAGGGCCTGTTCCTGTGCTGTACATTTCTTTGTTCTTTGTTCTTTGTATCTCCAAGAGCACTCCCTCACACTCTATCTCTCCCTTGCACTCTCTCCCTCCCTCACCCTCACTCTCTCACACTATCCCTCTCTCACACTCTCTCCCTCGCTCACACTCTCTCCCTCTCAACAATCCCTCCCACTCTCACACTCTCTCCCTCTCCCACACTGTCACTCAGTATCACACTCTCTCCCTCTCTCATACTGTCACCCACTCTCATACTCTCTCCCTCTCCCACACTGTCTCCCTCTCTCACACTGTCTCCCTCTCTCACACTCTCTCCCTCTCTCACACTGTCTCCCTCTCTCACACTCTCTCCCTCTCCCACACTGTCACCGACTCTCACACTCTCTCCCTCGCTTACACTCTCTACCTCTCAACAATCACTCCCTCTCTCACACTCTCTCCCTCCCACACTGTCTCCCACTCTCACACTCCCTCCCTCGCTCACACTCTCTCCCTCTCCCACACTGACTCCCTCTCTCACTCTCTCTCTCACACACTCCCTTCCTCTCTCACAGTGTCTCCCTCTCTCCCTCTCTCACACTCTATCCCTCTCCCACACTGTCACCCACTCTCACACTGTCTCCCTCTCCCACACTGCCTCCCACTCTCACACCCTCGCCCTCTCCCACAGTCACCCACTCTCACACTCTCTCCCTCTGCCACACTGCCTCCCTCTCTCACACTCTCTCCCTCTCCCACACTGTCACCGACTCTCACACTCTCTCCCTCGCTTACACTCTCTCGCTCTCAACAATCACTCCCTCTCTCACACTCTCTCCCTCTCCCACACTGTCTCCCACTCTCACACTCCCTCCCTCGCTCACACTCTCTCCCTCTCCCACACTGACTCCCTCTCTCACTCTCTCTCTCACACACTCCCTTCCTCTCTCACAGTGTCTCCCTCTCTCCCTCTCTCACACTCTATCCCTCTCCCACACTGTCACCCACTCTCACACTGTCTCCCTCTCCCACACTGCCTCCCACTCTCACACTCTCTCCCTCTCCCAAAGTCACCCACTCTCACACTCTCTCCCTCTTCCACACTGCCTCCCACTCTCACACTCTCTCCCTCTCCCACACTGCCTCCCACTCTCACACTCTCTCCCTCTCCCACACTGCCTCCCACTCTCTCCCTCACACACTGTCTCCCTCTATCACTCTCTCTCTCTCTCACACTCCCTTCCTCTCTCACAGTGTCTCCCTCTCTCCTTCTCTCACACTCTATCCCTCTCCCACACTGTCACCCACTCTCACACTGTCTCCCTCTCCCACACTGCCTCCCACTCTCACACTCTCTCCCTCTCCCACAGTCACCCACTCTCACACTCTCTCCCTCTCCCACACTGCCTCCCACTCACACACTCTCTCCCTCCCCCACACTGCCTCCCACTCTCACACTCTCTCCCTCTCCCACACTGCCTCCCACTCTCACACTCTCTCCCTCTCCCACACTCTCTCCCTCTCCCACACTGTCACCCACTCTCACACTCTCTCCCTCTCCCACACTACCTCCCACTCTCACACTCTCTCCCTCTCAACAATCCCTCCCACTCTCACAATCTCTCCGTCTCCCACACTGTATCCCTCTCTGACACTCACTCCCTCTCCCACACTGTCTCCCTCTCTCACACTCTGTCCCCCTCTCACACTCTCTCCCTCTCCCACACTACCTCCCACTCTCACACTCTCTCCCTCTCTCACACTCTCTCCCTCTCTCACACTCTCTCCCTCTCTCACACTGTCTCCCTCTCTCAACTCTCTCCCTCTCCCACACTGTCACCCACTCTCACACTCTCTCCCTCGCTCCCACTCTCTCCCTCTCACCAATCCCTCCCTCTCTCACACTCTCTCCCTCTCCCACACTGTCTCCCACTCTCACACTCTCTCCCTCGCTCACACTCTCTCCCTCTCCCACACTGTCTCCCTCTCTCTTACTCTCTCTCACACACTCCCTTCCTCTCTCACAATCTCTCCGTCTCCCACACTGTATCCCTCTCTGACACTCACTCCCTCTCCCACACTGTCTCCCTCTCTCACACTCTGTCCCCCTCTCACACTGTCTCCCTCTCCCACACTACCTCCCACTCTCACACTCTCTCCCTCTCTCACACTCTCTCCCTCTCTCACACTCTCTCCCTCTCTCACACTGTCTCCCTCTCTCAACTCTCTCCCTCTCCCACACTGTCACCCAATCTCACACTCTCTCCCTCGCTCCCACTCTCTCCCTCTCACCAATCCCTCCCTCTCTCACACTCTCTCCCTCTCCCACACTGTCTCCCACTCTCACACTCTCTCCCTCTCTCAACTCTCTCCATCTCCCACACTGTCACCCGCTCTCACACTGTCACCCACTCTCACACTCTCTCCCTCTCCCACACTGCCTCCCACTCTCACACTCTCTCCCTCTCCCACACTGCCTTCCACTCTCACACTCTCTCCCTCTCCCACACTGACTCCCACTCTCACACTCTCTCCCTCTCCCACACTGCCTCCCACTCTCACACTCTCTCCCTCTCCCACACTGTCACCCACTCTCACACTCTCTCCCACTCCCACACTGTCACCCACTCTCACACTCTCTCCCTCTCTCACAATCTCTCCCTCTCCCACACTGTCACCCACTCTCACACTCTCTCCCACACTGTCACCCACTCTGACACTGTCTCCCTCTCACATTCTCTCTCTCTCCCAGACACTCTCCCTCTCTCACACTCTCTCCCTCGCTCACACTCTCTCCCTCTCAACAATCCCTCCCACTCTCACAATCTCTCCCTCTCTCACACTGTATCCCTCTCTGACACTCACTCCCTCTCCCACACTGTCTCCCTCTCTCACACTCTGTCCCTCTCTCACACTCTCTCCCTCTCCCACACTACCTCCCACTCTCACACTCTCTCCCTCTCTCACACTCTCTCCCTCTCTCACACTCTCTCCCTCTCTCACACTGTCTCCCTCTCTCAACTCTCTCCCTCTCCCACACTGTCACCCACTCTCACACTCTCTCCCTCGCTCACACTCTCTCCCTCTCAACAATCCCTCCCTCTCTCACACTCTCTCCCTCTCCCACACTGTCTCCCACTCTCACACTCTCTCCCTCGCTCACACTGTCTCCCTCTCCCACACTGTCTCCCTCTCTCTCACTCTCTCTCACACACTCCCTTCCTCTCTCACAGTGTCTCCCTCTCTCCCTCTCTCACACTCTCTCCCTCTCCCACACTACCTCCCACTCTCACACTCTCTCCCTCTCTCACACTCTCTCCCTCTCTAACACTGTCTCCCTCTCTCAACTCTCTCCCTCTCCCACACTGTCACCCGCTCTCACACTGTCACCCACTCTCACACTCTCTCCCTCTCCCACACTGCCTCCCACTCTCACACTCTCTCCCTCTCCCACACTGCCTTCCACTCTCACACTCTCTCCCTCTCCCACACTGCCTCCCACTCTCACACTCTCTCCCTCTCCCACACTGCCTCCCACTCTCACACTCTCTCCCTCTCCCACACTGTCACCCACTCTCACACTCTCTCCCTCTCCCACACTGTCACCCACTCTCACACTCTCTCCCTCTCTCACAATCTCTCCCTCTCCCACACTGTCACCCACTCTCACACTCTCTCCCTCTCCCACACTGTCACCCAGTCTGACACTGTCTCCCTCTCTCACATTCTCTCTCTCTCCCAGACAGTCTCCCTCTCTCACACTCTCTCCCTCGCTCACACTCTCTCCCTCTCAACAATCCCTCCCACTCTCACACTCTCTCCCTCTCTCACACTCTCTCCCTCTCTAACACTGTCTCCCTCTCTCAACTCTCTCCCTCTCCCACACTGTCACCCGCTCTCACACTATCACCCACTCTCACACTCTCTCCCTCTCCCACACTGCCTCCCACTCTCACACTCTCTCCCTCTCCCACACTGCCTCCCACTCTCACACTCTCTCCCTCTCCCACACTGCCTCCCACTCTCACACTCTCTCCCTCTCCCACACTGTCACCCACTCTCACACTCTCTCCCTCTCCCACACTGTCACCCACTCTCACACTCTCTCCCTCTCTCACAATCTCTCCCTCTCCCACACTGTCACCCACTCTCACACTCTCTCCCTCTCCCACACTGTCACCCACTCTGACACTGTCTTCCCTCTCTCACATTCTCTCTCTCTCCCAGACAGTCTCCCTCTCTGACCCTCTCTCCCTCGCTCACACTCTCTCCCTCTCAACAATCCCTCCCACTCTCACACTCTCTCCCTCTCTCACACTGTCTCCCTCTCTGACACTCTCTACCTCTCCCACACTGTCTCCCTCTCTTACACTCGGCCCCCCTCTCACACTCTCTCCCTCTCCCACACTACCTCCCACTCTCACACTCTCTCCCTCTCTCACACTCTCTCCCTCTCCCACACTGTCTCCCTATCTCACACTCTCTCCCTCTCTCACACTCTCTCCCTCTGTCACACTCTCTCCCTCTCCCACACTGCTTCCCACTCTCACACTCTCTCCCTCTCCCACACTGTCACCCACTCCCATACTCTCTCCCTCTCCAACACTGCCTCCCACTCTTACACTCTCTCCCTCTCCCACACTGCCTCCCACTCTCACACTCTCTCCCTCTCCCACACTGCCTCCCACTCTCACACTCTCTCCCTCTCCCACACTGCCTCCCACTCTCACACTCTCTCCCTCTCACACACTGTCTCCCTCTCTCACTCTCTCTCTCTCACACACTCTCTCCCTCTCTCACACTCTGTCCCTCTCTCACAATGTCTCCCTCTCTGACACTCTCTCCCTCTATCACATTCTGTCCCCCTCTCACACTCCGTCCCTCTCTCACAGTGCCTCACTCTCTCACACTCTCTCACTCTCTCACCCTCCCTCTCTCACCCTCCCTCTCTCACACTTTCTCCCTCTCTCACACTCTCTCCCGTTTCGCATTCTCTCTTTTGTACTCTCTCCCTCTCTAGCACTCTCACCCTCTCTCACACTCTCCCCCTCACAATCTCTCCCTCTGACACATTCTCTACCTCAGTCACCCTCCCTCTCTCCCATTGTCTCCCACTTTGTCTCCCTCTCAGACTCTCTCCCTCTCTCACACTCTCTCCCTGTCTAACACAATCTACCTGTCTCACTCACTCTCCCTTCCTCACACTCTCTCCCTCTCTCACCCTCCATCTCTCACAATCCCGCCATCTATCACACTCCCTCTCTCAAATTCCTGCCTCTCACATGCTTTCTTCTTCATTGATACTCACTCCCACTCTCCCACTCTCTCTAGCAGATTTCCCTTGTCTCACACTTACCCCTCTCTCACATTCTGTCCCTCTCTCTCACTCTCCCCCCTCTCTCTCTCTGCATCATGCATCCCTCCCTCCCTCTCTCACATCTCCGTTAGACACGTTCACACTCTGTCCCTCTCTCTCTCCATCCCTATATCTCTCTCCCTCCATGCCTCCCTCCCTCTCACAAAACTCCCTCAATGATACTTTCTCTCACACTCTTTCTCTCTCTCACACTTTGTCCCTCTCTCACACTTTCTCTCACTCTCTATCCCTCTCTCACAATTTCTCTAACACTCTTTCCCTCTCTCACACTTTCTCTCACTCTCTATCCCTCTCTCACACTTTCTCTCACACACTTTCCCTCTCTCACACTTTCTCTCACTCTCTTTCCCTCTCTCACAGTTTTTCTCACTCTCTTTCCCTCTCTCACAATGTCTCTCACTCTCTTTCTCTCTCTCACAATTTCTCTCACAATCTTTCCCTCTCTCACACTTTCCCTCTCTCACACTTTTTCTCACTCTCATTCCCTCTCTCACAATTTCTCTCACTCTCTTTCCCTCTCTCACAATTTCTCTCACACTCTTTCTCTCTCTCACACGTTCTCTCACATTCTTTCCCTCTCTCACACTTTCCCTCTCTCACACTTTTTCTCACTCTCTTTCCCTCTCTCACAATGTCTCTGACTCTATTTCACTCTCTCACACTTTGTCTTAAACTCTTTCCCTCTCTCACACTTTCTCTAATACTCTTTCCCTCTCTCACACGTTCCGTCTCTCACACTTTCTCTCACACTTTCCCTCTCTCACACTTTCTCTGACTCTCTTTCCCTCTCTCACACTTTCTCTCACACTCTTTCCCTCTCTCACACTTTCTCTCACACTCTTTCCCTCTTTCACACTTTCTCTGACTCTCTTTCCCTCTCTCACATTTTCTCTCACACTCTTTCCCTCTCTCACACGTTCTCTCACACTCTTCCCCTCTATCACACTTTCTCTCACTCTGTTTCCCTCTCTCACACTTTCCCTCACAATCTTTCCCTCTCCCGCTCCCTCAGTCACTCAGTTACTCTCTCCTGTACTTATGGCTAAGATTATGTGAGTATTTAATACACCATCCTTCTCACCCAAACTGCCTCCGTCAGCCACTCACCCTCTCCACTATCTGCTTCCCTTTCTCTCAGACAATCCACCTCCTTCTCCCGTTTTATCCTTTATTTCTCCACCCTCTTTCTCTCCCAATATCTCTCCTCACACCCTCTTTCTCTCTCACCCTGTCTTCTATCAGCACATCTCACACATCAGTTCTCTCTTCCTCCACATCTCACCCCGCCTCTCTCCCAGTTGAAGTGTGTGTATCAGATGGAGGCCGGTGTCAGTTAGAGACGGGGTACTAGTTTTCACTGCTGACTATGTACTAATGCTGCTCTCTGAGGTGATGAGTTTGTCTCTGCTGCAGCCTCTGAGTTTTCTGAGGTTCCAATGATTCTAAATAGTTTCTTAGTTTGAGGGGCTGAATCAGATTTAGATAAGGGATCACATACTTTGCACGTTAAATAGTTCCAGATTTTGGAGACATTGAAATGTTCTACTTATTCTCAAACAGAAACTACTGAAATAAAATAAAGGAATGGTCACAGTTACAGAGACAGCTACATCCCAGTGTGCAGTGGACCCACCCAGAGAAACACACTGACAATTGGAACTGAATCACTGAATGGTCACAGTTACAGAGACAGCTACACCCCAGTGTGCAGTGGAACCACCCAGAGAAACACACTGACAATTGGAACTGAATCATTCAATGGTCACAGTTTTAGAGACAGCTACGCCCCAGAGTGCAGTGGACCCACCTCGAGAAACACACTGACAATTGGAACTGAATCACTGAGTGGTCACAGTTACAGAGGCAGCTACACCCTAGAGTGCAGTGTAACCACCCAGAGAAACACACTGACAATTGGAACGGGATCACTGAATGGTCACCGTCACAGAGACAGCTACACTCCAGAGTGCAGTGGAACCACCCAGAGAAAAACACTGACAATTGGAACTGAATCACTGAAAGGTCACCGTCACAGAGACAACTACACCCCAGAGTGCAGTGGAACCACCCAGAGAAACACACTGAAAATTGGAACTGAATCACTGAATGGTCACAGTTACAGAGGCAGCTACATCCCAGAGAGCAATGGAACCACCCAGAGAAACACACTGACAATTGGAACTGAATCTCTGAATGGTCACAGTTAGAGAGACAGCTACAACCCAGAGTGCATTGGAACCACCCTGAGAAACACACTGACAATTGGAACTGAATCACTGAATGGTCACAGTGGAGTGAGGGATATCTCTGAAACAATGTGAGATGTAGAGATGGGACTGATGGTTTCTGAGTGGACAGCATCCTTTCTGTTAATGTTAGTTGAACAATGTGATCAACACCGTCCGGTGTTTGCAAAGAGGTCACTCACTCAGAAAAATAATATTTGCTTTCACTGAACACAATATCGTAATCTGTTTGTTCACGTCTTGAAAAATAAGTTAAACGATGTCACAACCTCAATTTCCCTTGTGTGGTTCCACAGGGTATTAATTAAAAGCTTGGAGAATATATAACCTCAGAGTTTTAGACAGAGAGATTGCCAATCGCAGGAAGGGACACATCACTTCACACTGAAAATGCATCGTCCAATTGATATGGTTGAGAAAGTATTCTACCCAATCCTGGCTATTGTTGGTGTTCCTGGTAAGTGACTGTCACCATTGAATTGGTGTAAATCTGTGTGTGAGCGGCTCTCTGATTTTAAACTGCGACTGAAAATACCTGATCCTGATCTCGTGCTCACTGTGAAATAGACACCTGGTCAACGATATAATTGTCAAATGTATTCAAGCCTGTCAATGGTTTGAATCCCTTTCATCAACTCACAATAAACCTCTGTTTGTAACTCACTGGATCTCTGACCGGGGAAGTTATTATATTGAGTGGAATTTTGTATAATGTTAGATTGGATGACAGCAAAGGCAATCTCTCTGAAGGGAGGTTTAGGAGGAGAAAGAATTAAATCACACTGAGTGTGGGTATCTGTCAGTGTAGAATTGTACTGACTGTGGGTCACTATCAGAGTGGAATATCTGACAGCGGTGAACAAGGGTTACTGGAAGTATCTGTAAGTGTGGAATTGTACTGACTGTGGGTCACTATCAGAGTGGAATATCTGACAGCGGTGAACAAGGGTTACTGGAAGTGTCTGTCAGTGTGGAATTGTACTGACTGTGGGTCACTATCAGAGTGGAATATCTGACAGCGGTGAACAAGGATTACTGGAAGTATCTGTCAGTGTAGAATTGTACTGACTGTGGGTCACTATCAGAGTGGAATATCTGACAGCGGTGAACAAGGATTACTGGAAGTATCTGTCAGTGTAGAATTGTACTGACTGTGGGTCACTATCAGAGTGGAATATCTGACAGCGGTGAACAAGGATTACTGGAAGTATCTGTCAGTGTAGAATTGTACTGACTGTGGGTCACTATCAGAGTGGAATATCTGACAGCGGTGAACAAGGATTACTGGAAGTATCTGTCAGTGTGGAATTGTACTGAGTGTGGGTCTCTCACCAGAGTGGAATATCTGACAGCGGTGAACAAGGTTTACTGGAAATGTCTGTCAGTGTAGAATTGTACTGAGTGTGGGTCTCTCACCAGAGTGGAATATCTGACAGCAGTGAAGAAGGATTACTGGAAGTGTCTGTCAGTGTAGAATTGTACTGACTGTGGGTCTCTCACCAGAGTGGAATATCTGATTCAATTATCTATCTATTACTGGGACTATCTGTCCGTGTGGAATTGTATTGTGTGTGGGTCAGTAACTGGACTGAAATTAGTTGGTTCTGTTTTGAAATGATGTATTTTATTGGTGAGGGGTCGCTCCATTCTGTGGAGTTCTCTCTGTGTGTTTCAACTTTGGAATAGGTTGAAAACAGGAAGAGTTTGGCTGTGTTTTGAAGATGTTTGATATTTATTGTATGAAGTGCAATGTCTCTATCTCTGTTTTCTATTGATCTACTCTAACAGGAACAGATATCACCCACACTCTAATGTTTCAGAAAACCCACAGCAGTGCAGCATTCCAATAGGTTTTGTGATATTTTCTCATTCCTATTCATCCTGAAATGAAATCACAAGTTTGATCAATTTTTATGGGTGTTTTTAAACTGTCTTTCTGCTTCACACGATTTGTGAATCTATTCACCTGAAGCCAGAAACCCCTCCAGTCCATTCACACACTTGTTTTCCAAGGAGTGATTGGGGGACTTATTGTTCTGAACAAAATGCAGCAGCGGACACTGATCTGTCGGGACATTAATGTCCCATCGAAATACCCACTTTGCAAATTCATAATGAATGATGACGTGTGCCTGTAATTAGTTGTATTCTGCCTCTGTATTCACTATCACTCCCAATTTGATTCCGTCTGTAAATTGTGTAATTATCATTCTGCTTCCCGATCCCATACTGTTGATGGGAATGGTGAAGGAGAGTGATCCCAGTGCTGATCCTTGTGGAACACCACTTCCCACCTTCCACCAATCAGCCTAAATCCCTTTAACTCCTCTCCCTGTTTTCTGTGTGTGTCGCCAGCATGTGTCCATCCTGCTGCTGTGTCCCCTAACTCCACTGGCTCTGAGATTACCCATCAGTCTGTTATGTCGGATCTTACTGACGGCCTTTAGAAAATCAAATTGTTTAACATCCATCATACTACTCAGATCTATTATTTCTGGTAGTTATTGCAATAATTGGATGAAATGTGTCAGGAAGAATGCTGACTTTGGAATATGTGCCGGCTATTTAGTGTACTCTGGGTTGCTGGATTTCTTTTAACTCATGCTTCTCATTCAATGTTTCCAACTGTTGACATTGTGACTGGAAGATTTGATTATATTCTCTTCTAAGTTCAAGAATAACAGAGACCGACTTCTGCTTCTCAATTCTTTGGTAATTATTCTGATGTTGATCAGTGAATAGATAATATTGTCTCTGCTGTTTCTGTCTATTTTATGAATATTTGTTGTGAAATCCATCCGCCTCCAGTAATCTCCCTCGACCTGGACCCACCCTCTGGCCTCCTATCAGCTCTTGATCTTTTCATTAAGATCTGTCAGTGCGACATCGACCGTCTCAATTTCCCTGTGCCTCTCACCAACTCTATCCTGACTCACTCTAAACTTGCCCCAATCCTCTCTCTAATATCCAACCCTGGCCTAGTGATCTAAGCTGCTCACAAGGGTGGTGCCATTATTGTCTGGTGTCCTGACCTCTTCCTCACAGAGGCTGACCGTCCGCTCTCAGGCCCATCCTGGTACCTCCCCTTGGACCAGCAGCACACCACCACACATCATGATGTTGTTTCCAGGTCTTTCACTGACCTCGTTGACTCTGGATATCTTCTGTCCTCAGCCTTGGACATCATAGTCCCACAACCCCACACATCCTGCATCAACCTCCCGCTTCTACCTCCTTCCCAAAATCCACAAACAGGAAAGTCTAAGTGCACCGATTATTTCGGTCTGTTCCAGCCCAACCAAGATCATTTATTCCGATCTTGATTCCATCCACTTTTCCCTGTTCTGCCCTTCCCAAAGACAGTGGTGTCACAGTGACACACTGGTTTGCACTGCTGCCTCACAGCACCAGGGTCTCCGGATCATTTCCCACCTTGGGTGACTGTCTGTGTGGAGACTGCACTTTTTCTCCCTGTCTGTGTGGGTTTCCTCCGGGTCTCCGGTTACCTCCCATAGCCCAAAGATGTGCAGGTTAGGTGGATTGGCCATGCTAAATTACTCCGTAGTGTCCAAAAAGATGTGTAGGTTAGATTCAGGGGTTAATGAGATAGGCGGGGGAGTGAGCTTGGTTGAGGTACTCTTTCAGAGGTTTGGTACAGACTTAATGGGCCGAATGGCCTCCTTCTGCACTGTGGGGATTTTATGTTTCCTGATTCCTCTGGTGTCGTAAACAAGGTCCATTTCCCTGGCCCTAACCGCCTAATCTTCACAATGGACGTCCAATCCTCCGTTCCCCAACACGAGGGCTGTGTTCAGATCCTCATTCCCTGCTTCCTGTAAAGACTGCATCTCATTCTCCCACTTTCTCCGCCTCCATCGCCTCTGTTCTGATGCTGGCGTCTTAGAAAATAGCCCCCCTGGCATGTCTGTCTTTTCCTTAACCGGGCCGTCCCCACCACCTTCCTTTGTTAACAGGGCTCTCAATCGTGTTCAATTCACTTCTCACACCTCTGTCCTCACACAGCCCCCTCCCTCCCGGAAACATGATAGGGTTCCCCTCCTCACTTTCCACACCATCAGCCTTCTCATTGAAAGGAAAATCCTCGATTTCTGCCAACTCCAGCATGATGTCACCACCAAACACATCTTCACCTCTCTCCAACCACCCCCCTCAATGTCTGCATTCCTCAGGTACCGCTCCCTCCCACTTGTCCACTTCCCCCTCACACCCCACACCCCTTTCCCTTCCCCCAGCACCTTCCCCTGCAATCACAGACGGTGCAACAACTGTCCCTTTACCTCCTCCCGTCTCCCGGTTCTCAGCAGCAAACTTTCCTTTCTGGGGAAGCAGCGTTTCACTTCTGTGCCTTCAGTTTGTTCTCCTGTATTCGCTGCTGCCAATACCGTCTCCTCTACATTGGGGAGACTAAACGCAGACTGGGAGGCTGCTTTGTGGAACACCTTCACTCAGCCCACAGCATGGCCCCCGCCTTCCTGTTGTGGCCATGTTAACTCAGCACCTTGCTCTCGGGCCCACATGTCTGTCCTTGGCCTGCTGCCAGAATGCAGTGAAGCCCAACGCGAGCTGGAGGAGCAACATCTCATCATCCAATTAGGATGTTGCATCCCGCAGGACGTAACTTTAATTTCAACTACTTTATTCTGGGAACTTTCTCCTCCATCTTAACGCTCTTGTTTTGGAATTTACCTACTTTTTTGACGAATGCAATGAGTCCGAATCTGGAGAGAGTCTATTCCGGCCAAGTGAACCCTGGGGAATGTCCAATGCCGGAGCGGGAATATTCCTGAGAAAAGCTAGGCAGGGATTCTTTCCAAACAGTGAGAGGATGGATTCCTGGGAACAGTGATGTTGGGATGTTCCAGACATGGCAATGGGGGATTCCTGGGAGCGGGTGCTGTACGAATGACTAAACCTGGGAGGGGTGATCCCACGGGATGTTCTGGAGACTGGACAGACTCTATTCTGGACAGGCTGGGCTGCACGGTAGCACAGTGGTTGGCACAGATGATTCACAGCTCCAGGGTCCCAGGTTCGATTCCCGGCTTGGGTGAATGTCTGTGCAGAGTCTGCACATCCTCCCCGTATCTGCGTGGGTTTCCTCCGGGTGCTCCGGTTTCCTCCCACAGTCCAAAGATGTGCGGGTTAGGTGGATCGGCCAAGATAAATTGTGTTTAGTTTCCAGACAATTTTGATGGGGTCACTGGGTTATGGGGATGGGGTGGGCTGAACTGGTTTTCTCTTTCCAAGGGCCGTTGCAGACTCGATGGGCCGAATGGCTTCCTTTTGCACTGTACATTCTATATTTCTATTCCTCCCATGGTTATGAAGTGGGAAGGTCCCGCGTTTGTTTTATTTTTCCCATTGATCGTGGAGTATTCAAATAAACCAGGAGTGGGGTCCAACCCCATCAGAAATCCAGTCCAGGGAATGGTCCAATCCGGGGTGTGGTCCAATAATTGAGCTGGGATGACAATCTCGGGTATGTTTGTATCCGGTTTGGGAAACCTGGCCGGCCTGAGTGAATCCTGTAAATCAGACTAAATGAGAAATGTAACCTCTCCCAAAGGTCTCTGAATTATAAACATTTTCCTACCACTGCCATCAAACTGACAGGGCTGCAATTCACACTTTCCCCCCATTCCCCATCTTTAACACTGGAGTTACATTTCCTACTCCCCTCTCTGCAATGTTAATCTCTGTGCCCACTCCTCTCCCCACACCCCCACCCACCCACTGTCCATTATATTGATGCTGCAATTGTGTCCTGGTTCAGACAGGGAGATTCATTACCCTGTAATTTCCCGCGCCTCTCCTTTCTCTCTCTGACAGTTAATATACTGGGAATTGTGATTCTGTGTCGGGGGAAGTGTGGCCTCTCTAACTGCACCACTCGCTACCTGGTGGCCATGGCAACGGCGGATCTGCTGTTTATTATCACTAAACCCATACTGAGCATGATCAGTGTTTATTATTTCCCCTGGAGTTTCCTGTTCCTCACCCCTGTGTGTCGTGTTACCTCTGTCCTGCGGGCTGCAGCCAGGGACTGTTCTGTCTGGTTCACCCTCACTTTCTCCTTTGATCGATTTGTGGCCATTCGCTGCCAGAAACTGAAAAGTAAATATTGCACCGGGAAAACTGCGGCTGTGGTTCTGTCCACAAGCGGCCTCCTGCTCTGTGTGAAAAACATCCCCGTGTACTTTACATTGGAACATGGGGAGATAATCGACAATGTCCAGTGGGGCTGCGTCACAAAGAGCAGCTTTTACACTGACCCGGGATGGGTTGGGTATCTCTGGTTTGATCAGGTTGTAACCCCATTGGTGCCGTTCTTCTCAATCCTGTTGACCAACGCTCTGACAGTCAGACACATTTTACTCAGCAGTCGGGTCCGGAAGGCACTGAGGGCCCAGAGACAGGGAGACAATCGCAGCGACCCAGAGATGGAGAGCAGAAGGAAGTCAATGATTTTACTCTTCAGCATCTCCGGAACTTTCATCCTCCTCTGGACCGTGTCTGTTATTACATTTTTCTATATCGATGTGAGAGAATTAGATTACATCACCCTTCCTCAATATAATTTACAAATAGTCGGATTTATGCTGATGGATTTAAATTGCTGCACAAACACATTTATTTATGTGGTGACTCAGTCCAGGTTCAGGGAGCAGATCAAGGTCGTGGTGAAATATCCGGTTACATCAATTATTAAATTAATGAGAAAATAAAACGGACTGAAAACCTCTCAGCCAATCAGGTGCTCCAGCCGCTGACTGACAGCCTCTCAACCAATCAGGAGCTCCAGCCGCTGACTGACAGCCTCTCAGCCAATCAGGAGCTCCAACCGCTGACTGGCAGTCTCTCAGCCAATCAGGAGCTCCAGCCGCTGACTGGCAGTCTCTCAGCCAATCAGGAGCTCCAGCCGCTGACTGACAGCCTCTCTGCCAATCAGGAGCTCCAGCCGCTACGAACAGCCACTCAGCCAATCAGGAGCTCCAGCCGCTGACTGAAACCATCTCAGCCAATCAGGAGCTATAGCCGCTGACTGACAGTCTCTCAGCCAATCAGGAGCTCCAGCCGCTGACTGACAGTCTCTCAGCCAATCAGGAGCTCCAGCCGCCGACTGGCAGTCTCTCAGCCAATCAGGAGCTCCAACCGCTGACTGACAGTCTCTCAGCCAATCAGTATCTCCTGGCGCTGACTGACAGCCTCTCAGCCAATCAGGATCTCCAGCCGCTGACTGACAGTCTCTCAGCCAATCAGGAGCTCCAGCCGCCGACTGGCAGTCTCTCAGCCAATCAGGAGCTCCAACCGCTGACTGACAGTCTCTCAGCCAATCAGTATCTCCTGGCGCTGACTGACAGCCTCTCAGCCAATCAGGAGCTGGGTCTGGGGCGTGGGGAACACTGACAGTGCTGGCTGTGTGGTGGGAGCACTGACAGTGCTGGCTGTGTGGGGGGAGCACTGACAGTGCTGGCTGTGTGGTGGGAGCACTGACAGTGCTGGCTGTGTGGGGGGAGCACTGACAGTGCTGGCTGTGGGGGGAGCACTGACAGTGCTGGCTGTGTGGGGAGCACTCACAGTGCTGGCTGTGTGGGGTGAGCACTGACAGTGCTGGCTGTGTGCGGGGAGCACAGACAGTGCTGGCTGTGTGGGGAGCACTCACAGTGCTGGCTGTGTGGGGTGAGCACTGACAGTGCTGGCTGTGGGGTGGGAGCACTGACAGTGCTGGCTGTGTGGTGGGAGCACTGACAGTGCTGGCTGTGTGTTCGGAGCACTGACAGTGCTGGCTGTGTGGGTGGAGCACTGGCAGTGCTTGCTGTGTGATGGGAGCACTGGCAGTGCTGGCTGTGTGGTGGGAGCACTGGTTTGCTGGCTGTGTGGGGGGAGCACTGACAGTGCTGGCTGTGTGTTGGGAGCACTGACAGTGCTGGCTGTGTGGTGTGAGCACTGACAGTGCTGGCTGTGTGGGGGGAGCACTGACAGCGCTGGCTGTGTGGGGGGACCACTGGAAGGGCTGGCTGTGTGGGGGAGCACTGACAGTGCTGGCTGTGTGGGGGAGCACTGACAGTGCTGGCTGTGTGGTGGGAGCACTGACAGTGCTGTCTGTGTGTTGGGAGCACGGGCAGTGCTGGCTGTGTGGTGGGAGCACTGGCAGTGCTGGCTGTGTGGGGGGAGCACTGACAGTGCTGGCTGTGTGGGGAGCAGTGACAGTGCTGGCTGTGCGGTGGGAGCACATTTATTTATGTGGTGACTCAGTCCAGGTTCAGGGAGCAGATCAAGATCGCGGTGAAATATCCGGTTGCATCAATTATTAAATTAATGAGAAAATAAAACTGACTGAAAGCCCCTCAGCCAATCAGGAGTTCCAACCGCTGACTGACAGTCTCTCAGCCAATCAGGAGCTCCAGCCGCTGACTGACAGTCTCTCAGCCTATCAGTATCTCCTGGCGCTGACTGACAGCCTCTCAGCCAATCAGAAGCTGGGTCTGGGGCGTGGGGAACACTGACAGTGCTGGCTGTGTGGTGGGAGCACTGACAGTGCTGGCTGTGTGGGGGAGCACTGACAGTGCTGGCTGTGTGGGGGAGCGCTGACAGTGCTGGCTGTGTGGTGGGAGCACTGACAGTGCTGGCTGTGTGGTGGGAGCACTGACAGTGCTGGCTGTGTGGGGGAGCGCTGACAGTGCTGGCTGTGTGGTGGGAGCACTGACAGTGCTGGCTGTGTGGTGGGAGCACTGACAGTGGTGGCTGTGTGGGGGAGCACTGACAGTACTGGCTGTGTGCTGGGAACACTGACAGTGCTGGCTCTGTGGGGGAGCACTGACAGTGCTGGCTGTCTGGGGGAGCACTGACAGTGCTGGCTGTGTGGGGAGCACTGACAGTGCTGGCTCTGTGGGGGAGCACTGACAGTGCTGGCTGTGTGGGGGAGCACTGACTGTGCTGGCTGTGTGTGGGAGCACTGACAGTACTGGCTGCGTGGGGGAGCACTGACAGTTTTGGTTGTGTGGTGGGAGCACTGACAGTGCTAGCTGTGTGGGGGAGCACTGACAGTGCTGGCTGTGTGGGGGAGCACTGACAGTGCTGGCTGTGTGGGGGAGCACTGACAGTGCTGGCTGTGTGGGGGGAGCACTGACAGTGCTGGCTGTGTGGGGTGGGCACTGACAGTGCTTGCTGTGTGGTGGGAGCACTGACAGGGCTGGCTGTGTGGGGGGTGCACTGACAGTGCTGGCTGTGGGGGAGCACTGACAGTGCTGGCTGTTTGCGGGGAGCACTGACAGTGCTGGCTGTGTGGGGTGAGCACTGACAGTGCTGGCTGTGTGGGGGGAGCACTGACAGTGCTGGCTGTGTGGGGTGAGCACTGACAGTGCTGGCTGTGTGGGGGGAGCACTGACAGTGCTGGCTGTGTGGGGTGAGCACTGACAGTGCTGGCTGTGTGGGCGGATCACTGAAAGGGCTGGCTGTGTGGGGGAGCACTGACAGTGCTGGCTGTGTGGGGGAGCACTGACAGTGCTGGCTGTGTGGTGGGAGCACTGACAGTGCTGGCTGTGTGGGGGAGCACTGACAGTGCTGGCTGTGTGGGGGAGCACTGACAGTGCTGGCTGTGTGGGGGAGCACTGACAGTGCTGGCTGTGTGGTGGGAGCACTGACAGTGCTGGCTGTGTGGTGGGAGCACGGGCAGTGCTGGCTGTGTGGTGGGAGCACTGGCAGTGCTGGCTGTGTGGGGGGAGCACTGACAGTACTGGCTGTGTGGGGAGCACTGACAGTGCTGGCTGTGTGGTGGGAGCACTAACAGTGCTGGCTGTGTGGGGGGAGGACTGACAGTGCAGGCTGTGTGGGGCGAACTCTGACAGTGCTGGCTGTGTGGTGGGAGCACTGTCAGTGCTGGCTGTGTGGGGGGAGCACGGGCAGTGCTGGCTGTGTGAGGGGAGCACGGGCAGTGCTGGCTGTGTGAGGGGAGCACTGACAGTGCTGGCTGTGTGGGGGGCACTGACAGTGCTGGATTTGTGGTGGGAGCACTGACAGTGCTGGCTGTGTGGTGGAGCACTGACAGTGCTGGCTGTGTGGTGGGAGCACTGACAGTGCTAGCTGTGTGGGTGGAGGACTGACAGTGCTAGCTGTGTGGGTGGAGGACTGACAGTGCTGGCTCTGTGGGGGAGCACTGACAGTGCTGGCTGTGTGAGGGGAGCACTGACAGTGCTGGCTGTGTAGGGGGAGCACTGGCAGTGCTGGCTGTGTGGGGGAGCACTGACAGTGCTGGCTGGGTGGGGGGAGCACTGACAGTGCTGGTTGTGTGGGGGGATCACTGACAGTTCTGGCTGTGTGGGGGGAGCACTGGCAGTGCTGGCTGTGTGGGGGGAGCACTGACAGTGCTGGCTGTGTGGTGGGATCACTGACAGTGCTGGCTGTGTGGTGGGAGCACTGACAGTGCTGGCTGTGTGGGGGAGCTCTGACAGTGCTGGCTGTGTGGGGCAGCACTGACAGTGCTGGCTATGGGGGGAGCACTGATAGTGCTGGCTGTGTGGAGGGAGCACTGACAGTGCTGGCTGTGTGGTGGGAGCACTGACAGTGCTGGCTGTGTGGTGGGAGCACTGACAGTGCTGGCTGTGTGGGGGGAGCACTGACAGTGCTGGCTGTGTGGGGAGCACTGACAGTGCTGGCTGTGTGGTGGAGCACTGACAGTGCTGGCTATGTGTGGGTGAGCACTGACAGTGCTGGCTGTGTGTCGGGAGCCCTGTCAGTGCTGGCTGTGTGGTGGGAGCACTGACAGTGCTCGCTGTGTGGTGGGAGCACTGACAGTGCTGGCTGTGTGGGGGGAGCACTGACAGTGCTGGCTGTGTGGGGGAGCACTGACAGTGCTGGCTGTGTGTTGGGAGCACTGACAGTGCTGGCTGTGTGGGGGAGCACTGACAGGGCTGGCTGTGTGGTGGGAGCACTGACATTGCTGGCTGTTGTGACGAGGCACTGGCAATGATGGCTGTGTGGGTGGAGCACTGACAGTGCTGGCTGTGTGGGGGGAGCACTGACAGTGCTGGCTGTGTGGGGGGAGCACTGACAGTGCTGGCTGTGTCGGTGGAGCACAGGCAGTGCTGGCTGTGGGATGGCTCTGAACTGACATAAACTGTCCATTGTGAACTGACATAAAATGGCCACCGTGAACTGACATAAAATGGCTGCCGTGAACTGACATAAAATGGCCAACGTGAACTGACATAACATGGCCACCGTGAACTGACATAAAATGGACATTGCGAGCTGACATAAAATGCCCCCCTTCAACCAATATAAAATGACCACCGTGAACTGACATAAAATGGCTGCCATGAACTGACATCAAATGGTCACCGCGAATGGACATAAAATGGCTGCCGTGAGCTAACATAAAATAGCCACCGTGACCTGACATAAAATGGCCACCGTGAACTGACATACAATGGCCACCGTGAACTGACATAAAATGGCCACCGTGAACTGACATAAAATGTCCATTGCGAGCTGACATAAAACGGCCCCCGTGAACGGACATACAATGGCTACCGTGAACTGACATAAAATGGCCATTGCGAGCTGTCATAAAACGGCCCCCTTCAACCGACAAAAAATGACTACCATGAACTGACATAAAATGGCCACCGTGTACTGACATAAAATGGCCCCTTCGACTGAATAAGATGGCACCCGTGAACTGACTTAAAATGGCTACCGTGAACTGAGATAAAATGGCCACCATGAACTGACATAAAATGGCCCCCGTGAACAGACATAAAATGGCCACCGTGAACTGATATAAAATGGCCCCCGTGGACCGACATGAACTGGCCACCGCAACTGAGATAAAATGGCCATTGCAAACTGACATAACATGGCCATTGTGAACTGACATACAATGGCCATTGTGAAATGACATACAGTGGCCATTGTGAACTGACATACAATGGCCACCATGAACTGACCTAAAATGGTCATTGTGAACTGACATAAAATGGCCATTGCGAACTGACATACAATGGCCATTGTGAACTGACATACAATGGCCACCATGAACTGACATAAAATGTCCACTGTGAACTGACATACAATGGCCATTGTGAACTGACATACAATGGCCACCATGCACTGACATAAAATGGCCATTGTGAACAGACATAAAATGACCACCGTGAACTGACATACAATGGCCACCGTGAACTGACATAAAATGTCCACTGTGAACTGACATAAAATGGCCACCGTGAACTGACATAAAATGACCATTGTGAACAGACATAAAATGGCCACCGTGTACTGACGTAAAATGGACCCCGTGAACTGACATAAAATGGCATTGTGAACAGATATACAATGGCCACCGTGAACTGACATAAAACGGCCATTGTGAACTGACATGAAATGGCCATTGTGAACTGATATACAATGGCTGCCATGAACTGGCATAAAATGGTCACTGTGAGCTGACAAAAAATGGCCATTGTGAACTGACATACAATGGCCATTGTGAACTGACATACAATGGCCCCCGTGAACTGACATAAAATGGCCATTGCGACCTGACATAAAACAGCCGCCGTGAACTGACATAAACTGTCCATTGTGAACTGACATACAATGGCCCCCTTGAACTGACATATAATGGCCAATGTGAGCAGACATAAAATGGCCATTGTGAACTGACATAAAATGGCCATTGCGACCTGACATAAAAAGGCCCCCGTGAACTGATCTAAACTGTCCATTCTGAACTGACATACAATGGCCCCCATGAACTGACATAAAATGGCCATTGTGAACTGACATAAAATGGCCACTGTGAACGGAAATAAAATGGCCACTGTGAACTGATATACAATGGCCGCCGTGAACTGACATGAAATGGCCATTGCGACCTGACATAAAAAGGCACCCGTGAACTAACATAAAATGGCCCCCGTGAACTGACATAAACTGTCCATTGTGAACTGACATACAATGGCCCCCTTGAACTGACATAAAATGGCCAATGTGAACAGACATAAAATGGCCATTGTGAACTGACATACAATGGCCACCTTGAACTGACATTAAATGTCCACTGTGAACTGACATACAATGGCCACCGTGAACTGACAGAAAATGGCCCCCGTGAACTGACATAAACTGTCCATTGTGAACTGACATACAATGGCCCCCTTGAACTGACATAAAATGGCCAATGTGAGCAGACATAAAATGGCCATTGTGAACTGACATAAAATGGCCATTGCGACCTGACATAAAAAGGCCCCCGTGAACTGATATAAACTGTCCATTCTGAACTGACATACAATGGCCCCCTTGAACTGACTTAAAATGGCCATTGTGAACTGACATAAAATGGCCACTGTGAACTGAAATAAAATGGCCACTGTGAACTGATATACAATGGCCGCCGTGAACTGACATAAAATGGCCATTGCGACCTGACATAAAAAGGCACCCGTGAACTGACATAAAATGGCCCCCGTGAACTGACATAAAATGGCCCCCGTGAACTGACATAAAATGGCCACCGTGAACTGACATAAAATGGCCCCCGTGAACCGACATGAACTGGCCACCGCAACTGAGATAAAATGGCCATTGCAAACTGACATAAAATGGCCATTGTGAACTGACATACAATGGCCACCGTGAACTGAGATAAAATGGCCATTGCAAACTGACATAAAATGGCCATTGTGAACTGACATACAGTGGCCACCGTGAACTGACATAAAATGGCTGCCGTGAACTGATATACAATGGCCCCCGTGAACTGATATAAAATGTCCATCGTGAACTGACATGAAACGGCCCCGTGAACGGACATAAAATGGCCGCCATGAGCTAACATAAAATAGCCAACGTGACCTGACATAAATTGGCCGCCATGAACTGACATACAATGGCCACCGTGAACTGACATAAAATGGCCATTGCGAGCTGACATAAAATGGCCCCCGTCAACCGACATAAAATGACCACCGTGAACCGACATAAAATGGCCACCGTGTACTGATATAAAATGGCCCCCATCGACTGAATAAAATGGCCCCCGTGAACTGACATAAAATGGCCACTGTGAACTGAGATAAAATGACCACCGTGAACTGACATAAAATGGCCACCGTGAACTGACATAAAATGGCCCCCGTGAACCGACATGAACTGGCCACTGCAACTGAGATAAAATGGCCATTGCATACTGACATAAAATGGCCATTGTGAACTGACATGCAATGGCCATTGTAAACTGACATACAATGGCCATTGTGAACTGACATGCAATGGCCATTGTGAACTGACATGCAATGGCCATTGTGAACTGACATACAATGGCCACCATGAACTGACATAAAATGGCCCCGTGAACTGACATAAAATGGCCACCGTGAACTGACATAAAATGGCCCCCGTGAACCGACATGTACTGGCCACCGCAACTGAGATAAAATGGCCATTGCAAACTGACATAAAATGGCCATTGTAAACTGACATACAATGGCCACCGTGAACTGACACAAAATAGCGATTGTGAACTGACATACAATGGCCATTGTGAACTGACATATAAATGGCCACCATGGACTGACATAAAATGGCCCCCGTGAACTGACATAAAATGGCCACCGTGAACTGACATAAAATGGCCCCCGTGAACCGACATATACTGGCCACCGCAACTGAGATAAAATGGCCATTGCAAACTGACATAAAATGGCCATTGTGAAATGATATACAATGGCCCCCGTGAACTGACATAAAATGGCCATTGCGACCGGACCTAAAAAGGCCCCCGTGAACTGATATAAAATGTCCATCGTGAACTGACATAAAATGGCCCCGTGAACTGACATAAAATGGCCGCCATGAGCTAACATATAATAGCCACCGTGACCTGACATAAAATTGCCGCCATGAACCGACATAAAATGACCACCGTGAACTGACATAAAATGGCCACCGTAAACTGACATAACATGGCCTCCGTGAACCGACATGAACTGGCCACCGCAACTGAGATAAAATGGCCATTGCAAACTGACATAAACTGGCCATTGTGAACTGACATACAATGGCCATTGTGAACTGACATGCAATGGCCACCGTGAACTGACACAAATTGGCCACCGTCAACTGATAAAAAATGGCCATTGCAAACTGACATAAAATGGCCATTGTGAACTGACATACAATGGCCATTGTGAACTGACATACAATGGCCACCATGAACTGACATAAAATGGCCATTGTGAACTGACATAAAATGGCCATTGTGAACTGACTCACAATGGCCACCGTGAACTGACATAAAATGGCCATTGTGAACTGACATAAAATGGCCATTGTGAACTGTCTTAAAATGGACCCCGTGAACTGACATAAAATGGCAACTGTGAACTGACATAAAATGGCCACCGTCAACTGAAGAAAAATGGCCATGGCAAACTGACATAAAATGGCCATTGTGAACTGACATACAATGGCCATTGTGAACTGACATGCAATGGCCACCATGAACTGACATAAAATGGCCATTGTGAACTGACATAAAATGGCCATTGCGACCTGACATAAAAAGGTCCCCGTGAACTGACATAAAATGGCCACTTTGAACTGAGATAAAATGGCCACCGTGAACTGAAATATAATGGCCATTGTGAACTGATATACAATAGCCACCATGAACTGACATAAAATGGCCACCGTGAACTGACATAAAATGGCCACCGTGAACTGACATAAAATGGCCCCCGTGAACCGACATGAACTGGCCACCACAACTGAGATAAAATGGCCATTGCAAACTGACATAAAATGGCCATTGTGAACGGACATACAATGGCCACCGTGAACTGACATAAAAATGCCATTGCAAATTGACATAAAATGGCCATTGTAAACTGACATACAATGGCCATTGTGAACTGACATGCAATGGCCACCGTGAACTGACACAAATTGGCCACCGTCAACTGATAAAAAATGGCCATTGCAAACTGACATAAAATGGCCATTGTGAACTGACATACAATGGCCATTGTGAACTGACATACAATGGCCACCATGAACTGACATAAAATGGCCATTGTGAACTGACATAAAATGGCCATTGTGAACTGACTCACAATGGCCACCGTGAACTGACATAAAATGGCCATTGTGAACTGACATAAAATGGCGATTGTGAACTGTCTTAAAATGGACCCCGTGAACTGACATAAAATGGCAACTGTGAACTGACATAAAATGGCCACCGTCAACTGAAGAAAAATGGCCATGGCAAACTGACATAAAATGGCCATTGTGAACTGACATACAATGGCCATTGTGAACTGACATGCAATGGCCACCATGAACTGACATAAAATGGCCATTGTGAACTGACATAAAATGGCCATTGCGACCTGACATAAAAAGGTCCCCGTGAACTGACATAAAATGGCCACTTTGAACTGAGATAAAATGGCCACCGTGAACTGAAATATAATGGCCATTGTGAACTGATATACAATAGCCACCATGAACTGACATAAAATGGCCACCGTGAACTGACATAAAATGGCCACCGTGAACTGACATAAAATGGCCCCCGTGAACCGACATGAACTGGCCACCACAACTGAGATAAAATGGCCATTGCAAACTGACATAAAATGGCCATTGTGAACGGACATACAATGGCCACCGTGAACTGACATAAAAATGCCATTGCAAATTGACATAAAATGGCCATTGTGAACTGACATACAATGGCCACCGTGAACTGACATAAAATGGCCGCCATGAGCTAACATATAATAGCCACCGTGACCCGACATAAAATGACCACCGTGAACTGACATAAAATGGCCACCGTAAACTGACATAACATGGCCCCCATTGACTGAATAAAATGGCCTCCTTGAACTGACATAAAATGGCCACCGTGTACTGACATAAAATGGCCTCCGTGAACCGACATGAACTGGCCACCGCAACTGAGATAAAATGGCCATTGCAAACTGACATAAACTGGCCATTGTGAACTGACATACAATGGCCATTGTGAACTGACATGCAATGGCCACCGTGAACTGACACAAATTGGCCACCGTCAACTGATAAAAAATGGCCATTGCAAACTGACATAAAATGGCCATTGTGAACTGACATACAATGGCCATTGTGAACTGACATACAATGGCCACCATGAACTGACATAAAATGGCCATTGTGAACTGACATAAAATGGCCATTGTGAACTGACTCACAATGGCCACCGTGAACTGACATAAAATGGCCATTGTGAATTGACATAAAATGGCCATTGTGAACTGTCTTAAAATGGACCCCGTGAACTGACATAAAATGGCAACTGTGAACTGACATAAAATGGCCACCGTCAACTGAAGAAAAATAGCCATGGCAAACTGACATAAAATGGCCATTGTGAACTGACATACAATGGCCATTGTGAACTGACATGCAATGGCCACCATGAACTGACATAAAATGGCCATTGTGAACTGACATAAAATGGCCATTGCGACCTGACATAAAAAGGTCCCCGTGAACTGACATAAAATGGCCACTTTGAACTGAGATAAAATGGCCACCGTGAACTGAAATATAATGGCCATTGTGAACTGATATACAATAGCCACCATGAACTGACATAAAATGGCCACCGTGAACTGACATAAAATGGCCACCGTGAACTGACATAAAATGGCCCCCGTGAACCGACATGAACTGGCCACCACAACTGAGATAAAATGGCCATTGCAAACTGACATAAAATGGCCATTGTGAACGGACATACAATGGCCACCGTGAACTGACATAAAAATGCCATTGCAAATTGACATAAAATGGCCATTGTAAACTGACATACAATGGCCACCGTGAACTGACATAAAATGGTCATTGTGAACTGACATAAAATGGCCATTGTGAACTGACATACAGTGGACACCGTGAACTGACATAAAATGGCTGCCATGAACTGACATACAATGGCCGCCGTGAACTGACATAAAATGGCCACTGCGAGCAGACATAAAAAGGCCCCCGTCAACCGACATAAAATGACCACCGTGAACTGACATAAAATGGCCACCGTGTACTGACATAAAATGGCACCCATCGACTGAATAAAATGGCCCCTGTGAACTGACATAAAATGGCCACTGTGAACTGAGATAAAATGGCCACCGTGAACTGACATAAAATGGCCATTGTGAACTGACATACAATAGCCACCGTGAACTGACATAAATGGCCCCCGTGAACTGATATAAAATGGCCACCGTGAACTGACATAAAATGGTCCCCGTGAACCGACATGAACTGGCCACCGCAACTGAGATAAAATGGCCATTGCAAACTGACACAAAATGGTCATTGTGAACTGACATGCAATGGCCATTGTAAACTGACATAAAATGGCCAATGTGAACTGACATACAATGGCCACCGTGAACTGACATAAAATGGCCCCCGTGAACTGACATAAAATGGCCAATGTGAAATGACATAAAATGGCCATTGTGAACTGACATAAATGGCCAATGTGAACTGACATACAATGGCCATTGCGACCTGACACAAAATGGCCATTCTGAACTGACATACAATGGCCATTGCGACCTGACACAAAATGGCCCCCGTGAACTGACGTTAACTGTCCATTGTGAACTGACACAAAATGGCCATTGCGACCTGACATGAACTGTCCATTGTTAACTGACATAAAATGGCTATTGTGAACTGACATAAAATGGCTCCCGTGAACCGACATAAAATGGCCACCGTGAACTGACATACAATGGCCATTGTGAACTGACATACTAATGGCCGACTGCTGGTTGTGGATTTTGTTTTGGCAGAGTCCCAGAGAGAGACGGAGAGACGAAGAGTCCGAGAGAGATGGAGAGGGGAGAACAGCCACCCCCCACCGAGAGAGATGGAGAAGGGGAACCCCCTCCCCCACCGAGAGAGATGGAGAAGAGGACCCCCCCCACCGAGCGAGATGGAGAATGGGTACCCCCCTCCCCCCACAGAGAGAGATGGAGTTGGTGGAACCCCCCCCCTCCCCCACCGAGAGATATGGAGAAGGAGACCCCGCCCCACAAAGCGAGATAAAGAAGGGGGAACCCCCCCCCACCGAGAGAGAGATGGAGAGGGTGGAACACCCCCCCCACCGGGAGAGATGGAGAGGGGGGAAATCCCCCTCCACCGAGAGAGATGGAGAGGGTGGACCCCCTCTCCCCCGCCGAGAGAGATGGAGAGGGGGACCCCTCCACCGAGAGAGATGGAGAGGCGGGAACCCCCCCACCCACCGAGAGAGATGGAGAGGGGGGAACTCCCCCTCCACCGAGAGAGATGGAGAGGGTGGACCCCCCCCCCCCCCCGCCGAGAGAGATGGAGAGGGGGTCCCCCCTCCACCGAGAGAGGTGGAGAGGGGGGAACTTTGCCCCCACCGAGAGAGATGGAGAGGGGGGAGCCCTGACCCCACCGAGAGAGATGGAGAGGGGAGAACTCCCCCTCCACCGAGAGAGATGGAGAGGATGGACGCCCCCCCCCCGCTGAGAGAGAAGGAGAGGACGACCCCCCCCCCCCACCACCGAGAGAGATGGAGAGGGGGGACCCCCCACCGAGAGAGATGGAGAGGGGGGACTCCCCCAGCGAGAGAGATGGAGAGGGGGACCCCCCCACCGAGAGAGATGGAGAGGCGGGAACCCCCCACCGAGAGAGATGGAGAGGGGGGACTCCCCCAGCGAGAGAGATGGAGAGGGGGACCCCCCCACCGAGAGAGATGGAGAGGCGGGAACCCCCCCAGCCACGGAGAGAGATGGAGAGGGGGGAACTCCCCCTCCACCGAGAGAGATGGAGAGGGTGGACCCCCCCCCCCGCCGAGAGAGATGGAGAGGGGGTCCCCCCTGCACCGAGAGATATGGAGAGGGGGGAACTTTGCCCCCACCGAGAGAGATGGAGAGGGGGGACACCCCCAATGAGAGAGATGGAGAGGGGGGACTCCCCCACCGAGAGAGATGGAGAGGCGGGAACACCCCACCCACCGAGAGAGATGGAGAGGGGGGACCCTTCCCCCCCCCCCCCACCCCCACCGGGACGGAGAGGAAAACTGCAGGGGATGTGCACAATGGAAATGTGGAGCTTGTTCAAAGAATAGCTACTGCGTGTCCTTGATAAGTATGTACCTGTCAGGCAGGGAGGAAGTGGTCGAGCAAGGGAACCGTGGTTTACTAAGGCAGTTGAAACACTTGTCTAGAGGAAGAAGGAAGGAGGCTTATGTAAAGATGAGACATGAAGGTTCAGTAAGGGCGCTCGAGAGTTACAAGTTAGCTAGGAAGGACCTAAAGAGGGAGCTAAGAAGAGCCAGAAGGGGACATGAGAAGTCTTTGGATGGTCGGATCAAGGATAACCCTAAAGCTTTCTACAGATATGTCAGGAATAAAAGAATGACTAGGGTAAGAGTAGGGCCAGTCAAGGACAGGAGTGGGAAGTTGTGCTTGGAGTCCGTGGAGATAGGAGAGGTGCTATACGAATATTTTTCATCACTATTCACACAGGAAAAAGACAATGTTGACGAGGAGAATACTGAGATTCAGGCTACTCGACTAGAAGGGCTTGAGGTTCATAAGGAGGAGGTGTTAGCAATTCTGGAAAGGGTGAAAATAGACAAGTCCCCTGGGCCGGATGGGATTTATCCTAGGATTCTCTGGCAAATGTTGTCCCCTTGTTCAAGAAGGGGAGTAGAGACAACCCCGGTAAATATAGACCAGTGAGCCTTACTTCTGCTGTGGGCAAAATCTTGGAAAGGTTTTTAAGAGATAGGGTGTATAATCATCTGGAAAGGAATAATTTGATTAGACATAGTCAACACGGTTTTGTGAAGGGTAGGTTGTGCCTCGCAAACCATATAGAGTTCTTTGAGAAGGTGAGAAACAGGTGGATGAGGGTAAAGCAGTTGATGTGGTGTATATGGATTTCAGTAACGCGTTTGACAAGGTTCCCCACGGTAGGCTACTGCAGAAAATACGGAAGCATGGGATTCAGGAAGATTTAGCAGTTTGGATCAGAAATTGGCTAGCTGGAAGAAGACAAAGGGTGGTGGTTGATGGGAAGTGTTCAGACTGGAGTCCAGTTACTAGTGGTGTACCACAAGGATCTGTATTGGGGCCACTGCTGTTTGTCATTTTTATAAATGACCTGGAGGAGGGCGCAGAAGGATGGGTGAGTAAATTTGCAGATGACACTAAAGTCGGTGGAGTTGTGGACAGTGCGGAAGGATGTTACAAGTTACAGAGGGACATAGATAAGCTGCAGCGCTGGGCTGAGAGGTGGCAAATGGAGTTTAATGCAGAAAAATGTGAGGTGATTCATTTCGGAAGGAATAACAGGAAGACAGCGTACTGGGCTAATGGTAAGATTCTTGGCAGTGTGGATGAGCAGAGAGATCTCGGTGTCCATGTACATAGATCCCTGAAAGTTGCCACTCAGGTTGAGAGGGTTGTTAAGAAGGTGTCCGATGTGTTAGCTTTTATTGGTAGAGTGTCTGAATTTCGGAGCCATGAGGTCATGTTGCAGCTGTACAAAACTCTGGTGCGGCCGCATTTGGAGTATTGCGTGCAATTCTGGTCGCCGCATTATAGGAAGGATGTGGAAGCATTGGAAAGGGTGCAGAGGAGATTTACCAGAATGTTGCCTGGTTATGGAGGGAAGATCTTATGAGGAAAGGCTGAGGGACTTGAGGCTGTTTTCGTTAGAGAGAAGAAAGTTAAGAGGTGACTTAATTGAGGCATACAAGGTGATCAGAGGATTGGATAGGGTGGACAGTGAGAGCCTTTTTCCTCGGATGGTGATGTCTAGCACGAGGGGACATAGCTTTAAATTGAGGGGAGATAGATATAAGACAGATGTCAGAGGTAGGTTCTTTACTCAGAGAGTAGTAAGGGCGTGGAATGCCCTGCCTGCAACAGTAGTGGACTCGCCAACACTAAGGGCATTCAAATGGTCATTGGTTAGACATATGGACGATAAGGGAATAGTGTAGATGGGCTTCAGAGTGGTTTCACAGGTCGGCGCAACATCGAGGGCCGAAGGGCCTGTAATGCGTTGTAATGTTCTATGAGAGAGATGGAGAGGGGGGAACAGCCACCTCCCCACCGAGAGTGATGGAGACGGGGGACCCCCCACCGAGAGAGATGGAGAGGGGGGACCCCCCCACCGAGAGGGATGGAGAGGGGGGAACCCCCACCCCACCGAGAGAGATGGAGTGGGGGAACCCCCCCCCACCGAGAGAGATGGAGAGGGAAAACCCCCCACCACCGAGAGAGATGGAGGGGGGAATCCCCCCACACCGAGAGAGATGGAGAGGGCGAAACCCCCCCACACCGAGAGATGGAGGGGGGAAATCCCCCCCACCGAGAGTTGTGGAGTGGGGGGAACCCCCCCCCACCGAGAGGGATGGAGAGGGGGGACCCCCCCACCGAGAGAGATGGAGAGGGCGAATCCCCCCACACCGAGAGATGGAGGGGGGAATCCCCCCCACCGAGAGTTGTGGAGTGGGGGGAACCCCCCCCACCGAGAGGGATGGAGAGGGGGAACCCCCCCCACCGAGAGGGATGGAGAGGGGGGAACCCCCACCCCACCGAGAGAGATGGAGTGGGGGAAACCCCCCCCCCACCGAGAGAGATGGAGAGGGGAAACCCCCCCCCCCCCCCCCACCACCGAGAGAGATGGAGGGGGGGAATCCCCCGACACCGAGAGATATGGAGGGGGGGAATCCCCCCACACCGAGAGAGATGGAGAGGGCGAATCCCCCCCCCCCACCGAGAGAAATGGAGGGGGGAATCCCCCCACACCGAGAGAGATGGAGGGGGGGAATCCCCCCACACCGAGAGAGATGGAGAGGGCGAATCCCCCCACACCGAGAGATGGAGGGGGGAATCCCCCCCACCGTGAGTTGTGGAGTGGGGGGAACCCACCCCCCCACCGAGAGGGATGGAGAGGGGGAACCCCCCCCCCCCCCAATCCACTGAAAGAACACGGCTGAAACCGATGGAGGGAGAAAAGAAAGGGGGGGTAAGGGGGTAAACAAGGAGCAGGGGGTCACACACCAGGTTGGCCAGGAAGGGCATCACGGAGGGTCTGCGGGGGAGAGAGGGGAAGGGTTAGGGAAAGGGGGGGTTGGGGGGGAGCTGGGGGGGGGGGGGCAGACACCCCGAACTGAACGGCAACAGTTTGTAACGATAGAAACGTAAGAGAAAGCCTTTTCACTCTCTGAGAAATGTAAACTAGCCGCAATGCACAGAATTGTGGAACGGCAATAAAAAGATTTTTACAATAAATTCAGAGCCCTGTTCAGTTTTTCCAATTCAGGGGCAACTTAGTGCGGCCCATCCAGCTGCCCTGCACATCTTTGGGTTGTGGGGTTGAAACCCAGGCGAACACGGGGAGAATGTGCAAACTCCACACGGACAGTGACCCAGAGCCGGGATTGAACAGTGGTTAGCACTGCTGCCTCACAGCTACAGGGCCCCAGGTTCGATTCCCTGCTTAGATCACTGTCTGTGCGGAGTCTGGACGTCCTCCCCGTGTCTGCGTGTGTTTCCTCCGGGTGCTCCGGTTTCCTCCCACCGCCCAAAGACGTGCAGGTTAGGTGGGTTGGCGGTGATCAATCCAAATTGCCCACAGTATCTAAAGATGTTCAGGTTAGGTGGGGTGACAGCGACGGGATAGGGGAGTGGGCCCAGGTATGGCGCTCTCTTCAGGGTTCACACTGTCTCTGTCATTATTGTTTACACCTACAATGCTGCCAAACTTTCTATCAAACTTTCTATCTCATTATCTTCAATCAGTACTCAACAAAGTCAAACTGAGACACACAGATACACACACACACACAGATACACGCCCACACACACACACACAGGTATACACACACACAGGCACACACACAGGCACACACACAGGCACAAACACACACAGGCACAGACACACACACACACACACACAGGCACACACACACACACACAGGCACACACACAGGCACACACACAGACACACACACAGACACACACACACACACAGACACACACACAGACACACACACACACACACACACACACAGTCACACACTGCAATGAAGTTACTGAGAAAAGTCCCCAGTCTCCAAACTCTGGCGCCTGTTCGGGTACACTGAGGGTGAATACATAATGTCCAATTCACCAAACAGCACGTCCTTCGGGACTTCACGGGGGAAACCGGAGCACCCGGGAGAAACCCACGCGGAAAAGCGGAGAACGTGCAGACTCCGCACAGACTGCGACCCAAGCCGGGATTCGAACCTGGGACCCTGGAGCTGTGAGACCGCAGTGCTAACCACTGTGCTGCCGTGTAACTTCCAGTGCCGCGTAGAGAATGCCACACATAACCCCCCCCCCCCCCCAAACACACACACACGTGTACAGAAACACAGATACTCAAACTCAGACAGACTGGGTCAATTCATCTTTCAAATGGAGCGAGATCCATTCTCCACCTTTAACTTGGAGAGGTGTATCTGGCCTGTGTGTGACCCAAGTCACACACTGACTCTGAACATCCTCACAGCAGCTTGGGGACAGACTTTTCTAAAGCACGTTTCATAACCTTTGGGTATCACAAACTGCTTCACAGGCAATGGAGCCCTTTTGAAATCTAGACAGGAGTAATTTAGGAAATGGACCAGCTAATTTCAGAGAGAGACACAGAAACAGGATGAGATTGTGCTGTACATGTTTCAGAGCTGTCACTGAGACACACACGAGATGTACAATATCAATTATTATTCTGAAGCATGTGATTAAATCACCCTTAAACTAAATTCCAGTGTTTCAGAGTAAAGCTTTATCTGCACTGTCCATCAAACACTCAATGCAAATACTGTCTGGGATTAAATACAGAGTCAAAATCCCTCTGTCCTGTCCAAAGAATTTTTCATTGCAGATAGTTATATTTTTTTTTTTGAAAAGCAGAACTTAAATTGCACCGAATCCCAGGGTGGACTCTTGTTTATTTCAGCCCTTCACATTCAAACGTGAAGTTTAAGCTCCGATTATAGGTGTCTGCTTGTCTCTGTCTGTGTATTCAATGTTCCTGTAGCTTATTCACTTGTCTGAAGTATTTGAATAATCGGCCTTGGTTAATCAATCCTTTCTCACAGCACATGGAAGTTGTGAATCTTCAAAGCTCTCAGTCTAATGTAGTTAAAAAACAACTGCTTCCTTTGATCCTCAATCCATTTCCCAACCCGAAATAGATCTCACACCTTTCCATAATGCAGGAATATCTCCATCAAAACCTCTAATCAGTTCCCCATACACTTGTTAAACTTGCCTGTGTGAAGTAAATTCCACTGACAGATTCCGAAAGCTGCACAGAAAAATGACTGCTTATTTTAAACTTTGAAATGGAACTATTTTAACTTGTGCATCAATCCTATTAAACAGAAATGTTGTCCCTGTGGGCTGACAGTTTCTCAGCAAGATTGAAACATTGAGGGACTCCGCGTCCTGCATTTGACAACATTTGTGGCACTTCCACAATCTACGAGACATTGCTGTCTGTATTGTGTGAATCCAGCTGTGAAATATCTGTCCTGTTTAAACTTCCACTGTCTCCGCCTTCTCATCATTGATAAAGATCACGGTTTGATCACCCCTCTGCCTGAGGTGGGAGTGGGAGCATCGAGGGCTGCAGGCCCGTCCTCCTGTCCTCCCACCCCTCTGCTTGACGTGGGAGTGGGACCATCCAGGGCTGCAGGCCCAAACTCCTGTCCTCCCACCCCTCTGCCTGAGGTGGGACTGAGACCATCCAGGGCTGCAGGCCCAGCCTCCTGTCCTCCCACCCCTCTGCCTGAGGTGGGACTGGGACCATCCAGGACTGCAGGCCCAGCCTCCTGTCCTCCCACCCCTCTGCCTGAGGTGGGACTGGGACCATCCAGGGCTGCAGGCCCAGTCTCCTGTCCTCCCACCCCTCTGCTTGACGTGGGAGCGGAACCTTTCGGGGCTGCAGGCCCGGCCTCCTGTCCTCCCACCCCTCTGCCTGAGGTGGGAGAGGGACCGCCTGGGGCTGCAGGCCCGGCCTCCTGTCTCCCACCCCTCTGCCTGAGGTGGGAGTGTGACCATCCAGGGCTGCAGGCCCGGCCTCCTGTCCTCCCACCCCTCTGCCTGAGGTGGGACTGTGACCATCCAGGTCTGCAGGCCCAGCCTCCTGTCCTCCCACCCCTCTGCCTGAGGTGGGAGTGTGACCATCCAGGGCTGCAGGCCGAGCCTCCTGTCCTCCCACCCCTCTGCCTGAGGTGGGACTGGGACCATCCAGGGCTGCAGGCCCGGCCTCCTGTCCTCCCACCCCTCTGCCTGAGGTGGGAGTGGGACCATCCAGGGCTGCAGGCCCAGCCTCCTGTCCTCCCGCCCCTCTGCCTGAGGTGGGAGTGGGACCGCCTGGGGCTGCAGTCCCGGCCTCCTGTCCTCCCACCCCTCTGCCTGAGGTGGGAGTGGGACCATCCAGGGCTGCAGGCCCAGCCTCCTGTCCTCCCGCCCCTCTGCCTGAGGTGGGAGTGGGACCGCCTGGGGCTGCAGTCCCGGCCTCCTGTCCTCCCACCCCTCTGCCTGAGGTGGGAGTGGGACCATCCAGGGCTGCAGGCCCAAACTCCTGTCCTCCCACCCCTGTGCCTGAGGTGGGACTGGGACCATCCAGAGCTGCAGGCCCGGCCTCCTGTCCTCCCACCCCTCTGCCTGAGGTGGGACTGGGACCATCCGGGGCTGCAGGCCCAACCTCCTGTCCTCCCTCCCCTCTGCCTGAGATGGGAGTGGGACCATCCAGGGCTGCAGGCCCAGCCTCCTGTCCTCCCACCCCTCTGCCTGAGGTGGGACTGGGACCATCTAGGCTGCAGGCCCAGCCTCCTGTCCCACACCCCTCTGCCTGAGGTGGGTGGGACCATCCAGGGCTGCAGGCCCAGCCTCCTGTCCTCCCACCCCTCTGCCTGAGGTGGGAGTGGGACCATCCAGGGCTGCAGGCCCAGCCTCCTGTCCCCCCCACCCCTCTGCCTGAGGTGGGAGTGGGACCATCCAGGGCTGCAGGCCCAGCCTCCTGCCCTCCCACCCTCTGTCCTGCACCTCGGGGGCATCCTCCACTGCCGGGGGCAGGGCGGACAAGACATTATGTGGGGGCAGCAGCGTCCCGTCGCTCCGCTGCCCCCGCGGTGCCCTAGCCCTCCCGCCTGCTCACGCGGCAGCTGGGGGTGAAGTGCTATGCCCACCCTACCATGACCGTTGAGGCGGGCACCCGTGCGATGGGCGGGGCTGTCGGCCCCTCGGCCATCGTAGCCGCCTCGCGGATGTACGGCAAGGCCGGGTTCTTCCTGCGGGCCGAGCAGGCGGCCCACCGGGCCCTGGAAAGGGGGCTCACGGTGGGCGGGACACACGTGGCGGTGGAGACGCTGGAGGCCACCGCAGAACGTGTTGTTCTATCAAACGTCCCGCCCTCCCTCCCCACCGAGCTCCTCCTGCCCCATCTCTCCCGTGTTGGTGCCCATCCGCCTGACGCCTGGCCCGGGGCACACAATGAAGAGAAGCAAGGCCGGGGGGGCCTCCGAGGCCCCCGAGCCACTCGAGCTGCTGTCGCCCCCCGAGCAGGAGGACCCGGGGTCGAGCGGAGTCGAAGCCCCTGGGGGCCCGTCCCGCCCGGTGCAAGTTTCCTCCCCGGACGCCTCCTCTTCACCATCGCCGGGGCCGGCAGCAGCAGCGACCGCTCATCGTGCCGCTGTGGGCCGTGGACGGGGGAGGACGGGGAAGGCTCCCCGCCCTCTACACCCGGGCGGGCGACGCCGGAGAGCCCTGTTTTCAACCCGGACATGTTTCCGGGGGGCCTCTGCGAGGTCTCGGACTCGCTGGCGCGGGTGGGGGAGGGGGGGGGGGTCAAGGAGCCGGTGCCAGGCCGTCTGCTGCACCTGAAGGCCCGTTTCGGGGCAGCGGTGATTCACTTTGTAAATGTATCCGCTCCCGTGGCCGGGCCGCAGCAGGTGACTTTCTTCCAAAAGGTGTCCACTCTTCTCGGCACCATCCTGGTGGGAGAGTTGTTATTGAAAATATGGAAAGATGTGAAAATTTGCTAAACCAGGTGAATTAAAGAAAACTGGAGTCTATCACCTACGAGAAACATAATTCAAAGCCAAAATCAAATTCACAATTACGAGCTGAGGACACAATTGGAAAATAAAACTACAGAAATGACAGGAATTAAAAGTAACACCTCTTGAAACCAAAGCATTTTGATCATCACACAGGAAACACTGTAATCAGATCTATGAGATGCAGTTATGTCAAAATGAATACTTAGTTGGATTAGAAAGTTTAGATCAAAGATACTTTTTACAATCAAAGTGAAATAAGTTACTTTACGATATAGTCATAAAAACTAGATAACTGTTAGAAAAATATGTAAACCCAGAGACCAGGGCAGGAACTACCAGAACCAGAACTCAGAGGGAGGGAGAGAGAAGAAGAGAAGAAACTAGCAGCTCAGAGTCAGATTACAGTCAGCTCGGCCATGGGAAAGACAAGGCATAGTAGCCGAGCTAAAACAGCTAATACACCTCAGGAAGACTAGAATTTAAAGAGTCAGCTCTATGTCAGCTCAGAGATAGCCAGCAGAGTCAGCTCTCACAGCTCGGTACATGGGAAAGACAGGACACTGCAACCGTTAACACAGCTATTGTTAAGTGGGAAGTAGATGAAATCTTCGGTGAAGGTATGGGTTATACCGGGGGATAACTTGAAAATATAGTTTGACCTGAATAGCACCCACTGAAGCTTGCATCGGAGTCGGGAGTGAGAATCCTGATCACCATTTAGAATCTCGGCCCTTTTTGGTAGAGGGGGAATTCTAAGAATAGAGGTGGGATTTTAATTGCACCCTCAAGGACAAGGACCGTGGTGAAGTCCAGCGTCGCTCGGCGGCGGTGGTGAAGTTGAGGGACCTGGTTAGGTCCTATGACTTGGTGGATGTCTGGTGGACTCTCCATCCTGAATTGCGGGGGTGCACCTCTGTGCGGCCCCCGTTCAGGGCGTCCAGCATCAACCGTCTTTACATTTCCAAGACGTACTTGCCCAGCGTTCCGACAGCCTCCATGGAGCAGGTGCCGAGCTCGGATCACCACCTGGTGTGGGCGGGGCTCGCCCCGTCCCGCGCTCAGACACGCTCCGCGTACTGGCACTTTAACAACCTGCTGCTGGAGGGCGAGCGGTTCCTGGACTCGTTCTGCCGTTTGTGGGCCGGCTGGAGAAGGAAGCGGGGTGGCTTCCCCTCCTTGAGGCTGCGGTGGGATGTGGGCAATGCCCAGCACCGTGCCGTCTGTCAGGGGTACACGAAGGGGTCTTCGGCGGGGCGGAACTCCACGATCGCCAACCTGGCTGAGGAACTCCTCGATCTGGAGTCACATCTCGCTCTGCCCGATGAGGCCCGGCCCTGGGGCTGGTGTACAGGGAGAAGAGGGGCGCACTGCGGGGCCTGCAACTCGCCGGGTCCCGCGGCGCGTACGTGAGGTCGCGGATCCGTCTCCTAACGGACATGGACCGCGGCTCCCGCTTCTTCTACTCGCTGGAAAGAGGACGCGGCGCCCGTCGGCAGATTTCTACGCTGTTGGCCGACGACCGGCCCCTCGTCTCGGATCCGGAGGGGGTCAGGACCCTGATCAGGGATTTTTACTCCGACCTCTTCTCTCCGGGTCCGTCCAGCGAGGACGCTTGCAGAGTTCTGGGGGAGGACCTGCCGCAGGTGGGCCCGGAGGGCGCCGGGAAGCTCGATAATGCCATCAACCTCCAAGAGCTGACCGGCGCCCTGGACAGCCTCTCACGGGGCAAATCCCCAGGGCTGGACGGGCTGACCGTGGAGTTCTTCAGGGAGTGCTGGGACGGCCTGGGGAGCGATTATGCAGGGGTCCTGGGGGAATGTATCGCGACCGGGGAGATGCCCCTTTCGTGGCGCAGGGCCGTCGTTGCCCTGCTGCCCAAGAAGGGGGATCTCCGCCGACTTAAGACCTGGCGACCGGTCTCCCTCCTCAACACGGACTATAAAATCTTTGCCAAGGTGCTGTGTTTACGCCTTGGCCCCGAGCTGGACCACATGATCCACCCTGACCAGTCCTACACAGTCCCGGACCGCACAATCTATGACAATATCCACCTGGTCCGGGACATTATTCACTTTACCCAGAGGACTGGTATGTCGAGCGCCTTCCTGTATCTTGACCAGGAGAAGGCGTTCGACAGGGTGGGGCCCGGGGATTTGCTCGGGACTCTGCGAGCTGTCGGGTTCGGGTGGTATTTTGCCGCCCGGATCCGGTTACTGTCCGCCGCCTCGGAGAGTCTGATTAAGGTTAACGGGTCCCTGACGGCGCCCCTTCGCTTTGGGAGAGGAGTGCGTCAGGGCTGCCCCCTGTCCGGCCAACATTATTCCCTCTGCGTGGGGCCTTTCCTGTGCCTCCTGCGGAGGGGGTTCACGGGGCTGGTTCTGGCCGATCCGGACGGGGGGGTGGTCATCTCGGCGGACGCTGATGCCGTGTTCCTCATGGTCACTGACCCCGGGGACCCCCGGAGGATGCGAGAGAGCCAAGCTGTCTACTCCGCCGCGTCCTCTGCACGGATCAACTGGGCCAAATGTTCCGGACTCCTGGTCGGTCCGTGGCAGGTGGACCCCCTCCCGGAGGAGCTCGGGCCCTTCAGCTGGAGTCGGACCAACAGCCTGTACCTGGGAGTCCATCTTTGCCCGGCAGAGGGAGCCTGGCCGGCGAACGGGCAGGAGCTGGAGACCAAGGTCACCGCTGGCCTGGGACGCTGGACAGGACGGCTCCGAGTGCTGTCCCACAGGGGCCGAGTTCTCGTCATAAACCAGCTGATCGCCTCCATGCTGTGGTCCCGGCTGGTCACTGACTCCCCCCCCTGGCTTTGTCCCACCATCCAGAGAGCCCGGCTTCGGTTCCTCTTGGACAATCGACTGCACGGGGTCGCTGCGGAGGTCTGGAGTCTCCCGATGGCGGAGGGCGGTCAGGCGCTGGTGTGCCTCCGCACCCAGACTGCCACTTTCCACCCTCAGACTCTGCAGCGTTACCTGTACGCTGAGCCTCCTCCACGGTGGGGCCCTGGCGACGGATTTCTCCCCCCAGGGGCTCGGCCTGAACTACGACGTGCGGCTCCTGACTGTGGACCAGCAGGGTCTTCGGAACTCTCTGTTGGCGCTGCCCGTCTTGTACCAGGACCTCCTAAAAGTCTGGAACACGGTCTCCAGGCGCCGCAGCTCTCCCCCGTCAGGAGTGGCGGCTGTCGTAAGGGAGGCGCTGCTCAGGAATCCGCACCTCCGCCAATCTCCATTCGGGTGGCTGGCGGAGCCGAGGGCTGTGGGTGCCGTGGGAAGGGCTGGGTGGGGAGGGCTGTGGGTGCCGTGGGAAGGGCTGGGTGGCGGAGGGCTGTGGGTGCCGTGGGCAGGGCTGGGTGGGGGAGGGCGGTGGGTGCCGTGGGAAGGGCTGGGTGGGGAGGGCTGTGGGTGCCGTGGGCAGGGCTGGGTGGCGGAGGGCCGGGCTGTGGGTGCCGTGGGAAGGGCTGGGTGGCGGAGGGCCGGGCTGTGGGTGCCGTGGGAAGGGCTGGGTGGGGAGGGCTGTGGGTGCCGTGGGAAGGGCTGGGTGGCGGAGGGCTGTGGGTGCCGTGGGCAGGGCTGGGTGGGGGAGGGCGGTGGGTGCCGTGGGAAGGGCTGGGTGGGGAGGGCTGTGGGTGCCGTGGGAAGGGCTGGGTGGGGGAGGGCCGGGCTGTGGGTGCCGTGGGCAGGGCTGGGTGGGGGAGGGCCGGGCTGTGGGTGCCGTGGGCAGGGCTGGGTGGTGGAGGGCTGTGGGTGCCGTGGGCAGGGCTGGGTGGCGGAGGGCTGTGGGTGCCGTGGGAAGGGCTGGGTGGCGGAGGGCGGTGGGTGCCGTGGGAAGGGCTGGGTGGGGGAGGGCTGTGGGTGCCGTGGGAAGGGCTGGGTGGCGGAGGGCTGTGGGTGCCGGGGGAAGGGCTCGGTGGCGGAGGGCTGTGGGTGCCGGGGGAAGGGCTGGGTGGCGGAGGGCTGTGGGTGCCGTGGGAAGGGCTGGGTGGGGGAGGGCTGTGGGTGCCGTGGGAAGGGCTGGGTGGCGGAGGGCTGTGGGTGCCGTGGGAAGGGCTGGGTGGCGGAGCGGAGGGCGGTGGGTGCCGTGGGAAGGGCTCGGCGGCGGAGGGCTGTGGGTGCCGGGGGAAGGGCTGGGTGGCGGAGGGCTGTGGGTGCCGTGGGAAGGGCTGGGTGGGGAGGGCTGTGGGTGCCGTGGGAAGGGCTGGGTGGCGGAGGGCTGTGGGTGCCGTGGGAAGGGCTGGGTGGCGGAGCGGAGGGCGGTGGGTGCCGTGGGAAGGGCTGGGTGGCGGAGGGCTGTGGGTGCCGTGGGCAGGGCTGGGTGGCGGAGGGCTGTGGGTGCCGTGGGAAGGGCTGGGTGGCGGAGGGCTGTGGGTGCCGTGGGAAGGGCTGGGTGGCGGCCGGGGGTCCCTGGAGCGGGGGCAGGCGCTGCCCACGGGCACACTCGAAGCTTTCCGGGCTGGCTGGGCCCCGCAGGGGGTGGGCTGCCGGACCGACCCCCATTCTCACACTTTCATTGGGCGGGTATTGGGTGAGGTTTGGTCTCTTTTCCTGTTCTGTTGGGGCTGTGCTCCACCCGCGGTTTGGGGCACTCCCCACATTTTGTTTTGTCCATCAGTTACTTCTGGTCTGTTTTGCTTTGTTGTGTCCCAGCTCCAGGCCGATGCCAGCGGCGGGCGCTGCCTCACCCTGCCCGCGGGAAGAGCGGGCAGGACAGGCAATCTCAGGGAAAACAGATCCAAATAAACATTATATAGACATCAAATAAACAGCACCATCAAACTGTCCGACCCGAGACAATGCTGCTGGGGGAGGGGGACCGCGGCTGCTGGGGGAGGGGGACCGCGGCTGCTGGGGGAGGGGGACCGCGGCTGCTGGGGGAGGGGGACCGCGGCTGCTGGGGGAGGGGACCGCGGCTGCTGGGGGAGGGGGACCGCGGCTGCTGGGGGAGGGGGACCGCGGCTGCTGGGGGAGGGGGACCGCGGCTGCTGGGGGAGGGGGACCGCGGCTGCTGGGGGAGGGGGACCGCGGCTGCTGGGGGAGGGGGACCGCGGCTGCTGGGGGGGGGGGGACCGCGGCTGCTGGGGGAGGGGGACCGCGGCTGCTGGGGGAGGGGGACCGCGGCTGCTGGGGGAGGGGGACCGCGGGTGCTGGGGGAGGGGGACCGCGGGTGCTGGGGAGGGGGACCGCGGCTACTGGGGGAGGGGGACCGCGGCTGCTGGGGGAGGGGGACAGCGGCTGCTGGGGGAGGGGGACAGCGGCTGCTGGGGGAGGGGGACCGCGGCTGTTGGGGAGGGGGACCGCGGCTGCTGGGGGAGGGGGACCGCGGCTACTGGGGGAGGGGGAGGGGGACCGCGGCTGCTGGGGAAGGGGGATCGCGGCTGCTGGGGTAGGGGGACCGCGGCTGCTGGGGGAGGGGGACCGCGGCTGCTGGGGGAGGGGGACCGCGGCTGCTGGGGGAGGGGGACCGCGGCTACTGGGGGAGGGGGAGGGGGACCGCGGCTGCTGGGGGAGGGGGACCGCGGCTGCTGGGGGAGGGGGATCGCGGCTGCTGGTGGAGGTGGACCGCGGCTGCTGGGGTAGGGGGACCGCGGCTGCTGGGGGAGGGGGAGGGGGGCCGCGGCTGCTGGGGGAGGGGAGGTGGGCCGCGGCTGCTGGTGGAGGGGGACCACGGCTGCTGGGGGAGGGGGACCGCGGCTGCTGGGGGAGGGGGACCGCGGCTGCTGGGGGAGGGGGACCGCGGCTGCTGGGGAGGGGGAGGGGTACCGCGGCTGCTGGGGGAGGGGGACCGCGGCTGCTGGGGGAGGGGGGCCGCGGCTGCTGGGGGAGGGGGACCGCGCCTGCTGGGGAGGGGGAGGGGGACCGCGGCTGCTGGGGGAGGGGGACCGCGGCTGCTGGGGGAGGGGGACCGCAGCTGCTGGGGGAGGGGGACCGCGGCTGCTGGGGGAGGCGGGCCGCGGTTGCTGGGGAGGGGGACCGCGGCTGCTGGGGGAGGGGAGGGGGACCGCGGCTGCTGGGGGAGGGGGACCGCGGCTGCTCGGGGAGGGGGACCGCGGCTGCTGGGGGAGGGGGAGGGGGGCCGCGGCTGCTGGGGGAGTGGGGGGGGACCGCGGCTGCTGGGTGAGGGGGACAGCGGCTGCTGGGGGAGGGGGACCGCGGCTGCTGGGGGAGGGCGAGGGGGGCCGCGGCTGCTGGGGGAGTGGGGGGGGGACCGCGGCTGCTGGGGGAAGGGAGGGGGACCGCGGCTCCTGGGGGAGGGGGGCCGCGGCTGCTGGGGGAGGGGGTACCGCGGCTGCTGGGGGAGGGGGGTACCGCGGCTGCTGGGGGAGGGTGACCGCGGCTGCTCCGGGAGGGGAGGGGGACCGCGGCTGCTGGGGGAGGGGGTACCGCGGCTTCTGGGGGAGGGGGAGCGGACCGCGGCTGCTGGGGGAGGGGAGGGGGGCCGCGGCTGCTGGGGGAGGGGGACAGCGGCTGCTGGGGAGGGGGACCGCGGCTGCTGGGGGAGGGGGAGGGGGGCCGCGGCTGCTGGGGGAGGGGGAGGGGTCCGCGACTGCTGGGGAGGGGGGGGGCCGCGGCTGCTGGGGGAGAGTGAGGGGACCGCGGCTGCAGGGGGAGGGGGAGGGGGACCACGGCTGCTACGGGAGGGGAGGGGGCCGCTGCTGCTGGGGGAGGGGCGGGGGACCGCGGCTGCTGGAGGAGGGGGACAGCGGCTGCTGGGGAGGGGGACCGCGGCTGCTGGGGGAGGGGAGGGGGGCCGCGGCTGCTGGGGGAGTGGGGGGGGACTGCGGCTGCTGGGGGAGGGTGAGGGGACCGCGGCTGCTCGGGGAGGGTAGGGGGACCACAGTTGCTGGGAGGGGGAGGGGCCCGCGGCTGCTGGGGGAGGGGGGAGGGATCTCGGCTGCTGGGGGAGGGGTGTCCCGAAGCGTGGTACATTGGCGAGACCATGCCGACGCTGCAACAACGAATGAACGGACATCGCGCGACAATCACCAGGCAGGAATGTTCCCTTCCAGTCGGGGAACACTTCAGCAGTCAAGGGCATTCAGCCTCTGATCTCCGGGTAAGCGTTCTCCAAGGCGGCCTTCAGGACCCCCGACAACGCAGAATCTCCGAGCAGAAGCTTATAGCCAAATTCCGCACACATGAGTTTGGCCTCAACCGGGACCTGGGATTCATGTCGCATTACATTCACCCCCCACCATCTGGCCTGCGAAATCCTACCAACTGTCCTGGCTTGGTACAATTCACACCTCTTTAACCTGGGGTTACCCCATCTCTGGATCTGTAAAGATTTAATCACCTGCTAATGCTCGCATTCCAAGCATTGTCTGGCATCTTTGAATTTGTCTATATATATGTTTCTGGAACATACCTCTTCATTCACCTGAGGAAGGAGCAGTGCTCCGAAAGCTAGTGACATCGAAACAAACCTATTGGACTTTATCCTGGCGTTGTAAGACTTCTTACTGCGCTCACCCCAGTCCAATGCCGGCATCTCCACATCATCTGTAAATACAGATATACTGCCCATGGACCACTGCAAATAGTGATATACTACCCAGTGTTCACTGTAAATAATGATATACTACCCGGTGACCACTGTAAATAAAGGAATACCGCCCAGGAACCACAGTAAATAAAGACTTTCTACACAAGGACCACTGGAAATAATGATATACTACCCAGGGACCACTGCAGATGATGATATACTACCCAGTGATCATTGAAAATAATGACATACTGCACAGAGCAACTGTAAATAATGATATACTGCACAGAGCCACTGTAAATAATGATAGACTACCAGGGACCACTGTAAATATTGATATTCCACCCAGTGACCACTGTAAACAAAGATATTCTACACAGGGACTACAGTAAATAATGATATTCTACCCAGGGAACACTGTAAATAATGATATTGTACGCCGGGACCTCTGTTAATATTTATAAATAACCCAGGGACCACTGTAAATAAAGAAATACCACCCAGGGACCACTGTAAATAAAGGTATACCACCCAGGGACCATTGTAAATTATAATAACCTACCCAGGAACCGCTGTAAATAATGATATACCAGCCAGTGACCACTGTAAACAATGATATACAACTCAGTGACCACTGTAAATAAAGGTATCCCGCCCAGGAACCACTGTAATTAAAGCATTTCTATACACGGACCACTGTAAATAATGATTATACTACCCAGGGATTATATTCAACCCAGGGACAATTGTAAATAATGATATACTACCTAGGTACCACTGTAAATAAAGATATACTGCCGGGGGACGACTGTAAATAATGATATACCACCGAGTGAACACTGTAAATCATGATACTCTACCCAGGGACCACAGTAAATCATAGATCATAGAATTTACAGTGCAGAAGGAGGCCATTCGGCCCATCGAGTCTGCCCGGCTCTTGGAAAGAGCACCCTATCCAAGTCCACATCTCCACCCTATCCCCATAAGCGAGTAACCCCACCCAACACTAAGGGCAATTTTGGACACTAAGGCAATTTATGATGGCCAATTCACCTAAACTGCACATCTTTGGACAGTGGGAAAAAACCGGAGCAGCCGGAGGAAACCCACGCACACACGGGGAGGATGTGCAGACTCTGCACAGACAGTGACCCAAGCCGGGAATCAAACCTGGGACCCTGGAGCTGTGAAACAATTGTGCTATCCACTGTGCTACCGTGCTGCACACTAAATGATATAGTGGTGCTAAATGATATAATAATATACGGTGCTGCCCACTAAATGATACAGTATAATGATATACATCCCAGGGACCACTGTAAATAAAGTTATCCCACCCAGGGACCACTACAAATAAAGATATACCACCCAGAGGCCATTGTAAATAATGAAAAACAAACCGGGAACCACTGTAAATAAGATATACTGCACAGTGCCCACTGTAAATAATGATATTCTAATCAGAGACCATAGTAAATAATGATATACTACCAGGGATCACTAAATAAAGGTATACTGCCGAAGGACCAATGTAAATAAAGTCATACTATCCAGGGACTATTGTAGATAATGATAAACTACACAGTGACCACTGTAAATAATGATATTCTAACCAGAGACAACTGCAAATAATGAAATATTACCCATGGACCACTGATATCCTGATCAGGGATCACTGTAAATTATGACATACTGCCCAGGTACCACTGTAAAAATAAAATACTGCCCAGGGACCGCTGTAAATAATGATCAACTACCCAGGGACCACTGTAAATAATGATACACTTACCCAGGGACCACTGTAAATAATGATACACTACCCAGGGACCACATTAAATAATGATATACTATCATGGGACCACTGTAATGAATGATATACTACCAGGAACCACTGTAAATAAAGACATACTACACAGGGACCACTGTAAATAATGATATACCACCCAGGGACCACTTTAAATAAAGGTACACTGCCCAGGGACCACTGTAAATAAAGACATACTACACAGGGACCACTGTAAATAATTATTTACTACCCAGTGACCACTGTAAAGATTTATATACTACCAGGAACCACTGTAAATAGAGGTACACTCCCAGGGACCATTGTAAATAAAGATATACTACACAGTGACCACTGTAAATAATTATATACCACCCAGTGACCACTGTAAATAATTATATACCACCCAGTGACCACTGTAAATAATTATATACCACCCAGGGACCACTGTAGTTAATGATATACTACCCAGGGACGAATGTAAATAATGATAGACTACTCAGGGACCACTGTAAATAATGATATTCTACCCAGGGACCACTGTAAATTTTGATATATTACCAGGGAACACTGTAAATAATGATATACTACCCAGGGACCACTGTAAATAATGATAGTCTACCCAGGGACCACTGTAAATAATGATATACCGCCCAGAGACCACTGTAAATAATGAGATACTACCCAGGGACCACTGTAAATAATGATATACCGCCCAGAGACCACTGTAAATAATGAGATACTACCCAGGGACCACTGTAAATAATGATATTCCACCCAGGGACCACTGTAAATATTTATATACTACCCAAGGACCACTGTAAATAATAACAAACGGCCCAGGGACCAGTGTAAATAATAATATTCGACCTAGGGTCCACTATAAATAATGATATTCTACTCAGGGACCACTGCAAATAATGATATTCTAACCAGGGACCACTGTAAATAGTGATATTCTGCCCAGGAACCACTGTAAATAATGATATACCGCCCAGAGACCACTGTAAATAATGAGATACTACCCAGGGACCACTGTAAATAATGATATTCTACCCAGGGACCACTGTAAAGATTCATATACTACCCAAGGACCACTGTAAATAATAACAAACGGCCCAGGGACCTGTATAGATAATGATATTCGACCTATGGTCCACTATATATAATGATATTCTACCCAGGGACCACTGCAAATAATAATATTCGAATCAGAGAGCACTGCAAATAATGATATTCTACCCAGGGACAACTGTAAATAATGATATACTACATCGGGACCATTGGAAATAATCATCCACTATCAAGGGACCACTGTAAATAATGATATACGACCCATGGCAACTGTAAATAATGATATACTACCCACGGCCACTGTAAATAATGATATACTACCCTGGGACCACTGTAAATAATGATATACTATCCACGGCCACTGTAAATATTGATATACCACCCTGGGACCACTGTAAATAATCATATTCTTCACAGGGACCACAATAAATAATAATATACTACCCTGGGAGCACTGTAAATAATGACGTACTACCCAGGGACCACTGTAATTAATGATATTCTACCCAGGGACCACTGTAAATAATGATATACAACCCAGGGACCACAGTAAATAATGAGATACTACCCAGGGACCATTGTAGATACGGATATACTACCCAGTGACCACTGTAAATAAAGATATACCGCCCGGGAACCATGTAAATAAAGACTTTCTACACAGGGACCACTGTAAATAATGACATACTACACAGGGACCACTGTAAATAATGATATACTACCAGGGGCCACTGATAATAATGATATTCTACCCATGGAGCACTGTAAATAATTATGTACTACCCATGGACAACGGCAAATTAAGATATACTGTCCAGGGACAACTGTAGATAACGATATTCAACCCAGGGACGACTGTAAATAATGATATACCACCGAGTGAACACTGTAAATCATGATACTCTACCCAGGGACCACAGTAAATCATAGATCATAGAATTTACAGTGCAGAAGGAGGCCATTCGGCCCATCGAGTCTGCCCGGCTCTTGGAAAGAGCACCCTATCCAAGTCCACATCTCCACCCTATCCCCATAAGCGAGTAACCCCACCCAACACTAAGGGCAATTTTGGACACTAAGGCAATTTATGATGGCCAATTCACCTAAACTGCACATCTTTGGACAGTGGGAAAAAACCGGAGCAGCCGGAGGAAACCCACGCACACACGGGGAGGATGTGCAGACTCCGCACAGACAGTGACCCAAGCCGGGAATCAAACCTGGGACCCTGGAGCTGTGAAACAATTGTGCTATCCACTGTGCTACCGTGCTGCACACTAAATGATATAGTGGTGCTAAATGATATAATAATATACGGTGCTGCCCACTAAATGATACAGTATAATGATATACATCCCAGGGACCACTGTAAATAAAGTTATCCCACCCAGGGACCACTACAAATAAAGATATACCACCCAGAGACCATTGTAAATAATGAAAAACAAACCGGGAACCACTGTAAATACGATATACTGCACAGTGCCCACTGTAAATAATGATATTCTAATCAGAGACCATAGTAAATAATGATATACTACCAGGGATCACTAAATAAAGGTATACTGCCGAAGGACCACTGTAAATAAAGTCATACTATCCAGGGACTATTGTAGATAATGATAAACTACACAGTGACCACTGTAAATAATGATATTCTAACCAGAGACAACTGCAAATAATGAAATATTACCCATGGACCACTGATATCCTGATCAGGGATCACTGTAAATTATGACATACTGCCCAGGTACCACTGTAAAAATAAAATACTGCCCAGGGACCGCTGTAAATAATGATCAACTACCCAGGGACCACTGTAAATAATGATACACTTACCCAGGGACCACTGTAAATAATGATACACTACCCAGGGACCACATTAAATAATGATATACTATCATGGGACCACTGTAATGAATGATATACTACCAGGAACCACTGTAAATAAAGACATACTACACAGGGAACACTGTAAATAATGATATACCACCCAGGGACCACTTTAAATAAAGGTACACTGCCCAGGGACCACTGTAAATAAAGACATACTACACAGGGGCCACTGTAAATAATTATTTACTACCCAGTGACCACTGTAAAGATTTATATACTACCAGGAACCACTGTAAATAGAGGTACACTCCCAGGGACCATTGTAAATAAAGATATACTACACAGCGACCACTGTAAATAATTATATACCACCCAGTGACCACTGTAAATAATTATATACCACCCAGTGACCACTGTAAATAATTATATACCACCCAGGGACCACTGTAGTTAATGATATACTACCCAGGGACGAATGTAAATAATGATAGACTACTCAGGGACCACTGTAAATAAAGATACACTGCCCAGGGACCACTGCAAACAGTGATATACTGCACAGGCGCACTGCCAAAAAATTATATACTCCCCTGGGACCACTGTAAATAATGGTACGTTGCCCAGAAACCACTGTAAATAATGTTAAACTATGCAGGGAACACTGAAAATAATGATATACAGCACAGAGACCAATTTAAATAATGATATTTTACTCAGGGACAACTGGAAATAATGATATTCTACACCGGGACCAGTGTAAATAACGATATACTGCACAGAGACCACTGAAAATAATGATATACTGCCCAGGGACCACTGTAAATAATGATATTCTACCCAGGGTCCACTGTAAATAATGAGACATTCCCCAGGAACCAATGTAAATAATGATATATTACCCAGGGACCACTGTAAATACTGATATTCTACACAGGGACCACTGTAAACAATGATAAAATACCCAGGGACCACTGTAAATAATGATATTCTACCCAGAGACCACTATAAATATTGATCTACTACCCAGGGACCACTGTAAATAATGATATTCTACCCAGGGACCACTGTAAATTTTGATATATTACCAGGGACCACTGTAAATAATGATATACTACCCAGGGACCACTGTAAATAATGATAGTCTACCCAGGGACCACAGTAAATAATGATAAACCGCCCAGAGACCACTGTAAATAAAGATATACTACCCAGGGACCACTGTAAATAATGATATTCTACCCAGGCACCAGTGTAAATATTCATATACTACCCAAGGACCACTGTAAATAATAACAAACGGCCCAGGAACCAGTATAGATAATGATATTCGACCTATGGTCCACTATAAATAATGATATTCTACCCAGGGACCACTGCAAATAACAATATTCTAATCAGAGAGCACTGCAAATAATGATATTCTACCCAGGGACAACTGTAAATAATGATATACTACATCGGGACCATTGGAAATAATCGTCCACTATCGAGGGACCACTGTAAATAATGATATGCTACCCATGGCAACTGTAAATAATGATATACTACCCACGGCCACTGTAAATAATGATATACTACCCTGTGACCACTGTAAATAATGATATACTTCCCACGGCCACTGTAAATAATGATAGACTACTCAGGGACCACTGTAAATACAGATACACTGCCCAGGGACCACTGCAAACAGTGATATACTGCACAGGCGCACTGCCAAAAAATTATATACTCCCCTGGGACCACTGTAAATAATGGTACGTTGCCCAGAAACCTCTGTAAATAATGTTAAACTATGCAGGGAACACTGAAAATAATGATATACAGCACAGAGACCAATTTAAATAATGATATTTTACTCAGGACAACTGGGAATAATGATATTCTACACCGGGACCAGTGGAAATAATGATATACTGCACAGAGACCACTGAAAATAATGATATACTGCCCAGGGACCACTGTAAATAATGATATTCTACCCAGGGTCCACTGTAAATAATGAGACATTCCCCAGGAACCAATGTAAATAATGATATATTACCCAGGGACCACTGTAAATACTGATATTCTACACAGGGACCACTGTAAACAATGATAAAATACCCAGGGACCACTGTAAATAATGATATTCTACCCAGGGACCAATGTAAATATTGATCTACTACCCAGGGACCACTGTAAATAATGTTATTCTACCCAGGGACCACTGTAAATTTTGATATATTACCAGGGACCACTGTAAATAATGATATACTACCCAGGGACCACTGTAAATAATGATAGTCTACACAGGGACCACTGTAAATAATGATATACCGCCCAGAGACCACTGTAAATAAAGATATACTACCCAGGGACCACTGTAAATAATGATATTCTACCCAGGCACCAGTGTAAATATTCATATACTACCCAAGGACCACTGTAAATAATAACAAACGGCCCAGGGACCAGTGTAGATAATGATATTCGACCTCGGGTCCACTATAAATAATGATATTCTACCCAGGGACCACTGCAAACAATGATATTCTAACCAGGGACCACTGTAAATAATGATATTCTGCCCAGGGACCACTGTAAATAATGATATACCACCCAGAGACCACTGTAAATAATGAGATACTACACAGGGACCACTGTAAATAATGATATTCTACCCAAGGACCACTGTAAATATTCATATACTACCCAAGGACCACTGTAAATAATAACAAACGGCCCAGGGACCAGTATAGATAATGATATTCGACCTATGGTCCACTATAAATGATGATATTCTACCCAGGGACCACTGCAAATAATAATATTCTAATCAGAGAGCACTGCAAATAATGATATTCTACCCAGGGACAACTGTAAATAATGATATACTACATCGGGACCATTGGAAATAATCATCCACTATCAAGGGACCAATGTAAATAATGATATGCTACCCATGGCAACTGTAAATAATGATATACTACCCACGGCCACTGTAAATAATGATATACTACCCTGTGACCACAGTAAATAATGATATACTTCCCACGGCCACAGTAAATAATGATATACTACCCTGGGACCACTGTAAATAACCATATTCTTCACAGGGACCACTGTAAACAATGATAAAATACCCAGGGACCACTGTAAATAATGATATTCTACCCAGGGACCACTGTAAATATTGATCTACTACCCACGGACCACTGTAAATAATGATATTCTACCCAGGGACCACTGTAAATTTTGATATATTACCAGGGACCACTGTAAATAATGATATACTACCCAGGGACCACTGTAAATAATGATAGTCTACACAGGGACCACTGTAAATAATGATATACCGCCCAGAGACCACTGTAAATAAAGATATACTACCCAGGGACCACTGTAAATAATGATATTCTACCCAGGCACCAGTGTAAATATTCATATACTACCCAAGGACCACTGTAAATAATAACAAACGGCCCAGGGACCAGTGTAGATAATGATATTCGACCTCTGGTCCACTATAAATAATGATATTCTACCCAGGGACCACTGCAAATAATGATATTCTAACCAGGGACCACTGTAAATAATGATATTCTGCCCAGGGACCACTGTAAATAATGATATACCACCCAGAGACCACTGTAAATAATGAGATACTACACAGGGACCACTGTAAATAATGATATTCTACCCAGGGACGACTGTAAATACTCATATACTAGCCAAGGACCACTGTAAATAATAACAAACGGCCCAGGGACCAGTAGAGATAATGATATTCGACCTATGGTCCACTATAAATGATGATATTCTACCCAGGGACCACTGCAAATAATAATATTCTAATCAGAGAGCACTGCAAATAATGATATTCTACCCAGGGACAACTGTAAATAATGATATACTACATCGGGACCATTGGAAATAATCATCCACTATCAAGGGACCACTGTAAATAATGATATGCTACCCATGGCAACTGTAAATAATGATATACTACCCACGGCCACTGTAAATAATGATATACTACCCTGTGACCACTGTAAATAATGATATACTTCCCACGGCCACTGTAAATAATGAGATACTACCCTGGGACTACTGTAAATAATGATATTCTACCCAGGGACCACTGTAAATATTCATATACTACCCAAGGACCACTGTAAATAATAACAAACGGCCCAGGGACCAGTATAGATAATGATATTCGACCTATGGTCCACTATAAATAATGATATTCTACCCAGGGACCACTGCAAATAATAATATTCTAATCAGAGAGCACTGCAAATAATGATATTCTACCCAGGGACAACTGTAAATAATGATATACTACATCGGGACCATTGGAAATAATCGTCCACTATCAAGGGACCACTGTAAATAATGATATGCTACCCATGGCAACTGTAAATAATGATATACTACCCACGGCCACTGTAAATAATGATATACTACCCTGTGACCACTGTAAATAATGATATACTTCCCACGGCCACTGTAAATAATGATAGACTACTCAGGGACCACTGTAAATACAGATACACTGCCCAGGGACCACTGCAAACAGTGATATACTGCACAGGCGCACTGCCAAAAAATTATATACTCCCCTGGGACCACTGTAAATAATGGTACGTTGCCCAGAAACCACTGTAAATAATGTTAAACTATGCAGGGAACACTGAAAATAATGATATACAGCACAGAGGCCAATTTAAATAATGATATTTTACTCAGGGACAACTGGAAATAATGATATTCTACACCGGGACCAGTGTAAATAATGATATACTGCACAGAGACCACTGAAAATAATGATATACTGCCCAGGGACCACTGTAAATAATGATATTCTACCCAGGGTCCACTGTAAATAATGAGACATTCCCCAGGAACCAATGTAAATAATGATATATTACCCAGGGACCACTGTAAATACTGATATTCTACACAGGGACCACTGTAAACAATGATAAAATACCCAGGGACCACTGTAAATAATGATATTCTACCCAGGGACCAATGTAAATATTGATCTACTACCCAGGGACCACTGTAAATAATGATATTCTACCCAGGGACCACTGTAAATTTTGATATATTACCAGGGACCACTGTAAATAATGATATACTACCCAGGGACCACTTTAAATAATGATAGTCTACCCAGGGACCACTGTAAATAATGATATACCGCCCAGAGACCACTGTAAATAATGAGATACTACCCAGGGACAACTGTAAATAATGATATTCTACCCAGGCACCAGTGTAAATATTCATATACTACCCAAGGACCACTGTAAATAATAACAAACGGCCCAGGGACCAGTGTAGATAATGATATTCGACCTCGGGTCCACTATAAATAATGATATTCTACCCAGGGACCACTGCAAATAATGATATTCTAACCAGGGACCACTGTAAATAATGATATTCTGCCCAGGGACCACTGTAAATAATGATATACCACCCAGAGACCACTGTAAATAATGAGATACTACACAGGGACCACTGTAAATAATGATATTCTACCCAGGGACCACTGTAAATATTCATATACTAGCCAAGGACCACTGTAAATAATAACAAACGGCCCAGGGACCAGTATAGATAATGATATTCGACCTATGGTCCACTATAAATGATGATATTCTACCCAGGGACCACTGCAAATAATAATATTCTAATCAGAGAGCACTGCAAATAATGATATTCTACCCAGGGACAACTGTAAATAATGATATACTACATCGGGACCATTGGAAATAATCATCCACTATCAAGGGACCACTGTAAATAATGATATGCTACCCATGGCAACTGTAAATAATGATATACTACCCACGGCCACTGTAAATAATGATATACTACCCTGTGACCACTGTAAATAATGATATACTTCCCACGGCCACTGTAAATAATGAGATACTACCCAGGGACTACTGTAAATAATGATATTCTACCCAGGGACCACTGTAAATATTCATATACTACCCAAGGACCACTGTAAATAATAACAAACGGCCCAGGGACCAGTATAGATAATGATATTCGACCTATGGTCCACTATAAATAATGATATTCTACCCAGGGACCACTGCAAATAATAATATTCTAATCAGAGAGCACTGCAAATAATGATATTCTACCCAGGGACAACTGTAAATAATGATATACTACATCGGGACCATTGGAAATAATCGTCCACTATCAAGGGACCACTGTAAATAATGATATGCTACCCATGGCAACTGTAAATAATGATATACTACCCACGGCCACTGTAAATAATGATATACTACCCTGTGACCACTGTAAATAATGATATACTTCCCACGGCCACTGTAAATAATGATAGACTACTCAGGGACCACTGTAAATACAGATACACTGCCCAGGGAACACTGCAAACAGTGATATACTGCACAGGCGCACTGCCAAAAAATTATATACTCCCCTGGGACCACTGTAAATAATGGTACGTTGCCCAGAAACCACTGTAAATAATGTTAAACTATGCAGGGAACACTGAAAATAATGATATACAGCACAGAGGCCAATTTAAATAATGATATTTTACTCAGGGACAACTGGAAATAATGATATTCTACACCGGGACCAGTGTAAATAATGATATACTGCACAGAGACCACTGAAAATAATGATATACTGCCCAGGGACCACTGTAAATAATGATATTCTACCCAGGGTCCACTGTAAATAATGAGACATTCCCCAGGAACCAATGTAAATAATGATATATTACCCAGGGACAACTGTAAATACTAATATTCTACACAGGGACCACTGTAAACAATGATAAAATACCCAGGGACCACTGTAAATAATGATATTCTACCCAGGGACCACTGTAAATTTTGATATATTACCAGGGACCACTGTAAATAATGATATACTACCCAGGGACCACTGTAAATAATGATAGTCTACCCAGGGACCACTGTAAATAATGATATACCGCCCAGAGACCACTGTAAATAATGAGATACTACCCAGGGACAACTGTAAATAATGATATTCTACCCAGGCACCAGTGTAAATATTCATATACTACCCAAGGACCACTGTAAATAATAACAAACGGCCCAGGGACCAGTGTAGATAATGATATTCGACCTCGGGTCCACTATAAATAATGATATTCTACCCAGGGACCACTGCAAATAATGATATTCTAACCAGGGACCACTGTAAATAATGATATTCTGCCCAGGGACCACTGCAAATAATGATATACCACCCAGAGACCACTGTAAATAATGAGATACTACACAGGGACCACTGTAAATAATGATATTCTACCCAGGGACCACTGTAAATATTCATATACTAGCCAAGGACCACTGTAAATAATAACAAACGGCCCAGGGACCAGTAGAGATAATGATATTCGACCTATGGTCCACTATAAATGATGATATTCTACCCAGGGACCACTGCAAATAATAATATTCTAATCAGAGAGCACTGCAAATAATGATATTCTACCCAGGGACAACTGTAAATAATGATATACTACATCGGGACCATTGGAAATAATCATCCACTATCAAGGGACCACTGTACATAATGATATGCTACCCATGGCAACTGTAAATAATGATATACTACCCACGGCCACTGTAAATAATGATACACTACCCTGTGACCACTGTAAATAATGATATACTTCCCACGGCCACTGTGAATAATGAGATACTACCCAGTGACTAATGTAAATAATGATATTCTACCCAGGGACCACTGTAAATATTCATATACTACCCAAGGACCACTGTAAATAATAACAAACGGCCCAGGGACCAGTATAGATAATGATATTCGACCTATGGTCCACTATAAATAATGATATTCTACCCAGGGACCACTGCAAATAATAATATTCTAATCAGAGAGCACTGCAAATAATGATATTCTACCCAGGGACAACTGTAAATAATGATATACTACATCGGGACCATTGGAAATAATCGTCCACTATCAAGGGACCACTGTAAATAATGATATGCTACCCATGGCAACTGTAAATAATGATATACTACCCACGGCCACTGTAAATAATGATATACTACCCTGTGACCACTGTAAATAATGATATACTTCCCACGGCCACTGTAAATAATGATAGACTACTCAGGGACCACTGTAAATACAGATACACTGCCCAGGGACCACTGCAAACAGTGATATACTGCACAAGCGCACTGACAAAAAATTATATACTCCCCTGGGACCACTGTAAATAATGGTACGTTGCCCAGAAACCACTGTAAATAATGTTAAACTATGCAGGGAACACTGAAAATAATGATATACAGCACAGAGACCAATTTAAATAATGATATTTTACTCAGGGACAACTGGAAATAATGATATTCTACACCGGGACCAGTGTAAATAATGATATACTGCACAGAGACCACTGAAAATAATGATATACTGCCCAGGGACCACTGTAAATAATGATATTCTACCCAGTGTCCACTGTAAATAATGAGACATTCCCCAGGAACCAATGTAAATAATGATATATTACCCAGGGACCACTGTAAATACTGATATTCTACACAGGGACCACTGTAAACAATGATAAAATACCCAGGGACCACTGTAAATAATGATATTCTACCCAGGGACCAATGTAAATATTGATCTACTACCCAGGGACCACTGTAAATAATGATATTCTACCCAGGGACCACTGTAAATTTTGATATATTACCAGGGACCACTGTAAATAATGATATACTACCCAGGGACCACTGTAAATAATGATAGTCTACCCAGGGACCACTGTAAATAATGATATACCGCCCACAGACCACTGTAAATAATGAGATACTACCCAGGGACCACTGTAAATAATGATATTCTACCCAGGCACCAGTGTAAATATTCATATACTACCCAAGGACAAACGGCCCAGGGACCAGTGTAGATAATGATATTCGACCTCGGGTCCACTATAAATAATGATATTCTACGCAGGGACCACTGCAAATAATGATATTCTAACCAGGGACCACTGTAAATAATGATATTCTGCCCAGGGACCACTGTAAATAATGATTTACCACCCAGAGACCACTGTAAATAATGAGATACTACACAGGGACCACTGTAAATAATGATATTCTACCCAGGGACCACTGTAAATATTCATATACTACCCAAGGACCACTGTAAATAATAACAAACGGCCCAGGGACCAGTATAGATAATGATATTCAACCTATGGTCCACTATAAATGATGATATTCTACCCAGGGACCACTGCAAATAATAATATTCTAATCAGAGAGCACTGCAAATAATGATATTCTACCCAGGGACAACTGTAAATAATGATATACTACATCGGGACCATTGGAAATAATCATCCACTATCAAGGGACCAATGTAAATAATGATATGCTACCCATGGCAACTGTAAATAATGATATACTACCCACGGCCACTGTAAATAATGATATACTACCCTGTGACCACTGTAATTAATGATATACTTCCCACGGCCACAGTAAATAATGATATACTACCCTGGGACCACTGTAAATAATCATATTCTTCACAGGGACCACTGTAAACAATGATAAATTACCCAGGGACCACTGTAAATAATGATATTCTACCCAGGGACCACTGTAAATATTGATCTACTACCCAGGGACCACTGTAAATAATGATATTCTACCCAGGGACCACTGTAAATTTTGATATATTACCAGGGACCACTGTAAATAATGATGTACTACCCAGGGACCACTGTAAATAATGATAGTCTACACAGGGACCACTGTAAATAATGATATACCGCCCAGAGACCACTGTAAATAATGAGATACTACCCAGGGACCACTGTAAATAATGATATTCTACCCAGGCACCAGTGTAAATATTCATATACTACCCAAGGACCACTGTAAATAATAACAAACGGCCCAGGGACCAGTGTAGATAATGATATTCGACCTCGGGTCCACTATAAATAATGATATTCTACCCAGGGACCACTGCAAATAATGATATTCTAACCAGGGACCACTGTAAATAATGATATTCTGCCCAGGGACCACTGTAAATAATGACATACCACCCAGAGACCACTGTAAATATTGAGATACTACCCAGGGACCACTGTAAATAATGATATTCTACCCACGGCCACTGTAAATAATGATATACTACCCTGTGACCACTGTAAATAATGATATACTTCCCACGGCCACTGTAAATAGAACATAGAACATAGAACATAGAACATAGAACAATACAGCGCAGTACAGGCCCTTCGGCCCACGATGTTGCACCGAAACAAAAGCCATCTAACCTACACTATGCCATTATCATCCATATGTTTATCCAATAAATTTTTAAATGCCCTCAATGTTGGCGAGTTCACTACTGTAGCAGGTAGGGCATTCCACGGCCTCACTACTCTTTGCGTAAAGAACCTACCTCTGACCTCTGTCCTATATCTATTACCCCTCAGTTTAAAGTTATGTCCCCTCGTGCCAGCCATATCCATCCGCGGGAGAAGGCTCTCACTGTCCACCCTATCCAACCCCCTGATCATTTTGTATGCCTCTATTAAGTCTCCTCTTAACCTTCTTCTCTCCAACGAAAACAACCTCAAGTCCGTCAGCCTTTCCTCATAAGATTTTCCCTCCATACCAGGCAACATTCTGGTAAATCTCTTCTGCACCCGCTCCAAAGCCTCCACGTCCTTCCTATAATGCGGTGACCAGAACTGTACGCAATACTCCAAATGCGGCCGGACCAGAGTTCTGTACAGCTGCAACATGACCTCCCGACTCCGGAACTCAATCCCTCTACCAATAAAGGCCAACACTCCATAGGCCTTCTTCACAACCCTATCAACCTGGGTGGCAACTTTCAGGGATCTATGTACATGGACACCTAGATCCCTCTGCTCAGCCACACTTTCAAGAACTTTACCATTAGCCAAATATTCCGCATTCCTGTTATTCCTTCCAAAGTGAATCACCTCACACTTCTCTACATTAAACTCCATTTGCCACCTCTCAGCCCAGCTCTGCAGCTTATCTATATCCCTCTGTAACCTGCTACATCCTTCCACACTATCGACAACACCACCGACTTTAGTATCATCTGCAAATTTACTCACCCACCCTTCTGTGCCTTCCTCTAGGTCATTGATAAAAATGACAAACAGCAACGGCCCCAGAACAGATTCTTGTGGTACTCCACTTGTGACTGTACTCCATTCTGAACATTTCCCATCAACCACCACCCTCTGTCTTCTTTCAGCTAGCCAATTTCTGATCCACATCTCTAAATCACCCTTAATCCCCAGCCTCCGTATTTTTTGCAATAGCCTACCGTGGGGAACCTTATCAAACGCGTTGCTGAAATCCATATACACCACATCAACTGCTCTACCCTCGTCTACCTGTTCAGTCACCTTCTCAAAGAACTCAATAAGGTTTGTGAGGCATGACCTACCCTTCACAAAGCCATGCTGACTATCCCTGATCATATCATTCCTATCTAGATGATTATAAATCTTGTCCCTTATAATCCCCTCCAAGACTTTACCCACTACAGACGTGAGGCTCACCGGTCTATAGTTGCCGGGGTTGTCTCTGCTCCCCTTTTTGAACAAAGGGACCACATTTGCTGTCCTCCAGTCCTCTGGCACTATTCCTGTAGCCAATGATGACATAAAAATCAAAGCCAAAGGCCCAGCAATCTCTTCCCTGGCCTCCCATAGAATCCTAGGATAAATCCCATCAGGTCCCGGGGACTTATCTATTTTCAGCCTGTCCAGAATTGCCAACACCTCTTCCCTACGTACCTCAATGCCATCTATTCTATTAGCCTGGGGCTCAGCATTCTCCTCCACAACATTATCTTTTTCCTGAGTGAATACTGACGAACAATATTCATTTAGTATCTCGCCTATCTCTTCAGACTCCACACACAATTTCCCATCCCTGTCCTTGACTGGTCCTACTCTTTCCCTAGTCATTCGCTTATTCCTGACATACCTATAGAAAGCTTTTGGGTTTTCCTTGATCCTTCCTGCCAAATACTTCTCATGTCCCCTCCTTGCTCGTCTTAGCTCTCTCTTTAGATCCTTCCTCGCTACCTTGTAACTATCCATCGCCCCAACCGAAACTTCACACTTCATCTTCACATAGGCCTCCTTCTTCCTCTTAACAAGAGATTCCACTTCCCTGGTAAACCACGGTTCCCTCGCTCGACGCCTTCCTCCCTGTCTGACCGGTACATACTTATCAAGAACACGCAGTAGCTGATCCTTGAACAAGCCCCACTTATCCAGTGTGCCCAACACTTGCAGCCTACTTCTCCACCTTATCCCCCCCCAAGTCACGTCTAATGGCATCATAATTGCCCTTCCCCCAGCTATAACTCTTGCCCTGCGGTGTATACTTATCCCTTTCCATCATTAACGTAAACGTCACCGAATTGTGGTCACTGTCCCCAAAGTGCTCTCCTACCTCCAAATCCAACACCTGGCCTGGTTCATTACCCAAAACCAAATCCAACGTGGCCTCGCCTCTTGTTGGCCTGTCAACATATTGTTTCAGGAAACCCTCCTGCACACACTGTACAAAAAACGACCCATTTATTGTACTCGAACTATATCTTTTCCAGTCAATATTTGGAAAGTTAAAGTCTCCCATAATAACTACCCTGTTACTTTCGCTCATATCCAGAATCATCTTCGCCATCCTTTCCTCTACATCCCTAGAACTATTAGGAGGCCTATAAAAAATTCCCAACAGGGTGACCTCTCCTTTCCTGTTTCTAACTTCAGCCAATACTACCTCGGAAGAAGAGTCCCCATCTAGCATCCTCTCCGCCACCGTAATACTGCTCTTGACTAGCAGCGCCACACCTCCCCCTCTTTTGCCTCCTTCTCTGAGCTTACTAAAACACCTAAACCCCGGAACCTGCAACATCCATTCCTGTCCCTGCTCTATCCATGTCTCCGAAATGGCCACAACATCGAAGTCCCAGGTACCAACCCACGCTGCCAGTTCCCCTACCTTGTTTCGTATACTCCTGGCATTGAAGTAGACACACTTCAAACCACCTACCTGAACGCTGGCCCCCTCCTGCGACGTCAAATCTGTGCTCCTGACCTCTATACTCTCATTCTCCCTTACCCTAAAACTACAATCCAGGTTCCCATGCCCCTGCTGCATTAGTTTAAACCCCCCCAAAGAGCACTAACAAATCTCCCCCCCCAGGATATTTGTGCCCCTCAGGTTCAGATGTAGACCATCCTGTCTGTAGAGGTCCCACCTTCCCCAGAAAGAGCCCCAGTTATCCAAAAATCTGAAACCCTCCCGCCTGCACCATCCCTGTAGCCACGTGTTTAAATGCTCTCTCTCCCTATTCCTCATCTCACTATCACGTGGCACGGGCAACAACCCAGAGATAACAACTCTGTTTGTTCTAGTTCTGAGCTTCCATCCTAGCTCCCTGAAAGCCTGCCTGACATCCTTGTCCCCTTTCCTACCTATGTCGTTGGTGCCAATGTGGACCACGACTTGGGGCTGCTCCCCCTCCCCCCTAAGGACCCGGAAAACACGATCCGAGACATCACGTACCCTTGCACCTGGGAGGCAACATACCAAACGTGAGTCTCTCACGCTCCCACAAAATCTCCTATCTGTGCCCCTGACTATAGAGTCCCCAATTACTAATGCTCTGCTCCTCTCCCCCCTTCCCTTCTGAGCAACAGGGACAGACTCCGTGCCAGAGGCCCGTACCCCATGGCTTACCCCTGGTAAGTCGTCCCCCCCACAAGTATCCAAAGCGGTATACTTGTTTCTCAGGGGAACGACCGCAGGGGATCCCTGCACTGACTGTTTTTTCCCAGTCCCTCTTACAGTTACCCACCTATCTCCAATCTTTGGTGTAACTAATTCCCTGAAGCTGCTATCTATGACCCCTTCTGCCTCCCGAATGATCCGAAGTTCTTCCAACTCCAGCTCCAGTTCCCTAACTCGGTCTTGGAGGAGCTGGAGATGGCAGCACTTCCTGCAGGTAAAATCAGCAGGGACACTAACTGCATCCCTCACCTCAAACGTCCTGCAGGAGGAACATTGTACTCCCTTCCCTGCCATTCCTCTAACTTTCTACCAAGATCTGGCTAACAACTAAATTAAATTTTTATAAAAAATAATAATAATATAATAAAAATATGGTACTTGCCTCAGACCAATGGGTTTTATTATTAGGTTAGAGGAGGAGGGCGGGTGGGAGACACTACACGTGTAGTGTCTCGGGTTTCCTCTCCACCTGAATTTATTGGTGAGGGTCTTCCCAGACGTCCGCGGGTCGACTTCCTGATCCCGCCTAAAAAACTAATTTAAAGAAAAGAGAAAAAGTCTCAGCTCCTGCTGAAACTGACTCACCACTCACCAGCTGCTCTCACGCCGCCGAAATCGACTGGCCTGCCCCTGCAAAGAGAAGTGCTTTTAAAGGTTGACTTACCTCCCAGCACCCTCCTTCCGCAATGCTCCCGCTGAAACTGACTAACCAGCTGCTCTCACGCCGCCGAAATCGACTGGCCTGCCCCTGCAAAGAGAAGTGCTTTTAAAGGTTGACTTACCTCCCAGCAACCTCCTTCCGCAATGCTCCCGCTGAAACTGACTAACCAGCTGCTCTCACGCCGCCGAAATCGACTGGCCTGCCCATGCAAAGAGAAGTGCTTTTAAAGGTTGACTTACCTCCCAGCACCCTCCTTCCGCAATGCTCCCGCTGAAACTGACTAACCAGCTGCTCTCACGCCGCCGAAATCGACTGGCCTGACCCTGCAAAGAGAAGTGCTTTTAAAGGTTGACTTACCTCCCAGCACCCTCCTTCCGCAATGCTCCCGCTGAAACTGACTAACCAGCTGCTCTCACGCCGCCGAAATCGACTGGCCTGCCCCTGCAAAGAGAAGTGCTTTTAAAGGTTGACTTACCTCCCAGCAACCTCCTTCCGCAATGCTCCCGCTGAAACTGACTAACCAGCTGCTCTCACAGAGATAATGATATACGACCCTGTGACCACTGTAAATAATGATATTCTACCCAGGGACAACTGTAAATAATGATATACTACATCGGGACCATTGGAAATAATCATCCACTATCAAGGGATCACTGTAAATAATGATATGCTACCCATGGCAACTGTAAATAATGATATACTACCCACGGCCACTGTAAATAATGATATACTACGCTGTGACCACTGTAAATAATGATATACTTCCCACGGCCACTGTAAATAATGAGATACTACCCAGGGACTACTGTAAATAATGATATTCTACCCAGGGACCACTGTAAATATTCATATACTACCCAAGGACCACTGTAAATAATAACAAACGGCCCAGGGACAAGTATAGATAATGATATTCGACCTATGGTCCACTATAAATAATGATATTCTACCCAGGGACCACTGCAAATAATAATATTCTAATCAGAGAGCACTGCAAATAATGATATTCTACCCAGGGACAACTGTAAATAATGATATACTTCATCGGGACCATTGGAAATAATCGTCCACGATCAAGGGACCACTGTAAATAATGATATGCTACCCATGGCAACTGTAAATAATGATATACTACCCACGGCCACTGTAAATAATGATATACTACCCTGTGACCACTGTAAATAATGATATACTTCCCACGGCCACTGTAAATAATGATAGACTACTCAGGGACCACTGTAAATAAAGATACACTGCCCAGGGACGACTGCAAACAGTGATATACTGCACAGGCGCACTGCCAAAAAATTATATACTCCCCTGGGACCACTGTAAATAATGGTACGTTGCCCAGAAACCACTGTAAATAATGTTAAACTATGCAGGGAACACTGAAAATAATGATTATACAGCACAGAGACCAATTTAAATAATGATATTTTACTCAGGGACAACTGGAAATAATGATATTCTACACCGGGACCAGTGTAAATGATGATATACTGCACAGAGACCACTGAAAATAATGATATACTGCCCAGGAACCACTGTAAATAATGATATTCTACCCAGGGTCCACTGTAAATAATGAGACATTCCCCAGGAACCAATGTAAATAATGATATATTACCCAGGGACCACTGTAAATACTGATATTCTACACAGGGACCACTGTAAACAATGATAAAATACCCAGGGACCACTGTAAATAATGATATTCTACCCAGGGACCACTGTAAATATTGATCTACTACCCAGGGACCACTGTAAATAATGATATTCTACCCAGGGACCACTGTAAATTTTGATATATTACCAGGGAACACTGTAAATAATGATATACTACCCAGGGACCACTGTAAATAATGATAGTCTACCCAGGGACCACTGTAAATAATGATATACCGCCCAGAGACCACTGTAAATAATGAGATACTACCCAGGGACCACTGTAAATAATGATATTCTACCCAGGCACCAGTGTAAATATTCATATACTACCCAAGGACCACTGTAAATAATAACAAACGGCCCAGGGACCAGTGTAGATAATGATATTCGACCTAGGGTCCACTATAAATAATGATATTCTACCCAGGGACCACTGTAAATAATGATATTCTGCCCAGGGACCACTGTAAATAATGATATACCACCCAGAGACCACTGTAAATAATGATATTCTAACCAGGGACCATTGTAAATAATGATATTCTGCCCAGGGACCACTGTAAATAATGATATACCACCCAGGGACCACTGCAAATAATAATATTCTAATCAGAGAGCACTGCAAATAATGATATTCTACCCAGGGACAACTGTAAATAATGATATACTACATCGGGACCATTGGAAATAATCATCCACTATCAAGGGACCACTGTAAATAATGATATGCTACCCATGGCAACTGTAAATAATGATATACTACCCACGGCCACTGTAAATAATGATATACTACCCTGTGACCACTGTAAATAATGATATACTTCCCACGGCCACTGTAAATAATGATATACTACCCTGGGACCACTGTAAATAATCATATTCTTCACAGGGACCACAATAGATAATAATATACTACCCTGGGAGCACTGTAAATAATGACGTACTACCCAGGGACCACTGTAAGTAATGATATTCTACCCAGGGACCACTGTAAATAATGATATGCAACCCAGGGACCACAGTAAATAATGAGATACTACCCAGGGACCATTGTCGATACGGACATACTACCCAGAGACCACTGAAAACAATGATATTCTCCACAGGGACCACAGTAAATAATGGGATAATACCCAGAGACCACTGTAAATAATGATATTCTCCACAGGGACCACAGTAAATAATGGGATACTACCGAGGGACCACAGTAAATATTGAGATACTACCCAGGGACCATTGTAGATACGGATATACTACCCAGAGACCGCTGTAAATAATGATATTCTCCACAGGGACCACAGTAAATAATGAGATAATACCCAGGGACCACTGTGCTTAATGATATATTGCCCAGTGACCACTGTAAATAATGATATACTGCCAATGGACCACTGTGAATAAAGATGTACTGTACAGTACACACTATAATTGATGACATACTGTCCAGGCTCCACTGTAAATCATGATATACCACCCTGGGACCACAGTAAATAACGATATACTACGCAGGGTCCAGTGTAGAAAATGATGTACTACTCAGGGACCACAGTAAATAAAGATATACTATCCAGGGACAACTGTAAATAATGATATCCTACCCAGGGACAAGAGTAAATAATGATATACTGCTCAGGGACCACTGTAAATAATGATGTACTACCCAGGGACCACTGTAAATAACGATATACTACGCAGGGACCACTGTAGAAAATGATATACTACCCAGGGACCACAGTAAATAAAGATATACTATCCAGGGACAACTGTAAATAATGATATCCTACCCAGGGACAAGAGTTAATAATGATATACTGCTCAGGGACCACTGGAAATAATGATGTACTACCCAGGGACCACTGTAAATAACGATATACTACGCAGGGACCACTGTAGAAAATGATATACTACCCAGGGACCACAGTAAATAAAGATATACTATCCAGGGACAACTGTAAATAATGATATCCTACCCAGGGACAAGAGTAAATAATGATATACTGCTCAGGGACCACTGTAAATAATGATGTACTACCCAGGGACCACTGTAAATAATGAAATACTCCCAGGGGCCCACTGTAAATAATGATATACAACGCAGGGACGACTGTAAATATTGATATACTACACAGGGAACACTGTAAATAATCATATTCTACCCAGGGACCACTGTAAATACTGGTATACTATCCAAGTACCACAGTAAATAATTTATATCCCAGGAACCAGTGTAAATAATGATATTCTGCCCAGGGGCCACTGTAAATATTGAGACATTACACAGGGACCAATGTAAATAATGATATATTACCCAGGGACCACTGTAAATAATGAGATAATACCCAGGGGCCATTGTAGATACGGATATACCACTCAGGGACCATTGTAAATAATGAGATACTACCCTGGGACCACAGTAAATAATGATATACTACCCAGGGACCACAGTAAATAATGAGATAATACCCAGGGACCATTGTAGATACTATTATACCACACAGGGACCATTGTAAATAATGAGATACTACCCTGGGACCACAGTAATTAATGAGATACTACCCTGGGACCACAGTAAATAATGATATACTACCCAGGGACCACTGTAAGTAATCAGATAATACCCAGGGACCATTGTAGATACTGATATACCACTCAGGGACCACTGTAAATAATGAGATACTACCCTGGGACCACAGTAAATAATGAAGTACTACCCAGGGACCACAGTAAATAATGAGATAATACCCAGGGACCATTGTAGATACTGATATACCATTCACGGACCACTGTAAATATTGATATGCTACCCAGGGACCACTGTAAATAATGATATACCACACAGGGACCACAGTAAATAATGAGATAATACCCAGGGACCACTGTAAATAATGATATATTACCCAGGGACCATTGTAGATTCTGATACTCTACCCAGGGACCATTCTAAATAATGATATACTACCCAGGGACCACAGTAAATAATGATATTCTCCCCAAACCACAGTAAATAATGAGATTATACCCAAGGACCACTGTAAATAATGATATATTACACAGGGACCATTGTAGATCCTGATACTCTACCCAGGGACCTCTGTAAATAATGATATACTACCTAGGGACCACTGTAAATAATGATATTCTCCCCAAACCACGGCAAATAATGAGATAATACCCAGGGACCATTGTAGATAAGAATATACTCCCCAGAGACCACTGTAAATAATGAGATACTACCCAGGGACCACTGCAAGTAATTAGATAATACCCAGGGACCATTGTAGATACTGATATACCACTCAGGGACCACTGTAAATAATGAGATACTACCCTGGGACCACCGAAAATAATGACATACTACCCTGGGACCACAGTAAATAATGATATACTACCCAGGCACCACAGTAAATAATGAGATAATACCAGAGACCATTGTAGGTACTGATATAACACACACGGACTATTGTAAATAATGAGATACTACCCAGGGACCACAGTAAATAATGATATTCTACCCAGGGACCTCAGTAAATAATGAGATAATACCCAGGGGCCATTGTGGATACGGACATACCACTCAGGGACCACTGTAAATAACTATATACTACCCAGGGACCACTGTAAATAATGATATACTACCCAGAGACCACTGTAAATAATGATGTTCTCCCCAGGGACCACAGTAAATAATGATATACTACCCAGGGACCACAGTAAATAATGAGATAATACCCAGGGACCATTGTAGATACTATTATACCACACAGGGACCATTGTGGATATTGATATACCACTCAGGGACCATTGTAAATAATGAGATACTACCCTGGGACCACAGTAAATAATGATATACTACCCAGGGACCACAGTAAATAATGAGATAATACCCAGGGACCATTGTAGATACTATTATACCACACAGGGACCATTGTAAATAATGAGATACTACCCTGGGACCACAGTAAATAATGAGATACTACCCTGGGACCACAGTAAATAATGATATACTACCCAGGGACCACAGTAAATAATGAGATAATACCCAGAGACCATTGTAGATACTGATATACCACACAGGGACCATTGTAAATAAAGTGATACTACCCAGGGACCACAGTAAGTAATGATATTCTACCCAGTGACCTCAGTAAATAATGAGATAATACCCAGGGGCCATTGTAGATATGGATATACTACCCAGGGGTCACTGTAAATAATGATATTCTACCCGGGGACCACTGTAAATGATAAGATAATACCCAGGGACCATTGTAGATAATGATATACTACCTAGAGACCACTGTAAATAATGATATTCTCCCCAGGGACCACAGTAAATAATGAGATAATACCCAGGGACCATTGTAGATACTGGTATACTGCTCAGGGACCATTGTAAATAATGAGATACTACCCAGGGACCACAGTAAATAATGGTATTCTAACCAGGGACCACTGCAGATAATGATATACTATCCAGGGACCACTGTAAATAATGATATTCTACCCAGGGACCACTGTAAATAATGAATTACTATCCAGTGACCACTGTAAATGATGATACCTACCCAAGGCCACTGTAAATAATGGTATACTATCCAGGGACGACTGCAAATAATGATTTACTAACCAGGGACCACTGTATATAATGTTATTCTACCCAGGGACCGCTGTGCATAATGATACACTACACAGGGACCCGTGTAAAAAATGCTGTACTACCAAAGGACCATTGCAAATGATAATAATCTCCCCTGGGCTCACTGTAAATAATGATGCACTATCCAAGGACCACTGTAAATAATGATATACTGCCCAGGGACCACTGTAACTAATGAAATACTATCCAGTGGCCACTGTAAATGATGCTACCTCCCCAAGGCCACTGTAAATAATGGTATACAACCCAGGAACGGCTGAAGATAATGATATTCCACCCAGGGACAAAGGTAGATAATGATACACTAACCGGGACCACTGTAAATAATGATATTCTCCCCAGTGACCACTGTAAGTAATGACATACCACCCAGGGACTACTGTAAATAATGATATTCTGCACAGAGACCACTGTAAATAATGATATACTACCCAGGGACCACTGTCAATAATGATATACTGTGCAGGGACCACTGTATATAAAGATATACAGCTCAGGGACCAATGTAAATAATGATATACTGCCCAGGGACCACTGTAAATAATGATATTCTGCACAGAGACCACTGTAAATAATGATATACTACCCAGGGACCACTGTCAATCATGATATACTGCCCAGGGACCTCTGTATATAATGATATAATGCCCAGGGACCACTGTAAATAATGATATACTAGCCAGGGACCACTGTATATAATGATATACTGCCCAGGGACCACTGTAAATTATTCCCTGGAAAAATAGTAAGAAATGGGGGGAGTTTCTAGAATACGCAAGTCGATTCTACAATGAGGAGGCAGGTGGGAGGCCAGCCCACACTCACACTCCAGGACTCTCCCGGCCAGCCCACACACACACTGCCGGCCAGCCCACACACACACTCCCGGCCACTCGCGATCAGCCCACACACACACACCAGGCCAGGCCACTCCCGGCCAGTCCACACTCACACTCCAGGCCAGGCCACTCCCGGCCAGCCCACACACACACTCCAGGCCACTCCCGGCCAGCCCACACACACACTCCAGGCCACTCCCGGCCAGCCCACACGCACACTCCAGGCCACTCCCGGCCTGCCCACACACACACTCCAGGCCACTCCCGGCCATCCCACACACACACTCCAGGCGTCTCCCGGCCAGCCCACACACACACTCCAGGCCACTCCCGGCCGGCCCACACACACACTCCAGGACTCTCCCGGCCAGCCCACACACACACTCCAGGCCACTCCCGGCCAGCCCACCCACACACTCCAGGCCACTCCCGGCCAGCCCACACACAGACCCCAGGCCAGGCCACTCCCGGCCAGCCCACACACACACTCCAGGCCAGGCCACTCCCGGCCAGCTCACACACACACTCCAGGCCAGGCCACTCCCGGCCAGCCCACACACACACTCCAGGCTACTCCAGGCCAGCCCACACACACACTCCAGGCCACTCCCGGCCAGTCCACACACACATTCCCGCCCAGCCCACACTCACACTCCAGGCCACTCCCGGCCAGCCCACACACACACTCCAGGCCACTCCCGGCCAGTCCACACACACACTCCAGGCCACTCCCGGCGAGCCCACACACACACTCCAGGTCACTCCCGGCCAGCCCACACACACACTCCAGTCCACTCCCGACCAGCCCACACACACACTCCAGGTCACTCCCGGCCAGTCCACACACACACTCCAGGCCACTCCCGGCCAGCCCACACACACACTCCAGGACTCTCCCGGCCAGCCCACACACACACTCCAGGCCACTCCCGGCCAGCCCACACACACACTCCAGGCCACTCCCGGCCAGCCCACACACACACTCCAGGCCAGGCCACTCCCAGCCAGCCCACATACACACTCCAGGTCACTCCCGGCCAGCCCACACACGCACTCCAGGCCTCTCCCGGCCAGTCGACACACACACTCCAGGCCACTCCCGGCCAGCCCACACACACACTCCAGGCCACTCCCGGCCAGCCCACACACACGCTCCAGGCAACTTCCGGCGAGCCCACACACACACTCCAGTCCAGGCCATTCCCAGCAAGCCCACACACAAACTCCAGGCCACTCCTGGCCAGCCCACACACATACTCCAGGCCTCTCTCGGCCAGCCCACACATACACTCCAGGCCACTCCCGGCCAGCCCACACACACGCTCCAGGCAACTCCCGGCCAGCTCACACACACACTCCAGGCCAGGCCACTCCCGGCCAGCCCACACACACACTCCAGCCCACTCCCGGCCAGCCGACACACACACTCCAGGCCAGGCCACACCCGGCCAGCCCACACATACACTCCAGCCCACTCCCGGCCAGCCCACACACTCACTCCAGGCCAGGCCACTCCCGGCCAGCCACACACACACTCCAGGCCAGGCCACTCCCGGCCAGTCCACACTCACACTCCAGGCCACTCCCGGCCAGCCCACACACACACTCCAGGCCACTCCCGGCCAGCCGACACACACACTCCAGGCCACTCCCGGCCAGCCCACACATACACTCCAGGCCACTCCCGGCCAGCCCACACATACACTCCAGGCCACTCCCGGCCAGCCCACACACACACTCCAGGCCAGGCCACTCCCGGCCAGCCCACACACACACTCCAGGACTCTCCCGGCCAGCCCACACAAACACTCCAGGCCAGGCCACTCCCGGCCAGGCTACACACACATTCCCGGCCAATCCCGGCCAGTCCACACACACACTCCATGCCACTCCCGGCCAACCATCACACACACTCCAGGCCACTCCCGGCCAGCCCACACACACACTCCAGGTCACTCCCGGCCAGCCCACACACACACTCCAGGCCACTCCCGGTCAGCCCACACACACACTCCAGGTCACTCCCGGCCAGCCCACACACACACTCCAGGCAACTCCCGGCGAGCCCACACACACACTCCAGTCCAGGCCATTCCCAGCAAGCCCACACACACACTCCAGGCCACTCCTGGCCAGCCCACACACATACTCCAGGCCTCTCTCGGCCAGCCCACACATACACTCCAGGCCACTCCCGGCCAGCCCACACACACGCTCCAGGCAACTCCCGGCCAGCTCACACACACACTCCAGGCCAGGTCACTCCCGGCCAGCCCACACACACACTCCAGCCCACTCCCGGCCAGCCGACACACACACTCCAGGCCAGGCCACACCCGGCCAGCCCACACATACACTCCAGCCCACTCCCGGCCAGCCCACACACTCACTCCAGGCCAGGCCACTCCCGGCCAGCCACACACACACTCCAGGCCAGGCCACTCCCGGCCATCCCACACACACACTCCAGGCGTCTCCCGGCCAGCCCACACACACACTCCAGGCCACTCCCGGCCGGCCCACACACACACTCCAGGACTCTCCCGGCCAGCCCACACACACACTCCAGGCCACTCCCGGCCAGCCCACCCACACACTCCAGGCCACTCCCGGCCAGCCCACACACAGACCCCAGGCCAGGCCACTCCCGGCCAGCCCACACACACACTCCAGGCCAGGCCACTCCCGGCCAGCTCACACACACACTCCAGGCCAGGCCACTCCCGGCCAGCCCACACACACACTCCAGGCTACTCCAGGCCAGCCCACACACACACTCCAGGCCACTCCCGGCCAGTCCACACACACATTCCCGCCCAGCCCACACTCACACTCCAGGCCACTCCCGGCCAGCCCACACACACACTCCAGGCCACTCCCGGCCAGTCCACACACACACTCCAGGCCACTCCCGGCGAGCCCACACACACACTCCAGGTCACTCCCGGCCAGCCCACACACACACTCCAGTCCACTCCCGACCAGCCCACACACACACTCCAGGTCACTCCCGGCCAGTCCACACACACACTCCAGGCCACTCCCGGCCAGCCCACACACACACTCCAGGACTCTCCCGGCCAGCCCACACACACACTCCAGGCCACTCCCGGCCAGCCCACACACACACTCCAGGCCACTCCCGGCCAGCCCACACACACACTCCAGGCCAGGCCACTCCCAGCCAGCCCACATACACACTCCAGGTCACTCCCGGCCAGCCCACACACGCACTCCAGGCCTCTCCCGGCCAGTCGACACACACACTCCAGGCCACTCCCGGCCAGCCCACACACACACTCCAGGCCACTCCCGGCCAGCCCACACACACGCTCCAGGCAACTCCCGGCGAGCCCACACACACACTCCAGTCCAGGCCATTCCCAGCAAGCCCACACACAAACTCCAGGCCACTCCTGGCCAGCCCACACACATACTCCAGGCCTCTCTCGGCCAGCCCACACATACACTCCAGGCCACTCCCGGCCAGCCCACACACACGCTCCAGGCAACTCCCGGCCAGCTCACACACACACTCCAGGCCAGGCCACTCCCGGCCAGCCCACACACACACTCCAGCCCACTCCCGGCCAGCCGACACACACACTCCAGGCCAGGCCACACCCGGCCAGCCCACACATACACTCCAGCCCACTCCCGGCCAGCCCACACACTCACTCCAGGCCAGGCCACTCCCGGCCAGCCACACACACACTCCAGGCCAGGCCACTCCCGGCCAGTCCACACTCACACTCCAGGCCACTCCCGGCCAGCCCACACACACACTCCAGGCCACTCCCGGCCAGCCGACACACACACTCCAGGCCACTCCCGGCCAGCCCACACATACACTCCAGGCCACTCCCGGCCAGCCCACACATACACTCCAGGCCACTCCCGGCCAGCCCACACACACACTCCAGGCCAGGCCACTCCCGGCCAGCCCACACACACACTCCAGGACTCTCCCGGCCAGCCCACACAAACACTCCAGGCCAGGCCACTCCCGGCCAGGCTACACACACATTCCCGGCCAATCCCGGCCAGTCCACACACACACTCCATGCCACTCCCGGCCAACCATCACACACACTCCAGGCCACTCCCGGCCAGCCCACACACACACTCCAGGTCACTCCCGGCCAGCCCACACACACACTCCAGGCCACTCCCGGTCAGCCCACACACACACTCCAGGTCACTCCCGGCCAGCCCACACACACACTCCAGGCAACTCCCGGCGAGCCCACACACACACTCCAGTCCAGGCCATTCCCAGCAAGCCCACACACACACTCCAGGCCACTCCTGGCCAGCCCACACACATACTCCAGGCCTCTCTCGGCCAGCCCACACATACACTCCAGGCCACTCCCGGCCAGCCCACACACACGCTCCAGGCAACTCCCGGCCAGCTCACACACACACTCCAGGCCAGGCCACTCCCGGCCAGCCCACACACACACTCCAGCCCACTCCCGGCCAGCCGACGCACACACTCCAGGCCAGGCCACACCCGGCCAGCCCACACATACACTCCAGCCCACTCCCGGCCAGCCCACACACTCACTCCAGGCCAGGCCACTCCCGGCCAGCCACACACACACTCCAGGCCAGGCCACTCCCGGCCAGTCCACACTCACACTCCAGGCCACTCCCGGCCAGCCCACACACACACTCCAGGCCACTCACGGCCAGCCGACACACACACTCCAGGCCACTCCCGGCCAGCCCACACATACACTCCAGGCCACTCCCGGCCAGCCCACACATACACTCCAGGCCACTCCCGGCCAGCCCACACACACACTCCAGGCCAGGCCACTCCCGGCCAGCCCACACACACACTCCAGGACTCTCCCGGCCAGCCCACACAAACACTCCAGGCCAGGCCACTCCCGGCCAGGCTACACACACATTCCCGGCCAATCCCGGCCAGTCCACACACACACTCCATGCCACTCCCGGCCAACCATCACACACACTCCAGGCCACTCCCGGCCAGCCCACACACACACTCCAGGTCACTTCCGGCCAGCCCACACACACACTCCAGGCCACTCCCGGTCAGCCCACACACACACTCCAGGTCACTCCCGGCCAGCCCACACACACACTCCAGGCCACTCCCGGCCAGCCCACATACACACTCCAGGCCAGGCCACTCCCGGCCAGCCCACACACACACTCCAGGCCACTCCCGGCCAGCCCACACACACACTCCAGGCCACTCCCGGCCAGTCCACACACACACTCCAGGCCACTCCCGGCGAGCCCACACACACACTCCAGGTCACTCCCGGCCAGCCCACACACACACTCCAGTCCACTCCCGACCAGCCCACACACACACTCCTGGTCACTCCCGGCCAGTCCACACACACACTCCAGGCCACTCCCGGCCAGCCCACACACACACTCCAGGACTCTCCCGGCCAGCCCACACACACACTCCAGGCCACTCCCGGCCAGCCCACACACACACTCCAGGCCACTCCCGGCCAGCCCACACACACACTCCAGGCCAGGCCACTCCCAGCCAGCCCACATACACACTCCAGGTCACTCCCGGCCAGCCCACACACGCACTCCAGGCCACTCCCGGCCAGTCGACACACACACTCCAGGCCACTCCCGGCCAGCCCACACACACACTCCAGGCCACTCCCGGCCAGCCCACACACACGCTCCAGGCAACTCCCGGCGAGCCCACACACACACTCCAGTCCAGGCCATTCCCAGCAAGCCCACACACACACTCCAGGCCACTCCTGGCCAGCCCACACACATACTCCAGGCCTCTCTCGGCCAGCCCACACATACACTCCAGGCCACTCCCGGCCAGCCCACACACACGCTCCAGGCAACTCCCGGCCAGCTCACACACACACTCCAGGCCAGGCCACTCCCGGCCAGCCCACACACACACTCCAGCCCACTCCCGGCCAGCCGACACACACACTCCAGGCCAGGCCACACCCGGCCAGCCCACACACACACTCCAGCCCACTCCCGGCCAGCCCACACACTCACTCCAGGCCAGGCCAATCCCGGCCAGCCACACACACACTCCAGTCCAGGCCACTCCCGGCCAGTCCACACTCACACTCCAGGCCACTCCCGGCCAGCCCACACACACACTCCAGGCCACTCCCGGCCAGCCGACACACACACTCCAGGCCACTCCCGGCCAGCCCACACATACACTCCAGGCCACTCCCGGCCAGCCCACACATACACTCCAGGCCACTCCCGGCCAGCCCACACACACACTCCAGGCCAGGCCACTCCCGGCCAGCCCACACACACACTCCAGGACTCTCCCGGCCAGCCCACACAAACACTCCAGGCCAGGCCACTCCCGGCCAGGCTACACACACATTCCCGGCCAATCCCGGCCAGTCCACACACACACTCCATGCCACTCCCGGCCAACCATCACACACACTCCAGGCCACTCCCGGCCAGCCCACACACACACTCCAGGTCACTCCCGGCCAGCCCACACACACACTCCAGGCCACTCCCGGTCAGCCCACACACACACTCCAGGTCACTCCCGGCCAGCCCACACACACACTCCAGGCCACTCCCGGCCAGCCCACATACACACTCCAGGCCAGGCCACTCCCGGCCAGCCCACACACACACTCCAGGCCACTCCCGGGCAGCCCACACACACACTCCAGGCCACTCCCGGCCAGCCCACACACACACACTCCAGGCCACTCCCGGCCAGCCCACACACACACTCCAGGCCAGGCCACTCCCGGCCGGCCCACACACACACTCCAGGCCTCTCCCGTCCAGCCCACACACACACTCCAGGCCACTCCCGGCCAGCCCACACACATACTCCAGGCCAGGCCACCCACGGCCAGCCCACACACACACTCCAGGCCACTCCCGGCCAGCCCACACACACTCTCCAGGCCACTCCCGGTCAGCCTACACACACCCTCCAGGTCTCTCCCGGCCAGCCCACACAAACACTCCCGGCCAGCTCACACACACACTCCAGGCCACTCCCGGCCAGCCCACACACTCACTCCAGGCCACTCCCGGCCAGCCCACACACACACTCCAGGCCACTCCCGGCCAGCCCACACACACACTCCAGGCCACTCCCGGCCAGCCCACACACACACTCCAGGCCACTCCCGGCCAGCCCACACACACACTCCAGGCCAGGCCACTCCCGGCCAGCCCACACACATACTCCAGGCCACTCCCGGCCAGCCCACACACACTCTCCAGGCCACTCCCGGTCAGCCTACACACACACTCCAGGCCAGGCCACTCCCGGCCAGCCCACACACACACTCCAGGCCACTCCCGGCCAGCCCACACACACACTCCAGGCCACTCCCGGCCAGCCCACACACACACTCCAGGCCACTCCCGGCCAGCCTACACACACACTCCAGGCCAGGCCACTCCCGGCCAGCCCACACACACACTCCAGGCCACTCCCGGCCAGCCCACACACACACTCCAGGCCACTCCCGGCCAGCCCACACACACATTCCCGGCCAATCCCGCCCAGCTCACACACACACTCCAGGCCAGGCCACTCCCGGCCAGCCCACACACACACTCCAGGCCACTCCCGGCCAGCCCACACACACACTCCAGGCTACTCCCGGCCAGCACACACACACACACATTCCCGGCCACTCCCGGCCAGCTCACACACACACTCCAGGCCAGGCCACTCCCGGCCAGCCCACACACACACTCAAGGCCACTCCCGGCCAGTCCACACACTCACTCCAGGCCACTCCCGGCCAGCCCACACACACACTCCAGGCCACTCCCGGCCAGCCTACACACACACTCCAGGCCACTCCCGGCCAGCCCACACACACTCCAGGCCACTCCCGGCCAGCCCACACACACACTCCAGGCCACTCCCGGCCAGCCCACACACACACTCCAGGCCAATCCCGGCCAGCCCACACACACTCCAGGCCACTCCCGGCCAGCCCACACACACACTCCCGGCCAGACCACACACACACTCCAGGCCACTCCCGGCCAGACCACACACACACTCCAGGCTACTCCCGGCCAGCTCACACACACATTCCCGGCCAGCCCACACACACACTCCAGGCCACTCCCGGCCAGCCCACACACACACTCCAGGCCACTCCCGGCCAGCCCACACACACACTCCAGGCCACTCCCGGCCAGCCCACACACAGACTCCAGGCCACTCCCGGCCAGCCCACACACACACTCCAGGCCACACCCGCCCAGCCCACACTCACACTCCAGGCCACTCCCGGCCAGCCCACACACACACTCCAGGCCACTCCCAGCCAGCCCACACACACACTCCAGGTCACTCCCGGCCAGCCCACACACACACTCCAGGTCACTCCCGGGCAGCCCACACACACACTCCAGGCCACTCCCGTCCAACCCACACACATACTGCAGGCCACTCCCGGCCAGCCCACACACAAACTCCAGACCACTCCCGGCCAGCCCACACACACACTCCAGGCCACTCCCGGCCAGCCCACACACACACTCCAGACCACTCCCGGCCAGACCACACACACACACCAGGCCACTCCCGGCAAGCCCACACACACACTCCAGACCACTCCCGGCCAGCCCACACACACACTCCAGGCCACTCCCGGCCAGCCCACACACACACTCCAGACCAATCTCGGCCAGCCCGCACACACACTCCAGGCCACTCCCGGCCAGCCCACACACACACTCCAGGACACTCCCGGCAAGCCCACACACACACTCCAGGCCAGTCCCGGCCAGCCCACACACACACTTCAGACCAGGCCAGGCCCGGCCAGCCCACACACACACTCCAGGCCACTCCCGGCCAGCCCACACACACACTCCAGGCCACTCCCGGCCAGCCCACACACACACTCCAGGCCACTCCCGGCCAGCCCACACACACACTCCAGGCCACTCCCGGCCAGCCCACACACACACTCCAGACCAATCTCGGCCAGCCCGCACACACACTCCAGGCCACTCCCGGCCAGCCCACACACACACTCCAGGACACTCCCGGCAAGCCCACACACACACTCCAGGCCACTCCCGGCCAGCCCACACACACACTTCAGACCAGGCCAGGCCCGGCCAGCCCACACACACACTCCAGGCCACTCCCGGCCAGCCCACACACACACTCCAGGCCACTCCCGGCCAGCCCACACACACACTCCAGGCCACTCCCGGGCAGCCCACACACACACTCCAGGCCACTCCCGGCCAGCCCACACACACACACTCCAGGCCACTCCCGGCCAGCCCACACACACACTCCAGGCCAGGCCACTCCCGGCCGGCCCACACACACACTTCAGGCCTCTCCCGTCCAGCCCACACACACACGCCAGGCCACTCCCGGCCAGCCCACACACACACTCCAGGCCAGGCCACTCCCGGCCAGCCCACACACACACTCCAGGCCACTCCCGGCCAGCCCACGCACACACTCCAGGCCAGGCCACTCCCGGCCAACCCACACACACCCTCCAGGTCTCTCCCGGCCAGCCCACACAAACACTCCCGGCCAGCTCACACACACACTCCAGGCCACTCCCGGCCAGCCCACACACTCACTCCAGGCCACTCCCGGCCAGCACACACACACACTCCAGGCCACTCCCGGCCAGCCCACACACACACTCCAGGCCACTCCCGGCCAGCCCACACACACACTCCAGGCCACTCCCGGCCAGCCCACACACACACTCCAGGCCAGGCCACTCCCGGCCAGCCCACACACATACTCCAGGCCACTCCCGGCCAGCCCACACACACTCTCCAGGCCACTCCCGGTCAGCCCACAGACACACTCCAGGCCACTCCCGGCCAGCCTACACACACACTCCAGGCCAGGCCACTCCCGGCCAGCCCACACACACACTCCAGGCCACTCCCGGCCAGCCCACACACACACTCCAGGCCACTCCCGGCCAGCCCACACACACATTCCCGGCCAATCCCGCCCAGCTCACACACACACTCCAGGCCAGGCCACTCCCGGCCAGCCCACACACACACTCCAGGCCACTCCCGGCCAGCCCACACACACACTCCAGGCTACTCCCGGCCAGCACACACACACACACACACACATTCCCGGCCACTCCCGGCCAGCTCACACACACACTCCAGGCCAGGCCACTCCCGGCCAGCCCACACACACACTCAAGGCCACTCCCGGCCAGTCCACACACTCACTCCAGGCCACTCCCGGCCAGCCCACACACACACTCCAGGCCACTCCCGGCCAGCCTACACACACACTCCAGGCCACTCCCGGCCAGCCCACACACACTCCAGGCCACTCCCGGCCAGCCCACACACACACTCCAGGCCACTCCCGGCCAGCCCACACACACACTCCAGGCCAATCCCGGCCAGCCCACACACACTCCAGGCCACTCCCGGCCAGCCCACACACACACTCCCGGCCAGACCACACACACACTCCAGGCCACTCCCGGCCAGACCACACACACACTCCAGGCTACTCCCGGCCAGCTCACACACACATTCCCGGCCAGCCCACACACACACTCCAGGCCACTCCCGGCCAGCCCACACACACACTCCAGGCGACTCCCGGCCAGCCCACACACACACTCCAGGCCACTCCCGGCCAGCCCACACACAGACTCCAGGCCACTCCCGGCCAGCCCACACACACACTCCAGGCCACTCCCGCCCAGCCCACACTCACACTCCAGGCCACTCCCGGCCAGCCCACACACACACTCCAGGCCACTCCCAGCCAGCCCACACACACACTCCAGGTCACTCCCGGCCAGCCCACACACACACTCCAGGTCACTCCCGGGCAGCCCACACACACACTCCAGGCCACTCCCGTCCAACCCACACACATACTGCAGGCCACTCCCGGCCAGCCCACACACAAACTCCAGACCACTCCCGGCCAGCCCACACACACACTCCAGGCCACTCCCGGCCAGCCCACACACACACTCCAGACCACTCCCGGCCAGACCACACACACACACCAGGCCACTCCCGGCAAGCCCACACACACACTCCAGACCACTCCCGGCCAGCCCACACACACACTCCAGGCCACTCCCGGCCAGCCCACACACACACTCCAGACCAATCTCGGCCAGCCCGCACACACACTCCAGGCCACTCCCGGCCAGCCCACACACACACTCCAGGACACTCCCGGCAAGCCCACACACACACTCCAGGCCACTCCCGGCCAGCCCACACACACACTGCAGACCAGGCCAGGCCCGGCCAGCCCACACACACACTCCAGGCCACTCCCGGCCAGCCCACACACACACTCCAGGACACTCCCGGCCAGCCCACACACACACTCCAGGCCACTCCCGGCCAGCCCACACACACACTTCAGACCAGGCCACTCCCGGCCAGCCCACACACACACTCCAGGCCACTCCCGGCCAGCCCACACACACACTCCAGACCTCTCCCGGCCAGCCCACACACACACTCCAGGACACTCCCGGACAGCCCACACACACACTCCAGGCCACTTCCGGCCAGCCCACACACACACTCCAGGCCACTCCCGGCCAGCCCACACAGACACTCCAGGCCACTCCCGGCCAGCCCACACACACACTCCAGGCCACTCCCGGCCAGCCCACACACACACTCCAGGCCACTCCCGGCCAGCCCACACACACACTCCAGGCCACTCCCGGCCAGCCCACACAGACACTCCAGGCCACTCCCGGCCAGCCCACACACACACTCCCGGCCACTCCCGGCCAGCCCACACTCACACTCCAGGCCACTCCCGGCCACCCACACACACACTCCCGGCCACTCCCGGCCAGCCCACACTCACACTCCAGGCCGCTCCCGGCCAGCCCACACACACACTCCCGGCCACTCCCGACCAGCCCACACACACACTCCAGGCCACTCCCGGCCAGCCCACACACACACTCCAGACCACTCCCGGTCAGCCCACAGACACACTCCAGGCCACTCCCGGCCAGCCTACACACACACTCCAGGCCAGGCCACTCCCGGCCAGCCCACACACACACTCCAGGCCACTCCCGGCCAGCCCACACACACACTCCAGGCCACTCCCGGCCAGCCCACACACACATTCCCGGCCAATCCCGCCCAGCTCACACACACACTCCAGGCCAGGCCACTCCCGGCCAGCCCACACACACACTCCAGGCCACTCCCGGCCAGCCCACACACACACTCCAGGCTACTCCCGGCCAGCACACACACACACACACACACATTCCCGGCCACTCCCGGCCAGCTCACACACACACTCCAGGCCAGGCCACTCCCGGCCAGCCCACACACACACTCAAGGCCACTCCCGGCCAGTCCACACACTCACTCCAGGCCACTCCCGGCCAGCCCACACACACACTCCAGGCCACTCCCGGCCAGCCTACACACACACTCCAGGCCACTCCCGGCCAGCCCACACACACTCCAGGCCACTCCCGGCCAGCCCACACACACACTCCAGGCCACTCCCGGCCAGCCCACACACACACTCCAGGCCAATCCCGGCCAGCCCACACACACTCCAGGCCACTCCCGGCCAGCCCACACACACACTCCCGGCCAGACCACACACACACTCCAGGCCACTCCCGGCCAGACCACACACACACTCCAGGCTACTCCCGGCCAGCTCACACACACATTCCCGGCCAGCCCACACACACACTCCAGGCCACTCCCGGCCAGCCCACACACACACTCCAGGCCACTCCCGGCCAGCCCACACACACACTCCAGGCCACTCCCGGCCAGCCCACACACAGACTCCAGGCCACTCCCGGCCAGCCCACACACACACTCCAGGCCACTCCCGCCCAGCCCACACTCACAGTCCAGGCCACTCCCGGCCAGCCCACACACACACTCCAGGCCACTCCCAGCCAGCCCACACACACACTCCAGGTCACTCCCGGCCAGCCCACACACACACTCCAGGTCACTCCCGGGCAGCCCACACACACACTCCAGGCCACTCCCGTCCAACCCACACACATACTGCAGGCCACTCCCGGCCAGCCCACACACAAACTCCAGACCACTCCCGGCCAGCCCACACACACACTCCAGGCCACTCCCGGCCAGCCCACACACACACTCCAGACCACTCCCGGCCAGACCACACACACACACCAGGCCACTCCCGGCAAGCCCACACACACACTCCAGACCACTCCCGGCCAGCCCACACACACACTCCAGGCCACTCCCGGCCAGCCCACACACACACTCCAGACCAATCTCGGCCAGCCCGCACACACACTCCAGGCCACTCCCGGCCAGCCCACACACACACTCCAGGACACTCCCGGCAAGCCCACACACACACTCCAGGCCAGTCCCGGCCAGCCCACACACACACTTCAGACCAGGCCAGGCCCGGCCAGCCCACACACACACTCCAGGCCACTCCCGGCCAGCCCACACACACACTCCAGGCCACTCCCGGCCAGCCCACACACACACTCCAGGCCACTCCCGGCCAGCCCACACACACACTCCAGGCCACTCCCGGCCAGCCCACACACACACTCCAGACCAATCTCGGCCAGCCCGCACACACACTCCAGGCCACTCCCGGCCAGCCCACACACACACTCCAGGACACTCCCGGCAAGCCCACACACACACTCCAGGCCACTCCCGGCCAGCCCACACACACACTTCAGACCAGGCCAGGCCCGGCCAGCCCACACACACACTCCAGGCCACTCCCGGCCAGCCCACACACACACTCCAGGCCACTCCCGGCCAGCCCACACACACACTCCAGGCCACTCCCGGGCAGCCCACACACACACTCCAGGCCACTCCCGGCCAGCCCACACACACACACTCCAGGCCACTCCCGGCCAGCCCACACACACACTCCAGGCCAGGCCACTCCCGGCCGGCCCACACACACACTTCAGGCCTCTCCCGTCCAGCCCACACACACACTCCAGGCCACTCCCGGCCAGCCCACACACACACTCCAGGCCAGGCCACTCCCGGCCAGCCCACACACACACTCCAGGCCACTCCCGGCCAGCCCACGCACACACTCCAGGCCACGCCACTCCCGGCCAACCCACACACACCCTCCAGGTCTCTCCCGGCCAGCCCACACAAACACTCCCGGCCAGCTCACACACACACTCCAGGCCACTCCCCGCCAGCCCACACACTCACTCCAGGCCACTCCCGGCCAGCACACACACACACTCCAGGCCACTCCCGGCCAGCCCACACACACACTCCAGGCCACTCCCGGCCAGCCCACACACACACTCCAGGCCACTCCCGGCCAGCCCACACACACACTCCAGGCCAGGCCACTCCCGGCCAGCCCACACACATACTCCAGGCCACTCCCGGCCAGCCCACACACACTCTCCAGGCCACTCCCGGTCAGCCCACAGACACACTCCAGGCCACTCCCGGCCAGCCTACACACACACTCCAGGCCAGGCCACTCCCGGCCAGCCCACACACACACTCCAGGCCACTCCCGGCCAGCCCACACACACACTCCAGGCCACTCCCGGCCAGCCCACACACACATTCCCGGCCAATCCCGCCCAGCTCACACACACACTCCAGGCCAGGCCACTCCCGGCCAGCCCACACACACACTCCAGGCCACTCCCGGCCAGCCCACACACACACTCCAGGCTACTCCCGGCCAGCACACACACACACACACACACATTCCCGGCCACTCCCGGCCAGCTCACACACACACTCCAGGCCAGGCCACTCCCGGCCAGCCCACACACACACTCAAGGCCACTCCCGGCCAGTCCACACACTCACTCCAGGCCACTCCCGGCCAGCCCACACACACACTCCAGGCCACTCCCAGCCAGCCTACACACACACTCCAGGCCACTCCCGGCCAGCCCACACACACTCCAGGCCACTCCCGGCCAGCCCACACACACACTCCAGGCCACTCCCGGCCAGCCCACACACACACTCCAGGCCAATCCCGGCCAGCCCACACACACTCCAGGCCACTCCCGGCCAGCCCACACACACACTCCAGGCCAGACCACACACACACTCCAGGCCACTCCCGGCCAGACCACACACACACTCCAGGCTACTCCCGGCCAGCTCACACACACATTCCCGGCCAGCCCACACACACACTCCAGGCCACTCCCGGCCAGCCCACACACACACTCCAGGCGACTCCCGGCCAGCCCACACACACACTCCAGGCCACTCCCGGCCAGCCCACACACAGACTCCAGGCCACTCCCGGCCAGCCCACACACACACTCCAGGCCACTCCCGCCCAGCCCACACTCACACTCCAGGCCACTCCCGGCCAGCCCACACACACACTCCAGGCCACTCCCAGCCAGCCCACACACACACTCCAGGTCACTCCCGGCCAGCCCACACACACACTCCAGGTCACTCCCGGGCAGCCCACACACACACTCCAGGCCACTCCCGTCCAACCCACACACATACTGCAGGCCACTCCCGGCCAGCCCACACACAAACTCCAGACCACTCCCGGCCAGCCCACACACACACTCCAGGCCACTCCCGGCCAGCCCACACACACACTCCAGACCACTCCCGGCCAGACCACACACACACACCAGGCCACTCCCGGCAAGCCCACACACACACTCCAGACCACTCCCGGCCAGCCCACACACACACTCCAGGCCACTCCCGGCCAGCCCACACACACACTCCAGACCAATCTCGGCCAGCCCGCACACACACTCCAGGCCACTCCCGGCCAGCCCACACACACACTCCAGGACACTCCCGGCAAGCCCACACACACACTCCAGGCCACTCCCGGCCAGCCCACACACACACTTCAGACCAGGCCAGGCCCGGCCAGCCCACACACACACTCCAGGCCACTCCCGGCCAGCCCACACACACACTCCAGGACACTCCCGGCCAGCCCACACACACACTCCAGGCCACTCCCGGCCAGCCCACACACACACTTCAGACCAGGCCACTCCCGGCCAGCCCACACACACACTCCAGGCCACTCCCGGCCAGCCCACACACACACTCCAGACCTCTCCCGGCCAGCCCACACACACACTCATGGACACTCCCGGACAGCCCACACACACACTCCAGGCCACTTCCGGCCAGCCCACACACACACTCCAGGCCACTCCCGGCCAGCCCACACAGACACTCCAGGCCACTCCCGGCCAGCCCACACACACACTCCAGGCCACTCCCGGCCAGCCCACACACACACTCCAGGCCACTCCCGGCCAGCCCACACACACACTCCAGGCCACTCCCGGCCAGCCCACACAGACACTCCAGGCCACTCCCGGCCAGCCCACACACACACTCCCGGCCACTCCCGGCCAGCCCACACTCACACTCCAGGCCACTCCCGGCCACCCACACACACACTCCCGGCCACTCCCGGCCAGCCCACACTCACACTCCAGGCCGCTCCCGGCCAGCCCACACACACACTCCCGGCCACTCCCGACCAGCCCACACACACACTCCAGGCCACTCCCGGCCAGCCCACACACACACTCCAGACCACTCCCGGCCAGCCCACACACACACTCCAGGACACTCCCAGACAGCCCACACACACACTCCAGGCCACTCCCGGCCAGCCCACACACAAACTCCAGGCCACTCCCGGCCAGCCCACACAGACACTCCAGGCCACTCCCGGCCAGCCCACACACACACTCCAGGCCACTCCCGGCCAGCCCACACACACACTCCAGGACACTCCCGGACAGCCCACACACACACTCCAGGCCACTCCCGGCCAGCCCACACACACACTCCCGGCCACTCCCGGCCAGCCCACACTCACACTCCAGGCCACTCCCGGCCACCCACACACACACTCCCGGCCACTCCCGGCCAGCCCACACTCACACTCCAGGCCACTCCCGGCCAGCCCACACACACACTCCCGGCCACTCCCGACCAGCCCCCACACACACTCCAGGCCACTCCTGGCCAGCCCACACACACACTCCAGGCCACTCCCGGCCAGCCCACACACACTCCAGACCACTCCCAGCCATCCCACACACACACTCCAGGCCACTCCCGGCCAGCCCACACACACACTCCAGGCCACTCCCGGCCAGCCCACACACACACTCCAGGCCACTCCCGGCCGGCCCACACACACACTCCAGGCCACTCCCGGCCAGCCCACACACACACTCCAGACCACTCCCGGCCAGCCCACACACACACTCCCGGCCACTCCCGGCCAGCCCACACACACACTCCAGGCCACTCCCGGCCAGCCCACACACACACTCCAGGCCACTCCCGGCCAGCCCACACACACACTCCAGGCCACTCCCGGCCAGCCCACACACACACTCCAGGCCACTCCCGGCCAGCCCACACACACACTCCAGGCCACTCCCGGCCAGCCCACACACACACTCCAGGCCACTCCCGGCCAGCCCACACACACACTCCAGGCTACTCCCGGCCAGCCCACACACACACTCCAGACCACTCCCGGCCAGCCCACACACACACTCCAGGCCACTCCCGGCCAGCCCACACACACACTCCAGGCCACTCCCGTCCAACCCACACACATACTCCAGGCCACTCCCGGCCAGCCCACACACACACTCCAGGCCACTCCCGGCCAGCCCACACACACACTCCAGGCCACTCCCGGCCAGCCCACACACACACTTCAGACCAGGCCACTCCCGGCCAGCCCACACACACACTCCAGGCCACTCCCGGCCAGCCCACACACACACTCCAGGCCACTCCCGGCCAGCCCACACACACACTCCAGGCAACTCCCGGTCAGCCCACACACACACACCAGGACACTCCCGGCCAGCCCACACACACACTCCAGGACACTCCCGGCCAGCCCACACACACACACCAGGCCACTCCCGGCCAGCCCACACACACACACCAGGCCACTCCCGGCCAGCCCACACACACACATCAGGACACTCCCGGCCAGCCCACACACACACTCCAGGCCACTCCCGGCCAGCCCACACACACACACCAGGCCACTCCCGGCCAGCCCACACACACACTCCAGATCACTCCCGGCCAGCCCACACACACACTCCAGGCCACTCCCGGCCAGCCCACACACACACTTCAGGCCACTCCCGGCCAGCCCACACACACTCTCCAGACCACTCCCGGCCAGCCCACACACACACTCCAGACCACTCCCGGCCAGCCCACACACACACTCCCGGCCAGCCCACACACACACTCCCGGCCAGCCCACACACACACTGCAGGCCACTCCCGGCCAGCCCCCACACACACTCCAGGCCACTCTCCCCAGCCCACACACACTCCAGTGGAACCCTTTCTGCTCACTCTCTCTAAACTCCTTCCTAATTTGGAGTCCTCTGTGAAATTGCTCTTTACCTTAAACTGATCTACAGATTACATTTCCAGTTCACTAATCCCACCATTCAACTGAAATCCTCCATTCCTGACAACACTCCATTAAATACCCTTTGTTTTGTCTCCAAGATCCTCACATCCTTTTGTATATTTAGCGGCAGAACAAGAAGCAATTCCTCAGCTATGGTCCTCTCTATAAACCTGGTTATAACTCTATAGGCTATTGGCAAAGTGTTAGAAAGTGGGATTCAAACACTCAGGTGGTTGTTTTTGACCTGCCCAGTCCAGATGGGCCGAATGGCCTTTCTGTGCTCTGGACCTCGATGACTCTATGATCCTAACATCCTTCTTTTCGGAGTCTCCGCCTCTATTGATCAAGTTAAATATCTTCTGAGGTTTTTCCAATCTTATCCCCATGACCTTCCAGTGCAAAGTGTGGACATGTCCCCGCTCCCTTCCTGTACACTTTTTAAACTTGTCCCGTTTAGTTTATATTTCCTGTCCTCTGCCCTCCTCCCTAATGCATCACCCACACGACAGTGATTTAAATTTACTTTCCCCGTGGCTCTCCCTTTCACAGATCTGGGAACATGCTGCTGAAGATTGCTGCTACCCTGCTCACTGTGTCATTGCTGAGTGTCTGTCATTTGTGAATGTTGAAATTCTTTCCATTGAAGCCTATCGCAGTGAATTGTGTCTTGAAGAGCAATTGTCCTCATGTGGGCCCCGAGTGAACATCAGTGTCTCCTCCCCTCCTGTCTGAATAACTATCATTCACCGCTTCTCTCTGCTTTCTGTTTCTTAGCCAATATCACATTCTCACTGTCACAGACCCTTTAATCCACGGCTTTGGGACTCGAGAACATCTCTAATAAATGACATTTGATCACAATATGTCCCAGTACATAAATTCATATCAGTTCCCTCATTAATCCTCCAGTTATTTTGAAATATAACTGCAATAACAACAGGCGATGTGATTTCCCACGAATATCGCCGTGTTTCTGGTCCCATAACACCATTTCCTCGCGAAGGAGCAATATTCCTGTTGCCCACTCTGACCCCTAGAAATGTCCTGGTGACTAACATTATACTGACTGCTCTGTCACTCCAGGGTTTATCCCTCTCTCTCCTTTTATAAACAGGATGGGGCAGTGAAAATGCCCCAGTTCCCTGGAACCACTCAGAGATCAATGAGGATTGAGTATCAGGGTCAGTGTGTCCACTATTTCCACACTGCATCCCTCAGTCACTGTCACACAGCCGATCCAGACCCGGCTAATCTTCTATTTCATTGTGATAGAAAAAGTATTGGATTGAAAGGGGTTAACTGAGCCTGTTTGTTTAGTGACTGTGATTAATGTCAGTCTCTATGGATCTAACCGTGTCACTGGAGGGTTTGTCGCTGCTATTAATAAGCGATTCCTTTCATTGTGTTATCCCAAACTGTCAGCGGGAGCGTCAATTCCAACACTGCCAGAGATCAGCAGCTCCAGAGAGACCGAGAGGAGGGAGCAGAATCTGGGAACTACCCACAGGAACGTTACAGCAATGGATCAGAATCTGGGAACTACCCACAGGAACGTTACAGCAATGGATCAGAATCTGGGAACTACCCACAGGAACGTTACAGCAATGGATCAGAATCTGGGAACTATCCAGAGGAACGTTACAGCAATGGATCAGAATCTGGGAGCTACCCACAGGAACGTTACAGCAATGGATAGGGGTTTATCCTGGGGTATTTACTTTGTGTCTGACCAGTATTTACCATGGCGGATCTGGAGCGCACTGCTGATAATTCAAGCGGGGTACTATCCCCTCCTGGCTGTTGTCGGTGTCCCTGGTAAGTCTCCCTGTCCAGTTATTTATTGTATAAACCACTTTAAGTGTATTATTACTCTGGTCATTTGCATCTTGGAAAGATTGAATCCACGTTCTTCAGTACAGTAAGTTGTCAGGTCCAGGAGCAGAATGAGGCTATTTGGCCCCTCGCGTCTGCTCCGTCATTCGGTCTTGGCTGATCTCATCCTCGGCTTAACGCCGCCGCCCTGCCCATTGTCCAAAATTCTCAACCCATTTCCCAATTCAAAATCTATCCAACTGCTCCTTAAATGTACTCACTGTCCCAGCATGCCCCGCACTCTGGATAGCAAATTCCACAGGTTCACATCCCATTGGGAGAAGTAGTTTCTCCTCAGCTCTGATTCACATTTGCTGCCTGTTATCCTGAGATTCTGACCTCTCGTTCCAGAACGCCCCACAAGAGGAAGCATCCGCTCCACTTCCACTTCACCCACACCTTTTATCATCTTATAAACCACAATTGGATCTCTACTCCTTCTTAACAACTCTCTTGATAAGACAAAGCCCTCATCTCTGCGGTCAGTCTCGTCAACCTCCTCTGAACTCCCTCTAAAGCCCCTACATCTTTCCTCAAATCAGGGGCCAGAACTGTGCAATACTCCAGGTGCGGTCTGACCAACATCTGGAATAGTGGGAATAACACTTCCTTACCTTGAAGCTCTGTGCCTTTAGCTATAAATATCAATATCGATTCCAGTCACTGAGGTCATTCCCTATCCAGTGGCTCCACTCGCTCTCTGGTTAATATCGGAGGCTGTTCACAATCCCTGCTCTCCCTTTGACAGTAAAGTTATTATAGCCAGGCGCTCTCTCCATTCCTAATCCTGCTCACTTGCCATCGCCACCTCTGCTTCATCTCAGCTGCAGAATAAATCATCATCTGTGTCTTTGTTAGATCCACACTCGACTACTCCAATGAAATTCTGTCACACAATTTCTGATACAAATCTTCATGCAGCGCAGCTCATCTCCAACTCTGCTGCCATATCCTAACCCTCACCGAATCCCAGTCCCCTATCATCCCTGTGCTCACTGCTGTAGATTGGTTCCCAGTCTGGGTCCTAACCCTCACCCAATCCCAGTCACCCATCATCCCTGTGCTCACTGCTGTAGATTGGTTCCCAGTCTGGGTCCTAACCCTCACCCAATCCCAGTCAACTATCATCCCTGTGCTCACTGCTGTAGATTGGTTCCCAGTCTGGTAGCATCCCACTATCTGAATTCTCTTTCAGTGATTGAAATTCTCCACAGTCTCACTCAATCAAATTAGACCAAGCCCATGTCCATTTTCAATGAATGTGGAAACGAGTAATTTTTCATTACTTTTACAATTCTGTTATTGGGAGGTGAGTGAAGAGGCTGAGAATGGGTTTCTGCAGGTTGTATTATTGGAAGGTTAGTGGAGATGCTGAGGATGGGGTTCTGCAGGTTGTGATATTGGAAGGTGAGTGGAGATGCTGAGGATGGATTTCTGCAGGTAGTGTTATTGGGAGGTGAGTGGAGATGCTGAGGATGGGTTTCTGCAGGTTGTGTTATTGGGAGGTGAGTGGAGATGCTGAGGATGGGTTTCTGCAGGTTGTGTTATTGGGAGGTGAGTGGAGATGCTGAGGATGGGTTTCTGCAGGTTGTGTTATTGGGACGTGAGTGGAGATGCTGAGGATGGGTTTCTGCAGGTTGTGTTATTGGGAGGTGAGTGGAGATGCTGAGGATGGGTTTCTGCAGGTTGTGTTACTGGAAGGTGAGTGAAGATGCTGAGGATGGGTTTCTGCAGGTTGTTTTATTGGGAGGTGAGTGAAGATGCTGAGGATGGGTTTCTGCAGTTTGTGTTATTGGGAGGTGAGTGGAGATGCTGAGGATGGGTTTCTGCAGGTTGTGTTATTGGGAGGTGAGTGGAGATGCTGAGGATGGGTTTCTGCAGGTTGTGTTATTGGACGGTGAGTGGAGATGCTGAGGATGGGTTTCTGCAGGTTGTGTTATTGGGAGTTGAGTGAAGAATCTGAGGATGGGTTTCTGCAGGTTGTGTTATTGGGAGGTGAGTGAAGATGCTGACGATGGGCTTCTGCAGGTTGTGTTATTGGGAGGTGAGTGGAGATGCTGAGGTTGGGTTTCTGCAGGTTGTGTTATTGGGAGGTGAGTGGAGATGATGAGGATGGGTTTCTGCAGGTTGTGTTATTGGGAGGTGAGTGGAGATGCTGAAGATGGGCTTCTGCAGGTTGTGTTATTGGAAGGTGAGTGAAGATGCTGAGGATGGGGTTCTGCAGGTTGTGTTATTGGAAGGTGAGTGAAGATGCTGAGGATGGGTTTCTGCAGGTTGTGATATTGGAAGGTCAGTGAAGATGCAGAGGATGGGTTTCTGCAGGTTGTGTTCTTGCGAGGTTAGGGAAGATGCTGCGGATGGGTTTCTACAGGTTGTGTTATTGGAAGGTTAGTGAAGATGCTGAGGATGGGTTTCTACAGATTGCGTTATTGGGAGGCGAGTGAAGATGCTGAGGATGGGGTTCTGCAGGTTGTGTTATTGGAAGGTTAGGGGAGATGCTGAGGATGGTTTCCACAGGTTGTGTTATTGGAAGGTTAGGGAAGATGCTGAGGATGGGTTTCTGCAGGTTGTGTTATTGGGAGGTGAGTGGAGATGCTGAGGATTTGTTTCTGCAGGTTGTGTTATTGGGAGGTGAGTGGAGATACTGAGGATGGGTTTCTGCAGGTTGTGTTATTGGAAGTTTAGTGAAGATGCTGAGGATGGGATTCTGCAGGTTGTGTTATTGGGAGGTGAGTGGAGATGCTGAGGATGGGTTTCTGCAGGTTCTGTTATTGGGAGGTGAGTGGAGATGCTGAGGATGGGTTTCTGCCGGTTGTGTTATTGGGAGGTGAGTGGAGATGCTGAGGATGGGTTTCTGCAGGTTGTGTTACTGGAAGGTGAGTGAAGATGCTGAGGATGGGTTTCTGCAGGTTGTTTTATTGGGAGGTGAGTGAAGATGCTGAGGATGGGTTTCTGCAGGTTGTGTTATTGGGAGGTGAGTGGAGATGCTGACGATGGGCTTCTGCAGGTTGTGTTATTGGAAGGTGAGTGAAGATGCTGAGGATGGGGTTCTGCAGGTTGTGTTATTGGAAGGTGAGTGAAGATGCTGAGGATGGGTTTCTGCAGGTTGTGATATTGGAAGGTCAGTGAAGATGCTGAGGATGGGTTTCTGCAGGTTGTGTTCTTGCGAGGTTAGGGAAGATGCTGCGGATGGGTTTCTACAGGTTGTGTTATTGGAAGGTTAGTGAAGATGCTGAGGATGGGTTTCTACAGATTGCGTTATTGGGAGGCGAGTGAAGATGCTGAGGATGGGGTTCTGCAGGTTGTGTTATTGGAAGGTTAGGGGAGATGCTGAGGATGGTTTCCACAGGTTGTGTTATTGGAAGGTTATGGAAGATGCTGAGGATGGGTTTCTGCAGCTTGTGTAATTGGGAGGTGAGTGGAGATGCTGAGGATTTGTTTCTGCAGGTTGTGTTATTGGGAGGTGAGTGGAGATACTGAGGATTGGTTTCTGCAGGTTGTGTTATTGGAAGGTTGGGGAAGATGCTGAGGATGGTTTGCTGCAGGTTGTGTTATTGGGAGGTGAGTGGGGATACTGAGGATGGGTTTCTGCAGGTTGTGTTATTGGGAGGGAAGTGGAGATGCTGAGGATGGGTTTCTGCAGGTTGTGTTGTTGGAATGTTAGTGAAGATGCTGAGGATGTGTTTCTGCAGGTTGTGTTATTGTGAGGTGATTGGAGATGCTGAGGATGGGTTTCTGCAGGTTGTGTTATTGGGTTGTGAGTGGAGATGTTGAGGAGGGGTATCTGCAGGTTGTGTTATTGGAAGGTTAGTGAAGATGCTTAGGATGTGTTTCTGCAGGTTGTGTTATTGGGAGGTGAGTGAAGATGCTGAGGATGGGTTTTTGCAAATTGTGTTATTGTGAGGTGATTGGAGATGCTGAGGATGGGTTTCTGCAGGTTGTGTTATTGGGAGGTGAGTGGAGATGCTGAGGATGGGTTTCTGCAGGTTGTGTTATTGGGAGGTGAGTTGAGATGCTGAGGATGGATTTCTGCAGGTTGTGTTATTGGGAGGTGAGTGGAGATGCTGAGGATGGGTTTCTGCAGGTTGTGTTATTGGTCGGTGAGTGGAGATGCTGAGGATGGGTTTCTGCAGGTTGTGTTATTGGGAGTTGAGTGAAGAATCTGAGGATGGGTTTCTGCAGTTTGTGTTATTGGGAGGTGAGTGAAGATGCTAACGATGGGCTTCTGCAGGTTGTGTTCTTGGGAGGTGAGTGGAGATGCTGAGGATGGGTTTCTGCAGGTTGTGTTATTGGGAGGTGAGTGGCGATGCTGAGGATGGGTTTCTGCAGCTTGTGTTATTGGGAGGTGAGTGGAGATGCTGACGATGGGCTTCTGCAGGTTGTGTTATTGGAAGGTGAGTGAAGATGCTGAGGATGGGTTTCTGCAGGTTGTGTTATTGGAAGGTCAGTGAAGATGCTGAGGATGGGTTTCTACAGATTGCGTTATTGGGAGGCGTGTGAAGATGCTGAGGATGGGGTTCTGCAGGTTGTGTTATTGGAAGGTTAGGGGAGATGCTGAGGATGGTTTCTACAGGTTGTGTTATTGGAAGGTTAGGGAAGATGCTGAGGATGGGTTTTCTGCAGGTTGTATTATTGGGAGGTGAGTGGAGATGCTGAGGATTTGTTTCTGCAGGTTGTGTTATTGGGAGGTGAGTGGAGATACTGAGGATGGGTTTCTGCAGGTTGTGTTATTGGAAGTTTAGTGAAGATGCTGAGGATGGGATTCTGCAGGTTGTGGTATTGTGAGGTGAGAGGAAATTCTGAGGACGGGTTTCTGCAGGTTGTGTGATTGGGAGGTGAGTGAAGATGCTGAGGATGCGTTTCTGCAGGTTGTGTTATTGGAAGGTTAGGGAGGATGCTGAGGATGGTTTGCTGCAGGTTGTGTTATTGGGAGGTGAGTGGAGATGCTGAGGATGGGTTTCTGCTGGTTGTGTTGTTAGAAGGTTGGGGAAGATGCTGAGGATGGTTTGCTGCATGTTGTGTTATTGGGAGGTGAGTGGAGATACTGAGGATGGTTTTTGCAGGTTGTGTTATTGGAAGGTTAGTGAAGATGCTGAGAATGGGTTTCTGCAGGTTGTGTTATGGGAAGGTGAGTGGAGATGCTGAGGATAGGTTTCTGCAGGTTGTTTTATTGGGAGGTGAGTGAAGATGCTGAGGATGGGTTTCTGCAGGTTGTGTTATTGGAAGGTTAGTGAAGATGCTGAGGATGGGTTTCTGCAGGTTGTGTTATTGGGAGGTGAGTGGAGATGCTGAGGATGGGTTTCTGCAGGTTGTGTTGTTGGAAGGTTGGGGAAGATGCTGAGGATGGTTTTCTGCAGATTGTGTTATTGGAAGGTTAGTGAAGATGCTGAGGATGTGTTTCTGCAGCTTGTGCTATTGGGAGGTGAGTGGAGATGCTGAGGATGGGTTTCTGCAGGTTGTGTTATTGGGAGGTGAGTGAAGATGCTGAGGATGGGTTTCTGCAGGTTGTGTTATTGGGAGGGAAGTGGAGATGCTGAGGATGGGTTTCTGCAGGTTGTGTTGTTGGAATGTTAGTGAAGATGCTGAGGATGTGTTTCTGCAGGTTGTGTTATTTTGAGGTGATTGGAGATGCTGAGGATGGGTTTCTGCAGGTTGTGTTATTGGGTTGTGAGTGGAGATGCTGAGGAGGGGATTCTGCAGGTTGTGTTATTGGAAGGTTAGTGAAGATGCTGAGGATGTGTTTCTGCAGGTTGTGTTATTGGGAGGTGAGTGAAGATGCTGAGGATGGGTTTCTGCAAATTGTGTTATTGTGAGGTGATTGGACATGCTGAGGATGGGTTTCTGCAGGTTGTGTTATTGGGAGGTGAGTGGAGATGCTGAGGATGGGTTTCTGCAGGTTGTGTTATTGGGAGGTGAGTGGAGATGCTGAGAATGCGTTTCTGCAGGTTGTGTTATTGTAAGGTGAGTAGAGATGCTGCGGATGAGTTTCTGCAGTTTGTGTCATTGGAAGGTGAGTGAAGATGCTGAGGATGTTTTTCTGCAGGTTGTGTTATTGGAAGGTTAGGGAAGATGCTGAGGATGGTTTTCTGCAGGTTGTGTTATTGGGACGTGAGTGGAGATGCTGAGGATGGGTTTCTGCAGGTTGTGTTATTGGAAGGTGAGTGAAGATGCTGAGGATGGGTTTCTGCAGGTTGTGTTATTGGAAGGTGAGTGAAGATGCTGAGGATGGGTTTCTGCAGGTTGTGTTATTGGAAGGTCAGGGAAGATGCTGAGGATGGTTTTCTGCAGATTGTGTTATTGGAAGGTTAGTGAAGATTCTGAGGATGGGTTCTGCAGGTTGTGTTATTGGGAGGTGAGTGGAGATGCTGAGGATGGGTTTCTGCAGGTTGTGTTATTGGGAGGTGAGTGGAGATGCTGAGGATGGGTTTCTGCAGGTTGTGTTGTTGGAAGGTTGGGGAAGATGCTGAGGATGGTTTTCTGCAGATTGTGTTATTGGAAGGTTAGTGAAGATGGTGAGGATGTGTTTCTGCAGGTTGTGCTATTGGGAGGTGAGTGGAGATGCTGAGGATGGGTTTCTGCAGGTTGTGTTATTGGGAGGTGAGTGAAGATGCTGAGGATGGGTTTCTGCAGGTTGTGTTATTGGGAGGGAAGTGGAGATGCTGAGGATGGGTTTCTGCAGGTTGTGTTGTTGGAATGTTAGTGAAGATGCTGAGGATGTGTTTCTGCAGGTTGTGTTATTTTGAGGTGATTGGAGATGCTGAGGATGGGTTTCTGCAGGTTGTGTTATTGGGTTGTGAGTGGAGATGCTGAGGAGGGGATTCTGCAGGTTGTGTTATTGGAAGGTTAGTGAAGATGCTGAGGATGTGTTTCTGCAGGTTGTGTTATTGGGAGGTGAGTGAAGATGCTGAGGATGTGTTTCTGCAAATTGTGTTATTGTGAGGTGATTGGACATGCTGAGGATGGGTTTCTGCAGGTTGTGTTATTGGGAGGTGAGTGGAGATGCTGAGGATGGGTTAATGCAGGTTGTGTTATTGGGAGGTGAGTGGAGATGCTGAGAATGCGTTTCTGCAGGTTGTGTTATTGTAAGGTGAGTAGAGATGCTGCGGATGAGTTTCTGCAGTTTGTGTCATTGGAAGGTGAGTGAAGATGCTGAGGATGTTTTTCTGCAGGTTGTGTTATTGGAAGGTTAGGGAAGATGCTGAGGATGGTTTTCTGCAGGTTGTGTTATTGGGACGTGAGTGGAGATGCTGAGGATGGGTTTCTGCAGGTTGTGTTATTGGAAGGTGAGTGAAGATGCTGAGGATGGGTTTCTGCAGGTTGTGTTATTGGAAGGTGAGTGAAGATGCTGAGGATGGGTTTCTGCAGGTTGTGTTATTGGAAGGTCAGGGAAGATGCTGAGGATGGTTTTCTGCAGATTCTGTTATTGGAAGGTTAGTGAAGATTCTGAGGATGGGTTCTGCAGGTTGTGTTATTGGGAGGTGAGTGTAGATGCTGAGGATGGGTTTCTGCAGGTTGTGTTATTGGGAGGTGAGTGAAGATGCTGAGGATGGGTTTCTGCAGATTGTGTTATTGGAAGCTTAGGGAAAATGCTGAGGATGGTTTTTTGCAGGTTGTGTTATTGGCAGGTTAGTGAAGATGCTGAGGATGGATTCTGCAGGTTGTGTTACTGGGAGGTGAGTTGAGATGCTGAGGATGGGTTTCTGCAGGTTGTGTTATTGGCAGGTTAGTGAAAATGCTGAGGATGGGTTCTGCAGGTTGTGTTATTGGGAGGTGAGTGGAGATGCTAAGGATAGGTTTCTGCAGGTTGTGTTATTGGGAGGTGAGTGATGATGCTGAGGATGCGTTTCTGAAGGTTGTGTTATTGGAAGCTGAGTGGAGATGCTGAGGATGGGTTTCTGCAGGTTGTGTTATTGGAAGGTGAGTGAAGATGCTGAGGATGGGTTTCTGCAGGTTGTGTTATTGGAAGGTCAGTGAAGATGCTGAGGATGGGTTTCTGCAGGTTGTCTTCTTGCGAGGTCAGGGAAGATGCTGCGGATGGGTTTCTACAGGTTGTGTTATTGGAAGGTTAGTGAAGATGCTGAGGATGGGTTTCTACAGATTGCGTTATTGGGAGGCGAGTGAAGATGCTGAGGATGGGGTTCTGCAGGTTGTGTTATTGGAAGGTTAGGGGAGATGCTGAGGATGGTTTCTACAGGTTGTGTTATTGGAAGGTTAGGGAAGATGCTGAGGATGGGTTTCTTCAGGTTGTGTTATTGGGAGGTGAGTGGAGATGCTGAGGATTTGTTTCTGCAGGTTGTGTTATTGGGAGGTGAGTGGAGATACTGAGGATGGGTTTCTGCAGGTTGTGTTATTGGAAGTTTAGTGAAGATGCTGAGGATGGGATTCTGCAGGTTGTGGTATTGGGAGGTGAGAGGAAATTCTGAGGACGGGTTTCTGCATGTTGTGTTATTGGGAGGTGAGTGAAGATGCTAAGGATGCGTTTCTGCAGGTTGTGTTATTGGAAGGTTAGGGAAGATGCTGAGGATGGTTTGCTGCAGGTTGTGTTATTGGGAGGTGAGTGGAGATGCTGAGGATGGGTTTCTGCCGGTTGTGTTGTTGGAAGGTTGGGGAAGATGCTGAGGATGGTTTGCTGCAGGTTGTGTTATTGGGAGGTGAGTAGAGATACTGAGGATGGGTTTCTGCAGGTTGTGTTATTGGAAGGTTAGTGAAGATGCTGAGAATGGGTTTCTGCAGGTTGTGTTATGGGAAGGTGAGTGGAGATGCTGAGGATAGGTTTCTGCAGGTTGTGTTATTGGAAGGTTAGTGAAGATGCTGAGGATGGGTTTCTGCAGTTTGTGTAATTGGGAGGTGAGTGGAGATGCTGAGGATGGGTTTCTGCAGGTTGTGTTGTTGGAAGGTTGGGGAAGATGCTGAGGATGGTTTTCTGCAGATTGTGTTATTGGAAGGTTAGTGAAGATGCTGAGGATGTGTTTCTGCAGGTTGTGCTATTGGGAGGTGAGTGAAGATGCTGAGGATGGGTTTCTGCAGGTTGTGTTATTGGGAGGTGAGTGAAGATGCTGAGGATGGGTTTCTGCAGGTTGTGTTATTGGGAGGGAAGTGGAGATGCTGAGGATGGGTTTCTGCAGGTTGTGTTGTTGGAATGTTAATGAAGATGCTGAGGAGGTGTTTCTGCAGGTTGTGTTATTTTGAGGTGATTGGAGATGCTGAGGATGGGTTTCTGCAGGTCGTGTTATTGGGTTGTTAGTGGAGATGCTGAGGAGGGGTTCCTGCAGGTTGTGTTATTGGAAGGTTAGTGAAGATGCTGAGGATGTGTTTCGGCAGGTTGTGTTATTGGGAGGTGAGTGAAGATGCTGAGGATGGTTTTCTGCAAATTGTGTTATTGTGAGGTGATTGGAGATGCTGAGGATGGGTTTCTTCAGGTTGTGTTATTGGGAGGTGAGTGGAGATGCTGAGGATGGATTCTGCAGGTTGTGTTACTGGGAGGTGAGTTGAGATGCTGAGGATGGGTTTCTGCAGGTTGTGTTATTGGCAGGTTAGTGAAAATGCTGAGGATGGGTTCTGCAGTTTGTATAATTGGGAGGTGCGTGGAGATGCTGAGGATAGGTTTCTGCAGGTTGTGTTATTGGGAGGTTAGTGAAGATGCTGAGGATGCGTTTCTGAAGGTTGTGTTATTGGAAGCTGAGTGGAGATGCTGAGGATGGGTTTCTGCAGGTTGTGTTATTGGAAGGTGAGTGAAGATGCTGAGAATGCATTTCTGCAGGTTGTGTTCTTGGGAGGTGAGTGGAGATGCTGAGGATGGGTTTCTGCAGGTTGTGTTATTGGGAGGTGAGTGGAAATGCTGAGGATGGGTTTCTGCAGGTTGTGTTATTGGGAGGTGAGTGGAGATGCTGAGGATGGGTTTCTGCAGGTTGGGTTATTGGAAGGTTAGTGAAGATTCTGAGGAAGTGTTTCTGCAGGTTGTGTTATTGGGAGATGAGTGGAGATGCTGAGTATGGGTTTCTGCAGGTTGTGTTATTGTGAGGTGATTGGAGATGCTGAGGCTGGGTTTCTGCAGGTTGTCTTATTGGGAGGTGAGTGGAGATGCTGAGGATGGGTATCTGCAGTTTGTGTTACTGGGAGGTGAGTAAAGATGCTGAGGATGGGTTTCTGCAGGTTGTGTTATTGGGAGTTGAGTGGAGATGCTGAGGATGGGTTTCTGCAGGTTGTGTTATTGTGAGGTGATTGGAGGTGCTGAGGATGGGTTTCTGCAGGTTGTGTTATTGGGAGGTGAGTGGAGATTCTGAGGATGGGTTTCTGCAGGTTGTGTTATTGGGAGGTGAGAGAAGATGCTTAGGATGGGTTTCTGCAGATTGTGGTATTGGGAGGTGAGTGAAGATGCTGAGGATGTGTTTCTGCAGGTTGTGTTATTGGGAGGTGAGTGAAGATGCTGAGGATGGTTTTCTGCAGATTGTGTTATTGGAAGATTAGGGAAAATGCTGAGGATGGTTTTCTGCAGGTTGTGTTATTGGGAAGTGAGAGGAGATGCTGAGGATGTGTTTCTGCAGGTTGTGTTCTTGGAAGATTAGGGAAGATGCTGAGGATGGTTTTCTGCAGATTGTGTTATTAGAAGGTTATTGAAGATTCTGAGGATGGGTTCTGCAGGTTGTGTTATTGGGAGGTGAGTTGAGATGCTGAGGATGGGTTTCTGCAGGTTTTGTTATTGGAATGTTAGTGAAGATGCTGAGGATGGGTTTCTGCAGTTTGTGTTGTTGGGAGGTCAGTGAAGATGCTGAGGATGGGTTTCTGCAGGTTGTGTTATTGGTAGGTGATTGAAGATGCTGAGGATGGATTTCTGCAGGTTGTGTTATTGGATGGTGAGTGAAGATGCTGAGGATGGGTTTATGCAGGTTCTGTTATTGGGAGGTGAGTGGAGATGCTGAGGATGGGTTTCTACAGGTTGTGTTATTGGGAGGTTAGTGGAGATGCAGAGGATGGGTTTCTGCAGGTCGTTATTGGGACGTAAGTGGAGATGCTGAGGATGGGTTTCTGCAGGTCGGCTATTGGGAGGTGATGGAGATGCTGAGGATGGGTTTCTGCAGGTTGTGTTATTGGGAGGTGAGTGGAGATGTTGAGGATCGGTTGCTGCTGTTTGTGTTATTGGAAGGATAGTGGCGATGCGGAGGATGGGTTTCTGCAGGTCGTGTTATTGGAAGGTTAGTGAAGATGCTGAGGATGGGTTTCTGCAGGTTGTGTTATTGGGAGGCGAGTGGAGATGCTCAGGATGGGTTTCTGCAGGTTGTGTTATTGGGAGGTGAGTGGAGATGTTGAGGATGAATTTCTGCAGGTTTTGTTATTGGGAGGTGAGTGACGATGCTGAGGATGGATTTCTGCAGGTTGTGTTATTGGGAGGAGAGTGATGATGCTGAGAATGCGTTTCTGCAGGTTGTGATATTGGAAGGTGAGTGAAGATGCTGAGGATTGTTTTCTGCAGGTTGTGTTATTGGGAGGTAAGTGGAGATGCACAGGATGGATTCTGCAGGTTGTGTTATTGGAAGGTTATTGAAGATGCTGAGGAGGGTTTCTGCAGATTGTGTGATTGGGAGGTGAGTGGAGATGCTGAGGATGGGATTCTACAGGTTGTGTTATTGGGAGGTGAGTGGCGATGCGGAGGATGGGTTTCTGCAGGTCGTGTTATTGGAAGGTTAGTGAAGATGCTGAGGATGGGTTTCTGCAGGTTGTGTTATTGGGAGGCGAGTGGAAATGCTCAGGATGGGTTTCTGCAGGTTGTGTTATTGGGAGGTGAGTGGAGATGTTGAGGATGAATTTCTGCAGGTTTTGTTATTGGGAGGTGAGTGACGATGCTGAGGATGGATTTCTGCAGGTTGTGTTATTGGGAGGAGAGTGAAGATGCTGAGAATGCGTTTCTGCAGGATGTGATATTGGAAGGTGAGTGAAGAGGCTGAGGATTGGTTTCTGCAGGTTGTTTTATTGGAAGGTGAGTGAAGATGCTGAGGATTGTTTTCTGCAGGTTGTGTTATTGGGAGGTAAGTGGAGATGCACAGGATGGATTCTGCAGGTTGTGTTATTGGAAGGTTATTGAAGATGCTGAGGAGGGTTTCTGCAGGTTGTGTTATTGGGAGGTGAGTGAAGATGCTGAGGATGGGTTTCTGCAGGTTGTGTTATTGGGAGGTGAGTGGAGATGCTGTGGATTGCTTTCTGCAGGTTGTGTTATTGGAAGGTGAGTGGAGATGCTGAGGACGGGTTTCTGCAGGTTGTTTCATTGCAAGGTCAGTGGAGATGGTGAGAATGGGTTTCTGCAGGTTGTGCTATTGGGAGCAGAGTGGAGATGCTGCGGAACTGTTTCTGCGGGTTTTTTTATTCAGAGGAGAGTGAAGATGCTGAGGATGGGTCTCTGCAGGTTGTGTCATTGGAAGGTCAGTAGAGATGCTGAGAATGGGGTTCTGCAGGTTGTGTTTTTGGGAGGTGAGTGAAGATGCTGAGGATGGGTTTCGGCAGGTTATGTTATTGGGAGATGAGTGGAGATGCTGAGGATGGGTTTCTGCAGGTTGTGTTATTGGGAGATGAGTGACGATGCTGAGGATGGGTTTCTGCAGTTTGTGTTATTGGGAGGTGAGTAAAGATGCTGAGGATGGGTTTCTGCAGGTTGTGTTATTGGGAGGTGAGTGGAGATGCTGAGGATGGGTTTCTGCAGGTTGTGTTATTGGGAGGTGAGTGGAGATGTTGAGGATGAATTGCTGCAGGTTTTGTTATTGGGAGGTGAGTGACGATGCTGAGGATGGATTTCTGCATGTTGTGTTATTGGGAGGAGAGTGAAGATGCTGAGAATGCGTTTCTGCAGGTTGTGATATTGGGAGGTGAGTGAAGATGCTGAGAATGCGTTTCTGCAGGTTGTGTTATTGGGAGGTGAGTGAAGATGCCGAGAATGCGTTTTTGTAAGTTGTGTTCTTGGGAGGTGAGTGGAGATGCTGAGGATGGGTTTCTGCAGGTTGTGTTATTGGTAGGTGATTGAAGATGCTGAGGATGGATTTCTGCAGGTTGTGTTATTGGATGGTGAGTGAAGATGCTGAGGATGGGTCTCTGCAGGTTGTGTCATTGGAAGGTCAGAAGAGATGCTGAGAATGGGGTTCTGCAGGTTGTGTTTTTGGGAGGTGAGTGAAGATGCTGAGGATGGGTTTCGGCAGGTTATGTTATTGGGAGATGAGTGGAGATGCTGAGGATGGGTTTCTGCAGGTTGTGTTATTGGGAGATGAGTGACGATGCTGAGGATGGGTTTCTGCAGTTTGTGTTATTGGGAGGTGAGTGAAGATGCTGAGGATGGGTTTCTGCAGGTTCTGTTATTGGGAGGTGAGTGGAGATGCTGAGGATGGGTTTCTGCAGGTTGTGTTATTGGGAGGTGAGTGAAGATGCCGAGAATGCGTTTTTGTAAGTTGTGTTCTTGGGAGGTGAGTGGAGATGCTGAGGATGGGTTTCTGCAGGTTGTGTTATTGGTAGGTGATTGAAGATGCTGAGGATGGATTTCTGCAGGTTGTGTTATTGGATGGTGAGTGAAGATGCTGAGGATGGGTTTATGCAGGTTCTGTTATTGGGAGGTGAGTGGAGATGCTGAGGATGGGTTTCTGCAGGTTGTGTTATTGGGAGGTTAGTGGAGATGCTGAGGATGGGTTTCTGGAGGTTGTGTTATTGGGAGGTAAGTGGAGATGCAGAGGATGGGTTTCTGCAGGTCGTTATTGGGACGTAAGTGGAGATGCTGAGGATGGGTTTCTGCAGGTCGGTTATTGGGAGGTGATGGAGATGCTGAGGATGGGTTTCTGCAGGTTGTGTTATTGGGAGGTGAGTGGAGATGTTGAGGATCGGTTGCTGCTGTTTGTGTTAGTGGAAGGATAGTGGCGATGCGGAGGATGGGTTTCTGCATGTCGTGTTATTGGAAGGTTAGTGAAGATGCTGAGGATGGGTTTCTGCAGGTTGTGTTATTGGGAGGCGAGTAGAGATGCTCAGGATGGGTTTCTGCAGGTTGTGTTATTGGGAGGTGAGTGGAGATGTTGAGGATGAATTTCTGCAGGTTTTGTTATTGGGAGGTGAGTGACGATGCTGAGGATGGATTTCTGCATGTTGTGTTATTGGGAGGAGAGTGAAGATGCTGAGAATGCGTTTCTGCAGGTTGTGATATTGGGAGGTGAGTGAAGATGCTGAGAATGCGTTTCTGCAGGTTGTGTTATTGGAAGGTTAGTGAAGATTCTGAGGATGGGTTCTGCAGGTTGTGTTACTGGGAGGTGAGTTGAGATGCTGAGGATGGGTTTCTGCAGATTGTGTTATTGGAAGGTTAGTGAGGATGCTGCGAATGGGTTTCTGCAGGTTGTGTTTTTGTGAGGTGAGTGAAGATGCTGAGAATGGGTTTCTTCAGGTTGTGTTATTGGGTGTTGAGTGGAGATGTTGAGGATCGGTTTCTGCTGTTTGTGTTTTGGAAGGATAGCGGAGATGCGGAGGATGGGTTTCTGCAGGTTGTGTGATTGGGAGGTGAGTGGAGATGCTGAGGATGTTTTCTGCAGGTCGTGTTATTGGAAGGTGACTGTGGATGCTGAGGATGGGATTCTACAGGTTGTGTTATTGGGAGGTGAGTGGCGATGCGGAGGATGGGTTTCTGCAGGTCGTGTTATTGGAAGGTTAGTGAAGATGCTGAGGATGGGTTTCTGCAGGTTGTGTTATTGGGAGGCGAGTGGAGATGCTCAGGATGGGTTTCTGCAGGTTGTGTTATTGGGAGGTGAGTGGAGATGTTGAGGATGAATTTCTGCAGGTTTTGTTATTGGGAGGTGAGTGACGATGCTGAGGATGGATTTCTGCAGGTTGTGTTATTGGGAGATGAGTGACGATGCTGAGGATGGGTTTCTGCAGTTTGTGTTATTGGGAGGTGAGTGAAGATGCTGAGGATGGGTTTCTGCAGGTTGTGTTATTGGGAGGTGAGTGGAGATGCTGAGGATGGGTTTCTGCAGGTTGTGTTATTGGGAGGTGAGTGAAGATGCCGAGAATGCGTTTTTGTAAGTTGTGTTCTTGGGAGGTGAGTGGAGATGCTGAGGATGGGTTTCTGCAGGTTGTGTTATTGGTAGGTGATTGAAGATGCTGAGGATGGATTTCTGCAGGTTGTGTTATTGGATGGTGAGTGAAGATGCTGAGGATGGGTTTATGCAGGTTCTGTTATTGGGAGGTGAGTGGAGATGCTGAGGATGGGTTTCTGCAGGTTGTGTTATTGGGAGGTTAGTGGAGATGCTGAGGATGGGTTTCTGGAGGTTGTGTTATTGGGAGGTAAGTGGAGATGCAGAGGATGGGTTTCTGCAGGTCGTTATTGGGACGTAAGTGGAGATGCTGAGGATGGGTTTCTGCAGGTCGGTTATTGGGAGGTGATGGAGATGCTGAGGATGGGTTTCTGCAGGTTGTGTTATTGGGAGGTGAGTGGAGATGTTGAGGATCGGTTGCTGCTGTTTGTGTTAGTGGAAGGATAGTGGCGATGCGGAGGATGGGTTTCTGCATGTCGTGTTATTGGAAGGTTAGTGAAGATGCTGAGGATGGGTTTCTGCAGGTTGTGTTATTGGGAGGCGAGTAGAGATGCTCAGGATGGGTTTCTGCAGGTTGTGTTATTGGGAGGTGAGTGGAGATGTTGAGGATGAATTTCTGCAGGTTTTGTTATTGGGAGGTGAGTGACGATGCTGAGGATGGATTTCTGCATGTTGTGTTATTGGGAGGAGAGTGAAGATGCTGAGAATGCGTTTCTGCAGGTTGTGATATTGGGAGGTGAGTGAAGATGCTGAGAATGCGTTTCTGCAGGTTGTGTTATTGGAAGGTTAGTGAAGATTCTGAGGATGGGTTCTGCAGGTTGTGTTACTGGGAGGTGAGTTGAGATGCTGAGGATGGGTTTCTGCAGATTGTGTTATTGGAAGGTTAGTGAGGATGCTGCGAATGGGTTTCTGCAGGTTGTGTTTTTGTGAGGTGAGTGAAGATGCTGAGAATGGGTTTCTTCAGGTTGTGTTATTGGGTGTTGAGTGGAGATGTTGAGGATCGGTTTCTGCTGTTTGTGTTTTGGAAGGATAGCGGAGATGCGGAGGATGGGTTTCTGCAGGTTGTGTGATTGGGAGGTGAGTGGAGATGCTGAGGATGTTTTCTGCAGGTCGTGTTATTGGAAGGTGACTGTGGATGCTGAGGATGGGATTCTACAGGTTGTGTTATTGGGAGGTGAGTGGCGATGCGGAGGATGGGTTTCTGCAGGTCGTGTTATTGGAAGGTTAGTGAAGATGCTGAGGATGGGTTTCTGCAGGTTGTGTTATGGGGAGGCGAGTGGAGATGCTCAGGATGGGTTTCTGCAGGTTGTGTTATTGGGAGGTGAGTGGAGATGTTGAGGATGAATTTCTGCAGGTTTTGTTATTGGGAGGTGAGTGACGATGCTGAGGATGGATTTCTGCAGGTTGTGTTATTGGGAGGTGAGTGACGATGCTGAGGATGGATTTCTGCAGGTTGTGTTATTGGGAGGTGAGTGACGATGCTGAGGATGGATTTCTGCAGGTTGTTTTATTGGAAGGTGAGTGAAGATGCTGAGGATTGTTTTCTGCAGGTTGTGTTATTGGGAGGTAAGTGGAGATGCACAGGATGGATTCTGCAGGTTGTGTTATTGGAAGGTTATTGACGATGCTGAGGAGGGTTTCTGCAGGTTGTGTTATTGGGAGGTGAGTGACGATGCTGAGGATGGATTTCTGCAGGTTGTGTTATTGGGAGGTGAGTGAAGATGCTGAGAATGCGTTTCTGCAGGTTGTGTTATTGGAAGGTTAGTGAAGATTCTGAGGATGGGTTCTGCAGGTTGTGTTACTGGGAGGTGAGTTGAGATGCTGAGGATGGGTTTCTGCAGATTGTGTTATTGGAAGGTTAGTGAGGATGCTGCGAATGGGTTTCTGCAGGTTGTGTTTTTGGGAGGTGAGTGAAGATGCTGAGAATGGGTTTCTGCAGGTTGTGTTATTGGGTGTTGAGTGGAGATGTTGAGGATCGGTTTCTGCTGTTTGTGTTTTGGAAGGATAGCGGAGATGCGGAGGATGGGTTTCTGCAGGTTGTGTGATTGGGAGGTGAGTGGAGATGCTGAGGATGGTTTCTGCAGGATGTGTTATTGGAAGGTGAGTGGAGGTGCTGAGGGTGGTTTTCTGCAGGTCGTGTTATTGGAAGGTGACTGTGGATGCTGAGAATGGATTTCCGCAGTTTGTGTTATTGGGAGGGGAGTGGAGATGCTGAGGATGGGTTTCTGCAGGTTGTGTTATTGGAAGGTTAGTGACGATGCTGAGGATGGGGTTCTGCAGTTTTTGTTATTGGAAGGTTAGTGAATATGTTGTGGATGGGTTTCTGCAGGTTGTGTTATTGGAAGGTTAGTGAAGCTGCTGAGGATGGGTTTCTGCAGGTTGTGTTATTGGGAGGTAAGTGGAGATGCTGAGGATGGGTTCTGCATGTTGTGATATTGGAATGAGAGTGGAGATGCTGAGGATGGGTTTCTGCAAGTTGTGTTATTGGGAGGTGAGTGGAGATGCTGAGGATAGGTTTCTGCAGGTTGTGTTACTGGGAGGTGAGTGGAGATGCTGAGGACGGTTTTCTGCAGGTTGTGTTATTGGGAGGCGAGTGGAGATGCTGAGGATGGGATTCTGCAGGTTGTGTTATTGGGAGGTAAGTAGAGATGCTGAGGAAGGGTTTCTGCAGGTTGTGTTATTGGGAGGCGAGTGGAGATGCTGAGGATGGGATTCTACAGGTTGTGTTATTGGGAGGTGAGTGGAGATGCTGAGGATGGGTTTCTGCAGGTTGTGTTATTGGAAGGTTAGGGAAGATGCTCAGGACGGGTTTATGCAGATTGTGTTATTGGGAGGTGGGTGAAGATGCTGAGGATGGGTTTCTGCAGGTTGTGTTATTGGGAGGTGAGTGGAGATGCTGAGGATGGGTTTCTGCAGGTTGTGTTATTGGAAGATGAGTGGAGATGTCGAGGATGGCTTTCTGCAGGTTGTGTTATTGGAAGGTGAGTGGAGATGCTGAGGATGGGTTTCTGCAGGTTGTGTTATTGGGAGGTGAGTGGAGATGCTGAGGATGGGTTTCTGCAGGTTGTGTTATTGGGAGGTGAGTAAAGATGCTGAGGATGGGTTTCTGCAGGTTGTGTTATTGGGAGGTGAGTGAAGATGCCGAGAATGCGTTTTTGTAAGTTGTGTTCTTGGGAGGTGAGTGGAGATGCTGAGGATGGGTTTCTGCAGGTTGTGTTATTGGTAGGTGATTGAAGATGCTGAGGATGGATTTCTGCAGGTTGTGTTATTGGATGGTGAGTGAAGATGCTGAGGATGGGTTTATGCAGGTTCTGTTATTGGGAGGTGAGTGGAGATGCTGAGGATGGGTTTCTGCAGGTTGTGTTATTGGGAGGTTAGTGGAGATGCTGAGGATGGGTTTCTGGAGGTTGTGTTATTGGGAGGTAAGTGGAGATGCAGAGGATGGGTTTCTGCAGGTCGTTATTGGGACGTAAGTGGAGATGCTGAGGATGGGTTTCTGCAGGTCGGTTATTGGGAGGTGATGGAGATGCTGAGGATGGGTTTCTGCAGGTTGTGTTATTGGGAGGTGAGTGGAGATGTTGAGGATCGGTTGCTGCTGTTTGTGTTAGTGGAAGGATAGTGGCGATGCGGAGGATGGGTTTCTGCATGTCGTGTTATTGGAAGGTTAGTGAAGATGCTGAGGATGGGTTTCTGCAGGTTGTGTTATTGGGAGGCGAGTAGAGATGCTCAGGATGGGTTTCTGCAGGTTGTGTTATTGGGAGGTGAGTGGAGATGTTGAGGATGAATTTCTGCAGGTTTTGTTATTGGGAGGTGAGTGACGATGCTGAGGATGGATTTCTGCATGTTGTGTTATTGGGAGGAGAGTGAAGATGCTGAGAATGCGTTTCTGCAGGTTGTGATATTGGGAGGTGAGTGAAGATGCTGAGAATGCGTTTCTGCAGGTTGTGTTATTGGAAGGTTAGTGAAGATTCTGAGGATGGGTTCTGCAGGTTGTGTTACTGGGAGGTGAGTTGAGATGCAGAGGATGGGTTTCTGCAGGTTGTGTTATTGGAAGGTTAGTGAGGATGCTGCGAATGGGTTTCTGCAGGTTGTGTTTTTGTGAGGTGAGTGAAGATGCTGAGAATGGGTTTCTTCAGGTTGTGTTATTGAGTGTTGAGTGGAGATGTTGAGGATCGGTTTCTGCTGTTTGTGTTTTGGAAGGATAGCGGAGATGCGGAGGATGGGTTTCTGCAGGTTGTGTGATTGGGAGGTGAGTGGAGATGCTGAGGATGTTTTCTGCAGGTTGTGTTATTGGAAGGTGAGTGGAGGTGCTGAGGGTGGTTTTCTGCAGGTCGTGTTATTGGAAGGTGACTGTGGATGCTGTGGATGGGATTCTACAGGTTGTGTTATTGGGAGGTGAGTGGCGATGCGGAGGATGGGTTTCTGCAGGTCGTGTTATTGGAAGGTTAGTGAAGATGCTGAGGATGGGTTTCTGCAGGTTGTGTTATTGGGAGGCGAGTGGAGATGCTCAGGATGGGTTTCTGCAGGTTGTGTTATTGGGAGGTTATTGACGATGCTGAGGAGGGTTTCTGCAGGTTGTGTTATTGGGAGGTGAGTGACGATGCTGAGGATGGATTTCTGCAGGTTGTGTTATTGGAAGGTGAGTGAAGATGCTGAGAATGCGTTTCTGCAGGTTGTGTTATTGGAAGGTTAGTGAAGATTCTGAGGATGGGTTCTGCAGGTTGTGTTACTGGGAGGTGAGTTGAGATGCTGAGGATGGGTTTCTGCAGGTTGTGTTATTGGAAGGTTAGTGAGGATGCTGCGAATGGGTTTCTGCAGGTTGTGTTTTTGGGAGGTGAGTGAAGATGCTGAGAATGGGTTTCTGCAGGTTGTGTTATTGGGTGTTGAGTGGAGATGTTGAGGATCGGTTTCTGCTGTTTGTGTTTTGGAAGGATAGCGGAGATGCGGAGGATGGGTTTCTGCAGGTTGTGTGATTGGGAGGTGAGTGGAGATGCTGAGGATGGTTTCTGCAGGATGTGTTATTGGAAGGTGAGTGGAGGTGCTGAGGGTGGTTTTCTGCAGGTCGTGTTATTGGAAGGTGACTGTGGATGCTGAGAATGGATTTCCGCAGTTTGTGTTATTGGGAGGGGAGTGGAGATGCTGAGGATGGGTTTCTGCAGGTTGTGTTATTGGAAGGTTAGTGACGATGCTGAGGATGGGGTTCTGCAGTTTTTGTTATTGGAAGGTTAGTGAATATGTTGTGGATGGGTTTCTGCAGGTTGTGTTATTGGAAGGTTAGTGAAGCTGCTGAGGATGGGTTTCTGCAGGTTGTGTTATTGGGAGGTAAGTGGAGATGCTGAGGATGGGTTCTGCATGTTGTGATATTGGAATGAGAGTGGAGATGCTGAGGATGGGTTTCTGCAAGTTGTGTTATTGGGAGGTGAGTGGAGATGCTGAGGATAGGTTTCTGCAGGTTGTGTTACTGGGAGGTGAGTGGAGATGCTGAGGACGGGTTTCTGCAGGTTGTGTTATTGGGAGGCGAGTGGAGATGCTGAGGATGGGATTCTGCAGGTTGTGTTATTGGGTGGTAAGTGGAGATGCTGAGGAAGGGTTTCTGCAGGTTGTGTTATTGGGAGGCGAGTGGAGATGCTGAGGATGGGATTCTACAGGTTGTGTTATTGGGAGGTGAGTGGAGATGCTGAGGATGGGTTTCTGCAGGTTGTGTTATTGGAAGGTTAGGGAAGATGCTCAGGACGGGTTTATGCAGATTGTGTTATTGGGAGGTGGGTGAAGATGCTGAGGATGGGTTTCTGCAGGTTGTGTTATTGGGAGGTGAGTGGAGATGCTGAGGATGGGTTTCTGCAGGTTGTGTTATTGGGAGGTTAGTGGAGATGCTGAGGATGGGTTTCTGGAGGTTGTGTTATTGGGAGGTAAGTGGAGATGCAGAGGATGGGTTTCTGCAGGTCGTTATTGGGACGTAAGTGGAGATGCTGAGGATGGGTTTCTGCAGGTCGGTTATTGGGAGGTGATGGAGATGCTGAGGATGGGTTTCTGCAGGTTGTGTTATTGGGAGGTGAGTGGAGATGTTGAGGATCGGTTGCTGCTGTTTGTGTTAGTGGAAGGATAGTGGCGATGCGGAGGATGGGTTTCTGCATGTCGTGTTATTGGAAGGTTAGTGAAGATGCTGAGGATGGGTTTCTGCAGGTTGTGTTATTGGGAGGCGAGTAGAGATGCTCAGGATGGGTTTCTGCAGGTTGTGTTATTGGGAGGTGAGTGGAGATGTTGAGGATGAATTTCTGCAGGTTTTGTTATTGGGAGGTGAGTGACGATGCTGAGGATGGATTTCTGCATGTTGTGTTATTGGGAGGAGAGTGAAGATGCTGAGAATGCGTTTCTGCAGGTTGTGATATTGGGAGGTGAGTGAAGATGCTGAGAATGCGTTTCTGCAGGTTGTGTTATTGGAAGGTTAGTGAAGATTCTGAGGATGGGTTCTGCAGGTTGTGTTACTGGGAGGTGAGTTGAGATGCAGAGGATGGGTTTCTGCAGGCTGTGTTATTGGAAGGTTAGTGAGGATGCTGCGAATGGGTTTCTGCAGGTTGTGTTTTTGTGAGGTGAGTGAAGATGCTGAGAATGGGTTTCTTCAGGTTGTGTTATTGGGTGTTGAGTGGAGATGTTGAGGATCGGTTTCTGCTGTTTGTGTTTTGGAAGGATAGCGGAGATGCGGAGGATGGGTTTCTGCAGGTTGTGTGATTGGGAGGTGAGTGGAGATGCTGAGGATGTTTTCTGCAGGTTGTGTTATTGGAAGGTGAGTGGAGGTGCTGAGGGTGGTTTTCTGCAGGTCGTGTTATTGGAAGGTGACTGTGGATGCTGTGGATGGGATTCTACAGGTTGTGTTATTGGGAGGTGAGTGGCGATGCGGAGGATGGGTTTCTGCAGGTCGTGTTATTGGAAGGTTAGTGAAGATGCTGAGGATGGGTTTCTGCAGGTTGTGTTATTGGGAGGCGAGTGGAGATGCTCAGGATGGGTTTCTGCAGGTTGTGTTATTGGGAGGTTATTGACGATGCTGAGGAGGGTTTCTGCAGGTTGTGTTATTGGGAGGTGAGTGACGATGCTGAGGATGGATTTCTGCAGGTTGTGTTATTGGAAGGTGAGTGAAGATGCTGAGAATGCGTTTCTGCAGGTTGTGTTATTGGAAGGTTAGTGAAGATTCTGAGGATGGGTTCTGCAGGTTGTGTTACTGGGAGGTGAGTTGAGATGCTGAGGATGGGTTTCTGCAGGTTGTGTTATTGGAAGGTTAGTGAGGATGCTGCGAATGGGTTTCTGCAGGTTGTGTTTTTGGGAGGTGAGTGAAGATGCTGAGAATGGGTTTCTGCAGGTTGTGTTATTGGGTGTTGAGTGGAGATGTTGAGGATCGGTTTCTGCTGTTTGTGTTTTGGAAGAATAGCGGAGATGCGGAGGATGGGTTTCTGCAGGTTGTGTGATTGGGAGGTGAGTGGAGATGCTGAGGATGGTTTCTGCAGGATGTGTTATTGGAAGGTGAGTGGAGGTGCTGAGGGTGGTTTTCTGCAGGTCGTGTTATTGGAAGGTGACTGTGGATGCTGAGAATGGATTTCCGCAGTTTGTGTTATTGGGAGGGGAGTGGAGATGCTGAGGATGGGTTTCTGCAGGTTGTGTTATTGGAAGGTTAGTGACGATGCTGAGGATGGGGTTCTGCAGTTTTTGTTATTGGAAGGTTAGTGAATATGTTGTGGATGGGTTTCTGCAGGTTGTGTTATTGGAAGGTTAGTGAAGCTGCTGAGGATGGGTTTCTGCAGGTTGTGTTATTGGGAGGTAAGTGGAGATGCTGAGGATGGGTTCTGCATGTTGTGATATTGGAATGAGAGTGGAGATGCTGAGGATGGGTTTCTGCAAGTTGTGTTATTGGGAGGTGAGTGGAGATGCTGAGGATAGGTTTCTGCAGGTTGTGTTACTGGGAGGTGAGTGGAGATGCTGAGGACGGGTTTCTGCAGGTTGTGTTATTGGGAGGCGAGTGGAGATGCTGAGGATGGGATTCTGCAGGTTGTGTTATTGGGTGGTAAGTGGAGATGCTGAGGAAGGGTTTCTGCAGGTTGTGTTATTGGGAGGCGAGTGGAGATGCTGAGGATGGGATTCTACAGGTTGTGTTATTGGGAGGTGAGTGGAGATGCTGAGGATGGGTTTCTGCAGGTTGTGTTATTGGAAGGTTAGGGAAGATGCTCAGGACGGGTTTATGCAGATTGTGTTATTGGGAGGTGGGTGAAGATGCTGAGGATGGGTTTCTGCAGGTTGTGTTATTGGGAGGTGAGTGGAGATGCTGAGGATGGGTTTCTGCAGGTTGTGTTATTGGAAGATGAGTGGAGATGTCGAGGATGGCTTTCTGCAGGTTGTGTTATTGGAAGGTGAGTGGAGATGCTGAGGATGGGTTTCTGCAGGTTGTGTTATTGGGAGGTGAGTGGAGATGCTGAGGATGGGTTTCTGCAGGTTGTGTTATTGGGAGGTGAGTAAAGATGCTGAGAATGGGTTTCTGCAGGTTGTGTAATTGGGAGTTATGTGGAAATGTTGAGGATGGGTTTCTGCAGGTTGTGTTATTGGAAGAATAGTGAAGATGCTGAGGATGGGTTTCTGCAGGTTGTGTTATTGGGAGGTGAGTGGAGATGCTGAGGATGGGTTTCTGCAGGTTGTGTTATTGGAAGGTTAGGGAAGATGCTGAGGATGGATTTCTGCAGGTTGTGTTATTGGGAGGTGAGTGAAGATGCTGAGGACGGGTTTCTGCAGGTTGTGTTATTGGGAGGTGAGTGGAGATGCTGAGGATGGGTTTCTGCAGGTTGTGTAATTGGGAGGTGAGTGAAGATGCTGAGGATGGTTTTCTGCAGGTTGTATTATTGGGAGGTGAGTGGAGATGCGGAGGATGGGTTTCTGCAGGTTGTGTTATTGGGAGGTGAGTGGGGGTGCTGATGATGGGTTTCTGCAGGTTGTGTTACTGGGAGGTTAGAGAAGATGCTGAGGATGGGTTTCTGCAGGTTGTGTTATTGTGAGGTGAGTGGAGATGCTGAGGATGGATTTCGGCAGGTTGTGTTACTGGGAGGTTAGTGGAGATGCTGAGGATGGGTTTCTGCAGGTTGTGTTATTGGGAGGTGAGTGGAGATGCTGAGGATGGGTTTCTGCAGGTTGTGTTATTGGGAGGCGAGCGGAGATGCAGAGGATGGGTTTCTGCAGGTTGTGTTATTGGGAGGCGAGCGGAGATGCAGAGGATGGGTTTCTGCAGGTTGTGTTATTGGAAGGTGAGTGGAGATGCTGAGGATGGGTTTCTGCAGGTTGTGTTATTGGGAGGCGAGTGGAGATGCAGAGGATGGGTTTCTGCAGGCTGTGTTATTGGAAGGTTTGTGAAGATGCTGAGGATGGGTTTCTGCAGGTTGTGTTATTGGAAGATTTTTGAAGATGCTGAGGATGGGTTTCTGCAGGTTGTGTTATTGGAAGGTTAGTGTAGATGCTGATGGTGGGTTTCAGCAGGTTGTGTTATTGGGCGGTGAGGGAAGGTGCTGAGGATGGGTTTCTGCAGGTTGTGTTATTGGGAGATGAGTGGAAATGCTGAGAATGGGTATCTGCAGGTTTTGTTATTGGGAGGTGAGTGGAGATGCTGAGGATGGGTTTCTGCAGGTTCTGTTATTGGGAGGTTAGGGAAGATGCTGAGAATGGGTTTCTGCAGGTTGTGTTATTGGGACGTGAGTGGAGATGCTGAGAATGGATTACTGCAGGTTGTGTTTTTGGGAGGTGAGTGAAGATGCAGAGGATGGGTTCCTGCAGTTTGTGTTATTGGGAGGTGTGTAGAGATGCTGAGGATAGGTTTCTGCAGGTTATGTTATTGTAAGGAGATGGAGATGCTGAGGATGGGTTTCTGCAGGTTGTGTTGTTGGGAGGTGAGTGGAGATGATGAGGATGGGTTTCTGCAGGTTGTGTTATTGGGAGGTGAGTGGAGATGCTGAGGGTGGGCTTCTGCAGGTGGAGATAATGAGGATGGGTTTCTGCAGGTTGTGTTATTGGGAGGTGAGTGGAGATGCTGAGGATGTGTTTCTGCAGGTTGTGTTATTCGGAGGTGTGTGAAGATGCCGAGGATGGGTTTCTGCAGGTTGTGTAATTGGGAGATGAGTGCAGATGCTGAGGATGGGTTTCTGCAGGTTGTGTTATTGGGAGATGAGTGACGATTCTGAGGATGGGTTTCTGCAGGTTGTGTTATTGGGAGGTGAGTGAAGATGCTGAGGATGCGTTTCTGCAGGTTGTGTTATTCGGAGGTGAGTGAAGATGCTGAGGATGGGTTTCTGAAGGTTGTGTCATTGGAAGGTCAGTAGAGATGCTGAGAATGAAATTCTGCAGGTTGTGTAATTGGGAGATGAGTGGAGATGCTGAGGATGGGTTTCTGCAGGTTGTGTTATTGGGAGGTGAATGAAGATGCTGAGGATGCGTTTCTGCAGGTTGTGTTCTTGGGAGGTGAGTGAAGATGCTGAGGATGTGTTTCTGCAGGTTGTGTTATTGGATTGTGAGTGGAGTTGCTGAGGATGGGTTTCTGCAGGTTGTGATATTGGGAGGTTAGTGGAGTTGCTGAGGATGGGTTTCTGCAGGTTGTGTTATTGGGAGGTGAGTGGAGATGCTGAGGATGGGTTTCTGCAGGTTGTGGTATTGGGAGGTTAGTGGAGATGCTGAGGATGGATTTCTGTAGGTTGTGTTATTGGAATGTGAGTGAAGATGCTGAGGATGGTTTCCTGCACGTTGTGTTATTGGGAGGTTAGTGAAGATGCTGATGATGGGTTTCTGCAGGTTGTGTTATTGAGAGGTGAGTCAAGATGCTGAGAATGGGTTTCTGCAGGTTGTGTTATTGGGAGGCGAGCGGAGATGCTGAGGATGGGTTTCTGCAGGTTGTGTTATTGGAAGGTGAGTGACGATGCTGAGGATGGGTTTCTGCAGGTTGTGTTATTGGGAGGTTAGGGAAGATGCTGAGGATTGTTTTCTGCAGGTTGTGTTATTGGGAGGTAAGTGGAGATGCACAGGATGGATTCTGCAGGTTGTGTTATTGGAAGGTTATTGAAGATGCTGAGGAGGGTTTCTGCAGGTTGTGTTATTGGGAGGTGAGTGACGATGCTGAGGATGGATTTCTGCAGGTTGTTTTATTGGAAGGTGAGTGAAGATGCTGAGGATTGTTTTCTGCAGGTTGTGTTATTTGGAGGTAAGTGGAGATGCACAGGATGGATTCTGCAGGTTGTGTTATTGGAAGGATATTGAAGATGCTGAGGAGGGTTTCTGCAGGTTGTGTTATTGGGAGGTCAGTGACGATGCTGAGGATGGATTTCTGCAGGTTGTGTTATTGGGAGGTGAGTGAAGATGCTGAGAATGCGTTTCTGCAGGTTGTGTTATTGGAAGGTTAGTGAAGATTCTGAGGATGGTTTCTGCAGGTTGTGTTATTGGGAGGTGAGTGAAGATGCTGAGAATGGGTTTCTGCAGGTTGTGCAATTGGGAGTTATGTGGAAATGCTGAGGATGGGTTTCTGCAGGTTGTGTTATTGGAAGAATAGTGAAGATGCTGAGGATGGGTTACTGCAGGTTGTGTTATTGGGAGGTGAGTGGAGATGCTGAGGATGGGTTCCTGCAGGTTGTGTTATTGGAAGGTTAGGGAAGATGCTGAGGATGGATTTCTGCAGGTTGTGTTATTGGAAGGATATTGAAGATGCTGAGGAGGGTTTCTGCAGGTTGTGTTATTGGGAGGTCAGTGACGATGCTGAGGACGGGTTTCTGCAGGTTGTGTTATTGGGAGGTGAGTGTAGATGCTGAGGATGGGTTTCTGCAGGTTGTGTAATTGGGAGGTGAGTGAAGATGCTGAGGATGGTTTTCTGCAGGTTGTGTTATTGGGAGGTGAGTGGAGATGCGGAGGATGGGTTTCTGCAGGTTGTGTTATTGGGAGGTGAGTGGAGGTGCTGATGATGGGTTTCTGCAGGTTGTGTTACTGGGAGGTTAGAGAAGATGCTGAGGATGGGTTTCTGCAGGTTGTGTTATTGTGAGGTGAGTGGAGATGCTGAGGATGGGTTTCGGCAGGTTGTGTTACTGGGAGGTGAGTGGAGATGCTGAGGATGGGTTTCTGCAGGTTGTGTTATTGGGAGGTGAGTGGATATGCTGAGGATGGGTTTCTGCAGGTTGTGTTATTGGGAGGCGAGCGGAGATGCAGAGGATGGGTTTCTGCAGGTTGTGTTATTGGGAGGCGACCGGAGATGCAGAGGATGGGTTTCTGCAGGTTGTGTTATTGGAAGGTGAGTGGAGATGCTGAGGATGGGTTACTGCAGGTTGTGTTATTGGGAGGTGAGTGGAGATGCTGAGGATGGGTTCCTGCAGGTTGTGTTATTGGAAGGTTAGGGAAGATGCTGAGGATGGATTTCTGCAGGTTGTGTTATTGGAAGGATATTGAAGATGCTGAGGAGGGTTTCTGCAGGTTGTGTTATTGGGAGGTCAGTGACGATGCTGAGGACGGGTTTCTGCAGGTTGTGTTATTGGGAGGTGAGTGTAGATGCTGAGGATGGGTTTCTGCAGGTTGTGTAATTGGGAGGTGAGTGAAGATGCTGAGGATGGTTTTCTGCAGGTTGTGTTATTGGGAGGTGAGTGGAGATGCGGAGGATGGGTTTCTGCAGGTTGTGTTATTGGGAGGTGAGTGGAGGTGCTGATAATGGGTTTCTGCAGGTTGTGTTACTGGGAGGTTAGAGAAGATGCTGAGGATGGGTTTCTGCAGGTTGTGTTATTGTGAGGTGAGTGGAGATGCTGAGGATGGGTTTCGGCAGGTTGTGTTACTGGGAGGTGAGTGGAGATGCTGAGGATGGGTTTCTGCAGGTTGTGTTATTGGGAGGTGAGTGGAGATGCTGAGGATGGGTTTCTGCAGGTTGTGTTATTGGGAGGCGAGCGGAGATGCAGCGGATGGGTTTCTGCAGGTTGTGTTATTGGGAGGCGACCGGAGATGCAGAGGATGGGTTTCTGCAGGTTGTGTTATTGGAAGGTGAGTGGAGATGCTGAGGATGGGTTTCTGCAGGTTGTGTTATTGGGAGGCGAGTGGAGATGCAGAGGATGGGTTTCTGCAGGTTGTGTTATTGGAAGGTTTGTGAAGATGCTGAGGATGGGTTTCTGCAGGTTGTGTTATTGGAAGATTTTTGAAGATGCTGAGGATGGGTTTCTGCAGGTTGTGTTATTGGAAGGTTAGTGTAGATGCTGATGATGGGTTTCAGCAGGTTGTGTTATTGGGCGGTTAGGGAAGGTGCTGAGGATGGGTTTCTGCAGGTTGTGTTATTGGGAGATGAGTGGAAATGCTGAGAATGGGTATCTGCTGGTTTTGTTATTGGGAGGTGAGTGGAGATGCTGAGGATGGGTTTCTGCAGGTTCTGTTATTGAGAGGTTAGGGAAGATGCTGAGAATGGGTTTCTGCAGGTTGTGTTATTGGGACGTGAGTGGAGATGCTGAGAATGGATTTCTGCAGGTTGTGTTATTGGGAGGTGAGTGGAGATGCTGAGGATGGTTTTCTGCAGGTTGTGTTTTTGGGAGGTGAGTGAAGATGCAGAGGATGGGTTCCTGCAGTTTGTGTTATTGGGAGGTGTGTGGAGATGCTGAGGATAGGTTTCTACAGGTTATGTTATTGTAAGGAGATGGAGATGCTGAGGATGGGTTTCTGCAGGTTGTGTTATTGGGAGGTGAGTGGAGATGATGAGGATGGGTTTCTGCAGGTTGTGTTATTGGGAGGTGAGTGGAGATACTGAGGGTTGGCGTCTGCAGGTGGAGATAATGAGGATGGGTTTCTGCAGGTTGTGTTATTAGGAGGTGAGTGGAGATTCTGAGAATGGGTTTCTGCCGGTTGTGCTATTGGGAGCTGAGTGGAGATGCTGAGGATGGGTTTCTGAAGGTTGTGTTATTGGGAGGTGAGTGGAGATGCTGAGGATGGGTTTCTGCAGGTTGTGTTATTGGAAGGTGAGTGGAGATGCTGAGGATGGGTTCCTGCAGGTTGTGTTTTTGGAAGGTTAGGGCAGATGCTGAGGATGGATTTCTGCAGGTTGTGTTATTGGGAGGTGAGTGAAGATGCTGAGGACGGGTTTATGCAGGTTGTGTTATTGGGAGGTGAGTGGAGATGCTGAGGATGGGTTTCTGCAGGTTGTGTAATTGGGAGGTGAGTGAAGATGATGAGGATGGTTTTCTGCAGGTTGTGTTATTGGGAGGTGAGTGGAGATGCGGAGGATGGGTTTCTGCAGGTTGTGTTATTGGGAGGTGAGTGGAGGTGATGATGATGGGTTTCTGCAGGTTGTGTTACTGGGAGGTTAGAGAAGATGCTGAGGATGGGTTTCTGCAGGTTGTGTTATTGTGAGGTGAGTGGAGATGCTGAGGATGGGTTTCGGCAGGTTGTGTTACTGGGAGGTGAGTGGAGATGCTGAGGATGGGTTTCTGCAGGTTGTGTTATTGGAAGAATAGTGAAGATGCGGAGGATGGGTCTCTGCAGGTTGTGTTATTGGGAGGTGAGTGCAGGTGCTGAGGATGGGTTTCTGCAGGTCGTGTTATTGGAAGGTTAGTGAATATGTTGTGGATGAGTTTCTGCAGGTTGTGTTATTGGAAGATTAGTTAAGATGCTGAGGATGGGTTTCTGCAGGTTGTGTTATTGGAAGGTGAGTGGAGATGCTGAGGATGGGTTTCTGCAGGTTGTGTTGTTGGGAGGTGAGTGGAGATGCTGAGGATGGGTTTCTGCAGGTTGTATTATTGGGATGTGATTGGAGATGCTGAGGATGGGTTTCTGCAGGTTGTAATATTGGGAGGTGAGTGAAGATGCTGAGGATGGGTTTCTGCAGTTCGTGTTATTGTCAGGTGAGTGGAGCTGCTGAGGATGGGTTTCTGCAGGTTGTGATATTGGGAGGTGAGAGAAGATGCTGAGGATGGGTTTCTGCAGGTTGTGTTATTGGGAGGTGAGTGAAGATGTTGAGGATGAGTTTCTGCAGGTTGTGTTATTGGGAGATGAGTGGAGATGTTGAGGATATGTTTCTGCAGGTCCTGTTATTGGGAGGTGAGTGGAGATGCTGAGGATGGGTTTCTGCAGGTTGTGTTATTGGGAGGTGAGTGGAGATGCCGAGGATGGGTTTCTGCAGGTTGTGTTATTGGGAGGTGAGTGAAGATGCTGTGGATGTGTTTCTGCAGGTTGTGTTATTGGGAGGTTAGTGAAGATGCTGAGGATGGGTTTCTGCAGGTTGTGTTATTGGAAGGTGAGTGAAGATGCTGAGAATGGGTTTCTGCAGGTTGTGTTATTGGGAGGCGAGCGGAGATGCTGAGGATGGGTTTCTGCAGGTTGTGTTATTGGAAGGTGAGTGACGATGCTGAGGATGGGTTTCTGCAGGTTGTGTTATTGGGAGGTTAGGGAAGATGCTGAGGATGTGTTTCTGCAGGTTGTGTTATTGGGAGGTGAGTGAAGATGCTGAGAATGGGTTTCTGCAGGTTGTGTTATTGGGAGGTTCGGGAAGATGCTGAGGATTGCTTTCTGCAGGTTGTGTTATTGGGACGTAAGTGGAAATGCTGAGGATGGGTTCCTGCAGGTTGTGTTATTGGAAGGTGAGTGACGATGCTGAGGATGGGTTCTGCAGGTTGTGTTATTGGAAGATTGGTGAAGATGCTGAGGATGGTTTTCTGCAGGTTGTGTTATTGGGAGGTGAGTGGAGATGCTGAGGATGATTTTCTGCACGTTGTGTTATTGGGAGGTTAGTGAAGATGCTGATGATGGGTTTCAGCAGGTTGTGTTATTGGGAGGTGAGTGAAGATGCTGAGAATGGGTTTCTGCAGGTTGTGTTATTGGGAGGCGAGCGGAGATGCTAAGGATGGGTTTCTGCAGGTTGTGTTATTGGAAGGTGAGTGACGATGCTGAGGATGGGTTTCTGCAGGTTGTGTTATTAGGAGGTTAGGGAAGATGCTGAGGATGGGTTTCTGCAGGTTGTGTTATTGGGAGGTGATTGAAGATGCTGAGAATGGGTTTCTGCAGGTTGTGTTATTGGGAGGTGAGTGAAGATGCTGAGGATGGGTTTCTGCAGGTTGTGTTATTGGGAGGTTAGGGAAGATGCTGAGGATGGGTTTCTGCAGGTTGTGTTATTGGGACGTAAGTGGAAATGCTGAGGATGGGTTTCTGCAGGTTGTGTTATTAGGAGGTTAGGGAAGATGCTGAGGATGGGTTTCTGCAGGTTGTGTTATTGGAAGGTTGGTGAAGATGCTGAGGATGGTTTTCTGCAGGTTGTGTTATTGGGAGGTGAGTGAAGATGCTGAGGATGGTTTTCTGCAGGTTGTGTTATTGGGAGGTGAGTGCAGGTGCCAAGGATGGGTTTCTGCAGGTCGTGTTATTGGAAGGTTAGTGAATATGTTGTGGATGGGTTTCTGCAGGTTGTGTTATTGGAAGATTAGTTAAGGTGCTGAGGATTGGTTTCTGCAGGTTGTGTTATTGGAAGAATAGTGAAGATGCGGAGGATGGGTCTCTGCAGGTTGTGTTATTGGGAGGTGAGTGCAGGTGCTGAGGATGGGTTTCTGCAGGTCGTGTTATTGGAAGGTTAGTGAATATGTTGTGGATGAGTTTCTGCAGGTTGTGTTATTGGAAGATTAGTTAAGATGCTGAGGATGGGTTTCTGCAGGTTGTGTTATTGGAAGGTGAGTGGAGATGCTGAGGATGGGTTTCTGCAGGTTGTGTTGTTGGGAGGTGAGTGGAGATGCTGAGGATGGGTTTCTGCAGGTTGTATTATTGGGATGTGATTGGAGATGCTGAGGATGGGTTTCTGCAGGTTGTAATATTGGGAGGTGAGTGAAGATGCTGAGGATGGGTTTCTGCAGGTCGTGTTATTGGGAGGTGAGTGAAGATGCTGAGGATGGGTTTCTGCAGGTTGTGTTATTGTCAGGTGAGTGGAGCTGCTGAGGATGGGTTTCTGCAGGTTGTGATATTGGGAGGTGAGAGAAGATGCTGAGGATGGGTTTCTGCAGGTTGTGTTATTGGGAGGTGAGTGAAGATGTTGAGGATGAGTTTCTGCAGGTTGTGTTATTGGGAGATGAGTGGAGATGTTGAGGATATGTTTCTGCAGGTCCTGTTATTGGGAGGTGAGTGGAGATGCTGAGGATGGGTTTCTGCAGGTTGTGTTATTGGGAGGTGAGTGGAGATGCCGAGGATGGGTTTCTGCAGGTTGTGTTATTGGGAGGTGAGTGAAGATGCTGTGGATGTGTTTCTGCAGGTTGTGTTATTGGGAGGTTAGTGAAGATGCTGAGGATGGGTTTCTGCAGGTTGTGTTATTGGGAGGTGAGTGAAGATGGATGTGGATGTGTTTCTGCAGGTTGTGTTATTGGGAGGTGAGTGGAGATGCTGAGGATGGGATTCTGCAGGTTGTGTTATTGGGAGGTGAGTGGAGATGCTGAGGATGGGTTTCTGCAGGTTGTGATATTGGAGGTTAGTGGAGATGCTGAGGATGGGTTTCTGCAGGTTGTGTTATTGGAAGGTGTGTGGAGATGCTGACGATGTGTTGCTGCAGGTTGTGTTATTGGGAGGTGAGTGGAGATGCTGAGGATGGGTTTCTGCAGGTTGTGTTATTGGGATGTTAGTAGAGATGCTGAGGATGGGTTTCCGCAGGTTGTGATATTGGGAGGTTAGTGGAGATGCTGAGGATGGGTTTCTGCAGGTTGTGTTATTGGAAGGTGAGTGGAGATGCTGAGGATGTGTTTTCGCAGGTTGTGTTATTGGTAGGTTACTGAAGATGCTGAGGCTGGGTTTCTGCAGGTTGTATTATTGGGAGGTGAGTGAAGATGCTGAGGATGGGTTTCTGCAGTTTGTGCTATTGGGAGGTTAGCGAAGATGCTGAGGATGGGTTTCTGCAGGTTGTGTTATTGGAAGATTTGTGAAAATGCTGAGGATGGTTTTCTGCAGGTTGTGTTATTGGAAGATTTGTGAAGATGCTGAGGATGGGTTTCTGCAGGTTGTGTTATTGGAAGATTTGTGAAGATGCAAAGGATGGGTTTATGCAGATTGTGTTACTGGGAGGTGAGTAGAGATGCTGAGGATGGGTTTCTACAGGTTATGTTATTGTAAGGAGATGGAGATGCTGAGGATGGGTTTCTGCAGGTTGTGTTATTGGGAGGTGAGTGGAGATGATGAGGATGGGTTTCTGCAGGTTGTGTTATTGGGAGGTGAGTGGAGATGCTGAGGGTTGGCTTCTGCAGGTGGAGATAATGAGGATGGGTTTCTGCAGGTTGTGTTATTGGAAGGTGAGTGAAGATTCTGAGGATGGGTTTCTGCAGGTTGTGTTATTAGGAGGTGAGTGGAGATTCTGAGAATGGGTTTCTGCCGGTTGTGCTATTCGGAGCTGAGTGGAGATTCTGAGGATGGGTTTCTGAAGGTTGTGTTATTGGGAGGTGAGTGGAGATGCTGAGGACGGGTTTATGCAGGATGTGTTATTGGGAGGTGAGTGGAGATGCTGAGGATGGGTTTCTGCAGGTTGTGTAATTGGGAGGTGAGTGAAGATGCTGAGGATGGTTTTCTGCAGGTTGTGTTATTGGGAGGTGAGTGGGGATGCGGAGGATGGGTTTCTGCAGGTTGTGTTATTGCGAGGTGAGTGGAGCTGCTGCTGATGGGTTTCTGCAGGTTGTGTTACTGGGAGGTTAGAGAAGATGCTGAGGATGGGTTTCTGCAGGTTGTGTTATTGTGAGGTGAGTGGAGATGCTGAGGATGGGTTTCGGCAGGTTGTGTTACTGGGAGGTGAGTGGAGATGCTGAGGATGGGTTTCTGAAGGTTGTGTTATTGGGAGGTGAGTGGAGATGCTGAGGATGGGTTTCTGCAGGTTGTGTTATTGGGTGGCGAGCGGAGATGCAGAGGATGGGTTTCTGCAGGTTGTGTTATTGGAAGGTTAGTGAAGATTCTGAGGATGGGTTTCTGCAGGTTGTGTTATTAGGAGGTGAGTGGAGATTCTGAGAATGGGTTCCTGCCGGTTGTGCTATTGGGAGCTGAGTGGAGATGCTGAGGATGGGTTTCTGAAGGTTGTGTTATTGGGAGGTGAGTGGAGATGCTGAGGATGTGTTTCTGCAGGTTGTGTTATTGGAAGGTGAGTGAAGATGCTGAGGATGGGATTCTGCAGGTTGCGTAATTGGGAGATGAGTGGAGATGCTGAGGATGGGTTTCTGCAGGTTGTGCTATTGGGAGATGAGTGACGATTCTGAGGATGGGTTTCTGCAGGTTGTGTTATTGGGAGGTGAGTGAAGATGCTGAGGATGCGTTTCTGCAGGTTGTGTTCTTGGGAGGTGAGTGAAGATGCTGAGGATGTGTTTCTGCAAGTTGTGTTGTTGGAAGGTGAGTGGAGTTGCTGAGGATGGGTTTCTGCAGGTTGTGTTATTGGGAGGTTAGTGGAGTTGCTGAGGATGGGTTTCTGCAGGTTGTGTTATTGGGATGTTAGTGGAGATGCTGAGGATGGGTTTCTGCAGGTTGTGGTATTGGGAGGTTAGTGGAGATGCTGAGGATGGATTTCTGTAGGTTGTGTTATTGGAATGTGAGTGAAGATGCTGAGGATGGTTTCTGCAGGTTGTGTTATTGAGAGGTGAGTGAAGATGCTGAGAATGGGTTTCTGCAGGTTGTGTTATTGGGAGGCGAGCGGAGATGCTGAGGATGGGTTTCTGCAGGTTGTGTTATTGGGAGGCGAGCGGAGATGCTGAGGATGGGTTTCTGCAGGTTGTGTTATTGGAAGGTGAGTGACGATGCTGAGGATGGGTTTCTGCAGGTTGTGTTATTGGGAGGTTAGGGAAGATGCTGAGGATGGGTTTCTGCAGGTTGTATTATTGGGACGTAAGTGGAAATGCTGAGGATGGGTTCTGCAGGTTGTGGTATTGGAAGATTGGTGAAGATGCTGAGGATGGTTTTCTGCAGGTTGTGTTATTGGGTGTGAGTGGAGATGCTGAGGATGATTTTCTGCACGTTGTGTTATTGGGAGGTGAGGGAAGATGCTGATGATGGGTTTCTGCAGGTTGTGTTATTGGGAGGTGAGTGAAGATGCTGAGAATGGGTTTCTGCAGGTTGTGTTATTGGGAGGCGAGCGGAGATGCTAAGGATGGGTTTCTGCAGGTTGTGTTATTGGAAGGTGAGTGACGATGCTGAGGATGGGTTTCTGCAGGTTGTGTTATTGGAATATGAGTGGAGATGCTGAGGATGGGTTTCTGCAGGTTGTGTTATTGGGAGGTGAGTGAAGATGCTGAGGATGGTTTTCTGCAGGTTGTGTTATTGGGAGGTGAGTGGAGATGCGGAGGATGGGTTTCTGCAGGTTGTGTTATTGGGAGGTGAGTGCAGGTGCCGAGGATGGGTTTCTGCAGGTCGTGTTATTGGAAGGTTAGATGAATATGTTGTGGATGGGTTTCTGCAGGTTGTGTTATTGGAAGATTAGTTAAGGTGCTGAGGATTGGTTTCTGCAGGTTGTGTTATTGGAAGAATAGTGAAGATGCGGAGGATGGGTTTCTGCAGGTTGTGTTATTGGAAGGTGAGTGGAGATGCTGAGGATGGGTTTCTGCAGGTTGTGTTATTGGGAGGTGAGTGGAGATGCTGAGGATGGGTTTCTGCAGGTTGTGTTATTGGAAGATTTGTGAAGATGCTGAGGATGGGTTTCTGCAGGTTGTGTTATTGGAAGATTTGTGAAGATGCTGAGGATGGGTTTATGCAGATTGTGTTACTGGGAGGTGAGTGGAGATGCTGAGGATGGGTTTCAGCAGGTTGTGTTATTGGGAGGTGAGTGGAGATGCTGAGGATGGGTTTCTGCAGGTTGTGTTATTGGGAGGTTAGTGAAGATGTTGGGGATGTGTTTCTGCAAGTTGTGTTGTTGGAAGGTGAGTGGAGTTGCTGAGGATGGGTTTCTGCAGGTTGTGTTATTGGGAGGTTAGTGGAGTTGCTGAGGATGGGTTTCTGCAGGTTGTGTTATTGGGATGTTAGTGGAGATGCTGAGGATGGGTTTCTGCAGGTTGTGGTATTGGGAGGTTAGTGGAGATGCTGAGGATGGATTTCTGTAGGTTGTGTTATTGGAATGTGAGTGAAGATGCTGAGGATGGTTTCTGCAGGTTGTGTTATTGAGAGGTGAGTGAAGATGCTGAGAATGGGTTTCTGCAGGTTGTGTTATTGGGAGGCGAGCGGAGATGCTGAGGATGGGTTTCTGCAGGTTGTGTTATTGGGAGGTGAGCGGAGATGCTGAGGATGGGTTTCTGCAGGTTGTGTTATTGGAAGGTGAGTGACGATGCTGAGGATGGGTTACTGCAGGTTGTGTTATTGGGAGGTTAGGGAAGATGCTGAGGATGGGTTTCTGCAGGTTGTGTTATTGGGAGGTGAGTGAAGATGCTGAGAATGGGTTTCTGCAGGTTGTGTTATTGGAAGGTGAGTGACGATGCTGAGGATGGGTTTCTGCAGGTTGTGTTATTGGGAGGTTAGGGAAGACGCTGAGGATGGGTTTCTGCAGGTTGTGTTATTGGGAGGTTAGGGAAGATGCTGAGAATTGCTTTCTGCAGGTTGTGTTATTGGGAGGTGAGTGGAGATGCTGAGGATGGGTTTCTGCAGGTTATGTTACTGGAAGGTGAGTGGAGATGCTGAGGATGGGTTTCTGCAGGTTGTGTTATTGGGGGTGAGTGAAGATGCTGAGGATGGGTTTCTGCAGGTTGTGTTATTGGGAGGTTAGGGAAGATGCTGAGGATTGCTTTCTGCAGGTTGTGTTATTGGGACGTAAGTGGAAATGCTGAGGATGGGTTCTGCAGGTTGTGTTATTGGAAGGTTGGTGAAGATGCTGAGGATGGTTTTCTGCAGGTTGTGTTATTGGGAGGTGAGTGAAGATGCTGAGGATGGTTTTCTGCAGGTTGTGTTATTGGGAGGTGAGTGGAGATGCGGAGGATGGGTTTCTGCAGGTTGTGTTATTGGGAGGTGAGTGCAGGTGCCGAGGATGGGTTTCTGCAGGTCGTGTTATTGGAAGGTTAGATGAATATGTTGTGGATGGGTTTCTGCAGGTTGTGTTATTGGAAGATTAGTTAAGGTGCTGAGGATTGGTTTCTGCAGGTTGTGTTATTGGAAGAATAGTGAAGATGCGGAGGATGGGTTTCTGCAGGTTGTGTTATTGGAAGGTGAGTGGAGATGCTGAGGATGGGTTTCTGCAGGTTGTGTTATTGGGAGGTGAGTGGAGATGCTGAGGATGGGTTTCTGCAGGTTGTGTTATTGGAAGATTTGTGAAGATGCTGAGGATGGTTTTCTGCAGGTTGTGTTATTGGAAGATTTGTGAAGATGCTGAGGATGGGTTTCTGCAGGTTGTGTTATTGGAAGATTTGTGAAGATGCTGAGGATGGGTTTATGCAGATTGTGTTACTGGGAGGTGAGTGGAGATGCTGAGGATGGGTTTCAGCAGGTTGTGTTATTGGGAGGTGAGTGGAGATGCTGAGGATGGGTTTCTGCAGGTTGTGTTATTGGGAGGTTAGTGAAGATGTTGGGGATGTGTTTCTGCAGGTTGTGTTGTTCGGAGGTGTGTGAAGATGCTGAGGATGGGTTTCTGCATGTTGTGTTATTGAAAGGTGAGTGAAGATGCTGAGGATGGGTTTCTGTAGGTTGTGTAATTGGGAGATGAGTGGAGATGCTGAGGATGGGTTTCTGCAGGTTGTGTTATTGGGAGATGAGTGACGATTCTGAGGATGGGTTTCTGCAGGTTGTGTTATTGGGAGGTGAGTGAAGATGCCGAGGATGCGTTTCTGCAGGTTGTGTTCTTGGAAGGTGAGTGAAGATGCTGAGGATGTGTTTCTGCAGGTTGTGTTATTGGAAGGTCAGTAGAGATGCTGAGAATGGGATTCTGCAGGTTGTGTAATTGGGAGGTGAGTGGAGATGCTGAGGATGGGTTTCTGCAGGTTTTGTTATTGGGAGATGAGTGACGATTCTGAGGATGGGTTTCTGCAGGTTGTGTTATTGGGAGGTGAGTGCAGGTGCTGAGGATGGGTTTCTGCAGGTCGTGTTATTGGAAGGTTAGTGAATATGTTGTGGATGAGTTTCTGCAGGTTGTGTTATTGGAAGATTAGTTAAGATGCTGAGGATGGGTTTCTGCAGGTTGTGTTATTCGAAGGTGAGTGGAGATGCTGAGGATGGGTTTCTGCAGGTTGTGTTGTTGGGAGGTGAGTGGAGATGCTGAGGATGGGTTTCTGCAGGTTGTATTATTGGGATGTGATTGGAGATGCTGAGGATGGGTTTCTGCAGGTTGTAATATTGGGAGGTGAGTGAAGATGCTGAGGATGGGTTTCTGCAGGTCGTGTTATTGGGAGGTGAGTGAAGATGCTGAGGATGGGTTTCTGCAAGTTGTGTTATTGTCAGGTGAGTGGAGCTGCTGAGGATGGGTTTCTGCAGGTTGTGATATTGGGAGGTGAGAGAAGATGCTGAGGATGGGTTTCTGCAGGTTGTGTTATTGGGAGGTGAGTGAAGATGTTGAGGATGAGTTTCTGCAGGTTGTGTTATTGGGAGATGAGTGGAGATGTTGAGGATATGTTTCTGCAGGTCCTGTTATTGGGAGGTGAGTGGAGATGCTGAGGATGGGTTTCTGCAGGTTGTGTTATTGGGAGGTGAGTGGAGATGCCGAGGATGGGTTTCTGCAGGTTGTGTTATTGGGAGGTGAGTGAAGATGCTGTGGATGTGTTTCTGCAGGTTGTGTTATTGGGAGGTGAGTGAAGATGGATGTGGATGTGTTTCTGCAGGTTGTGTTATTGGGAGGTGAGTGGAGATGCTGAGGATGGGATTCTGCAGGTTGTGTTATTGGGAGGTGAGTGGAGATGCTGAGGATGGGTTTCTGCAGGTTGTGATATTGGAGGTTAGTGGAGATGCTGAGGATGGGTTTCTGCAGGTTGTGTTATTGGAAGGTGTGTGGAGATGCTGACGATGTGTTGCTGCAGGTTGTGTTATTGGGAGGTGAGTGGAGATGCTGAGGATGGGTTTCTGCAGGTTGTGTTATTGGGATGTTAGTAGAGATGCTGAGGATGGGTTTCCGCAGGTTGTGATATTGGGAGGTTAGTGGAGATGCTGAGGATGGGTTTCTGCAGGTTGTGTTATTGGAAGGTGAGTGGAGATGCTGAGGATGTGTTTTCGCAGGTTGTGTTATTGGTAGGTTAGTGAAGATGCTGAGGCTGGGTTTCTGCAGGTTGTATTATTGGGAGGTGAGTGAAGATGCTGAGGATGGGTTTCTGCAGTTTGTGCTATTGGGAGGTTAGCGAAGATGCTGAGGATGGGTTTCTGCAGGTTGTGTTATTGGAAGATTTGTGAAGATGCTGAGGATGGTTTTCTGCAGGTTGTGTTATTGGAAGATTTGTGAAGATGCTGAGGATGGGTTTCTGCAGGTTGTGTTATTGGAAGATTTGTGAAGATGCAAAGGATGGGTTTATGCAGATTGTGTTACTGGGAGGTGAGTAGAGATGCTGAGGATGGGTTTCTACAGGTTATGTTATTGTAAGGAGATGGAGATGCTGAGGATGGGTTTCTGCAGGTTGTGTTATTGGGAGGTGAGTGGAGATGATGAGGATGGGTTTCTGCAGGTTGTGTTATTGGGAGGTGAGTGGAGATGCTGAGGGTTGGCTTCTGCAGGTGGAGATAATGAGGATGGGTTTCTGCAGGTTGTGTTATTGGAAGGTGAGTGAAGATTCTGAGGATGGGTTTCTGCAGGTTGTGTTATTAGGAGGTGAGTGGAGATTCTGAGAATGGGTTTCTGCCGGTTGTGCTATTCGGAGCTGAGTGGAGATTCTGAGGATGGGTTTCTGAAGGTTGTGTTATTGGGAGGTGAGTGGAGATGCTGAGGACGGGTTTATGCAGGATGTGTTATTGGGAGGTGAGTGGAGATGCTGAGGATGGGTTTCTGCAGGTTGTGTAATTGGGAGGTGAGTGAAGATGCTGAGGATGGTTTTCTGCAGGTTGTGTTATTGGGAGGTGAGTGGGGATGCGGAGGATGGGTTTCTGCAGGTTGTGTTATTGCGAGGTGAGTGGAGCTGCTGCTGATGGGTTTCTGCAGGTTGTGTTACTGGGAGGTTAGAGAAGATGCTGAGGATGGGTTTCTGCAGGTTGTGTTATTGTGAGGTGAGTGGAGATGCTGAGGATGGGTTTCGGCAGGTTGTGTTACTGGGAGGTGAGTGGAGATGCTGAGGATGGGTTTCTGAAGGTTGTGTTATTGGGAGGTGAGTGGAGATGCTGAGGATGGGTTTCTGCAGGTTGTGTTATTGGGTGGCGAGCGGAGATGCAGAGGATGGGTTTCTGCAGGTTGTGTTATTGGAAGGTTAGTGAAGATTCTGAGGATGGGTTTCTGCAGGTTGTGTTATTAGGAGGTGAGTGGAGATTCTGAGAATGGGTTCCTGCCGGTTGTGCTATTGGGAGCTGAGTGGAGATGCTGAGGATGGGTTTCTGAAGGTTGTGTTATTGGGAGGTGAGTGGAGATGCTGAGGATGTGTTTCTGCAGGTTGTGTTATTGGAAGGTGAGTGAAGATGCTGAGGATGGGATTCTGCAGGTTGCGTAATTGGGAGATGAGTGGAGATGCTGAGGATGGGTTTCTGCAGGTTGTGCTATTGGGAGATGAGTGACGATTCTGAGGATGGGTTTCTGCAGGTTGTGTTATTGGGAGGTGAGTGAAGATGCTGAGGATGCGTTTCTGCAGGTTGTGTTCTTGGGAGGTGAGTGAAGATGCAAAGGATGTGTTTCTGCAAGTTGTGTTGTTGGAAGGTGAGTGGAGTTGCTGAGGATGGGTTTCTGCAGGTTGTGTTATTGGGAGGTTAGTGGAGTTGCTGAGGATGGGTTTCTGCAGGTTGTGTTATTGGGATGTTAGTGGAGATGCTGAGGATGGGTTTCTGCAGGTTGTGGTATTGGGAGGTTAGTGGAGATGCTGAGGATGGATTTCTGTAGGTTGTGTTATTGGAATGTGAGTGAAGATGCTGAGGATGGTTTCTGCAGGTTGTGTTATTGAGAGGTGAGTGAAGATGCTGAGAATGGGTTTCTGCAGGTTGTGTTATTGGGAGGCGAGCGGAGATGCTGAGGATGGGTTTCTGCAGGTTGTGTTATTGGGAGGCGAGCGGAGATGCTGAGGATGGGTTTCTGCAGGTTGTGTTATTGGAAGGTGAGTGACGATGCTGAGGATGGGTTTCTGCAGGTTGTGTTATTGGGAGGTTAGGGAAGATGCTGAGGATGGGTTTCTGCAGGTTGTATTATTGGGACGTAAGTGGAAATGCTGAGGATGGGTTCTGCAGGTTGTGGTATTGGAAGATTGGTGAAGATGCTGAGGATGGTTTTCTGCAGGTTGTGTTATTGGGTGTGAGTGGAGATGCTGAGGATGATTTTCTGCACGTTGTGTTATTGGGAGGTGAGGGAAGATGCTGATGATGGGTTTCTGCAGGTTGTGTTATTGGGAGGTGAGTGAAGATGCTGAGAATGGGTTTCTGCAGGTTGTGTTATTGGGAGGCGAGCGGAGATGCTAAGGATGGGTTTCTGCAGGTTGTGTTATTGGAAGGTGAGTGACGATGCTGAGGATGGGTTTCTGCAGGTTGTGTTATTGGAATATGAGTGGAGATGCTGAGGATGGGTTTCTGCAGGTTGTGTTATTGGGAGGTGAGTGAAGATGCTGAGGATGGTTTTCTGCAGGTTGTGTTATTGGGAGGTGAGTGGAGATGCGGAGGATGGGTTTCTGCAGGTTGTGTTATTGGGAGGTGAGTGCAGGTGCCGAGGATGGGTTTCTGCAGGTCGTGTTATTGGAAGGTTAGATGAATATGTTGTGGATGGGTTTCTGCAGGTTGTGTTATTGGAAGATTAGTTAAGGTGCTGAGGATTGGTTTCTGCAGGTTGTGTTATTGGAAGAATAGTGAAGATGCGGAGGATGGGTTTCTGCAGGTTGTGTTATTGGAAGGTGAGTGGAGATGCTGAGGATGGGTTTCTGCAGGTTGTGTTATTGGGAGGTGAGTGGAGATGCTGAGGATGGGTTTCTGCAGGTTGTGTTATTGGAAGATTTGTGAAGATGCTGAGGATGGGTTTCTGCAGGTTGTGTTATTGGAAGATTTGTGAAGATGCTGAGGATGGGTTTATGCAGATTGTGTTACTGGGAGGTGAGTGGAGATGCTGAGGATGGGTTTCAGCAGGTTGTGTTATTGGGAGGTGAGTGGAGATGCTGAGGATGGGTTTCTGCAGGTTGTGTTATTGGGAGGTTAGTGAAGATGTTGGGGATGTGTTTCTGCAAGTTGTGTTGTTGGAAGGTGAGTGGAGTTGCTGAGGATGGGTTTCTGCAGGTTGTGTTATTGGGAGGTTAGTGGAGTTGCTGAGGATGGGTTTCTGCAGGTTGTGTTATTGGGATGTTAGTGGAGATGCTGAGGATGGGTTTCTGCAGGTTGTGGTATTGGGAGGTTAGTGGAGATGCTGAGGATGGATTTCTGTAGGTTGTGTTATTGGAATGTGAGTGAAGATGCTGAGGATGGTTTCTGCAGGTTGTGTTATTGAGAGGTGAGTGAAGATGCTGAGAATGGGTTTCTGCAGGTTGTGTTATTGGGAGGCGAGCGGAGATGCTGAGGATGGGTTTCTGCAGGTTGTGTTATTGGGAGGTGAGCGGAGATGCTGAGGATGGGTTTCTGCAGGTTGTGTTATTGGAAGGTGAGTGACGATGCTGAGGATGGGTTACTGCAGGTTGTGTTATTGGGAGGTTAGGGAAGATGCTGAGGATGGGTTTCTGCAGGTTGTGTTATTGGGAGGTGAGTGAAGATGCTGAGAATGGGTTTCTGCAGGTTGTGTTATTGGAAGGTGAGTGACGATGCTGAGGATGGGTTTCTGCAGGTTGTGTTATTGGGAGGTTAGGGAAGACGCTGAGGATGGGTTTCTGCAGGTTGTGTTATTGGGAGGTTAGGGAAGATGCTGAGAATTGCTTTCTGCAGGTTGTATTATTGGGACGTAAGTGGAAATGCTGAGGATGGGTTTCTGCAGGTTGTGTTATTGGGAGGTTAGGGAAGATGCTGAGGATTGCTTTCTGCAGGTTGTGTTATTGGGACGTAAGTGGAAATGCTGAGGATGGGTTCTGCAGGTTGTGTTATTGGAAGGTTGGTGAAGATGCTGAGGATGGTTTTCTGCAGGTTGTGTTATTGGGAGGTGAGTGAAGATGCTGAGGATGGTTTTCTGCAGGTTGTGTTATTGGGAGGTGAGTGGAGATGCGGAGGATGGGTTTCTGCAGGTTGTGTTATTGGGAGGTGAGTGCAGGTGCCGAGGATGGGTTTCTGCAGGTCGTGTTATTGGAAGGTTAGATGAATATGTTGTGGATGGGTTTCTGCAGGTTGTGTTATTGGAAGATTAGTTAAGGTGCTGAGGATTGGTTTCTGCAGGTTGTGTTATTGGAAGAATAGTGAAGATGCGGAGGATGGGTTTCTGCAGGTTGTGTTATTGGAAGGTGAGTGGAGATGCTGAGGATGGGTTTCTGCAGGTTGTGTTATTGGGAGGTGAGTGGAGATGCTGAGGATGGGTTTCTGCAGGTTGTGTTATTGGAAGATTTGTGAAGATGCTGAGGATGGTTTTCTGCAGGTTGTGTTATTGGAAGATTTGTGAAGATGCTGAGGATGGGTTTCTGCAGGTTGTGTTATTGGAAGATTTGTGAAGATGCTGAGGATGGGTTTATGCAGATTGTGTTACTGGGAGGTGAGTGGAGATGCTGAGGATGGGTTTCAGCAGGTTGTGTTATTGGGAGGTGAGTGGAGATGCTGAGGATGGGTTTCTGCAGGTTGTGTTATTGGGAGGTTAGTGAAGATGTTGGGGATGTGTTTCTGCAGGTTGTGTTGTTCGGAGGTGTGTGAAGATGCTGAGGATGGGTTTCTGCATGTTGTGTTATTGAAAGGTGAGTGAAGATGCTGAGGATGGGTTTCTGTAGGTTGTGTAATTGGGAGATGAGTGGAGATGCTGAGGATGGGTTTCTGCAGGTTGTGTTATTGGGAGATGAGTGACGATTCTGAGGATGGGTTTCTGCAGGTTGTGTTATTGGGAGGTGAGTGAAGATGCCGAGGATGCGTTTCTGCAGGTTGTGTTCTTGGAAGGTGAGTGAAGATGCTGAGGATGTGTTTCTGCAGGTTGTGTTATTGGAAGGTCAGTAGAGATGCTGAGAATGGGATTCTGCAGGTTGTGTAATTGGGAGGTGAGTGGAGATGCTGAGGATGGGTTTCTGCAGGTTTTGTTATTGGGAGATGAGTGACGATTCTGAGGATGGGTTTCTGCAGGTTGTGTTATTGGGAGGTGAGTGAAGATGCTGAGGATGCGTTTCTGCAGGTTGTGTTCTTGGCAGGTGAGTGAAGATGCTGAGGATGTGTTTCTGCAGGTTGTGTTATTGGAAGGTGAGTGGAGTTGATGAGGATGGGTTTCTGCAGGTTGTGTTATTGGGACGTTAGTGGAGTTGCTGAGGATGGGTTTCTGCAGGTTGTGTTATTGGGAGGTGAGTGGAGATGCTGAGGATGGGTTTCTGCAGGTTGTGGTATTGGGAGGTTAGTGGAGATGCTGAGGATGGATTTCTGTAGGTTGTGTTTTTGGAATGTGAGTGAAGATGCTGAGGATGGTTTCCTGCACGTTGTGTTATTGGGAGGTTAGTGAAGATGCTGAGAATGGGTTTCTGCAGGTTGTGTTATTGGGAGGTTAGGGAAGATGCTGAGGATTGCTTTCTGCAGGTTGTGTTATTGGGACGTAAGTGGAAATGCTGAGGATGGGTTCCTGCAGTTTGTGTTATTGGGAGGTGTGTGGAGATGCTGAGGATAGGTTTCTGCAGGTGATGTTATTGTAAGGAGATGGAGATGCTGAGGATGGGTTTCTGCAGGTTGTGTTATTAGGAGGTGAGTGGAGACGCTGAGGATGGGTTTCTGCAGGTTGTGTTATTGGGAGGTGAGTAAAGATGGTGAGAATGGGTTTCTGCAGGTTGTGTTATTGGGAGGTGAGTGGAGATGCTGAGGATGGGCTTCTGCAGGTGGAGATAATGAGGATGGGTTTCTGCAGGTTGTGTTATTGGAAGGTGAGTGAAGATTCTGAGGATGGGTTTCTGCAGGTTGTGTTATTAGGAGGTGAGTGGAGATTCTGAGAATGGGTTTCTGCCGGTTGTGCTATTGGGAGCAGAGTGGAGATGCTGAGAATGGATTTCTGCAGGTTGTGTTATTGGGAGGTGAGTGGAGATGCTGAGGATGGGTTTCTGCAGGTTGTGTTTTTGGGAGGTGAGTGAAGATGCAGAGGATGGGTTCCTGCAGTTTGTGTTATTGGGAGGTGTGTGGAGATGCTGAGGATAGGTTTCTAAAGGTTATGTTATTGTAAGGAGATGGAGATGCTGAGGATGGGTTTCTGCAGGTTGTGTTATTGGGAGGTGAGTGGAGATGATGAGGATGGGTTTCTGCAGGTTGTGTTATTGGGAGGTGAGTGGAGATGCTGAGGGTTGGCTTCTGCAGGTGGAAATAATGAGGATGGGTTTCTGCAGGTTGTGTTATTGTAAGGTGAGTGAAGATTCTGAGGATGGGTTTCTGCAGGTTGTGTTATTAGGAGGTGAGTGGAGATTCTGAGAATGGGTTTCTGCCGGTTGTGCTATTGGGAGCTGAGTGGAGATGCTGAGGATGGGTTTCTGAAGGTTGTGTTATTGGGAGGTGAGTGGAGATGCTGAGGATGGGTTTCTGCAGGTTGTGTTATTGGAAGGTGAGTGGAGATGCTGAGGATGGGTTCCTGCAGGTTGTGTTTTTGGAAGGTTAGGGAAGATGCTGAGGATGGATTTCTGCAGGTTGTGTTATTGGGAGGTGAGTGAAGATGCTGAGGACGGGTTTCTGCAGGTTGTGTTATTGGGAGGGGAGTGGAGATGCTGAGGATGGGTTTCTGCAGGTTGTGTAATTGGGAGGTGAGTGAAGATGCTGAGGATGGTTTTCTGCAGGTTGTGTTATTGGGAGGTGAGTGGAGATGTGGAGGATGGGTTTCTGCAGGTTGTGTTATTGGGAGGTGAGTGGAGGTGCTGATGATGGGTTTCTGCAGGTTGTGTTACTGGGAGGTTAGAGAAGATGCTGAGGATGGGTTTCTGCAGGTTGTGTTATTGTGAGGTGAGTGGAGATGCTGAGGATGGGTTTCGGCAGGTTGTGTTACTGGGAGGTGAGTGGAGATGCTGAGGATGGGTTTCTGCAGGTTGTGTTACTGGGAGGTGAGTGGAGATGCTGAGGATGGGTTTCTGCAGGTTGTGTTATTGGGAGGCGAGCGGAGATGCAGAGGATGGGTTTCTGCAGGTTGTGTTATTGGAAGGTTAGTGAAGATGCTGAGGATGTGTTTCTGCAAGTTGTGTTATTAGAAGGTGAGTGGAGTTGCTGAGGATGGGTTTCTGCAGGTTCTGTTATTGGGAGGTTAGTGGAGTTGCTGAGGATGGGTTTCTGCAGGTTGTGTTATTGGGACGTGAGTGGAGATGCTGAGCATGGGTTTCTGCAGGTTGTGGTATTGGGAGGTTAGTGGAGATGCTGAGGATGGATTTCTGTAGGGTGTGTTATTGGAATGTGAGTGAAGATGCTGAGGATGGTTTCGTGCACGTTGTGTTATTGGGAGGTTAGTGAAGATGCTGATGATGGGTTTCTGCAGGTTGTGTTATTGAGAGGTGAGTGAAGATGCTGAGAATGGGTTTCTACAGGTTGTGTTATTGGGAGGCGAGCGGAGATGCTGAGGATGGGTTTCTGCAGGTTGTGTTATTGGAAGGTGAGTGACGATGCTGAGGATGGGTTTCTGCAGGTTGTGTTATTGGGAGATTAGGGAAGATGCTGAAGTTGGGTTTCTGCAGGTTGTGTTATTGGGAGGTGAGTGAAGATGATGAGAATGGTTTTCTGCAGGTTGTGTTATTGGGAGGTTAGGGAAGATGCTGAGGATGGTTTTCTGCAGGTTGTGTTATTGGGAGGTTAGGGAAGATGCTGAGGATGGGTTTCTGCAGGTTGTGTTATTGGGAGGTTAGGGAAGATGCTGAGGATTGCTTTCTGCAGGTTGTGTTATTGGGACGTAAGTGGAAATGCTGAGGATGGGTTCTGCAGGTTGTGTTATTGGAAGATTGGTGAAGATGCTGAGGATGGTTTTCTGCAGGTTGTGTTATTGGGAGGCGAGTGAAGATGCTGAGGATGGTTTTCTGCAGGTTGTGTTATTGGGAGGTGAGTGGAGATGCTGAGGATGGGTTTCTGCAGGTTGTGGTATTGGGAGGTGAGTGGAAATGCGGAGGATGGGTTTCTGCAGGTTGTGTTATTGGGAGGTTAGTGGAGATGCTGAGGATGGATTTCTGTAGGTTGTGTTATTGGAATGTGAGTGAAGATGCTGAGGATGGTTTCCTGCACGTTGTGTTATTGGGAGGTTAGTGAAGATGCTGATGATGGGTTTCTGCAGGTTGTGTTATTGGGAGGTGAGTGAAGATGCTGAGAATGGGTTTCTGCAGGTTGTGTTATTGGAAGGTGAGTGGAGATGCTGAGGATGGGTTTCTGCAGGTTGTGCTATTGGGAGGTGAGTGAAGATGCTGAGAATGGGTTTCTGCAGGTTGTGTTATTGGGAGGTGAGTGAAGATGCTGAGGATGGGTTTCTGCAGGTTGTGTTATTGGAAGATTTGTGAAGATGCTGAGGATGGGTTTCTGCAGGTTGTGTTATTGGAAGATTTGTGAAGATGCTGAGGATGGGTTTCTGCAGGTTGCGTTATTGGAAGATTTGTGAAGATGCTGAGGATGGGTTTATGCAGGTTGTGTTATTGGGAGGTGAGTGGAGATGCTGAGGATGGGTTTCAGCAGGTTGTGTTATTGGGAGGTGAGTGGAGATGCTGAGGATGGGTTTCTGCAGGTTGTGTTATTGGGAGGTTAGTGAAGATGTTGGGGATGTGTTTCTGCGGGTTGTGTTATTCGGAGGTGAGTGGAGATGCTGAGGATGGGTTTCTGCAGGTTGTGTTATTGGGAGATGAGTGACGATTCTGAGGATGGGTTTCTGCAGGTTGTGTTATTGGAAGGTGAGTGAAGATGCTGAGGATGGGTTTCTGCATGTTGTGTTATTGGAAGGTGAGTGAAGATGCTGAGGATGGGTTTCTGCAGGTTGTGTAATTGGGAGATGAGTGGAGATGCTGAGGATGGGTTTCTGCAGGTTGTGTTATTGGGAGATGAGTGACGATTCTGAGGATGGGTTTCTGCAGGTTGTGTTATTGGGAGGTGAGTGAAGATGCTGAGGATGCGTTTCTGCAGGTTGTGTTCTTGGGAGGTGAGTGAAGATGCTGAGGATGGGTTTCGGCAGGTTGTGTTACTGGGAGGTGAGTGGAGATGCTGAGGATGGGTTTCTGCAGGTTGTGTTATTGGGAGGTGAGTGGAGATGCTGAGGATGGGTTTCTGCAGGTTGTGTTATTGGGAGGTTAGGGAAGATGCTGAGGATGTGTTCTGCAGGTTGTGTTATTGGAAGATTTGTGAAGATGCTGAGGATGGGTTTCTGCAGGTTGTGTTATTGGAAGATTTGTGAAGATGCTGAGGATGGGTTTCTGCAGGTTGCGTTATTGGAAGATTTGTGAAGATGCTGAGGATGGGTTTATGCAGATTGTGTTACTGGGAGGTGAGTGGAGATGCTGAGGATGGGTTTCTGCAGGTTGTGCTATTGGGAGGTGAGTGGAGATGCTGAGGATGGGTTTCGGCAGGTTGTGTTACTGGGAGGTGAGTGGAGATGCTGAGGATGGGTTTCTGCAGGTTGTGTTATTGGGAGGTGAGTGGAGATGCTGAGGATGGGTTTCTGCAGGTTGTGTTATTGGGAGGCGAGCGGAGATGCAGAGGATGGGTTTCTGCAGGTTGTGTTATTGGAAGGTTAGTGAAGATGCTGAGGATGTGTTTCTGCAAGTTGTGTTATTGGAAGGTGAGTGGAGTTGCTGAGGATGGGTTTCTGCAGGTTCTGTTATTGGGAGGTTAGTGGAGTTGCTGAGGATGGGTTTCTGCAGGTTGTGTTATTGGGACGTGAGTGGAGATGCTGAGCATGGGTTTCTGCAGGTTGTGGTGTTGGGAGGTTAGTGGAGATGCTGAGGATGGATTTCTGTAGGTTGTGTTATTGGAATGTGAGTGAAGATGCTGAGTATGGTTTCGTGCACGTTGTGTTATTGGGAGGTTAGTGAAGATGCTGATGATGGGTTTCTGCAGGTTGTGTTATTGAGAGGTGAGTGAAGATGCTGAGAATGGGTTTCTACAGGTTGTGTTATTGGGAGGCGAGCGGAGATGCTGAGGATGGGTTTCTGCAGGTTGTGTTATTGGAAGGTGAGTGACGATGCTGAGGATGGGTTTCTGCAGGTTGTGTTATTGGGAGATTAGGGAAGATGCTGAAGTTGGGTTTCTGCAGGTTGTGTTATTGGGAGGTGAGTGAAGATGATGAGAATGGTTTTCTGCAGGTTGTGTTATTGGGAGGTGAGTGAAGATGCTGAGAATGGGTTTCTGCAGGTTGTGTTATTGGGAGGTTAGGGAAGATGCTGAGGATTGCTTTCTGCAGGTTGTGTTATTGGGACGTAAGTGGAAATGCTGAGGATGGGTTCTGCAGGTTGTGTTATTGGAAGATTGGTGAAGATGCTGAGGATGGATTTCTGCAGGTTGTGTTATTGGGAGGCGAGTGAAGATGCTGAGGATGGTTTTCTGCAGGTTGTGTTATTGGGAGGTGAGTGGAGATGCTGAGGATGGGTTTCTGCAGGTTGTGGTATTGGGAGGTGAGTGGAAATGCGGAGGATGGGTTTCTGCAGGTTGTGTTATTGGGAGGTGAGTGCAGGTGCTGAGGATGGGTTTCTGCAGGTCGTGTTATTGGAAGGTTAGTGAATATGTTGTGGATGGGTTTCTGCAGGTTGTGTTATTGGAAGATTAGTTAAGGTGCTGAGGATGGGTTTCTGCAGGTTGTGTTATTGGGAGGTGAGTGCAGGTGCTGAGGACGGGTTTCTGCGGTCGTGTTATTGGAAGGTTAGTGAATATGTTGTGGATGAGTTTCTGCAGGTTGTGTTATTGGAAGATTAGTTAAGATGCTGAGGATGGGTTTCTGCAGGTTGTGTTATTGGAAGGTGAGTGGAGATGCTGAGGATGGGTTTCTGCAGGTTGTGTTATTGGGAGGTGAGTGGAGATGCTGAGGATGGGTTTCTGCAGGTTGTGTTATTGGAAGATTTGTGAAGATGCTGAGGATGGTTTTCTGCAGGTTGTGTTATTGGAAGATTTGTGAAGATGCTGAGGATGGGGTTCTGCAGGTTGTGTTATTGGAAGATTTGTGAAGATGCTGAGGATGGGTTTATGCAGATTGTGTTACTGGGAGGTGAGTGGAGATGCTGAGGATGGGTTTCAGCAGGTTGTGTTATTGGGAGGTGAGTGGAGATGCTGAGGATGGGTTTCTGCAGGTTGTGTTATTGGGAGGTTAGTGAAGATGTTGGGGATGTGTTTCTGCAGGTTGTGTTATTCGGAGGTGTGTGAAGATGATGAGGATGGGTTTCTGCATGTTGTGTTATTGGAAGGTGAGTGAAGATGCTGAGGATGGGTTTCTGTAGGTTGTGTAATTGGGAGATGAGTGGAGATGCTGAGGATGGGTTTCTGCAGGTTGTGTTATTGGGAGATGAGTGACGATTCTGAGGATGGGTTTCTGCAGGTTGTGTTATTGGGAGGTGAGTGAAGATGCCGAGGATGCGTTTCTGCAAGTTGTGTTCTTGGAAGGTGAGTGAAGATGCTGAGGATGTGTTTCTGCAGGTTGTGTTATTGGAAGGTCAGTAGAGATGCTGAGAATGGGATTCTGCAGGTTGTGTAATTGGGAGATGAGTGGAGATGCTGAGGATGGGTTTCTGCAGGTTGTGTTATTGGGAGATGAGTGACGATTCTGAGGATGGGTTTCTGCAGGTTGTGTTCTTGGAAGGTGAGTGAAGATGCTGAGGATGTGTTTCTGCAGGTTGTGTTATTGGAAGGTCAGTAGAGATGCTGAGAATAGGATTCTGCAGGTTGTGTAATTGGGAGATGAGTGGAGATGCTGAGGATGGGTTTCTGCAGGTTGTGTTATTGGGAGATGAGTGGAGATGCTGAGGATGGGTTTCTGCAGGTTGTGTTATTGGGAGATGAGTGACGATTCTGAGGATGCGTTTCTGCAGGTTGTGTTCTTGGGAGGTGAGTGAAGATGCTGAGGATGTGTTTCTGCAGGTTGTGTTATTGGAAGGTGAGTGGAGTTGATGAGGATGGGTTTCTGCAGGTTGTGTTATTGGGAGGTTAGTGGAGTTGCTGAGGATGGGTTTCTGCAGGTTGTGTTATTGGGAGGTGAGTGGAGATGCTGAGGATGGGTTTCTGCAGGTTGTGGTATTGGGAGGTTAGTGGAGATGCTGAGGATGGATTTCTGTAGGTTGTGTTATTGGAATGTGAGTGAAGATGCTGAGGATGGTTTCCTGCACGTTGTGTTATTGGTAGGTTAGTGAAGATGCTGATGATGGGTTTCTGCAGGTTGTGTTATTGGGAGGTGAGTGAAGATGCTGAGAATGGGTTTCTGCAGGTTGTGTTATTGGACGATTGGTGAAGATGCTGAGGATGGGATTCTGCAGCTTGTTTTATTGGGAGGTGAGTGGAGATTCTGAGGATGGGTTTCTGCAGGTTGTGTTATTGGGAGGATAGTGGAGATGCGGAGGATGGGTTTCTGCAGGTTGTGTTATTGGGAGGTGAGTGGAGATGCTGAGGATGGGTTTCTGCAGGTTGTGTTATTGGGAGGTGAGTGGAGATGCTGAGTATGGGTTTCTGCAGGTTATGTTATTGGAAGATTTGTGAAGATGCTGTGGATGGGTTTCTGCAGGTTGTGTTATTGGAAGATTTGTGTAGATGCTGAGGATGGGTTTCTGCAGGTTGTGTTATTGGAAGATTGTGAAGATGCTGAGGATGGGTTCCTACAGTTTGTGTTATTGGGAGGTGTGTGGAGATGCTGAGGATGGGTTTCTGCAGGTTATGTTATTGGGAGGTGAGTGGAGATGCTGAGGATTGGCTTCTGCAGGTTGTGTTATTAGGAGGTGAGTGGAGATGCTGAGGATGGGTTTCTGCAGGTTGTGTTATTAGGAGGTGAGTGACGATGCTGAGAATGGGTTTCTGCAGTTTGTGTTATTGGGAGGTGAGTGGAGATGCTGAGGATGGGTTTCTGCAGGTTGTGTTATTGGGAGGTGAGTGGAGATGCTGAGGATGGGTTTCTGCAGGTTGTGTTATTGGGAGTTGAGTGGAGATGCTGAGGATGGTTTTCTGCAGGTTGTGCTATTGGGAGGTAAGTGGAGATGCTGTGGATGGGTTTCTGCAGGTTGTGTTATTGGAAGGTCAGTAGAGATGCTGAGAATGGGATTCTGCAGGTTGTGTAATTGGGAGATGGGTGGAGATGCTGAGGATGGGTTTCTGCAGGTTGTGTTATTGGGAGATGAGTGACGATTCTGAGGATGGGTTTCTGCAGGTTGTGTTATTGGGAGGTGAGTGAAGATGCTGAGGATGCGTTTCTGCAGGTTGTGTTCTTGGGAGGTGAGTGAAGATGCTGAGGATGTGTTTCTGCAGGTTGTGTTATTGGAAGGTGAGTGGAGTTACTGAGGATGGGTTTCTGCAGGTTGTGTTATTGGGAGGTTAGTGGAGTTGCTGAGGATGGGTTTCTGGAGGTTGTGTTATTGGGAGGTGAGTGGAGATGCTGAGGATGAGTTTCTGCAGGTTGTGGTATTGGGAGGTTAGTGGAGATGCTGAGGATGGATTTCTGTAGGTTGTGTTATTGGAATGTGAGTGAAGATGCTGAGGTTTGTTTCCTGCACGTTGTGTTATTGGGAGGTTAGTGAAGATGCTGATGATGGGTTTCTGCAGGTTGTGTTATTGGGAGCTGAGTAAAGATGCTGAGAATGGGTTTTTGCAGGTTGTGTTATTGGAAGGTGAGTGGAGATGCTGAGGATGGGTTTCTGCAGGTTGTGTTATTGGGAGGTGAGTGAAGATGCTGAGAATGGGTTTCTGCAGGTTGTGTTATTGGGAGGTTAGGGAAGATGCTGAGGATTGCTTTCTGCAGGTTGTGTTATTGGGACGTAAGTGGAAATGCTGAGGATGGGTTCTGCAGGTTGTGTTATTGGAAGATTGGTGAAGATGTTGAGGATGGGATTCTGCAGGTTGTTTTATTGGGAGGTGAGTGGAGTTTCTGAGGATGGGTTTCTGCAGGTTGTGTTATTGGGAGGTGAGTGGAGATGCTGAGGATGGGTTTCTGCAGGTTATGTTATTGGAAGATTTGTGAAGATGCTGAGGATGGGTTTCTGCAGGTTGTGTTATTGGAAGATTTGTGAAGATGCTGAGGATGGGTTTCTGCAGGTTGTGTTATTGGAAGATTTGTGAAGATGCTGAGGATGGGTTTATGCAGATTGTGTTACTGGGAGGTGAGTGGAGATGCTGAGGATGGGTTTCAGCAGGTTGTGTTATTGGGAGGTGAGTGAAGATGCTGAGGATGGGTTTCTGCAGGTTGTGTTATTGGGAGATTAGCGGAGATGCTGAGGATGGGTTCCTACAGTTTGTGTTATTGGGAGGTGTGCGGAAATGCTGAGGATGGGTTTCTGCAGGTTATGTTATTGGGAGGTGAGTGGAGATGCTGAGGATGGGCTTCTGCAGGTTGTGTTATTAGGAGGTGAGTGGAGATGCTGAGGATGGGTTTCTGCAGGTTGTGTTATTAGGAGGTGAGTGATGATGCTGAGAATGGGTTTCTGTAGGTTGTGTAATTGGGAGATGAGTGGAGATGCTGAGGATGGGTTTCTGCAGGTTGTGTTATTGGGAGATGAGTGACGCTTCTGAGGATGGGTTTCTGCAGGTTGTGTTATTGGGAGGTGAGTGAAGATGCCGAGGATGCGTTTCTGCAGGTTGTGTTCTTGGAAGGTGAGTGAAGATGCTGAGGATGTGTTTCTGCAGGTTGTGTTATTGGAACGTCAGTAGAGATGCTGAGAATGGGATTCTGCAGGTTGTGTAATTGGGAGATGAGTGGAGATGCTGAGGATGGGTTTCTGCAGGTTGTGTTATTGGGAGATGAGTGACGATTCTGAGGATGGGTTTCTGCAGGTTGTGTTCTTGGAAGGTGAGTGAAGATGCTGAGGATGTGTTTCTGCAGGTTGTGTTATTGGAAGGTCAGTAGAGATGCTGAGAATGGGATTCTGCAGGTTGTGTAATTGGGAGATGAGTGGAGATGCTGAGGATGGGTTTCTGCAGGTTGTGTTATTGGGAGATGAGTGACGATTCTGAGGATGCGTTTCTGCAGGTTGTGTTCTTGGGAGGTGAGTGAAGATGCTGAGGATGTGTTTCTGCAGGTTGTGTTATTGGAAGGTGAGTGGAGTTGATGAGGTTGGGTTTCTGCAGGTTGTGTTATTGGGAGGTTAGTGGAGTTGCTGAGGATGGGTTTCTGCAGGTTGTGGTATTGGGAGGTTAGTGTAGATGCTGAGGATGGATTTCTGTAGGTTGTGTTATTGGAATGTGAGTGAAGATGCTGAGGATGGTTTCCTGCACGTTGTGTTATTGGGAGGTTAGTGAAGATGCTGATGATGGGTTTCTGCAGGTTGTGTTATTGGGAGGTGAGTGAAGATGCTGAGAATGGGTTTCTGCAGGTTGTGTTATTGGAAGGCGAGTGGAGATGCTGAGGATGGGTTTCTGCAGGTTGTGCTATTGGGAGGTGAGTGAAGATGCTGAGAATGGGTTTCTGCAGGTTGTGTTATTGGGAGGTTAGGGAAGATGCTGAGGATTGCTTTCTGCAGGTTGTGTTATTGGGACGTAAGTGGAAATGCTGAGGATGTGTTCTGCAGGTTGTGTTACTGGAAGATTTGTGAAGATGCTGAGGATGGGTTTCTGCAGGTTGTGTTATTGGACGATTGGTGAAGATGATGAGGATGGGATTCTGCAGGTTGTTTTATTGGGAGGTGAGTGGAGATTCTGAGGATGGGTTTCTGCAGGTTGTGTTATTGGGAGGATAGTGGAGATGCGGAGGATGGGTTTCTGCAGGTTGTGTTATTGGGAGGTGAGTGGAGATGCTGAGGATGGGTTTCTGCAGGTTGTGTTATTGGGAGGTGAGTGGAGATGCTGAGTATGGGTTTCTGCAGGTTATGTTATTGGAAGATTTGTGAAGATGCTGTGGATGGGTTTCTGCAGGTTGTGTTATTGGAAGATTTGTGTAGATGCTGAGGATGGGTTTCTGCAGGTTGTGTTATTGGAAGATTGTGAAGATGCTGAGGATGGGTTCCTACAGTTTGTGTTATTGGGAGGTGTGTGGAGATGCTGAGGATGGGTTTCTGCAGGTTATGTTATTGGGAGGTGAGTGGAGATTCTGAGGATGGGCTTCTGCAGGTTGTGTTATTCGGAGGTGAGTGGAGATGCTGAGGATGGGTTTCTGCAGGTTGTGTTATTAGGAGGTGAGTGACGATGCTGAGAATGGGTTTCTGCAGTTTGTGTTATTGGGAGGTGAGTGGAGATGCTGAGGATGGGTTTCTGCAGGTTGTGTTATTGGGAGGTGAGTGGAGATGCTGAGGATGGGTTTCTGCAGGTTGTGTTATTGGGAGTTGAGTGGAGATGCTGAGGATGGTTTTCTGCAGGTTGTGCTATTGGGAGGTAAGTGGAGATGCTGTGGATGGGTTTCTGCAGGTTGTGTTATTGGAAGGTCAGTAGAGATGCTGAGAATGGGATTCTGCAGGTTGTGTAATTGGGAGATGGGTGGAGATGCTGAGGATGGGTTTCTGCAGGTTGTGTTATTGGGAGATGAGTGACGATTCTGAGGATGGGTTTCTGCAGGTTGTGTTATTGGGAGGTGAGTGAAGATGCTGAGGATGCGTTTCTGCAGGTTGTGTTCTTGGGAGGTGAGTGAAGATGCTGAGGATGTGTTTCTGCAGGTTGTGTTATTGGAAGGTGAGTGGAGTTACTGAGGATGGGTTTCTGCAGGTTGTGTTATTGGGAGGTTAGTGGAGTTGCTGAGGATGGGTTTCTGGAGGTTGTGTTATTGGGAGGTGAGTGGAGATGCTGAGGATGAGTTTCTGCAGGTTGTGGTATTGGGAGGTTAGTGGAGATGCTGAGGATGGATTTCTGTAGGTTGTGTTATTGGAATGTGAGTGAAGATGCTGAGGATGGTTTCCTGCACGTTGTGTTATTGGGAGGTTCGTGAAGATGCTGATGATGGGTTTCTGCAGGTTGTGTTATTGGGAGCTGAGTAAAGATGCTGAGAATGGGTTTCTGCAGGTTGTGTTATTGGAAGGTGAGTGGAGATGCTGAGGATGGGTTTCTGCAGGTTGTGTTATTGGGAGGTGAGTGAAGATGCTGAGAATGGGTTTCTGCAGGTTGTGTTATTGGGAGGTTAGGGAAGATGCTGAGGATTGCTTTCTGCAGGTTGTGTTATTGGGACGTAAGTGGAAATGCTGAGGATGGGTTCTGCAGGTTGTGTTATTGGGAGATTGGTGAAGATGTTGAGGATGGAATTCTGCAGGTTGTTTTATTGGGAGGTGAGTGGAGTTTCTGAGGATGGGTTTCTGCAGGTTGTGTTATTGGGAGGTGAGTGGAGATGCTGAGGATGGGTTTCTGCAGGTTATGTTATTGGAAGATTTGTGAAGATGCTGAGGATGGGTTTCTGCAGGTTGTGTTATTGGAAGATTTGTGAAGATGCTGAGGATGGGTTTCTGCAGGTTGTGTTATTGGAAGATTTGTGAAGATGCTGAGGATGGGTTTATGCAGATTGTGTTACTGGGAGGTGAGTGGAGATGCTGAGGATGGGTTTCAGCAGGTTGTGTTATTGGGAGGTGAGTGAAGATGCTGAGGATGGGTTTCTGCAGGTTGTGTTATTGGGAGATTAGCGGAGATGCTGAGGATGGGTTCCTACAGTTTGTGTTATTGGGAGGTGTGCGGAGATGCTGAGGATGGGTTTCTGCAGGTTATGTTATTGGGAGGTGAGTGGAGATGCTGAGGATGGGCTTCTGCAGGTTGTGTTATTAGGAGGTGAGTGGAGATGCTGAGGATGGGTTTCTGCAGGTTGTGTTATTAGGAGGTGAGTGAAGATGCTGAGAATGGGTTTCTGCAGTTTGTGTTATTGGGAGGTGAGTGGAGATGCTGAGGATGGGTTTCTGCAGGTTGTGTTATTGGGAGGTGAGTGGAGATGCTGAGGATGGGTTTCTGCAGGTTGTGTTATTGGGAGTTGAGTGGAGATGCTGAGGATGGTTTTCTGCAGGTTGTGCTATTGGGAGGTGAGTGGAGATGCTGTGGAATGGTTTCTGCAGGTTGTGTTATTGGGAGGTTAGTGGAGATGCTGAGGATGGGTTTGTGCAGGTTGTGTTATTGGGAGGTGAGTGGAGATGCTGAGGATGGGTTTCTGCAGGTTGTGTTATTGGGAGGTGAGTGGAGATGCTGAGGATGGGTTTCTGCAGGTTGTGTTATTGGGAGGTGAGTGGAGATGCTGAGGATTGGTTTCTGCAGGTTGTGTTATTGGGAGTTGAGTGGAGATGCTGAGGATGGTTTTCTGCAGGTTGTGCTATTGGGAGGTGAGTGGAGATGCTGTGGATGGGTTTCTGCAGGTTGTGTTATTGGGAGATGAGTGGAGATGCTGAGGATGGGTTTCTGCAGGTTGTGTTATTGGGAGGTGAGTGGAGATGCTGTGGATGGGTTTCTGCAGGTTGTGTTATTGGGATATTAGTGAAGATGCTGACGATGGGTTTCTGCAGGTTGTGTTATTCGAAGGTGAGTGGAGATGCTGAGGATGGGTTTCTGCAGGTTGTGTTATTGGAAGGTGAGTGGAGATGCTGAAGATGGGTTTCTGCAGGTTGTGTTATTCGAAGGTTAGTGAAGATGCTGATGATGGGTTTCTGCAGGTTGTGTTATTGGGAGGTGAGTGAAGATGCTGAGAATGGGCTTCTGCAGGTTGTGTTATTGGAAGGTGAGAGGAGATGCTGAGGCTGGCTTTCTGCAGGTTGTGTTATTGGGAGGTGAGAGAAGATGCTGAGAATGGGTTTCTGCAGGTTGTCTTATTGGGAGGTTAGTGAAGATGCTGAGGATTGCTTTCTGCAGGTTGTGTTATTGGGACTTAATTGGAAATGCTGAGGATGGGTTCCTGCAGTTTGTGTTATTGGGAGGTGTGTGGAGATGCTGAGGATAGGTTTCTGCAGGTTATGTTATTGTAAGGAGATGGAGATGCTGAGGATGGGTTTCTGCAGGTTGTGTTATTGGGAGGTGAGTGGAGATGCTGAGGATGGGTTTCTGCAGGTTGTGTTATTGGGAGGTGAGTGAAGATGCTGAGGATGGGTTTCTGCAGATTGTGTTATTGGGAGGTGAGTGAAGATGCTGAGAATGGGTTTCTGCAGATTGTGTAATTGGGAGATGAGTGGAGATGCTGAGGATGGGTTTCTGCAGGTTGTGTTATTGGGAGATGAGTGACGATTCTGAGGATGGGTTTCTGCAGGTTGTGTTATTGGGAGGTGAGTGAAGATGCTGAGGATGGGCTTCTGCAGGTGGAGATAATGAGGATGGGTTTCTGCAGGTTGTGTTATTGGAAGGTGAGTGAAGATTCTGAGGATGGGTTTCTGCAGGTTGTGTTATTAGGAGGTGAGTGGAGATTCTGAGAATGGGTTTCTGCCGGTTGTGCTATTGGGAGCTGAGTGGAGATGCTGAGGATGGGTTTCTGCAGGTTGTGTTATTGGGAGGTGAGTGGAGATGCTGAGGATATGTTTCTGCAGGTTGTGTTATTCGGAGGTGTGTGAAGATGCTGAGGATGGGTTTCTGCATGTTGTGTTATTGGAAGGTGAGTGAAGATGCTGAGGATGGGTTTCTGCAGATTGTGTAATTGGGAGATGAGTGGAGATGCTGAGGATGGGTTTCTGCAGGTTGTGTTATTGGGAGATGAGTGACGATTCTGAGGATGGGTTTCTGCAGATTGTGTTCTTGGGAGGTGAGTGAAGATGCTGAGGATGCGTTTCTGCAGGTTGTGTTCTTGGAAGGTGAGTGAAGATGCTGAGGATGTGTTTCTGCAGGTTGTGTTATTGGAAGGTCAGTAGAGATGCTGAGAATGGGATTCTGCAGGTTGTGTTATTGGAACGTCAGAAGAGATGCTGAGAATGGGATTCTGCAGGTTGTGTAATTGGGAGATGAGTGGAGATGCTGAGGATGGGTTTCTGCAGGTTGTGTTATTGGGAGATGAGTGACGATTCTGAGGATGGGTTTCTGCAGGTTGTGTTCTTGGAAGGTGAGTGAAGATGCTGAGGATGTGTTTCTGCAGGTTGTGTTATTGGAAGGTCAGTAGAGATGCTGAGAATGGGATTCTGCAGGTTGTGTAATTGGGAGATGAGTGGAGATGCTGAGGATGGGTTTCTGCAGGTTGTGTTATTGGGAGATGAGTGACGATTCTGAGGATGCGTTTCTGCAGGTTGTGTTCTTGGGAGGTGAGTGAAGATGCTGAGGATGTGTTTCTGCAGGTTGTGTTATTGGAAGGTGAGTGGAGTTGATGAGGATGGGTTTCTGCAGGTTGTGTTATTGGGAGGTTAGTGGAGTTGCTGAGGATGGGTTTCTGCAGGTTGTGGTATTGGGAGGTTAGTGGAGATGCTGAGGATGGATTTCTGTAGGTTGTGTTATTGGAATGTGAGTGAAGATGCTGAGGATGGTTTCCTGCACGTTGTGTTATTGGGAGGTTGGTGAAGATGCTGATGATGGGTTTCTGCAGGTTGTGTTATTGGGAGGTGAGTGAAGATGCTGAGAATGGGTTTCTGCAGGTTGTGTTATTGGAAGGTGAGTGGAGATGCTGAGGATGGGTTTCTGCAGGTTGTGCTATTGGGAGGTGAGTGAAGATGCTGAGAATGGGTTTCTGCAGGTTGTGTTATTGGGAGGTTGGGGAAGATGCTGAGGATTGCTTTCTGCAGGTTGTGTTATTGGGACGTAAGTGGAAATGCTGAGGATGTGTTCTGCAGGTTGTGTTACTGGAAGATTTGTGAAGATGCTGAGGATGGGTTTCTGCAGGTTGTGTTATTGGAAGATTGGTGAAGATGCTGAGGATGGGATTCTGCAGGTTGTTTTATTGGGAGGTGAGTGGAGATTCTGAGGATGGGTTTCTGCAGGTTGTGTTATTGGGAGGATAGTGGAGATGCGGAGGATGGGTTTCTGCAGGTTGTGTTATTGGGAGGTGAGTGGAGATGCTGAGGATGGGTTTCTGCAGGTTGTGTTATTGGGAGGTGAGTGGAGATGCTGAGTATGGGTTTCTGCAGGTTATGTTATTGGAAGATTTGTGAAGATGATGTGGATGGGTTTCTGCAGGTTGTGTTATTGGAATATTTGTGTAGATGCTGAGGATGGGTTTCTGCAGGTTGTGTTATTGGAAGATTGTGAAGATGCTGAGGATGGGTTCCTACAGTTTGTGTTATTGGGAGGTGTGTGGAGATGCTGAGGATGGGTTTCTGCAGGTTATGTTATTGGGAGGTGAGTGGAGATGCTGAGGATGGGCTTCTGCAGGTTGTGTTATTAGGAGGTGAGTGGAGATGCTGAGGATGGCTTTCTGCAGGTTGTGTTATTAGGAGGTGAGTGAAGATGCAGAGAATGGGTTTCTGCAGTATGTGTTATTGGGAGGTGAGTGGAGATGCTGAGGATGGGTTTCTGCAGGTTGTGTTATTGGGAGGTGAGTGGAGATGCTGAGGATGGGTTTCTGCAGGTTGTGTTATTGGGAGTTGAGTGGAGATGCTGAGGATGGTTTTCTGCAGGTTGTGCTATTGGGAGGTAAGTGGAGATGCTGTGGATGGGTTTCTGCAGGTTGTGTTATTGGAAGGTCAGTAGAGATGCTGAGAATGGGATTCTGCAGGTTGTGTAATTGGGAGATGGGTGGAGATGCTGAGGATGGGTTTCTGCAGGTTGTGTTATTGGGAGATGAGTGACGATTCTGAGGATGGGTTTCTGCAGGTTGTGTTATTGGGAGGTGAGTGAAGATGATGTGGATGGGTTTCTGCAGGTTGTGTTATTGGAATATTTGTGAAGATGATGTGGATGGGTTTCTGCAGGTTGTGTTATTGGAAGATTGTGAAGATGCTGAGGATGGGTTCCTACAGTTTGTGTTATTGGGAGGTGTGTGGAGATGCTGAGGATGGGTTTCTGCAGGTTATGTTATTGGAAGATTTGTGAAGATGATGTGGATGGGTTTCTGCAGGTTGTGTTATTGGAATATTTGTGTAGATGCTGAGGATGGGTTTCTGCAGGTTGTGTTATTGGAAGATTGTGAAGATGCTGAGGATGGGTTCCTACAGTTTGTGTTATTGGGAGGTGTGTGGAGATGCTGAGGATGGGTTTCTGCAGGTTATGTTATTGGGAGGTGAGTGGAGATGCTGAGGATGGGCTTCTGCAGGTTGTGTTATTAGGAGGTGAGTGGAGATGCTGAGGATGGCTTTCTGCAGGTTGTGTTATTAGGAGGTGAGTGAAGATGCAGAGAATGGGTTTCTGCAGGTTGTGTTATTGGGAGGTGAGTGGAGATGCTGAGGATATGTTTCTGCAGGTTGTGTTATTCGGAGGTGTGTGAAGATGCTGAGGATGGGTTTCTGCATGTTGTGTTATTGGAAGGTGAGTGAAGATGCTGAGGATGGGTTTCTGCAGATTGTGTAATTGGGAGATGAGTGGAGATGCTGAGGATGGGTTTCTGCAGGTTGTGTTATTGGGAGATGAGTGACGATTCTGAGGATGGGTTTCTGCAGATTGTGTTCTTGGGAGGTGAGTGAAGATGCTGAGGATGCGTTTCTGCAGGTTGTGTTCTTGGAAGGTGAGTGAAGATGCTGAGGATGTGTTTCTGCAGGTTGTGTTATTGGAAGGTCAGTAGAGATGCTGAGAATGGGATTCTGCAGGTTGTGTTATTGGAACGTCAGAAGAGATGCTGAGAATGGGATTCTGCAGGTTGTGTAATTGGGAGATGAGTGGAGATGCTGAGGATGGGTTTCTGCAGGTTGTGTTATTGGGAGATGAGTGACGATTCTGAGGATGGGTTTCTGCAGGTTGTGTTCTTGGAAGGTGAGTGAAGATGCTGAGGATGTGTTTCTGCAGGTTGTGTTATTGGAAGGTCAGTAGAGATGCTGAGAATGGGATTCTGCAGGTTGTGTAATTGGGAGATGAGTGGAGATGCTGAGGATGGGTTTCTGCAGGTTGTGTTATTGGGAGATGAGTGACGATTCTGAGGATGCGTTTCTGCAGGTTGTGTTCTTGGGAGGTGAGTGAAGATGCTGAGGATGTGTTTCTGCAGGTTGTGTTATTGGAAGGTGAGTGGAGTTGATGAGGATGGGTTTCTGCAGGTTGTGTTATTGGGAGGTTAGTGGAGTTGCTGAGGATGGGTTTCTGCAGGTTGTGGTATTGGGAGGTTAGTGGAGATGCTGAGGATGGATTTCTGTAGGTTGTGTTATTGGAATGTGAGTGAAGATGCTGAGGATGGTTTCCTGCACGTTGTGTTATTGGGAGGTTGGTGAAGATGCTGATGATGGGTTTCTGCAGGTTGTGTTATTGGGAGGTGAGTGAAGATGCTGAGAATGGGTTTCTGCAGGTTGTGTTATTGGAAGGTGAGTGGAGATGCTGAGGATGGGTTTCTGCAGGTTGTGCTATTGGGAGGTGAGTGAAGATGCTGAGAATGGGTTTCTGCAGGTTGTGTTATTGGGAGGTTGGGGAAGATGCTGAGGATTGCTTTCTGCAGGTTGTGTTATTGGGACGTAAGTGGAAATGCTGAGGATGTGTTCTGCAGGTTGTGTTACTGGAAGATTTGTGAAGATGCTGAGGATGGGTTTCTGCAGGTTGTGTTATTGGAAGATTGGTGAAGATGCTGAGGATGGGATTCTGCAGGTTGTTTTATTGGGAGGTGAGTGGAGATTCTGAGGATGGGTTTCTGCAGGTTGTGTTATTGGGAGGATAGTGGAGATGCGGAGGATGGGTTTCTGCAGGTTGTGTTATTGGGAGGTGAGTGGAGATGCTGAGGATGGGTTTCTGCAGGTTGTGTTATTGGGAGGTGAGTGGAGATGCTGAGTATGGGTTTCTGCAGGTTATGTTATTGGAAGATTTGTGAAGATGATGTGGATGGGTTTCTGCAGGTTGTGTTATTGGAATATTTGTGTAGATGCTGAGGATGGGTTTCTGCAGGTTGTGTTATTGGAAGATTGTGAAGATGCTGAGGATGGGTTCCTACAGTTTGTGTTATTGGGAGGTGTGTGGAGATGCTGAGGATGGGTTTCTGCAGGTTATGTTATTGGGAGGTGAGTGGAGATGCTGAGGATGGGCTTCTGCAGGTTGTGTTATTAGGAGGTGAGTGGAGATGCTGAGGATGGCTTTCTGCAGGTTGTGTTATTAGGAGGTGAGTGAAGATGCAGAGAATGGGTTTCTGCAGTATGTGTTATTGGGAGGTGAGTGGAGATGCTGAGGATGGGTTTCTGCAGGTTGTGTTATTGGGAGGTGAGTGGAGATGCTGAGGATGGGTTTCTGCAGGTTGTGTTATTGGGAGTTGAGTGGAGATGCTGAGGATGGTTTTCTGCAGGTTGTGCTATTGGGAGGTAAGTGGAGATGCTGTGGATGGGTTTCTGCAGGTTGTGTTATTGGAAGGTCAGTAGAGATGCTGAGAATGGGATTCTGCAGGTTGTGTAATTGGGAGATGGGTGGAGATGCTGAGGATGGGTTTCTGCAGGTTGTGTTATTGGGAGATGAGTGACGATTCTGAGGATGGGTTTCTGCAGGTTGTGTTATTGGGAGGTGAGTGAAGATGCTGAGGATGCGTTTCTGCAGGGTGTGTTCTTGGGAGGTGAGTGAAGATGCTGAGGATGTGTTTCTGCAGGTTGTGTTATTGGAAGGTGAGTGGAGTTGCTGAGGATGGGTTTCTGCAGGTTGTGTTATTGGGAGGTTAGTGGAGTTGCTGAGGATGGGTTTCTGCAGGTTGTGTTATTGGGAGGTGAGTGGAGATGCTGAGGATGAGTTTCTGCAGGTTGTGGTATTGGGCGGTTAGTGGAGATGCTGAGGATGGATTTCTGTAGGTTGTGTTATTGGAATGTGAGTGAAGATGCTGAGGATGGTTTCCTGCACGTTGTGTTATTGGGAGGTTAGTGAAGATGCTGATGATGGGAGTCTGCAGGTTGTGTTATTGGGAGCTGAGTAAAGATGCTGAGAATGGGTTTCTGCAGGTTGTGTTATTGGAAGGTGAGTGGAGATGCTGAGGATGGGTTTCTGCAGGTTGTGTTATTGGGAGGTGAGTGAAGATGCTGAGAATGGGTTTCTGCAGGTTGTGTTATTGGGAGGTTAGGGAAGATGCTGAGGATTGCTTTCTGCAGGTTGTGTTATTGGGACGTAAGTGGAAATGCTGAGGATGGGTTCTGCAGGTTGTGTTATTGGAAGATTGGTGAAGATGCTGAGGATGGGATTCTGCAGGTTGTTTTATTGGGAGGTGAGTGGAGTTTCTGAGGATGGGTTTCTGCAGGTTGTGTTATTGGGAGGATAGTGGAGATGCGGAGGATGGGTTTCTGCAGGTTGTGTTATTGGGAGGTGAGTGGAGATGCTGAGGATGGGTTTCTGCAGGTTGTGTTATTGGGAGGTGAGTGGAGATGCTGAGGATGGGTTTCAGCAGGTTATGTTATTGGAAGATTTGTGAAGATGCTGAGTATGGGTTTCTGCAGGTTGTGTTATTGGAAGATTTGTGAAGATGCTGAGGATGGGTTTATGCAGATTGTGTTACTGGGAGGTGAGTGGAGATGCTGAGGATGGGTTTCAGCAGGTTGTGTTATTGGGAGGTGAGTGAAGATGCTGAGGATGGGTTTCTGCAGGTTGTGTTATTGGGAGATTAGCGGAGATGCTGAGGATGGGTTCCTACAGTTTGTGTTATTGGGAGGTGTGCGGAGTTGCTGAGGATGGGTTTCTGCAGGTTATGTTATTGGGAGGTGAGTGGAGATGCTGAGGATGGGCTTCTGCAGGTTGTGTTATTAGGAGGTGAGTGGAGATGCTGAGGATGGGTTTCTGCAGGTTGTGTTATTAGGAGGTGAGTGAAGATGCTGAGAATGGGTTTCTGCAGTTTGTGTTATTGGGAGGTGAGTGGAGATGCTGAGGATGGGTTTCTGCAGGTTGTGTTATTGGGAGGTGAGTGAAGATGCTGAGGATGGGTTTCTGCAGGTTGTGTTATTGGGAGTTGAGTGGAGATGCTGAGGATGGTTTTCTGCAGGTTGTGCTATTGGGAGGTGAGTGGAGATGCTGTGGATGGGTTTCTGCAGGTTGTGTTATTGGGAGGTTAGTGGAGATGCTGAGGATGGGTTTCTGCAGGTTGTGTTATTGGGAGGTGAGTGGAGATGCTGAGGATGGGTTTCTGCAGGTTGTGTTATTGGGAGGTGAGTGGAGATGCTGAGGATGGGTTTCTGCAGGTTGTGTTATTGGGAGGTGAGTGGAGATGCTGAGGATGGGTTTCTGCAGGTTGTGTTATTGGGAGTTGAGTGGAGATGCTGAGGATGGTTTTCTGCAGGTTGTGCTATTGGGAGGTGAGTGGAGATGCTGTGGATGGGTTTCTGCAGGTTGTGTTATTGGGAGATGAGTGGAGATGCTGAGGATGGGTTTCTGCAGGTTGTGTTATTGGGAGGTGAGTGGAGATGCTGTGGATGGGTTTCTGCAGGTTGTGTTATTGGGATATTAGTGAAGATGCTGAGGATGAGTTTCTGCAGGTTGTGTTATTCGAAGGTGAGTGGAGATGCTGAGGATGGGTTTCTGCAGGTTGTGTTATTGGAAGGTGAGTGGAGATGCTGAAGATGGGTTTCTGCAGGTTGTGTTATTCGAAGGTTAGTGAAGATGCTGATGATGGGTTTCTGCAGGTTGTGTTATTGGGAGGTGAGTGAAGATGCTGAGAATGGGCTTCTGCAGGTTGTGTTATTGGAAGGTGAGAGGAGATGCTGAGGCTGGCTTTCTGCAGGTTGTGTTATTGGGAGGTGAGAGAAGATGCTGAGAATGGGCTTCTGCAGGTTGTGTTATTGGAAGGTGAGAGGAGATGCTGAGGATGGGTTTCTGCAGGTTGTGCTATTGGGAGGTGAGTGGAGATGCTGAGAATGGGTTTCTGCAGGTTGTCTTATTGGGAGGTTAGGGAAGATGCTGAGGATTGCTTTCTGCAGGTTGTGTTATTGGGACTTAATTGGAAATGCTGAGGATGGGTTCCTGCAGTTTGTGTTATTGGGAGGTGTGTGGAGATGCTGAGGATAGGTTTCTGCAGGTTATGTTATTGTAAGGAGATGGAGATGCTGAGGATGGGTTACTGCAGGTTGTGTTATTGGGAGGTGAGTGGAGATGCTGAGGATGGGTTTCTGCAGGTTGTGTTATTGGGAGGTGAGTGAAGATGCTGAGGATGGGTTTCTGCAGATTGTGTTATTGGGAGGTGAGTGAAGATGCTGAGAATGGGTTTCTGCAGATTGTGTAATTGGGAGATGAGTGGAGATGCTGAGGATGGGTTTCTGCAGTTTGTGTTATTGGGAGATGAGTGACGATTCTGAGGATGGGTTTCTGCAGGTGGTGTTATTGGGATGTGAGTGAAGATGCTGAGGATGGGCTTCTGCAGGTGGAGATAATGAGGATGGGTTTCTGCAGGTTGTGTTATTGGAAGGTGAGTGAAGATTCTGAGGATGGGTTTCTGCAGGTTGTGTTATTAGGAGGTGAGTGGAGATTCTGAGAATGGGTTTCTGCCGGTTGTGCTATTGGGAGCTGAGTGGAGATGCTGAGGATGGGTTTCTGCAGGTTGTGTTATTGGGAGGTGAGTGGAGATGCTGAGGATATGTTTCTGCAGGTTGTGTTATTCGGAGGTGTGTGAAGATGCTGAGGATGGGTTTTTGCATGTTGTGTTATTGGAAGGTGAGTGAAGATGCTGAGGATGGGTTTCTGCAGATTGTGTAATTGGGAGATGAGTGGAGATGCTGAGGATGGGTTTCTGCAGGTTGTGTTATTGGGAGGTGAGTGAAGATGCTGAGGATGGGTTTCTGCAGATTGTGTTATTGGGAGTTGAGTGGAGATGCTGAGGATGGTTTTCTGCAGGTTGTGCTATTGGGAGGTGAGTGGAGATGCTGTGGATGGGTTTCTGCAGGTTGTGTTATTGGGAGGTTAGTGGAGATGCTGAGGATGGGTTTCTGCAGGTTGTGTTATTGGGAGGTGAGTGGAGATGCTGAGGATGGGTTTCTGCAGGTTGTGTTATTGGGAGGTGAGTGGAGATGCTGAGGATGGGTTTCTGCAGGTTGTGTTATTGGGAGGTGAGTGGAGATGCTGAGGATGGGTTTCTGCAGGTTGTGTTATTGGGAGTTGAGTGGAGATGCTGAGGATGGTTTTCTGCAGGTTGTGCTATTGGGAGGTGAGTGGAGATGCTGTGGATGGGTTTCTGCAGGTTGTGTTATTGGGAGATGAGTGGAGATGCTGAGGATGGGTTTCTGCAGGTTGTGTTATTGGGAGGTGAGTGGAAATGCTGTGGATGGGTTTCTGCAGGTTGTGTTATTGGGATATTAGTGAAGATGCTGAGGATGGGTTTCTGCAGGTTGTGTTATTCGAAGGTGAGTGGAGATGCTGAGGATGGGTTTCTGCAGGTTGTGTTATTGGAAGGTGAGTGGAGATGCTGAAGATGGGTTTCTGCAGGTTGTGTTATTCGAAGGTGAGTGAAGATGCTGATGATGGGTTTCTGCAGGTTGTGTTATTGGGAGGTGAGTGAAGATGCTGAGAATGGGCTTCTGCAGGTTGTGTTATTGGAAGGTGAGAGGAGATGCTGAGGCTGGCTTTCTGCAGGTTGTGTTATTGGGAGGTGAGAGAAGATGCTGAGAATGGGTTTCTGCAGGTTGTCTTATTGGGAGGTTAGGGAAGATGCTGAGGATTGCTTTCTGCAGGTTGTGTTATTGGGACTTAATTGGAAATGCTGAGGATGGGTTCCTGCAGTTTGTGTTATTGAGAGGTGTGTGGAGATGCTGAGGATAGGTTTCTGCAGGTTATGTTATTGTAAGGAGATGGAGATGCTGAGGATGGGTTTCTGCAGGTTGTGTTATTGGGATATTAGTGAAGATGCTGAGGATGGGTTTCTGCAGGTTGTGTTATTCGAAGGTGAGTGGAGATGCTGAGGATGGGTTTCTGCAGGTTGTGTTATTGGAAGGTGAGTGGAGATGCTGAAGATGGGTTTCTGCAGGTTGTGTTCTTGGGAGGTGAGTGAAGATGCTGAGAATGGGCTTCTGCAGGTTGTGTTATTGGAAGGTGAGAGGAGATGCTGAGGCTGGCTTTCTGCAGGTTGTGTTATTGGGAGGTGAGAGAAGATGCTGAGGATGGGTTTCTGCAGGTTGTGTTATTGGGAGGTTAGGGAAGATGCTGAGGATTGCTTTCTGCAGGTTGTGTTATTGGGACTTAATTGGAAATGCTGAGGATGGGTTCCTGCAGTTTGTTTTATTGGGAGGTGTGTGGAGATGCTGAGGATAGGTTTCTGCAGGTTATGTTATTGTAAGGAGATGGAGATGCTGAGGATGGGTTTCTGCAGGTTGTGTTATTGGGAGGTGAGTGGAGATGCTGAGGATGGGTTTCTGCAGGTTGTGTTATTGGGAGGTGAGTGAAGATGCTGAGGATGGGTTTCTGCAGATTGTGTTATTGGGAGGTGAGTGAAGATGCTGAGAATGGGTTTCTGCAGATTGTGTAATTGGGAGATGAGTGGAGATGCTGAGGATGGGTTTCTGCAGGTTGTGTTATTGGGAGATGAGTGACGATTCTGAGGATGGGTTTCTGCAGGTGGTGTTATTGGGATGTGAGTGAAGATGCTGAGGATGGGCTTCTGCAGGTGGAGATAATGAGGATGGGTTTCTGCAGGTTGTGTTATTGGAAGGTCAGTGAAGATTCTGAGGATGGGTTTCTGCAGGTTGTGTTATTAGGAGGTGAGTGGAGATTCTGAGAATGGGTTTCTGCCGGTTGTGCTATTGGGAGCTGAGTGGAGATGCTGAGGATGGGTTTCTGCAGGTTGTGTTATTGGGAGGTGAGTGGAGATGCTGAGGATATGTTTCTGCAGGTTGTGTTATTCGGAGGTGTGTGAAGATGCTGAGGATGGGTTTCTGCATGTTGTGTTATTGGAAGGTGAGTGAAGATGCTGAGGATGGGTTTCTGCAGATTGTGTAATTGGGAGATGAGTGGAGATGCTGAGGATGGGTTTCTGCAGGTTGTGTTATTGGGAGATGAGTGACGATTCTGAGGATGGGTTTCTGCAGGTTGTGTTATTGGGAGGTGAGTGAAGATGCTGAGGATGCGTTTCTGCAGGTTGTGTTCTTGGGAGGTGAGTGAAGATGCTGAGGATGTGTTTCTGCAGGTTGTGTTATTGGAAGGTCAGTAGAGATGCTGAGAATGGGATTCTGCAGGTTGTGTAATTGGGAGATGAGTGGAGATGCTGAGGATGGGTTTCTGCAGGTTGTGTTATTGGAAGGTGAGTGGAGATGCTGAAGATGGGTTTCTGCAGGTTGTGTTATTCGAAGGTGAGTGAAGATGCTGATGATGGGTTTCTGCAGGTTGTGTTATTGGGAGGTGAGTGAAGATGCTGAGAATGGGCTTCTGCAGGTTGTGTTATTGGAAGGTGAGAGGAGATGCTGAGGCTGGCTTTCTGCAGGTTGTGTTATTGGGTGGTGAGAGAAGATGCTGAGAATGGGTTTCTGCAGGTTGTCTTATTGGGAGGTTAGGGAAGATGCTGAGGATTGCTTTCTGCAGGTTGTGTTATTGGGACTTAATTGGAAATGCTGAGGATGGGTTCCTGCAGTTTGTGTTATTGGGAGGTGTGTGGAGATGCTGAGGATAGGTTTCTGCAGGTTATGTTATTGTAAGGAGATGGAGATGCTGAGGATGGGTTTCTGCAGGTTGTGTTATTGGGATATTAGTGAAGATGCTGAGGATGGGTTTCTGCAGGTTGTGTTATTGGAAGGTGAGTGGAGATGCTGAAGATGGGTTTCTGCAGGTTGTGTTATTCGAAGGTTAGTGAAGATGCTGATGATGGGTTTCTGCAGGTTGTGTTATTGGGAGGTGAGTGAAGATGCTGAGAATGGGCTTCTGCAGGTTGTGTTATTGGAAGGTGAGAGGAGATGCTGAGGCTGGCTTTCTGCAGGTTGTGTTATTGGGAGGTGAGAGAAGATGCTGAGAATGGGTTTCTGCAGGTTGTCTTATTGGGAGGTTAGGGAAGATGCTGAGGATTGCTTTCTGCAGGTTGTGTTATTGGGACTTAATTGGAAATGCTGAGGATGGGTTCCTGCAGTTTGTGTTATTGGGAGGTGTGTGGAGATGCTGAGGATAGGTTTCTGCAGGTTATGTTATTGTAAGGAGATGGAGATGCTGAGGATGGGTTTCTGCAGGTTGTGTTATTGGGAGGTGAGTGGAGATGCTGAGGATGGGTTTCTGCAGGTTGTGTTATTGGGAGGTGAGTGAAGATGCTGAGGATGGGTTTCTGCAGATTGTGTTATTGGGAGGTGAGTGAAGATGCTGAGAATGGGTTTCTGCAGATTGTGTAATTGGGAGATGAGTGGAGATGCTGAGGATGGGTTTCTGCAGGTTGTGTTATTGGGAGATGAGTGACGATTCTGAGGATGGGTTTCTGCAGGTGGTGTTATTGGGATGTGAGTGAAGATGCTGAGGATGGGCTTCTGCAGGTAGAGATAATGAGGATGGGTTTCTGCAGGTTGTGTTATTGGAAGGTGAGTGAAGATTCTGAGGATGGGTTTCTGCAGGTTGTGTTATTAGGAGGTGAGTGGAGATTCTGAGAATGGGTTTCTGCCGGTTGTGCTATTGGGAGCTGAGTGGAGATGCTGAGGATGGGTTTCTGCAGGTTGTGTTATTGGGAGGTGAGTGGAGATGCTGAGAATATGTTTCTGCAGGTTGTGTTATTCGGAGGTGTGTGAAGATGCTGAGGATGGGTTTCTGCATGTTGTGTTATTGGAAGGTGAGTGAAGATGCTGAGGATGGGTTTCTGCAGATTGTGTTATTGGGATATGGGTGACGATTCTGAGGATGGGTTTCTGCAGGTTGTGTTATTGGGAGGTGAGTGAAGATGCTGAGGATTGGTTATTGCAGGTTGTGTTCTTGGGAGGTGAGCGAAGATGCTGAGGATGCGTTTCTGCAGGTTGTGTTCTTGGGAGGTGAGTGAAGATGCTGAGGATGTGTTTCTGCAGGTTGTGTTATTGGAAGGTCAGTAGAGATGCTGAGAATGGGATTCTGCAGGTTGTGTAATTGGGAGATGAGTGGAGATGCTGAGGATGGGTTTCTGCAGGTTGTGTTATTGGGATATGGGTGACGATTCTGAGGATGGGTTTCTGCAGGTTGTGTTATTGGGAGGTGAGTGAAGATGCTGAGGATTGGTTATTGCAGGTTGTGTTCTTGGGAGGTGAGTGAAGATGCTGAGGATGTGTTTCTGCAGGTTGTGTTATTGAAAGGTGAGTGGAGTTGCTGAGGATGGGTTTCTGCAGGTTGTGTTATGGGAAGGTGAGTGAAGATGCTGAGGATGGGTTTCTGCAGGTTGTGTTATTGGGAGGTGAGTGGAGATGCTGAGGATGGGTTTCTGCAGGTTGTGTTATTGGGAGGTGAGTGAAGATGCTGAGGATGGGTTTCTGCAGGTTGTGGTATTGTGAGGTGAGTGAAGATGCTGAGGATGGGTTTCTGCAGGTTGTGTTATTGGGAGGTTAGTGGAGTTGCTGAGGATGGGTTTCTGCAGGTTGTGTTATTGGGAGGTGAGTGGAGATGCTGAGGATGGGTTTCTGCAGGTTGTGGTATTGGGAGGTTAGTGGAGATGCTGAGGATGGATTTCTGTAGGTTGTGTTATTGGAATGTGAGTGAAGATGCTGAGGATGGTTTCCTGCACGTTGTGTTATTGGGAGGTTAGTGAAGATGCTGATGATGGGTTTCTGCAGGTTGTGTTATTGGGAGGTGAGTGAAGATGCTGAGGATGGGTTTCTGCAGGTTGTGTTATTGGAAGTTGAGTGGAGATGCTGAGGATGGGTTTCTGCAGGTTGTGTTATTGGGAGGTTAGTGAAGATGCTGAGAATGGGTTTCTGCAGGTTGTGTTATTGGAAGGTGAGTGGAGATGCTGAGGATGGGTTTCTGCAGGTTGTGTTATTGGGAGGTGAGTGAAGATGCTGAGAATGGGTTTCTGCAGGTTGTGTTATTGGGAGGTGAGTGGAGATGCTGAGGATGGGTTTCTGCAGGTTGTGTTATTGGGAGGTGAGTGGAGATGCTGAGGATGGGTTTCTGCAGGTTGTGTTATTGGGAGTTGAGTGGTGATGCTGAGGATGGTTTTCTGCAGGTTGTGCTATTGGGAGGTGAGTGGAGATGCTGTGGATCGGTTTCTGCAGGTTGTGTTATTGGAAGGTCAGTAGAGATGCTGAGAATGGGATTCTGCAGGTTGTGTAATTGGGAGATGGGTGGAGATGCTGAGGATGGGTTTCTGCAGGTTGTGTTATTGGGAGATGAGTGACGATTCTGAGGATGGGTTTCTGCAGGTTGTGTTATTGGGAGGTGAGTGAAGATGCTGAGGATGCGTTTCTGCAGGTTGTGTTCTTGGGAGGTGAGTGAAGATGCTGAGGATGTGTTTCTGCAGGTTGTGTTCTTGGGAGGTGAGTGAAGATGCTGAGGATGTGTTTCTGCAGGTTGTGTTATTGGAAGGTGAGTGGAGTTGCTGAGGATGGGTTTCTGCAGGTTGTGTTATTGGGAGGTTAGTGGAGTTGCTGAGGATGGGTTTCTGCAGGTTGTGTTATTGGGAGGTGAGTGGAGATGCTGAGGATGAGTTTCTGCAGGTTGTGGTATTGGGAGTTGAGTGGTGATGCTGAGGATGGTTTTCTGCAGGTTGTGCTATTGGGAGGTGAGTGGAGATGCTGTGGATCGGTTTCTGCAGGTTGTGTTATTGGAAGGTCAGTAGAGATGCTGAGAATGGGATTCTGCAGGTTGTGTAATTGGGAGATGGGTGGAGATGCTGAGGATGGGTTTCTGCAGGTTGTGTTATTAGGAGATGAGTGACGATTCTGAGGATGGGTTTCTGCAGGTTGTGTTATTGGGAGGTGAGTGAAGATGCTGAGGATGCGTTTCTGCAGGTTGTGTTCTTGGGAGGTGAGTGAAGATGCTGAGGATGTGTTTCTGCAGGTTGTGTTCTTGGGAGGTGAGTGAAGATGCTGAGGATGTGTTTCTGCAGGTTGTGTTATTGGAAGGTGAGTGGAGTTGCTGAGGATGGGTTTCTGCAGGTTGTGTTATTGGGAGGTTAGTGGAGTTGCTGAGGATGGGTTTCTGCAGGTTGTGTTATTGGGAGGTGAGTGGAGATGCTGAGGATGAGTTTCTGCAGGTTGTGGTATTGGGAGGTTAGTGGAGATGCTGAGGATGGATTTCTGTAGGTTGCATTATTGCAATGTGAGTGAAGATGCTGAGGATGGTTTCCTGCACGTTGTGTTATTGGGAGGTTAGTGAAGATGCTGATGATGGGCTTCTGCAGGTTGTGTTATTGGAATGTGAGTGAAGATGCTGAGAATGGGTTTCTGCAGGTTGTGTTATTGGGAGGTTAGGGAAGATGCTGAGGATTGATTTCTGCAGGTTGTGTTATTGGGACGTAAGTGGAAATGCTGAGGATGGGTTCTGCAGGTTGTGTTATTGGAAGATTGGTGAAGATGCTGAGGATGGGATTCTGCAGGTTGTTTTATTGGGAGGTGAGTGGAGATTCTGAGGATGGGTTTCTGCAGGTTGTGTTATTGGGAGGATAGTGGAGATGCGGAGGATGGATTTCTGCAGGTTGTGTTATTGGGAGGTGAGTGGAGATGCTGAGGATGAGTTTCTGCAGGTTATGTTATTGAAAGATTTGTGAAGATGCTGAGGATGGGTTTCTGCAGGTTGTGTTATTGGGAGGATAGTGGAGATGCGGAGGATGGGTTTCTGCAGGTTGTGTTATTGGGAGGTGAGTGGAGATGCTGAGGATGGGTTTCTGCAGGTTGTGTTATTGGGAGGTGAGTGAAGATGCTGAGGATGGGTTTCTGCAGGTTGTGTTATTGGGAGATTAGCGGAGATGCTGAGGATGGGTTCCTACAGTTTGTGTTATTGGGAGGTGTGTGGAGATGCTGAGGATGGGTTTCTGCAGGTTGTGTTATTGGGAGGTGAGTGGAGATGCTGAGGATGGGTTTCTGCAGGTTGTGTTATTGGGAGTTGAGTGGAGATGCTGAGGATGGTTTTCTGCAGGTTGTGCTATTGGGAGGTGAGTGGAGATGCTGTGGATGGGTTTCTGCAGGTTGTGTTATTGGGAGGTTAGTGGAGATGCTGAGGATGGGTTTCTGCAGGTTGTGTTATTGGGAGGTGAGTGGAGATTCTGAGGATGGGTTTCTGCAGGTTGTGTTATTGGGAGGTGAGTGGAGATGCTGAGGATGGGTTTCTGCAGGTTGTGTTATTGGGAGGTGAGTGGAGATGCTGAGAATGGGTTTCTGCAGGTTGTGTTATTGGGAGTTGAGTGGAGATGCTGAGGATGGTTTTCTGCAGGTTATGCAATTGGGAGGTGAGTGGAGATGCTGTGGATGGGTTTCTGCAGGTTGTGTTATTGGGAGGTGAGTGGAGATGCTGAGGATGGGTTTCTGCAGGTTGTGTTATTGGAAGATTTGTGAAGATGCTGAGGATGGGTTTATGCAGATTGTGTTACTGGGAGGTGAGTGGAGATGCTGAGGATGGGTTTCAGCAGGTTGTGTTATTGGGAGGTGAGTGAAGATGCTGAGGATGGGTTTCTGCAGGTTGTGTTATTGGGAGATTAGCGGAGATGCTGAGGATGGGTTCCTACAGTTTGTGTTATTGGGAGGTGTGTGGAGATGCTGAGGATGGGTTTCTGCAGGTTATGTTATTGGGAGGTGAGTGGAGATGCTGAGGATGGGCTTCTGCAGGTTGTGTTATTAGGAGGTGAGTGGAGATGCTGAGGATGGGTTTCTGCAGGTTGTGTTATTAGGAGGTGAGTGAAGATGCTGAGAATGGGTTTCTGCAGTTTGTGTTATTGGGAGGTGAGTGGAGATGCTGAGGATGGGTTTCTGCAGGTTGTGTTATTGGGAGGTGAGTGGAGATGCTGAGGATGGGTTTCTGCAGGTTGTGTTATTGGGAGTTGAGTGGAGATGCTGTGGATGGGTTTCTGCAGGTTGTGTTATTGGGAGGTTAGTGGAGATGCTGAGGATGGGTTTCTGAAGGTTGTGTTATTGGGAGGTGAGTGGAGATGCTGAGGATGGGTTTCTGCAGGTTGTGTTATTGGGAGGTGAGTGGAGATGCTGAGGATGGGTTTCTGCAGGTTGTGTTATTGGGAGGTGAGTGGAGATGCTGAGGATGGGTTTCTGCAGGTTGTGTTATTGGGAGTTGAGTGGAGATGCTGAGGATGGTTTTCTGCAGGTTGTGCTATTGGGAGGTGAGTGGAGATGCTGTGGATGGGTTTCTGCAGGTTGTGTTATTGGGAGGTGAGTGGAGATGCTGAGGATGGGTTTCTGCAGGTTGTGTTATTGGGAGGTGAGTGGAGATGCTGTGGATGGGTTTCTGCAGGGATGTGTTATTGGGATATTAGTGAAGATGCTGAGGATGGGTTTCTGCAGGTTGTGTTATTCGAAGGTGTGTGGAGATGCTGAGGATGGGTTTCTGCAGGTTGTGTTATTGGAAGGTGAGTGGAGATGCTGAGGATGGGTTTCTGCAGGTTGTGTTATTCGAAGGTTAGTGAAGATGCTGATGATGGGTTTCTGCAGGTTGTGTTATTGGGAGGTGAGTGAAGATGCTGAGAATGGGATTCTGCAGGTTGTGTTATTGGAAGGTGAGTGGAGATGCTGAGGATGGCTTTCTGCAGGTTGTGTTATTGGGAGGTGAGTGAAGATGCTGAGAATGGGTTTCTGCAGGTTGTCTTATTGGGAGGTTTGGGAAGATGCTGAGGATTGCTTTCTGCAGGTCGTGTTATTGGGACGTAAGTGGAAATGCTGAGGATGGGTTACTGCAGTTTGTGTTATTGGGAGGTGTGTGGAGATGCTGAGGATAGGTTTCTGCAGGTTATGTTATTGTCAGGAGATGGAGATGCTGAGGATGGGTTTCTGCAGGTTGTGTTATTGGGAGGTGAGTGGAGATGCTGAGGATGGGTTTCTGCAGGTTGTGTTATTGGGAGGTGAGTGAAGATGCTGAGAATGGGTTTCTGCAGATTGTTTAATTGGGAGATGAGTGGAGATGCTGAGGATGGGTTTCTGCAGGTTGTGTTATTGGGAGATGTGTGACGATTCTGAGGACGGGTTTCTCCAGGTTGTGTTATTGGGAGGTGAGTGAAGATGCTGAGGATGGGCTTCTGCAGGTGGAGATAATGAGGATGGGTTTCTGCAGGTTGGGTTATTGGGAGGTGAGTGAAGATTCTGAGGATGGGTTTCTGCAGGTTGTGTTATTGGGAGGTGAGTGGAGATTCTGAGAATGGGTTTCTGCCGGTTGTGCTATTGGGAGGTGAGTGGAGATGCTGAGGACGGGTTTATGCAGGTTGTGTTATTGGGAGGTGAGTGAAGATTCTGAGGATGGGTTTCTGCAGGTTGTGTTATTAGGAGGTGAGTGGAGATTCTGAGAATGGGTTTCTGCCGGTTGTGCTATTGGGAGCTGAGTGGAGATGCTGAGAATGGGTTTCTGCAGGTTGTGTTATTGGGAGGTGAGTGGAGATGCTGAGGATATGTTTCTGCAGGTTGTGTTATTCGGAGGTGTGTGCAGATGCTGAGGATGGGTTTCTGCATGTTGTGTTATTGGAAGGTGAGTGAAGATGCTGAGGATGGGTTTCTGCAGATTGTGTAATTGGGAGATGAGTGGAGATGCTGAGGATGGGTTTCTGCAGGTTGTGTTATTGGGAGATGAGTGACGATTCTGAGGATGGGTTTCTGCAGGTTGTGTTATTGGTAGGTGAGTGAAGATGCTGAGGATGCGTTTCTGCAGGTTGTGTTCTTGGGAGGTGAGTGAAGATGCTGAGGATGTGTTTCTGCAGGTTGTGTTATTGGAAGGTCAGTAGAGATGCTGAGAATGGGATTCTGCAGGTTGTGTAATTGGGAGATGAGTGGAGATGCTGAGGATGGGTTTCTGCAGGTTGTGTTATTGGGAGATGGGTGACGATTCTGAGGATGGGTTTCTGCAGGTTGTGTTATTGGGAGGTGAGTGAAGATGCTCAGGATTGGTTTCTGCAGGTTGTGTTCTTGGGAGGTGAGTGAAGATGCTGAGGATGTGTTTCTGCAGGTTGTGTTATTGGAAGGTGAGTGGAGTTGCTGAGGATGGGTTTCTGCAGGTTGTGTTATGGGAAGGAGAGTGAAGATGCTGAGGATGGGTTTCTGCAGGTTGTGTTATTGGGAGGTGAATGGAGATGCTGAGGATGGGTTTCTGCAGGTTGTGTTGTTGGGAGGTGAGTGAAGATGCTGAGGATGGGTTTCTGCAGGTTGTGGTATTGTGAGGTGAGTGAAGATGCTGAGGATGGGTTTCTGCAGGTTGTGTTATTGGGAGGTTAGTGGAGTTGCTGAGGATGGGTTTCTGCAGGTTGTGTTATTGGGAGGTGAGTGGAGATGCTGAGGATGGGTTTCTGCAGGTTGTGGTATTGGGAGGTTAGTGGAGATGCTGAGGATGGGTTTCTGCAGGTTGTGTTATTGGGAGGTGAGTGAAGATGCTGAGGATGGTTTCCTGCACGTTGTGTTATTGGGAGGTTAGTGAAGATGCTGATGTTGGGTTTCTGCAGGTTGTGTTATTGGGAGGTGAGTGAAGATGCTGAGGATGGTTTTCTGCAGGTTGTGTTATTGGAAGGTGAGTGGAGATGCTGAGGATGGGTTTCTGCAGGTTGTGTTATTGGAAGGTGAGTGGAGATGCTGAGGATGGGTTTCTGCAGGTTGTGTTATTGGGAGGTGAGTGAAGATGCTGAGAATGGGTTTCTGCAGATTGTGTTATTGGGAAGTGAGTGAAGATGCTGAGAATGGGTTTCTGCAGGTTGTGTTATTGGGAGGTGAGTGAAGATGCTGAGAATGGGTTTCTGCAGGTTGTGTTATTGGGAGGTGAGTGAAGATGCTGAGAATGGGTTTCTGCAGATTGTGTTATTGGGAAGTGAGTGAAGATGCTGAGAATGGGTTTCTGCAGGTTGTGTTATTGGGACGTAAGTGGAAATGCTGAGGATGGGTTTCTGCAGGGTGTGTTATTGGGAGGTTAGTGGCGATGCTGAGGATGGGTTTCTGCAGGTTGTGTTATTGGGCGGTGAGTGAAGATGCTGAGAATGGGTTTCTGCAGGTTGAGTTATTGGAAGGATAGTGGGGATGCGGAGGATGGGTTTCGGCAGGTTGTGTTATTGGGAGGTGAGTGCAGGTGCTGAGGATGGGTTTCTGCAGGTCGTGTTATTGGAAGGTTAGTGAATATGTTGTGGATGGGTTTCTGCAGGTTGTGTTATTGGAAGATTAGTTAAGGTGCTGAGGATGGGTTCTGCAGGTTGTGTTATTGGAAAGTGAGTCGAGATGCTGAGGATGGGTTTCTGCAGGTTGTGTTATTGGGAGGTGAGTGGAGATGCTGAGGATGGGTTTCTGCAGGTTGTGTTATTGGGAGGTGTGTGGAGATGCTGAGGATGGGTTTCTGCAGGTTATGTTATTGGGAGGTGAGTGGAGATGCTGAGGATGGGCTTCTGCAGGTTGTGTTATTAGGAGGTGAGTGGAGATGCGGAGGATGGGTTTCTGCAGGTTGTGTTATTAGGAGGTGAGTGAAGATGCTGAGAATGGGTTTCTGCAGTTTGTGTTATTGGGAGGTGAGTGGAGATGCTGAGGATGGGTTTCTTCAGGTTGTGTTATTGGGAGGTGAGTGGAGATGCTGAGGATGGGTTTCTGCAGGTTGTGTTATTGGGAGTTGAGTGGAGATGCTGAGGATGGTTTTCTGCAGGTTGTGCTATTGGGAGGTGAGTGGAGATGCTGTGGATGGGTTTCTGCAGGTTGTGTTATTGGGAGGTTAGTGGAGATGCTGAGGATGGGTTTCTGCAGGTTGTGTTATTGGGAGGTGAGTGGAGATGCTGAGGATGGGTTTCTGAAGGTTGTGTTATTGGGAGGTGAGTGGAGATGCTGAGGATGGGTTTCTGCAGGTTGTGTTATTGGGAGGTGAGTGGAGATGCTGAGGATGGGTTTCTGCAGGTTGTGTTATTGGGAATTGAGTGGAGATGCTGAGGATGGTTTTCTGCAGGTTATGCAATTGGGAGGTGAGTGGAGATGCTGTGGATGCGTTTCTGCAGGTTGTGTTATTGGGAGGTGAGTGGAGATGCTGAGGATGGGTTTCTGCAGGTTGTGTTATTGGAAGATTTGTGAAGATGCTGAGGATGGGTTTATGCAGATTGTGTTACTGGGAGGTGAGTGGAGATGCTGAGGATGTGTTTCAGCAGGTTGTGTTATTGGGAGGAGAGTGAAGATGCTGAGGATGGATTTCTGCAGGTTGTGTTATTGGGAGATTAGCGGAGATGCTGAGGATGGGTTCCTACAGTTTGTGTTATTGGGAGGTGTGTGGAGATGCTGAGGATGGGTTTCTGCAGGTTATGTTATTGGGAGGTGAGTGGAGATGCTGAGGATGGGCTTCTGCAGGTTGTGTTATTAGGAGGTGAGTGGAGATGCTGAGGATGGGTTTCTGCAGGTTGTGTTATTAGGAGGTGAGTGAAGATGCTGAGAATGGGTTTCTGCAGTTTGTGTTATTGGGAGGTGAGTGGAGATGCTGAGGATGGGTTTCTGCAGGTTGTGTTATTGGGAGGTGAGTGGAGATGCTGAGGATGGGTTTCTGCAGGTTGTGTTATTGGGAGTTGAGTGGAAATGCTGAGGATGGTTTTCTGCAGGTTGTGCTATTGGGAGGTGAGTGGAGATGCTGTGGATGGATTTCTGCAGGTTGTGTTATTGGGAGGTTAGTGGAGATGCTGAGGATGGGTTTCTGCAGGTTGTGTTATTGGGAGGTGAGTGGAGATGCTGAGGATGGGTTTCTGCAGGTTGTGTTATTGGGAGGTGAGTGGAGATGCTGAGGATGGGTTTCTGCAGGTTGTGTTATTGGGAGGTGAGTGGAGATGCTGAGGATGGGTTTCTGCAGGTTGTGTTATTGGGAGGTGAGTGAAGATGCTGAGAATGGGTTTCTGCAGGTTGTGTTATTGGGAGGTGAGTGAAGATGCTGAGAATGGGTTTCTGCAGATTGTGTTATTGGGAAGTGAGTGAAGATGCTGAGAATGGGTTTCTGCAGGTTGTGTTATTGGGACGTAAGTGGAAATGCTGAGGATGGGTTTCTGCAGGGTGTGTTATTGGGAGGTTAGTGGCGATGCTGAGGATGGGTTTCTGCAGGTTGTGTTATTGGGCGGTGAGTGAAGATGCTGAGAATGGGTTTCTGCAGGTTGAGTTATTGGAAGGATAGTGGGGATGCGGAGGATGGGTTTCGGCAGGTTGTGTTATTGGGAGGTGAGTGCAGGTGCTGAGGATGGGTTTCTGCAGGTCGTGTTATTGGAAGGTTAGTGAATATGTTGTGGATGGGTTTCTGCAGGTTGTGTTATTGGAAGATTAGTTAAGGTGCTGAGGATGGGTTCTGCAGGTTGTGTTATTGGAAAGTGAGTCGAGATGCTGAGGATGGGTTTCTGCAGGTTGTGTTATTGGGAGGTGAGTGGAGATGCTGAGGATGGGTTTCTGCAGGTTGTGTTATTGGGAGGTGTGTGGAGATGCTGAGGATGGGTTTCTGCAGGTTATGTTATTGGGAGGTGAGTGGAGATGCTGAGGATGGGCTTCTGCAGGTTGTGTTATTAGGAGGTGAGTGGAGATGCGGAGGATGGGTTTCTGCAGGTTGTGTTATTAGGAGGTGAGTGAAGATGCTGAGAATGGGTTTCTGCAGTTTGTGTTATTGGGAGGTGAGTGGAGATGCTGAGGATGGGTTTCTTCAGGTTGTGTTATTGGGAGGTGAGTGGAGATGCTGAGGATGGGTTTCTGCAGGTTGTGTTATTGGGAGTTGAGTGGAGATGCTGAGGATGGTTTTCTGCAGGTTGTGCTATTGGGAGGTGAGTGGAGATGCTGTGGATGGGTTTCTGCAGGTTGTGTTATTGGGAGGTTAGTGGAGATGCTGAGGATGGGTTTCTGCAGGTTGTGTTATTGGGAGGTGAGTGGAGATGCTGAGGATGGGTTTCTGAAGGTTGTGTTATTGGGAGGTGAGTGGAGATGCTGAGGATGGGTTTCTGCAGGTTGTGTTATTGGGAGGTGAGTGGAGATGCTGAGGATGGGTTTCTGCAGGTTGTGTTATTGGGAATTGAGTGGAGATGCTGAGGATGGTTTTCTGCAGGTTATGCAATTGGGAGGTGAGTGGAGATGCTGTGGATGCGTTTCTGCAGGTTGTGTTATTGGGAGGTGAGTGGAGATGCTGAGGATGGGTTTCTGCAGGTTGTGTTATTGGAAGATTTGTGAAGATGCTGAGGATGGGTTTATGCAGATTGTGTTACTGGGAGGTGAGTGGAGATGCTGAGGATGTGTTTCAGCAGGTTGTGTTATTGGGAGGAGAGTGAAGATGCTGAGGATGGATTTCTGCAGGTTGTGTTATTGGGAGATTAGCGGAGATGCTGAGGATGGGTTCCTACAGTTTGTGTTATTGGGAGGTGTGTGGAGATGCTGAGGATGGGTTTCTGCAGGTTATGTTATTGGGAGGTGAGTGGAGATGCTGAGGATGGGCTTCTGCAGGTTGTGTTATTAGGAGGTGAGTGGAGATGCTGAGGATGGGTTTCTGCAGGTTGTGTTATTAGGAGGTGAGTGAAGATGCTGAGAATGGGTTTCTGCAGTTTGTGTTATTGGGAGGTGAGTGGAGATGCTGAGGATGGGTTTCTGCAGGTTGTGTTATTGGGAGGTGAGTGGAGATGCTGAGGATGGGTTTCTGCAGGTTGTGTTATTGGGAGTTGAGTGGAAATGCTGAGGATGGTTTTCTGCAGGTTGTGCTATTGGGAGGTGAGTGGAGATGCTGTGGATGGATTTCTGCAGGTTGTGTTATTGGGAGGTTAGTGGAGATGCTGAGGATGGGTTTCTGCAGGTTGTGTTATTGGGAGGTGAGTGGAGATGCTGAGGATGGGTTTCTGCAGGTTGTGTTATTGGGAGGTGAGTGGAGATGCTGAGGATGGGTTTCTGCAGGTTGTGTTATTGGGAGGTGAGTGGAGATGCTGAGGATGGGTTTCTGCAGGTTGTGTTATTGGGAGTTGAGTGGAGATGCTGAGGATGGTTTCCTGCAGGTTGTGCTATTGGGAGGTGAGTGGAGATGCTGTGGATGGGTTTCTGCAGGTTGTGTTATTGGGAGGTGAGTGGAGATGCTGAGGATGGGTTTCTGCAGGTTGTGTTATTGGGAGGTGAGTGGAGATGATGTGGATGGGTTTCTGCAGGTTGTGTTATTGGGATATTAGTGAAGATGCTGAGGATGTGTTTCTGCAGGTTGTGTTATTCGAAGGTGAGTGGAGATGCTGAGGATGGGTTTCTGCAGGTTGTGTTATTGGAAGGTGAGTGGAGATGCTGAGGATGGGTTTCTGCAGGTTGTGTTATTCGAAGGTTAGTGAAGATTCTGATGATGGGTTTCTGCAGGTTGTGTTATTGGGAGGTGAGTGAAGATGCTGAGAATGGGATTCTGCAGGTTGTGTTATTGGAAAGTGAGTAGAGATGCTGAGGATGGCTTTCTGCAGGTTGTGTTATTGGGAGGTGAGTGAAGATGCTGAGAATGGGTTTCTGCAGGTTGTCTTATTGGGAGGTTAGGGAAAATGCTGAGGATTGCTTTCTGCAGGTCGTGTTATTGGGACGTAAGTGGAAATGCTGAGGATGGGTTCCTGCAGTTTGTGTTATTGGGAGGTGTGTGGAGATGCTGAGGATAGGTTTCTGCAGGTTAAGTTATTGTAAGGAGATGGAGATGCTGAGGATGGGTTTCTGCAGGTTGTGTTATTGGGAGGTGAGTGGAGATGCTGAGGATGGGTTTCTGCAGGTTGTGTTATTGGGAGGTGAGTGAAGATGCTGAGGATGGGTTTCTGCAGGTTGTGTTATTGGGAGGTGAGTGAAGATGCTGAGAATGGGTTTCTGCAGATTGTGTAATTGGGAGATGAGTGGAGATGCTGAGGATGGGTTTCTGCAGGGTGTGTTATTGGGAGATGAGTGACGATTCTGAGGATGGGTTTCTGCAGGTTGTGTTATTGGGAGGTGAGTGAAGATGCTGAGGATGGGCTTCTGCAGGTGGAGATAATGAGGATGGGTTTCTGCAGGTTGGGTTATTGGAAGGTGAGTGAAGATTCTGAGGATGGGTTTCTGCAGGTTGTGTTATTAGGAGGTGAGTGGAGATTCTGAGAATGGGTTTCTGCCGGTTGTGCTATTGGGAGCTGAGTGGAGATGCTGAGAATGGGTTTCTGCAGGTTGTGTTATTGGGAGGTGAGTGGAGATGCTGAGGATATGTTTCTGCAGGTTGTGTTATTCGGAGGTGTGTGAAGATGCTGAGGATGGGTTTCTGCATGTTGTGTTATTGGAAGGTGAGTGAAGATGCTGAGGATGGGTTTCTGCAGATTGTGTAATTGGGAGATGAGTGGAGATGCTGAGGATGGGTTTCTGCAGGTTGTGTTATTGGGAGATGAGTGACGATTCTGAGGATGGGTTTCTGCAGATTGTGTTATTGGGAGGTGAGTGAAGATGCTGAGGATGCGTTTCTGCAGGTTGTGTTCTTGGGAGGTGAGTGAAGATGCTGAGGATGTGTTTCTGCAGGTTGTGTTATTGGAAGGTCAGTAGAGATGCTGAGAATGGGATTCTGCAGGTTGTGTAATTGGGAGATGAGTGGAGATGCTGAGGATGGGTTTCTGCAGGTTGTGTTATTGGGAGATGAGTGACGATTCTGAGGATGGGTTTCTGCAGGTTGTGTTATTGGGAGGTGAGTGAAGATGCTCAGGATTGGTTTCTGCAGGTTGTGTTCTTGGGAGGTGAGTGAAGATGCTGAGGATGTGTTTCTGCAGGTTGTGTTATTGGAAGGTGAGTGGAGTTGCTGAGGATGGGTTTCTGCAGGTTGTGTTATGGGAAGGTGAGTGAAGATGCTGAGGATGGGTTTCTGCAGGTTGTGTTATTGGGAGGTGAATGGAGATGCTGAGGATGGGTTTCTGCAGGTTGTGTTATTGGGAGGTGAGTGAACATGCTGAGGATGGGTTTCTGCAGGTTGTGGTATTGTGAGGTGAGTGAAGATGCTGAGGATGGGTTTCTGCAGGTTGTGTTATTGGAAGGTGAGTGGAGATGCTGAGGATGGGTTTCTGCAGGTTGTGTTATTGGGAGGTGAGTGAAGATGCTGAGAATGGGTTTCTGCAGATTGTGTTATTGGGAAGTGAGTGAAGATGCTGAGAATGGGTTTCTGCAGGTTGTGTTATTGGAAGGTGAGTGGAGATGCTGAGGATGGGTTTCAGCAGGTTGTGTTATTGGGAGGTGAGTGAAGATGCTGAGAATGGCTTTCTGCAGGTTGTGTTATTGGGAGGTTAGGGAAGATGCTGAGGATTGCTTTCTGCAGGTTGTGTTATTGGGACGTAAGTGGAAATGCTGAGGATGGGTTTCTGCAGGGTATGTTATTGGGAGGTTAGTGGAGATGCTGAGGATGGGTTTCTGCAGGTTGTGTTATTGGGCGGTGAGTGAAGATGCTGAGAATGGGTTTCTGCAGGTTGAGTTATTGGAAGGATAGTGGGGATGCGGAGGATGGGTTTCGGCAGGTTGTGTTATTGGGAGGTGAGTGCAGGTGCTGAGGATGGGTTTCTGCAGGTCGTGTTATTGGAAGGTTAGTGAATATGTTGTGGATGGGTTTCTGCAGGTTGTGTTATTGGAAGATTAGTTAAGGTGCTGAGGATGGGTTCTGCAGGTTGTGTTATTGGAAAGTGAGTGGAGATGCTGAGGATGGGTTTCTGCAGGTTGTGTTATTGGGAGGTGAGTGGAGATGCTGAGGATGGGTTTCTGCAGGTTGTGTTATTGGAAGATTTGTGAAGATGCTGAGGATGGGTTTCTGCAGGTTGTGTTATTGGAAGGTTAGTGAAGATGCTGAGGATGGGATTCTGCAGGTTGTGTTATTGGGAGGTGAGTGGAGATGCTGTGGATTGGTTTCTGCAGTTTGTGTTATTGGGAGGTGAGTGAAGATGCTGAGGATAGGATTCTGCAGGTTGTGTTATTGGGAGGTTAGTGAAGATGTTGTGGATGGGTTTCTGCAGGTTGTGTTATTGGGAGGTGAGTGAAGATGCTGAGGATGGGTTTCTGCAGTTTGTGTTATTGGAAGGTGAGTGAAGATGCTGAGGATGGGGTTCTGCAGGTTGTGTTATTGGAAGGTGAGTGGAGATACTGAGGATGGGTTTCTGCAGGTTGTGTTATTGGGAGGTGAGTGGAGATGCTGTGGATGGGTTTCAGCAGTTTGTGTTATTGGGAGGTGAGTGGAGATGCTGAGGATGGGTTTCTGCAGGTTGTGTTATTGGAAGTTGAGTGGAGATGCTGAGGATGGGTTTCTGCAGGTTGTGTTATTGGGGGGTGAGTGGAGATGCTGAGGATGGGTTTCTGCAGGTTGTGTTATTGGGGGATGAGTGGAAATGCTGAGAATGTGTATCTGCAGGTTGTGTTATTGGGAGGTTAGGGAAGATGCTGAGGATGGGTTTCTGCAGGTTGTGTTATTGGGAGGCGAGTGCAGATGCAGAGGATGGGTTTCTGCAGGTTGTGTTATTGGAAGGTTTGTGAAGATGCTGAGGATGGGTTTCTGCAGGTTGTGTTATTGGAAGGTTAGTGGAGATGCTGAGCATGGGTTTCTGCAGGTTGTGTTATTGGAAGATTTTTGAAGATGCTGAGGATGGGTTTCTGCAGGTTGTGTTATTGGGAGGTTAGTGTAGTTGCTGATGATGGGTTTCAGCAGGTTGTGTTATTGGGCGGTTAGGGAAGGTGCTGAGGATGGGTTTCTGCAGGTTGTGTTATTGGGAGATGAGTGGAAATGCTGACAATGGGTATCTGCAGGGTTTGTTATTGGGAGGTGAGTGGAGATGGTGAGGATGGGTTTCTGCAGGTTCTGTTATTGGGAGGTTAGGGAAGATGCTGAGAATGGGTTTCTGCAGGTTGTGTTATTGGGACGTGAGTGGAGATGCTGAGGATGGATTTCTGCAGGTTGTGTTATTGGGAGGTGAGTGGAGATGCTGAGGATGGGTTTCTGCAGGTTGTGTTATTGGGAGGTGAGGGAAGATGCTGAGGATGGGTTCCTGCAGTTTGTGTTATTGGGAGGTGTGTGGAGATGCTGAGGATAGGTTTCTGCAGGTTATGTTATTGTAAGGAGATGGAGATGCTGAGGATGGGTTTCTGCAGGTTGTGTTATTGGGATGTGAGTGGAGATGCTGAGGATGGGTTTCTTCAGGTTGTGTTATTGGGAGATGAGTGAAGATTCTGAGGATGGGTTTCTGCAGGTTGTGTTATTGGGAGGTGAGTGAAGATGCTGAGGATGCGTTTCTGCAGGTTGTGTTCTTGGGAGGTGAGTGAAGATGCTGAGGATGTGTTTCTGCAGGTTGTGTTATTGGAAGGTGAGTGGAGTTGCTGAGGATGGTTTTCTGCAGGTTGTGTTATGGGAAGGTGAGTGAAGATGCTGAGGATGGGTTTCTGCAGGTTGTGTTATTGGGAGGTGAGTGAAGATGCTGAGGATGGGTTTCTGCAGGTTGTGTTATTGGGAGGTGAGTGAAGATGCTGAGGATGGGTTTCTGCAGGTTGTGGTATTGTGAGGTGAGTGAAGATGCTGAGGATGGGTTTCTGCAGGTTGTGTTATTGGGAGGTTAGTGGAGTTGCTGAGGATGGGTTTCTGCAGGTTGTGTGATTGGGAGGTGAGTGGAGATGCTGAGGATGGGTTTCTGCAGGTTGTGGTATTGGGAGGTTAGTGGAGATGCTGAGGATGGATTTCTGTAGGTTGTGTTATTGGAATGTGAGTGAAGATGCTGAGGATGGTTTCCTGCACGTTGTGTTATTGGGAGGTTAGTGAAGATGCTGATGATGGGTTTCTGCAGTTTGTGTTATTGGGAGGTGAGTGAAGATGCTGAGGATGGGTTTCTGCAGGTTGTGTTATTGGAAGGTGAGTGGAGATGCTGAGGATGGGTTTCTGCAGGTTGTGTTATTGGGAGGTTAGTGAAGATGCTGAAAAATGGTTTCTGCAGTTTGTGTTATTGGAAGGTGAGTGGAGATGCTGAGAATGGGTTTCTGCAGGTTGTGTTATTGGAAGGTGAGTGGAGATGCTGAGGATGGGTTTCTGCAGGTTGTGTTATTGGGAGGTGAGTGAAGATGCTGAGAATGGGTTTCTGCAGGTTATGTTATTGGGAGGTTAGGGAAGATGCTGAGGATTGCTTTCTGCAGGTTGTGTTATTGGGACGTAAGTGGAAATGCTGAGGATGGGTTTCTGCAGGTTATGTTATTGGGAGGTTAGTGGAGATGCTGAGGATGGGTTTCTGCAGGTTGTGTTATTGGGAGGTGAGTGAAGATGCTGAGAATGGGTTTCTGCAGGTTGAGTTATTGGAAGGATAGTGGAGATGCGGAGGTAAGGTTTCTGCAGGTTGTGTTATTGGGAGGTGAGAGCAGGTGCTGAGGATGGGTTTCTGCAGGTCGTGTTATTGGAAGGTTAGTGAATATGTTGTGGATGGGTTTCTGCAGGTTGTGTTATTGGAAGATTAGTTAAGGTGCTGAGGATGGGTTCTGCAGGTTGTGTTATTGGAAAGTGAGTGGAGATGCTGTGGATGGGTTTCTGCAGTTTGTGTTATTGGGAGGTGAGTGGAGATGCTGAGGATAGGATTCTGCAGGTTGTGTTATTGGGAGGTTAGTGAAGATGTTGGGGATGGGTTTCTGCAGGTTGTGTTATTGGGAGGTGAGTGAAGATGCTGAGGATGGGTTTCTGCAGTTTGTGTTATTGGAAGGTGAGTGAAGATGCTGAGGATGGGTTTCTGCAGGTTATGTTATTGGAAGGTGAGTGGAGATACTGAGGATGGGCTTCTGCAGGTTGTGCTTTTGGGAGGTGAGTGGAGATGCTGTGGATGGGTTTCAGCAGTTTGTGTTATTGGGAGGTGAGTGGAGATGCTGAGGATGGGTTTCTGCAGGTTGTGTTATTGGAAGGTGAGTGGAGATGCTGAGGATGGGTTTCTGCAGGTTGTGTTATTGGGGGGTGAGTGGAGATGCTGAGGATGGGTTTCTGCAGGTTGTGTTATTGGGAGATGAGTGGAAATGCTGAGAATGTGTATCTGCAGTTTGTGTTATTGGTAGGTTAGGGAAGATGCTGAGGATGGGTTTCTGCAGGTTGTGTTATTGGGAGGCGAGTGGAGATGCAGAGGATGGGTTTCTGCAGGTTGTGTTATTGGAAGGTTTGTGAAGATGCTGAGGATGGGTTTCTGCAGGTTGTGTTATTGGAAGGTTAGTGGAGATGCTGAGCATGGGTTTCTGCAGGTTGTGTTATTGGAAGATTTTTGAAGATGCTGAGGATGGGTTTCTGCAGGTTGTGTTATTGGGAGGTTAGTGTAGATGCTGATGATGGGTTTCAGCAGGTTGTGTTATTGGGCGGTTAGGGAAGGTGCTGAGGATGGGTTTCTGCAGGTTGTGTTATTGGGAGATGAGTGGAAATGCTGAGAATGGGTATCTGCAGGTTTTGTTATTGGGAGGTGAGTGGAGATGCTGAGGATGAGTTTCTGCAGGTTCTGTTATTGGGAGGTTAGGGAAGATGCTGAGAATGGGTTTCTGCAGGTTGTGTTATTGGGACGTGAGTGGAGATGCTGAGGATGGATTTCTGCAGATTGTGTTATTGGGAGGTGCGTGGAGATGCTGAGGATGGGTTTCTGCAGGTTGTGTTATTGGGAGGTGAGTGAAGATGCTGAGGATGGGTTCCTGCAGGTTGTGTTATTGGACGGTGAGTGGAGATGCTGAGGATGGGTTTCTGCAGGTTGTGTTATTGGGAGGTGTGTGGAGATGCTGAGGATAGGTTTCTGCAGGTTGTGTTATTGGGAGGTGAGTGGAGATGCTGAGGATGTGTTTCTGCAGGTTGTGTTATTCGGAGGAGTGTGAAGATGCTGAGGATGGGTTTCTGCATGTTGTGTTATTGGAAGGTGAGTGAAGATGCTGAGGATGGGTTTCTGCAGGTTGTGTAATTGGGAGATGAGTGGAGATGCTGAGGATAGGTTTCTGCAGGTTATGTTATTGTAAGGAGATGGAGATGCTGAGGATGGGTTTCTGCAGGTTGTGTTATTGGGAGGTGAGTGGAGATGATGAGGATGGGTTTCTGCAGTTTGTGTTATTAGGAGGTGAGTGGAGATGCTGAGGATGGGCTTCAGCAGGTGGAGATAATGAGGATGGGTTTCTGCAGGTTGTGTTATTGGAAGGTGAGTGAAGATGCTGAGGATGGGTTTCTGCAGGTTGTGTAATTGGGAGATGAGTGGAGATGCTGAGGATAGGTTTCTGCAGGTTATGTTATTGTAAGGAGATGGAGATGCTGAGGATGGGTTTCTGCAGGTTGTGTTATTGGGAGGTGAGTGGAGATGATGAGGATGGGTTTCTGCAGTTTGTGTTATTAGTAGGTGAGTGGAGATGCTGAGGATGGGCTTCAGCAGGTGGAGATAATGAGGATGGGTTTCTGCAGGTTGTGTTATTGGAAGGTGAGTAAAGATTCTGAGGATGGGTTTCTGCAGGTTGTGTTATTAGGAGGTGAGTGGAGATTCTGAGAATTGGTTTCTGCCGGTTGTGCTATTGGGAGCTGAGTGGAGATGCTGAGGATGGGTTTCTGCAGGTTGTGTTATTGGGAGGTGAGTGGAGATGCTGAGGATGTGTTTCTGCAGGTTGTGTTATTCGGAGGAGTGTGAAGATGCTGAGGATGGGTTTCTGCATGTTGTGTTATTGGAAGGTGAGTGAAGATGCTGAGGATGGGTTTCTGCAGGTTGTGTAATTGGGAGATGAGTGGAGATGCTGAGGATGGGTTTCTGCAGGTTGTGTTATTGGGAGGTGAGTGAAGATGCTGAGGATGGGTTTCTGCAGGTTGTGTTATTGGGAGGTGAGTGGAGATGCTGAGGATGTGTTTCTGCAGGTTGTGTTATTCGGAGGAGTGTGAAGATGCTGAGGATGGGTTTCTGCATGTTGTGTTATTGGAAGGTGAGTGAAGATGCTGAGGATGGGTTTCTGCAGGTTGTGTAATTGGGAGATGAGTGGAGATGCTGAGGATGGGTTTCTGCAGGTTGTGTTATTGGGAGGTGAGTGAAGATGCTGAGGATGTGTTTCTGCAGGTTGTGTTATTGGAAGGTCAGTAGAGATGCTGAGAATGGGATTCTGCAGGTTGTGTAATTGGGAGATGGGTGGAGATGCTGAGGATGGGTTTCTGCAGGTTGTGTTATTGGGAGATGCGTGACGATTCTGAGGATGGGTTTCTGCAGGTTGTGTTATTGGGAGGTGAGTGAAGATGCTGAGGATGCGTTTCTGCAGGTTGTGTTCTTGGGAGGTGAGTGAAGATGCTGAGGATGTGTTTCTGCAGGTTGTATTATTGGAAGGTGTGTGGAGTTGCTGAGGATGGGTTTCTGCAGGTTGTGTTATTGGGAGGTTAGTGGAGTTGCTGAGGATGGGTTTCTGCAGGTTGTGTTATTGGGAGGTGAGTGGAGATGCTGAGGATGGGTTTCTGCAGGTTGTGTTATTGGGAGGTTAGTGGAGATGCTATGGATGGGTTTCTTCAGGTTGTGTTATTGGGGGGTGAGTGGAGATGCTGAGGAAGGGTTTCTGCAGGTTGTGTTATTGGGAGGTGAGTGGAGATGCTGTGGATGAGTTTCTGCAGGTCGTGGTATTTGGAGGTTAGTGGAGATGCTGAGGATGGATTTCTGTAGATTGTGTTATTGGGAGGTGAGTGAAGATGCTGAGGATGGGTTTCTGCAGGTTGTGTTATTGGAAGGTGAGTGGAGATGCTGAGGATGGGTTTCCTTCAGCACGGCCTGGAGCCTAACACCAGAGTGTGGATGGTCCTGTCAAACCTGATATAACAAGGAGCGGGTTACAGAACGGTGTCGCCTCCTTCAGCACGGCCTGGAGCCTGACACCAGGCTGTGGATGGGCCTGCCAAATCTGATATATCACGGTGCTGGTTACAGAACGATGTTGCCTCCTTCAGCATGGCCTGGAGCCTGACATCAGGCTGTGGATGGTCCTGTCAAATCTGAAATAACAAGGAGCTGGTTACAGAACGGTGTCGCCTCCTTCAGCACGGCCTGGAGCCTGACACCAGGGTGTGGATGGTCCTGTCAAATCTGATACAACAAGGAGCTGGTTACAGAACGGTGTCACCTCCTTCCGCACGGCCTGGAGCCTGACACCAGGCTGTGGATGGTCCTGTCAAATCTTATACAACAAGGAGCTGGTTACAGAACGGTGTCACCTCCTTCAGCACGGCCTGGAGCCTGACATGAGCCTGTGGATGGGCCTGTCAAATCTGATATAACAAGGAGCTGGTTACAGAACGGTGTCGCCTCCTTCAGCACGGCCTGGAGCCTGACACCAGGCTGTGGGTGGTCCTGTCAAATCTGATATAACAAGGAGCTGGTTACAGAACGGTGTCGCCTCCTTCAGCACGGCCTGGAGCCTGACACCAGGCTGTGGGTGGTCCCGTCAAATCTGATATAAAACGGAGCTGGTTCCAGAACGATGTCGCCTCCTTCAGCACGGCCTGGAGCCTGACACCAGGCTGTGGATGGTCCTGTCAAATCTGAAATAACACGGTGCTGGTTACAGAACGGTGTCGCCTCCTTCAGCACGGTCTGGAGCCTGACACCAGGCTGTGGATGGTCCTGTCAAATCTGATATAACAAGGAGCTGGTTACAGAACGGTGTCGCCTCCTTCAGCACGGCCTGGAGCCTGACACCAGAGTGTGGATGGTCCTGTCAAATCTGATATAACAAGGAGCTGTTAACAGAACGGTGTCACCTCCTTCAGCACGGCCTGGAGCCTGACACCAGGCTGTGGATGTTCCTGTCAAATCTGATACAACAAGGAACTGGATACAGAACGGTGTCACCACCTTCAGCACGGCCTGGAGCCTGACACCAGGCTGTGGATGGTCCTGTCAAATCTGATATAACAAGGAGCTGGTTACTGAACGGTGTCACCTCCTTCAGCACGGCCTGGAGCCTGACACCAGGCTGTGGATGGTCCTGTCAAATCTGATATAACAAGGAGCTGGATACAGAACGGTGTCACCACCTTCAGCATGGCCTGGAGCCTGACACCAAGCTGTGGATGGTCCTGTCAAATCTGATATAACAAGGTTCTGGTTACAGAACGGTGTCGCCTCCTTCAGCACGGCCTGGAGCCTGACACCAGGCTGTGGATGGTCCTGTCGAATCTGATATAACAAGGAGCTGGTTACAGAACGGTGTCGCCTCCTTCAGCACGGCCTGGAGCCTGACACCAGGCTGTGGATGGTCCTGTCAAATCTGATATAACAAGGAGCTGGTTACAGAACGGTGTCGCCTCCTTCAGCACGGCCTGGAGCCTGACACCAGGCTGTGGATGGTCCTGACAAATCTGATAGAACAAGGAGCTGGTTACAGAACGGTGTCGCCTCCTTCAGCACGGCCTGGAGCCTGACACCAGGCTGTGGATGGTCCTGTCAAATCTGATATAACAAGGAGCTGGTTACAGAACGGTGTCGCCTCCTTCAGCACGGCCTGGAGCCTGACACCAGGCTGTGGATGGGGTCCTGTCAAATCTGATATAACAAGGAGCTGGTTACAGAACGGTGTCGCCTCCTTCAGCACGGCCTGGAGCCTGACACCAGGCTGTGGATGGTCCTGACAAATCTGATAGAACAAGGAGCTGGTTACAGAACGGTGTCGCCTCCTTCAGCACGGCCTGGAGCCTGACACCAGGCTGTGGATGGTCCTGTCAAATCTGATATAACCAGGAGCTGGTTACAGAACGGTGTCACCACCTTCAGCACGGCCTGGAGCCTGACACCAGGCTGTGGATGGTCCTGTCAAATCTGATATAACAAGGTGCTGGTTACAGAACGGTGTCGCCTCCTTCAGCACGGCCTGGAGCCTGACACCAGGCTGTGGATGGTCCTGTCAAATCTGATGTAACAAGGAGCTGGTTACGGAACGGTGTCGCCTCCTTCAGCACGACCTGGAGCCTGACACCAGCCTGTGGATGGTCCTGTCAAATCTGATAATACTAGGAGCTGGTTACAGAACGGTGTCACCTCATTCAGCACGGCCTGGAGCCTGACACCAGGCTGTGGATGGTCCTGTCAAATCTGACATAACAAGGAGCTGGTTACAGAACTGTGTCGCCTCCTTCAGCACGGCCTGGAGCCTGACACCAGGCTGTGGATGGTCCTGTCGAATCTGATATAACAAGGAGCTGGTTACAGAACGGTGTCGCCTCCTTCAGCACGGCCTGGAGCCTGACACCAGGCTGTGGATGGTCCTGTCAAATCTGATATAACAAGGAGCTGGTTACAGAACGGTGTCGCCTCCTTCAGCACGGCCTGGAGCCTGACACCAGGCTGTGGATGGTCCTGACAAATCTGATAGAACAAGGAGCTGGTTACAGAACGGTGTCGCCTCCTTCAGCACGGCCTGGAGCCTGACACCAGGCTGTGGATGGTCCTGTCAAATCTGATATAACAAGGAGCTGGTTACAGAACGGTGTCGCCTCCTTCAGCACGGCCTGGAGCCTGACACCAGGCTGTGGATGGGGTCCTGTCAAATCTGATATAACAAGGAGCTGGTTACAGAACGGTGTCGCCTCCTTCAGCACGGCCTGGAGCCTGACACCAGGCTGTGGATGGTCCTGACAAATCTGATAGAACAAGGAGCTGGTTACAGAACGGTGTCGCCTCCTTCAGCACGGCCTGGAGCCTGACACCAGGCTGTGGATGGTCCTGTCAAATCTGATATAACCAGGAGCTGGTTACAGAACGGTGTCACCACCTTCAGCACGGCCTGGAGCCTGACACCAGGCTGTGGATGGTCCTGTCAAATCTGATATAACAAGGTGCTGGTTACAGAACGGTGTCGCCTCCTTCAGCACGGCCTGGAGCCTGACACCAGGCTGTGGATGGTCCTGTCAAATCTGATGTAACAAGGAGCTGGTTACGGAACGGTGTCGCCTCCTTCAGCACGACCTGGAGCCTGACACCAGCCTGTGGATGGTCCTGTCAAATCTGATAATACTAGGAGCTGGTTACAGAACGGTGTCACCTCATTCAGCACGGCCTGGAGCCTGACACCAGGCTGTGGATGGTCCTGTCAAATCTGACATAACAAGGAGCTGGTTACAGAACTGTGTCGCCTCCTTCAGCACGGCCTGGAGCCTGACACCAGGCTGTGGATGGTCCTGTAAAATCTGATATAACAAAGAGCTGGTTACAGAACGGTGTCGCCTCCTTCAGCACGGCCTGGAGCCTGACACCAGGCTGTGGGTGGTCCCGTCAAATCTGATATAACACGGAGCTGGTTACAGAACGATGTCGCCTCCTTCAGCACGGCCTGGAGCCTGACACCAGGCTGTGGATGGTCCTGTCAAATCTGATATAACACGGTGCTGGTTACAGAACGGTGTCGCCTCCTTCAGCACGGTCTGGAGCCTGACACCAGGCTGTGGATGGTCCTGTCAAATCTGATATAACAAGGAGCTGGTTACAGAACGGTGTCGCCTCCTTCAGCACGGCCTGGAGCCTGACACCAGAGTGTGGATGGTCCTGTCAAACCTGATATAACAAGGAGCTGGTTACAGCACGGTGTCGCCTCCTTCAGCACGGCCTGGAGCCTGACACCAGGCTGTGGATGGTCCTGTCAAATCTGATATAACAAGGAGCTGGTTACAGAACGGTGTGGCCTCCTTCAGCGCAGCCCGATGCCTGACACCAGGCTGTGGATGGTCCTGTAAAATCTGATATAACAAAGAGCTGGTTACAGAACGGTGTCGCCTCCTTCAGCACGGCCTGGAGCCTGACACCAGGCTGTGGATGGTCCTGTCAAATCTGACATAACAAGGAGCTGGTTACAGAACTGTGTCGCCTCCTTCAGCACGGCCTGGAGCCTGACACCAGGCTGTGGATGGTCCTGTAAAATCTGATATAACAAAGAGCTGGTTACAGAACGGTTTCGCCTCCTTCAGCACGGCCTGGAGCCTGACACCAGGCTGTGGGTGGTCCCGTCAAATCTGATATAACACGGAGCTGGTTACAGAACGATGTCGCCTCCTTCAGCACGGCCTGGAGCCTGACACCAGGCTGTGGATGGTCCTGTCAAATCTGATATAACACGGTGCTGGTTACAGAACGGTGTCGCCTCCTTCAGCACGGTCTGGAGCCTGACACCAGGCTGTGGATGGTCCTGTCAAATCTGATATAACAAGGAGCTGGTTACAGAACGGTGTCGCCTCCTTCAGCACGGCCTGGAGCCTGACACCAGAGTGTGGATGGTCCTGTCAATCCTGATATAACAAGGAGCTGGTTACAGCACGGTGTCGCCTCCTTCAGCACGGCCTGGAGCCTGACACCAGGCTGTGGATGGTCCTGTCAAATCTGATATAACAAGGAGCTGGTTACAGAACGGTGTGGCCTCCTTCAGCGCAGCCTGGAGCCTGACACCAGGCTGTGGATGGTCCTGTCAAATCTGATATAACAAGGAGCTGGTTACAGAACGGTGTCGCCTCCTTCAGCACGGCCTGGAGCCTGACACCAGGCTGTGGATGGTCCTGTCAAATCTGATATAACACGGAGCTGGTTACAGAACGGTGTCGCCTCCTTCAGCACGGCCTGGAGCCTGACACCATGCTGTGGATGGTCCTGTCAAATCTGATAGAACCAGGAGCTGGTTACAGAACGGTGTCACCTCCTTCAGCACGGCCTGGAGCCTGACACCAGGCTGTGGATGGTCCTGTCAAATCTTATACAACAAGGAGCTCGTTACAGAAATGTGTCACCTCCTTCAGCACGGCCTGGAGCCTGACACCAGGCTGTGGATGGTCCTGTCAAATCTGATGTAACAAGGAGCTGGTTACAGAACGGTGTCGCCTCCTTCAGCACGGCCTGGAGCCTGACACCAGGCTGTGGATGGTCCTGTCAAATCTGACATAACAAGGAGCTGGTTACAGAACGGTGTCGCCTCCTTCAGCACGGCCTGGAGCCTGACACCAGGCTGTGGATGGTCCTGTAAAATCTGATATAACAAAGAGCTGGTTACAGAACGGTGTCGCCTCCTTCAGCACGGCCTGGAGCCTGACACCAGGGTGTGGATGGTCCTGTCAAATCTGATACAACAAGGAGCTGGTTACAGAACGGTGTCACCTCCTTCAGCATGGCCTGGAGCCTGACTCCAGGCTGTGGATGGTCCTGTCAAATCTGATATAACAAGGTGCTGCTTACAGAACGGTGTCGCCTCCTTCAGCACGGCCTGGAGCCTGACACCAGGCTGTGGGTGGTCCCGTCAAATCTGATATAACACGGAGCTGGTTACAGAACGATGTCGCCTCCTTCAGCAGGGCATGGAGCCTGACGCCAGGCTGTGGATGGTCCTGTCAAATCTGATATAACACGGTGCTGGTTACAGAACGGTTTCGCCTCCTTCAGCACGGTCTGGAGCCTGACACCAGGCTGTGGATGGTCCTGTCAAATCTGATATAACAAGGAGCTGGTTACAGAAGGGTGTCGCCTCCTTCAGCACGGCCTGGAGCCTTCCACCAGAGTGTGGATGGTCCTGTCAAACCTGATATAACAAGGAGCTGGTTACAGAACGGTGTCGCCTCCTTCAGCACGGCCTGGAGCCTGACACCAGGCTGTGGATGGTCCTGTCAAATCTGATATAACAAGGAGCTGGTTACAGAACGGTGTCGCCTCCTTCAGCACGGCCTGGAGCCTGACACCCGGCTGTGGATGGTCCTGTCAAATCTGATATAACAAGGAGCTGGTTACAGAACGGTGTGGCCTCCTTCAGCACAGCCTGGAGCCTGACACCAGGCTGTGGATGGTCCTGTCAAATCTGATATAACAAGGAGCTGGTTACAGAACGGTGTCGCCTCCTTCAGCACGGCCTGGAGCCTGACACCAGGCTGTGGATGGTCCTGTCAAATCTGATATAACACGGAGCTGGTTACAGAACGGTGTCGCCTCCTTCAGCACGGCCTGGAGCCTGACACCAGGCTGTGGATGGTCCTGTCAAATCTGATATTACTAGGAGCTGGTTACAGAACGGTGTCACCTCCTTCAGCACGGCCTGGAGCCTGACACCAGGCTGTGGATGGTCCTGTCAAATCTGACATAACAAGGAGCTGGTTACAGAACGGTGTCGCCTCCTTCAGCACGGCCTGGAGCCTGACACCAGGCTGTGGATGGTCCTGTCAAATCTGATATAACAAGGAGCTGGTTACAGAACGGTGTCGCCTCCTTCAGCACAGCCTGGAGCCTGACACCAGAGTGTGGATGGTCCTGTCAAACCTGATATAACAAGGAGCTGGTTACAGAACGGTGTCGCCTCCTTCAGCACGGCCTGGAGCCTGAGACCAGGCTGTGGATGGTCCTGTCAAACCTGATATAACAAGGAGCTGGTTACAGAACGGTGTCGCCTCCTTCAGCACGGCCTGGAGCCTGACACCAGGCTGTGGATGGTCCTGTCAAATCAGAAACAACACGGAACTGGTTACAGAACGGTGTCGCCTCCTTCAGCACGGCCTGGAGCCTGACACCAGGCTGTGGATGGTCCTGTCAAATCTGATATAACAGGGTGCTGGTTACAGAACGGAGTCACCTTCTTCAGCACGGCCTGGAGCCTAACACCAGGCTGTGGATGGTCCTGTCAAATCTGATATAACAAGGAGCTGGTTACAGAACGGTATCACCTCCTTCAGCACGGCCTGGAGCCTGACACCAGGCTGTGGATGGTCCTGTCAAATCTGATATAACAGGGAGCTGATTACAGAACTGTGTCGCCTCCTTCAGCACGGCCTGGAGCCTGACACCAGGCTGTGGATGGTCCTGTCAAATCTGATACAACAAGGAGCTGGTTACAGAACGGTGTCGCCTCCTTCAGCACGGCCTGGAGCCTGACACCAGGCTGTGGATGGTCCTGTCAAATCTGATATAACAAGGAGCTGGTTACAGAACGGTGTCGCCTCCTTCAGCACGGCCTGGAGCCTGACACCAGGCTGTGGATGGTCCTGACAAATCTGATAGAACAAGGAGCTGGTTACAGAACGGTGTCGCCTCCTTCAGCACGGCCTGGAGCCTGACACCAGGCTGTGGATGGTCCTGTCAAATCTGATATAACCAGGAGCTGGTTACAGAACGGTGTCACCACCTTCAGCACGGCCTGGAGCCTGACACCAGGCTGTGGATGGTCCTGTCAAATCTGATATAACAAGGTGCTGGTTCCAGAACGGTGTCGCCTCCTTCAGCACGGCCTGGAGCCTGTCACCAGGCTGTGGATGGTCCTGTCAAATCTGATGTAACAAGGAGCTGGTTACGGAACGGTGTCGCCTCCTTCAGCACGGCCTGGAGCCTGACACCAGGCTGTGGATGGTCCTGTCAAATCTGATAATACTAGGAGCTGGTTACAGAACGGTGTCACCTCATTCAGCACGGCCTGGAGCCTGACACCAGGCTGTGGATGGTCCTGTCAAATCTGACATAACAAGGAGCTGGTTACAGAACGGTGTCGCCTCCTTCAGCACGGCCTGGAGCCTGACACCAGGCTGTGGATGGTCCTGTAAAATCTGATTTAACAAAGAGCTGGTTACAGAACGGTGTCGCCTCCTTCAGCACGGCCTGGAGCGTGACACCATGCTGTGGGTGGTCCTGTCAAATCTGATATAACAAGGAGCTGGTTACAGAACGGTGTTGCCTCCTTCAGCACGGCCTGGAGCCTGACACCAGGCTGTGGATGGTCCTGTCAAATCTGATATAACAAGGAGCTGGTTACAGAACGGTGTGGCCTCCTTCAGCACGGCCTGGAGCCTGACACCAGGGTGTGGATGGTCCTGTCAAATCTGATACAACAAGGAGCTGGTTACAGAACGGTGTCACCTCCTTCAGCACGGCCTGGAGCCTGACTCCAGGCTGTGGATGGTACTGTCAAATCTTATACAACAAGGAGCTGGTTACAGAACGGTGTCACCTCCTTCAGCACGGCCTGGAGCCTGACACCAGCCTGTGGATGGGCCTGTCAAATCTGATATAACAAGGAGCTGGTTTCAGAACGGTGTCGCCTCCTTCAGCACGGCCTGGAGCCTGACACCAGGCTGTGGGTGGTCCTGTCAAATCTGATATAACAAGGAGCTGGTTACAGAACGGTGTCGCCTCCTTCAGCACGGCCTGGAGCGTGACACCATGCTCTGGGTGGTCCTGTCAAATCTGATATAACAAGGAGCTGGTTACAGAACGGTGTCGCCTCCTTCAGCACGGCCTGGAGCCTGACACCAGGCTGTGGATGGTCCTGACAAATCTGATAGAACAAGGAGCTGGTTACAGAACGGTGTCGCCTCCTTCAGCACGGCCTGGAGCCTGACACCAGGCTGTGGATGGTCCTGTCAAATCTGATATAACCAGGAGCTGGTTACAGAACGGTGTCACCACCTTCAGCACGGCCTGGAGCCTGACACCAGGCTGTGGATGGTCCTGTCAAATCTGATATAACAAGGTGCTGGTTCCAGAACGGTGTCGCCTCCTTCAGCACGGCCTGGAGCCTGTCACCAGGCTGTGGATGGTCCTGTCAAATCTGATGTAACAAGGAGCTGGTTACGGAACGGTGTCGCCTCCTTCAGCACGGCCTGGAGCCTGACACCAGGCTGTGGATGGTCCTGTCAAATCTGATAATACTAGGAGCTGGTTACAGAACGGTGTCACCTCATTCAGCACGGCCTGGAGCCTGACACCAGGCTGTGGATGGTCCTGTCAAATCTGACATAACAAGGAGCTGGTTACAGAACGGTGTCGCCTCCTTCAGCACGGCCTGGAGCGTGACACCATGCTGTGGGTGGTCCTGTCAAATCTGATATAACAAGGAGCTGGTTACAGAACGGTGTTGCCTCCTTCAGCACGGCCTGGAGCCTGACACCAGGCTGTGGGTGGTCCCGTCAAATCTGATATAACACGGAGCTGGTTACAGAACGATGTCGCACCCTTCAGCACGGCCTGGAGCCTGACACCAGGCTGTGGATGGTCCTGTCAAATCTGATATAACACGGTGCTGGTTACAGAACGGTGTCGCCTCCTTCAGCACGGTCTGGAGCCTGACACCAGGCTGTGGATGGTCCTGTCAAATCTGATATAACAAGGAGCTGGTTACAGAATGGTGTCGCCTCCTTCAGCACGGCCTGGAGCCTGACACCAGAGTGTGGATGGTCCTGTCAAACCTGATATAACAAGGAGCTGGTTACAGCACGGTGTCGCCTCCTTCAGCACGGCCTGGAGCCTGACACAAGGCTGTGGATGGTCCTGTCAAATCTGATATAACAAGGAGCTGGTTACAGAACGGTGTGGCCTCCTTCAGCGCAGCCTGGAGCCTGACACCAGGCTGAGGATGGTCCTGTCAAATCTGATATAACAAGGAGCTGGTTACAGAACGGTGTCGCCTCCTTCAGCACGGCCTGGAGCCTGACACCAGGCTGTGGATGGTCCTGTCAAATCTGATATAACACGGAGCTGGTTACAGAACGGTGTCGCCTCCTTCAGCACGGCCTGGAGCCTGACACCATGCTGTGGATGGTCCTGTCAAATCTGATAGAACCAGGAGCTGGTTACAGAACGGTGTCACCTCCTTCAGCACGGCCTGGAGCCTGACACCAGGCTGTGGATGGTCCTGTCAAATCTTATACAACAAGGAGCTCGTTACAGAACGGTGTCACCTCCTTCAGCACGGCCTGGAGCCTGACACCAGGCTGTGGATGGTCCTGTCAAATCTGATGTAACAAGGAGCTGGTTACAGAACGGTGTCGCCTCCTTCAGCACGGCCTGGAGCCTGACACCAGGCTGTGGATGGTCCTGTCAAATCTGACATTACAAGGAGCTGGTTACAGAACGGTGTCGCCTCCTTCAGCACGGCCTGGAGCCTGACACCAGGCTGTGGATGGTCCTGTAAAATCTGATATAACAAAGAGCTGGTTACAGAACGGTGTCGCCTCCTTCAGCACGGCCTGGAGCCTGACACCAGGGTGTGGATGGTCCTGTCAAATCTGATACAACAAGGAGCTGGTTACAGAACGGTGTCACCTCCTTCAGCATGGCCTGGAGCCTGACTCCAGGCTGTGGATGGTCCTGTCAAATCTGATATAACAAGGTGCTGCTTACAGAACGGTGTCGCCTCCTTCAGCACGGCCTGGAGCCTGACACCAGGCTGTCGGTGGTCCCGTCAAATCTGATATAACACGGAGCTGGTTACAGAACGGTGTCGCCTCCTTCAGCAGGGCCTGGAGCCTGACGCCAGGCTGTGGATGGTCCTGTCAAATCTGATATAACACGGTGCTGGTTACAGAACGGTGTCGCCTCCTTCAGCACGGTCTGGAGCCTGACACCAGGCTGTGGATGGTCCTGTCAAATCTGATATAACAAGGAGCTGGTTACAGAACGGTGTCGCCTCCTTCAGCACGGCCTGGAGCCTTACACCAGAGTGTGGATGGTCCTGTCAAACCTGATATAACAAGGAGCTGGTTACAGAACGGTGTCGCCTCCATCAGCACGGCCTGGAGCCTGACACCAGGCTGTGGATGGTCCTGTCAAATCTGATATAACAAGGAGCTGGTTACAGAACGGTGTCGCCTCCTTCAGCACGGCCTGGAGCCTGACACCCGGCTGTGGATGGTCCTGTCAAATCTGATATAACAAGGAGCTGGTTACAGAACGGTGTGGCCTCCTTCAGCACAGCCTGGAGCCTGACACCAGGCTGTGGATGGTCCTGTCAAATCTGATATAACAAGGAGCTGGTTACAGAACGGTGTCGCCTCCTTCAGCACGGCCTGGAGCCTGACACCAGGCTGTGGATGGTCCTGTCAAATCTGATATAACACGGAGCTGGTTACAGAACGGTGTCGCCTCCTTCAGCACGGCCTGGAGCCTGACACCAGGCTGTGGATGGTCCTGTCAAATCTGATATTACTAGGAGCTGGTTACAGAACGGTGTCACCTCCTTCAGCACGGCCTGGAGCCTGACACCAGGCTGTGGATGGTCCTGTCAAATCTGACATAACAAGGAGCTGGTTACAGAACGGTGTCGCCTCCTTCAGCACGGCCTGGAGCCTGACACCAGGCTGTGGATGGTCCTGTCAAATCTGATATAACAAGGAGCTGGTTACAGAACGGTGTCGCCTCCTTCAGCACAGCCTGGAGCCTGACACCAGAGTGTGGATGGTCCTGTCAAACCTGATATAACAAGGAGCTGGTTACAGAACGGTGTCGCCTCCTTCAGCACGGCCTGGAGCCTGACACCAGGCTGTGGATGGTCCTGTCAAATCTGAAACAACAAGGAACTGGTTACAGAACGGTGTCACCTTCTTCAGCACGGCCTGGAGCCTGACACCAGGCTGTGGATGGTCCTCTCAAATCTGATATAACAAGGAGCTGGTTACAGAACAGTGTCGCCTCCTTCAGCACGGCCTGGAGCCTGACACCAGGCTGTGGATGGTCCTGTCAAATCTGATATAACAAGGAGCTGATTACAGAACGGTATCACCTCCTTCAGCACGGCCTGGAGCCTGACACCAGGCTGTGGATGGTCCTGTAAAATCTGATATAACAAAGAGCTGGTTACAGAACGGTGTCGCCTCCTTCAGCACGGCCTGGAGCCTGACACCAGGCTGTGGGTGGTCCTGTCAAATCTGATATAACACGGTGCTGGTTACAGAACGGTGTCGCCTCCTTCAGCACGGCCTGGAGCCTGACACCAGAGTGTGGATGGTCCTGTCAAACCTGATATAACAAGCAGCTGGTTACAGAACGGTGTCGCCTCCTTCAGCACGGCCTGGAGCCTGACACCAGGCTGTGGATGGTCCTGTCAAATCTGATATAACACGGTGCTGGTTACAAAACGGTGTCGCCTCCTTCAGCACGGCCTGGAGCCTGACACCAGAGTGTGGATGGTCCTGTCAAATCTGATATAACACGGAGCTGGTTACAGAACGGTGTCGCCTCCTTCAGCACGGCCTGGAGCCTGACACCATGCTGTGGATGGTCCTGTCAAATCTGATAGAACCAGGAGCTCGTTACAGAACGGTGTCACCTCCTTCAGCACGGCATGGAGCCTGACACCAGGCTGTGGATGGTCCTGTCAAATCTGATGTAACAAGGAGCTGGTTACAGAACGGTGTCGCCTCCTTCAGCACGGCCTGGAGCCTGACACCAGGCTGTGGATGGTCCTGTCAAATCTGACATTACAAGGAGCTGGTTACAGAACGGTGTCGCCTCCTTCAGCACGGCCTGGAGCCTGACACCAGGCTGTGGATGGTCCTGTAAAATCTGATATAACAAAGAGCTGGTTACAGAACGGTGTCGCCTCCTTCAGCACGGCCTGGAGCCTGACACCAGGGTGTGGATGGTCCTGTCAAATCTGATACAACAAGCAGCTGGTTACAGAACGGTGTCACCTCCTTCAGCATGGCCTGGAGCCTGACTCCAGGCTGTGGATGGTCCTGTCAAATCTGATATAACAAGGTGCGGCTTACAGAACGGTGTCGCCTCCTTCAGCACGGCCTGGAGCCTGACACCAGGCTGTGGGTGGTCCCGTCAAATCTGATATAACACGGAGCTGGTTACAGAACGATGTCGCCTCCTTCAGCAGGGCCTGGGGCCTGACGCCAGGCTGTGGATGGTCCTGTCAAATCTGATATAACACGGTGCTGGTTACAGAACGGTGTCGCCTCCTTCAGCACAGTCTGGAGCCTGACACCAGGCTGTGGATGGTCCTGTCAAATCTGATATAACAAGGAGCTGGTTACAGAACGGTGTCGCCTCCTTCAGCACGGCCTGGAGCCTTACACCAGAGTGTGGATGGTCCTGTCAAACCTGATATAACAAGGAGCTGGTTACAGAACGGTGTCGCCTCCATCAGCACGGCCTGGAGCCTGACACCAGGCTGTGGATGGTCCTGTCAAATCTGATATAACAAGGAGCTGGTTACAGAACGGTGTCGCCTCCTTCAGCACGGCCTGGAGCCTGACACCCGGCTGTGGATGGTCCTGTCAAATCTGATATAACAAGGAGCTGGTTACAGAACGGTGTGGCCTCCTTCAGCACAGCCTGGAGCCTGACACCAGGCTGTGGATGGTCCTGTCAAATCTGATATAACAAGGAGCTGGTTACAGAACGGTGTCAGCTCCTTCAGCACGGCCTGGAGCCTGACACCAGGCTGTGGATGGTCCTGTCAAATCTGATATAACACGGAGCTGGTTACAGAACGGTGTCGCCTCCTTCAGCACGGCCTGGAGCCTGACACCAGGCTGTGGATGGTCCTGTCAAATCTGATATTACTAGGAGCTGGTTACAGAACGGTGTCACCTCCTTCAGCACGGCCTGGAGCCTGACACCAGGCTGTGGATGGTCCTGTCAAATCTGACATAACAAGGAGCTGGTTACAGAACGGTGTCGCCTCCTTCAGCACGGCCTGGAGCCTGACACCAGGCTGTGGATGGTCCTGTCAAATCTGATATAACAAGGAGCTGGTTACAGAACGGTGTCGCCTCCTTCAGCACAGCCTGGAGCCTGACACCAGAGTGTGGATGGTCCTGTCAAACCTGATATAACAAGGAGCTGGTTACAGAACGGTGTCGCCTCCTTCAGCACGGCCTGGAGCCTGACACCAGGCTGTGGATGGTCCTGTCAAATCTGAAACAACAAGGAACTGGTTACAGAACGGTGTCACCTTCTTCAGCACGGCCTGGAGCCTGACACCAGAGTGTGGATGGTCCTCTCAAACCTGATATAACAAGGAGCTGGTTACAGAACGGTGTCGCCTCCTTCAGCACGGCCTGGAGCCTGACACCAGGCTGTGGATGGTCCTGTCAAATCTGATATAACACGGTGCTGGTTACAGAACGGTGTCGCCTCCTTCAGCACGGCCTGGAGCCTGACACCAGAGTGTGGATGGTCCTGTCAAACCTGATATAACAAGGAGCTGGTTACAGAACGGTGTCGCCTCCTTCAGCACGGCCTGGAGCCTGACACCAGGCTGTGGATGGTCCTGTCAAATCTGAAACAACACGGAACTGGTTACAGAACGGTGTCGCCTCCTTCAGCACGGCCTGGAGCCTGACACCAGGCTGTGAATGGTCCTGTCAAATCTGATATAACAGGGTGCTGGTTACAGAACGGTGTCACCTTCTTCAGCACGGCCTGGAGCCTAACACCAGGCTGTGGATGGTCCTGTCAAATCTGATATAACAAGGAGCTGGTTACAGAACGGTATCACCTCCTTCAGCACGGCCTGGAGCCTGACACCAGGCTGTGGATGGTCCTGTCAAATCTGATATAACAGGGAGCTGATTACAGAACGGTGTCGCCTCCTTCAGCACGGCCTGCAGCCTGACACCAGACTGTGGATGGTCCTGTCAAATCTGATACAACAAGGAGCTGGTTACAGAACGGTGTCGCCTCCTTCAGCACGGCCTGGAGCCTGACACCAGGCTGTGGATGGTCCTGTCAAATCTGATACAACAAGGAGCTGGTTACAGAACGGTGTCGCCTCCTTCAGCACGGCCTGGAGCCTGACACCAGGCTGTGGATGGTCCTGTCAAATCTGATATAACAAGGAGCTGGTTACAGAACGGTGTCAGCTCCTTCAGCACGGCCTGGAGCCTGACACCAGGCTGTGGATGGTCCTGTCATATCTGATATAACTAGGAGCTGGTTACAGAACGGTGTCGCCTCCTTCAGCACGGCCTGGAGCCTGACACCAGGCTGTGGATGGTCCTGTCAAATCTGATATAACAAGGAGCTGGTTACAGAACGGTGTGGCCTCCTTCAGCACGGCCTGGAGCCTGACACCAGGGTGTGGATGGTCCTGTCAAATCTGATACAACAAGGAGCTGGTTACAGAACGGTGTCACCTCCTTCAGCACGGCCTGGAGCCTGACTCCAGGCTGTGGATGGTACTGTCAAATCTTATACAACAAGGAGCTGGTTACAGAACGGTGTCACCTCCTTCAGCACGGCCTGGAGCCTGACACCAGCCTGTGGATGGGTCTGTCAAATCTGATATAACAAGGAGCTGGTTTCAGAACGGTGTCGCCTCCTTCAGCACGGCCTGCAGCCTGACACCAGGCTGTGGGTGGTCCTGTCAAATCTGATATAACAAGGAGCTGGTTACAGAACGGTGTCGCCTCCTTCAGCACGGCCTGGAGCGTGACACCATGCTGTGGGTGGTCCTGTCAAATCTGATATAACAAGGAGCTGGTTACAGAACGGTGTCGCCTCCTTCAGCGCGGCCTGGAGCCTGGCACCAGGCTGTGGATGGTCCTGTCAAATCTGATATAACAAGGTGCTGGTTACAGAACGGTGTCGCCTCCTTCAGCACGGCCTGGAGCCTGACACCAGGCTGTGGATGGTCCTGTCAAATCTGATATAACAAGGAGCTGGTTACAGAACGGTGTCACCTCCTTCAGCACGGCCTGGAGCCTGACACCAGGCTGTGGATGGTCCTGTCAAATCTGATATAAACAAGGAGCTGGTTACAGAACGGTGTCGCCTCCTTCAACACGGCCTGGAGCCTGACAGCAGGCTGTGGAAGGTCCTGTCAAATCTGATATAACAAGGTGCTGGTTACAGAACGGTGTCACCTCCTTCAGCACGGACTGGAGCCTGACACCAGGCTGTGGATGGTCCTGTCAAATCTGATATAACAGGGAGCTGATTACAGAACGGTGTCGCCTCCTTCAGCACGGCCTGCAGCCTGACACCAGACTGTGGATGGTCCTGTCAAATCTGATACAACAAGGAGCTGGTTACAGAACGGTGTCGCCTCCTTCAGCACGGCCTGGAGCCTGACACCAGGCTGTGGATGGTCCTGTCAAATCTGATACAACAAGGAGCTGGTTACAGAACGGTGTCGCCTCCTTCAGCACGGCCTGGAGCCTGACACCAGGCTGTGGATGGTCCTGTCAAATCTGATATAACAAGGAGCTGGTTACAGAACGGTGTCAGCTCCTTCAGCACGGCCTGGAGCCTGACACCAGGCTGTGGATGGTCCTGTCAAATCTGATATAACTAGGAGCTGGTTACAGAACGGTGTCGCCTCCTTCAGCACGGCCTGGAGCCTGACACCAGGCTGTGGATGGTCCTGTCAAATCTGATATAACAAGGAGCTGGTTACAGAACGGTGTGGCCTCCTTCAGCACGGCCTGGAGCCTGACACCAGGGTGTGGATGGTCCTGTCAAATCTGATACAACAAGGAGCTGGTTACAGAACGGTGTCACCTCCTTCAGCACGGCCTGGAGCCTGACTCCAGGCTGTGGATGGTACTGTCAAATCTTATACAACAAGGAGCTGGTTACAGAACGGTGTCACCTCCTTCAGCACGGCCTGGAGCCTGACACCAGCCTGTGGATGGGTCTGTCAAATCTGATATAACAAGGAGCTGGTTTCAGAACGGTGTCGCCTCCTTCAGCACGGCCTGCAGCCTGACACCAGGCTGTGGGTGGTCCTGTCAAATCTGATATAACAAGGAGCTGGTTACAGAACGGTGTCGCCTCCTTCAGCACGGCCTGGAGCGTGACACCATGCTGTGGGTGGTCCTGTCAAATCTGATATAACAAGGAGCTGGTTACAGAACGGTGTCGCCTCCTTCAGCGCGGCCTGGAGCCTGGCACCAGGCTGTGGATGGTCCTGTCAAATCTGATATAACAAGGTGCTGGTTACAGAACGGTGTCGCCTCCTTCAGCACGGCCTGGAGCCTGACACCAGGCTGTGGATGGTCCTGTCAAATCTGATATAACAAGGAGCTGGTTACAGAACGGTGTCACCTCCTTCAGCACGGCCTGGAGCCTGACACCAGGCTGTGGATGGTCCTGTCAAATCTGATATAAACAAGGAGCTGGTTACAGAACGGTGTCGCCTCCTTCAACACGGCCTGGAGCCTGACAGCAGGCTGTGGAAGGTCCTGTCAAATCTGATATAACAAGGTGCTGGTTACAGAACGGTGTCACCTCCTTCAGCACGGACTGGAGCCTGACACCAGGCTGTGGATGGTCCTGTCAAATCTGATATAACAAGGAGCTGGTTACAGAACGGTGTCGCCTCCTTCAGCACGGCCTGGAGCCTGACACCAGAGTGTTGATGGTCCTGTCAAAACCTGATATAACAAGGAGCTGGTTACAGAACGGTGTCGCCTCCTTCAGCACGGCGTGGAGCCTGACACCAGGCTGTGGATGGTCCTGTCAAATCTGATATAACAAGGAGCTGGTTACAGAACGGTGTCGCCTCCTTCAGCACGGCCTGGAGCCTGACACCCGGCTGTGGATGGTCCTGTCAAATCTGATATAACAAGGAGCTGGTTACAGAACGGTGTGGCCTCCTTCAGCACAGCCTGGAGACTGACACCAGGCTGTGCATGGTCCTGTCAAATCTGATATAACAAGGAGCTGGTTACAGAACGGTGTCGCCTCCTTCAGCACGGCCTGAAGCCTGACACCAGGCTGTGGATGGTCCTGTCAAATCATATATAACACGGAGCTGGTTACAGAACGGTGTCGCCTCCTTCAGCACGGCCTGGAGCCTGACACCAGGCTGTGGATGGTCCTGTCAAATCTGATATTACTAGGAGCTGGTTACAGAACGGTGTCACCACCTTCACCACGGCCTGGAGCCTGACACCAGGCTGTGGATGGTCCTGTCAAATCTGACATAACAAGGAGCTGGTTACAGAACGGAGTCGCCTCCTTCAGCACGGCCTGGAGCCTGACACCAGGCTGTGGATGGTCCTGTCAAATCTGATATAACAAGGAGCTGGTTACAGAACGGTGTCGCCTCCTTCAGCACGGCCTGGAGCCTGACACCAGAGTGTGGATGGTCCTGTCAAACCTGATATAACAAGGAGCTGGTTACAGAACGGTGTCGCCTCCTTCAGCACGGCCTGGAGCCTGACACCAGGCTGTGGATGGTGCTGTCAAATCTGAAACAACACGGAACTGGTTACAGAACGGTGTCACCTTCTTCAGCACGGCCTGGAGCCTGACACCAGGCTGTGGATGGTCCTGTCAAATCTGATATAACAAGGAGCCGGTTACAGAACGGTGTCGCCTCCTTCAGCACGGCCTGGAGTCTGACACCAGGCTGTGGATGGTCCTGTCAAATCTGATATAACAAGGAGCTGGTTACAGAACTGTGTCGCCTCCTTCAGCACGGCCTGGAGCCTGACACCAGGCTGTAGATGGTCCTGTCAAATCTGATACAACAAGGAGCTGGTTACAGAACGGTGTCGCCTCCTTCAGCACGGCCTGGAGCCTGACACCAGGCTGTGGATGGTCCTGTCAAATCTGATATAACAAGGAGCTGGTTACAGAACGGTGTCGCCTCCTTCAGCACGGCCTGGAGCCTGACACCAGGCTGTGGATGGTCCTGTCAAATCTGATATTACTAGGAGCTGGTTACAGAACGGTGTCACCACCTTCACCACGGCCTGGAGCCTGACACCAGGCTGTGGATGGTCCTGTCAAATCTGACATAACAAGGAGCTGGTTACAGAACGGAGTCGCCTCCTTCAGCACGGCCTGGAGCCTGACACCAGGCTGTGGATGGTCCTGTCAAATCTGATATAACAAGGAGCTGGTTACAGAACGGTGTCGCCTCCTTCAGCACGGCCTGGAGCCTGACACCAGAGTGTGGATGGTCCTGTCAAACCTGATATAACAAGGAGCTGGTTACAGAACGGTGTCGCCTCCTTCAGCACGGCCTGGAGCCTGACACCAGGCTGTGGATGGTGCTGTCAAATCTGAAACAACACGGAACTGGTTACAGAACGGTGTCACCTTCTTCAGCACGGCCTGGAGCCTGACACCAGGCTGTGGATGGTCCTGTCAAATCTGATATAACAAGGAGCCGGTTACAGAACGGTGTCGCCTCCTTCAGCACGGCCTGGAGTCTGACACCAGGCTGTGGATGGTCCTGTCAAATCTGATATAACAAGGAGCTGGTTACAGAACTGTGTCGCCTCCTTCAGCACGGCCTGGAGCCTGACACCAGGCTGTAGATGGTCCTGTCAAATCTGATACAACAAGGAGCTGGTTACAGAACGGTGTCGCCTCCTTCAGCACGGCCTGGAGCCTGACACCAGGCTGTGGATGGTCCTGTCAAATCTGATATAACAAGGAGCTGGTTACAGAACGGTGTCGCCTCCTTCAGCACGGCCTGGAGCCTGACACCCGGCTGTGGATGGTCCTGTCAAATCTGATATAACAAGGAGCTGGTTACAGAACGGTGTGGCCTCCTTCAGCACAGCCTGGAGCCTGACACCAGGCTGTGGATGGTCCTGTCAAATCTGATATAACAAGGAGCTGGTTACAGAACGGTGTCGCCTCCTTCAGCACGGCCTGGAGCCTGACACCAGGCTGTGGATGGTCCTGTCAAATCTGATATAACACGGAGCTGGTTACAGAACGGTGTCGCCTCCTTCAGCATGGCCTGGAGCCTGACACCAGGCTGTGGATGGTCCTGTCAAATCTGATATTACTAGGAGCTGGTTACAGAACGGTGTCACCTCCTTCAGCACGGCCTGGAGCCTGACACCAGGCTGTGGATGGTCCTGTCAAATCTGACATAACAAGGAGCTGGTTACAGAACGGTGTCGCCTCCTTCAGCACGGCCTGGAGCCTGACACCAGGCTGTGGATGGTCCTGTCAAATCTGATATAACAAGGAGCTGGTTACAGAACGGTGTCGCCTCCTTCAGCACAGCCTGGAGCCTGACACCAGAGTGTGGATGGTCCTGTCAAACCTGATATAACAAGGAGCTGGTTACAGAACGGTGTCGCCTCCTTCAGCACGGCCTGGAGCCTGACACCAGGCTGTGGATGGTCCTGTCAAATCTGAAACAACAAGGAACTGGTTACAGAACGGTGTCACCTTCTTCAGCACGGCCTGGAGCCTGACACCAGGCTGTGCATGGTCCTCTCAAACCTGATATAACAAGGAGCTGGTTACAGAACAGTGTCGCCTCCTTCAGCACGGCCTGGAGCCTGACACCAGACTGTGGATGGTCCTGTCAAATCTGATATAACAAGGAGCTGATTACAGAACGGTATCACCTCCTTCAGCACGGCCTGGAGCCTGACACCAGGCTGTGGATGGTCCTGTAAAATCTGATATAACAAAGAGCTGGTTACAGAACGGTGTCGCCTCCTTCAGCTCGGCCTGGAGCCTGACACCAGGCTGTGGGTGGTCCTGTCAAATCTGATATAACAAGGAGCTGGTTACAGAACGGTATCACCTCCTTCAGCACGGCCTGGAGCCTGACACCAGGCTGTGGATGGTCCTGTCAAATCTGATATAACAGGGAGCTGATTACAGAACGGTGTCGCCTCCTTCAGCACGGCCTGCAGCCTGACACCAGACTGTGGATGGTCCTGTCAAATCTGATACAACAAGGAGCTGGTTACAGAACGGTGTCGCCTCCTTCAGCACGGCCTGGAGCCTGACACCAGGCTGTGGATGGTCCTGTCAAATCTGATACAACAAGGAGCTCGTTACAGAACGGTGTCGCCTCCTTCAGCACGGCCTGGAGCCTGACACCAGGCTGTGGATGGTCCTGTCAAATCTGATATAACAAGGAGCTGGTTACAGAACGGTGTCAGCTCCTTCAGCACGGCCTGGAGCCTGACACCAGGCTGTGGATGGTCCTGTCAAATCTGATATAACTAGGAGCTGGTTACAGAACGGTGTCGCCTCCTTCAGCACGGCCTGGAGCCTGACACCAGGCTGTGGATGGTCCTGTCAAATCTGATATAACAAGGAGCTGGTTACAGAACGGTGTGGCCTCCTTCAGCACGGCCTGGAGCCTGACACCAGGGTGTGGATGGTCCTGTCAAATCTGATACAACAAGGAGCTGGTTACAGAACGGTGTCACCTCCTTCAGCACGGCCTGGAGCCTGACTCCAGGCTGTGGATGGTACTGTCAAATCTTATACAACAAGGAGCTGGTTACAGAACGGTGTCACCTCCTTCAGCACGGCCTGGAGCCTGACATCAGCCTGTGGATGGGTCTGTCAAATCTGATATAACAAGGAGCTGGTTTCAGAACGGTGTCGCCTCCTTCAGCACGGCCTGGAGCCTGACACCAGGCTGTGGGTGGTCCTGTCAAATCTGATATAACAAGGGGCTGGTTACAGAACGGTGTCGCCTCCTTCAGCACGGCCTGGAGCGTGACACCATGCTGTGGGTGGTCCTGTCAAATCTGATATAACAAGGAGCTGGTTACAGAACGGTGTCGCCTCCTTCAGCGCGGCCTGGAGCCTGGCACCAGGCTGTGGATGGTCCTGTCAAATCTGATATAACAAGGTGCTGGTTACAGAACGGTGTCGCCTCCTTCAGCACGGCCTGGAGCCTGACACCAGGCTGTGGATGGTCCTGTCAAGTCTGATATAACAAGGAGCTGGTTACAGAACGGTGTCACCTCCTTCAGCACGGCCTGGAGCCTGACACCAGGCTGTGGATGGTCCTGTCAAATCTGATATAAACAAGGAGCTGGTTACAGAACGGTGTCGCCTCCTTCAACACGGCCTGGAGCCTGACACCAGGCTGTGGAAGGTCCTGTCAAATCTGATATAACAAGGTGCTGGTTACAGAACGGTGTCACCTCCTTCATCACGGACTGGAGCCTGACACCAGGCTGTGGATGGTCCTGTCAAATCTGATATAACAAGGAGCTGGTTACAGAACGGTGTCGCCTCCTTCAGCACGGCCTGGAGCCTGACACCAGAGTGTTGATGGTCCTGTCAAAACCTGATATAACAAGGAGCTGGTTACAGAACGGTGTCGCCTCCTTCAGCACGGCCTGGAGCCTGACACCAGGCTGTGGATGGTCCTGTCAAATCTGATATAACAACGAGCTGGTTACAGAACGGTGTCGCCTCCTTCAGCACGGCCTGGAGCCTGACACCCGGCTGTGGATGGTCCTGTCAAATCTGATATAACAAGGAGCTGGTTACAGAACGGTGTGGCCTCCTTCAGCACAGCCTGGAGACTGACACCAGGCTGTGGATGGTCCTGTCAAATCTGATATAACAAGGAGCTGGTTACAGAACGGTGTCGCCTCCTTCAGCACGGCCTGAAGCCTGACACCAGGCTGTGGATGGTCCTGTCAAATCATATATAACACGGAGCTGGTTACAGAACGGTGTCGCCTCCTTCAGCACGGCCTGGAGCCTGACACCAGGCTGTGGATGGTCCTGTCAAATCTGATATTACTAGGAGCTGGTTACAGAACGGTGTCACCACCTTCACCACGGCCTGGAGCCTGACACCAGGCTGTGGATGGTCCTGTCAAATCTGACATAACAAGGAGCTGGTTACAGAACGGTGTCGCCTCCTTCAGCACGGCCTGGAGCCTGACACCAGGCTGTGGATGGTCCTGTCAAATCTGATATAACAAGGAGCTGGTTACAGAACGGTGTCGCCTCCTTCAGCACGGCCTGGAGCCTGACACCAGAGTGTGGATGGTCCTGTCAAACCTGATATAACAAGGAGCTGGTTACAGAACGGTGTCGCCTCCTTCAGCACGGCCTGGAGCCTGACACCAGGCTGTGGATGGTGCTGTCAAATCTGAAACAACACGGAACTGGTTACAGAAAGGTGTCACCTTCTTCAGCACGGCCTGGAGCCTGACACCAGGCTGTGGATGGTCCTGTCAAATCTGATATAACAAGGAGCCGGTTACAGAACGGTGTCGCCTCCTTCAGCACGGCCTGGAGTCTGACACCAGGCTGTGGATGGTCCTGTCAAATCTGATATAACAAGGAGCTGGTTACAGAACTGTGTCGCCTCCTTCAGCACGGCCTGGAGCCTGACACCAGGCTGTAGATGGTCCTGTCAAATCTGATACAACAAGGAGCTGGTTACAGAACGGTGTCGCCTCCTTCAGCACGGCCTGGAGCCTGACACCAGGCTGTGGATGGTCCTGTCAAATCTGATATAACAAGGTCCTGGTTACAGAACGGTGTCACCTCCTTCAGCACGGCCTGGAGCCTGACACCAGGCTGTGGATGGTCCTGTCAAATCTGAAACAACACGGAACTGGTTACAGAACGGTGTCACCTCCTTCAGCACGGCCTGGAGCCTGACACCAGGCTGTGGATGGTCCTGTCAAATCTGAAACAACACGGAACTGGTTACAGAACGATGTCACCTTCTTCAGCACGGTCTGGAGCCTGACACCAGGCTGTGGATGGTCCTGTCAAATCTGATATAACAAGGAGCTGGTTACAGAACGGTGTCGCCTCCTTCAGCACGGCCTAGAGTCTGACACCAGGCTGTGGATGGTCCTGTCAAATCTGATATAACAAGGAGCTGGTTACAGAACGGTGTCGCCTCCTTCAGCACGGCCTAGAGTCTGACACCAGGCTGTGGATGGTCCTGTCAAATCTGATATAACAAGGAGCTGGTTACAGAACGGTGTCGCCTCCTTCAGCACGGTCTGGAGCCTGACACCAGGCTGTGGATGGTCCTGTCAAATCTGATATAACAGGGAGCTGGTTACAGAACTGTGTCGCCTCCTTCAGCACGGCCTGGCGCCTGACACCAGGCTGTAGATGGTCCTGTCAAATCTGATACAACAAGGAGCTGGTTACAGAACGGTGTCGCCTCCTTCAGCACGGCCTGGAGACTGACACCAGGCTGTGGATGGTCCTGTCAAATCTGATATAACAAGGAGCTGGTTACAGAACGGTGTGGCCTCCTTCAGCACGGCCTGGAGCCTGACACCAGGCTGTGGATGGTCCTGTCAAATCTGATATAACAAAGAGCTGGTTACAGAACGGTGTCGCCTCCTTCAGCACGGCCTGGAGCCTGACACCAGGGTGTGGATGGTCCTGTCACATCTGATATAACAAGGAGCTGGTTACAGAACGGTGTCGCCTCCTTCAGCACGGCCTGGAGCCTGACACCAGTGTGTGGATGGTCCTGTCAAATCTGATACAACAAGGAGTTGGTTACAGAACGGTGTCACCTCCTTCAGCACGGCCTGGAGCCTGACACCAGCCTGTGGATGGTCCTGTCAAATCTTATACAAGAAAGGAGCTGGTTACAGTACGGTGTCACCTCCTTCAGCACGGCCTTGAGCCTGACACCAGCCTGTGGATGGGCCTGTCAAATCTGATATAACAAGGTGCTGGTTACAGAACGGTGTCGCCTCCTTCAGCACGGCCTGGAGCCTGACACCAGGCTGTGGGTGGTCCTGTCAAATCTGATATAACAAGGAGCTGGTTACAGAACGGTGTCGCCTCCTTCAGCACGGCCTGGAGCCTGACACCATGCTGTGGTTGGTCCTGTCAAATCTGATATAACAAGGAGCTGGTTACAGAACGGTGTCGCCTCCTTCAGCACGGCCTGGAGCCTGACACCAGGCTGTGGGTGGTCCCGTCAAATCTAATATAACACGGAGCTGGTTACAGAACGATGTCGCATCCTTCAGCACGGCCTGGAGCCTGACACCAGGCTGTGGGTGGTCCTGTCAAATCTGATATAACACGGTGCTGGTTACAGAACGGTGTCGCCTCCTTCAGCACGGTCTGGAGCCTGACACCAGGCTGTGGATGGTCCTGTCAAATCTGATATAACAAGGAGCTGGTTACAGAACGGTGTCGCCTCCTTCAGCACGGCCTGGAGCCTGACACCAGAGTGTGGATGGTCCTGTCAAATCTAATATAACAAGGAGCTGGTTACAGAATGGTGTCGCCTCCTTCAGCACGGCCTGGAGCCTGACACCAGGCTGTGGATGGTCCTGTCGAATCTGATATAACAAGGAGCTGGTTACAGAACGGTGTCACCTCCTTCAGCACGGCCTGGAGCCTGACACCAGGCTGTGGATTGTCCTGTCAAATCTGATATAACAAGGAGCTGGTTACAGAACGGTGTCGCCTCCTTCAGCACGGCCTGGAGCCTGACACCAGGCTGTGGATGGTCCTGTCAAATCTGATATAACAAGGTGCTGGTTACAGAATGGTTTCGCCTCCTTCAGCACGGCCTGGAGCCTGACACCAGTCTGTGGATGGTCCTGTCAAATCTGATACAACAAGGAGCTGGTTACAGAACGGTGTCGCCTCTTTCAGCACGGCCTGGAGCCTGACACCAGGCTGTGGATGGTCCTGTCAAATCTGATATAACAAGGTGCTGGTTACAGAACGGTGTCGCCTCCTTCAGCACAGCCTGTAGCCTGACACCAGGCTGTGGATGGTCCTGTCAAATCTGATACAACAAGGTGCTGGTTACAGAACGGTGTCGCCTCCTTCAGCACGGCCTGGAGCCTGACACCAGGCTGTGGATGGTCCTGTCAAATCTGATATAACAAGGAGCTGGTTACAGAACGGTGTCGCCTCCTTCAGAACGGCCTGGAGCCTGACACCAGGCTGTGGATGGTCCTGTCAGATCTGATATAACAAGGAGCTGGTTACAGAACGGTGTCACCTCCTTCAGCACGGACTGGAGCCTGACACCAGGCTCTGGATGGTCCTGTCAAATCTGAAAAAACAAGGTGCTGGTTACAGAACGGTATCACCTCCTTCAGCACGGCCTGGAGCCTGACACCAGTCTGTGGATGGTCCTGTCAAATCTGATACAACAAGGAGCTGGTTACAGAACGGTGTCGCCTCCTTCAGCACGGCCTGGAGCCTGACACCAGGCTGTGGATGGTCCTGTCAAATCTGATATAACAAGGTGCTGGTTACAGAACGGTGTCACCTCCTTCAGCACAGCCTGGAGCCTAACACCAGGCTGTGGATGGTCCTGTCAAATCTGATATAACAAGGAGCTGGTTACAGAACGGTGTCGCCTCCTTCAGCACGGCCTGGAGCCTGACACCAGGCTGTGGATGGTCCTTTCAAATCTGATATAACAAGGAGCTGGTTACAGAACGGTGTCGCCTCCTTCAGCACGGCCTGTAGCCTGACACCAGGCTGTGGATGGTCCTGTCAAATCTGATATAACAAGGTGCTGGTTACAGAACGGTGTCGCCTCCTTCAGCACGGCCTGGAGCCTGACACCAGGCTGTGGATGGTCCTGTCAAATCTGATTAAACAAGGTGCTGGTTACAGACCGGTGTCGCCTCCTTCAGCCCGGCCTGGAGCCTGACAGCAGGCTGTGGATGGTCCTGTCAAATCTGATATAACAAGGAGCTGGTTACAGAACGGTGTCGCCTCCTTCAGCACGGCCTGGAGCCTGACACCAGGCTGTGGATGGTCCTGTCAAATCTGATATAACAAGGAGCTGGTTACAGAACGGTTTCGCCTCCTTCAGCACGGCCTGGGGTCTGACACCAGGCCGTGGATGGTCCTGTCAAATCTGATATAACAAGGAGCTGGTTACAGAACGGTGTCGCCTCCTTCAGCACGGCCTGGAGCCTGACACCAGGCTGTGGATGGTCCTGTCAAATCTGATATAACAAGGAGCTGGTTACAGAACGGTGTCGCCTCCTTCAGCACGGCCTGGAGCCTGACACCAGGCTGTGGATGGTCCTGTCAAATCTGATATAACAAGGAGCTGGTTACAGAACGGTGTCGCCTCCTTCAGCACGGCCTGGAGCCTGACACCAGGCTGTGGATGGTCCTGTCAAATCTGATATAACAAGGAGCTGGTTACAGAACGGTGTCGCCTCCATCAGCACGGCCTGGAGCCTGACACCAGGCTGTGGATTGTTTGTCAAATCTGATATAAGAAGGTGCTGGTTACAGAACGGTGTCGCCTCCTTCAGCACGGCCTGGAGCCTGACACCAGGCTGTGGATGGTCCTGTCAAATCTGATATAACAAGGATCTGGTAACAGAACGGTGTCGCCTCCTCCAGCACGGCCTGGAGCCTGACCCCAGGCTGTGGATGGTCCTGTCAAATCTGATATAACAAGGAGCTGGTTACAGAACGGTGTCACCTCCTTCAGCACGGCCTGGAGCCTGACACCAGGCTGTGGATGGTCCTGTCAAATCTGACATAACAAGGAGCTGGTTACAGAACGGTGTCGCCTCCTTCAGCACGGCCTGGAGCCTGACACCAGGCTGTGGATGGTCCTGTCAAATCTGATATAACAAGGAGCTGGTTACAGAACGGTGTTGCCTCCTTCAGCACGGCCTGGAGCCTGACACCAGGCTGTGGATGGTCCTGTCAAATCTGATATAACAAGGAGATGGTTACAGAACGGTGTCGCCTCCTTCAGCACGGCCTGGATCCTGACACCAGGCTGTAGATGGTCCTGTCAAATCTGATATAACAAGGAGCTGGTTACAGAACGGTGTCGCCTCCTTCAGCACGGTCTGGAGCCTGACACCAGGCTGTGGATGGTCCTGTCAAATCTGATACAACAAGGAGCTGGTTACAGAACGGTGTCGCCTCCTTCAGCACGGCCTGGAGACTGACACCAGGCTGTGGATGGTCCTGTCAAATCTGATATAACTAGGAGCTGGTTACAGAACGGTGTCAGCCCCTTCAGCACAGTCTGGAGCCTGACACCAGAGTGTGGATGGTCCTGTCAAATCTAATATAGCAAGGAGCTGGTTACAGAACGGTGTCGCCTCCTTCAGCACGGCCTGGAGCCTGACACCAGGCTGTGGATGGTCCTGTCAAATCTGATAAAACAAGGAGCTGGTTACAGAACGGTGTCACATCCTTCAGCAGGGCCTGGAGCCTGACACCAGGCTGTGGATGGTCCTGTCAAATCTGATATAACAAGAAGCTGGTTACAGAACTGTGTCGCCTCCTTCAGCACGGCCTGGAGCCTGACACCAGGCTGTGGATGGGCCTGTCAAATCTGATATAACAAGGTGCTGTTTACAGAACGGTGTCGCCCCCTTCAGCACGGCCTTGGGCCTGACACCAGGCTGTGGATGGTCCTGTCAAATCTGATATAACAAGGAGCTGGTTACTGAACGCTGTCGCCTCCTTCAGCACGGCCTGGAGCCTGAAACCAGGCTGTGGATGGTCCTGTCAAATCTGATATAACAAGGAGCTGGTTACAGAACGGTGTCGCCTCCTTCAGCATGGCCTGGAGCCTGACACCAGGCTGTGGATTGTCCTGTCAAATCTGATTTAACAAGGAGCTGGTTACCGAACGGTGTCGCCTCCTTCAGCACGGCCTGGAGCCTGACACCAGGCTGTGGATGGTCCTGTCAAATTTGATATAACAAGGTGCTGGTTACAGAACGGTGTCGCCTCCTTCAGCACGGCCTGGAGCCTGACACCAGGCTGTGGGTGGTCCTGTCAAATCTGATATAACAAGGAGCTGGTTACAGAACGGTGTCGCCTCCTTCAGCACGGCCTGGAGCCTGACACCAGGCTGTGGATGGTCCTGTCAAATCTGATATAACAAGGTGCTGGTTACGGAACGGTGTCGCCTCCTTCAGCACGGCCTGGAGCCTGACACCAGGCTGCGGATGGTCCTGTCAAATCTGATACAAGGAGCTGGTTACAGAACGGGGTCACCTCCTTCAGTACGGCCTGGAGCCTGACACCAGGCTGTGGATGGTCCTGTCAAATCTGATGTAACAAGGTGCTGGTTACAGAACGGTGTCGCCTCCTTCAGCACGGCCTGGAGCCTGACACCAGGCTGTGGATGGCCCTGTCAAACCTGATATAACAAGGACCTGGTTACAGAACGGTGTCGCCTCCTTCAGCACGGCCTGGAGCCTGACACCAGGCTGTGGATGGGCCTGTCAAATCTGACACAACAAGGTGCTGGTTACAGAACGGTGTCGCCTCCTTCAGCACGGCCTGGAGCCTGACACCAGGCTGTGGATGGTCCTGTCAAATCTGATACAACAAGGAGCTGGTTACAGAACGGTGTCGCCTCCTTCAGCACGGCCTGGAGCCTGACACCAGGCTGTGGATGGGCCTGTCAAACCTGATATAACAAGGTGCTGGTTACAGAACGGTGTCGCCTCCTTCAGCACGGCCTGGAGCCTGACACCAGGCTGTGGATGGTCCTGTCAAATCTGATATAACAAGGAGCTGGTTACAGAACGGTGTCGCCTCCTTCAGCACGACCTGGAGCCTGACACCAGGCTGTGGATGGGCCTGTCAAATCTGATATAACCAGGTGCTGGTTACAGAATGGTGTCGCCTCCTTCAGCACGGCCTGGAGTCTGACACCAGGCTGTGGATGGTCCTGTCAAATCTGATATAACAAGGATCTGGTTACAGAACGTTGTCGCCTCCTTCAGCACGGCCTGGAGCCTGACACCAGGCTGTGGATGGTCCTGTCAAATCTGATATAACAAGGAGCTGGTTACAGAACGGTGTCACCTCCTTCAGCACGGCCTGGAGCCTGACACCAGGCTGTGGATGGGCCTGTCAAATCTGATATAACAAGGTGCTGGTTACAGAACGGTGTCGCCTCCTTCAGCACGGCCTGGAGACTGACACCAGGCTGTGGATGGTCCTGTCAAATCTGATATAACAAGGAGCTGGTTACAGAACGGTGTCGCCTCCTTCAGCACGGCCTGGAGCCTGACACCAGGCTGTGGATGGTCCTGTCAAATCTGATATAACAAGGAGCTGGTTACAGAACGGTATCGCCTCCTTCAGCACGGCCTGGAGCCTGACACCAGGCTGTGGATGGTCCTGTAAAATCTGATATAACAAGGAGCTGGTTACAGAACGGTGTCGCCTCCTTCAGCACGGACTGGAGCCTGACACCAGGCTGTGGATGGTCCTGTCAAATCTGATATAACAAGGAGCTGGTTACAGAACGGTATCGCCTCCTTCAGCACGGTCTGGAGCCAGAGACCAGGCTGTGGATGGGTCTGTCAAATCTGATATAACAAGGTGCTGGTAACAGAACGGTGTCGCCTCCTTCAGCACGGCCTGGAGCCTGACACCAGGCTGTGGATGGTCCTGTCAAATCTGATATAACAAGGAGCCGGTTACAGAACGGTGTCGCCTCCTTCAGCACGGCCTGGAGCCTGACACCAGGCTGTGGATGGTCCAATCAAATCTGATATAACAAGGAGCTGGTTACAGAACGGTGTCGCCTCCTTCATCACGGCCTGGAGCCTGACACCAGGCTGTGGCTGGTCATGTCAAATCTGATATAACAAGGAGCCGGTTACAGAACGGTGTCGCCTCCTTCAGCACGGCCTGGAGCCTGACACCAGGCTGTGGATGGGCCTGTCAAATCTGATATAACAAGGTGCTGTTTACAGAACGGTGTCGCCCCCTTCAGCACGGCCTGGAGCCTGACACCAGGCTGTGGATGGTCCTGTCAAATCTGATATAACAAGGAGCTGGTTACAGAACGCTGTCGCCTCCTTCAGCACGGCCTGGAGCCTGAAACCAGGCTGTGGATGGTCCTGTCAAATCTGATATAACAAGGAGCTGGTTACAGAACGGTGTCGCCTCCTTCAGCATGGCCTGGAGCCTGACACCAGGCTGTGGATTGTCCTGTCAAATCTGATATAACAAGGAGCTGGTTACCGAACGGTGTCGCCTCCTTCAGCACGGCCTGGAGCCTGACACCAGGCTGTGGATGGTCCTGTCAAATCTGATATAACAAGGTGCTGGTTACAGAACGGTGTCGCCTCCTTCAGCACGGCCTGGAGCCTGACACCAGGCTGTGGGTGGTCCTGTCAAATCTGATATCACAAGGAGCTGGTTACAGAACGGTGTCGCCTCCTTCAGCACGGCCTGGAGCCTGACACCAGGCTGTGGATGGTCCTGTCAAATCTGATATAACAAGGTGCTGGTTACGGAACGGTGTCGCCTCCTTCAGCACGGCCTGGAGCCTGACACCAGGCTGCGGATGGTCCTGTCAAGTCTGATACAAGGAGCTGGTTACAGAACGGGGTCACCTCCTTCAGTACGGCCTGGAGCCTGACACCAGGCTGTGGATGGTCCTGTCAAATCTGATGTAACAGGGTGCTGGTTACAGAACGGTGTCGCCTCCTTCAGCACGGCCTGGAGCCTGACACCAGGCTGTGGATGGCCCTGTCAAACCTGATATAACAAGGACCTGGTTACAGAACGGTGTCGCCTCCTTCAGCACGGCCTGGAGCCTGACACCAGGCTGTGGATGGGCCTGTCAAATCTGACACAACAAGGTGCTGGTTACAGAACGGTGTCGCCTCCTTCAGCACGGCCTGGAGCCTGACACCAGGCTGTGGATGGTCCTGTCAAATCTGATACAACAAGGAGCTGGTTACAGAACGGTGTCGCCTCCTTCAGCACGGCCTGGAGCCTGACACCAGGCTGTGGATGGGCCTGTCAAACCTGATATAACAAGGTGCTGGTTACAGAACGGTGTCGCCTCCTTCAGCACGGCCTGGAGCCTGACACCAGGCTGTGGATGGTCCTGTCAAATCTGATATAACAAGGAGCTGTTTACAGAACGGTGTCGCCTCCTTCAGCACGACCTGGAGCCTGACACCAGGCTGTGGATGGGCCTGTCAAATCTGATATAACAAGGTGCTGGTTACAGAATGGTGTCGCCTCCTTCAGCACGGCCTGGAGTCTGACACCAGGCTGTGGATGGTCCTGTCAAATCTGATATAACAAGGATCTGGTTACAGAACGTTGTCGCCTCCTTCAGCACGGCCTGGAGCCTGACACCAGGCTGTGGATGGTCCTGTCAAATCTGATATAACAAGGAGCTGGTTACAGAACGGTGTCGCCTCCTTCAGCACGGCCTGGAGCCTGACACCAGGCTGTGGATGGTCCTGTCAAATCTGATATAACAAGGAGCTGGTTACAGAACGGTGTCGCCTCCTTCAGCACGGCCTGGAGCCTGACACCAGGCTGTGGATGGTCCTGTAAAATCTGATATAACAAGGAGCTGGTTACAGAACGGTGTCGCCTCCTTCAGCACGGACTGGAGCCTGACACCAGGCTGTGGATGGTCCTGTCAAATCTGATATAACAAGGAGCTGGTTACAGAACGGTATCGCCTCCTTCAGCACGGTCTGGAGCCAGAGACCAGGCTGTGGATGGGTCTGTCAAATCTGATATAACAAGGTGCTGGTAACAGAACGGTGTCGCCTCCTTCAGCACGGCCTGGAGCCTGACACCAGGCTGTGGATGGTCCTGTCAAATCTGATATAACAAGGAGCCGGTTACAGAACGGTGTCGCCTCCTTCAGCACGGCCTGGAGCCTGACACCAGGCTGTGGATGGTCCAATCAAATCTGATATAACAAGGAGCTGGTTACAGAACGGTGTCGCCTCCTTCATCACGGCCTGGAGCCTGACACCAGGCTGTGGCTGGTCCTGTCAAATCTGATATAACAAGAAGCTGGTTACAGAACTGTGTCGCCTCCTTCAGCACGGCCTGGAGCCTGACACCAGGCTGTGGATTGGCCTGTCAAATCTGATATAACAAGGTGCTGTTTACAGAACGGTGTCGCCCCCTTCAGCACGGCCTGGAGCCTGACACCAGGCTCTGGATGGTCCTGTCAAATCTGATATAACAAGGAGCTGGTTACAGAACGCTGTCGCCTCCTTCAGCACGGCCTGGAGCCTGAAACCAGGCTGTGGATGGTCCTGTCAAATCTGATATAACAAGGAGCTGGTTACAGAACGGTGTCGCCTCCTTCAGCATGGCCTGGAGCCTGACACCAGGCTGTGGATTGTCCTGTCAAATCTGATATAACAAGGAGCTGGTTACCGAACGGTGTCGCCTCCTTCAGCACGGCCTGGAGCCTGACACCAGGCTGTGGATGGTCCTGTCAAATCTGATATAACAAGGTGCTGGTTACAGAACGGTGTCGCCTCCTTCAGCACGGCCTGGAGCCTGACACCAGGCTGTGGGTGGTCCTGTCAAATCTGATATAACAAGGAGCTGGTTACAGAACGGTGTCGCCTCCTTCAGCACGGCCTGGAGCCTGACACCAGGCTGTGGATGGTCCTGTCAAATCTGATATAACAAGGTGTTGGTTACGGAACGGTGTCGCCTCCTTCAGCACGGCCTGGAGCCTGACACCAGGCTGCGGATGGTCCTGTCAAATCTGATACAAGGAGCTGGTTACAGAACGGGGTCACCTCCTTCAGTACGGCCTGGAGCCTGACACCAGGCTGTGGATGGTCCTGTCAAATCTGATGTAACAAGTTGCTGGTTACAGAACGGTGTCGCCTCCTTCAGCACGGCCTGGAGCCTGACACCAGGCTGTGGATGGCCCTGTCAAACCTGATATAACAAGGACCTGGTTACAGAACGGTGTCGCCTCCTTCAGCACGGCCTGGAGCCTGACACCAGGCTGTGGATGGGCCTGTCAAATCTGACACAACAAGGTGCTGGTTACAGAACGGTGTCGCCTCCTTCAGCACGGCCTGGAGCCTGACACCAGGCTGTGGATGGTCCTGTCAAATCTGATACAACAAGGAGCTGGTTACAGAACGGTGTCACCTCCTTCAGCACGGCCTGGAGCCTGACACCAGGCTGTGGATGGGCCTGTCAAATCTGATATAACAAGGTGCTGGTTACAGAACGGTGTCGCCTCCTTCAGCACGGCCTGGAGACTGACACCAGGCTGTGGATGGTCCTGTCAAATCTGATATAACAAGGAGCTGGTTACAGAACGGTGTCGCCTCCTTCAGCACGGCCTGGAGCCTGACACCAGGCTGTGGATGGTCCTGTCAAATCTGATATAACAAGGAGCTGGTTACAGAACGGTGTCGCCTCCTTCAGCACGGCCTGGAGCCTGACACCAGGCTGTGGATGGTCCTGTAAAATCTGATATAACAAGGAGCTGGTTACAGAACGGTGTCGCCTCCTTCAGCACGGACTGGAGCCTGACACCAGGCTGTGGATGGTCCTGTCAAATCTGATATAACAAGGAGCTGGTTACAGAACGGTATCGCCTCCTTCAGCACGGTCTGGAGCCAGAGACCAGGCTGTGGATGGGTCTGTCAAATCTGATATAACAAGGTGCTGGTAACAGAACGGTGTCGCCTCCTTCAGCACGGCCTGGAGCCTGACACCAGGCTGTGGATGGTCCTGTCAAATCTGATAGAACAAGGAGCCGGTTACAGAACGGTGTCGCCTCCTTCAGCACGGCCTGGAGCCTGACACCAGGCTGTGGATGGTCCAATCAAATCTGATATAACAAGGAGCTGGTTACAGAACGGTGTCGCCTCCTTCATCACGGCCTGGAGCCTGACACCAGGCTGTGGCTGGTCATGTCAAATCTGATATAACAAGGAGCCGGTTACAGAACGGTGTCGCCTCCTTCAGCACGGCCTGGAGCCTGACACCAGGCTGTGGATGGGCCTGTCAAATCTGATATAACAAGGTGCTGTTTACAGAACGGTGTCGCCCCCTTCAGCACGGCCTGGAGCCTGACACCAGGCTGTGGATGGTCCTGTCAAATCTGATATAACAAGGAGCTGGTTACAGAACGCTGTCGCCTCCTTCAGCACGGCCTGGAGCCTGAAACCAGGCTGTGGATGGTCCTGTCAAATCTGATATAACAAGGAGCTGGTTACAGAACGGTGTCGCCTCCTTCAGCATGGCCTGGAGCCTGACACCAGGCTGTGGATTGTCCTGTCAAATCTGATATAACAAGGAGCTGGTTACCGAACGGTGTCGCCTCCTTCAGCACGGCCTGGAGCCTGACACCAGGCTGTGGATGGTCCTGTCAAATCTGATATAACAAGGTGCTGGTTACAGAACGGTGTCGCCTCCTTCAGCACGGCCTGGAGCCTGACACCAGGCTGTGGGTGGTCCTGTCAAATCTGATATAACAAGGAGCTGGTTACAGAACGGTGTCGCCTCCTTCAGCACGGCCTGGAGCCTGACACCAGGCTGTGGATGGTCCTGTCAAATCTGATATAACAAGGTGCTGGTTACGGAACGGTGTCGCCTCCTTCAGCACGGCCTGGAGCCTGACACCAGGCTGCGGATGGTCCTGTCAAGTCTGATACAAGGAGCTGGTTACAGAACGGGGTCACCTCCTTCAGTACGGCCTGGAGCCTGACACCAGGCTGTGGATGGTCCTGTCAAATCTGATGTAACAAGGTGCTGGTTACAGAACGGTGTCGCCTCCTTCAGCACGGCCTGGAGCCTGACACCAGGCTGTGGATGGCCCTGTCAAACCTGATATAACAAGGACCTGGTTACAGAACGATGTCGCCTCCTTCAGCACGGCCTGGAGCCTGACACCAGGCTGTGGATGGGCCTGTCAAATCTGACACAACAAGGTGCTGGTTACAGAACGGTGTCGCCTCCTTCAGCACGGCCTGGAGCCTGACACCAGGCTGTGGATGGTCCTGTCAAATCTGATACAACAAGGAGCTGGTTACAGAACGGTGTCGCCTCCTTCAGCACGGCCTGGAGCCTGACACCAGGCTGTGGATGGGCCTGTCAAAACTGATATAACAAGGTGCTGGTTACAGAACGGTGTCGCCTCCTTCAGCACGGCCTGGAGCCTGACACCAGGCTGTGGATGGTCCTGTCAAATCTGATATAACAAGGAGCTGGTTACAGAACGGTGTCGCCTCCTTCAGCACGACCTGGAGCCTGACACCAGGCTGTGGATGGGCCTGTCAAATCTGATATAACAAGGTGCTGGTTACAGAATGGTGTCGCCTCCTTCAGCACGGCCTGGAGTCTGACACCAGGCTGTGGATGGTCCTGTCAAATCTGATATAACAAGGATCTGGTTACAGAACGTTGTCGCCTCCTTCAGCACGGCCTGGAGCCTGACACCAGGCTGTGGATGGTCCTGTCAAATCTGATATAACAAGGAGCTGGTTACAGAACGGTGTCACCTCCTTCAGCACGGCCTGGAGCCTGACACCAGGCTGTGGATGGGCCTGTCAAATCTGATATAACAAGGTGCTGGTTACAGAACGGTGTCGCCTCCTTCAGCACGGCCTGGAGACTGACACCAGGCTGTGGATGGTCCTGTCAAATCTGATATAACAAGGAGCTGGTTACAGAACGGTGTCGCCTCCTTCAGCACGGCCTGGAGCCTGACACCAGGCTGTGGATGGTCCTGTCAAATCTGATATAACAAGGAGCTGGTTACAGAACAGTGTCGCCTCCTTCAGCACGGCCTGGAGCCTGACACCAGGCTGTGGATGGTCCTGTAAAATCTGATATAACAAGGAGCTGGTTACAGAACGGTGTCGCCTCCTTCAGCACGGACTGGAGCCTGACACCAGGCTGTGGATGGTCCTGTCAAATCTGATATAACAAGGAGCTGGTTACAGAACGGTATCGCCTCCTTCAGCACGGTCTGGAGCCAGAGACCAGGCTGTGGATGGGTCTGTCAAATCTGATATAACAAGGTGCTGGTAACAGAACGGTGTCGCCTCCTTCAGCACGGCCTGGAGCCTGACACCAGGCTGTGGCTGGTCATGTCAAATCTGATATAACAAGGAGCCGGTTACAGAACGGTGTCGCCTCCTTCAGCACGGCCTGGAGCCTGACACCAGGCTGTGGATGGTCCTGTCAAATCTGATATAACAAGGTGCTGGTTACAGAACGGTGTCGCCTCCTTCAGCACGGCCTGGAGCCTGACACCAGGCTGTGGATGGCCCTGTCAAATCTGATATAACAAGGAGCTGGTTACAGAACAGTGTCGCCTCCTTCAGCACGGCCTGGAGCCTGACACCAGGCTGTGGATGGTCCTGTCAAATCTGATATAACATGGTGCTGGTTACAGAACGGTGTCGCCTCCTTCAGCACGGCCTGGAGCCTGACACCAGGCTGTGGATGGTCCTGTCAAATCTGATATAACAAGGAGCTGGTTACAGAACGGTGTCGCCTCCTTCAACACGGCCTGGAGCCTGACACCAGGCTGTGGATGGTCCTGTCAAATCTGATATAACAAGGAGCTGGTTACAGAACGGTGTCGCCTCCTTCAGCACAGCCTGGAGCCTGACACCAGGCTGTGGATGGTCCTGTCAAATCTGATATAACAAGGAGCTGGCTACAGAACGGTGTCGCCTCCTTCAGCACGGCCTGGAGCCTGACACCAGGATGTGGATGGTCCTGTCAAATCTGATATAACAAGGAGCTGGTTACAGAATGGTGTCGCCTCCTTCAGCACGGCCTGGAGCCTGACACCAGGCTGTGGGTGGTCCGGTCAAATCTGATATAACAAGGTCCTGGTTACAGAACGGTGTCGCATCCTTCAGCACGGCCTGGAGCCTGACACCAGGCTGTGGATGGTCCTGTCAAATCTGATATAACAAGGAGATGGTTACAGGACGGTGTCGCCTCCTTCAGCACGGCCTGGAGCCTGACAACAGGCTGTGGATGGTCCTGTCAAATCTGATATAACAAGGAGCTGGTTACAGAACGGTGTCGCCTCCTGCAGCACGGCCTGGAGCCTGACGCCGGGCTGTGGATGGTCCTGTCAAATCTGATATAACAAGGTGCTGGTTATAGAACGGTGTCGCCTCCTTCAGCACGGCCTGGAGCCTGACCCCAGGCTGTGGATGGTCCTGTCAAATCTGATATAACAAGGAGCTGGTTACAGAACGGTGTCACCTCCTTCAGCACGGCCTGGAGCCTGACACCAGGCTGTGGATGGTCCTGTCAAATCTGACATAACAAGGAGCTGGTTACAGAACGGTGTCGCCTCCTTCAGCACGGCCTGGAGCCTGACACCAGGCTGTGGATGGTCCTGTCAAATCTGATATAACAAGGAGCTGGTTACAGAACGGTGTTGCCTCCTTCAGCACGGCCTGGAGCCTGACACCAGGCTGTGGATGGTCCTGTCAAATCTGATATAACAAGGAGATGGTTACAGAACGGTGTCGCCTCCTTCAGCACGGCCTGGAGCCTGACACCAGGCTGTAGATGGTCCTGTCAAATCTGATATAACAAGGAGCTGGTTACAGAACGGTGTCGCCTCCTTCAGCACGGTCTGGAGCCTGACACCAGGCTGTGGATGGTCCTGTCAAATCTGATACAACAAGGAGCTGGTTACAGAACGGTGTCGCCTCCTTCAGCACGGCCTGGAGACTGACACCAGGCTGTGGATGGTCCTGTCAAATCTGATATAACTAGGAGCTGGTTACAGAACGGTGTCAGCCCCTTCAGCACAGTCTGGAGCCTGACACCAGAGTGTGGATGGTCCTGTCAAATCTAATATAGCAAGGAGCTGGTTACAGAACGGTGTCGCCTCCTTCAGCACGGCCTGGAGCCTGACACCAGGCTGTGGATGGGCCTGTCAAATCTGATATAACAAGGTGCTGTTTACAGAACGGTGTCGCCCCCTTCAGCACGGCCTGGAGCCTGACACCAGGCTGTGGATGGTCCTGTCAAATCTGATATAACAAGGAGCTGGTTACAGAACGCTGTCGCCTCCTTCAGCACGGCCTGGAGCCTGAAACCAGGCTGTGGATGGTCCTGTCAAATCTGATATAACAAGGAGCTGGTTACAGAACGGTGTCGCCTCCTTCAGCATGGCCTGGAGCCTGACACCAGGCTGTGGATTGTCCTGTCAAATCTGATATAACAAGGAGCTGGTTACCGAACGGTGTCGCCTCCTTCAGCACGGCCTGGAGCCTGACACCAGGCTGTGGATGGTCCTGTCAAATCTGATATAACAAGGTGCTGGTTACAGAACGGTGTCGCCTCCTTCAGCACGGCCTGGAGCCTGACACCAGGCTGTGGGTGGTCCTGTCAAGTCTGATATAACAAGGAGCTGGTTACAGAACGGTGTCGCCTCCTTCAGCACGGCCTGGAGCCTGACACCAGGCTGTGGATGGTCCTGTCAAATCTGATATAACAAGGTGCTGGTTACGGAACGGTGTCGCCTCCTTCAGCACGGCCTGGAGCCTGACACCAGGCTGCGGATGGTCCTGTCAAATCTGATACAAGGAGCTGGTTACAGAACGGGGTCACCTCCTTCAGTACGGCCTGGAGCCTTACACCAGGCTGTGGATGGTCCTGTCAAATCTGATGTAACAAGGTGCTGTTTACAGAACGGTGTCGCCTCCTTCAGCACGGCCTGGAGCCTGACACCAGGCTGTGGATGGCCCTGTCAAACCTGATATAACAAGGACCTGGTTACAGAACGGTGTCGCCTCCTTCAGCACGGCCTGGAGCCTGACACCAGGCTGTGGATGGGCCTGTCAAATCTGACACAACAAGGTGCTGGTTACAGAACGGTGTCGCCTCCTTCAGCACGGCCTGGAGCCTGACACCAGGCTGTGGATGGTCCTGTCAAATCTGATACAACAAGGAGCTGGTTACAGAACGGTGTCGCCTCCTTCAGCACGGCCTGGAGCCTGACACCAGGCTGTGGATGGGCCTGTCAAAACTGATATAACAAGGTGCTGGTTACAGAACGGTGTCGCCTCCTTCAGCACGGCCTGGAGCCTGACACCAGGCTGTGGATGGTCCTGTCAAATCTGATATAACAAGGAGCTGGTTACAGAACGGTGTCGCCTCCTTCAGCACGACCTGGAGCCTGACACCAGGCTGTGGATGGGCCTGTCAAATCTGATATAACAAGGTGCTGGTTACAGAATGGTGTCGCCTCCTTCAGCACGGCCTGGAGTCTGACACCAGGCTGTGGATGGTCCTGTCAAATCTGATATAACAAGGATCTGGTTACAGAACGTTGTCGCCTCCTTCAGCACGGCCTGGAGCCTGACACCAGGCTGTGGATGGTCCTGTCAAATCTGATATAACAAGGAGCTGGTTACAGAACGGTGTCACCTCCTTCAGCACGGCCTGGAGCCTGACACCAGGCTGTGGATGGGCCTGTCAAATCTGATATAACAAGGTGCTGGTTACAGAACGGTGTCGCCTCCTTCAGCACGGCCTGGAGACTGACACCAGGCTGTGGATGGTCCTGTCAAATCTGATATAACAAGGAGCTGGTTACAGAACGGTGTCGCCTCCTTCAGCACGGCCTGGAGCCTGACACCAGGCTGTGGATGGTCCTGTCAAATCTGATATAACAAGGAGCTGGTTACAGAACGGTGTCGCCTCCTTCAGCACGGCCTGGAGCCTGACACCAGGCTGTGGATGGTCCTGTAAAATCTGATATAACAAGGAGCTGGTTACAGAACGGTGTCGCCTCCTTCAGCACGGACTGGAGCCTGACACCAGGCTGTGGATGGTCCTGTCAAATCTGATATAACAAGGAGCTGGTTACAGAACGGTATCGCCTCCTTCAGCACGGTCTGGAGCCAGAGACCAGGCTGTGGATGGGTCTGTCAAATCTGATATAACAAGGTGCTGGTAACAGAACGGTGTCGCCTCCTTCAGCACGGCCTGGAGCCTGACACCAGGCTGTGGATGGTCCTGTCAAATCTGATATAACAAGGAGCCGGTTACAGAACGGTGTCGCCTCCTTCAGCACGGCCTGGAGCCTGACACCAGGCTGTGGATGGTCCTATCAAATCTGATATAACAAGGAGCTGGTTACAGAACGGTGTCGCCTCCTTCATCACGGCCTGACACCAGGCTGTGGCTGGTCATGTCAAATCTGATATAACAAGGAGCTGGTTACAGAACGGTGTCGCCTCCTTCAGCACGGCCTGGAGCCTGACACCAGGCTGTGGATGGTCCTGTCAAATCTGATATAACAAGGTGCTGGTTACAGAACGGTGTCGCCTCCTTCAGCACGGCCTGGAGCCTGACACCAGGCTGTGGATGGCCCTGTCAAATCTGATATAACAAGGAGCTGGTTACAGAACGGTGTCGCCTCCTTCAGCACGGCCTGGAGCCTGACACCAGGCTGTGGATGGTCCTGTCAAATCTGATATAACATGGTGCTGGTTACAGAACGGTGTCGCCTCCTTCAGCACGGCCTGGAGCCTGACACCAGGCTGTGGATGGTCCTGTCAAATCTGATATAACAAGGAGCTGGTTACAGAACGGTGTCGCCTCCTTCAACACGGCCTGGAGCCTGACACCAGGCTGTGGATGGTCCTGTCAAATCTGATATAACAAGGAGCTGGTTACAGAACGGTGTCGCCTCCTTCAGCACAGCCTGGAGCCTGACACCAGGCTGTGGATGGTCCTGTCAAATCTGATATAACAAGGAGCTGGCTACAGAACGGTGTCGCCTCCTTCAGCACGGCCTGGAGCCTGACACCAGGATGTGGATGGTCCTGTCAAATCTGATATAACAAGGAGCTGGTTACAGAATGGTGTCGCCTCCTTCAGCACGGCCTGGAGCCTGACACCAGGCTGTGGGTGGTCCGGTCAAATCTGATATAACAAGGTACTGGTTACAGAACGGTGTCGCATCCTTCAGCACGGCCTGGAGCCTGACACCAGGCTGTGGATGGTCCTGTCAAATCTGATATAACAACGAGATGGTTACAGGACGGTGTCGCCTCCTTCAGCACGGCCTGGAGCCTGACAACAGGCTGTGGATGGTCCTGTCAAATCTGATATAACAAGGAGCTGGTTACAGAACGGTGTCGCCTCCTTCAGCACGGCCTGGAGCCTGACATCAGGCTGTTGATGGTCCTGTCAAATCTGATACAACAAGGAGCTGGTTACAGAACGGTGTCACCTCCTTCAGCACGGCCTGGAGCCTGACACCAGGCTATGGATGGTCCTGTAAAATCTGAATAACAAGGAGCTGGTTACAGAACGGTGTCGCCTCCTTCAGCACGGCCTGGAGCCTGACGCCGGGCTGTGGATGGTCCTGTCAAATCTGATATAACAAGGTGCTGGTTATAGAACGGTGTCGCCTCCTTCAGCACGGCCTGGAGCCTGACACCAGGCTGTGGATGGTCCTGTCAAATCTGATATAACAAGGAGCTGGTTACAGAACGGTGTCACCTCCTTCAGCACGGCCTGGAGCCTGACACCAGGCTGTGGATGGTCCTGTCAAATCTGTTATAACAAGGGGCTGGTTACAGAACGGTGTCGCCTCCTTCAGCACGGCCTGGAGCCTGACACCAGGCTGTGGATGGTCCTATCAAATCTGATATAACAAGGAGCTGGTTATAGAACGGTGTCGCCTCCTTCAGCACGGCCTGGAGCCTGACACCAGGCTGTGGATGGTCCTATCAAATCTGATATAACAAGGAGCTGGTTATAGAACGGTGTCGCCTCCTTCAGCATTGACTGGAGCCTGACACCAGGCTGTGGATGGTCCTATCAAATCTGATATAACAAGGAGCTGGTTATAGAACGATGTCGCCTCCTTCAGCACGGCCTGGAGCCTGACACCAGGCTGTGGATGGTCCTGTCAAATCTGATATAACAAGGTGCTGGTTACGGAACGGTGTCGCCTCCTTCAGCACGGCCTCGAGCCTGACACCAGGCTGTGGATGGTCCTGTCAAATCTGATATAACAAGGAGCTGGTTACAGAACGGTGTCACCTCCTTCAGCATGGCCTGGAGCCTGACACCAGGCTGTGGATGGTCCTGTCAAATCTGATATAACAAGATACTGGTTACAGAACGGTGTCGCCTCCTTCAGCACTGCCTGGAGCCTGACACCAGGCTGTGGATGGCCCTGTCAAATCTGATATAACAAGGAGCTGGTTACAGAACGGTGTCGCCTCCTTCAGCATGGCCTGGAGCCTGACACCAGCCTGTGGATGGTCCTGTCAAATCTGATATAACAAGGTGCTGGTTACAGAACGGTGTCGCCTCCTTCAGCTCGGCCTGGAGCCTGACACCAGGCTGTGGATGGTCCTGTCAAATCTGATATGACAAGGAGCTGGTGACAGAATGGTGTCGCCTCCTTCAGCACGGCCTGGAGCCTGACACCAGGCTGTGGATGGTCCTGTCAAATCTGATATAACAAGGAGCTGGTTACAGAACGGTGTCGCCTCCTTCAGCACGGCCTGGAGCCTGACACCAGGCTGTAGATGGTCCTGTCAAATCTGATATAACATGGTGCTGGTTACAGAAAGCTGTCGCCTCCTTCAGCACGGCCTGGAGCCTGACACCAGGCTGTGGATGGTCCTGTCAAATCTGATATAACAAGGAGCTGGTTGCAGAACGGTGTCGCCTCCTTCAACACGGCCTGGAGCCTGACACCAGGCTGTGGATGGTCCTGTCAAATCTGATATAACAAGGAGCTGGTTACAGAACGGTGTCGCCTCCTTCAGCACAGCCTGGAGCCTGACACCAGGCTGTGGATGGTCCTGTCAAATCTGATATAACAAGGAGCTGGTTACAGAACGGTGTCGCCTCCTTCAGCACGGCCTGGAGCCTGACACCAGGATGTGGATGGTCCTGTCAAATCTGATATAACAAGGAGCTGGTTACAGAATGGTGTCGCCTCCTTCAGCACGGCCTGGAGCCTGACACCAGGCTGTGGGTGGTCCTGTCAAATCTGATATAACAAGGTACTGGTTACAGAACGGTGTCGCATCCTTCAGCACGGCCTGGAGCCTGACACCAGGCTGTGGATGGTCCTGTCAAATCTGATATAACAATGAGATGGTTACAGGACGGTGTCGCCTCCTTCAGCACGGCCTGGAGCCTGACACCAGGCTGTGGATGGTCCTGTCAAATCTGATATAACAAGGAGCTGGTTACAGAACGGTGTCGCCTCCTTCAGCACGGCCTGGAGCCTGACACCAGGCTGTGGATGGTCCTGTCAAATCTGATACAACAAGGAGCTGGTTACAGAACGGTGTCACCTCCTTCAGCACGGCCTGGAGCCTGACACCAGGCTATGGATGGTCCTGTCAAATCTGAATAACAAGGAGCTGGTTACAGAACGGTGTCGCCTCCTTCAGCACGGCCTGGAGCCTGACGCCGGGCTGTGGATGGTCCTGTCAAATCTGATATAACAAGGTGCTGGTTATAGAACGGTGTCGCCTCCTTGAGCACGGCCTGGAGCCTGACACCAGGCTGTGGATGGTCCTATCAAATCTGATATAACACGGTGCTGGTTACAGAACGGTGTCGCCTCCTTCAGCACGGCCTGGAGTCTGACACCAGGCTGTGGATGGTCCTGTCAAATCTGATACAACAAGGAGCTGGTTACAGAACAGTGTCGCCTCCTTCAGCACGGCCTGGAGCCTGACACCAGGCTGTGGATGGTCCTGTCAAATCTGATATAACAAGGTGCTGGTTACAGGACGGTGTCACCTCCTTCAGCACGGCCTGGAGCCTGACACCAGGCTGTGGATGGCCCTGTCAAATCTGATATAACAAGGTGCTGGTTACAGAACGGTGTCGCCTCCTTCAGCACGTCCTGGAGCCTGACACCAGGCTGTGGATGGGCCTGTAAGTGGCTGTTAACGTCACAGTTCCATTGTCCGTTTCTGTAACCGGAATTTAAAACCCGTCTCAGTAATGGTGACCATTACACTGCGGGGGTTTGAGGCAACACTGCAGGGGCCCCTTGTATCACACGAAGGGGAATATTGAGAAACAGTAAATGGTTAACTATATACAGCACAGAGGTCTCTTTGGCAACTTTTTAATTGGGGGCTCCCAGAGCCACACTGCCTGTCCCCTGCTCCCAGGGATTATTGAGAAGTAAATGGTTAACTGTATACTGTCACAGGGTGTAGCACAATCAATCACTCACGAGACGAGCTGAGAAGGAGCCGATCGATGGCTTTATTACGCAGACTTGTTCCCCAGCAGCACAGTTACAGAATGTGGCTTCTGGGAGAACCCGGGCTCTTATACTCCGCCTTACTGGGTGGAGCCAGTAGGCGGCTGATCCAATCGGGTCCCAGCGTCTATCCACCAATAGCCTCTCGGCCTCACACGGTAACTTAATACCCCTAATACATACCACCACATTCACCCCTTGTTGGAAAAGAACACGTTGGGGTCGTGGGCCGTATGGTGGTAGGTGTTTACAGAGTCGGTACCTAGGATGCCGCTAACACGGCGGTTATGCTCCGATATCAACTTCTAGTACTACTTACAATGTCGCTTTTACTGGGCAACCAAAAAAAAATTATTTCTAGAGACATTTCTTGCTTTACTATACTGATTTGATGAGTCGAATTGGTGCCCTGGTCGTCCTCGCCGATCGGCTTAGCCCCGGTGGTGATGCAGGCGCTGGTTCGGGCCCCGTCGTCTCTGGGAACGTCGCAATGCCTCTCCCCGCTCCAATATCCCTATTCGGACCGGGGGAAGGACCGATCCACCCGGGAAGGGGACGGCTGTGGGGTGCGCCAGTGGGAGGGAGGGGTGATTGGTGTTAGGGGGGGTGGAACTCCAGAGGGGGTGCCTGGTGTTGAGGGCGTGTGTGGAGCTCCGGCGGGTGCCGGGTCCCGCAGGGAGACCGTGTCCTGTCGGCCGTCGGGGTACGCCACGTAGGCGTATTGAGGGTTCGCGTTGAGGAGATGAACCCTCTCGACCAACGGGTCTGATTTGTGCGTCCGCACATGTTTTCGGAGCAGGATGGGTCCCGGGGCTGCCAGCCAGGTCGGAAGTGACGTTCCGGAAGAGGACTTCCTCGGGAAGACAAGGAGGCGTTTGGGAGCTGTTTGATTCGTTGTTGTACACAGCAGCGACCGGATGGAGTGGAGGGCGTCCGGGAGGACTTCCTGCAGCGGTAAACTGTGAGACTTCTGGACCGTAGGGCCAGCAGGACGGTGTTCGAGACCGTTCCGTTCTCCCTCTCTACCTCACCGTTCCCCCGGGGGTTGTAACTGGTCGTCCTGCTCGAGGCGATGCCCTTGCTGAGCAGGAATTGACGCAGTTCATTGCTCATGAAGGAGGGCCCCTATCGCTATGTCTGTCCGCGGGGAAACCGAATAGTGTAAAGATGGTGCCGAGGGCTCTAATGACCATGGCCACGGTCATTTCGGGACAGGGAATAGCTAATGGTAACAGGGAGTACTTGTCAATCACGTTCAGGAAGTACGTGTTGCGGTGGGTAGAGGGGAGGGGGCCTTTGAAGTCCAGACTGAGGCGCTCAAAGGGACGGGAAGCCTTTATCACATGTGCTTTATCTGGCCTGGAGAAGTGTGTTTTGCGCTCTGCGTAGATTTGGCAGTTCCTGGTGGCTGTCCTGACCTCCTCGATGGAGTAGGGCAGGTAGCGGGTCTTTACGAAGTGATAGAACCGAGTGACCCCCGGGTGGCAGAGGTCCTCGTGGAGGGTTTGGAGACGGTTCACTTGTACGTTGGCACATGTGCCGCGGGACAGGGCATCGGAAGGCTCGTTCAGCTTTCCGGGACGATACAAGATCTCATAGTTATAGGTGGAGAGTTCGACCCTCCACGGGAAAGATCTTGTCGTTCTTGATCTTGCCCCGCTGTGCATTATCGAACATGAAGGCCACCGACCGTTGGTCTGTGAGGAGAGTGAATCTCCTCCCGGCCAGGTAATGTCTCCAATGCCGCACAGCTTCCACTATGGCCTGGGCCTCCTTTTCCACTGAGGAGTGGCGGATTTCTGAAGCGTGGAGGGTGCGTGAAAAGAAGGCCACGGGTCTGCCCGCTTGTTGAGTGTTGACTCCAGAGCTACGTCGGACGCGTCGCTCTCGACCTGGAAGGGGAGGGACTCGTCGATGGCGTGCATCGTGGCCTTTGCGATATCCGCTTTGATGCGGCTGAAGGCCTGGCGGGCCTCTGTCGACAGGGGAAAGACCGTGGACTGGATTAGCGGACGGGCCTTGTCCGCGTAGTTGAGGACCCACTGGGCGTAATAAGAGAAAAAGCCCAGGCAGCGTTTCAGGGCCTTGGAGCAGTGGGGGAGGGGGATCTCCATGAGGGGGCGCATGCGTTCGGGGTCTGGGCCTATCACTCCATTTTGCACTACGTAGCCGAGGATGGCTAGACGGTCGGGGCTAAACACGTATTTAGAACATAGAACATAGAACGATACAGCGCAGTACAGGCCCTTCGACCCACGATGTTGCACCGACATGGGACATCAAAAAACAAAAGCCATCTAACCTACACTATGCCATTATCATCCATATGCTTATCCAATAAACTTTTAAATGCCCTCAATGTTGGCGAGTTCACTACTGTAGCAGGTAGGGCATTCCACGGCCTCACCACTCTTTGCGTAAAGAACCTACCTCTGACCTCTGTCCTATATCTATTACCCCTCAGTTTAAGGCTATGTCCCCTCGTGCCAGCCATTTCCATCCACGGGAGAAGGCTCTCACTGTCCACCCTATCTAACCCCCTGATCATTTTGTATGCCTCTATTAAGTCTCCTCTTAACCTTCTTCTCTCGAACGAAAACAACCTCAAGTCCATCAGCCTTTCCTCATAAGATTTCCCTCCATACCAGGCAACATCCTGGTAAATCTCCTCTGCACCCGCTCCAAAGCCTCTACGTCCTTCCTATAATGCGGTGACCAGAACTGTACGCAATACTCCAAATGCGGCCGTACCAGAGTTTTGTGCAGCTGCAACATGACCTCATGACTCCGGAACTCAATCCCTCTACCAATAAAGGCCAACACACCATAGGCCTTCTTCACAACCCTATCAACCTGGGTGGCAACTTTCAGGGATCTATGTACAAGGACACCGAGATCCCTCTGCTCATCCACATTTCCAAGAATTTTACCATTAGCCAAATATTCCGCATTCCTGTTATTCCTTCCAAAGTGAATCACCTCACACTTCTCCACATTAAACTCCATTTGCCACCTCTCAGCCCAGCTCTGCAGCTTATCTATGTCCCTCTGTAACCTGCTACATCCTTCCGCACTGTCGACAGCACCACCGACTTTAGTGTCGTCTGCAAATTTACTCACCCACCCTTCTGCGCCTTCCTCTAGGTCATTTATAAAAATGACAAACAGCAACGGCCCCAGAACTCATCCTTGTGGTACGCCACTTGTAACTGAATTCCATTCTGAACATTTCCCATCAACCACCACCCTCTGTCTTCTTTCAGCTAGCCAATTTCTGATCCACATCTCTAAATCACCCTCAATCCCCAGCCTCCGTATTTTATGCAATAGCCTGCCGTGGGGAACCTTATCAAACGCTTTACTGAAATCCACATCAGCTGCTCTACCCTCGTGTACCAGTTCAGTCACCTTCTCAAAGAACTCGATAAGGTTTGTTAGGCATGACCTACCCTTCACAAAGCCATGCTGACTATCCCTAATCATATTATTCCTATCTAGATGATTATAAATCTTGTCTCTTATAATCCCCTCCAAGACTTTACCCACAACAGACGTGAGGCTCACCGGTCTATAGTTGCCGGGGTTGTCTCTACTCCCCTTCTTGAACAAAGGGACCACTTTTGCTATCCTCCAGTCCTCTGGCACTATTCCTGTAGCCAATGATGACATAAAAATCAAAGCCAAAGGCTCAGCAATCTCTTCCCTGGCCTCCCAGACAATCCTAGGATAAATCCCATCAGGCCCCGGGGACTTATCTATTTTCAGCCTGTCCATAATTGCCAACACCTCTTCCCTACGTACCTCAATGCCATCTATTCTAATAGCCTGGTTCTCAGCATTCTCCTCCACAACATTATCTTTTTCCTGAGTGAATACTGACGAAAAATATTCATTTAGTATCGCTCCTATCTCTTCAGATTCCACACACAACTTCCCATCCCTGTCCTTGACTGGCCCTACTCTTACCCTAGTCATTCTTTTATTCCTGACATACCTATAGAAAGCTTTTGGGTTTCCCTTGATCCTACCACGCCAAATACTTCTCATGTCCCCTCCTTGCTCGTCTTAGCTCTCTCTTTAGATCCTTCCTCGCTACCTTGTAACTATCCATCGCCCCAACTGAAACTTCACACCTCATCTTCACATAGGCCTCCTTCTTCCTCTTAACAAGAGATTCCACTTCTTTGGTAAACCACGGTTCCCTCGCTCGACGCCTTCCTCCCTGCCTGACCTGTACGTACTTATCAAGAACACGCAGTAGCTGTTCCTTGAACAAGCTCCACATATCCAGTGTGCCCAACACTTGCAGCCTACTTCTCCAACCTATCCCCGCCAAGTCATGTCTAATGGCATCATAATTGCGCTTCCCCCAGCTATAACCCTTGCCCTGCGGGGTATACTTATCCCTTTCCATCACTAACGTAAACGTCACCGAATTATGGTCACTGTCCCCAAAGTGCTCAACTACCTCCAAATCTAACACCTGGTGTTTCTCCCTGTTGTATGTGAGATTCAGGGCGTTTGCGGTCCGGAGGAATTTGCGGAGTTTGGCGTCGTTGTCCTGCTGGTCGTGGCCGCAGATGATGATGTTGTCGAGGTACGGGAACGTGGCCCGCAAACCGTCCCGGTCAACCATTCGGTCCATCTCCCGTTGGAAGAACGCGACCCTGTTAGTGACTCCGAATAGAGCCCTTAAAATGTGATAGAGCCGCCCATCTGCTTCAAAAGCAGTGTATTTGCGGTCGCTCGAGCCGATGGGGAGCTGGTGGTAGGCGGACTTAAGGTCCACCGTGGAAAAGACCTTGTACTGTGCAATCCGATTGACCATGTCGGATATGCGGGGGAGAGGGTACGCATCCAGCTGTGTGTACCTATTGATGGTTTGACTATAGTCTATGACCATCCTCTGCTTCTTCCTGATCTTTACAACTACCACCTGGGCTCTCCAGGGACTATTGCTGGCCTGGGTTATGCCTTCCCTCAGCAGCCGCTGGGCCTCTGACTGGATAAATGTCCGGTCCTGGGCGCTGTACCGCCTGCTCCTAGTGGCGACTGGTTTGCAATCCGGGGTGAGGTTCGCAATCAGGGACGGTGGGTCGACCTTGAGGGTCGCGAGGCCGCAGATAGTGAGTGGGGGTATAGGGCCGCCGAATTTAAACGTTAAACTCTGGAGGTTACACTGAAAATCCAACCCCAGGAGTGTGGCAGCACAGAGGTGGGGAAGGACGTAAAGCCGGTAGTTCTTGAACTCCCACCCCTGCACCGTGAGGTTTGCGATGCAGAACCCTTTGATCTCTATGGAATGGGACCCTGCCGCCAGAACATTTTTTTGATTACTCGGTGGATCGAAACAGCGTCTTACCGTATCGGGATGTATAAAAATCTCCGTGCTCCCAGAGTCGATCAGGCAGGTCTCGTACCCGTTTATAAATACTGTTGTTGTTGCTGTTTGGAGCCTTCGGGGCCGCGACTGGTCCAGGGTCACAGAAGCCAGTCGTAGTTGCTGCATTGGGGCGTTTTCTTCAGGCCCCGTGGGGCCGTCCATCCCGGGGTCCTTAGCCGTCAGCCAAGATGGCGGCTTCCACGGGTCGCACACGGTCGGGGGTGGACAAGGTGGCGCCGCCCATGGATCGCACGTTGCCGGAGGAGCACAAAATGGCGGCGCCCATCCCTCCCGCATGGAGTCCGGGACCCAAGATGGCGGCGCCGGTTGGCCGCACATGGATTGCTGGGGGGTGGGTTGAGATTGGGGTTCTCCCCCGGAGATAGCGGCTACCTCCCGGGCCTGGAACACTGCTAAAAAGTGCCCCTATTTGCCGCACCCTTTACAGGGGGCCGAGCGGGCCGGGCAGCACATTCGGGGGTGTTTCCCTTGCCCACAAAAGTAGCAGCGGGGCCCCCCTGGGTGATCTGCTGCTCTGGCAGCGCAGGCCTGTGGAGGGGGGGGGGGGCTGCCGCACGGTCGGCAGCGTAGGCACGGGAGTTCTGCGATGCCACATCGAACGAGGCCGCGAGGGCCCGTGCTCTTTGAGGCCTAGTGTGTCTTTTTCCAGCAAGCGCTGGCGAATTTGGGACGAAAGCATACCTGCCACGAACGCATCTCAGACCAGCAGCTCTCTGTGTTCGTTAGCCGAAACCGATGGGCAGTTGCAGTTTCTCCCCAGTATTAAGAGCGCACTGTAGAATTCGCCCAGCGATTCCCCGGGGATTTGCCGTCTCGTCGCGAGCTGGTGGCGTGCGTAGACCTGGTTGACAGGGCTGACGTAGATTCCTCTCAGCATGGCGATTGCCGTCGGGGAATCGTCCGCGTCCTCTATGAGAGTGTAGATTTCCGGGCTCACACTGGCAGGACCTGCAGTTTCTGGTCTTCTGTAACTATGCCATGGGCCGTTCGGAGGTATCCATGAAAACACGCTAGCCAGTGTTTAAAAGTCGCCGCTGAGTCTGCCGCGTGGGGGCTGATTCGCAGACACTCCGGAGTGAGTCGGAGCTCCATGTCCCTTAAGTCTGCGTAATAAATTGTAGCACAATCAATCACTCACGAGACGAGAAGAGAAGGAGTCGATCGATGGCTTTATTACGCAGACTTGTTCCCCAGCAGCACAGTTACAGAATGCGGCTGCTGGGAGAACCCGGGCACTTATACTCCGCCTTACTGGGTGGAGCCAGTAGGCAGCTGATCCACTCGGGACCCAGCGTCTATCCACCAATAGCCTCTCGGCATCACAGGGTACCGCAATACCCCTAATACATACCACCACACAGAGGTGTCTGAAACAGCTTTTTAATTGAGGGCTCCCGGACCACACTGCCTGTCCCCTGCTCCCAGGGATTATTGAGCAGTAAATGGTTAACTATATACAGCACAGAGGTCTCCGAAACAGCTTTTTAATTGGGGCTCCCTGAACACAAAGCCTGTCCCCTGCTCCCAGGGATTATTGAGAAGTAAATGGTTAACTATATACAGCACAGAGGTCACTGAAACAGCTTTTTAATGGGGGGCTCCCGGACCACACTGCCTGTCCCCTGCTCCCAGGGATTATTGAGCAGTAAATGGTTAACTGTATACAGGCACAGATGTCTCTGAAACAGCTTTTTAATTGTGGGCTCCCGGAGCCACACTGCCTGTCCCCTGCTCCCAGGGATTATTGAGCAGTAAATGGTTAACTATATACAGCACAGAGGTCTCTGAAACAGCTTTTTAATTGGGGGCTCCCGGAGCCACACTGCCTGTCCCCTGCTCCCAGGGATTATTGAGCAGTAAATGGTTAACTATATACAGCACAGAGGTCTCTGAAACAGCTTTTTAATTGGGGCTCCCGAGGCCACACTGCCTGTCCCCTGCTCCCAGGGATTATTGAGCAGTAAAAGGTTAACTATATACAGCACAGAAGCCTCTGAAACAGCTTTTTAATTGGGGACTCCCGGACCACACTGCCTGTCCCCTGCTCAGAGGGATTATTGAGCAGTAAATGGTTAACTATATACAGCACAGAGGTCTCTGAAACAGCTTTTTAATTGGGGCTCCCGAGGCCACACTGCCTGTCCCCAGCTCCCAGGGATTATTGAGCAGTAAATGGTTAACTATATACAGCACAGAGGTCTCTGAAACAGCTTGTTAATTGGGGGCTCCCGGACCACACTGCCTGTCCCCTGCTGCCTGGGATTATTGAGCAGTAAATGGTTAACTGTATACAGCACAGAGGTCTCTGACACAGCATTTTAATTGGGGGCTCCCGAGGCCACACTGCCTGTCCCCTGCTCCCAGGGATTATTGAGCAGTAAATGGTTCACTATATACAGCACAGAGGTCTCTGAAACAGCTTTTTAATTGGCGGCTCCCGAGGACACACTGCCTGTCCCCTGCTCCCAGGGATTATTGAGCAGTAAATGGTTAACTATATACAGCACAGAGGTCTCTGACACAGCATTTTAATTGGGGGCTCCCGAGGCCAGACTGCCTGTCCCCTGCTCCAGGGATTATTGAGCAGTAAATGGTTAACTATATACAGCACAGAGGTCTCTGAAACAGCTTTTTAATTGGGGGCTCCCGAGGCCACACTGCCTGTCCCCTGCTCCCAGGGATTATTGAGCAGTAAATGGTTAACTATATACAGCACAGAGGTCTCTGAAACAGCTTTCTAATTGGGGGCTCCCGAGGCCACACTGCCTGTCCCCTGCTCCCAGGGATTATTGAGCAGTAAATGGTTAACTATATACAGCACAGAGGTCTCTGAAACAGCTTTTTAATTGGGGGTTCCCGGAGCCAGACTGCCTGTCCCCTGCTCCCAGGGATTATTGAGAAGTAAATGGTTAACTATATACAGCACAGATTTCACTGAAACTGCTTTTTAATTGGGGGCGCCTGAGGCCACGCTGCCTGTTCCCTGCTCCCAGGGATTATTGAGCAGTAAATGGTTAACTGTATGCAGGCACAGAGGTCTCTGAAACTGCTTTTTAATTGGGGGCTCCCGAGGCCACACTGCCTGTCCCCTGCTCCCAGGGATTATTGAGCAGTAAATGGTTAACTATATACAGCACAGAGGTCTCTGAACCAGCTTTTTAATTGTGGGCTCCCGGACCACACTGCCTGTCCCCTGCTCCAAGGGATTATTGAGCCGTAAATGATTAACTATATACAGCACAGAGGTCACTGAAACTGCTTTTTAATTGGGGGCGCCTGAGGCCACGCTCCCTGTCCCCTGCTCCCAGGCATTTAAAAAAAATATATATATCTTATTCAAATTTTCCGGCCAAAAACAGTACAAAGGTTTTTCCCTTTTTACAGCAACAAAACAATGTAAAGAACAGCGACCGTTTTTTAACAAATCAGTAGATATGATATATACTAAATGGCAACTGCCATAATAAAAATAATAATTCTCCCAAATAATAAAATCAAACAATCCAATATACATAACCAAGTACAAATATCTATACATAAACACCCCGGAGGACCCGACGAACCTTCCACCCCCGCCCCCCCCACCCCCCACCCCTCCCCCTGGGTTGCTGCTGTTACCTTCCCATTTTCTTTATCGTTCTGCGAGGTAGTCAATGAACGGTTGCCACCGCCTGGTGAACCCTTGAGCCGAACCCCTTAGCGCAAACTTTATCCGCTCCAGTTTTATAAACCCTGCCATGTCATTTATCCAGGTCTCCACCCCGGGGGTTTGGCTTCTTTCCACATTAACAATATCCTGCGCCGGGCTACTAGGGACGCAAAGGCCAAAACATTAGCCTCTCTCGCCTCCTGCACTCCCGGCTCTTCTGCAACCCCAAATATAGCCAACCCCCAGCTTGGCTCGACCCGGACCCCCACCACCTTCGAAAGCACATTCGCCACCCCCACCCAGAACCCCTGCAGTGCCGGGCATGACCAGAACATGTGGGTGTGATTCGCTGGGCCTCTCGAGCATCTCCCACACCTATCCTCTATCCTGAAAAATTTACTGAGCCTTGCTCCGGTCATATGCGCCCTGTGCAAAACCTTGAATTGTATCAGGCTTAGCCTGGCGCACGAGGACGATGAGTTTACCCTACGTAGGGCATCTGCCCACAGCCCCTCTTCAATCTCTTCCCCCAGCTCTTCTTCCCATTTCCCCTTCAGCTCATCCACCATTATCTCCCCCTCATCTCTCATTTCCCTGTATATATCTGACACCCTACCATCCCCCACCCATGTCTCTGAGATCACTCTATCCTGAATCTCCTGCATCGGGAGCTGCAGAAATTCCCTCCCCTGTTGCCTCGCAAAAGCCCTCAGTTGCATGTACCGAAATGCATTCCCTTGGGGCAACCCATATTTTTCCGTCAGTGCTCCCAGACTCGCAAACGTCCCGTCCAGGAACAGATCCCTTAGTTGTACAACCCCAGCTCTCTGCCATGCTCCAAATCCCCCGTCTATTCTCCCCGGGACAAACCTATGATTATTTCTTATCGGGGACCGCACCGAGGCTCCCGTCCTTCCCCTATGTCGCCTCCACTGCCCCCAAATTTTCAGTGTTGCCACCACCACTGGACTTGTGGTGTATTTCTTCGGGGAGAACGGCAACGGCGTCGTCGCCAGTGCTTGTAGGCTGATTCCTTTGCAGGACACCATCTCCAATCTCTTCCACGCCGCTCCCTCCCCTTCTCCCATCCACTTACACACCATTGAGATATTGGCGGCCCAGTAGTACTCACTTAGGCTCGGTAGTGCCAGTCCCCCCCCCCCCCCTATCCCTGCTACGCTCCAAAAAAACCCTCCTCACTCTCAGGGTCTTCCCAGCCCACACAAAACTCATGACACTTTTCTCGATTTTCTTGAAAAAGGCCTTCGTGACCATCACCGGGAGGCACTGAAACACAAAAAGAAATCTCGGGAGGGCTACCATTTTAACCGCCTGCACCCTACCCACCAGTGACAGGGGCACCATGTCCCATCGCTTAAAATCCTCCTCCATCTGTTCCACCAATCGTGTTAGATTAAGCCTATGTAAGGTTCCCCAACTCCTGGCTATCTGAATCCCGAAGTACCGGAAATCTCTTGTTACCTTCCTCAGCGGTAAATCATCTATTCCCCCGCTCTGCTCCCCCGGATGCACCACAAACAACTCACTCTTCCCCGTATTCAATTTGTACCCTGAGAATTCCCCAAACTCCCCGAGCGTCTGCATTATCTCAGGCATCCCCTCCACCGGGTCCGCAACACACAGCAATAAACCATCTGCATACAAAGATACCCGGTGTTCTTCTCCTCCCCTGAGCACTCCCCTCCACTTCCTGGAGCCCCTCAGTGCTATGGCCAGGGGCTCAATCGCCAATGCAAACAGTAACGGAGACAGGGGACACCCCTGTCTCGTCCCTCTATAAAGACGGAAGTAGTCAGATCTCTGCCTGTTCGTGACCAAACTTGCCACCGGGGCCCTAGAGAGCAGCTGTACCCATCCAATAAACCCTTCTCCAAAGCCAAATCTCCTCAACACTTCCCACAGACAGTCCCACTTCACTCTGTCGAATGCTTTCTCGGCGTCCATCGCCACCACTACCTCCGCCTCCCCCTCTGGTGGGGGCATCATCATCACCCCTAGCAGCCTCCGTATGTTCGTGTTCAGCTGTCTCCCCTTAACAAACCCAGTTTGATCCTCGTGGACCACCCCCGGGACACAATCCTCTATCCTCGTCGCCATCACCTTGGCCAGGAGCTTAGCATCTACGTTCAAAAGGGAAATGGGCCTGTAGGACCCACACTGCAGCGGGTCTTTTTCCTTCTTCAAAAGGAGCGATATCGTCGCCTCCGACATAGTCGGGGGCAACTTCCCCCTTTCCCTGGCCTCATTAAAGGTTCTCGTCAAAAGCGGGGCCAGTAGGTCCATATATTTCCTATAAAATTCCCCGGGAACCCATCCGGTCCCGGGGCCTTCCCCGCCTGCATGCTCCCAATCCCTTTTACCACCTCCTCCATCTCAATCTGTGCTCCCAGTCCCGCCCTCTCCTGCTCCTCCACCTTCGGGAATTCCAGCTGATCCAGGAAACACATCATTCCCTCCTTCCCTTCCGAGGGCTGAGCCTTATATAACCTCTCATAGAATGCCTTGAACATCCCGTTCACTCTCTCCGCTCCCCGTTCCATCTCTCCCTCCTCATCTCTCACCCCACCTATCTTCCTCACCGCTCCCCTCTTCCTCAATTGGTGGGCCAGTAGCCGACTCGCCTTCTCTCCATACTCATACTGTACACCCTGTGCCCTCCTCCACTGTGCCTCTGCCTTACCCGTGGTCAGCAGGTCAAATTCCACATGCAGCCTTTGTCTTTCCCTGTACAGTCCCTCCTCCGGTGCCTCTGCATATTGCCTGTCCACCCTCAGAAGTTCTCTCAACAATCGCTCCCTTTCTTTACCCTCTTGCTTCCCTTTATGTGCCCTTATGGATATCAGTTCCCCTCTGACCACCGCCTTCAACGCCTCCCAGACCACTCCCACCTGAACTTCTCCGTTGTCGTTAAGCTCTAAGTACCTTTCAATGCACCCCCTCACCCTTAGACATACCCCCTCATCCGCCAATAAGCCCATATCCATTCTCCAGAGTGGGTGCTGTTCTTTTTCCTCTCCTACCTCCAGGTGTACCCAATGTGGAGTGTGGTCCGAAATGGCTATGGCCGTATACTCCATCCCTGTCACCTTCGGAATCAGTGCCCTTCCCAAGACAAAAAAGTCTATCCGTGAGTCTACCTTGTGAACATGGGAGAAAAATGAGAACTCCTTACTCCTAGGCCTACTAAATCTCCAGGGGTCTACCCCTCCCATCTACTCCATGAAGTCCTTGAGCACCCTGGCCTCTGCCGGCCTCCTCCCGGTCCTGGACCTCGATCGGTCCAGCCCTGGATCAAGCACCGTATTGAAATCTCCCCCATTACCAACTTTCCCGCCTCCAGGTCCGGGATACGTCCCAACATACGCCTCATAAAATTTGCATCATCCCAGTTCGGGGCGTATACGTTCACCAGAACCACCGCCTCCCCTTGCAATCTGCCACTCACCATCACGTATCTACCCCCACTATCCGCCACTATGGTCTTTGCCTCAAACAGTACCCGTTTCCCCACTAAGATAGCCACCCCCCTATTCTTCGCATCTAAACCCGAATGAAAGACCTGTCCCACCCATCCTTTACGAAGTCTGACCTGATCTATCAGTTTCAGATGCGTCTCCTGCAACATAGCCACATCTGCCTTTAATTTCTTTAGGTGTGCGAGTACCCGTGCCCTTTTAATCGGCCCGTTCAGCCCTCTCACGTTCCACGTGATCAGCCGGGTTGGGGAGCTCTTTACCCCCCACCCCTTGTCGACTAGCCATCCCCTTTTTTAACCCAGCTCCTCACCCAGTTCCCACGTACCCGTATATCCCCCCGACGGCACCCTCCCGCCTCGACCACTCCATCCCATAACAGCTCCCCCTTCTCCTTAGCAGCAGCAACCCAGTTGACCCCCCCCCTCCGCTAGATCCCCCTCTAGCGTAGTTGCACCCCCCATGTTGCTCCCAGAAGTCAGCGAACTCTGGCTGACCTCGGCTTCCCCCCTTGTCCTCGGCCCCTCACTGTGCGAGGCCCCCTCCTTCCTGCGTCCCTGTTCCCGCCACAATTACCATAGCGCGGGAACAAAGCCTGCGTTTCACACTCGGCCCCGCCCCTACTGGCGCATTTCCCTTCTCTTTCCCCTTTCCTTCCCACGGCGCCCACAGTTCCTCACTCCCCCCCCCCACCCCCACCCCCAACGAGGGGAAGAGAGAAAAGTTACAGGGTCGAAGAATTAACAAATTGAATAATCATCCCCCCCCCTTCCCCCTCCTCGTCCCACATAGTCACCCCACCACTTTATCCCAGAAGCTCTTTCTCTCGCCAGACTATTCCAGCTTCTCGTCCACTATGAATGTCCACGCCTCTTCTGCCGTCTCAAAGTAGTGGTGCTTCCCTTGGTATGTGACCCACAGTCTCGCCGGTTGCAGCATTCCAAATTGAACCTTTTTGTGAAGCACCGCCTTAGCCCGATTGAAACTTGCCCTCCTTCTCGCCACCTACGCAGTCCAATCCTGGTATACGCGGATCACCGCATTCTCCCACCTACAGCTCCGAGTTTTCTTGACCCATCTTAGGACCGTCTCTCTGTCGTTGTAGCGGTGAAACCTCACCACTATAGCTCGAGGTATTTCTCCAACCTTTGGTCTTCGCGCCAGAACTCGATAAGCTCCCTCCACCTCCAAGGGGCACGTCGGGGCCTCCGATCCCATTAGCGAGTGAAGCATCGTGCTTACATATGCCCCGACGTCCGCCCCCTCTGCGCCTTCGGGAAGACCCAGGACTCTTAAATTCTTCCTCCTCGAATTATTCTCCAGTGCTTGCAACCTCTCCACACACATTTTGTGCTGTGCCTCGTGCGTCTCTGTCTTCACCACCAGGCCCTGTATTTCATCTTCATTTTCAGCAGTCTTTGCCTTCACGACCCGAAGCTCCAGCTCCTGGGTCCTCTGCTCCTCCTTTAGCCCTTCAATCGCCTGTAATATCGGGGCCAACAGCTCCTTCTTCAGCTCCTTCTTCAGCTCTTCCACACAGCGCCGTAGGAACTCTTGTTGCTCCGGGCCCCATAACAAGCGGCCACCTTCCGACGCCATCTTCTTCGAGCTTCCCTTCCTTGCCGCTGCTCCAGAGGATCTTCTGCAAGCCGGCCGCTCCTCCCAGGGATTATTGAGAAGTAAATGGTTAACTATATACAGCACAGAGTATCTGAAACAGCTTTTTAATTGGCGGCTCCCAAGGCCACACTGCCTGTCCCCTGCTCCCAGGGATTATTGTGCAGTAAATGGTTAACTATATACAGCACAGAGGTCTCGGAAACAGCTTTTTAATTGGGGTCTCCCGAGGCCACACTGCCTGTCCCCTGCTCCCAGGGATTATTGAAAAGTAAATGGTTAACTATATACAGCACAGAGGTCTCTGAAACAGCTTTTTAATTGGGGGCTCCCGAGGCCAACCTGCCTGCCCCCTTCTCCCAGGGATTATTGAGAAGTAAATGGATAACTCTGTACAGTACAGAGGTCTCTGACACAGCATTTTAATTGGGGGCTCCCGAGGCCACACTGCCTGTCCCCTGCTGCCAGGGATTATTGAGCAGTAAATGGGTAACTATATACGGCACAGAGGTCTCTGAAACAGCTTTTTAATTGGGAGCTCCCGGTCCACACTGCCTGACCCCTGCTCCCAGGAATTATTGAGCAGTAAATGGGTAACTATATACGGCACAGAGGTCTCTGAAACAGCTTTTTAATTGGGAGCTCCCGGTCCACACTGCCTGTCCCCTGCTCCCAGGGATTATTGAGCAGTAAATGGTTAACTATATACAGCACAGAGGTCACTGAAACAGCTTTTTAATTGGGGGCTCCCGGAGCCACACGGCCTGTCCCCTGCTCCCAGGGATTATTGAGCAGTAAATGGTTAACTATATACACAGCTCAGAGGTCACTGAGACAGCTTTTTAATTGGGAGCTCCCGAGGCCTCACTTCCTGTCCCCTGCTCCCAGGGATTATTGAGCAGTAAATGGTTAACTATATACAGCACAGAGGTCACTGAAACAGCTTTTTAATTGGGAGCTCCCGAGGCCACACTGCCTGTCCCCTGCTCCCAGGGATTATTGAGCAGTAAATGGTTAATTATATACAGCACAGAGGTCTCTGAAACAGCTTTTTAATTGGGAGCTCCCGAGGCCACACTGCCTGTCCCCTGCTCCCAGGGATTATTGAGCAGTAAATGGTTAACTATATACAGGCACAGAGGTCTCTGAAACAGCTTTTTAATTGGGGGCTCCCGTGGCCACACTGCCTGACCCCTGCTCCCTGGGATTATTGAGCAGTAAATGGTTAATTTTATACAGCACAGAATTCTCTGAAACAGCTTTTTAATTGGGGGCTCCAGAGGCCTCACTGCCTGTCCCCTGCTCCCAGGGATTATTGAGCAGTAAATGGTTAACTATATACAAATACAAAGGTCTCTGACACAGCTTTTTAATTGGGGGCTCCCGTGGCCACACTGCCTGACCCCTGCTCCCTGGGATTATTGAGCAGTAAATGGTTAATTTTATACAGCACAGAATTCTCTGAAACAGCTTTTTAATTGGGGGCTCCAGAGGCCACACTGCCTGTCCCCTGCTCCAAGGGATTATTGAGCAGTAAATGATTAACTATATACAGGCACAGAGGTCTCTGAAACAGCTTTTTAATTGGGGTCTCCCGAGGCCACACTGCCTGTACCCTGCTCCCAGGGATTATTGAGCAGTAAATGGTTAACTATATACAGGCGCAGAGGTCTCTGAAACGGCTTTTTAATTGGGGACTCCCAAGGCCACACTGCCTGTGCCCTGATCCCAGGGATTATTGAGCAGTAATTGGTTAGTTATATGCAGGCGCAGAGGTCACTGAAACAGCTTTTTAATTGGGGGCTCCCGAGACCACACTGCCTGTCCCCTGCTGCCAAAGATTATTGACAAGTAACTGGTTAACTGCATACAGCACAGAGGTCTCTGAAACAGCTTTTTAATTGGTGCTCCCGGAGCCACGCTGCCTGTCCCCTGCACCCAGGGATTATTGAGCAGTAAATGGTTAACTATATACAGCACAGAGGTCTCTGAAACAGCTTTTTAATTGGGGCTCCCGAGGCCACACTGTCTGTCCCCTGCTCCCAGGGATTATTGAGAAGTGTGGTAGTATGTATTAGGGGTCATGTGGGACTGTGAAGCCGTGATGCTGTTGGCTGACAGATCCCGGGTCCTGGTTGGCTGTTGACCCCTAGCTCCGCCCTGAAGGCAGAGTATAAGAACCCGAGCTTCTCCCCGCCGCTTCATTATATTGCTGAACTGCTGGGGACAAGTCTCGCTTAATAAAGCCTGAATCGACTTCATCACTACTCGTCTCTCTCGTAAGTCATTGTGCGCTACAATTTATTAAGCGAGCTTAAAGGACTATGGAGCTCCGGATCGCCCCGGAATGCCTGCGGATCAGCCCCCACGCAGCGAACTCGGCAGCAGTTTTTGAACACTGGCAAGCTTGTTTTGAAGGCTACCTCCGAACGGCCCCCGGCCGGATCACAGAAGACCAGAAAATGCAGGTCCTGCATTCGAGGGTAAGCCCGGAAATTTACCCTCTCATAGGAGACGCAGAGGATTTCCAGACGGCGCTCGCAGCACTGATGAGCATCTACGTTTGCCCCGTGAACCAGGTCTACGCACGCTACCAACTCGCAACGAGACGGCAAAGTCCCGGAGAATTGTTAGAGGAGTTCTACGCCGCGCTGCTAATTTTGGGATGGGGCTGCAGCTGCCCGCCGGTGAACGCGATCGAACACTAGGACATGTTAATTTGCGATGCGTTTGTGGCAGGTATGAACTCTCCCCAAATCCGCCAAAGACTTTTAGAAGGAGAGTCGCTAGGACTCTCAGAGGCACGGGCCATTGCAGCTTCCCTAGATGTGGCCTCGCAAAACGCCCACGCCTACGGCCCCGACCGCGCGGCAGCCCCTTGGGCTCCGTGGACCCCCGTCGCGACAAACCCCCCCCTCCCTCACAGGCTTGCGCAGTTAAAGCGCCAGATCATCCCGGGGGGGCGCGCTGCTATTTCTGCGGGCAAGCGAAACACCCCCGGCAGCGCTGCCCGGCCCGCGCAGCGATTTGCAAAAGCTGCTGCAAGAAGGGCCATTACGCGGCTGTGTGCCGGTCCCAGGGGGTCGCCGCAATCCCCGGAGAAGAACGAGCCCAGCGCATCCCAAACGCTCCCCAACCCCCCCCCCCAGCACCCCATGTGCGACCCGCGGGCGTCGCCATTTTGGGTCCCGGGCACCACGAGGGGAGGATGGGCGCCGCCATCTTGTGACTCCCCAGCCACGTGCGATTCATGGGGGCGGCCATTTTGTCCATCGCCGGCCACATGCGATTCATGGGGGCGGCCATTTTGTTCACCCCCGCCGCCATCTTGGATGACAACAAAGGACCCCAGCATCGACGGCTCCACGGGGTCCGAAGAAGACGCTGAGACACTTCGACCACGACTGGCTTCGGTGACACTGGATCAATCACGGCCCCGGACGCTCCAAACGACGACAACAACGGTGCTGATCAACGGACACGAGACATCATGCCTGATCGACTCCAGGAGTACAGAAAGCTTCATCCACCCCGACACGGTAAGACGCTGTTTTTTGACCATCCGTCCCAGTACGCAAAAGGTTTCCCTAGCTGCAGGATCCCACTCCGTACAGATCAAAGGGTTCTGCATCGCGAACCTAACGGTGCAAGGGAGGGAGTTTAAAAACTACAGGCTCTACGTCCTTCCCCAACTCTGCGCGCCCACATTACTGGGATTAGATTTCCAGTGTAACCAGCAGAGCCTAACATTCCAATTCGGCGGCCCCATACCCCCACTCACTATCTGCAGCCTCGCGACCCTCAAGGTTGAACCGCCGTCCTTGTTTGCAAACCTCACCCCGGATTGCAAACCCGTCGCCACTAGGAGCAGACGGTACAGCGCCCAGGACCGGATGTTTATTCGGTCTGAAGTCCAGCGGTTGCTGAAGGAAGGCATAATCCAGGCCAGCAATTGTCCCTGGAGAGCACAGGTGGTAGTAGTAAAGACAGTGGAGAAACAGAGGATGGTCATAGGCTATAGCCAGACCATCAACAGGTACACATAGCTAGATGCGTACCCTCTCCCCCGCATATCCGACATGGTAAATCGGATTGCCCAGTATAAGGTTTTCTCCACCGTGGACCTCAAGTCCGCCTACCACCAGCTACCCATCCGCCCAGGTGTCCGCAAGTACACAGCCTTCGAGGCAGACGGGCGGCTATACCACTTCCTAAGGGTCCCATTTAGTGTCACGAACGGGGTCTCGGTCTTCCAACGGGAGATGGACCGAATGGTTGACCAGCACGGGTTGCAGGCCATGTTCCCGTACCTCGACAACGTAACCATCTGCGGCCACGATCAGCAGGACCACGACGCCAACCTCCAAAAATTCCTCCAGACCGCTAAAGCCTTGAACCTCACATACAACGAGGAAAAGTACGTTTTTAGCACAAACCGGCTAGCCATCCTGGGCTACGTATTGCGCAATGGGATCATAGGCCCCGACCCAATGCGCCCCCTCATGGAATTTCCCCTTCCCCACTGCTCCAAAGCCCCGAAACGTTGCCTGGGGTTCTTTTCATATTACGCCCAGTGGGTCCCCCAGTACGCAGACAAGGCCCGCCCCCTAATACAGACCACTACCTTCCCTCTGTCGACAGACGCTCGCCAGGCCTTCAGCCGCATCAAAGCGGATATCGCAAAGACCACGATGCACGCCATTGACGAATCCCTCCCCTTCCAGGTCAAGAGCGACGCCTCCGATGTAGCTCTGGCGGCCACCCTTAACCAAGCGGGCAGACCCGTGGCCTTTTTCTACCGAACCCTCCACGCCTCAGAAATCCGCCACTCCTCAGTGGAAAAGGAGGCCCAGGCCATAGTGGAAGCTGTGCGACATTGGAGGCATTACCTGGCCGGCAGGAGATTCACTCTCCTCACTGACCAACGGTCGGTAGCTTTCATGTTCGATAATGCACAGCGGGGCGAAATTAAAAACGACAAGAGCTTAAGGTGGAGGATCGAACTCTCCACCTTCAACTACGAGATCTTGTACTGTACCGGAAAGCTGAACGAGCCGTCCAACGCCCTATCACGCGGCACATGTGCCAACGCACAAATAAACCGTCTCCAAACCTCCACGAGGACCTCTGCCACCCGGGGGTCACTCGGTTTTACCACTTCATCAAGTCCCGCAACCTCCCCTACTCTGTGGAGGAGGTCCGTACAGTCACCAGGAACTGCCACATCTGCGCAGAGTGCAAACCGCACTTTTTCAGGCCGGATAGAGCGCACCTGATCAAGGCTTCCCGTCCCTTTGAACGCCTCAGTCCGGATTTCAAAGGGCCCCTCCCCTCCGCCGACCGCAACACATACTTCCTGAACGTGGTGGACGAGTACTCCCATTTCCCCTTCGCCATCCCCTGCCCCGACATGACAGCGGCCACAGTTATTAAAGCCCTTAGCACCATATTCACACTGTTCGGTTGCCCCGCATATATCCATAGCGACAGGGGGTCCTCCTTCATGAGTGACGAGCTGCGCCAGTTCCTGCTCAGCAAGGGTATAGCCTCGAGCAGGACGACCAGCTACAACCCCCAGGGGAACGGGCAAGTAGAGAGGGAGAACGGCACGGTATGGAAGACCGTCCTACTGGCCCTACGGTCCAAGGATCTCCCAGTTTCCCGGTGGCAGGAGGTCCTCCCGGACGCTCTCCACTCCATCCGGTCGCTGCTGTGTACCACCACTAACCAAACGCTCCATGAGCGCCTCCTTGTCTTCCCTAGGAGGTCCTCCTCTGGAACGTCGCTGCCGACCTGGCTGGCGGCCCCAGGACCCATCTTGCTCCGGAAACATGTGCGGGCGCACAAGTCGGACCCGTTGGTCGAGAGGGTTCACCTCCTCCACGCGAACCCGCAGTACGCCTACGTGGCGTACCCCGACGGCCGACAGGACACGGTCTCCCTGCGGGATCTGGCGCCCGCCGGCAACACCCCCCCCCCCAACACCGATCATCCCCTCCCTGCCACCGGCGCACCCCGCGACCGCCCCCTTCCCGGGAGGATCGGTCCTCCTCCCGTGTCCGCCCAGGAGTGAAACAGGAACAAACACCGTAAAGCTCCCGGAGACGACAACGCCCGAACAAGCACCTGCACCACCAGCGGGGCTGAGGCGATCGACAAGGAAGACCAGACCGCCCGCTCGACTCGTGGCATCGGCGTGACACCAAGAATGTTGTTGGACTGTAACAAAAACATTTTCACTCACTAATATTGGAAATAGTTTCACAAACCTTGTACATAGCCCAGTGTAGGGCTAAAACTGTAATGACATGCCCAAAATTTTCCTCGCAGGACCAGCCTTGTAAACCCCTACCACCATGCGAACCACCACCCCGCCGGGTTCATTTTTAACAAGGGGTGAATGTGGTAGTATGTATTTGGGGTCATGTGGGACGGTGAAGCCGTGATGCTATTGGCTGACAGATCCCGGGTCCTGGTTGGCTGTTGACTCCTGGCTCCGCCCTGAAGGCGGAGTATAAGGACCCAAGCTTCTCCCTGACGCTCCATTCTGTTGCTGAACTGCTGGGGACAAGTCTCGCTTAATAAAGCCTCATCGACTTCATCTCTACTCGTCTCTCTCGTAAGTCATTGTGCACTACAAGAAGTAAATGGTTAATTATATACAGCACAGAGGTCTCTGAAACAGCGTTTTAATTGGGGGCTCCCGGAGCCACACTGCCTGACCCCTGCTCCCAGGGATTATTGAGCAGTAAATGGTTAACTCTATACAGGCACAGAGGTCTTTGAAACAGCTTTTTAATTGGGGGCTCCCGGAGACACAATGCCTGTCCCCTGCTCCCAGGGATTATTGAGCAGTAAATGGTTAATTATATACAGCACAGAGGTCTCTGAAACAGCTTTTTAATTGGGGGCTCCCGAGGCCACATTGCCTGTCCCCTGCTCCTAGGGATTATTGAGCAGTAAATGGTTAACTATATTCAGGCACAGAAGTCTCTGAAACAGCTTTATAATTGTGGGCTCTCAAGCCCACACTGCCTGTCCCCTGCTCCCATCGATTATTGAGCAGTAAATGGTTAACTATATACATCACAGAGTATCTGAAACACCTTTTTAACTGGGGGCTCCCGAGGCCACACTGCCTGTCCCCTGCTCCCAGGGATTATTGAGCAGTAACTGGTTAACCTTGTACAGCACAGATGTCTCTGAAACAGCCTGTTAATTGGGGGCTCCCGAGGCCACACTGCCTGTCCCCTGCTTCCAGGGATTATTGGGAAGTAAATGGTTAACTACGTACAGCACAGAGGTCTCTGAAACAGCTTTTTAACTGGGGGCTCCCGAGGCCACACTGCCTGACCCCTGCTCCCAGGGATTATTGAGCAGTAAATGGTTAACTATATACAGTACAGAGGCCTCTGAAACAGCTTTTTAATTGGGGGCTCCCGAGGCCACACTGCCTGTCCCCTGCTCCCAGGGATTATTGAGCAGTAAATGGTTAACTATATACAGCACAGAGTTCTCTGAAACAACTATTTAACTGGGGGCTCCCGAGGCCACACTGCCTGTCCCCTACTCCCAGGGATTATTGAGCAGTAAATGGTTAACTATATACAGCACAGAGGTCTCTGAAACAGCTTTTTAATTGGGGGCTCCCGAGGCCAGACTGCCTGTCCTCTGCTCCCAGGGATTATTGGGAAGTACACGGTTAACTATATACAGCATAGAGGTCTCTGAAACAGCTTTTTAATTGGGGGCTCCCGAAGCCACACTGCCTATCCCCTGCTCCCCGGGATTATTGAGCAGTAAATAGTTAACTATAAACAGGCGCAGAGGTCTCTGAAACAGCTTTTTAATTGGGGACTCCCAAGGCCAAACAGCCTGACCCCTGCTTCCAGGGATTATTGAGCAGTAATTGCTTAACTAAATACAGGCACAAAGGTATCTGAAACAGCTTTTTAATTGCGGACTCCCAAGGCCAAACAGCCTACCCCTGCTCCCAGGGATTATTGAGCAGTAAATGGTTAACTATATACAGCACAGAGGCCTCTGAAACAGCTTTTTTAATTGGGGGCTCCCGGAGCCACACTGCCTGTCCCCTGCTCCCAGGAATTATTGAGCAGTAAATGATTAACTATATACAGCACAGAGGTCTCTGAAACAGCTTTTTAATTGGGAGCTCACGGACCACACTGCCTGTCCCCTGCTCAGAGGGATTATTGAGCAGTAAATGGTTAACTATATACAGCACAGAGGTCTCTGAAACAGCTTTTTAATTGGGGGCTCCCGGAGCCACACTGTCTTCACCCTGCTTCCAGGGATTATTGAGAAGTAAATGGTTAATTATACACTGCACAGAGGTCTCTGAAACAGTTTTTTAATTGGGGGCTCCCGGAGCCACACTGCCTGTCCCCTGCTCCCAGGGATTATTGAGCAGTAAATGATTAATTATATACAGCACAGAGTATCTGAAACACCTTTTTAACTGGGGGCTCCCGAGGCCACACTGCCTGACCCCTGCTCCCAGGGATTATTGAGCAGTAAATGGTTAAATACGTACAGCACAGAGGTCTCTGAAACAGCCATTTAATTGGGGGCTCCTGAAGTCACACTGCCTTTCCCCTGCTGCCAGGGATTATTGGGAAGTAAATGGTTAACTGTATACAGCACAGAGGTCTCTCAAACAGCTTTTTCATTGGGTGCTGCGAGGCCACAATGCCTGTCCCCTGCCCCCAGGGATTATTGAGCAGTAAATGGTTAACTATATACACGCGCAGTGTTCTCTGACAGTATTTTAACTGGGGGCTCCCGGACCACACTGCCTGTCCCCTGCTCCCAGGGATTATTGAGCAGTAAATGGTTAACTATATACAGCACAGAGGTCTCTGAAAAAGCTTTTTAATTGGGGGCTCACGGACCACACTGCCTGTCCCCTGCTCCCAGTGATTATTGAGCAGTAAATGGTTAACTATATACAGGCACAAAGGTCTCTGAAACAGCTTTTTAATTGGTGACTCCCAAGGCCAAACTGCCTGTCCCCTGCTCCCAGGGATTAATGAGCAGGACATGGTAAACTCTATACAGGCACAGAGATGTCTGAAACAGCTTTTTAATTGGGGGCTCCCGGACCGCACTGCCTGTCCCCTGCTCCCAGGGATTATTGAGCAGTAAATGGTGAACTATGTACTGCACAGAGGTCTCTGAAACAGCTTTTTAATTGGGGGCTCACAAGGCCTCACTGGCTGTCCCCTGCTCCCAGGGATTATTGAGCAGTAAATGGTTAACTATATACAGGCACAGAGGTCTCTGAAACAGCTTTTTAATTGGGGGCTCCCGAGGCCACACTGCCTGTCCACTGCTCCCAGGGATTATTGGGAAGTACACGGTTAACAATATACAGCATAGAGGTCTCTGAAACAGCTTTTTAATTGGGGGCACCCGAGGCCAAACTACCTGTCTCCTGCTCCCAGGGATTATTGGAAAGGACACGGTTCACTATATACAGCATAGAGGTCCCTGAAACAGCTTTTTAATTGGGGGCTCCCGAAGCCACACTGTCTGTCCCCTGCTCCCAGGGATTATTGAGCAGTAAATGGTTAACTATATAAAGCACAGAGGTCTCTGACACAGATTTTTATTTGGGGGCTCCCGGACCACACTGCCTGTCCCCTGCTCAGAGGGATTATTGAGCAGTAAATGGTTAACTATTTACAGCACAGAGGTCTCTGAAACAGCTTTTTAATTGGGGGCTCCCGGACCACACTGCCTGTCCCCTGCTCCCAGGGATTATTGAGCAGTGAATGGTTAACTATATACAGCAGAGACGACTCTGAAACAGCTTTTTAATTTGGAGCTCCCGGACCACACTGCCTGTCCCCTGCTCAGAGGGATTATTGAGCAGTAAATGGTTAACTATATACAGCACAGAGGTCTCTGAAACAGCTTTTTAATTGGGGGCTCCCGGACCACACTGCCTGTCCCCTGCTCCCAGGGATTATTGAGCAGTAAATGGTTAACTATATACCGCACAGAGTATCTGAAACACCTTTTTAACTGGGGGCTCCCGGACCACACTGCCTGTCCCCTGCTCCCAGGGATTATTGAGCAGTAAATGGTTAACTATATACAGCACAGAGGTCTCTGAAACAGCTTTTTTATTGGGGGCTCCCGAGGCCACACTGCCTGTCCCCTGCTCCCAGGGATTATTGGGAAGTAAATGGTTAACTACGTACAGCACAGAGGTCTCTTAAACAGCTTTTTAACTGGGGGCTCCCGAGGCCACACTGCCTGACCCCTGCTCCCTGGGATTATTGAGCAGTAAATGGTTAACTATATACAGCACAGAAATCTCTGAAACACCTTTTTAACTGGGGGCTCCCGAGGCCACACTGCCTGTCCCCTGCTCCCAGGATTTATTGAGCAGTAAATGGTTAACTAGATACAGCACAGAGGTCTCTGAAACCACTTTTTAATTGGGGGCACCCGAAGCCAAACTATCTGTTTCCTGCTCCCAGGGATTATTGGAAAGGACACGGTTAACTATATACAGCATAGAGGTCTCTGAAACAGCTTTTTAATTGGGGGCTCCCGAAGCCACACTGCCTGTCCCCTGCCCCCCGGGATTATTGAGCAGTAAATAGTTAACTATAACAGGCGCAGAGGTCTCTGAAACGGCTTTTTAATTGGGGACTCCCAAGGCCAAACAGCCTGACCCCTGCTTCCAGGGATTATTGAGCAGTAATTGGTTAACTATATACAGGCACAAAGGTCTCTGAAACAGCTTTTTAATTGGGGACTCCCAAGGCCAAACAGCCTACACCTGCTCCCAGGGATTATTGAGCTGTAAATAGTTAACTATATACAGGCACAGATGTCTCTGAAACAGCTTTTTAATTGGGGGCTCCCGAGTCAACACTGCCTGTCCCCTACTCCCAGGGATTATAGAGCAGTAAATGGTTAGTTATATACAGCACAGAGTATCTGAAACACCCTTTTAACTGGGGGCTCCCGAGGCCACACTGCCTGACCCCTGCTCCCAGGGATTATTGAGCAGTAAATGGTTAAATACGTACAGCACAGAGGTCTCTGAAACAGCCATTTAATTGGGTGCTGCGAGGCCACACTGCCTGTCCCCTGCTCCCAGGGATTATTGAACAGTAAATGGTTAACTATATACAGCACAGAGGTCTCTGAAAAAGCTTTTTAATTGGGGGCTCATGGACCACACTGCCTGTCCCCTGCTCCCAGGGATGATTGAGCAGTAAATGGTTAACTATATACAGGCACAAAGGTCTCTGAAACAGCTTTTTAATTGGGGACTCCCAAGGCCAAACTGCCTGTCCCCTGCTCCCAGGGATTAATGAGCAGTAAATGGTAAACTCTATACAGGCACAGAGATGTCTGAAACAGCTTTTTAATTGGGGGCTCCCGGACCGCACTGCCTGGCCCCTGCTCCCAGGGATTATTGAGCAGTAAATGGTTAACTATGTACTGCACAGAGGTCTCTGAAACAGCTTTTTAATTGGGGGCTCCCGAGTCCGAACTGCCTGTTCCCCTGCTCCCAGGGATTATTGAGCAGTAAATGGTAAACTTTATACAGCATAGAGGTCTCTGAAACTGCTTTTTAATTGGGGGCTCACAAGGCCTCACTGGCTGTCCCCTGCTCCTGGGGATTATTGAGCAGTAAATGGTTAACTATATACAGGCACATAGGTCTCTGAAACAGCTTTTTAATTGGGGGCTCCCGAGGCCAGACTGCCTGTCCCCTGCTCCCAGGGATTATTGGGAAGAACACGGTTAACTATATACAGCATAGAGGACTCTGAAACAGCTTTTTAATTGGGGGCACCCGAGGCCAAACTACCTGTCCCCTGCTCCCAGGGATTATTGGAAAGGACACGGTTCACTATATACAGCACAGAGGTCTCTGAAACAGCTTTTTAATTTGGAGCTCCCGGACCACACTGCCTGTCCCCTGCTCAGAGGGATTATTGAGCAGTAAATGGTTAACTATATACAGCACATAGGTCTCTGAAACAGCTTTTTAATTGGGTGCTCCCGGACCGCACTGCCTGGCCCCTGCTCCCAGGGATTATTGAGCAGTAAATGGTTAACTATGTACTGCACAGAGGTCTCTGAAACAGCTTTTTATTTGGGGGCTCACAAGGCCTCACTGGCTGTCCCCTGCTCCCAGGGATTATTGAGCAGTAAATGGTTAACTATATACAGGCACAGAGGTCTCTGAAACAGCTTTTTAATTGGGGGCTCCCGAGGCCAGACTGCCTGTCCACTGCTCCCAGGGATTATTGGGAAGTACACGGTTAACTATATACTGCATAGAGGTCTCTGAAACAGCTTTTTAATTGGGGACTCCCAAGGCCAAACAGCCTGACCCCTGCTTCCAGGGATTATTGAGCAGTAATTGGTTAACTATATACAGCACAGAGGCCTCTGAAACAGTTTTTTAATTGGGGGCTCCTGGAGTCACACTGCCTGTCCCCTGCTCCCAGGGATTATTGAGCAGTAAATGGTTAACTATATAAAGCACAGAGGTCTCTGACACAGATTTTTATTTGGGGGCTCCCGGAGCCACACTGCCTGTCCCCTGCTCCCAGGGATTATTGAGCAGTAATTGGTTAACTATATAAAGCACAGAGGTCTCTGACACATATTTTTACTTGGGGGCTCCCGGAGCCACACTGCCTGTCCCCTGCTCCCAGGGATTATTGAGCAGAAAATGATTAACTATATACAGCACAGAGGTCTCTGAAACAGCTTTTTAATTTGGAGCTCCCGGACCACACTGCCTGTCCCCTGCTCAGAGGGATTATTGAGCAGTAAATGGTTAACTATATACAGCACATAGGTCTCTGAAACAGCTTTTTAATTGGGGGCTCCCGGACCGCACTGCCTGGCCCCTTCTCCCAGGGATTATTGAGCAGTAAATGGTTAACTATGTACTGCACAGAGGTCTCTGAAACAGCTTTTTATTTGGGGGCTCACAAGGCCTCACTGGCTGTCCCCTGCTCCCAGGGATTATTGAGCAGTAAATGGTTAACTATATACAGGCACAGAGGTCTCTGAAACAGCTTTTTAATTGGGGGCTCCCGAGGCCAGACTGCCTGTCCACTGCTCCCAGGGATTATTGGGAAGTACACGGTTAACTATATACTGCATAGAGGTCTCTGAAACAGCTTTTTAATTGGGGACTCCCAAGGCCAAACAGCCTGACCCCTGCTTCCAGGGATTATTGAGCAGTAATTGGTTAACTATATACAGCACAGAGGCCTCTGAAACAGTTTTTTAATTGGGGGCTCCTGGAGTCACACTGCCTGTCCCCTGCTCCCAGGGATTATTGAGCAGTAAATGGTTAACTATATAAAGCACAGAGGTCTCTGACACAGATTTTTATTTGGGGGCTCCCGGAGCCACACTGCCTGTCCCCTGCTCCCAGGGATTATTGAGCAGTAATTGGTTAACTATATAAAGCACAGAGGTCACTGACACATATTTTTACTTGGGGGCTCCCGGAGCCACACTGCCTGTCCCCTGCTCCCAGGGATTATTGAGCAGTAAATGATTAACTATATACAGCACAGAGGTCTCTGAAACAGCTTTTTAATTTGGAGCTCCCGGACCACACTGCCTGTCCCCTGCTCAGAGGGATTATTGAGCAGTAAATGGTTAACTATATACAGCACAGAGGTCTCTGAAACAGCTTTTTAATTGGGGGCTCCCGGACCGCACTGCCTGGCCCCTGCTCCCAGGGATTATTGAGCAGTAAATGGTTAACTATGTACTGCACAGAGGTCTCTGAAACAGCTTTTTAATTGGGGGCTCACAAGGCCTCACTGGCTGTCCCCTGCTCCCAGGGATTATTGAGCAGTAAATGGTTAACTATATACAGGCACAGAGGTCTCTGAAACAGCTTTTTAATTGGGGGCTCCCGAGGCCAGACTGCCTGTCCACTGCTCCCAGGGATTATTGGGAAGTACAAGGTTAACTATATACTGCATAGAGGTCTCTGAAACAGCTTTTTAATTGGGGACTCCCAAGGCCAAACAGCCTGACCCCTGCTTCCAGGGATTATTGAGCAGTAATTGGTTAACTATATACAGCACAGAGGCCTCTGAAACAGTTTTTTAATTGGGGGCTCCTGGAGTCACACTGCCTGTCCCCTGCTCCCAGGGATTATTGAGCAGTAAATGGTTAACTATATAAAGCACAGAGGTCTCTGACACAGATTTTTATTTGGGGGCTCCCGGAGCCACACTGCCTGTCCCCTGCTCCCAGGGATTATTGAGCAGTAATTGGTTAACTATATACAGGCACAGAGGTCTCTGAAACAGCTTTTTAATTGGCGGCTCCCGAGTCCACACTGCCTATCCCCTACTCCCAGGGATTATTGAGCAGTAAATGGTTAACTATATACAGCACAGAGTATCTGAAACAGCATTTTAATTGGGGGCTCCCGGACACACTGCCTGTCCCCTGCTCCCAGGGATTATTGAGCAGTAAATGGTTAACTATATACAGCACAGAGTATCTGAAACAGCTTTTTAACTGGGGGCTCCCGAGGCCACACTGCCTGTACCCTGCTCCCAGGGATGATTGGGAAGTAAATGGTTAACTACGTACAGCACAGAGGTCTCTGAAAGAGCTTTTTAACTGGGGGCTCCCGAGGCCACACTGCCTGACCCCTGCTCCCAGGGATTATTGAGCAGTTAATGGTTAACTATATACAGCACAGAGGTCTCTGAAACAGCTTTTTAATTGGGGGCACCCAAAGCCAAACTACGTGTCCCCTGCTCCTATGGATTATTGGAAAAGACACGGTTAACTATATACAGCATAGAGGTCTATGAAACAGCTTTTTAATTGGGGACTCCCAAGGCCAAACAGCCTACCCCTGCTCCCAGGGATTATTGAGCTGTAATTGGTTAACTATATACAGCACAGAGGCCTCTGAAACAGCTTTTTTAATTGGGGGCTCCCGGAGCCACACTGCCTGTCCCCTGCTCAGAGGGATTATTGAGCAGTAAATGGTTAACTATATACAGCACAGAGGTCTCTGAAACAGCTTTTTAATTGGGGGCTCCCGGAGCCAAACTGTCTGCTCCCTGCTTCCAGGGATTATTGAGAAGTAAATGGTTAATTATATACTGCACAGAGGTCTCTGAAACAGTTTTTAATTGTGGGCTCCCGGACCACACTGCCTGTCCCCTGCTCCCAGGGTTTATTGAGCAGTAAATGGTTAACTATATACAGGCACAGAGATCTCTGAAACAGCTTTTTAATTGGGGGCTCCCGAGTTCACACTGCCTGTCCCCTACTCCCAGGGATTATAGAGCAGTAAATGGTTAGTTATATACAGCACAGAGTATCTGAAACACCTTTTTAACTGGGGGCTCCCGAGGCCACACTGCCTGACCCCTGCTCCCTGGGATTATTGAGAAGTAAATGGTTAATTATATACAGCACAGAGGTCACTGAAACAGCCATTTAATTGGGTGCTGCGAGGCCACACTGCCTGTCCCCTGCTCCCAGGGATGATTGAGCAATATATGGTTAACTATATACAGGCACAGAGGTCACTGAAACAGCTTTTTAATTGGCGGCTCCCGAGTCCACACTGCATGACCCCTGCTCCCAGGGATTATTGAGCAGTAATTGGTTAACTATATACAGCACAGAGGCATCTGAAACAGCATTTTTAATTGGGGGCTCCCGAAGCCACACTGTCTGTCTCCTGCTCCCAGGGATTATTGAGCATAAATGGTTAACTATATAAAGCACAGAGGTCTCTGACACAGATTTTTAATTGGGGGCTCCCGGACCACACTGCCTGTCCCCTGCTCCCAGGGATTATTGAGCAGTAAATGATTAACTATATACAGCACATAGGTCTCTGAAACAGCTTTTTAATATGGAGCCCCTGGATCACACTGCCTGTCCCCTGCTCAGAGGGATTATTGAGCAGTAAATGGTTAACTATATACAGCACAGAGGTCTCTGAAACAGCTTTTTAATTGGGGGCTCCCGGACCACACTGCCTGTCCCCTGCTCCGAGGGTTTATTGAGCAGTAAATGGTTAACTATATACAGGCACAGAGGTCTCTGAAACAGCTTTTTAATTGGCGGCTCCCGAGTCCACACTGCCTGTCCCCTACTCCCAGGGATTATTGAGCAGTAAATGGTTAACTATATACAGCACAGAGTATCTGAAACACCTTTTTAACTGGGGGCTCCTGAGGCCACACTGCCTGTCCGTTGCTCCCAGGGATTATTGAGCAGTAAATGGTTAACTATATACAGCAGAGAGTATCTGAAACACCTTTTTAACTGCGGACTCCCGAGGCCACACTGCCTGTCCCCTGCTCCCACTGATTATTGAGCAGTAAATGGTTAACTATATACAGGGACAGAGGTCTCTGAAACAGCTTTTTAATTGGGGGCTCCGGAGTCCACACTGCCTGTCCCCTACTTCCAGGAATTATTGAGCAGTAAATGGTTAACTATATACAGCACAGAGTATCTGAAACACCTTTTTAACTGGGGGCTCCCGAGGCCACACTGCCTGACCCCTGCTCCCAGGGATTATTGAGCAGTAAATGGTTAAATACGTACAGCACAGAGGTCTCTGAAACAGCCATTTAATTGGGGGCTCCTGAGGCCACACTTCCTTTTCCCTGCTGCCAGGGATTATTGGGAAGTAATTGGTTAACTGTATACAGCACAGAGGTCTCCCAAACAGCTTTTTCATTGGGTGCTGCGAGGCCACACTGCCTGTCCCCTGCTCCAAGGGATTATTGAGCAGTAAATGGTTAACTATATACAGGCACAGAGGTCTCTGAAACAGCTTTTTAATTGGGAGCTCCCGAGGCCACATTGCCTGTCCCCTGCTCCCAGGGATTATTGGGAAGTACACGGTTAACTATATACATCATCGAGGACTCTGAAACAGCTTTTTAATTGTGGGCACCCGAGGCCAAACTACCCGTCCCCTGCTCCCAGGGATTATTGAGCAGTAATTGGTTAACTATATACAGGCACAAAGGTCTCTGAAACAGCTTTTTAATTGGGGACTCCCAAGGCCAAACAGCCTACCCCTGCTCCCAGGGATTATTGAGCAGTAATTGTTTAACTATATACAGGCACAGAGGCCTCTGAAACAGCTTTTTAATTGGGAGCTCCCGGACCACACTGCCTGTCCCCTGCTCAGAGGGATTATTGAGCAGTAAATGGTTAACTATATACAGGCACAGAGGTCTCTGAAACAGCTTTTTAATTGGGAGCTCCCGAGGCCACATTGCCTGTCCCCTTCTTCCAAGGATTATTGGGAAGTACACGGTTAACTATATACATCATAGAGGACTCTGAAACAGCTTTTTCATTGTGGGCACCCGAGGCCAAACTACCTGTCCCCTGCTCCCAGGGATTATTGAGCAGTAATTGGTTAACTATATACAGGCACAAAGGTCTCTGAAACAGCTTTTTAATTGGGGACTCCCAAGGCCAAACAGCCTACCCCTGCTCCCAGGGATTATTGAGCAGTAAATGGTTAACTATATACAGGCACAGAGGTCTCTGAAACAGCTTTTTAATTGGGGGCTCCGGAGTCCACACTGCCTGTCCCCTACTTCCAGGAATTATTGAGCAGTAAATGGTTAACTATATACAGCACAGAGTATCTGAAACACCTTTTTAACTGGGGGCTCCCGAGGCCACACTGCCTGACCCCTGCTCCCAGGGATTATTGAGCAGTAAATGGTTAAATACGTACAGCACAGAGGTCTCTGAAACAGCCATTTAATTGGGGGCTCCTGAGGCCACACTTCCTTTTCCCTGCTGCCAGGGATTATTGGGAAGTAATTGGTTAACTGTATACAGCACAGAGGTCTCCCAAACAGCTTTTTCATTGGGTGCTGCGAGGCCACACTGCCTGTCCCCTGCTCCAAGGGATTATTGAGCAGTAAATGGTTAACTATATACAGGCACAGAGGTCTCTGAAACAGCTTTTTAATTGGGAGCTCCCGAGGCCACATTGCCTGTCCCCTGCTCCCAGGGATTATTGGGAAGTACACGGTTAACTATATACATCATCGAGGACTCTGAAACAGCTTTTTAATTGTGGGCACCCGAGGCCAAACTACCCGTCCCCTGCTCCCAGGGATTATTGAGCAGTAATTGGTTAACTATATACAGGCACAAAGGTCTCTGAAACAGCTTTTTAATTGGGGACTCCCAAGGCCAAACAGCCTACCCCTGCTCCCAGGGATTATTGAGCAGTAATTGTTTAACTATATACAGGCACAGAGGCCTCTGAAACAACTTTTTAATTGGGAGCTCCCGGACCACACTGCCTGTCCCCTGCTCAGAGGGATTATTGAGCAGTAAATGGTTAACTATATACAGGCACAGAGGTCTCTGAAACAGCTTTTTAATTGGGAGCTCCCGAGGCCACATTACCTGTCCCCTTCTTCCAAGGATTATTGGGAAGTACACGGTTAACTATATACATCATAGAGGACTCTGAAACAGCTTTTTCATTGTGGGCACCCGAGGCCAAACTACCTGTCCCCTGCTCCCAGGGATTATTGAGCAGTAATTGGTTAACTATATACAGGCACAAAGGTCTCTGAAACAGCTTTTTAATTGGGGACTCCCAAGGCCAAACAGCCTACCCCTGCTCCCAGGGATTATTGAGCAGTAAATGTTTAACTATATTCATGCACAGAGGTCTCTGAAACAGCTTTTTAATTGGGAGCTCCCGGACCACACTGCCTGTCCCCTGCTCAGAGGGATTATTGAGCATTAAATGGTTAACTATATACAGCACAGATTATCTGAAACACCTTTTTAACTGTGGGCTCCCGAGGCCACACTACCTGTCCGTTGCTCCCAGGGATTATTGAGCAGTAAATGGTTAACTATATACAGCACAGTGTATCTGAAACACCTTTTTAACTGGGGACTCCCGAGGCCACACTGCCTGTCCCCTGCTCGCAAGGATTATTGAGCAGTAAATGGTTAACTATATACAGCACAGAGTATCTGAAACACCTTTTTAACTGGGGGCTCCCGGCCCACACTGCCTGTCCCCTACTCCCAGGGATTATTGAGCAGTAAATGGTTAACTATATACAGCACAGAGTATCCGAAACACCTTTTTAACTGGGGGCTCCTGAGGCCACACTGCCTTTTCCCTGCTGCCAGGGATTATTGGGAAGTAAATGGTTAACTGTATACAGCACAGAGGACTCCCAAACAGCTTTTTCATTGGGTGCTGCGAGGCCACACTGCCTGTCCCCTGCTCCAAGGGATTATTGAGCAGTAAATGGTTAACTATATACAGGCGCAGTGTTCTCTGACACAGCATTTTCATTGGGGGCTCCCGGACCGCACTGCCTGTCCCCTGCTCCCAGGGATTATTGAGCAGTAAATGGTTAACTATATACAGCACAGAGGTCTCTGAAACAGCTTTTTAATTGGGGGCTCCCGGACCACACTGCCTGTACCCTGTTCCCAGGGATTCTTGGGAAGTAAATGGTTAAGTATATACAGCACAGAGGTCTCTGAAACAGCTTTTTTATTGGGGGCTCCCGGACCACACTGCCTGTCCCCTGCTCCCAGGGTTTATTGAGCAGTAAATGGTTAACTATATACAGGCACAGAGGTCTCTGAAACAGCTTTTTAATTGGCGGCTCCCGAGGCCACACTGCCTGTCCCCTACTCCCAGGGATTATTGAGCAGTAAATGGTTAACTATATACAGCACAGAGGTCACTGAAACAGCTTTTTAATTGGGGGCTCCAGAGGCCACACTGCCTGTACCCTGCTCCCAGGGATTATTGGGAAGTAAATGGTTAACTACGTACAGCACAGAGGTCTCTGAAACAGCTTTTTAACAGGGGGCTCCCGAGGCCACACTGCCTGACCCCTGCTCCCAGAGATTATTGAGCAGTAATTGGTTAACTATATACAGCACAGAGGTCTCTGAAACACCTTTTTAACTGGGGGCTCCCGAGGCCACACTGCCTGTCCCCTGCTCCCAGGGATTATTGAGCAGTAAATGGGTAACTATATACAGCACAGAGGTCTCTGAAACAGCTTTTTAAATGGGGGCACCCGAGGCTACACTGCCTGACCCCTGCTCTCAGGGATTATTGAGCAGTAAATGGTTAACTATATACAGGCACAGAAGTCTCTGAAACAGCTTTTTAAATGGGTGCTCCCGGACCACACTGCCTGTCCCTTGCTCCCAGGGATTATTGAGCAGTAAATGGTTAACTATATACAGCGCAGAGGCCTCTGAAACAACTTTTTAATTGGGGGCTCCGGAGGCCACACTGCCTGTTCCCTGCTCCCAGGGATTATTGAGCAGTAAATGGTTAACTATATACAGCACAGAGGTCTCTGAAACAGCTTTTTAATTGGGGGCTCTCGAGAACACACTGCCTGTCCCCTGCTCCCAGGGATTATTGAGCAGTAAATGGTTAACTATATACAGCACAGAGGTCTCTGAAACAGCTTTTTAAATGGGGGCACCCGAGGCTACACTGCCTGACCCCTGCTCCCAGGGATTATTGAGCAGTAAATGGTTAACTATATACAGCACAGAGGCCTCTGAAACAGCTTTTTATTTGGGAGCTCCCGGACCACACTGCCTGTACCCTGCTCAGAGGGATTATTGAGCAGTAAATGGTTAACTATATACAGCACAGAGGTCTCTGAAACAGCTTTTTAATTGGGGGCTCCCGGACCACACTGCCTGTCCCCTGCTCCCAGGGTTTATTGAGCAGTAAATGGTTAACTATATACAGGCACAGTGGTCTCTGAAACAGCTTTTTAATTGGCGGCTCCCGAGTCCACACTGCCTGTCCCCTATTCCCAGGGATTATTGAGCAGTAAATGGTTAACTATATACAGCACAGAGTATCTGAAACACCTTTTTAACTGGGGGCTCCCGGAGCCACACTGCCTGTCCCCTGTTCCCAGGGATTATTGAGAAGTAAATGGTTAATTATATACAGCACAGAGGTCACTGAAACAGCTTTTTAATTGGGGGCTCCCGAGGCCACACTGCCTGTCCCCTGCTCCAGGGATTATTGAGCAGTAAATGGTTAACTATATACAGCACAGAGGTCTCCGACACAGCATTTAAATTGGGGGCTCCCGAGGCCACACTGCCTGTACCCTGCTTCAAGGGATTATTGAGCAGTAAATGGTTAACTATATACAGCACAGAGTATCTGAAACAGCTTTTTAGCTGGGGGCTCCCGAGGCCACACTGCCTGACCCCTGCTCCCAGGGATTATTGAGCAGTAAATGGTTAACTATATACAGCACAGAGGCCTCTGAAACATCTTTTTAATTGGGGGCTCCCGAGGCCACACTGCCTGTTTCCTGCTCCCAGGGATTATTGAGCAGTAAATGGTTAACTATATACAGCACAGAGTTCTCTGAAACACCTTTTTAACTTGGGGCTCCCGAGGCCACACTGCCTGTCCCCTGCTCACAGGGATTATTGAGCAGTAAATGGTTAACTATATACAGCACATAGGTCTCTGAAACAGCTTTTTAATTGGGGGCTCTCTAGACCACACTGCCTGACCTCTGCTACCACGGATTATTGAGCAGTAAATGGGTAACTATATACAGCACAGAGATCTCTGAAACAGCTTTTTAATTGGGGGCTCCCGGACCACACTGCCTCTCCCTTGCTCGCAGGGATTATTGAGCAGTAAATGGTTAACTGTATACAGCACAGAGGTCTCTGAAACAACTTTTTAATTGGGGGCTCCCGAGGCCACACTGCCTGACCCCTGTTCCCAGGGATTATTGAGCAGTAAATGGTTAACTATATACAGGCACAGAGGACAATGAAACAGCTTTTTAATTGGGGCTCCCGTGGCCACACTGCCTGTCCCCTGCTCCCAGGGATTATTGAGCAGTAAATTGTTAACTCTATACAGGCACAGAGGTCTCTGAAACAGCTTTTTAATTGGGGGCTCCCGAGGCCACACTGCCTGTCCCCTGCTCCCAGGGATTATTGAGCAGTAAATGGTTAACTATATACAGGCGCAGAGGTCACTGAAACAGCTTTTTAATTGGGGGCTCCCGAGGCCACACTGCCTGACCCTTGCTCTCAGGGATTATTGAACAGTAAATGGTTAACTATATACAGGCACAGAGGACAATGAAACAGCTTTTTAATTGGGGCTCCCGTGGCCACACTGCCTGTCCCCTGCTCCCAGGGATTATTGAGCAGTAATTTGTTAACTCTATACAGGCACAGAGGTCTCTGAAACAGCTTTTTAATTGGGGGCTCCCGAGGCCACACTGCCTGACCCCTGTTCCCAGGGATTGCTGAGCAGTAAATGGTTAACTATATACAGCACAGAGGACTCTGAAACAGCTTTTTAATTGGGGTCTCCCGGACCACAGTGCCTGTCCCCTGCTCCGAGGGATTATTGAGCAGTAAATGGTTAACTATATACAGCACAGATATCACTGAAACAGCTTTTTAATTGGGGGCTCCAGGACCACACTGCCTGTCCCCTGCTCCCAGGGGTTATTGAGAAGTTAATGGTTAATTATATACAACACAGAGGTCTCTGAATCAGCTTTTTAATTGGGGGCTCCCAAGGCCTCTCTGGCTGTCGCATGCTGCCAGGGGTTATTGAGAAGTAAATGGTTAACTATATACAGGCACAGAGGTCTCTGAAACAGCTTTTTAATTGGGAGCTCCCGAGGCCACATTGCCTGTCCCCTGCTCCCAGGGATTATTGGGAAGTGCACGGTTAACTATATACAGCATAGAGGTCTCTGAAACACCTTTTTAACTGGGGGCTCCCGAGACCAAACTACCTGTCCCCTGCTCCCAGGGATTATTGGGAAGTACACGGTTAACTATATACAGCATAGAGGTCTCTGAAACACCTTTTTAACTGGGGGCTCCCGTGACCAAACCACCTGTCACCTGCTCCCAGGGATTATTGAGCAGTAAATGATTAACTTTATACAGCACAGAGGTCTCTGAAACAGCTTTTTAATTGGGAGCTCCCGGACCACACTGCCTGTCCCCTGCTCAGAGGGATTATTGAGCAGTAAATGGTTAACTATATACAGCACAGAGTATCTGAAACACTTTTTTAACTGGGGGCTCCTGAGGCCACACTGCCTGTCCGTTGCTCCCAGGGATTATTGAGCAGTAAATGGTTAACTATATACAGCAGAGAGTATCTGAAACACCTTTTTAACTGCGGACTCCCGAGGCCACACTGCCTGTCCCCTGCTCCCACTGATTATTGAGCAGTAAATGGTTAACTATATACAGGGACAGAGGTCTCTGAAACAGCTTTTTAATTGGGGGCTCCGGAGTCCACACTGCCTGTCCCCTACTCCCAGGAATTATTGAGCAGTAAATGGTTAACTATATACAGCACAGAGTATCTGAAACACCTTTTTAACTGGGGGTTCCCGAGGCCACACTGCCTGACCCCTGCTCCCAGGGATTATTAAGCAGTAAATGGTTAAATACGTACAGCACAGAGGTCTCTGAAACAGCCATTTAATTGGGGGCTCCTGAGGCCACACTTCCTTTTCCCTGCTGCCAGGGATTATTGGGAAGTAAATGGTTAACTGTATACAGCACAGAGGTCTCCCAAACAGCTTTTTCATTGGGTGCTGCGAGGCCACACTGCCTGTCCCCTGCTCCAAGGGATTATTGAGCAGTAAATGGTTAACTATATACAGGCACAGAGGTCTCTGAAACAGCTTTTTAATTGGGAGCTCCCGAGGCCACATTGCCTGTCCCCTGCTCCCAGGGATTATTGGGAAGTACACGGTTAACTATATACATCATAGAGGACTCTGAAACAGCTTTTTAATTGTGGGCACCCGAGGCCAAACTACCTGTCCCCTGCTCCCAGGGATTATTGAGCAGTAATTGGTTAACTATATACAGGCACAAAGGTCTCTGAAACAGCTTTTTAATTGGGGGCTCCCAAGGCCAAACAGCCTACCCCTGCTCCCAGGGATTATTGAGCAGTAATTGTTTAACTATATACAGGCACAGAGGCCTCTGAAACAGCTTTTTAATTGGGATCTCCCGGACCACACTGCCTGTCCCCTGCTCAGAGGGATTATTGAGCAGTAAATGGTTAACTATATACAGGCACAGAGGTCTCTGAAACAGCTTTTTAATTGGGAGCTCCCGAGGCCACATTGCCTGTCCCCTGCTCCCAGGGATTATTGGGAAGTACACGGTTAACTATATACATCATAGAGGACTCTGAAACAGCTTTTTCATTGTGGGCACCCGAGGCCAAACTACCTGTCCCCTGCTCCCAGGGATTATTGAGCAGTAATTGGTTAACTATATACAGGCACAAAGGTCTCTGAAACAGCTTTTTAATTGGGGACTCCCAAGGCCAAACAGCCTACCCCTGCTCCCAGCGATTATTGAGCAGTAATTGTTTAACTATATTCATGCACAGAGGTCTCTGAAACAGCTTTTTAATTGGGAGCTGCCGGACCACACTGCCTGTCCCCTGCTCAGAGGGATTATTGAGCAGTAAATGGTTAACTATATACAGCACAGATTATCTGAAACACCTTTTTAACTGTGGGCTCCCGAGGCCACACTACCTGTCCGTTGCTCCCAGGGATTATTGAGCAGTAAATGGTTAACTATATACAGCACAGAGTATCTGAAACACCTTTTTAACTGGGGACTCCCGAGGCCACAGTGCCTGTCCCCTGCTCGCAGGGATTATTGAGCAGTAAATGGTTAACTATATACAGCACAGAGTATCTGAAACACCTTTTTAACTGGGGGCTCCCGGCCCACACTGCCTGTCCCCTGCTCCAAGGGATTATTGAGCAGTAAATGGTTAACTATATACAGGCGCAGTGTTCTCTGACACAGCATTTTAATTGGGGGCTCCCGGACCGCACTGCCTGTCCCCTGCTCCCAGGGATTATTGAGCAGTAAATGGTTAACTACATACAGCACAGAGGTCTCTGAAACAGCTTTTTAATTGGGGGCTCCCGGACCACACTGCCTGTACCCTGTTCCCAGGGATTATTGGGAAGTAAATGGTTAAGTATATACAGCACAGAGTATCTGAAACAGCTTTTTAATTGGGGGCTCCCGATGCCACACTGCCTGTCCCCTGTTCCCAGGGATTATTGAGAAGTAAATGGTTAACTATATACAGCATAGAGGTCTCTGACACAGCTTTTTAATTGGGGGCTCCCGAGGCCACACTGCCAGTAACCTGCTCCCAGGAATTATTGGGAAGTAAATGGTTAAGTACGTACAGCACAGAGGTCTCTGAAACAGCTTTTTAACTGGGGGCTCCCGAGGCCACACTACCTGACCCCAGCTCCCAGGGATTATTGAACAGTAAATGGTTAACTATATACAGCACAGAGGTCTCTGAAACACCTTTTTAACTGGGGGCTCCCGAGGCCACACTGCCTGTCCCCTGCTCCCAGGGATTATTGAGCAGTAAATGGTTAACTATATACAGCACAGAGGTCTCGGAAACAGCTTTTTAATTGGGGGCACCCGAGGCTACACTGCCTGTCCCCTGCTGCGAAGGATTATTGAGCAGTAAATGGTTTACTATATTCAGCCGCAGAAGTCTCTGAAACAGCTTTTTAAATGGGTGCTCCCGGACCACACTGCGTGTCCCTTGCTCCCAGGGATTATTGAGCAGTAAATGGTTAACTATAAACAGGCGCAGAGGTCACTGAAACAGCTTTTTAATCGTGGGCTCCCGGACCACACTGCCTGACCCTTGCTCTCAGGGATTATTGAGCTGTAAATGGTTAACTATATACAGGCACAGAGGTCTCTGAATCAGCTTTTTAATTGGGGGCTCCCGAGGCCACACTGCGTGACCCCTGCTCCCAGGGATTATTGAGCAGTAAATGGTTAAATACGTAGAGCACAGAGGTCTCTGAAACAGCCTTTTAATTGGGGGCTCCCGAGGCCACACTGCCTCTATCCTGCTCCCAGGGATTATTGAGCAGTAAATGGTTAACTATTTACAGCTCAGAGGTCTCTGAAACAGCTTTTTAATTGGCGGCTCCCGAGGCCACACTGCATGTCCCCTGCTCCCAGGGATTATTGAGTAGTAAATGGTTAGCTATATACAGCACACAGGTCTCTGAAACAGCTTTTTAATTGGGGGCTCCCGGACCACACTGCCTGTTCCCTGCTCCCAGGGATTATTGAGCAGTAAATGGTTAACTGTATACAGCACAGAGGTCTCTGAAATAGCTTTTTAATTGGGTGCTGTCGAGGCCACACTGCCTGTACCTGCTCCCAGGGATTATTGAGCAGTAAATGGTTAAATACATACAGCACAGAGGTCTCTGAAACAGCCTTTTAATTGGGGGCTCCCGAGGCCACACTGCCTCTACCCTGCTCCCAGGGATTTTTGAGCCGCAAATGGTTAACAATATACAGCACAGAGGTCTCTGAAACAGCTTTTGAATTGGCGGCTCCCGAGGCCACACTGCCTGTCCCCTGCTCCCAGGGAATATTGAGCAGTAATTGGTTAACTATATACAGCACAGAGTATCTGAGACACCTTTTTAACGGGGGCTCCCGAGGCCACACTGCCTCTACCCTGCTCCCAGGGATTATTGAGCAGTAAATGATTAACTATATACAGCACAGAGGTCTCTGAAACAGCTTTTTAATTGGGAGCTCCCGGACCACACTGCCTGTCCCCTGCTCAGAGGGATTATTGAGCAGTATATGGTTAACTATATACAGCACAGAGTATCTGAAACACCTTTTTAACTGTGGGCTCCCGAGGCCACACTGCCTGTCCGTTGCTCCCAGGGATTATTGAGCAGTAAATGGTTAACTATATACAGCAGAGAATATCTGAAACACCTTTTTAACTGGGGACTCCCGAGGCCACACTGCCTGTCCCCTGCTCGCAGGGATTATTGAACAGTAAATGGTTAACTATATACAGCACAGAGTATCTGAAACACCTTTTTAACTGGGGGCTCCCGGACCACACTGCCTGTCCCCTGCTCCCAGGGATTATTGAGCAGTAAATGGTTAACTATATACAGCACAGTAGTCTCTGAAACAGCTTTTTAATTGGGGGCTCCCGAGTCCACACTGCCTGTCCCCTACTCCCAGGGATTATTGAGCAGTAAATGGTTAACTATATACAGCACAGAGTATCTGAAACACGTTTTTAACTGGGGGCTCCTTAGGCCACACTGCCTTTTCCCTGCTGCCAGGGATTATTGGGAAGTAAATGGTTAACTGTATACAGCACAGAGGTCTCCCAAACAGCTTTTTCATTGGGTGCTGGGAGGCCACACTGCCTGTCCCCTGCTCCAAGGGATTATTGAGCAGTAAATGGTTAACTATATACAGGCGCAGTGTTCTCTGACACAGCATTTTAATTGGGGGCTCCCGGACTACACTGCCTGTCCCCTGCTCCCAGGGATTATTGGGAAGTAAATGGTTAAGTACGTATAGCACAGAGTATCTGAAACATCTTGTTAATTGGGGGCTCCCGAGGCCACACTGCCTGTCCCCTGTTCCCAGGGATTATTGAGCAGTAAATGGTTAACTATATACAGCACAGAGATCTCGGAAATAGCTTTTTAATTGGGGGCACCCGAGGCCACACTGCCTGTCCCCTGCTCCGAAGTATTATTGAGCAGTAAATGGTTAACTATATTCAGGCGCAGAAGTCTCTGAAACAGCTTTTTAAATGGGTGCTCCCGGACCACACTGCCTGTCCCTTGCTCCCAGGGATTATTGAGCAGTAAATGGTTAACTATATACAGGCACAGAGGTCTCTGAAACAGCTTTTTAATTGGGGCACCCGTGGCCACACTGCCTCTCCCCTGCTCACAGGGATTATTGAGCAGTAAATGGTTAACTCTATACAGCACTGAAGTCTCTGAAACAGCCTTTTAATTGGGGCACCCGTGGCCACACTGCCTCTCCCCTGCTCCCAGGGATTATTGAGCAGTAAATGGTTAACTCTATACAGGCACAGAGGTCTCTGAATCAGCTTTGTAATTGGGGTTCTCGAGGCCACACTGCCTGTCCCCTGCTCCCAGGGATTATTGAGCAGTAAATGGTTAAATACGTACAGCACATAGGTCTCTGAAACAGCCTTTTAATTGGGGGCTCCCGAGGCCACACTGCCTCTATCCTGCTCCCAGGGATTATTGAGCAGTACATGGTTAACTATATACAGCACAGAGGTCTCTGAAACAGCTTTTTAATTGGCGGCTCCCGAGACCACACTGCATGTCCCCTGCTCCCAGGGATTATTGAGCAGTAAATGGTTAACTATATACAGCACAAAGGTCTCTGAAACAGCTTTTTAATTGGGTGCTCTCGCGGCCACACTGCCTGTACCTGCTCCCAGGGAATATTGAGCAGTAAATGGTTAACTATATACAGCACAGAGTATCTGAAACACCTTTTTAACGGGGGCTCCCGAGGCCACACTGCCTCTACCCTGCTCCCAGGGATTATTGAGCAGTAAATGGTTAACTATATACTGCACAGAGGTCTCTGACACAGCATTTTAATTGGGGTCTCCCGGACCACACTGCCTGACCCCTGCTCCCAGAGATTATTGAGCAGTAAATGGTTAGCTAGATACAGCACACAGGTCTCTGAAACAGCTTTTTAATTGGGTGCTCTCGAGGCCACACTGCCTGTACCTGCTCCCAGGGATTATTGAGCAGGAAATTGTTAAATACATACAGCACAGGGGTCTCTGAAACAGCCTTTTAATTGGGGGCTCCCGAGGCCACACTGCCTCTACCCTGCTCCCAATGATTTTTGAGCAGTAAATGGTTAACAATATACAGCACAGAGGTCTCTGAAACAGCTTTTTAATTGGCGGCTCCCGAGGCCACACTGCCTGTCCCCTGCTCCCAGGGAATATTGAGCAGTAAATGGTTAACTATATACAGCACAGAGTATCTGAAACACCTTTTTAACTGGGGGCTCCCGAGGCCACACTGCCTCTACCCTGCTCCCAGGGATTATTGAGCAGTAAATGGTTAACTATATACAGCACAGAGGTCTCTGAAACAGCTGTTTAATTGGCGGCTCCCGAGGCCACACTGCCTGTCCCCTGCTCCCAGGAATTATTGAGCAGTAAATGGTTAACTATATACAGCATAGAGGTCTCTGCCACAGCATTTTAATTGGGGTCTCCCGGACCACACTGCCTGACCCCTGCTCCCAGAGATTATTGAGCAGTAAATGGTTAGCTATATACAGCACACAGGTCTCTGATACAGCTTTTTAATTGGGGGATCACGGACCACACTGCCTGTCCCCTGCTACCAAGGATTATTGAGCAGTAAATGGTTAACTATATACAGGTGCAGTGGTCTCTGACACAGCATTTTAACTGGTGGGCCCCTGACCACACTGCCTGTCCCCTGCTCCCAGGAATTATTGAGCAGTAAATGGTTAACTATATACAGGTGCAGTGGTCTCTGACACAGCATTTTAACTGGTGGGCCCCTGACCACACTGCCTGTCCCCGGCTCCCAGTGATTATTGAGCAGTAAATTGTTAACTATATACAGCACAGAGATCTCTGAAACAGCTTTTTAATTGGGTTCTCCCAAGGCCACACTGCCTGTCCCCGGCTCCCAGGGATTATTGAGCAGTAAATTGTTAACTATATACAGCACGGAGGTCTCTGAAACAGCTTTTTAATTGGGAGCTCCCGAGGCCACACTGCCTGACCCCTTGCTCCCAGGGATTTTTGAGCAGTAAATCGTTAACCATATACAGCAAAGACGTCTCTGAAACAGCTTTTTAATTGTGGATCACGGACGACACTGCCTGGCCCCTGGTCCCAGGGATTATTGAGCAGTAAATGGTTAGCTATACACAGCACACAGGTCTCTGAAACAGCTTTTTAATTGGGGGCTCCAGAGGCCACACTGCCTGTTCCCTGCTCCCAGGGATTATTGATAATTAAATGGTTAACTATATACAGCACAAAGGTCGGTGAAACAGCTTTTTAATTGGGGGCTCCCGGACCACACTGCCTAGCCCCTGGTCCCAGGGATTATTGAGCATTAAATGGTTGGCTATATACAGCACACAGGTCTCTGAAACAGCTTTTTAATTGGGGGCTCACGGACCACACTGCCTGTTCCCTGCTCCCAGGGATTATTGAGCAGTAAATGGTTAACTGTATACAGCACAGAGGTCTCTGAAACAGCTTTTTAATTGGGTGCTCTCGACGACACACTGCCTGTACCTGCTCCCAGGGATTATTGAGCAGTAAATGGTTAAATACATACAGCACAGAGGTCTCTGAAACAGACTTTTAATTGGGGGCTCCCGAGGCCACACTGCCTCTACCCTGCTCCCAGGGATTTTTGAGCAGTAAATGGTTAACAATATACAGCACAGAGGTCTCTGAAACAGCTTTTTAATTGGCGGCTCCCGAGGCCACACTGCCTGTCCCCTGCTCCCAGGGAATATTGAGCAGTAAATGGTTAACTATATACAGCACAGAGTATCTGAAACACCTTTTTAACTGGGGGCTCCCGAGGCCACACTGCCTCTACCCTGCTCCCAGGGATTATTGAGCAGTAAATGGTTAACTATATACAGCACAGAGGTCTCTGAAACAGCTTTTTGATTGGCGGCTCCTGAGGCCACACTGCCTGTCCCCTGCTCCCAGGAATTATTGAGCAGTAAATGGTTAACTATATACAGCACAGAGGTCTCTGCAACAGCATTTTAATTGGGGTCTCCCGGACCACACTGCCTGACCCCTGCTCCCAGAGATTATTGATAATTAAATGGTTAACTATATACAGCACAAAGGTCTGTGAAACAGCTTTTTAATTGGGGGCTCCCGGACCACACTGCCTGGCCCCTGGTCCCAGGGATTCTTGAGCAGTAAATGGTTAGCTATATACAGCACACATGTATCTGAAACAGCTTTTTAATTGGGGGCTCACGGACCACACTGCCTGTTCCCTGCTCCCAGGGATTATTGAGCAGTAAATGGTTCACTGTATACAGCACAGAGGTCTCTGAAACAGCTTTTTAATTGGGTGCTCTCGAGGCCACACTTCCTGTACCTGCTCCCAGGGATTATTGAGCAGTAAATGGTTAAATACATACAGCACAGAGGTCTCTGAAACAGCCTTTTAATTGGGGGCTCCCGAGGCCACACTGCCTCTACCCTGCTCCCAGGGATTTTTGAGCAGTAAATGGTTAACAATATACAGCACAGAGGTCTCTGAAACAGCTTTTTAATTGACGGCTCCCGAGGCCACACTGCCTGGCCCCTGCTCCCAGGGAATATTGAGCAGTAAATGGTTAACTATATACAGCACAGAGTATCTGAAACACCTTTTTAACTGGGGGCTCCCGAGGCCACACTGCCTCTACCCTGCTCCCAGGGATTATTGAGCAGTAAATGGTTAACTATATACAGCACAGAGGTCTCTGAAACAGCTTTTTAATTGGCGGCTCCCGAGGCCACACTGCCTGTCCCCTGCTCCCAGGAATTATTGAGCAGTAAATGGTTAACTATATACAGCACAGAGTCTCTGCCACAGCATTTTAATTGTGGTTTCCCGGACCACACTGCCTGACCCCTGCTCCCAGAGATTATTGAGCACTAAATGGTTAGCTATATGCAGCACACAGGTCTCTGAAACAACTTTTTAATTGGGGGCTCACGGACCACACTGCCTGTTCCCTGCTCCCAGGGATTATTGAGCAGTAAATGGTTAACTGTATACAGCACAGAGGTCTCTGAAACATCCTTTTAATTGGAGTCTCCCGAGGCCACACTACCATTCCCCTGCTCCCAGGGATTATTGAGAAGTAAATGGTTAACTAAATACAGCACAGAGGTCTCTGAAACACCTTTTAATTGGGGGCTCCCGAGGCCACACTGCCTCTACCCTGCTCCCAGGGATTATTGAGCAATAAATGGTTAACTATATACAGCACAGAGGTCCCTGAAACAGCTTTTTAATTGACGGCTCCCGAGGCCACACTGCCTGTCCCCTGCTCCCAGGGATTATTGAGCAGTAAATGCTTAACTATATGCAGCACAGAGTATCTGAAACACCTTTTTAACTGGGGGCTCCTGAGGCCACACTGCCTGTTCCATGCTCCCAGGGATTATTGATAATTAAATGGTTAACCATATACAGCACAGAGGTCTCTGAATCAGCTTTTTAATTGGGGTTCTCGAGGCCACACTGCGTGACCCCTGCTCCCAGGGATTATTGAGCAGTAAATGGTTAAATACGTACAGCACAGAGGTCTCTGAAACAGCCTTTTAATTGTGGGCTCCCGAGGCCACACTGCCTCTACCCTGCTCCCAGGGATTATTGAGCAGTAAATGGTTAACTATATACAGCACAGAGGTCTCTGAAACAGCTTTTTAATTGGCGGCTCCCGAGGCCACACTCCCTGTCCCCTGCTCCCAGGGATTATTGAGCAGTAAATGGTTAACTATATACAGCACAGAAGTCTCTGAAACAGCTTTTTAATTGGCGGCTCCCGAGGCCACACTGCCTGTCCACTGCTCCCAGGGATTATTGAGCAGTAAATGGTTAACTATATACAGCACAGAGGTCTCTGACACAGCATTTTAATTGGGGTCTCCCGGACCACACTGCCTGACCCCAGTTCCCAGAGATTATTGAGCAGTAAATGGTTAGCTATATGCAGCACACAGGTCTCTGAAACAGCTTTTTATTTGGGGGCTCACGGACCACACTGCCTGTTCCCATCTCCCAGGGATTATTGAGCAGTAAATGGTTAACTGTATACAGCACAGAGGTCTCTGAAACAGCCTTTTAATTCAGGGCTCCCGAGGCCACACTGCCTTTCCCCTGCTCCCAGGGATTATTGAGAAGTAAATGGTTAACTAAATACAGCACAGAGGTCTCTGAAACAGCCTTTTAATTGGGGGCTCCCGAGGACACACTGCCTGTCCCCTGCTCCCAGGGATTATTGAGCAGTAAATGCTTAACTATATGCAGCACAGAGTATCTGAAACACCTTTTTAACTCGGGGCTCCTGAGGCCACACTGCCTGTTCCCTGCTCCCAGGGATTATTGATAATTAAATGGTTAACCATATACAGCGCAGAGGTCTCTGAATCAGCTTTTTAATTGGGGTTCTCGAGGCCACACTGCGTGACCCCTGCTCCCAGGGATTATTGAGCAGTAAATGGTTAAATACGTACAGCACAGAGGTCTCTGAAACAGCCTTTTAATTGTGGGCTCCCGAGGCCACGCTGCCTCTACCCTGCTCCCAGGGATTATTGAGCAGTAAATGGTTAACTATATACAGCACAGAATCTCTGAAACACCTTTTTAACTGGGGACTCCCGAGGCCACACTGCCTGTCCCCTGCTCGCAGGGATTATTGAACAGTAAATGGTTAACTATATACAGCACAGAGTATCTGAAACACCTTTTTAACTGGGGGCTCCCGGACCACACTGCCTGTCCCCTGCTCCCAGGGATTATTGAGCAGTAAATGGTTAACTATATTCAGGCGCAGAAGTCTCTGAAACAGCTTTTTAAATGGGTGCTCCCGGACCACACTGCCTGTCCCTTGCTCCCAGGGATTATTGAGCAGTAAATGGTTAACTATATACAGGCACAGAGGTCTCTGAAACAGCTTTTTAATTGGGGCACCCGTGGCCACACTGCCTCTCCCCTGCTCACAGGGATTATTGAGCAGTAAATGGTTAACTCTATACAGCACCGAAGTCTCTGAAACAGCCTTTTAATTGGGGCACCCGTGGCCACACTGCCTCTCCCCTGCTCCCAGGGATTATTGAGCAGTAAATGGTTAACTCTATACAGGCACAGAGGTCTCTGAATCAGCTTTGTAATTGGGGTTCTCGAGGCCACACTGCCTGTCCCCTGCTCCCAGGGATTATTGAGCAGTAAATGGTTAAATACGTACAGCACATAGGTCTCTGAAACAGCCTTTTAATTGGGGGCTCCCGAGGCCACACTGCCTCTATCCTGCTCCCAGGGATTATTGAGCAGTAAATGGTTAACTATATACAGCACAGAGGTCTCTGAAACAGCTTTTTAATTGGCGGCTCCCGAGACCACACTGCATGTCCCCTGCTCCCAGGGATTATTGAGCAGTAAATGGTTAATTATATACAGCACAAAGGTCTGTGAAACAGCTTTTTAATTGTGGGCTCCCGGACCACACTTCCTGGCCCCTGATCCCACGGATTATTGAGCAGTAAATGGTTAGCTATATACAGCACACAGGTCTCTGAAACAGCTTTTTAATTGGGGGCTCACGGACCACACTGCCTGTTCCCTGCTCCCAGGGATTATTGAGCAGTAAATGGTTAACTGTATACAGCACAGAGGTCTCTGAAACAGCTTTTTAATTGGGTGCTCTCGCGGCCACACTGCCTGTACCTGCTCCCAGGGATTATTGAGCAGTAAATGGTTAAATACATATAGCACAGGGGTCTCTGAAACAGCCTTTTAATTGGGGGCTCCCGAGGCCACACTGCCTCTACCCTGCTCCCAGGGATTTTTGAGCAGTAAATGGTTAACAATATACAGCACAGAGGTCTCTGAAACAGCTTTTTAATTGGCGGGTCCCGAGGCCACACTGCCTGTCCCCTGCTCCCAGGGAATATTGAGCAGTAAATGGTTAACTATATACAGCACAGAGTATCTGAAACACCTTTTTAACGGGGGCTCCCGAGGCCACACTGCCTCTACCCTGCTCCCAGGGATTATTGAGCAGTAAATGGTTAACTATATACTGCACAGAGGTCTCTGACACAGCATTTTAATTGGGGTCTCCCGGACCACACTGCCTGACCCCTGCTCCCAGAGATTATTGAGCAGTAAATGGTTAGCTAGATACAGCACACAGGTCTCTGAAACAGCTTTTTAATTGGGTGCTCTCGAGGCCACACTGCCTGTACCTGCTCCCAGGGATTATTGAGCAGGAAATGGTTAAATACATACAGCACAGGGGTCTCTGAAACAGCCTTTTAATTGGGGGCTCCCGAGGCCACACTGCCTCTACCCTGCTCCCAATGATTTTTGAGCAGTAAATGGTTAACAATATACAGCACAGAGGTCTCTGAAACAGCTTTTTAATTGGCGGCTCCCGAGGCCACACTGCCTGTCCCCTGCTCCCAGGGAATATTGAGCAGTAAATGGTTAACTATATACAGCACAGAGTATCTGAAACACCTTTTTAACTGGGGGCTCCCGAGGCCACACTGCCTCTACCCTGCTCCCAGGGATTATTGAGCAGTAAATGGTTAACTATATACAGCACAGAGGTCTCTGAAACAGCTTTTTAATTGGCGGCTCCCGAGGCCACACTGCCTGTCCCCTGCTCCCAGGAATTATTGAGCAGTAAATGGTTAACTATATACAGCATAGAGGTCTCTGCCACAGCATTTTAATTGGGGTCTCCCGGACCACACTGCCTGACCCCTGCTCCCAGAGATTATTGAGCAGTAAATGGTTAGCAATATACAGCACACAGGTCTCTGATACAGCTTTTTAATTGGGGGATCACGGACCACACTGCCTGTCCCCTGCTACCAAGGATTATTGAGCAGTAAATGGTTAACTATATACAGGTGCAGTGGTCTCTGACACAGCATTTTAACTGGTGGGCCCCTGACCACACTGCCTGTCCCCTGCTCCCAGGAATTATTGAGCAGTAAATGGTTAACTATATACAGGTGCAGTGGTCTCTGACACAGCATTTTAACTGGTGGGCCCCTGACCACACTGCCTGTCCCCGGCTCCCAGGGATTATTGAGCAGTAAATTGTTAACTATATACAGCACAGAGATCTCTGAAACAGCTTTTTAATTGGGTTCTCCCAAGGCCACACTGCCTGTCCCCGGCTCCCAGGGATTATTGAGCAGTAAATTGTTAACTATATACAGCACGGAGGTCTCTGAAACAGCTTTTTAATTGGGAGCTCCCGAGGCCACACGGCCTGACCCCTTGCTCCCAGGGATTTTTGAGCAGTAAATCGTTAACCATATACAGCAAAGACGTCTCTGAAACAGCTTTTTAATTGTGGATCACGGACGACACTGCCTGGCCCCTGGTCCCAGGGATTATTGAGCAGTAAATCGTTAGCTATACACAGCACACAGGTCTCTGAAACAGCTTTTTAATTGGGGGCTCCCGAGGCCACACTGCCTGTTCCCTGCTCCCAGGGATTATTGATAATTAAATGGTTAACTATATACAGCACAAAGGTCGGTGAAACAGCTTTTTAATTGGGGGCTCCCGGACCACACCGCCTAGCCCCTGGTCCCAGGGATTATTGAGCATTAAATGGTTGGCTATATACAGCACACAGGTCTCTGAAACAGCTTTTTAATTGGGGGCTCACGGACCACACTGCCTGTTCCTTGCTCCCAGGGATTATTGAGCAGTAAATGGTTAACTGTATACAGCACACAGGTCTCTGAAACAGCTTTTTAATTGGGGGCTCCCGAGGCCACACTGCCTGTTCCCTGCTCCCAGGGATTATTGATAATTAAATGGTTAACTATATACAGCACAAAGGTCGGTGAAACAGCTTTTTAATTGGGGGCTCCCGGACCACACTGCCTAGCCCCTGGTCCCAGGGATTATTGAGCATTAAATGGTTGGCTATATACAGCACACAGGTCTCTGAAACAGCTTTTTAATTGGGGGCTCACGGACCACACTGCCTGTTCCCTGCTCCCAGGGATTATTGAGCAGTAAATGGTTAACTGTATACAGCACAGAGGTCTCTGAAACAGCTTTTTAATTGGGTGCTCTCGACGACACACTGCCTGTACCTGCTCCCAGGGATTATTGAGCAGTAAATGGTTAAATACATACAGCACAGAGGTCTCTGAAACAGACTTTTAATTGGGGGCTCCCGAGGCCACACTGCCTCTACCCTGCTCCCAGGGATTTTTGAGCAGTAAATGGTTAACAATATACAGCACAGAGGTCTCTGAAACATCTTTTTAATTGGCGGCTTCCGAGGCCACACTGCCTGTCCCCTGCTCCCAGGGAATATTGAGCAGTAAATGGTTAACTATATACAGCACAGAGTATCTGAAACACCTTTTTAACTGGGGGCTCCCGAGGCCACACTGCCTCTACCCTGCTCCCAGGGATTATTGAGCAGTAAATGGTTAACTATATACAGCACAGAGGTCTCTGAAACAGCTTTTTGATTGGCGGCTCCTGAGGCCACACTGCCTGTCCCCTGCTCCCAGGAATTATTGAGCAGTAAATGGTTAACTATATACAGCACAGAGGTCTCTGCAACAGCATTTTAATTGGGGTCTCCCGGACCACACTGCCTGACCCCTGCTCCCAGAGATTATTGATAATTAAATGGTTAACTATATACAGCACAAAGGTCTGTGAAACAGCTTTTTAATTGGGGGCTCCCGGACCACACTGCCTGGCCCCTGGTCCCAGGGATTCTTGAGCAGTAAATGGTTAGCTATATACAGCACACAGGTCTCTGAAACAGCTTTTTAATTGGGGGCTCACGGACCACACTGCCTGTTCCCTGCTCCCAGGGATTATTGAGCAGTAAATGGTTCACTGTATACAGCACAGAGGTCTCTGAAACAGCTTTTTAATCGGGTGCTCTCGAGGCCACACTTCCTGTACCTGCTCCCAGGGATTATTGAGCAGTAAATGGTTAAATACATACAGCACAGAGGTCTCTGAAACAGCCTTTTAATTGGGGGCTCCCGAGGCCACACTGCCTCTACCCTGCTCCCAGGGATTTTTGAGCAGTAAATGGTTAACAATATACAGCACAGAGGTCTCTGAAACAGCTTTTTAATTAACGGCTCCCGAGGCCACACTGCCTGGCCCCTGCTCCCAGGGAATATTGAGCAGTAAATGGTTAACTATATACAGCACAGAGTATCTGAAACACCTTTTTAACTGGGGGCTCCCGAGGCCACACTGCCTCTACCCTGCTCCCAGGGATTATTGAGCAGTAAATGGTTAACTATATACAGCACAGAGGTCTCTGAAACAGCTTTTTAATTGGCGGCTCCCGAGGCCACACTGCCTGTCCCCTGCTCCCAGGAATTATTGAGCAGTAAATGGTTAACTATATACAGCACAGAGTCTCTGCCACAGCATTTTAATTGTGGTTTCCCGGACCACACTGCCTGACCCCTGCTCCCAGAGATTATTGAGCAGTAAATGGTTAGCTATATGCAGCACACAGGTCTCTGAAACAACTTTTTAATTGGGGGCTCACGGACCACACTGCCTGTTCCCTGCTCCCAGGGATTATTGAGCAGTAAATGGTTAACTGTATACAGCACAGAGGTCTCTGAAACATCCTTTTAATTGGGGTCTCCCGAGGCCACACTACCATTCCCCTGCTCCCAGGGATTATTGAGAAGTAAATGGTTAACTAAATACAGCACAGAGGTCTCTGAAACACCTTTTAATTGGGGGCTCCCGAGGCCACACTGCCTCTACCCTGCTCCCAGGGATTATTGAGCAATAAATGGTTAACTATATGCAGCACAGAGTATCTGAAACACCTTTTTAACTGGGGGCTCCTGAGGCCACACTGCCTGTTCCCTGCTCCCAGGGATTATTGATAATTAAATGGTTAACCATATACAGCACAGAGGTCTCTGAATCAGCTTTTTAATTGGGGTTCTCGAGGCCACACTGCGTGACCCCTGCTCCCAGGGATTATTGAGCAGTAAATGGTTAAATACGTACAGCACAGAGGTCTCTGAAACAGCCTTTTAATTGTGGGCTCCCGAGGCCACACTGCCTCTACCCTGCTCCCAGGGATTATTGAGCAGTAAATGGTTAACTATATACAGCACAGAGGTCTCTGAAACAGCTTTTTAATTGGCGGCTCCCGAGGCCACACTCCCTGTCCCCTGCTCCCAGGGATTATTGAGCAGTAAATGGTTAACTATATACAGCACAGAAGTCTCTGAAACAGCTTTTTAATTGGCGGCTCCCGAGGCCACACTGCCTGTCCCCTGCTCCCAGGGATTATTGAGCAGTAAATGGTTAACTATATACAGCACAGAGGTCTCTGACACAGCATTTTAATTGGGGTCTCCCGGACCACACTGCCTGACCCCAGTTCCCAGAGATTATTGAGCAGTAAATGGTTAGCTATATGCAGCACACAGGTCTCTGAAACAGCTTTTTATTTGGGGGCTCACGGACCACACTGCCTGTTCCCATCTCCCAGGGATTATTGAGCAGTAAATGGTTAACTGTATACAGCACAGAGGTCTCTGAAACAGCCTTTTAATTCAGGGCTCCCGAGGCCACACTGCCTTTCCCCTGCTCCCAGGGATTATTGAGAAGCAAATGGTTAACTAAATACAGCACAGAGGTCTCTGAAACAGCCTTTTAATTGGGGGCTCCCGAGGACACACTGCCTGTCCCCTGCTCCCAGGGATTATTGAGCAGTAAATGCTTAACTATATGCAGCACAGAGTATCTGAAACACCTTTTTAACTCGGGGCTCCTGAGGCCACACTGCCTGTTCCCTGCTCCCAGGGATTATTGATAATTAAATGGTTAACCATATACAGCGCAGAGGTCTCTGAATCAGCTTTTTAATTGGGGTTCTCGAGGCCACACTGCGTGACCCCTGCTCCCAGGGATTATTGAGCAGTAAATGGTTAAATACGTACAGCACAGAGGTCTCTGAAACAGCCTTTTAATTGTGGGCTCCCGAGGCCACGCTGCCTCTAGCCTGCTCCCAGGGATTATTGAGCAGTAAATGGTTAACTATATACAGCACAGAGGCCTCTGAAACAGCTTTTTAATTGGGGGCTCACGGACCACACTGCCTGTTCCCTGCTCTCAGGGATTATTGAGCAGTAAATGGTTAACTATATACAGCACAGAGGTCACTGAAACAGATTTTTCATTGGGTGTATTTGTTGCGGAGGTTAGTGTGTGTGTAGTGGGGATGTTAGTGTGTGAGGGGGTGTTTGTGTGTGGGGGGGGGGTTAGTGTGTGTGTGTGTGTGTGTGTGTGTCTGGGACGGATAGTGTGTGTGGTGGGGGTTCGTGTGTGTGGGCGGTGAGTTAGTGTGTGGGGGGAGGAGTTTATAGTGTGTGTGTGGGGGGCTAGTGTGTGTGTTGTGGGGGTTAGTGTGTGTGGTGGGGGTTAGTGTGTGTGGTGGGGGTTAGTGAGTGTGTGGCGGGGGTTAGTGAGTGTGTGTGGGGAGTTAGTGTGTGTTGGGGGTGTTAGTGTGTGTGGGGGGTTTAGTGTGTGGTGGGGGTTATTGTGTGTTGGGGTGGTTATTGTGTGTTGGGTGTGGTTATTGTGTGTTGGGTGTGTTAGTGTGTGTGGTGGGGGTAAGTGTGTGTTGGGTGTGGTTAGTGTGGTGGGGGCGTTAGTGTGTGTGGGGGGTTAGTGTGTGTTGGGGTGGTTATTGTGTGTGTGGGGGATAGTGTGTGTGGGGGTGTTAGTGTGTGTTGGGGTGGTTATTGTGTGTGTGGGGGATAGTGTGTGGGGGGGGGTGTTTGTGTGTGTGTTTATTTGGGGGGTTTAGTGTGTGGGGGGTTTAGTGTGTGTGAAGGGGCTAGTGTGTGTGAGGGGTGGGGATTAATGTGTGTGTGGGGGGTTAGTATGTGTGTTTGTGTGGGTGGGGTAGCTAGTGTGTGTGTAAGGGCGGTTAGTGTGTGTGAGGGAGGGTTAGTGTGTGTGGGAGGGGTTAGAGTGTGTGTGGTGGGGGTTAGTGTGTGTGTGTGGGGGGTTAGTGTGTGTGAGGGAGGGGTTAGTGTGTGTGTGGTGGGGGTTAGTGTGTGTGAGGGAGGGGTTAGTGTTTGTGTGGTGGGGTTAGTGTGTGTGTGGGAGGGTTAGTGTGTGTGGGGGTGGGTTAGTGTCTGTGGGGGGTTAGTATGTCTGTGGTTAAGGGGGTTAGTGTGTGTGTGGGGGGTAGTGTCTGTCGAGGGGGTAGTGTGTGTGGAGGGTGGTGTGTGTGTGGAGGGACGTTTGAGTGTGTGTGTTAGAGTCTGTGTGTGTCTTTATTTCTGTGTATATTAGTGTCTCTGTGAGTGTCGGTGTGTGTGTGAGAATGTGTGCATTAGACTGTGTGTGAGAGTGTATTAGTGTCTATGTGTGTGAGTGTCTCTATTAGTGTGTGTGTCTGTGAATGTGTCTTAGTCTCTCTGTGTGTGAGTGTGTGTATTAGTGTCGCTGTGTGTGAGTGTGAGTGTATGCATTAGAGTCTCCCTGTATCTGTGAGTGTGTATATTATTGTCTCTGTGTATCACTGTGTGTGTATTACTATCTGTGTCTGTGCGTTAGTGTATGTGTGTGTGTGTATTAGTGCCAGTGTGAGTTTGTGAGTGTGTGTATTAGGGTCTGTGTGTGTGAGTGTCTCTGTGTGTTTGCGAGTGTGTGTACTAGTGTCTCTGTGTGACTGTGAGTGTGTGTCTTTGTGTGTATATGAGTGTGTGTAATTGTGTGTATGTGAGTGTGTGTATTAGTGTCTTTGTGTGTATGGGAGTGTGTGTATTAGTGTCTCTGTGTGTATGTGAGTGTGTGTATTAGTATCTCTGTGTGTCTGCGAATGTGTGTTAGTGTCTCTGTGTGTCTGTGAGTGTGTGTATTAGTGTCTCATGGTGTATGTGAGTGTGTGTATTAGTGTCTCTGTGTGTCTGTGAGTGTGTGTATAGTGTCTCTGTGTGCATATGAGTGTGTGTATTAGTGTCTCTGTGTGTCTGTGAGTGTGTATTAGTGTCTCGGTGTATCTATGAGTGTGTGTATTAGTGTCTCTGTGTGTCTGTGAGTGTGTGTATAGTGTCTCTGTGTGTCTGCGAGTGTGTGTATTAGTGTCTCTGTGTGTCTGTGAGTGTGTGTATTAGTGTCTCTGTGTATCTGTGAGTGTGTGTTAGTGTCTCTGTGTGTCTGTGAGTGTGTGTATTAGTGCCTCTGTGTGTCTGAGTGTGTGTATTAGTGTCTCTTTGTGTCTGTGAGTGTGTGTATTAGTGTCTCTGTGTGTCTGCGAGTGTGTGTATTAGTGTCTCTGTGTGTCTGTGAGTGTGTGTATTAGTGCCTCTGTGTGTCTGCGAGTGCGTGTGTTAGTGTCTCTGTGTGTATGTGAGTGTGTGTATTAGTATCTCTGTGTGTCTGTGAGTGTGTGTATTAGTGTCTCGGTGTATCTGTGAGTGTGTGTATTAATGTCTCTGTGTGTCTGCGAGTGAGTGTATTAGTGTCTCGGTGTATCTGTGAGTGTGTGTATTAGTGTCTCTGTGTGTCTGTGATTGTGTGTATTAGTGTCTCTGTGTGTATGTGAGTGTGTGTATTTGTGTCTCGGTGTATCTGTGAGTGTGTGTATAGTGTCCCTGTGTGTATGTGAGTGTGTGTATAGTGTCTCTGTGTGTCTGCGAGTGTGTGTATTAGTGTCTCGGTGTGTCTGCGAGTGTGTGTGTTAGTGTCTGTGAGTGTGTGTTAGTGTCTCTGTGTGTCTGCGAGTGTGTGTATTAGTGTCTCTGTGTGTCTGTGAGTGTGTGTATTAGTGTCTTTGTGTGTCTGTGATTGTGTGTATTAGTGTCTCTGTGTGTATGTGAGTGTGTGTGTTAGTGTCTCGGTGTATCTGTGAGTGTGTGTATTAGTGTCTCTGTGTGTCTGTGATTGTGTGTATTAGTGTCTCTGTGTGTCTGCGAGTGAGTGTATTAGTGTCTCGGTGTATCTGTGAGTGTGTGTATTAGTGTCTCTGTGTGTCTGTGATTGTGTGTATTAGTGTCTCTGTGTGTATGTGAGTGTGTGTATTTGTGTCTCGGTGTATCTGTGAGTGTGTGTATAGTGTCTCTGTGTGTATGTGAGTGTGTGTATAGTGTCTCTGTGTGTCTGCGAGTGTGTGTATTAGTGTCTCGGTGTGTCTGCGAGTGTGTGTGTTAGTGTCTGTGTGTGTCTGTGAGTGTGTGTTAGTGTCTCTGTGTGTCTGCGAGTGTGTGTTAGTGTCTCTGTGTGTCTGTGAATGTGTGTTAGTGTCTCTGTGTGTCTGCGAGTGTGTGTATTAGTGTCTCTGTGTGTATGTGAGTGTGTGTATTTGTGTCTCGGTGTATCTGTGAGTGTGTGTATAGTGTCTCTGTGTGTATGTGAGTGTGTGTATAGTGTCTCTGTGTGTCTGCGAGTGTGTGTATTAGTGTCTCTGTGTGTCTGTGAGAGTGTGTATTAGTGTCTCTGTGTGCCTGTGAGTGTGTGTGTTAGTGTCTGTGTGTGTCTGTGAGTGTGTGTTAGTGTATCTGTGTGTCTGCGAGTGTGTGTATTAGTGTCTCTGTGTGTCTGTGAGTGTGTGTATTAGTGTCTCTGTGTGTCTGTGAGAGTGTGTATTAGTGTCTCTGTGTGTCTGTGAGTGTGTGTATTAGTGTCTCTGTGTGTCTGCGAGTGTGTGTATTAGTGTCTCGCTGTGTATGTGAGTGTGTGTATTAGTGTCTCTGTGTGTATGTGAGTGTGTGTATTAGTGTCTCTGTGTGTCTGTGAGTGTGTGTATTTGTGTCTCTGTGTGTCTGTGAGTGTGTGTATTTGTGTCTCGGTGTATCTGTGAGTGTGTGTATTAGTGTCTCTGTGTGTATGTGAGTGTGTGTATTAGTGTCTCTGTGTGGCTGTGAGTGTGTGTTAGTGTCTCTGTGTGTCTGCGAGAGTGTGTGTTAGTGTCTCTGTGTGTCTGTGAATGTGTGTATTAGTGTCTCTGTGTGTCTGTGAGTGTGTGTATTAGTGTCTCTGTGTCTGAGAGTTTGTTAGTGTGTCTGTGTGTATGGAAGTGTATGTATTTGTGTGTCTGTGAGTGTGTGTTAGTGCCTCTGTGTGTCTGTGAGTGTGTGTTAGTGCCTCTGTGTGTCTGTGAGTGTGTGTATTAGTGTCTATGTGTGTCTGTGAGTGTGTGTATTAGTGTCTCTGCGTGTCTGTGAGTGTGTGTATTAGTGTCTCTGTGTGTCTGCGAGTGTGTGTATTAGTGTCTCTGTGTCTGTGAGTGTGTGTATTAGTGTGTCTGTGAGTGTGTGTGTTAGTGTCTCTGTGTGTCTGTGAGTGTGTGTATTAGTGTCTCTGTGTGTATGTGAGTGTGTGCATTAGTGTCTCTGTGTGTCTGTGAGTGTGTGTATTAGTGCCTCTGTGTGTCTGCGAGTGAGTATATTAGTGTCTCGGTGTATCTGTGAGTGTGTGTATTAGTGTCTCTGTGTGTATGTGAGTGTGTGTATTAGTGTCTCTGTGTGTTTGTGAGTGTGTGTATTAGTGTCTCTGTGTGTATGTGAGTGTGTGTATTAGTGTCTCTGTGTGTCTGTGAGTTTGTGTATTAGTGTCTCTGTGTGTCTGTGAGTGTGTGTATTAGTGTCTCTGTGTGTCTGTGAGTGTGTGTATTAGTGTCTCTGTGTATCTGTGAGTGTGTGTTAGTGTCTCTGTGTGTCTGTGAGTGTGTGTATTAGTGCCTCTGTGTGTTGTGAGTGTGTGTATTAGTGTCTCTGTGTGTCTGTGAGTGTGTGTATTAATGTCTCTGCGTGTCTGTGAGTGTGTGTATTAGTGTCTCTGTGTGTCTGCGAGTGTGTGTATTAGTGTCTCTGTGTGTCTGCGAGTGTGTGTATTAGTGTCTCTGTGTCTGTGAGTGTGTGTATTAGTGTGTCTGTGAGTGTGTGTGTTAGTGTCTCTGTGTGTCTGTGAATGTGTGTATTAGTGTCTCTGTGTGTCTGCGAGTGAGTGTATTAGTGTCTCGGTGTATCTGTGAGTGTGTGTATTAGTGTCTCTGTGTGTATGTGAGTGTGTGTATTAGTGTCTCTGTGTGTCTGTGAGTGTGTGTATTTGTGTTATGGGCCAGGGTTTAGAGAACCACAAAGTGTATCTTGGAGTTCCCCTGACCCACAAATTTTAATAGATTGTGTTATGGGGAGCACATGGCCCACACTACAGTGGGTTACAGCAGAAATGGAAACATATTTTTCGAAGCAAAACAATGTTTATTCTATAAGCTCAAGTTAACCTTTTTAAAACATACAGTGAACAACTTAGGAACCATTAATTCAAATTCAACCCCCAAAGAATACAACACTAAGTAATCCGAAAGCTGTCCTTTTGACACCCAGAAGACTTCAGACACATTTTACCAGAGGGGCGTTAGGTTTACATTCACTACTGAGAACATTTATAATTCTGAATTCACCAAATGATCAAGACATAGTTTCTCATGGCAGAGAGATCAACAGTACACCTGCTCTCTGGCTTCAGCTCCAACACTGAAAACAAATCTAAAACACACCCTGGAGCAAACAGCCAAAATGAAAGAAAAAGCGGACAGACAGCCCATCTCCACACACTCTCTGACATCACTGCAGTAATAAACACCCATTTCTGTAAGGAACTTCACTATAGATATTTATATACACACCGATTATAAACACCCATTTCTTACAGGTACTCGCACATGACAGTGTATGTGTGTGTGTGAGAGAGTATGTGCATTAGAGTCTCCATGTGCCTGTGGGTGTGTGGATGTATGTCTCTGTGTGTCTGTGAGAATGTGCATAAGTGTGTGTGTGTGTATTAGTGTCTCTATGTGTGTCTGTGAGTGTCTCTGTGTCTGAGAGTGTGTTAGTGTCTCTGTGTGTATGTGAGTGTGTGTATTTGTGTGTCTGCGAGTGTGTGTATTAGTGTCTCTGTGTCTGAGAGTGTGTGTGTTAGTGTCTCTGTGTGTCTGTGAGTGTGTGTATTAGTGTCTCTGTGTATCTGTGAGTGTGTGTATTAGTGTCTCTGTTTGTCTGCGAGTGTGTGTATTAGTGTCTCTTTGTGTCTGTGAGTGTGTGTATTCGTGTCTCTGTGTGTCTGTGAGTGTGTGTATTAGTGTCTCTGTGTGTCTGTGAGTGTGTGTATTAGTGTCTCTGTGTGTCTGCGAGTGTGTGTATTAGTGTCTCTTTGTGTCTGTGAGTGTGTGTGTTAGTGTCTCTGTGTGTCTGTGAGTGTGTGTATTAGTGTCTCTGTGTGTCTGTGAGTGTGTGTATTAGTGTCTCTGTGTGTCTGTGAGTGTGTGTATTAGTGTCTCTGTGTGTCTGCGAGTGTGTGTATTAGTGTCTCTGTGTGTCTGTGAGTGTGTGTGTTAGTGTCTCTGTGTGTCTGTGAGTGTGTGTATTAGTGTTTCTGTGTGTCTGTCAGTGTGTGTATTAGTGTCTCTGAGTGTCTGTGAGTGTGTGTATTAGTGTCTCGGTGTATCTGTGAGTGTGTGTATTAGTGTCTCTGTGTGTCTGCGAGTGTGTGTATTAGTGTCTCTTTGTGTCTGTGAGTGTGTGTATTCGTGTCTCTGTGTGTCTGTGAGTGTGTGTATTAGTGTCTCTGTGTGTCTGTGAGTGTGTGTATTAGTGTCTCTGTGTGTCTGTGAGTGTGTGTATTAGTGTCTCTGTGTGTCTGCGAGTGTGTGTATTAGTGTCTCTGTGTGTCTGTGAGTGTGTGTATTAGTGTCTCTGTGTGTCTGCGAGTGTGTGTATTAGTGTCTCTGTGTGTCTGTGAGTGTGTGTATTAGTGTCTCTGTGTGTATGTGTGTGTATTTGTGTGTCTGCGAGTGTGTGTATGAGTGTCTCTGTGTGTCTGTGAATGTGTGTATTAGTGTATCTGTGTGTCTGTGAGTGTGTATTAGTGTCTCTGTGTGTCTGCGAGTGTGTGTATTAGTGTCTCTTTGTGTCTGTGAGTGTGTGTATTAGTGTCTCTGTGTGTCTGTGAGTATGTGTGTTAGTGTCTCTGTGTGTATGTAAGTGTGTGTATTTGTGTGTCTGCGAGTGTGTGTATTAGTGTCTCTGTGTGTCTGTGAGTGTATGTATTAGTGTCTATGTGTGTCTGTGAGTGTGTGTATTAGTGTCTCTGTGTGTCTGCGAGTGTGTGTATTAGTGTCTCTTTGTGTCTGTGAATGTGTGTATTAGTGTCTCTGTGTGTCTGTGAGTGTGTGTATTAGTGTCTCTCTGTGTCTGTGAGTGTGTGTATTAGTGTCTCTGTGTGTCTGTGAGTGTGTGTATTAGTGTCTCTGTGTGTCTGCGAGTGTGTGCATTAGTGTCTCTGTGTGTCTGTGAGAATGTGAATAAGTGTGTGTGTGTATTAGTCTCTCTATGTGTGTCTGTGAGTGTGTGTATTAGTGTCTCTGTGTCTGAGAGTGTGTTAGTGTCTCTGTGTGTATGTAAGTGTGTGTATTTGTGTGTCTGTGAGTGTGTGTATTAGTGCCTCTGTGTGTTTGTGAGTGTGTGTATTAGTGTTTCTGTGTGTCTGTGAGTGTGTGTGCTACTGTCTGTGTGAGTCTGTGAGTGTATGTATTAGTGTGTCTGTGAGTGTGTGTATTGGTGCCTCTGTTTGTCTGTGAGTGTGTGTGCCACTGTCTGTGTGAGTCTGTGAGTGTATTTATTAGTGTCTCTGTGTGTGTCTGTGAGCATATTAGTGTTTCTGTGTGTGTGTTTGTGTGTGCTAGTGTCTGTGTGAGTCTGTGATTGTGTTTATTACTGTCCCTATGTGTGTATAATTGTATCTGTGTGTGTCTGTGTGTGTGTTTTAGTGTCTCTGTGTATGTAAGTGTGTATATTCGTGTCTCTATGTCTCAGATAGTGTATTAGTGTCTCTGTATGTATGTGAGTGTGTGCATTAGTTTGTGTGTGTGATTGTGTGTATTAGTGTCCCTGTGTGTTTCAATTTATCTATCAATGTATCTGTGTATGTCTGTGTGTGTGAGTTTTGTGTCTCTGGGTCTGTAAGTGTGGACATTAGTGTCTCTGTGTGTCAGTGAATGTGTGAATTAGTGTCTCTGGTGTCTGTGAGTGTGTGTATTAGTGTCTGTGTGTGACTGTGAGTGTATGTATTAGTGCGCCTGTGTGTGTGTGTATTCGTGTCTGTGTGTATCTGTGAGTGTGTATTAGTGCCTGTGGGTGAGTATGTGTATTATTGTGTCTGTGTCTCTGAGTGTGTATATTACTGTCTCTATGTGTCAGTGAGTGTGTGTATTAGTGTCTGTGTGTGCGTGTGGATTAGTGTCTATGTGTGCCTGTGAGTGTGTGCATTAGTGCTTTTGTGTGAGAGTGTGTGTATTAGTGTCTGTGTATGTCTGTGTGTGTGCATTAGTGTATCTGTGTGTGGCTGTGTGTGTTTGTGAGTTTGTGTATTCGTGCCTCTGTCTGTGTCTTTGTGTGTCTGTATTAGTGTCTATGTGTGTGAGTGTGTGTATTAATGTCTGTGCTTGTGTCTGTGAGTGTGTGTATTATTGTCTCTGTGTGAGTGTGTATGTATTTGTGTCTCTGTGTCTGTGAGTGTGAATTAGTGTCCCTGTGTGTGTCTGTTTTGTGTGAGTGTGTGTATTAGTGTTTCTGTGTGTGAGTGTGCGTATTGCTGTCTGTGTGTTTGTCTGTGAGTGTGTGCATTAGTGTATCTGTGTGTGTGTATTAGTGTTTGTGTGTGAGTGTGTGTGTGTATTAGAGTCTCTGTTTAGGTCTGTGAGTGGATGTGTATTAGTGCATCTGTGTGTGAGATTGTGCCCATTGGTGTCTTTGTGTGTGTGAGTGAGTGTGTGTATTAGGGTCTATCTGTGTGTGTGTGTATTTAGTGCTATTGTGTGAGAGTGTGTGTATTAGTGTCTGTGTATGTCTGTGTGTGTGCATTAGTGTATCTGTGTGTGGCTGTGTGTGTTTGTGAGTTTGTGTATTCGTGCCTCTGTCTGTGTCTTTGTGTGTCTGTATTAGTGTCTGTGTGTGAGTGTGTGTGTATTACTGTCTCTGTATGTGTGTGTGTGAGTGTATTACTGTCTCTGTATATGTGTGTGTGAGTGTGTTAGTGTCTGTGTGAGTGTGATACTGTCTCTGCATGTGTGAGTGTATTACTGTCTCTGTATGAGTGTGTGAGTGTGTAGTGTATTTGCGTGTGTGAGTGTATTACTGTCTCTGTATATGTGTGTGTGAGTGTGTTAGTCTCTGTGTGAGTGCATTACAGTCTCTGCCTGTGCGTGTGTGTGCATTACTGTGTGTGTGTGTGTGTTAGTATCTGTGTGAGTGTATTACTGTATCTGCTTGTGTGTGTGTGAGTGTATTACTGTATGTGTGTGTGAGTGTGTTAGTGTCTGTGTGAGTGTTTTCCTGTCTCTGTATGTGTGAGTGTGAGTGTGTTAGTCTGTGTGTGAGTGTTTTACTGTCTCTGTATGTGTGAGTGTGAGTGTATTACTGTCTCTGTATGTGTGTGTGAGTGTATTACTATCTCTGTATGTGTGTATGTGTGTGTTAGTGTCTGTGTGTGTGTGAGTGTATTACTGTTTCTGTATGTGTGTATGTGTGTGTTAGTGTCTGTGTGTGTGTGAGTGTATTACTGCCTCTGGATGTGTGTGTGAGTGTGTGTCAGTGTCTGTGAGTGTGAGTGTATTACTGTCTGTGTCTGTGTGTGTATGTGAGTGTGTTACTGTATGCATGTGTGTGGTTCAGTGTCTGTGTGAGTGTGAATGCATAACTGTCTCTGTCCGTGTATGTGTGTGAGTGTATTACTGTATGTGTGTCGGTGTGTCTGTTACTGTCTGTGTGAGTGTGAGGGTATTACTGTCTCTGTATGTGTGTGTCAGTGTGTGTTAGTGTCTGTGTAAGTGTGAGTGTATTACTTTCTCTGTATGTGCGTGTGAGTGCGTTAGTGTCTGTGTGAGTGTATTACTGTCTGAGTGTGTTAGTGAGTGTGTTAGTGTGTGTGTGTGTGTTAGTGTCTGTGTTTGTGAGTGTGTTAGTGTCTGTGTGTGAGTGAGTGTATCACTGTCTGTGTTTGAGTGTGTTAGTGTCTGTGTGTGAGTGAGTGTATTACTGTCTGTGTGTGAGTGTGTGTGTGTGTTATTGTGTGCGTTAGTGTCTGTGTGTGTGTGTATTACTGTCTCTGTGTGAGTGTGTTAGTGTGTGTGTGTTAGTGCCTGTGTTTGTGTGTGTTAGTGTCTGTGTGTGAGTGTGTGTGTGAGTGTATTACTGTCTGTGTGTGAGTGTGTGTGTGAGTGTATTACTGTCTGTGTGTGAGTGTGTTAGTTTGTGTGTTAGTGCCTGTGTTTGTGTGAGTGTGTTAGTGTCTGTGTGTGAGTGTGAGTGTGTGAATGTATTACTGTCTGTGTGTGAGTGTGTGTGTGTTAGTGTGTGTTACTGTGTCTGTGTCTGTGTGTGAGTGTGTTACTTCTCTGTGAGTGTGTGTATTAGTATATATTTATTTCACTCCCTCACCACCACACCGACCATACTTGTGATGTCTTTCCCAGGCTGATGTATAATTTCATTGTGTATTTCCCTTCCTCACAGTGAACCTCATCACAATTGTGGTCCTGAAGAGAAGAAACTGTGGGCTGTCCAAATGTGTGACTTGTTACCTGTTGGCCATGGCAGTGGGGGATCTCCTGGTCGTGATTCTCGACCTGATATTCAGACACATTCCCATTGTTTTTGTTGAACAGTTTTATTTCCTGCGGTCCATCCCCGTGTGTAATATCCACGCCGCCCTGCTTTATGCAGCCACTGACTGTTCTGTCTGGTTCACCGTCACTTTCACCTTTGATCGATTTGTGGCCATTTGTTGCCCGAGGCTGAAAAGTAAATATTGCAGCGAGAAAGCGGCGGCTGTGGTTCTGGGAACAGTGGCTGTGCTGAGCTGTCTGAAGGACATTTCCTGGGGGGTGATGCTGGCCGGTCGGTATCGGCTGGAGAACACCCCCTGGTTTTGTTATGTCACAGATGGTGTTGCGGAATCTCCGGTCTGGACAACAATCGAGTTCCTCCACCACATTCTAACCCCGGGTGTTCCATTCGCCCTGATTCTGCTGCTCAATGTTCTCACCGTCAGACACATTGTCCTGAGCAGCAGGGCCCGCAGGAGACTCCGGGCTCACAGCAGTGGGCACAGTGCCAGAGACCCAGAGATGAAGAGTCGCAGCAAATCCATCATGTTACTCTTCATTATCTCCGCCAACTTCATCCTGTTATGGTCAACGTTAATGGTTTTTTCTATATGGTACCGGATGTTGTGGCTGGGGTATGACTCTGTATGGTTAGATTATTTTGTTCTGGAATTGGGCTTCATGCTGCAGCTCCTGAGTTGCTGCACAAACACCGCGATTTACGCCGTGACACAGACTCAGTTCAGGCAGCAGTTGAAAAATGTGCTGAAAGTTCCCTTTCGTTCAATTCTTCAATTCATTAAATCCTGAGAGGAAACCCCACCCACTCGGCATCTCTCTCCTCGCACTGCCGGTAAAACTGACCCTCCCCAGCCAGACTCACCCTGATTTACCATTCTGCATGATGGACTATCTGTGGGTGGGTGTGACTCCACCCATTGCCGATCAGCTGGGTGTGTGCTGCCCCCCATTGCCGATCAGCTGGGTCTGTGCTTCCCCCCATTGCCGATCAGCTGGGTCTGTCCTTCCCCCCATTGCCGATCAGCTGGGTGTGTGCTTCCCCCCATTGCCGATCAGCTGGGTGTGTGCTGCCCCTCATTGCCGATCAGCTGGGAGTGTGCCTCCCCCCATTGCCGATCAGCTGGGAGTGTGCTTCCCCGCATTGCCGATCAGCTGGGTGTGTGCCTCCCCCCATTGCCGATCAGCTGGGAGTGTGCTTCCCCGCATTGCTGATCAGCTGGGTGTGTCCTTCCCCCCATTGCCGATCAGCTGGGTGTGTGCTTCCCCCCATTGCCGATCAGCTGGGTGTGTCCTTCCCCCCCATTGCCGATCAGCTGGGTGTGTGGCTCCCCCCATTGCCGATCAGCTGGGTGTGTACTTCCCCCCATTGCCGATCAGCTGGGTGTGTGCTTCCCCCCATTGCCGATCAGCTGGTAGTGTGCATCCCCCCATTGCCGATCAGCTGGATGTGTGCTTCCCCCCATTGCCGATCAGTTGGGTGTTTCCTTCCCCGCATTGCCGATCAGCTGGGTGTGTGCTTCCCCCCATTGCCGATCAGCTCGGTGTGTGCTTCCCCCCATTGCCGATCAGCTGGGTGTGTGCTTCCCCCCATTGCCGATCAGCTGGGTGTGCGCATCCCCCCATTGCCGATCAGCTGGGTGTGTGCTTCCCCCCATTACCGATCAGCTGGGTGTGTCCTTCCCCCCATTGCCGATCAGCTGGGTCTGTCCTTCCCCGCATTGCCGATCAGCTGGGTGTGTGCTTCCCCGCATTGCCGATCAGCTGGGTGTGTGCTTCCCCCCATTGCCGATCAGCTGGGTGTGTCCTTCCCCGCATTGCTGATCAGCTGGAAGTGTGCTTCCCCCCATTGCCGATCAGCTGTGTCTGTGCTTCCCCGCATTGCCGATCAGCTGGGTGTGTGCTTCCCCCATTGCCGATCAGCTGGGTGAGTCCATCCCCGCATTGCCAATCAGCCGGGTGTGTGCTTTCCCCCCATTGCCGATCAGCTGGGTGTGTCCTTCCCCGCATTGCCGATCAGCTGGGTGTGTGCTTCCCCCCATTGCCGATCAGCTGGGTGTGTCCATCCCCGCATTGCCGATCAGCTGGGTCTGTCCTTCCCCCGCATTGCCGATCAGCTGGGAGCGTCCTTCCCCCCATTGCTGATCAGCTGGGTGTGTGCCTCCCCCCATTGCCGATCAGCTGGGAGTGTGCTTCCCCCCATTGCCGATCAGCTGGGTGTGTGCCTCCCCCCGTTGCCGATCAGCTGGGTGCGTGCTTCCCCGCATTGCCGATCAGCTGGCTATGTGCCTCCCCCCATTGCCGATCAGCTGGGTGTGTGCATCCCTCCATTGCCGATCAGCTGGGTCTGTCCTTCCCCCCATTGCCGATCAGCTGGGTGTGTGCTTCCCCCCATTGCTGATCAGCTGGGTGTGTGCTTCCCCGCATTGCCGATCAGCTGGGCGTGTGCTTCCCCCCATTGCCGATCAGCTGGGTGTGTGACTCCCCCCATTGCTGATCAGCTGGGAGTGTGCCTCCCCCCATTGCTGATCAGCTGGGAGTGTGCCTCCCCCCATTGCCTATCAGCTGGGTGTGTGCTTCCCCCCATTGCCGATCAGCTGGGTGTGTGCTTCCCCCCATTGCCGATCAGCTGGGTGTGTCCTTCCCCCCATTGCCGATCAGCTGGGTGTGTGCTTCCCCGCATTGCCGATCAGCTGGGAGTGTCCTTCCCCCCATTGCCGATCAGCTGGGTGTGTGCTTCCCCGCATTGCTGATCAGCTGGGTGTGTGCTTTCCCGCATTGCCGATCAGCTGGGTTTGTGTGACTCCCCGCATTGCCGATCAGCTGGGTGGGTGCCTCCACCATGGCCGATCAGCTGGGTGTGTGTGACTCTCCCAATGCCGATCAGCTGGGTGTGTGTGACTCTCCCAATGCCGATCAGCTGGGTGGGTGCCTCACACCTAAACACAGTCTGGGCAGCAGAATGTGCCCCAGATAGAGACAGAGACTGAGACACAGACAGACACAGAGACACAGACTGAGGTACAGGGAGACACAGACAGAGACAGGGGCACAGACAGAGACACAGACAGAGACATAGGCACAGACTGAGGCAGAGACAGAGACACAGACAGAGACACAGACAGAGACACAGACAGACACAGAGACACAGACAGAGGTACAGGGAGACACAGACGGAAACAGGGACACAGACAGAGACACAGACAGAGGCACAGACAGAGGCACAGATAGAGACACAGACAGATACACAGATAGAGACAAACACACAGAAACAGACAGAGACAGAGGCAGTGACACAGACAGAGGCACAGACAGAGACACAGACAGAGACAGAGACAGAGGAAGAGACAGAGACACAGACAGAGACACAGACAGAGACACAGATAGAGACAAACACACAGAAACAGACAGAGACAGAGGCAGTGACACAGAGAGAGACACAGACAGAGGTACAGAGAGACACAGGCAGAGACACAGACAGAGACAGAGACACAGACAGAGGTACAGAGAGACACAGACAGAGGCAGTGACACAGACAGAGACACAGACAGAGATACAGAGAGACACAGGCAGAGACACAGACAGACACAGAGACACAGACATAGGTACAGAGAGACACAGACAGAAACAGGGACACAGACACAGACACAGACACAGACACAGACAGAGGCAGAGACAGAGACACAGACAGAGACACAGACAGAGACAAACACACAGAAACAGACAGAGACAGAGGCAGTGACACAGACAGAGACACAGACAGATGTACAGAGAGACACAGACAGAGACACAGACAGACACAGAGACACAGACAGAGGTACAGGGAGACACAGACAGAGACACAGACAGACACAGAGACACAGACAGAGGTACAGGGAGACACAGACGGAAACAGGGACACAGGCAGAGACACAGACAGAGACAGAGACACAGACAGAGGCAGAGACACAGACACAGACAGAGACACAGACAGAGACACAGATAGAGACAAACACACAGAAACACACAGAGACAGAGGCAGTGACACAGACAGAGACACAGACAGAGGTACAGAGAGACACAGACAGAAACACAGACAGAGACATAGACACAGACAGAGGCACAGACAGAGGCAGAGACAGAGACACAGACAGAGACACAGACAGAGACACAGATAGAGACAAACACACAGAAACAGAGAGAGACAGAGGCAGTGACACAGACAGAGACACAGACAGAGGTACAGAGAGACACAGACAGAGACACAGACAGAAACACAGACAGAGACACAGACAGAGGCAGAGTCACAGACAGAGACACAGACAGAAACACAGATAGAGACAAACACAGAAACAGACAGAGACAGAGGCAGTGACACAGACAGAGACACAGACAGAGATACAGAGACAGACACAGACACAGACACAGACAGAGACACAGACAGAGACATAGACACAGACTGAGGCAGAGACAGACACAGGGACACAGAAAGAGGCACAGAGAGACACAGACAGAGACAGAGACACAGACACAGACAGAGGCAGAGACAGAGACACAGACAGAGACATAGACAGAGACAAACACACAGAAACAGACAGAGACAGAGGCAGTGACACAGACAGAGACACAGACAGAGATACAGAGACACAGACAGAGACACAGACAGAGACACAGACAGACACAGAGACACAGACAGAGGCACAGAGAGACACAGACAGAAACAGGGACACAGACAGAGACACAGACACAGACACAGACAGAGGCAGAGACAGAGACAGAGACACAGACAGAGACACAGACAGAGACAAACACACAGAAACAGACAGAGACAGAGGCAGTGACACAGACAGAGACACAGACAGAGGTACAGAGGCACAGACAGAGGTACAGACAGACACAGAGACACAGACAGAGGTACAGAGAGACACAGACAGAGACACAGACAGAGACAGAGGCACTGACACAGACAGAGACACAGACAGAGGTACAGAGACAGACACGGACAGAGAAAGAGACACTGCCAGAGACACAGACAGAAACACAGACAGAGATACAGACACAGACACAGACAGAGAAAGAGACACTGCCAGAGACACAGACAGAAACACAGACAGAGATACAGATAGAGACACAGATAGAGACACAGGGAGAGACACTGGCACAGCCTCAACAGGGACACAGACACAGAGAGTTACAGACACAGACACAGACAGAGACACAGACAGAGATGGAGACACAGAGAGAGATACAGACCGACACAGAGACACAGACAGAGGCACAGACAGAAACACAGACAGAGAATTGGACAGATACAGGCAGAGACACAGACAGAGACGGAGACACAGAGAGAAATACAGACCGACACAGAGGCACAGACAGAGACACAGACAGAGAAACAGACAGAAACACAGACAGAAACACAGACAGATAATTGGACAGGTACAGGCAGAGACACAGGCAGAGATTTAACATTCTGCATTAACAGGAGAGACTGTCGGTGGGTGGGTGTGACTCCCCCATGGCCGATCAGCTGGATCAGTGTGACTCCCCCATGGCCGATCAGCTGGATCAGTGTGACTCCCCCATTGCCGATCAGCTGGGTGTGTGCCTCTCCCCATTGCCGATCAACTGGGTGTGTGTGACTCCCCCAATGCCGATCAGCTGGATGTGTGCCTCTCCCCATTGCCGATCAGCTGGGTGTGTGCCTCCAACATGGCCGATCAGCTGGGTGTGTGTGACTCTCCCAAAGCCGATCAGCTGGGTGTGTGCCTCACACCTAAACACAGTCTGTGCAGCAGAATGTGCCCCAGATAGAGACAGAGACTGAGACACTGACAGACACGGAGATACAGACAGAGACAGAGAGTGAGACACAGAGACCGACAGACACAGAGACACAGACTGAGACAGAGACAGAGACTGAGACAGAGACTGAGACACAGACAGACACAGAGTCACAGAGAGAGATACAGACAGACACAGAGACACAGACAGAGATACAGACAGAGACACAGACAGAGACACAGACAGAGACTAAGACACAGACAGACACAGAGACACAGACGGAGACACAGAGAGAGACAGGGACACAGACAGAGACAGGGACACAGACTGGGACACAGACAGAGACAGGGACACAGACAGAGACAGAGAGACAGACAGGGACACAGACTGAGACAGGGACACAGACAGAGACAGAGACACAGACGGAGACGCAGACAGAGACAGGGAAACAGAGAGAGACAGGGACAGAGACAGAGATACAGACAGAGACACAGAGAGAGACAGAGACACAGGCAGAGACAGAGACAGGGACAGAGAGAGAGACAGATAGAGAGACACAGACAGACACAGCGACACAGACAGAGACACAGACAGAGTTTGGCGGGAGCATTTCCAGTGCTGTCTGTGTGGGGAGCACTGACAGTGCTGGCTGTGTTGTGGGAGCACTGACAGTGCTGACTGTGTGCGGGAGCACTGACAGTGCTGGCTGTGTGTGGGGAGCACTGACAGTGCTGGCTGTGTGGTGGGAGCTCTGACAGTGCTGGCTGTGTGGGGGAGCACTGACAGTGCTGGCTGTGTGGGGGAGCACTGACAGTGCTGGCTGAGTGGTGGGAGCACTGACAGTGCTGGCTGTGTGGGAGCACTGACAGTGCTGGCTGTGTTGGGGAGCACTGACAGTGCTGGCTGTATGGTGGGAGCACTGACAGTGCTGGCTGTGTGGGGAGCACTGACAGTGCTGGTTGTGTGGGGAGCACTGACAGTGCTGGTTGTGTGGTGGGAGCACTGACAGTGCTGGCTGTGTGGGGAGCACTGACAGTGCTAGCTCTGTGGGAGAGCACTGGCAGTGCTGGCTGTGTGGGGCGCACTCTCAGTGCTGGCTGTGGGTGGAGAACTGGCAGTGCTGGCTGTGTGGTGGGAGCACTGACAATGCTGGCTGTGGGGAGCACTGACAGTGCTGGCTGTGTGGGATGGGGTCACTGACAGTGCTGGCTGTGGGGGGAGCACTGACAGTGCTGGCTGTGTGGTGGGAGCACTGACAGTGCTGGCTGTGAGGGTGGAGCACTGACAGTGCTGGCTGTGTGGTGGGAGCACTGACAGTGCTGGCTGTGAGGGTGGAGCACTGACAGTGCTGGCTGTGTGGGAGGAGCACTGGCAGTGCTGGCTGTGTGGGGGAGCACTGACAGTGCTGGCTGTGTGGTGGGAGCACTGACAGTACTGGCTGTTTGGGGGAGCACTGACAGTGCTGGCTGTGTGGTGGTAGCACTGACAATGCTGGCTGTGGGGGAGCACTGGCAGTGCTGGCTGTGTGGGGCGCACTCTCAGTGCTGGCTGTGGGTGGAGAACTGGCAGTGCTGGCTGTGTGGTGGGAGCACTGACAATGCTGGCATTGGGGAGCACTGACAGTGCTGGCTGTGTGGGGTGGGGTCACTGACAGTGCTGGCTGTGGGGGAGCACTGACAGTGCTGGCTGTGTGGTGGGAGCACTGACAGTGCTGGCTGTGAGGGTGGAGCACTGACAGTGCTGGCTGTGTGGTGGGAGCACTGACAGTGCTGGCTGTGTGGGGGAGCACTGACAGTGCTGGCTGTGTGGGGAGAGCACTGACAGTGCTGGCTGTGTGGGAGGAGCACTGACAGTGCTGGCTGTGTGGTGAGAGCACTGACAGTGCAGGCTGTGTGGTGAGAGCACTGACAGTGCTGGCTGTATGGGAGGAGCACAGTCAGTGCTGGCTGGGTGGGGGGCACTGACAGTGCTGGCTGTGTGGTGGGAGCACTGACAGTGCTGGCTGTGTGTGGGAGCACTGACAGTTCTGGCTGTGTGGTGAGAGCACTGACAGTGCTGGCTGTGTGGGTTAGCACTGACAGTGCTGGCTGTGTGTGTGGGAGCACTGACAGTGCTGTCTGTGTGGGAGGAGCACTGACAGTGCTGGCTCTGTGGGGAGCACTGACAGTGCTGGTTGTGTGGTGGGAGCACTGACATTGCTGGCTGTGTGGGTGAGCACTGACAGTGCTAGCTCTGTGGGAGAGCACTGGCAGTGCTGGCTGTGTGGGGCGCACTCTCAGTGCTGGCTGTGGGTGGAGAACTGGCAGTGCTGGCTGTGTGGTGGGAGCACTGACAATGCTGGCTGTGGGGAGCACTGACAGTGCTGGCTGTGTGGGGTGGGGTCACTGACAGTGCTGGCTGTGGGGGGAGCACTGACAGTGCTGGCTCTGTGGGGGAGCACTGACACTGCTGGCTGTGTGGTGGGAGCACTGACAGTGCTGGCTGTGAGGGTGGAACACTGACAGTGCTGGTTGTGGGGGGAGCACTGACAGTGCTGGCTGTGTGGGGGAACACTGGCAGTGCTGGCTGTGTGGGGGAGCACTGACAGTGCTGGCTGTGTGGGGAGCACTGACATTGCTGGCTGTGTGGGGGGAGCACTGATAGTGCTGGCTGTGTGGGGGGACCACTGACAGGGCTGGCTGTGTGGTGGGAGCACTGGCAGTACTGGCTGTATGGGGGGGAGCACCGACAGTGCTGGCTGTGTGTTGGGAGCACTGACAGTGCTGGCTGTGTGGTGAGAGCACTGACAGTGCTGGCTGTCTGGGAGGAGCACTGACAGTGCTGGCTGTGTGGGGAGCACTGACAGTGCTGGCTGTTTGGGGGAGCACTGACAGTGCTGGCTGTGTGGTGAGAGCACTGACAGTGCTGGCTGTGTGGGGAGCACTGACAGTGCTGGCTGTGTGGGGGGAGCACTGATAGTGCTGGCTGTGTGGGGGAACCACTGACAGTGCGGGCTGTGTGGTGGGAGCACTGGCAGTGCTGGCTGTGTGGTGGGAGCACTGACAGTGCTGGCTGTGTAGGGGGAGCACTGACAGTGCTGGCTGTGTGGGTTAGCACTGACAGTGCTTCCTGGTGTGTGGGAGCACTGACAGTGCTGGCTGTGTGGTGGGAGCACTGACAGTGCTGGCTGTGTGGGAGGAGCACAGGCAGTGCTGGCTGTGTGGGGGGCACTGACAGTGCTGGCTGTGTGGGGGAGCACTGACAGTGCTGGCTGTGTGGTGAGAGCACTGACAGTGCTGTCTGTGTGGGGGAGCACTCACAGTGCTGGCTGTGTGGGGGGAGCACTGACAGTGCTGGCTGTGTTGGGAGCACTGACAGTGCGGGCTGTGTAGAGGGAGCACTGACAGTGCTGGCTGTGTGGGGGGAGCACTGACAGTGCTGGCTGTGTGGTGGGAGCTCTGACAGTGCTGGCTGTGTGGGGGAGCACTGACAGTGCTGGCTGTGTTGGGGAGCTCTGTAAGTGCTGGCTCTGTGGGGGGAGCACTGACAGTGCTGGCTGTGTGTGGGAGAGCACTGACAGTGCTGGCTGTGTGTTGGGAGCTCGGACAGTGCTGGCTGTGTGGGGTAGGAGCACTGACATTGCTGGCTGTGTGAGGGGAGCACTGACAGTGCTGGCTGTGTGGGGAGCACTGACAGTGCTGGCTGTGTGGGGGGAGCACTGACAGTGCTGGCTGTGTGGGGTAGGAGCACTGACATTGCTGGCTGTGTGGGGGGAGCACTGACAGTGCTGGCTGTGTGGGGAGCACTGACAGTGTTGGCTGTGTGGGGGAGCACTGACAGTGCTGGCTGTGTGGGGAGCACTGTCAGTGCTGGCTGTGTGTTGGGAGCACTGAGAGTGCTAGCTGTGTGGCGGGAGCACTGATAGTGCTGGCTGTGTGGGGAGCACTGACAGTGCTGGTGGTGTGGGGGTGCACTGACAGTGCTGGCTGTGTGGTGGGAGCACTGACAGTGCTGGCTGTGTGTGTGGGAGCACTGACAGTGCAGTCTGTATGGTGGGAGCACTGACAGTGCTGGCTGTGTGGGGGGAGGACTGACAGTGCTGGCTGTGTGGTGGGAGCACTGGCAGTGCTGGCTGTGTGGTGGGAGCACTGACAGTGCTGGCTATGTAGTGGGAGCACTGGCAGTGCTGGCTCTGTGGGGGAGCACTGAAAGTGCTGGCTGTGTGGTGGGAGCACTGACAGTGCTGGCTGTGTGGGGGAGCACTGACAGTGCTGGCTGTGTGGTGGGAGCACTGACATTGCTGTCTGTGAGGGTAGAGCACTGACAGTGCTGGCTGTGTGGTGGAAGCACTGACAGTGCTGGCTGTGTGGGGGGAGCACTGACAGGGCTGGCTGTGTGGAGGGAGCACTGACAGTGTTGGCTGTGTGGTGGGAGCACTGGCAGTGCTGGCTGTGTGGTGGGAGCACTGACAGTGTTGCTTGTGTGGCAGGAGCTCGGACAGTGCAGGCTGTGTGCTGGAGCACTGGAGGTGCTGGCTGTTTGGTGGGAGAACTGACAGTGCTGGCTATGTATTGGGAGCACTGACAGTGCTGGCTCTGTGGGTGAGCACTGAAAGTGCTGGCTGTGTGGTGGGAGCACTGACAGTGCTGTCTGTGAGGGTGGAGCACTGACAGTGCTGGCTGTGTGGGGGAGCACTGACAGTGCTGGTTGTGTGGGGGAGCACTGACAGTGCTAGCTGTGTGTGGGAGCACTGACAGTGCTGGCTGTGTGGAGAGCACTGACAATGCTGGCTGTGTGGGGGGAGCACTGACAGTGCTGGCTGTGTGGGGGAGCAGTGACCGTGCTGGTTGTGGGGTGGGAGCACTGACAGTGCTGGCTGTGTGGGAGGAGCACAGACAGTGCTGGCTCTGTGGGGAGCACTGACAGTGCTGGCTGTGTGGCGGGGGGGTGGGGGTGAGCTCTGACAGTGCTGGCTGTGTGGGGGAGCACTGACAGTGCTGGCTGTGTGGTGGGAGCACTGTCAGTGCTGGCTGTGTGGGGGGAGCACTGACAGTGCTGGCTGTGTGGGGGAGCACTGACAGTGCTGGCACTATGTGGGAGCACTGACAGTGCTGGCTGTGTGGTGGGAGCACTGACAGTGCTGACTGTGTGGTGGGAGCACTAACAGTGCTGGCTGTGTGGGTTAGCACTGGCAGTGCTGGCTGTGTGGGGGAGCACTGATAGTGCTGGCTGTGTGGGGGGACCACTGACAGTGCTGGCTGTGTGGTGGGAGCACTGGCAGTGCTGGCTGTGTGGTGGGAGCACTGACAGTGCTGGCTGTGTGGTGGGAGCACTGACAGTGCTGGCTGTGTGGTGAGAGCACTGACAGTGCTGGCTGTGTGGGAGGAGCACTGACAGTGCTGGCTGTGTGGGGGAGCACAGACAGTGCTGGCTGTGTGGGGAGCACTGACAGTGCTGGCTGTGTGGGGGAACACTGATAGTGCTGGCTGTGTGGGGGGACCACTGACAGTGCTGGCTGTGTGGTGGGAGCACTGGCAGTGCTGGCTGTGTGGTGGGAGCACTGACAGTGCTGGCTGTGTGGTGGGAGCACTGACAGTGCTGGCTGTGTGGTGAGAGCACTGACAGTGCTGGCTGTGTGGGAGGAGCACTGACAGTGCTGGCTGTGTGGAGAGCACTGACAGTGCTGGCTGTGTGGGGGAGCACTGACAGTGCTGGCTGTGTGGTGAGAGCACTGACAGTGCTGGCTGTGTGGTGAGAGCACTGACATTGCCGGCTGTGTGGGGGGAGCACAGTCAGTGCTGGCTGTGTGGGGGGCACTGACAGTGCTGGATGTGTGGTGGGAGCACTGACAGTGCTGGCTGTGTGTGGGAGCACTGACAGTGCTGGCTGTGTGGTGAGAGCACTGACAGTGCTGGCTGTGTGGATTAGCACTGACAGTGCTGGCTGTGTGTGTGGGAGCACTGACAGTGCTGTCTGTGTGGGAGGAGCACTGACAGTGCTGGCTCTGTGGGAGCACTGACAGTGCTGGTTGTGTGGTGGGAGCACTGACATTGCTGGCTGTGTGGGTGAGCACTGACAGTGCTAGCTCTGTGGGAGAGCACTGGCAGTGCTGGCTGTGTGGGGCGCACTCTCAGTGCTGGCTGTGGGTGGATAACTGGCAGTGCTGGCTGTGTGGGGTGGGGTCACTGACAGTGCTGGCTGTGGGGGGAGCACTGACAGTGCTGGCTCTGTGGGGGAGCACTGACACTGCTGGCTGTGTGGTGGGAGCACTGACAGTGCTGGCTGTGAGGGTGGAACACTGACAGTTCTGGTTGTGTGGGGGGAGCACTGACAGTGCTGGCTGTGTGGGGGGAGCACTGATAGTGCTGGCTGTGTGGGGGGACCACTGACAGTGCTGGCTGTGTGGGGAGCACTGACAGTGCTGGCTGTTTGGGGGAGCACTGACAGTGCTGGCAGTGTGGTGAGAGCACTGACAGTGCTGGCTGTGTGGTGAGAGCACTGACAGTGCTGGCTGTGTGGTGAGAGCACTGACAGTGCTGGTTGTGTGGTGGGAGCACTGACAGTGCTGTCTGTGTGGGAGGAGCACTGACAGTGCTGGCTGTGTGGGGAGCACTGACAGTGCTGCCTGTGTGGGGGGAGCACTGATAGTGCTGGCTGTGTGGGGGAACCACTGACAGTGCTGGCTGTGTGGTGGGAGCACTGGCAGTGCTGGCTGTGTGGTGGGAGCACTGACAGTGCTGGCTGTGTCGGTTAGCACTGACAGTGCTGGCTGTGTGTGTGGGAGCACTGACAGTGCTGGCTTTGTGGTGGGAGCACTGACAGTGCTGGCTGTGTGGGAGGAGCACTGACAGTGCTGGCTGTGTGTGGGAGCACTGACAGTGCTGGTTGTGTGGTGGGAGCACTGACATTGCTGGCTGTGTGGGTGAGCACTGTCAGTGCTAGCTCTGTGGGAGAGCACTGGCAGTGCTGGCTGTGTGGGGCGCACTCTCAGTGCTGGCTGTGGGTGGAGAACTGGCAGTGCTGGCTGTGTGGTGGGAGCACTGACAATGCTGGCTGTGGGGAGCACTGACAGTGCTGGCTGTGTGGGGTGGGGTCACTGACAGTGCTGGCTGTGGGGGGAGCACTGACAGTGCTGGCTCTGTGGGGGAGCACTGACACTGCTGGCTGTGTGGTGGGAGCACTGACAGTGCTGGCTGTGAGGGTGGAACACTGACAGTGCTGGTTGTGGGGGGAGCACTGACAGTGCTGGCTGTGTGGGGGAACACTGGCAGTGCTGGCTGTGTGGGGGAGCACTGACAGTGCTGGCTGTGTGGGGAGCACTGACATTGCTGGCTGTGTGGGGGGAGCACTGATAGTGCTGGCTGTGTGGGGGGACCACTGACAGGGCTGGCTGTGTGGTGGGAGCACTGGCAGTACTGGCTGTATGGGGGGGAGCACCGACAGTGCTGGCTGTGTGTTGGGAGCACTGACAGTGCTGGCTGTGTGGTGAGAGCACTGACAGTGCTGGCTGTCTGGGAGGAGCACTGACAGTGCTGGCTTTGTGGGGAGCACTGACAGTGCTGGCTGTTTGTGGGAGCACTGACAGTGCTGGCTGTGTGGTGAGAGCACTGACAGTGCTGGCTGTGTGGGGAGCACTGACAGTGCTGGCTGTGTGGGGGGAGCACTGATAGTGCTGGCTGTGTGGGGGAACCACTGACAGTGCGGGCTGTGTGGTGGGAGCACTGGCAGTGCTGGCTGTGTGGTGGGAGCACTGACAGTGCTGGCTGTGTAGGGGGAGCACTGACAGTGCTGGCTGTGTGGGTTAGCACTGACAGTGCTTCCTGGTGTGTGGGAGCACTGACAGTGCTGGCTGTGTGGTGGGAGCACTGACAGTGCTGGCTGTGTGGGAGGAGCACAGGCAGTGCTGGCTGTGTGGGGGGCACTGACAGTGCTGGCTGTGTGGGGGAGCACTGACAGTGCTGGTTTTGTGGTGAGAGCACTGACAGTGCTGTCTGTGTGGGGGAGCACTCACAGTGCTGGCTGTGTGGGGGAGCACTGACAGTGCTGGCTGTGTTGGGAGCACTGACAGTGCGGGCTGTGTAGAGGGAGCACTGACAGTGCTGGCTGTGTGGGGGGAGCACTGACAGTGCTGGCTGTGTGGTGGGAGCTCTGACAGTGCTGGCTGTGTGGGGGAGCACTGACAGTGCTGGCTGTGTTGGGGAGCTCTGACAGTGCTGGCTCTGTGGGGGGAGCACTGACAGTGCTGGCTGTGTGTGGGAGAGCACTGACAGTGCTGGCTGTGTGTTGGGAGCTCGGACAGTGCTGGCTGTGTGGGGTAGGAGCACTGACATTGCTGGCTGTGTGAGGGGAGCACTGACAGTGCTGGCTGTGTGGGGAGCACTGACAGTGCTGGCTGTGTGGGGGGAGCACTGACAGTGCTGGCTGTGTGGGGTAGGAGCACTGACATTGCTGGCTGTGTGGGGGAGCACTGACAGTGCTGGCTGTGTGGGGAGCACTGACAGTGTTGGCTGTGTGGGGGAGCACTGACAGTGCTGGCTGTGTGGGGAGCACTGTCAGTGCTGGCTGTGTGTTGGGAGCACTGAGAGTGCTAGCTGTGTGGCGGGAGCACTGATAGTGCTGGCTGTGTGGGGAGCACTGACAGTGCTGGTGGTGTGGGGGTGCACTGACAGTGCAGTCTGTATGGTGGGAGCACTGACAGTGCTGGCTGTGTGGGGGGAGGACTGACAGTGCTGGCTGTGTGGTGGGAGCACTGGCAGTGCTGGCTGTGTGGTGGGAGCACTGACAGTGCTGGCTATGTAGTGGGAGCACTGACAGTGCTGGCTCTGTGGGGGAGCACTGACAGTGCTGGCTGTGTGGTGGGAGCACTGACAGTGCTGGCTGTGTGGGGGAGCACTGACAGTGCTGGCTGTGTGGTGGGAGCACTGACAGTTCTGTCTGTGAGGGTAGAGCACTGACAGTGCTGGCTGTGTGGTGGAAGCACTGACAGTGCTGGCTGTGTGGGGGGAGCACTGACAGGGCTGGCTGTGTGGGGGGAGCACTGACAGTGTTGGCTGTGTGGTGGGAGCACTGGCAGTGCTGGCAGTGTGGTGGGAGCACTGACAGTGTTGCTTGTGTGGCAGGAGCTCGGACAGTGCAGGCTGTGTGCTGGAGCACTGGAGGTGCTGGCTGTTTGGTGGGAGAACTGACAGTGCTGGCTATGTATTGGGAGCACTGACAGTGCTGGCTCTGTGGGTGAGCACTGAAAGTGCTGGCTGTGTGGTGGGAGCACTGACAGTGCTGTCTGTGAGGGTGGAGCACTGACAGTGCTGGCTGTGTGGGGGAGCACTGACAGTGCTGGCTGTGTGGGGGAGCACTGACAGTGCTGGTTGTGTGGGGGAGCACTGACAGTGCTAGCTGTGTGTGGGAGCACTGACAGTGCTGGCTGTGTGGAGAGCACTGACAATGCTGGCTGTGTGGGGGGAGCACTGACAGTGCTGGCTGTGTGGGGGAGCAGTGACCGTGCTGGTTGTGGGGTGGGAGCACTGACAGTGCTGGCTGTGTGGGAGGAGCACAGACAGTGCTGGCTCTGTGGGGAGCACTGACAGTGCTGGCTGTGTGGCGGGGGGGTGGGGGGGAGCTCTGACAGTGCTGGCTGTGTGGGGGAGCACTGACAGTGCTGGCTGTGTGGTGGGAGCACTGACAGTGCTGGCTGTGTGGGGGGAGCACTGACAGTGCTGGCTGTGTGGGGGAGCACTGACAGTGCTGGCTGTGTGGTGGGAGCACTGATAGTGCTGGCACTGTGTGGGAGCACTGACAGTGCTGGCTGTGTGGTGGGAGCACTGACAGTGCTGACTGTGTGGTGGGAGCACTAACAGTGCTGGCTGTGTGGGTTAGCACTGGCAGTGCTGGCTGTGTGGGGGAGCACTGATAGTGCTGGCTGTGTGGGGGGACCACTGACAGTGCTGGCTGTGTGGTGGGAGCACTGGCAGTGCTGGCTGTGTGGTGGGAGCACTGACAGTGCTGGCTGTGTGGTGGGAGCACTGACAGTGCTGGCTGTGTGGTGAGAGCACTGACAGTGCTGGCTGTGTGGGAGGAGCACTGACAGTGCTGGCTGTGTGGGGGAGCACAGACAGTGCTGGCTGTGTGGGGAGCACTGACAGTGCTGGCTGTGTGGGGGAACACTGATAGTGCTGGCTGTGTGGGGGGACCACTGACAGTGCTGGCTGTGTGGTGGGAGCACTGGCAGTGCTGGCTGTGTGGTGGGAGCACTGACAGTGCTGGCTGTGTGGTGGGAGCACTGACAGTGCTGGCTGTGTGGTGAGAGCACTGACAGTGCTGGCTGTGTGGGAGGAGCACTGACAGTGCTGGCTGTGTGGAGAGCACTGACAGTGCTGGCTGTGTGGGGGAGCACTGACAGTGCTGGCTGTGTGGTGAGAGCACTGACAGTGCTGGCTGTGTGGTGAGAGCACTGACATTGCCGGCTGTGTGGGAGGAGCACAGTCAGTGCTGGCTGTGTGGGGGGCACTGACAGTGCTGGATGTGTGGTGGGAGCACTGACAGTGCTGGCTGTGTGTGGGAGCACTGACAGTGCTGGCTGTGTGGTGAGAGCACTGACAGTGCTGGCTGTGTGGATTAGCACTGACAGTGCTGGCTGTGTGTGTGGGAGCACTGACAGTGCTGTCTGTGTGGGAGGAGCACTGACAGTGCTGGCTCTGTGGGAGCACTCACAGTGCTGGTTGTGTGGTGGGAGCACTGACATTGCTGGCTGTGTGGGTGAGCACTGACAGTGCTAGCTCTGTGGGAGAGCACTGGCAGTGCTGGCTGTGTGGGGCGCACTCTCAGTGCTGGCTGTGGGTGGATAACTGGCAGTGCTGGCTGTGTGGGGTGGGGTCACTGACAGTGCTGGCTGTGGGGGGAGCACTGACAGTGCTGGCTCTGTGGGGGAGCACTGACACTGCTGGCTGTGTGGTGGGAGCACTGACAGTGCTGGCTGTGAGGGTGGAACACTGACAGTTCTGGTTGTGTGGGGGGAGCACTGACAGTGCTGGCTGTGTGGGGGAGCACTGGCAGTGCTGGCTGTGTGGGGGAGCACTGACAGTGCTGGCTGTGTGGGGAGCACTGACAGTGCTGGCTGTGTGGGGGGAGCACTGATAGTGCTGGCTGTGTGGGGGGACCACTGACAGTGCTGGCTGTGTGGGGAGCACTGACAGTGCTGGCTGTTTGGGGGAGCACTGACAGTGCTGGCTGTGTGGTGAGAGCACTGACAGTGCTGGCTGTGTGGTGAGAGCACTGACAGTGCTGGCTGTGTGGTGAGAGCACTGACAGTGCTGGCTGTGTGGTGGGAGCACTGACATTGCTGGCTTTGCGGTGAGAGAACTGACAGTGCTGGCTATGTGGGTTAGCACTGACAGTGCTGGCTGTGTGTGTGGGAGCACTGGCAGTGCTGTCTGTGTGGGAGGAGCACTGACAGTGCTGGCTGTGTGGGGAGCACTGACAGTGCTGCCTGTGTGGGGGGAGCACTGATAGTGCTGGCTGTGTGGGGGAACCACTGACAGTGCTGGCTGTGTGGTGGGAGCACTGGCAGTGCTGGCTGTGTGGTGGGAGCACTGACAGTGCTGGCTGTGTCGGTTAGCACTGACAGTGCTGGCTGTGTGTGTGGGAGCACTGACAGTGCTGGCTTTGTGGTGGGAGCACTGACAGTGCTGGCTGTGTGGGAGGAGCACTGACAGTGCTGGCTGTGTGTGGGAGCACTGACAGTTCTGGCTGTGTGGTGAGAGCACTGACAGTGCTGGCTGTGTGGGTTAGCACTGACAGTGCTGGCTGTGTGTGTGGGAGCACTGACAGTGCTGTCTGTGTGGGAGGAGCACTGACAGTGCTGGCTCTGTGGGGAGCACTGACAGTGCTGGTTGTGTGGTGGGAGCACTGACATTGCTGGCTGTGTGGGTGAGCACTGACAGTGCTAGCTCTGTGGGAGAGCACTGGCAGTGCTGGCTGTGTGGGGCGCACTCTCAGTGCTGGCTGTGGGTGGAGAACTGGCAGTGCTGGCTGTGTGGTGGGAGCACTGACAATGCTGGCTGTGGGGAGCACTGACAGTGCTGGCTGTGTGGGGTGGGGTCACTGACAGTGCTCGCTGTAGGGGGAGCACTGACAGTGCTGGCTCTGTGGGGGAGCACTGACACTGCTGGCTGTGTGGTGGGAGCACTGACAGTGCTGGCTGTGAGGGTGGAACACTGACAGTGCTGGTTGTGGGGGGAGCACTGATTTGCTGGCTGTGTGGGGGAACACTGGCAGTGCTGGCTGTGTGGGGGAGCACTGACAGTGCTGGCTGTGTGGGGAGCACTGACATTGCTGGCTGTGTGGGGGGAGCACTGATAGTGCTGGCTGTGTGGGGGGACCACTGACAGGGCTGGCTGTGTGGTGGGAGCACTGGCAGTACTGGCTGTATGGGGGGTAGCACCGACAGTGCTGGCTGTGTGTTGGGAGCACTGACAGTGCTGGCTGTGTGGTGAGAGCACTGACAGTGCTGGCTGTCTGGGAGGAGCACTGACAGTGCTGGCTGTGTGGGGAGCACTGACAGTGCTGGCTGTTTGGGGGAGCACTGACAGTGCTGGCTGTGTGGTGAGAGCACTGACAGTGCTGGCTGTGTGGGGAGCACTGACAGTGCTGGCTGTGTGGGGGGAGCACTGATAGTGCTGGCTGTGTGGGGGAACCACTGACAGTGCGGGCTGTGTGGTGGGAGCACTGGCAGTGCTGGCTGTGTGGTGGGAGCACTGACAGTGCTGGCTGTGTAGGGGGAGCACTGACAGTGCTGGCTGTGTGGGTTAGCACTGACAGTGCTTCCTGGTGTGTGGGAGCACTGACAGTGCTGGCTGTGTGGTGGGAGCACAGACAGTGCTGGCTGTGTGGGAGGAGCACAGGCAGTGCTGGCTGTGTGGGGGGCACTGACAGTGCTGTCTGTGTGGGGGAGCACTCACAGTGCTGGCTGTGTGGGGGGAGCACTGACAGTGCTGGCTGTGTTGGGAGCACTGACAGTGCGGGCTGTGTAGAGGGAGCACTGACAGTGCTGGCTATGTGGGGGGAGCACTGACAGTGCTGGATGTGTGGTGGGAGCTCTGACAGTGCTGGCTGTGTGGGGGAGCACTGACAGTGCTGGCTGTGTTGGGGAGCTCTGACAGTGCTGGCTCTGTGGGGGGAGCACTGACAGTGCTGGCTGTGTGTGGGAGAGCACTGACAGTGCTGGCTGTGTGTTGGGAGCTCGGACAGTGCTGGCTGTGTGGGGTAGGAGCACTGACATTGCTGGCTGTGTGAGGGGAGCACTGACAGTGCTGGCTGTGTGGGGAGCACTGACAGTGCTGGCTGTGTGGGGGGAGCACTGACAGTGCTGGCTGTGTGGGGTAGGAGCACTGACATTGCTGGCTGTGTGGGGGGAGCACTGACAGTGCTGGCTTTGTGGGGAGCACTGACAGTGTTGGCTGTGTGGGGGAGCACTGACAGTGCTGGCTGTGTGGGGAGCACTGACAGTGCTGGTGGTGTGGGGGTGCACTGACAGTGCTGGCTGTGTGGTGGGAGCACTGACAGTGCTGGCTGTGTGTGTGGGAGCACTGACAGTGCAGTCTGTATGGTGGGAGCACTGACAGTGCTGGCTGTGTGGGGGGAGGACTGACAGTGCTGGCTGTGTGGTGGGAGCACTGGCAGTGCTGGCTGTGTGGTGGGAGCACTGACAGTGCTGGCTATGTAGTGGGAGCACTGACAGTGCTGGCTCTGTGGGGGAGCACTGAAAGTGCTGGCTGTGTGGTGGGAGCACTGACAGTGCTGGCTGTGTGGGGGAGCACTGACAGTGCTGGCTGTGTGGTGGGAGCACTGACAGTGCTGTCTGTGAGGGTAGAGCACTGACAGTGCTGGCTGTGTGGTGGAAGCACTGACAGTGCTGGCTGTGTGGGGGGAGCACTGACAGGGCTGGCTGTGTGGGGGGAGCACTGACAGTGTTGGCTGTGTGGTGGGAGCACTGGCAGTGCTGGCTGTGTGGTGGGAGCACTGACAGTGTTGCTTGTGTGGCAGGAGCTCGGACAGTGCAGGCTGTGTGCTGGAGCACTGGAGGTGCTGGCTGTTTGGTGGGAGAACTGACAGTGCTGGCTATGTAGTGGGAGCACTGACAGTGCTGGCTCTGTGGGTGAGCACTGAAAGTGCTGGCTGTGTGGTGGGAGCACTGACAGTGCTGTCTGTGAGGGTGGAGCACTGACAGTGCTGGCTGTGTGGGGGAGCACCGACAGTGCTGGTTGTGTGGGGGAGCACTGACAGTGGTAGCTGTGTGTGGGAGCACTGACAGTGCTGGCTGTGTGGAGAGCACTGACAATGCTGGCTGTGTGGGGGGAGCACTGACAGTGCTGGCTGTGTGGGGGAGCAGTGACCGTGCTGGTTGTGGGGTGGGAGCACTGACAGTGCTGGCTGTGTGGGAGGAGCACAGACAGTGCTGGCTCTGTGGGGAGCACTGACAGTGCTGGCTGTGTGGGGGAGCACTGACAGTGCTGGCTGTGTGGTGGGAGCACTGACAGTGCTGGCTGTGTGGGGGGAGCACTGACAGTGCTGGCTGTGTGGGGGAGCACTGACAGTGCTGGCTGTGTGGTGGGAGCACTGGCAGTGCTGGCTGTGTGGTGGGAGCACTGACAGTGCTGGCTGTGTGGTGGGAGCACTGACAGTGCTGGCTGTGTGGTGAGAGCACTGACAGTGCTGGCTGTGTGGGAGGAGCACTGACAGTGCTGGCTGTGTGGAGAGCACTGACAGTGCTGGCTGTGTGGGGGAGCACTGACAGTGCTGGCTGTGTGGTGAGAGCACTGACAGTGCTGGCTGTGTGGTGAGAGCACTGACATTGCCGGCTGTGTGGGAGGAGCACAGTCAGTGCTGGCTGTGTGGGGGGCACTGACAGTGCTGGATGTGTGGTGGGAGCACTGACAGTGCTGGCTGTGTGTGGGAGCACTGACAGTGCTGGCTGTGTGGTGAGAGCACTGACAGTGCTGGCTGTGTGGATTAGCACTGACAGTGCTGGCTGTGTGTGTGGGAGCACTTACAGTGCTGTCTGTGTGGGAGGAGCACTGACAGTGCTGGCTCTGTGGGAGCACTGACAGTGCTGGTTGTGTGGTGGGAGCACTGACATTGCTGGCTGTGTGGGTGAGCACTGACAGTGCTAGCTCTGTGGGAGAGCACTGGCAGTGCTGGCTGTGTGGGGCGCACTCTCAGTGCTGGCTGTGGGTGGATAACTGGCAGTGCTGGCTGTGTGGGGTGGGGTCACTGACAGTGCTGGCTGTGGGGGGAGCACTGACAGTGCTGGCTCTGTGGGGGAGCACTGACACTGCTGGCTGTGTGGTGGGAGCACTGACAGTGCTGGCTGTGAGGGTGGAACACTGACAGTTCTGGTTGTGTGGGGGGAGCACTGACAGTGCTGGCTGTGTGGGGGAGCACTGGCAGTGCTGGCTGTGTGGGGGAGCACTGACAGTGCTGGCTGTGTGGGGAGCACTGACAGTGCTGGCTGTGTGGGGGGAGCACTGATAGTGCTGGCTGTGTGGGGGGACCACTGACAGTGCTGGCTGTGTGGGGAGCACTGACAGTGCTGGCTGTTTGGGGGAGCACTGACAGTGCTGGCTGTGTGGTGAGAGCACTGACAGTGCTGGCTGTGTGGTGAGAGCACTGACAGTGCTGGCTGTGTGGTGAGAGCACTGACAGTGCTGGCTGTGTGGTGGGAGCACTGACAGTGCTGGCTGTGTGGTGAGAGAACTGACAGTGCTGGCTGTGTGGGTTAGCACTGACAGTGCTGGCTGTGTGTGTGGGAGCACTGGCAGTGCTGTCTGTGTGGGAGGAGCACTGACAGTGCTGGCTGTGTGGGGAGCACTGACAGTGCTGCCTGTGTGGGGGGAGCACTGATAGTGCTGGCTGTGTGGGGGAACCACTGACAGTGCTGGCTGTGTGGTGGGAGCACTGGCAGTGCTGGCTGTGTGGTGGGAGCACTGACAGTGCTGGCTGTGTCGGTTAGCACTGACAGTGCTGGCTGTGTGTGTGGGAGCACTGACAGTGCTGGCTTTGTGGTGGGAGCACTGACAGTGCTGGCTGTGTGGGGGGAGCACAGTCAGTGCTGGCTGTGTGGGGGGCACTGACAGTGCTGGTTGTGTGGGGGAGCACTGACAGTGCTGGCTGTGTGTGAGAGCACTGACAGTGCTGTCTGTGTGGGGGAGCACTCACAGTGCTGGCTGTGTGGGAGGAGCACTGACAGTGCTGGCTGTGTGGGGGAGCTCTGACAGTGCGGGCTCTGTGGGGGGAGCACTGACAGTGCTGGCTGTGTGTAGGAGAGCACTGACAGTGCTGGCTGTGTGTTGGGAGCTCGGACAGTGCAGGCTGTGTGGGGTAGGAGCACTGTCATTGCTGGCTGTGTGAGGGGAGCACTGACCGTGCTGGCTGTGTGGGGAGCACTGACAGTGCTGGCTGTGTGGGGGAGCACTGACAGTGCTGGCTGTGTGGGGTAGGAGCACTGACATTGCTGGCTGTGTGGGGGGAGCACTGACAGTGCTGGCTGTGTGGGGAGCACTGACAGTGCTGGCTGTGTGGGGGGAGCACTGACAGTGCTGGCTGTGTGGGGAGCACTGTCAGTGCTGGCTGTGTGTTGGGAGCACTGAGAGTGCTAGCTGTGTGGCGGGAGCACTGACAGTGCTGGCTGTGTGGGGAGCACTGACAGTGCTGGCTGTGTAGGGGAGCACTGACAGTGCTGGGTGCTGGCTGTGTGGGGAGCACTGACAGTGCTGGCTGTGTGGGGAGAACTGACAGTGCTGGCTGTGTGGGGAGCACTGACAATGCTGTCTGTGTGGGGGAGCACTGACAGTGCTGGCTGTGTGGGGGAGCAGCGACCGTGCTGGCTGTGGGGTGGGAGCACTGACAGTGTTGGCTATGTGGGAGGAGCACAGACAGTGCTGGCTCTGTGGGGAGCACTGGCAGTGCTGGCTGTGTGGGGGGGGGGGGGGAGCTCTGACAGTGATGGCTGTGTGGGGCAGCACTGACAGTGCTGGCTGTGTGGCGGGAGCACTGATAGTGCTGGCACTGTGGGGGAGCACTGACAGTGCTGGCTGTGTGGTGGGAGCACTGACAGTGCTGGCTGTGTGGTGGGAGCACTGACAGTGCTGGCTGTGTGGTGGGAGCACTGACAGTGCTGGCTGTGTGGTGGGAGCACTGACAGTGCTGGCTGTTTGGGAGCACTGACAGTGGTGGCTGTGTGGTGGGAGCACTGACAGTGCTGGCTGTGTGGTGGGAGCACTGGCAGTGCTGGCTGTGTGGGGGAGCGTTGACAGTGCTGGCTTTATGGGGGAGCACTGACAGTGCTCGCTGTGTGGGGGTGCACTGACAGTACTGGCTGTATGGGGAGCACTGGCAGTGCTGGCTGTGTGGTGGGAGCACTGACAGTGCTGGCTGTGTGGTGGGAGGTCTGATAGTGCTGGCTGTGTGGGGTGGGGACACTGACAGTGCTGGCTGTGTGGGGAGCACTGACAGTGCTGGCTGTGTGGGGGAGCACTGACAGTGCTGGCTGTGTGGGGAGCACTGACAGTGCTGGCTGTGTGGGGGAGCACTGACAGTGCTGGGTGTGTGGTGACAGCACTGACAGTGCTGGCTGTGTGGGGAGCACTGACAGTGCTGGCTGTGTGGGGAGCACTGACAATGCTGGCTGTGTGGGGGAGCACTGACAGGGCTGGCTGTGTGGAGGAGCAGTGACCGTGCTGGCTGTGGGGTGGGAGCACTGACAGTGCTGTCTGTGTGGGAGGAGCACAGACAGTGCTGGCTCTGTGGGGAGCACTGGCAGTGCTGGCTGTGTGGGGGGGGGGAGCTCTGACAGTGCTGGCTGTGTGGGGGAGCACTGACAGTGCTGGCTGTGTGTTGGGAGCACTGATAGTGCTGGCACTGTGGGGGAGCACTGACAGTGCTGGCTGTGTGGTCAGAGCACTGACAGTGCTGGCTGTGTGGGGGGGAGCACTGACAGTGCTGTGTGTGGAACACTCGCAGCGCTGGCTGTGGGTGGAGAACTGGCAGTGCTGGCTGTGTGGTGGGAGCACTACAATGCTGGCTGTGGGGAGCAATGATAGTGCTGGCTGTGTGGGGTGGGGGCACTGACAGTGCTGCCTGTGTGGTGGGAGCACTGAAAGTGCTGGCTATGTGGTGGGAGCACTGGCAGTGCTGGTTGTGTGGGGGAGCACTGACATTGCTGGCTGTGTGGGGGGAGCACTGACAGTGGCTGTGTGGTGGGAGCACTGACAGTGCTGGCTGTGTGGTGGGAGCACTGACAGTGCCTACTGTGTGGGGGGAGCACTGACAGTGCTGGCTGTGTGGTGGGAGCACTGGCAGTGCTGGCTGTGTGGTGGGAGCACTGACAGTGCTGGCTGTGTGGTGGGAGCACTGACAGTGCTGTCTGTGTGGGGGGAGCACTGACAGTGCTGTGTGGGGAACACTCGCAGCGCTGGCTGCGGGTGGAGAACTGGCAGTGCTGGCTGTGTGGTGGGAGCACTAGAATGCTGGCTTTGGGGGAGCAATGATAGTGCTGGCTGTGTGGGGTGGGGGCACTGACAGTGCTGGCTGTGTGGTGGGAGCACTGACAGTGCTGGCTATGTGGTGGGTGCTCTGGCAGTGCTGGCTGTGTGGGGGAGCACTGACTGTGCTGGCTGTGTGGGGTAGGAGCACTGACATTGCTGGCTGTGTGGGGGGAGCACTGAGAGTGCTGGCTGTGTGGTGGGAGCACTGACAGTGCTGGCTGTGTGGTGGGAGCACTGACAGTGCTGGCTGTGTTCGGGGGAGCACTAACAATGCTGGCTGTGTGGTGGGAGCACTGACAGTGCTGGCTGTGTGGTGGGAGCACTGACAGTGCTGGCTGTGTGGTGGGAGCACTGACAGTGCTGGCTGTTAGGGAGCACTGACAGTGGTGGCTGTGTGGTGGGAGCACTGACAGTGCTGGCTGTGTGGTGGGAGCACTGGCAGTGCTGGCTGTGTGGGGGAGCATTGACAGTGCTGGCTGTATGGGGGAGCACTGACAGTGCTGGCTGTGTGGGGGGTGCACTGACAGTACTGGCTGTGTGGGGAGCACTGGCACTGCTGGCTGTGTGGTGGGAGCACTGACAGTGCTGGCTGTGTGGTGGGAGGTCTGATATTGCTGGCTGTGTGGGGTGGGGGCACTGACAGTGCTGGCTGTGTGTTGGGAGCACTGACAGTGCTGGCTGTGTGGTGGGACCACTGGCAGTGCCGACTGTGTGGGGGAGCACTGACAGTGCTGGCTGTGTGGGGAGCACTGACAGTGCTGGCTGTGTGGGGGAGCACTGACAGTGCTGGCTGTGTGGGGAGCACTGACAGTGCTGGCTGTGTTGGGGAGCACTGACAGTGCTGTGTGTTTGGTGAGTGCACTGACAGTGCTGCTTGTGTGGGGAGCACTGACAGTGCTGGCTGTGTGGGGAGCACTGACAATGCTGGCTGTGTGGGGGGATTACTGACAGTGCTGGCTGTGTGGGGGAGCAGTGAACATGCTGGCTGTGGGGTGGGAGCACTGACAGTGCTGGCTGTGTGGGAGGAGCACAGACAGTGCTGGCTCTGTGGGGAGCACTGGCAGTGCTGGCTGTGTGTGGGGGGGGAGGGGAGCTCTGACAGTGCTGGCTGTGTGGTGGCAGCACTGATAGTGCTGGCACTGTGGGGAAGCACTGACAGTGCTGGCTGTGTGGTGAGAGCACTGACAGTGCTGGCTGTGTGGGGGAGCACTGACAGTGCTGTGTGGGGAACACTCGCAGCGCTGGCTGTGGGTGGAGAACTGGCAGTGCTGGCTGTCTGGTGGGAGCACTACAATGCTGGCTGTGGGGGAGCAATGATAGTGCTGGCTGTGTGAGGGGTGCACTGACAGTACTGGCTGTGTGGGGGAGCACTGGCACTGCTGGCTGTGTGGTGGGAGCACTGACAGTGCTGGCTGTGTGGTGGGAGGTCTGATAGTGCTGGCTGTGTGGGGTGTTGGCACTGACAGTGCTGGCTGTGTGTTGGGAGCACTGACAGTGCTGGCTGTGTGGTGGGACCACTGGCAGTGCCGACTGTGTGGGGGATCACTGACAGTGCTGGCTGTGTGGGGAGCACTGACAGTGCTGGCTGTGTGGGGGAGCACTGACAGTGCTGGCTGTGTGGGGAGCACTGACAGTGCTGGCTGTGTTGGGGAGCACTGACAGTGCTGGGTGTGTGGTGAGAGCACTGACAGTGCTGCTTGTGTGGGGAGCACTGACAGTGCTGGCTGTGTGGGGAGCACTGACAATGCTGGCTGTGTGGGGGGAGCACTGACAGTGCTGGCTGTGTGGGGGAGCAGTGAACGTGCTGGCTGTGGGGTGGGAGCACTGACAGTGCTGGCTGTGTGGGAGGAGCACAGACAGTGCTGGCTCTGTGGGGAGCACAGGCAGTGCTGGCTGTGTGTGGGGGGGAGGGGAGCTCTGACAGTGCTGGCTGTGTGGGGGAGCACTGACAGTGCTGGCTGTGTGGTGGCAGCACTGATAGTGCTGGCACTGTGGGGAAGCACTGACAGTGCTGGCTGTGTGGTGAGAGCACTGACAGTGCTGGCTGTGTGGGGGGAGCACTGACAGTGCTGTGTGGGGAACACTCGCAGCGCTGGCTGTGGGTGGAGAACTGGCAGTGCTGGCTGTGTGGTGGGAGCACTACAATGCTGGCTGTGGGGGAGCAATGATAGTGCTGGCTGTGTGGGGTGGGTGCACTGACAGTGCTGGCTGTGTGGTGGGAGCACTGACAATGCTGGCTGTGTGGGGGGAGCACTGACAGTGCTGGCTGTGTGGGGGGAGCACTGACAGTGCTGGCTGTGTGGGGGAGCAGTGGACGTGCTGGCTGTGGGGTGGGAGCACTGACAGTGCTGGCTGTGTGGGAGGAGCACAGACAGTGCTGGCTCTGTGGGGAGCACTGGCAGTGCTGGCTGTGTGTGGGGGGGGGAGGGGAGCTCTGACAGTGCTGGCTGTGTGGGGGAGCACTGACAGTGCTGGCTGTGTGGTGGCAGCACTGATAGTGCTGGCACTGTGGGGAAGCACTGACAGCGCTGGCTGTGTGGTGAGAGCACTGACAGTGCTGGCTGTGTGGGGGGAGCACTGACAGTGCTGTGTGGGGAACACTCGCAGCGCTGGCTGTGGGTGGAGAACTGGCAGTGCTGGCTGTCTGGTGGGAGCACTACAATGCTGGCTGTGGGGGAGCAATGATAGTGCTGGCTGTGTGAGGGGTGCACTGACAGTACTGGCTGTGTGGGGGAGCACTGGCACTGCTGGCTGTGTGGTGGGAGCACTGACAGTGCTGGCTGTGTGGTGGGAGGTCTGATAGTGCTGGCTGTGTGGGGTGGGGGCACTGACAGTGCTGGCTGTGTGTTGGGAACACTGACAGTGCTGGCTGTGTGGTGGGACCACTGGCAGTGCCGACTGTGTGGGGGATCACTGACAGTGCTGGCTGTGTGGGGAGCACTGACAGTGCTGGCTGTGTGGGGGAGCACTGACAGTGCTGGCTGTGTGGGGAGCACTGACAGTGCTGGCTGTGTTGGGGAGCACTGACAGTGCTGGGTGTGTGGTGAGAGCACTGACAGTGCTGCTTGTGTGGGGAGCACTGACAGGGCTGGCTGTGTGGGGAGCACTGACAGTGCTGGCTGTGTGGGAGGAGCACAGACAGTGCTGGCTCTGTGGGGAGCACAGGCAGTGCTGGCTGTGTGTGGGGGGGGAGGGGAGCTCTGACAGTGCTGGCTGTGTGGGGGAGCACTGACAGTGCTGGCTGTGTGGTGGCAGCACTGATAGTGCTGGCACTGTGGGGAAGCACTGACAGTGCTGGCTGTGTGGTGAGAGCACTGACAGTGCTGGCTGTGTGGGGGGAGCACTGACAGTGCTGTGTGGGGAACACTCGCAGCGCTGGCTGTGGGTGGAGAACTGGCAGTGCTGGCTGTGTGGTGGGAGCACTACAATGCTGGCTGTGGGGGAGCAATGATAGTGCTGGCTGTGTGGGGTGGGTGCACTGACAGTGCTGGCTGTGTGGTGGGAGCACTGACAATGCTGGCTGTGTGGGGGGAGCACTGACAGTGCTGGCTGTGTGGGGGAGCAGTGAACGTGCTGGCTGTGGGGTGGGAGCACTGACAGTGCTGGCTGTGTGGGAGGAGCACAGACAGTGCTGGCTCTGTGGGGAGCACTGGCAGTGCTGGCTGTGTGTGGGGGGGGAGGGGAGCTCTGACAGTGCTGGCTGTGTGGGGGAGCACTGACAGTGCTGGCTGTGTGGTGGCAGCACTGATAGTGCTGGCACTGTGGGGAAGCACTGACAGTGCTGGCTGTGTGGTGAGAGCACTGACAGTGCTGGCTGTGTGGGGGAGCACTGACAGTGCTGTGTGGGGAACACTCGCAGCGCTGGCTGTGGGTGGAGAACTGGCAGTGCTGGCTGTGTGGTGGGAGCACTACAATGCTGGCTGTGGGGGAGCAATGATAGTGCTGGCTGTGTGGGGGGTGCACTGACAGTACTGGCTGTGTGGGGGAGCACTGGCACTGCTGGCTGTGTGGTGGGAGCACTGACAGTGCTGGCTGTGTGGTGGGAGGTCTGATAGTGCTGGCTGTGTGGGGTGGGGGCACTGACAGTGCTGGCTGTGTGTTGGGAGCACTGACAGTGCTGGCTGTGTGGTGGGACCACTGGCAGTGCCGACTGTGTGGGGGATCACTGACAGTGCTGGCTGTGTCGGGAGCACTGACAGTGCTGGCTGTGTGGGGGAGCACTGACAGTGCTGGCTGTGTGGGGAGCACTGACAGTGCTGGCTGTGTTGGGGAGCACTGACAGTGCTGGGTGTGTGGTGAGAGCACTGACAGTACTGCTTGTGTGGGGAGCACTGACAGTGCTGGCTGTGTGGGGAGCACTGACAATGCTGGCTGTGTGGGGGAGCACTGACAGTGCTGGCTGTGTGGGGGAGCAGTGAACGTGCTGGCTTTGGGTTGGGAGCACTAATAGTGCTGGCTGTGTGGGAGGAGCACAGACAGTGCTGGCTCTGTGGGGAGCACTGGCAGTGCTGGCTGTGTGTGGGGGGGGGGAGGGGAGCTCTGACAGTGCTGGCTGTGTGGGGAGCACTGACAGTGCTGGCTGTGTGGTGGCAGCACTGATAGTGCTGGCACTGTGGGGAAGCACTGACAGTGCTGGCTGTGTGGTGAGAGCACTGACAGTGCTGGCTGTGTGGGGGGAGCACTGACAGTGCTGTGTGGGGAACACTCGCAGCGCTGGCTGTAGGTGGAGAACTGGCAGTGCTGGCTGTGTGGTGAGAGCACTACAATGCTGGCTGTGGGGAGCAATGATAGTGCTGGCTGTGTGGGGTGGGTGCACTGACAGTGCTGGCTGTGTGGTGGGAGCACTGACAGTGCTGGCTATGTGGTGGGAGCACTGGCAGTGCTGGCTGTGTGGGGAGCACTGACAGTGCTGGCTGTGTGGGGTAGGAGCACTGACATTGCTGGCTGTGTGGGGGAAGCACTGACAGTGCTGGCTGTGTGGTGGGAGCACTGACAGTGCTGGCTGTGTGGTGGGAGCACTGACAGTGCTGGCTGTGTGGGGGAGCACTGACAGTGCTGACTGTGTGGTGGGAGCACTGGCAGTGCTGGCTGTGTGGTGGGAGCACTGACAGTGCTGGCTGTGTGGTGTGAGCACTGAGTGCTTTCTGTGTAGGGGGAGCACTGACAGTGCTGGCTGTGTGGGGGAGCACTGACAGTGTTGGCTGTGTGGGGGAGCACTGACAGTGCTGGCTGTGTGGTGGGAGCACTGGCAGTGCTGGCTATGTAGTGGGAGCACTGAAAGTGCTGGCTGTGTGGTGGGAGCACTGACAGTGCTGTCTGTGAGGGTGGAGCACTGACAGTGCTGGCTCTGTGGGGAGCACTGACAGTGCTGGCTCTGTGGGGGAGCACTGACAGTGCTAGCTCTGTGGGAGAGCACTGGCAGTACTGGCGGTGTGGGGAGCACTCGCAGTGCTGGCTGTGGGTGGAGAACTGGCAGTGCTGGCTGTTGGGGAGCATTGATAGTGCTGGCTGTGTGGGGTGGGGGCACTGACAGTGCTGGCTGTGTGGGGGAGCACTGACAGTGCTTGCTGTGTTGTGTGGGAGCACTGGCAGTGCTGGCTAGGTGGGGGAGCACTGACAGTGCTGGCTGTGATGGGTGGGAGCACTGGCAGTGCTGGCTGTGTGGGGGAGCACTGACAGTGCTTGCTGTGTTGGGTGGGAGCACTGACAGTGCTGGCTGTGTGGGGGAGCACTGACAGTGCAGGCTGTGTGGTGGAAGCACTGACAGTGGTGGCTGTGTGTGTGGGAGCACTGACAGTGCCGTCTGTATGGTGGGAGCACTGACAGTGCTGGCTGTGTGGGGGAGCACTGACAGTGCTGGCTGTGTTGTGGGAGCACTGGCAGTGCTGGCTGTGTAGTGGGAGCACTGACAGTGCTGGCTCTGTGGGGGAGCACTGAAAGTGCTGGCTGTGTGGTGGGAGCACTGACAGTGCTGTCTGTGAGGGTGGAGCACTGACAGTGCTGGCTGTGTGGGGGAGCACGGGCAGTGCTGGCTGTGTGGGGAGCACTCGCAGTGCTGGCTGTGGGTGGAGAACTGGCAGTGCTGGCTGTGGGGGAGCACTGACAGTGCAGGCTGTGTGGGGAGCACTGGCAGTGCTGGCTGTGTGGTGGGAGCACTGGCAGTGCTGGCTGTGTGGGGAGCACTGACAGCGCTGGCTGTGTGGTGGAGCACTGACAGTGATGGCTGTGTGGGGGGAGGATGACAGTGCTGGCTGTGTGGTGGGAGCACTGGCAGTGCTGGCTGTGTGGGGGAACATTGACAGTGCTGGCTGTATGGTGGGAGCACTGGCAGTGCTGGCTGTGTGGGTGAAGCACTGACAGTGATGGCTGTGTGGGGAGCACTGACAATGCTGGCTGTGTGGTGGGAGCACTTACAGTGCTGGCTGTGTGGTGGGAGCACTGACAGAGCTGGCTGTGTGGGAGGAGCACAGACAGTGCTGGCTCTGTGGGGAGCACAGGCAGTGCTGGCTGTGTGTGGGGGGGGAGGGGAGCTCTGACAGTGCTGGCTGTGTGGGGGAGCACTGACAGTGCTGGCTGTGTGGTGGCAGCACTGATAGTGCTGGCACTGTGGGGAAGCACTGACAGTGCTGGCTGTGTGGTGAGAGCACTGACAGTGCTGGCTGTGTGGGGGGAGCACTGACAGTGCTGTGTGGGGAACACTCGCAGCGCTGGCTGTGGGTGGAGAACTGGCAGTGCTGGCTGTGTGGTGGGAGCACTACAATGCTGGCTGTGGGGGAGCAATGATAGTGCTGGCTGTGTGGGGTGGGTGCACTGACAGTGCTGGCTGTGTGGTGGGAGCACTGACAATGCTGGCTGTGTGGGGGGAGCACTGACAGTGCTGGCTGTGTGGGGGGAGCACTGACAGTGCTGGCTGTGTGGGGGAGCAGTGGACGTGCTGGCTGTGGGGTGGGAGCACTGACAGTGCTGGCTGTGTGGGAGGAGCACAGACAGTGCTGGCTCTGTGGGGAGCACTGGCAGTGCTGGCTGTGTGTGGGGGGGGGAGGGGAGCTCTGACAGTGCTGGCTGTGTGGGGGAGCACTGACAGTGCTGGCTGTGTGGTGGCAGCACTGATAGTGCTGGCACTGTGGGGAAGCACTGACAGCGCTGGCTGTGTGGTGAGAGCACTGACAGTGCTGGCTGTGTGGGGGGAGCACTGACAGTGCTGTGTGGGGAACACTCGCAGCGCTGGCTGTGGGTGGAGAACTGGCAGTGCTGGCTGTCTGGTGGGAGCACTACAATGCTGGCTGTGGGGGAGCAATGATAGTGCTGGCTGTGTGAGGGGTGCACTGACAGTACTGGCTGTGTGGGGGAGCACTGGCACTGCTGGCTGTGTGGTGGGAGCACTGACAGTGCTGGCTGTGTGGTGGGAGGTCTGATAGTGCTGGCTGTGTGGGGTGGGGGCACTGACAGTGCTGGCTGTGTGTTGGGAACACTGACAGTGCTGGCTGTGTGGTGGGACCACTGGCAGTGCCGACTGTGTGGGGGATCACTGACAGTGCTGGCTGTGTGGGGAGCACTGACAGTGCTGGCTGTGTGGGGGAGCACTGACAGTGCTGGCTGTGTGGGGAGCACTGACAGTGCTGGCTGTGTTGGGGAGCACTGACAGTGCTGGGTGTGTGGTGAGAGCACTGACAGTGCTGCTTGTGTGGGGAGCACTGACAGTGCTGGCTGTGTGGGGAGCACTGACAGTGCTGGCTGTGTGGGAGGAGCACAGACAGTGCTGGCTCTGTGGGGAGCACAGGCAGTGCTGGCTGTGTGTGGGGGGGGAGGGGAGCTCTGACAGTGCTGGCTGTGTGGGGGAGCACTGACAGTGCTGGCTGTGTGGGGTGGGTGCACTGACAGTGCTGGCTGTGTGGTGGGAGCACTGACAGTGCTGGCTATGTGGTGGGAGCACTGGCAGTGCTGGCTGTGTGGGGAGCACTGACAGTGCTGGCTGTGTGGGGTAGGAGCACTGACATTGCTGGCTGTGTGGGGGAAGCACTGACAGTGCTGGCTGTGTGGTGGGAGCACTGACAGTGCTGGCTGTGTGGTGGGAGCACTGACAGTGCTGGCTGTGTGGGGGAGCACTGACAGTGCTGACTGTGTGGTGGGAGCACTGGCAGTGCTGGCTGTGTGGTGGGAGCACTGACAGTGCTGGCTGTGTGGTGTGAGCACTGAGTGCTTTCTGTGTAGGGGGAGCACTGACAGTGCTGGCTGTGTGGGGGAGCACTGACAGTGTTGGCTGTGTGGGGGAGCACTGACAGTGCTGGCTGTGTGGTGGGAGCACTGGCAGTGCTGGCTATGTAGTGGGAGCACTGAAAGTGCTGGCTGTGTGGTGGGAGCACTGACAGTGCTGTCTGTGAGGGTGGAGCACTGACAGTGCTGGCTCTGTGGGGAGCACTGACAGTGCTGGCTCTGTGGGGGAGCACTGACAGTGCTAGCTCTGTGGGAGAGCACTGGCAGTACTGGCGGTGTGGGGAGCACTCGCAGTGCTGGCTGTGGGTGGAGAACTGGCAGTGCTGGCTGTTGGGGAGCATTGATAGTGCTGGCTGTGTGGGGTGGGGGCACTGACAGTGCTGGCTGTGTGGGGGGAGCACTGACAGTGCTTGCTGTGTTGTGTGGGAGCACTGGCAGTGCTGGCTAGGTGGGGGAGCACTGACAGTGCTGGCTGTGATGGGTGGGAGCACTGGCAGTGCTGGCTGTGTGGGGGAGCACTGACAGTGCTTGCTGTGTTGGGTGGGAGCACTGACAGTGCTGGCTGTGTGGGGGAGCACTGACAGTGCAGGCTGTGTGGTGGAAGCACTGACAGTGGTGGCTGTGTGTGTGGGAGCACTGACAGTGCCGTCTGTATGGTGGGAGCACTGACAGTGCTGGCTGTGTGGGGGAGCACTGACAGTGCTGGCTGTGTTGTGGGAGCACTGGCAGTGCTGGCTGTGTAGTGGGAGCACTGACAGTGCTGGCTCTGTGGGGGAGCACTGAAAGTGCTGGCTGTGTGGTGGGAGCACTGACAGTGCTGTCTGTGAGGGTGGAGCACTGACAGTGCTGGCTGTGTGGGGGAGCACGGGCAGTGCTGGCTGTGTGGGGAGCACTCGCAGTGCTGGCTGTGGGTGGAGAACTGGCAGTGCTGGCTGTGGGGGAGCACTGACAGTGCAGGCTGTGTGGGGAGCACTGGCAGTGCTGGCTGTGTGGTGGGAGCACTGGCAGTGCTGGCTGTGTGGGGAGCACTGACAGCGCTGGCTGTGTGGTGGAGCACTGACAGTGATGGCTGTGTGGGGGGAGGATGACAGTGCTGGCTGTGTGGTGGGAGCACTGGCAGTGCTGGCTGTGTGGGGGAACATTGACAGTGCTGGCTGTATGGTGGGAGCACTGGCAGTGCTGGCTGTGTGGGTGAAGCACTGACAGTGATGGCTGTGTGGGGAGCACTGACAATGCTGGCTGTGTGGTGGGAGCACTTACAGTGCTGGCTGTGTGGTGGGAGCACTGACAGAGCTGGCTGTGTGGGAGGAGCACAGACAGTGCTGGCTCTGTGGGGAGCACAGGCAGTGCTGGCTGTGTGTGGGGGGGGAGGGGAGCTCTGACAGTGCTGGCTGTGTGGGGGAGCACTGACAGTGCTGGCTGTGTGGTGGCAGCACTGATAGTGCTGGCACTGTGGGGAAGCACTGACAGTGCTGGCTGTGTGGTGAGAGCACTGACAGTGCTGGCTGTGTGGGGGGAGCACTGACAGTGCTGTGTGGGGAACACTCGCAGCGCTGGCTGTGGGTGGAGAACTGGCAGTGCTGGCTGTGTGGTGGGAGCACTACAATGCTGGCTGTGGGGGAGCAATGATAGTGCTGGCTGTGTGGGGTGGGTGCACTGACAGTGCTGGCTGTGTGGTGGGAGCACTGACAATGCTGGCTGTGTGGGGGGAGCACTGACAGTGCTGGCTGTGTGGGGGGAGCACTGACAGTGCTGGCTGTGTGGGGGAGCAGTGGACGTGCTGGCTGTGGGGTGGGAGCACTGACAGTGCTGGCTGTGTGGGAGGAGCACAGACAGTGCTGGCTCTGTGGGGAGCACTGGCAGTGCTGGCTGTGTGTGGGGGGGGAGGGGAGCTCTGACAGTGCTGGCTGTGTGGGGGAGCACTGACAGTGCTGGCTGTGTGGTGGCAGCACTGATAGTGCTGGCACTGTGGGGAAGCACTGACAGCGCTGGCTGTGTGGTGAGAGCACTGACAGTGCTGGCTGTGTGGGGGGAGCACTGACAGTGCTGTGTGGGGAACACTCGCAGCGCTGGCTGTGGGTGGAGAACTGGCAGTGCTGGCTGTCTGGTGGGAGCACTACAAAGCTGGCTGTGGGGGAGCAATGATAGTGCTGGCTGTGTGAGGGGTGCACTGACAGTACTGGCTGTGTGGGGGAGCACTGGCACTGCTGGCTGTGTGGTGGGAGCACTGACAGTGCTGGCTGTGTGGTGGGAGGTCTGATAGTGCTGGCTGTGTGGGGTGGGGGCACTGACAGTGCTGGCTGTGTGTTGGGAACACTGACAGTGCTGGCTGTGTGGTGGGACCACTGGCAGTGCCGACTGTGTGGGGGATCACTGACAGTGCTGGCTGTGTGGGGAGCACTGACAGTGCTGGCTGTGTGGGGGAGCACTGACAGTGCTGGCTGTGTGGGGAGCACTGACAGTGCTGGCTGTGTTGGGGAGCACTGACAGTGCTGGGTGTGTGGTGAGAGCACTGACAGTGCTGCTTGTGTGGGGAGCACTGACAGTGCTGGCTGTGTGGGGAGCACTGACAGTGCTGGCTGTGTGGGAGGAGCACAGACAGTGCTGGCTCTGTGGGGAGCACAGGCAGTGCTGGCTGTGTGTGGGGGGGGAGGGGAGCTCTGACAGTGCTGGCTGTGTGGGGGAGCACTGAGAGTGCTGGCTGTGTGGTGGCAGCACTGATAGTGCTGGCACTGTGGGGAAGCACTGACAGTGCTGGCTGTGTGGTGAGAGCACTGACAGTGCTGGCTGTGTGGGGGGAGCACTGACAGTGCTGTGTGGGGAACACTCGCAGCGCTGGCTGTGGGTGGAGAACTGGCAGTGCTGGCTGTGTGGTGGGAGCACTACAATGCTGGCTGTGGGGGAGCAATGATAGTGCTGGCTGTGTGGGGTGGGTGCACTGACAGTGCTGGCTGTGTGGTGGGAGCACTGACAATGCTGGCTGTGTGGGGGGAGCACTGACAGTGCTGGCTGTGTCGGGGAGCAGTGAACGTGCTGGCTGTGGGGTGGGAGCACTGACAGTGCTGGCTGTGTGGGAGGAGCACAGACAGTGCTGGCTCTGTGGGGAGCACTGGCAGTGCTGGCTGTGTGTGGGGGGGGAGGGGAGCTCTGACAGTGCTGGCTGTGTGGGGGAGCACTGACAGTGCTGGCTGTGTGGTGGCAGCACTGATAGTGCTGGCACTGTGGGGAAGCACTGACAGTGCTGGCTGTGTGGTGAGAGCACTGACAGTGCTGGCTGTGTGGGGGAGCACTGACAGTGCTGTGTGGGGAACACTCGCAGCGCTGGCTGTGGGTGGAGAACTGGCAGTGCTGGCTGTGTGGTGGGAGCACTACAATGCTGGCTGTGGGGGAGCAATGATAGTGCTGGCTGTGTGGGGGGTGCACTGACAGTACTGGCTGTGTGGGGGAGCACTGGCACTGCTGGCTGTGTGGTGGGAGCACTGACAGTGCTGGCTGTGTGGTGGGAGGTCTGATAGTGCTGGCTGTGTGGGGTGGGGGCACTGACAGTGCTGGCTGTGTGTTGGGAGCACTGACAGTGCTGGCTGTGTGGTGGGACCACTGGCAGTGCCGACTGTGTGGGGGATCACTGACAGTGCTGGCTGTGTGGGGAGCACTGACAGTGCTGGCTGTGTGGGGGAGCACTGACAGTGCTGGCTGTGTGGGGAGCACTGACAGTGCTGGCTGTGTTGGGGAGCACTGACAGTGCTGGGTGTGTGGTGAGAGCACTGACAGTACTGCTTGTGTGGGGAGCACTGACAGTGCTGGCTGTGTGGGGAGCACTGACAATGCTGGCTGTGTGGGGGAGCACTGACAGTGCTGGCTGTGTGGGGGAGCAGTGAACGTGCTGGCTTTGGGTTGGGAGCACTAATAGTGCTGGCTGTGTGGGAGGAGCACAGACAGTGCTGGCTCTGTGGGGAGCACTGGCAGTGCTGGCTGTGTGTGGGGGGGGGGAGGGGAGCTCTGACAGTGCTGGCTGTGTGGGGAGCACTGACAGTGCTGGCTGTGTGGTGGCAGCACTGATAGTGCTGGCACTGTGGGGAAGCACTGACAGTGCTGGCTGTGTGGTGAGAGCACTGACAGTGCTGGCTGTGTGGGGGGAGCACTGACAGTGCTGTGTGGGGAACACTCGCAGCGCTGGCTGTAGGTGGAGAACTGGCAGTGCTGGCTGTGTGGTGGGAGCACTACAATGCTGGCTGTGGGGAGCAATGATAGTGCTGGCTGTGTGGGGTGGGTGCACTGACAGTGCTGGCTGTGTGGTGGGAGCACTGACAGTGCTGGCTATGTGGTGGGAGCACTGGCAGTGCTGGCTGTGTGGGGAGCACTGACAGTGCTGGCTGTGTGGGGTAGGAGCACTGACATTGCTGGCTGTGTGGGGGAAGCACTGACAGTGCTGGCTGTGTGGTGGGAGCACTGACAGTGCTGGCTGTGTGGTGGGAGCACTGACAGTGCTGGCTGTGTGGGGGAGCACTGACAGTGCTGACTGTGTGGTGGGAGCACTGGCAGTGCTGGCTGTGTGGTGGGAGCACTGACAGTGCTGGCTGTGTGGTGTGAGCACTGAGTGCTTTCTGTGTAGGGGGAGCACTGACAGTGCTGGCTGTGTGGGGGAGCACTGACAGTGTTGGCTGTGTGGGGGAGCACTGACAGTGCTGGCTGTGTGGTGGGAGCACTGGCAGTGCTGGCTATGTAGTGGGAGCACTGAAAGTGCTGGCTGTGTGGTGGGAGCACTGACAGTGCTGTCTGTGAGGGTGGAGCACTGACAGTGCTGGCTCTGTGGGGAGCACTGACAGTGCTGGCTCTGTGGGGGAGCACTGACAGTGCTAGCTCTGTGGGAGAGCACTGGCAGTACTGGCGGTGTGGGGAGCACTCGCAGTGCTGGCTGTGGGTGGAGAACTGGCAGTGCTGGCTGTTGGGGAGCATTGATAGTGCTGGCTGTGTGGGGTGGGGGCACTGACAGTGCTGGCTGTGTGGGGGGAGCACTGACAGTGCTTGCTGTGTTGTGTGGGAGCACTGGCAGTGCTGGCTAGGTGGGGGAGCACTGACAGTGCTGGCTGTGATGGGTGGGAGCACTGGCAGTGCTGGCTGTGTGGGGGAGCACTGACAGTGCTTGCTGTGTTGGGTGGGAGCACTGACAGTGCTGGCTGTGTGGGGGAGCACTGACAGTGCAGGCTGTGTGGTGGAAGCACTGACAGTGGTGGCTGTGTGTGTGGGAGCACTGACAGTGCCGTCTGTATGGTGGGAGCACTGACAGTGCTGGCTGTGTGGGGGAGCACTGACAGTGCTGGCTGTGTTGTGGGAGCACTGGCAGTGCTGGCTGTGTAGTGGGAGCACTGACAGTGCTGGCTCTGTGGGGGAGCACTGAAAGTGCTGGCTGTGTGGTGGGAGCACTGACAGTGCTGTCTGTGAGGGTGGAGCACTGACAGTGCTGGCTGTGTGGGGGAGCACTGGCAGTGCTGGCTGTGTGGGGAGCACTCGCAGTGCTGGCTGTGGGTGGAGAACTGGCAGTGCTGGCTGTGGGGGAGCACTGACAGTGCAGGCTGTGTGGGGAGCACTGGCAGTGCTGGCTGTGTGGTGGGAGCACTGGCAGTGCTGGCTGTGTGGGGAGCACTGACAGCGCTGGCTGTGTGGTGGAGCACTGACAGTGATGGCTGTGTGGGGGGAGGATGACAGTGCTGGCTGTGTGGTGGGAGCACTGGCAGTGCTGGCTGTGTGGGGGAACATTGACAGTGCTGGCTGTATGGTGGGAGCACTGGCAGTGCTGGCTGTGTGGGTGAAGCACTGACAGTGATGGCTGTGTGGGGAGCACTGACAATGCTGGCTGTGTGGTGGGAGCACTTACAGTGCTGGCTGTGTGGTGGGAGCACTGACAGAGCTGGCTGTGTGGTGGGAGCACTGACAGTGCTGGCTGTATGGGAGCACTGACAGTGCTGTCTGTGTGGGGGAGCACTGACAGTGCTGGCTGTGTGGGGAGCACGGACAGTGCTGGCTGTATGGGGGATCACTGACAGTGCTGGCTGTGTGGTGGCAGCACTGATAGTGCTGGCACTGTGGGGAAGCACTGACAGTGCTGGCTGTGTGGTGAGAGCACTGACAGTGCTGGCTGTGTGGGGGGAGCACTGACAGTGCTGTGTGGGGAACACTCGCAGCGCTGGCTGTAGGTGGAGAACTGGCAGTGCTGGCTGTGTGGTGGGAGCACTACAATGCTGGCTGTGGGGAGCAATGATAGTGCTGGCTGTGTGGGGTGGGTGCACTGACAGTGCTGGCTGTGTGGTGGGAGCACTGACAGTGCTGGCTATGTGGTGGGAGCACTGGCAGTGCTGGCTGTGTGGGGAGCACTGACAGTGCTGGCTGTGTGGGGTAGGAGCACTGACATTGCTGGCTGTGTGGGGGAAGCACTGACAGTGCTGGCTGTGTGGTGGGAGCACTGACAGTGCTGGCTGTGTGGTGGGAGCACTGACAGTGCTGGCTGTGTGGGGGAGCACTGACAGTGCTGACTGTGTGGTGGGAGCACTGGCAGTGCTGGCTGTGTGGTGGGAGCACTGACAGTGCTGGCTGTGTGGTGTGAGCACTGAGTGCTTTCTGTGTAGGGGGAGCACTGACAGTGCTGGCTGTGTGGGGGAGCACTGACAGTGTTGGCTGTGTGGGGGAGCACTGACAGTGCTGGCTGTGTGGTGGGAGCACTGGCAGTGCTGGCTATGTAGTGGGAGCACTGAAAGTGCTGGCTGTGTGGTGGGAGCACTGACAGTGCTGTCTGTGATGGTGGAGCACTGACAGTGCTGGCTCTGTGGGGAGCACTGACAGTGCTGGCTCTGTGGGGGAGCACTGACAGTGCTAGCTCTGTGGGAGAGCACTGGCAGTACTGGCGGTGTGGGGAGCACTCGCAGTGCTGGCTGTGGGTGGAGAACTGGCAGTGCTGGCTGTTGGGGAGCATTGATAGTGCTGGCTGTGTGGGGTGGGGGCACTGACAGTGCTGGCTGTGTGGGGGGAGCACTGACAGTGCTTGCTGTGTTGTGTGGGAGCACTGGCAGTGCTGGCTAGGTGGGGGAGCACTGACAGTGCTGGCTGTGATGGGTGGGAGCACTGGCAGTGCTGGCTGTGTGGGGGAGCACTGACAGTGCTTGCTGTGTTGGGTGGGAGCACTGACAGTGCTGGCTGTGTGGGGGAGCACTGACAGTGCAGGCTGTGTGGTGGAAGCACTGACAGTGGTGGCTGTGTGTGTGGGAGCACTGACAGTGCCGTCTGTATGGTGGGAGCACTGACAGTGCTGGCTGTGTGGGGGAGCACTGACAGTGCTGGCTGTGTTGTGGGAGCACTGGCAGTGCTGGCTGTGTAGTGGGAGCACTGACAGTGCTGGCTCTGTGGGGGAGCACTGAAAGTGCTGGCTGTGTGGTGGGAGCACTGACAGTGCTGTCTGTGAGGGTGGAGCACTGACAGTACTGGCTGTGTGGGGAGCACTGGCAGTGCTGGCTGTGTGGGGAGCACTCGCAGTGCTGGCTGTGGGTGGAGAACTGGCAGTGCTGGCTGTGGGGGAGCACTGACAGTGCAGGCTGTGTGGGGAGCACTGGCAGTGCTGGCTGTGTGGTGGGAGCACTGGCAGTGCTGGCTGTGTGGGGAGCACTGACAGCGCTGGCTGTGTGGTGGAGCACTGACAGTGATGGCTGTGTGGGGGGAGGATGACAGTGCTGGCTGTGTGGTGGGAGCACTGGCAGTGCTGGCTGTGTGGGGGAACATTGACAGTGCTGGCTGTATGGTGGGAGCACTGGCAGTGCAGGCTGTGTGGGTGAAGCACTGACAGTGATGGCTGTGTGGGGAGCACTGACAATGCTGGCTGTGTGGTGGGAGCACTTACAGTGCTGGCTGTGTGGTGGGAGCACTGACAGAGCTGGCTGTGTGGTGGGAGCACTGACAGTGCTGGCTGTATGGGAGCACTGACAGTGCTGTCTGTGTGGGGGAGCACTGACAGTGCTGGCTGTGTGGGGAGCACGGACAGTGCTGGCTGTATGGGGGATCACTGACAGAGCTGGCTGTGTGCGGGGAGCACAGACAGTTCTGGCTGTGTGTGGGGAGCACTGACAGTGCTGGCTGTGTGGTGGGAGCACTGACAGTGATGGCTGTGTGGTCGGAGCACTGACAGTGCTGGCTGTGTGGGGGGAGCACTGACAGTGCTGGTTGTGTGGGGGAGCACTGACAGTGATGGCTCTGTGGGGAGCACTGACAGTGCTGGCTGAGTGGGGGTATCACTGACAGTGCTGTCTGTGTGGGGGGAGCACTGACAGTGCTGGCTGTGTGGTGGGAGCACTGACAGTGCTGGTTGTAAGTGTGGGAGCACTGACAGTGCTGGCTGTGTGGGGGGAGCACTGACAGTGCTGGCTGTGTGGTGAGAGCACTGGCAGTGCTGGCTGTGTGGGGGAGCATTGACAGTGCTGGCTGTGTGGGGGAGCACTGACACTGCTGGCTGTGTGGGGGAAGCACTGACAGTGCTGGCTGCGTGGGGGGAGCACTGACAGTGCTGGCTGTGTGGTGGGAGCACTGACAGTGTTGGCTCTGTGGGGGAGCACTGACAGTGCTTGCTGTGAGGGTGGAGCACTGACAGTGCTGGCTGTATGGTGAGAGCACTGACAGTGCTGTCTGTGTGGGGGGATCACTGACAGTGCTGGCTGTGTGGTGGGAGCACTGACAGTGCTGGCTGTGTGGGGAGCACTGACAATGCTGGCTGTGTGGGGGGGAGCTCTGACAGTGCTGGCTGTGTTGTGGGAGCACTGACAATGCTGGCTGTGTGGGGGAGCACTGACAGTGCTGGCTGGGTGGGGAGCATTGACAGTGCTGGCTGTGTAGGGGGAGCACTGGCAGTGCTGGCTGTGTGGGGAGCACTGACAATGCTGGCTGTGTGGTGGGAGCACTGACAGTGCTGGCTGTGTGGGGGGAGCACTGACAGTGCTGGCTGTGTGGTGGGAGCACTGACAGTGCTGGCTGTATGGGGGGAGCACTGACAGTGCTGGCTGTGTGGTGTGAGCACTGGCTGTGCTGGCTGTGTGGTGGGAGCACTGACAGTGCTGGCTGTGTGGGGGAGCAGTGACCGTGCTGGCTGTGGGGTGGGAGCACTGACAGTGCTGACTGTGTGGGGGGAGCACAGACAGTGCTGGCTGTGTGGGGGGAGCACTGACAGTGCTGGCTGTGCGGTGGGAGCACTGACAGTGCTGGCTGTGTGTGTGGGTGCCCTGACAGTGCTGGCTGTGTGGGGGAAGCACTGACAGTGCTGGCTGTGTGGGGGACCACTGGCAGTTCTGTCTGTGTGGGGGGAGCACTGACAGTGTTGGCTCTGTGGGGGAGCACTGACAGTGCTGGCTGTGTGGTGGGAGCACTGACAGTGTTGCCTGTGTGGCAGGAGCTCGGACAGTGCTGGCTGTGTGGTGGAGCACTGGAGGTGCTGGCTGTGTGGTGGGAGTACTGACAGTGCTGGCTATGTAGTGGGAGCACTGACAGTGCTGGCTCTGTGGGGGAGCACTGAAAGTGCTGGCTGTGTGGTGGGAGCACTGACAGTGCTGTCTGTGAGGGTGGAGCACTGACAGTGCTGGCTGTGTGGGGGAGCACTGACAGTGCTGGTTGTGTGGTGGGAGCACTGACAGTGCTGGCTCTGTGGGGGAGCACTGACAGTGCTAGCTCTGTGGGAGAGCACTGGCAGTGCTGGCTGTGTGGGGAGCACTCGCAGTGCTGGCTGTGGGTGGAGAACTGGCAGTGCTGGCTGTGGGGGAGCACTGATAGTGCTGGCTGTGTGGGGGGTCACTGACAGTGCTGGCTGTGTGGGGAGCACTGACAGCGCTAGCTGTGTGGGGGGAGCACTGACAGTGCTGGCTGTGTGGGGAGCACTGACAGCGCTGGCTGTGTGGGGAGCACTGACAGTGATGGCTGTGTGGGGGGAGGATGACAGTGCTGGCTTTGTGGTGGGAGCACTGGCAGTGCTGGCTGTGTGGGGGTGCATTGACAGTGCTGGCTGTATGGGGGAGCACTGACAGTGCTGGCTGTGTGGGGGAGCATTGACAGTGCTCGCTCTGTGGGGGAGCACTGACAGTGATGGCTGTGTGGGGGGAGGATGACAGTGCTGGCTGTGTGGTGGGAGCACTAACAGTGCTGGCTGTGAGGGGGTGCACTGACAGTGCTGGCTCTGTGGGGGAGCACTGTCAATGCTGGCTGTGTGGGGGAGCACTGGCAGTGCTGGCTGTGTGGGTGAAGCACTGACAGTGCTGGCTGTGTGGGGAGCACTAACAATGCTGGCTGTGTGGTGGGAGCACTGACAGTGCTGGCTGTGCGGTGGGAGCACTGACAGTGCTGGCTGTGTGGTGGGAGCACTGACAGTGCTGGCTGTTTGGGAGCACTGACAGTGGTGGCTGTGTGGTGGGAGCACTGACAGTGCTGGCTGTGTGGTGGGAGCACTGGCATGCTGGCTGTGTGGGAGAGCATTGACAGTGCTGGCTGTATGGGGAGCACTGACAGTGCTGGCTGTGTGGGGGGTGCACTGACAGTACTGGCTGTGTGGGGAGCACTGGCAGTGCTGGCTGTGTGGAGGGAGCACTGACAGTGCTGGCTGTGTGGTGGGAGCTCTGATAGTGCTGGCTGTGTGGGTTGGGGGCACTGACAGTGCCCTGTGTGGTGGGAGCACTGACAGTGCTGGCTGTGTGGTGGGACCACTGGCAGTGCCGACTGTGTGGGGGAGCACTGACAGTGCTGGCTGTGTGGGGAGCACTGACAGTGCTGGCTGTGTGGGGGAGCACTGACAGTGCTGGCTGTGTGGGGAGCACTGACAGTGCTGGCTGTGTAGGGGAGCACTGACAGTGCTGGGTGTGTGGTGAGAGCACTGACAGTGCTGGCTGTGTGGGGAGCACTGACAGTGCTGGCTGTGTGGGGAGCACTGACAATGCTGGCTGTGTGGGGGAGCACTGACAGTGCTGGCTGTGTGGGGGAGCAGTGACCGTGCTGGCTGTGGGGTGGGAGCACTGACAGTGCTGGCTCTGTGGGAGGAGGACAGGCAGTGCTGGCTCTGTGGGGAGCACTGGCAGTGCTGGCTGTGTGGGGGGGGAGCTCTGACAGTGCTGGCTGTGTGGGGGAGCACTGACAGTGCTGGCTGTGTGGTGGGAGCACTGATAGTGCTGGCACTGTGGGGGAGCCCTGACAGTGCTGGCTGTGTGGTGAGAGCACTGACAGTGCTGGCTGTGTGGGGGGAGCACTGACAGTGCTGTGTGGGGAACACTCGCAGCGCTGGCTGCGGGTGGAGAACTGGCAGTGCTGGCTGTGTGGTGGGAGCACTACAATGCTGGCTGTGGGGGAGCAATGATAGTGCTGGGTGTGTGGGGTGGGGGCACTGACAGTGCTGGCTGTGTGGTGGGAGCACTGACAGTGCTGGCTATGTGGTGGGAGCACTGGCAGTGCTGGCTGTGTGGGGGAGCACTGACAGTGCTGGCTGTGTGGGGGGAGCACTGACAGTGCTGGCTGTGTGGTGTGAGCACAGGCTGTGCTGGCTGTGTGGTGGGAGCACTGACAGTGCTGGCTGTGTGGGGGAGCAGTGACCGTGCTGGCTGTGGGGTGGGAGCACTGACAGTGCTTGCTGTGTGGGGGGAGCACTGACAGTGCTGGCTGTGTGGGGGGAGCAATGACAGTGCTGTCTGTGTGGGGGATCACTTACAGTGCTGTCTGTGTGGGGGAGCACTGACAGTGCTGGCTGTGCGGTGGGAGCACTGACAGTGCTGGCTGTGTGTGTGGGAGCCCTGACAGTGCTGGCTGTGTGGGGGAAGCATTGACAGTGCTGGCTGTGTGGGGGACCACTGGCAGTGCTGTCTGTGTGGGGGGAGCACTGACAGTGTTGGCTCTGTGGGGAAGCACTGACAGTGCTGGCTGTGTGGTGGGAGCACAGACAGTGCTGGCTGTGTGGGGGGAGCACTGACAGTTCTGGCTGTGTGTGGGGAGCACTGACAGTGCTGGCTGTGTGGTGGGAGCACTGACAGTGATGGCTGTGTGGTCGGAGCACTGACAGTGCTGGCTGTGTGGGGGGAGCACTGACAGTGCTGGTTGTGTGGGGGAGCACTGACAGTGCTGGCTCTGTGGGGAGCACTGACAGTGCTGGCTGAGTGGGGGTATCACTGACAGTGCTGTCTGTGTGGGGGGAGCACTGACAGTGCTGGCTGTGTGGTGGGAGCACTGACAGTGCTGGTTGTAAGTGTGGGAGCACTGACAGTGCTGGCTGTGTGGGGGGAGCACTGACAGTGCTGGCTGTGTGGTGAGAGCACTGGCAGTGCTGGCTGTGTGGGGGAGCATTGACAGTGCTGGCTGTGTGGGGGAGCACTGACACTGCTGGCTGTGTGGGGGAAGCACTGACAGTGCTGGCTGCGTGGGGGGAGCACTGACAGTGCTGGCTGTGTGGTGGGAGCACTGACAGTGTTGGCTCTGTGGGGGAGCACTGACAGTGCTGGCTGTGAGGGTGGAGCACTGACAGTGCTGGCTGTATGGTGAGAGCACTGACAGTGCTGTCTGTGTGGGGGGATCACTGACAGTGCTGGCTGTGTGGTGGGAGCACTGACAGTGCTGGCTGTGTGGGGAGCACTGACAATGCTGGCTGTGTGGGGGGGAGCTCTGACAGTGCTGGCTGTGTTGTGGGAGCACTGACAATGCTGGCTGTGTGGGGGGAGCACTGACAGTGCTGGCTGGGTGGGGAGCATTGACAGTGCTGGCTGTGTAGGGGGAGCACTGGCATGGCTGGGTGTGTGGGGAGCACTGACAATGCTGGCTGTGTGGTGGGAGCACTGACAGTGCTGGCTGTGTGGGGGGAGCACTGACAGTGCTGGCTGTGTGGTGGGAGCACTGACAGTGCTGGCTGTATGGGGGGAGCACTGACAGTGCTGGCTGTGTGGTGTGAGCACTGGCTGTGCTGGCTGTGTGGTGGGAGCACTGACAGTGCTGGCTGTGTGGGGGAGCAGTGACCGTGCTGGCTGTGGGGTGGGAGCACTGACAGTGCTGACTGTGTGGGGGGAGCACAGACAGTGCTGGCTGTGTGGGGGGAGCACTGACAGTGCTGGCTGTGCGGTGGGAGCACTGACAGTGCTGGCTGTGTGTGTGGGTGCCCTGACAGTGCTGGCTGTGTGGGGGAAGCACTGACAGTGCTGGCTGTGTGGGGGACCACTGGCAGTTCTGTCTGTGTGGGAGGAGCACTGACAGTGTTGGCTCTGTGGGGGAGCACTGACAGTGCTGGCTGTGTGGTGGGAGCACTGACAGTGTTGCCTGTGTGGCAGGTGCTCGGACAGTGCTGGCTGTGTGGTGGAGCACTGGAGGTGCTGGCTGTGTGGTGGGAGTACTGACAGTGCTGGCTATGTAGTGGGAGCACTGACAGTGCTGGCTCTGTGGGGGAGCACTGAAAGTGCTGGCTGTGTGGGGGAGCACTGACAGTGCTGGTTGTGTGGTGGGAGCACTGACAGTGCTGGCTCTGTGGGGGAGCACTGACAGTGCTAGCTCTGTGGGAGAGCACTGGCAGTGCTGGCTGTGTGGGGAGCACTCGCAGTGCTGGCTGTGGGTGGAGAACTGGCAGTGCTGGCTGTGGGGGAGCACTGATAGTGCTGGCTGTGTGGGGGGTCACTGACAGTGCTGGCTGTGTGGGGAGCACTGACAGTGCTAGCTGTGTGGGGGGAGCACTGACAGTGCTGGCTGTGTGGGGAGCACTGACAGCGCTGGCTGTGTGGGGAGCACTGACAGTGATGGCTGTGTGGGGGGAGGATGACAGTGCTGGCTTTGTGGTGGGAGCACTGGCAGTGCTGGCTGTGTGGGGGAGCATTGACAGTGCTGGCTGTATGGGGGAGCACTGACAGTGCTGGCTGTGTGGGGGAGCATTGACAGTGCTCGCTGTGTGGGGGAGCACTGACAGTGATGGCTGTGTGGGGGGAGGATGACAGTGCTGGCTGTGTGGTGGGAGCACTGACAGTGCTGGCTGTGTGGTGGGAGCACTGACAGTGCTGGCTGTGAGGGGGTGCACTGACAGTGCTGGCTCTGTGGGGGAGCACTGTCAATGCTGGCTGTGTGGGGGAGCACTGGCAGTGCTGGCTGTGTGGGTGAAGCACTGACAGTGCTGGCTGTGTGGGGAGCACTAACAATGCTGGCTGTGTGGTGGGAGCACTGACAGTGCTGGCTGTGTGGTGGGAGCACTGACAGTGCTGGCTGTGTGGTGGGAGCACTGACAGTGCTGGCTGTTTGGGAGCACTGACATGGGTGGCTGTGTGGTGGGAGCACTGACAGTGCTGGCTGTGTGGTGGGAGCACTGGCATGCTGGCTGTGTGGGAGAGCATTGACAGTGCTGGCTGTATGGAGAGCACTGACAGTGCTGGCTGTGTGGGGGGTGCACTGACAGTACTGGCTGTGTGGGAGCACTGGCAGTGCTGGCTGTGTGGAGGGAGCACTGACAGTGCTGGCTGTGTGGTGGGAGCTCTGATAGTGCTGGCTGTGTGGGGTGGGGGCACTGACAGTGCCCTGTGTGGTGGGAGCACTGACAGTGCTGGCTGTGTGGTGGGACCACTGGCAGTGCCGACTGTGTGGGGGAGCACTGACAGTGCTGGCTGTGTGGGGAGCACTGACAGTGCTGGCTGTGTGGGGGAGCACTGACAGTGCTGGCTGTGTGGGGAGCACTGACAGTGCTGGCTGTGTAGGGGAGCACTGACAGTGCTGGGTGTGTGGTGAGAGCACTGACAGTGCTGGCTGTGTGGGGAGCACTGACAGTGCTGGCTGTGTGGGGAGCACTGACAATGCTGGCTGTGTGGGGGAGCACTGACAGTGCTGGCTGTGTGGGGGAGCAGTGACCGTGCTGGCTGTGGGGTGGGAGCACTGACAGTGCTGGCTCTGTGGGAGGAGGACAGGCAGTGCTGGCTCTGTGGGGAGCACTGGCAGTGCTGGCTGTGTGGGGAAGGGGGGAGCTCTGACAGTGCTGGCTGTGTGGGGGAGCACTGACAGTGCTGGCTGTGTGGTGGGAGCACTGATAGTGCTGGCACTGTGGGGGAGCCCTGACAGTGCTGGCTGTGTGGTGAGAGCACTGACAATGCTGGCTGTGTGGTGGGAGCACTGACAGTGCTGTGTGGGGAACACTCGCAGCGCTGGCTGCGGGTGGAGAACTGGCAGTGCTGGCTGTGTGGTGGGAGCACTACAATGCTGGCTGTGGGGGAGCAATGATAGTGCTGGGTGTGTGGGGTGGGGGCACTGACAGTGCTGGCTGTGTGGTGGGAGCACTGACAGTGCTGGCTATGTGGTGGGAGCACTGGCAGTGCTGGCTGTGTGGGGGAGCACTGACAGTGCTGGCTGTGTGGGGGAGCACTGACAGTGCTGGCTGTGTGGTGTGAGCACAGGCTGTGCTGGCTGTGTGGTGGGAGCACTGACAGTGCTGGCTGTGTGGGGGGAGCAGTGACCGTGCTGGCTGTGGGGTGGGAGCACTGACAGTGCTTGCTGTGTGGGGGGAGCACTGACAGTGCTGGCTGTGTGGGGGGAGCAATGACAGTGCTGTCTGTGTGGGGGATCACTTACAGTGCTGTCTGTGTGGGGGAGCACTGACAGTGCTGGCTGTGCGGTGGGAGCACTGACAGTGCTGGCTGTGTGTGTGGGAGCCCTGACAGTGCTGGCTGTGTGGGGGAAGCATTGACAGTGCTGGCTGTGTGGGGGACCACTGGCAGTGCTGTCTGTGTGGGGGGAGCACTGACAGTGTTGGCTCTGTGGGGAAGCACTGCCAGTGCTGGCTGTGTGGTGGGAGCACAGACAGTGCTGGCTGTGTGGGGGGAGCACTGACAGTGATGCCTGTGTGGGGGGAAGCACTGACAGTGCTGGCTAAGTGGGGGAGCACTGACAGTGCTGGCTGTTGGGTGAGAGAACTGACAGTGCTTGCTGTGTGGTCGGAGCACAGACAGTGCTGGCTGTGGGGTGAGAGAACTGACAGTGCTGGCTTTGTGGGGGGAAGCACTGACAGTGCTGGCTTTGTGGGGGAGCACTGACAGTGCTGGCTGTGAGGTGAGAGCACTGACAGTGCTGGCTGTGTGGGGGGAGCACTGACAGTGCTGGCTGTGTGGTGGGAGCCCTGACAGTGCTGGCTGTGTGGGGGGACCACAGACAGTGCTGGCTGTGTGGGGGAGCACAGACAGTGCTGTCGGTGTGGGGGAGCACTGACAGTGCTGGCTGTGAGGGTGGAGCACTGACAGTGCTGGCTGTATGGTGAGAGCACTGACAGTGCTGTCTGTGTGGGGGTTCACTGACAGTGCTGGCTGTGTGGTGGGAGCACTGACAGTGCTGGCTGTGTGGGGAGCACTGACAATGCTGGCTGTGTGGGGGGAGCTCTGACAGTGCTGGCTGTGTTGTGGGAGCACTGACAATGCTGGCTGTGTGGGGGGAGCACTGACAGTGCTGGCTGGGTGGGGAGCACTGACAGTGCTGGCTGTGTAGGGGGAGCACTGGCAGTGCTGGCTGTGTGGGGAGCACTGACAATGCTGGCTGTGTGGTGGGAGCACTGACAGTGCTGGCTGTGTGGGGGGAGCACTGACAGTGCTGGCTGTGTGGTGGGAGCACTGACAGTGCTGGCTGTGTGGGGGGTGCACTGACAGTGCTGGCTGTGTGGTGTGAGCACTGGCTGTGCTGGCTGTGTGGTGGGAGCACTGACAGTGCTGGCTGTGTGGGGGAGCAGTGACCGTGCTGGCTGTGGGGTGGGAGCACTGACAGTGCTGGCTGTGTGGGGGGACCACTGACAGTGCTGGCTGTGTGGGGGTAGCAATTACAGTGCTGTCTGTGTGGGGGAGCACTTACAGTGCTGTCTGTGTGGGGGTGCACTCACAGTGCTGGCTGTGCGGTGGGGGCACTGACAGTGCTGGCTGTGTGTGTGGGAGTCCTGAAAGTGCTGGCTGTGTGGGGGAAGCACTGACAGTGCTGGCTGTGTGGGGGACCACTGGCAGTGCTGTCTGTGTGGGGGGAGCACTGACAGTGTTGGCTCTGTGGGGGAGCACTGACAGTGCTGGCTGTGTGGTGGGAGCACAGACAGTGCTGGCTGTGTCGGGGGAGCACTGACAGTGCTGCCTGTGTGGGGGGAAGCACTGACAGTGTTGGCTCTGTGGGGGAGCACTGACAGTGCTGGCTGTTGGGTGAGAGAACTGACAGTGCTGGCTGTGTGGTGGGAGCACTGACAGTGCTGGCTGTTGGGTGAGAGAACTGACAGTGCTGGCTTTGTGGGGGGAAGCACTGACAGTGCTGGCTTTGTGGGGGAGCACTGACAGTGCTGGCTGTGAGGTGAGAGAACTGACAGTGTTGGCTGTGTGGTGGGAGCACTGACAGTGCTGCCTGTGTGGGGGGAAGCACTGACAGTGCTGGCTGTGTGGGGAGCACTGAAAGTGCTGGCTGTATGGGGGGAGGACTGACAGTGCTGGCTGTGCGGGGGGAGCACAGACAGTGCTGGCTGTGTGGGGGGAGCACTGACAGTTCTGGCTGTGTGGTGGGAGCCCTGACAGTGCTGGCTGTGTGGGCGGAGCACAGACAGTGCTGGCTGTGTGGGGGGAGCACAGACAGTGCTGTCTGTGTGGGGGAGCACTGACAGTGCTGGCTGTGTGGTGAGAGAACTGACAGTGCTGGCTGTGTGGTGGGAGCACTGACAGTGCTGGCTGTGTGGGGGGAAGCACTGACAGTGCTGGCTGTGTGGGGGGAGCACTGACAGTGCTGGCTGTGTGGTGGGAGCTCTGACAGTGCTGTCTGTGTGGAGGGAGCACTGTCAGTGCTGGCTGTGTGGCGGGAGCACTGACAGTGCTGGCTGTGTGGGGGGAGCACTGACATTGCTGTCTGTGTGTGAAGCACTGACATTGCTGGCTGTGTTGTGGGAGCACTGACAGTGCTGGCTGTGTGGTGGGAGCACTGACAGTGCTGGATGTGTGTGGGGAGCACTGACAGTGCTGGCTCTCTGGGGGGAGCACTGACAGTGCTGGCTGTGTGGGGGGAGCACTGACTGTGCTGGCTGTCTGGGGAGCACTGCCAGTGCTGGCTGTCTGGGGAGCACTGACAGTGCTGGCTGCGTTGGGGAGCACTGACGGTGCTGGCTGTGCGGTGGGAGCACTGACAGTGATGGCTGTGTGGTGGGAGCACTGACAGTGCTGTCTGTGTGGTGGGAGAACTGACAGTGCTGGCTGTGTGGTGAGAGAACTGACAGTGCTGGCTGCTTGGTGGGAGCACTGACAGTGCTGGCTGTGTGGGGGGAAGCACTGACAGTGATGGCTGTGTGGGGGAGCACTGACAGTGCTGTCTGTGTGGTGGGAGCACAGACAGTGCTGGCTGTGAGGGGTTTCACTGACCCTGCTGGCTGTGTGGGGAGCACTGACAATGCTGGCTGTGTGGGTGGGAGCTCTGACAGTGCTGGCTGTGTGGTGGGAGCTCTGATAGTGCTGGCTGTGTGGGGTGGGGGCACTGACAGTGCCCTGTGTGGTGGGAGCACTGACAGTGCTGGCTGTGTGGTGGGACCACTGGCAGTGCCGACTGTGTGGGGGAGCACTGACAGTGCTGGCTGTGTGGGGAGCACTGACAGTGCTGGCTGTGTGGGGGAGCACTGACAGTGCTGGCTGTGTGGGGAGCACTGACAGTGCTGGCTGTGTAGGGGAGCACTGACAGTGCTGGGTGTGTGGTGAGAGCACTGACAGTGCTGGCTGTGTGGGGAGCACTGACAGTGCTGGCTGTGTGGGGAGCACTGACAATGCTGGCTGTGTGGGGGAGCACTGACAGTGCTGGCTGTGTGGGGGAGCAGTGACCGTGCTGGCTGTGGGGTGGGAGCACTGACAGTGCTGGCTCTGTGGGAGGAGGACAGGCAGTGCTGGCTCTGTGGGGAGCACTGGCAGTGCTGGCTGTGTGGGGAAGGGGGGAGCTCTGACAGTGCTGGCTGTGTGGGGGAGCACTGACAGTGCTGGCTGTGTGGTGGGAGCACTGATAGTGCTGGCACTGTGGGGGAGCCCTGACAGTGCTGGCTGTGTGGTGAGAGCACTGACAATGCTGGCTGTGTGGTGGGAGCACTGACAGTGCTGTGTGGGGAACACTCGCAGCGCTGGCTGCGGGTGGAGAACTGGCAGTGCTGGCTGTGTGGTGGGAGCACTACAATGCTGGCTGTGGGGGAGCAATGATAGTGCTGGGTGTGTGGGGTGGGGGCACTGACAGTGCTGGCTGTGTGGTGGGAGCACTGACAGTGCTGGCTATGTGGTGGGAGCACTGGCAGTGCTGGCTGTGTGGGGGAGCACTGACAGTGCTGGCTGTGTGGGGGGAGCACTGACAGTGCTGGCTGTGTGGTGTGAGCACAGGCTGTGCTGGCTGTGTGGTGGGAGCACTGACAGTGCTGGCTGTGTGGGGGGAGCAGTGACCGTGCTGGCTGTGGGGTGGGAGCACTGACAGTGCTTGCTGTGTGGGGGGAGCACTGACAGTGCTGGCTGTGTGGGGGGAGCAATGACAGTGCTGTCTGTGTGGGGGATCACTTACAGTGCTGTCTGTGTGGGGGAGCACTGACAGTGCTGGCTGTGCGGTGGGAGCACTGACAGTGCTGGCTGTGTGTGTGGGAGCCCTGACAGTGCTGGCTGTGTGGGGGAAGCATTGACAGTGCTGGCTGTGTGGGGGACCACTGGCAGTGCTGTCTGTGTGGGGGGAGCACTGACAGTGTTGGCTCTGTGGGGAAGCACTGCCAGTGCTGGCTGTGTGGTGGGAGCACAGACAGTGCTGGCTGTGTGGGGGGAGCACTGACAGTGATGCCTGTGTGGGGGGAAGCACTGACAGTGCTTGCTAAGTGGGGGAGCACTGACAGTGCTGGCTGTTGGGTGAGAGAACTGACAGTGCTTGCTGTGTGGTCGGAGCACAGACAGTGCTGGCTGTGGGGTGAGAGAACTGACAGTGCTGGCTTTGTGGGGGGAAGCACTGACAGTGCTGGCTTTGTGGGGGAGCACTGACAGTGCTGGCTGTGAGGTGAGAGCACTGACAGTGCTGGCTGTGTGGGGGGAGCACTGACAGTGCTGGCTGTGTGGTGGGAGCCCTGACAGTGCTGGCTGTGTGGGGGGACCACAGACAGTGCTGGCTGTGTGGGGGAGCACAGACAGTGCTGTCGGTGTGGGGGAGCACTGACAGTGCTGGCTGTGAGGGTGGAGCACTGACAGTGCTGGCTGTATGGTGAGAGCACTGACAGTGCTGTCTGTGTGGGGGGATCACTGACAGTGCTGGCTGTGTGGTGGGAGCACTGACAGTGCTGGCTGTGTGGGGAGCACTGACAATGCTGGCTGTGTGGGGGGAGCTCTGACAGTGCTGGCTGTGTTGTGGGAGCACTGACAATGCTGGCTGTGTGGGGGGAGCACTGACAGTGCTGGCTGGGTGGGGAGCACTGACAGTGCTGGCTGTGTAGGGGGAGCACTGGCAGTGCTGGCTGTGTGGGGAGCACTGACAATGCTGGCTGTGTGGTGGGAGCACTGACAGTGCTGGCTGTGTGGGGGGAGCACTGACAGTGCTGGCTGTGTGGTGGGAGCACTGACAGTGCTGGCTGTGTGGGGGGAGCACTGACAGTGCTGGGTGTGTGATGTGAGCACTGGCTGTGCTGGCTGTGTGGTGGGAGCACTGACAGTGCTGGCTGTGTGGGGGAGCAGTGACCGTGCTGGCTGTGGGGTGGGAGCACTGACAGTGCTGGCTGTGTGGGGGGACCACTGACAGTGCTGGCTGTGTGGGGGTAGCAATTACAGTGCTGTCTGTGTGGGGGAGCACTTACAGTGCTGTCTGTGTGGGGGTGCACTCACAGTGCTGGCTGTGCGGTGGGGGCACTGACAGTGCTGGCTGTGTGTGTGGGAGTCCTGAAAGTGCTGGCTGTGTGGGGGAAGCACTGACAGTGCTGGCTGTGTGGGGGACCACTGGCAGTGCTGTCTGTGTGGGGGGAGCACTGACAGTGTTGGCTCTGTGGGGGAGCACTGACAGTGCTGGCTGTGTGGTGAGAGCACAGACAGTGCTGGCTGTGTCGGGGGAGCACTGACAGTGCTGCCTGTGTGGGGGGAAGCACTGACAGTGTTGGCTCTGTGGGGGAGCACTGACAGTGCTGGCTGTTGGGTGAGAGAACTGACAGTGCTGGCTTTGTGGGGGGAAGCACTGACAGTGCTGGCTTTGTGGGGGAGCACTGACAGTGCTGGCTGTGGGGTGAGAGAACTGACAGTGTTGGCTGTGTGGTGGGAGCACTGACAGTGCTGCCTGTGTGGGGGGAAGCACTGACAGTGCTGGCTGTGTGGGGAGCACTGAAAGTGCTGGCTGTATGGGGGGAGGACTGACAGTGCTGGCTGTGCGGGGGGAGCACAGACAGTGCTGGCTGTGTGGGGGGAGCACTGACAGTTCTGGCTGTGTGGTGGGAGCCCTGACAGTGCTGGCTGTGTGGGCGGAGCACAGACAGTGCTGGCTGTGTGGGGGGAGCACAGACAGTGCTGTCTGTGTGGGGGAGCACTGACAGTGCTGGCTGTGTGGTGAGAGAACTGACAGTGCTGGCTGTGTGGTGGGAGCACTGACAGTGCTGGCTGTGTGGGGGGAAGCACTGACAGTGCTGGCTGTGTGGGGGGAGCACTGACAGTGCTGGCTGTGTGGTGGGAGCTCTGACAGTGCTGTCTGTGTGGAGGGAGCACTGTCAGTGCTGGCTGTGTGGCGGGAGCACTGACAGTGCTGGCTGTGTGGGGGGAGCACTGACATTGCTGTCTGTGTGTGAAGCACTGACATTGCTGGCTGTGTTGTGGGAGCACTGACAGTGCTGGCTGTGTGGTGGGAGCACTGACAGTGCTGGATGTGTGTGGGGAGCACTGACAGTGCTGGCTCTCTGGGGGGAGCACTGACAGTGCTGGCTGTGTGGGGGAGCACTGACTGTGCTGGCTGTCTGGGGAGCACTGCCAGTGCTGGCTGTCTGGGGAGCACTGACAGTGCTGGCTGCGTTGGGGAGCACTGACGGTGCTGGCTGTGCGGTGGGAGCACTGACAGTGATGGCTGTGTGGTGGGAGCACTGACAGTGCTGTCTGTGTGGTGGGAGAACTGACAGTGCTGGCTGTGTGGTGAGAGAACTGACAGTGCTGGCTGCTTGGTGGGAGCACTGACAGTGCTGGCTGTGTGGGGGGAAGCACTGACAGTGATGGCTGTGTGGGGGAGCACTGACAGTGCTGTCTGTGTGGTGGGAGCACTGACAGTGCTGGCTGTGAGGGGTTTCACTGACCCTGCTGGCTGTGTGGGGAGCACTGACAATGCTGGCTGTGTGGGTGGGAGCTCTGAAAGTGCTGGCTGTGTTGTGGGAGCACTAACAGTGCTGGCTGTGTGAGGGGAGCACTGACAGTGCTGGCTGGGTGGGGAGCACTGACAGTGCTGGCTGTGTGGGGGGAGCACTGGCAGTGCTGGCTGTGTGGGGAGCACTGACAATGCTGGCTGTGTGGTGGGAGCACTGACAGTGCTGGCTGTGTGGGGGGAGCACTGACAGTGCTGGCTGTATGGTGTGAGCACTGGCAGTGCTGGCTGTGTGGTGGGAGCACTGACAGTGCTGGCTGTGTGGTGGGAGCACTGACAATGCTGGCTGGGTGGTGGGAGCACTGACAGTGCTGTCTGTGTGGGGGGAGCACTGACAGTGCTGGCTGTGTGGTGTGAGCACTGGCAGTGCTGGCTGTGTGGTGGGAGCACTGACAGTGCTGGCTGTGTGGGGAGCAGTGACCGTGCTGGCTGTGGGGTGGGAGCACTGACAGTACTGGCTGTGTGGGGGGAGCACTGACAGTGCTGGCTGTGTGGGGGAGCACTGACAGTGCTGGCTGTGTGGGAGGAGCACAGACAGTGCTGGCTCTGTGGGGAGCACTGACAGTGCGGGTTGTATGGTGGGAGCACTGACAGTGCTGGCTGTGTGGGGGGAGCACTGACAGTGCTGTCTGTGTGGGGGAGCACTTACAGTGCTGGCTGTGTGTGTGGGAGCCCTGACACTGCTGGCTGTGTGGTGGGAGCACTGACAGTGCTGGCTGTGTGGGGGAGCCTGACAGTGCTGGCTGTGTGGTGGGAGCACTGACAGGGCTGGCTGTGTGGGGGAGCACTGACAGTGCTGGCTGTGTGGGGGAGCACTGACAGTGCTGGCTGTGTGGGAGGGAGCACTGACAGTGCTGGCTGTGTGTGGGAGCACTGACAGTGCTGGCTCTGTGGGGGAGTACTGACAGTGTTGGCTCTGTGGGGGAGCACTGACAGTGCTGGCTGTGTGGTGGGAGCACAGACAGTGCTGGCTGTGTGGGGGAGCACTGACAGTGCTGGCTTTGTGGGGTAAGCACTGACAGTGCTGGCTTTGTGGGGGAGCACTGACAGTGCTGGCTGTGGGGTGAGAGAACTGACAGTGCTGGCTGTGTGGTGGGAGCACTGACAGTGGTGGCTGTGTGGGGGGAGAACAGACAGTGCTGGCTGTGTGGGGGAGCACTGACAGTGCTGTCTGCGTGGGGGGAGCACTGACAGTGCTGGCTGTGTGGTGAGAGAACTGACAGTGCTGGCTGTGTGGTGCTAGCACTGACAGTCCTGGCTGTGTGGGGGGAGTACTGACAGTGCTGTCTGTGTGGGGGAGCACTGACAGTGATGGCTGTGTGGGGGAGCACTGACAATGCTGGCTGTGTGGTGGGAGCACTGACAGTGCTGGCTGGGTGGGGGGAGTACTGACAGTGATGTCTGTGTGGGGGAGCACTGACAGTGATAGCTGTGTGGGGGAGCACTGACAGTACTGGCTTTGTGGGGGAGCACTGACAGGGCTGGCTGCGTGGGGGAGCACTGACAGTGCTGGCTGTGTGGGGGAGCACTGACGGTGCTGATTGTGTGGGGTAGCACTGACAGTGGTGGCTGTGTGGTGGGTGCACTGCCAGTGTTGGCTGTGTAGGGGAGCACTGACAGTGCTGGCTGTGTGGGGGAGCACTGACAGTGCTGGCTGTGTGTTGGGAGCACTGACAGTACTGGCTGTGTGGTGGGAGCACTGACAGTGCTGGCTGTGTGAGGGGAGCACTGACATTGCTGTCTGTGTGTGAAGCACTGACAATGCTGGCTGTGTTGTGGGAGCACTGACAGTGCTGGCTGTGTGGTGGGAGCACTGACAGTGCTGGATGTGTGTGGGGAGCACTGACAGTGCTGGCTGTCTGGGGGGAGCACTGACAGTGCTGGCTGTGTGGGGGGAGCACTGACTGTGCTGGCTGTGTGGGGGAGCACTGTCAGTGCTGGCTGTGTGGGTAGCACTGACAGTGCTGGCTGTGTTGGGGAGCACTGACAGTACTGGCTGTGCGGTGGGCGCACTGACAGTGATGGCTGTGTGTTGGAGCACTGACAGTGCTGTCTGTGTGGTGGGAGAACTGACAGTGCTGGCTGTGTGGTGAGAGAACTGACAGTGCTGGCTGTGTGGTGGGAGCACTGACAGTGCTGGCTGTGTGGGGGGAAGCACTGACAGTCATGGCTGTGTGGGGAGCACTGACAGTGCTATCTGTGTGGTGGGAGCACTGACAGTGCTGGCTCTGTGGGGAGCACTGACAGTGCTGGCTGAGTGGGGGTATCACTGACAGTGCTGTCTCTGTGGTGGGAGCACTGACAGTGCTGGCTGTGTGGTGGGAGCACTGACAGTGCTGGTTGTATGTGTGGGAGCACTGACAGTGCTGGCTGTGTTTGGGGAGCACTGACAGTGCTGGCTGTGTGGGGAGCACTGACAGTGATGGCTGTGTGGTGGGAGCACTGACAGTGCTGGCTGTGTGGGGGAAGCACTGACAGTGCTGGCTGCGTGGGGGAGCACTGGCAGTGCTGGCTGTGTGGTGGGAGCACTGACAGTGTTGGCTCTGTGGGGGAGCACTGACAGTGCTGGCTGTGTGGTGGGAGCACTGACAGTGCTGGCTGTGTGGTGGGAGCACTGGCAGTGCTGGCTGTGTGGGGAGAGCACTGACAGTGCTGGCTATGTGGGGAGGGAGCACTGATTTGCTGGCTGTGTGGGGGAGCATTGACAGTGCTGGCTGTGTGGGGGAGCACTGACAGTGCTGGCTGTGTGGGGAGCACTGACAGTGCTGGCTGTGTGGGGGGAGCACTGACAGTGCTGGCTGTGAGGGTGGAGCACTGACAGTGCTGGCTGTGTGAGGGGAGCACTGACAGTGTTGGCTGTATGGTGAGAGCACTGACAGTGCTGTCTGTGTGGGGGGATCACTGACAGTGCTGGCTGTGTGGTGGGAGCACTGACAGTGCTTGCTGTGTGGGGAGCACTGACAATGCTGGCTGTGTGGGGGAGCACTGACAGTGCTGGCTGTGTGGTTGGAGCACTGACAGTGCTGGCTGTGTTGTGGGAGCACTGACAGTGCTGGCTGTGTGAGGGGAGCACTGACAGTGCTGGCTGTGTGGGGAGCACTGACAATGCTGGCTGTGTGGGGGGAGCTCTGACAGCGCTGGCTGTGTTGTGGGAGCACTGACAGTGCTGGCTGTGTGAGGGGAGCACTGACAGTGCTGGCTGGGTGGGGAGCACTGACAGTGCTGGCTGTGTGGGGGAGCACTGGCAGTGCTGGCTGTGTGGGGAGCACTGACAATGCTGGCTGTGTGGTGGGAGCACTGACAGTGCTGGCTGTGTGGGGGGAGCACTGACAGTACTGGCTGTGTGGTGTGAGCACTGGCAGTGCTGGCTGTGTGGTGTGAGCACTGACAGTGCTGGCCTTGTGGTGGGAGCACTGACAATGCTGGCTGGGTGGTGGGAGCACTGACAGTGCTGTCTGTGTGGGGGGAGCACTGACAGTGCTGGCTGTGTGGTGTGAGCACTGGCTGTGCTGGCTGTGTGGTGGGAGCACTGACAGTGCTGGCTGTGTGGGGGAGCAGTGACCGTGCTGGCTGTGGGGTGGGAGCACTGACAGTGCTGGCTGTGTGGGCGGAGCACTGACAGTGCTGGCTGTGTGGGGGAGCACTGACAGTGCTGGCTGTGTGGGGGAGCACTGACAGTGCTGGCTGTGCGGGAGGAGCACAGACAGTGCTGGCTCTGTGGGGAGCACTGACAGTGTGGGCTGTATGGTGGGAGCACTGACAGTGCTGGCTGTGTGGGGGGAGCAATGACAGTGCTGTCTGTGTGGGGGAGCACTTACAGTTCTGTCTGTGTGGGGGGAACACTGACAGTGCTGGCTGTGCGGTGGGAGCACTGACAGTGCTGGCTGTGTGTGTGGGAGCCCTGACAGTGCTGGCTGTGTGTGGGAAGCACTGACAGTGCTGGCTGTGTGGTGGGAGCACTGACAGTGCTGGCTCTGTGGCGGGAGCACTGACAGTGCTGGCTGTGTGGGGGGAGCACTGACATTGCTGTCTGTGTGTGAATCACTGACAATGCTGGCTGTGTTGTGGGAGCACTGACAGTGCTGGCTGTGTGGTGGGAGCACTGACAGTGCTGGATGTGTGTGGGGAGCACTGACAGTGCTGGCTGTGAGGGTGGAGCACTGACAGTGCTGGCTGTGTGAGGGGAGCACTGACAGTGTTGGCTGTATGGTGAGAGCACTGACAGTGCTGTCTGTGTGGGGGGATCACTGACAGTGCTGGCTGTGTGGTGGGAGCACTGACAGTGCTTGCTGTGTGGGGAGCACTGACAATGCTGGCTGTGTGGGGGAGCACTGACAGTGCTGGCTGTGTGGTTGGAGCACTGACAGTGCTGGCTGTGTTGTGGGAGCACTGACAGTGCTGGCTGTGTGAGGGGAGCTCTGACAGCGCTGGCTGTGTTGTGGGAGCACTGACAGTGCTGGCTGTGTGAGGGGAGCACTGACAGTGCTGGCTGGGTGGGGAGCACTGACAGTGCTGGCTGTGTGGGGGAGCACTGGCAGTGCTGGCTGTGTGGGGAGCACTGACAATGCTGGCTGTGTGGTGGGAGCACTGACAGTGCTGGCTGTGTGGGGGGAGCACTGACAGTACTGGCTGTGTGGTGTGAGCACTGGCAGTGCTGGCTGTGTGGTGTGAGCACTGACAGTGCTGGCCTTGTGGTGGGAGCACTGACAATGCTGGCTGGGTGGTGGGAGCACTGACAGTGCTGTCTGTGTGGGGGGAGCACTGACAGTGCTGGCTGTGTGGTGTGAGCACTGGCTGTGCTGGCTGTGTGGTGGGAGCACTGACAGTGCTGGCTGTGTGGGGGAGCAGTGACCGTGCTGGCTGTGGGGTGGGAGCACTGACAGTGCTGGCTGTGTGGGCGGAGCACTGACAGTGCTGGCTGTGTGGGGGAGCACTGACAGTGCTGGCTGTGTGGGGGAGCACTGACAGTGCTGGCTGTGTGGGAGGAGCACAGACAGTGCTGGCTCTGTGGGGAACACTGACAGTGTGGGCTGTATGGTGGGAGCACTGACAGTGCTGGCTGTGTGGGGGGAGCAATGACAGTGCTGTCTGTGTGGGGGAGCACTTACAGTTCTGTCTGTGTGGGGGGAGCACTGACAGTGCTGGCTGTGCAGTGGGAGCACTGACAGTGCTGGCTGTGTGTGTGGGAGCCCTGACAGTGCTGGCTGTGTGTGGGAAGCACTGACAGTGCTGGCTGTGTGGTGGGAGCACTGACAGTGCTGGCTCTGTGGCGGGAGCACTGACAGTGCTGGCTGTGTGGGGGGAGCACTGACATTGCTGTCTGTGTGTGAATCACTGACAATGCTGGCTGTGTTGTGGGAGCACTGACAGTGCTGGCTGTGTAGTGGGAGCACTGACAGTGCTGGATGTGTGTGGGGAGCACTGACATTGCTGGCTGTCTGGGGGGAGCACTGACAGTGCTGGATGTGTGGGGGGAGCACTGACAGTGCTGGCTGTGTGGGGGGAGCACTGACAGTGCTGGCTCTGTGGCGGGAGCACTGACAGTGCTGGTTGTGTGGGGGGAGCACTGACATTGCTGTCTGTGTGTGAATCACTGACAATGCTGGCTGTGTTGTGGGAGCACTGACAGTGCTGGCTGTGTGGTGGGAGCACTGACAGTGCTGGATGTGTGTGGGGAGCACTGACAGTGCTGGCTGTCTGGGGGGAGCACTGACAGTGCTGGATGTGTGGGGGGAGCACTGACTGTGCTGGCTGTGTGGGGGAGCACTGCCAGTGCTGGCTGTGTGGGGGAGCACTGACAGTGCTGGCTGTGTTGGGGAGCACTGACAGTGCTGGCTGTGCGGTGGGAGCACTGACAGTGATGGCTGCGTGGTGGGAGCACTGACAGTGCTGGCTGTGTGGTGGAGCACTGACAGTGCTGTCTGTGTGGGGGGAGGACACTGACAGTGCTGGCTGTGTAGGAGCAGCGCTGGCAGTGCTGGCTGTGTGGTGGTAGAACTGACAGTGCTGGCTGTGTGGTGGAGCGCTGACAGTGCTGTCTGTGTGGGGGGAGGACACTGCCAGTGCTGGCTGTGTAGGAGCAGCGCTGGCAGTGCTGGCTGTGTGGGGGAGCACTGACAGTGCTGGCTCTGTGGTGGGAGCACTGACAGTGCTGGCTGTGTGTGGGGGGGAGCACTGACAGTGCGGGCTGTGTGGGGAGCACTGACAGTGCTGGCTGTGTGAGGGGAGCACTGACAGTGCTGGCTGGGTGGGGAGCACTGACAGTGCTGGCTGTGTGGGGGGAGCACTGACATTGCTGTCTGTGTGTGAATCACTGACAATGCTGGCTGTGTTGTGGGAGCACTGACAGTGCTGGCTGTGTGGTGGGAGCACTGACAGTGCTGGATGTGTGTGGGGAGCACTGACAGTGCTGGCTGTCTGGGGGGAGCACTGACAGTGCTGGATGTGTGGGGGGAGCACTGACAGTGCTGGCTGTGTGGGGGGAGCACTGACAGTGCTGGCTCTGTGGCGGGAGCACTGACAGTGCTGGTTGTGTGGGGGGAGCACTGACATTGCTGTCTGTGTGTGAATCACTGACAATGCTGGCTGTGTTGTGGGAGCACTGACAGTGCTGGCTGTGTGGTGGGAGCACTGACAGTGCTGGATGTGTGTGGGGAGCACTGACAGTGCTGGCTGTCTGGGGGGAGCACTGACAGTGCTGGATGTGTGGGGGGAGCACTGACTGTGCTGGCTGTGTGGGGGAGCACTGCCAGTGCTGGCTGTGTGGGGGAGCACTGACAGTGCTGGCTGTGTTGGGGAGCACTGACAGTGCTGGCTGTGCGGTGGGAGCACTGACAGTGATGGCTGCGTGGTGGGAGCACTGACAGTGCTGGCTGTGTGGTGGAGCACTGACAGTGCTGTCTGTGTGGGGGGAGGACACTGACAGTGCTGGCTGTGTAGGAGCAGCGCTGGCAGTGCTGGCTGTGTGGTGGTAGAACTGACAGTGCTGGCTGTGTGGTGGAGCGCTGACAGTGCTGTCTGTGTGGGGGGAGGACACTGCCAGTGCTGGCTGTGTAGGAGCAGCGCTGGCAGTGCTGGCTGTGTGGGGGAGCACTGACAGTGCTGGCTCTGTGGTGGGAGCACTGACAGTGCTGGCTGTGTGTGGGGGGGAGCACTGACAGTGCGGGCTGTGTGGGGAGCACTGACAGTGCTGGCTGTGTGAGGGGAGCACTGACAGTGCTGGCTGGGTGGGGAGCACTGACAGTGCTGGCTGTGTGGGGGAGCACTGGCAGTGCTGGCTGTGTGGGGAGCACTGACAATGCTGGCTGTGTGGTGGGAGCACTGACAGTGCTGGCTGTGTGGGGGGAGCACTGACAGTACTGGCTGTGTGGTGTGAGCACTGGCAGTGCTGGCTGTGTGGTGTGAGCACTGACAGTGCTGGCCTTGTGGTGGGAGCACTGACAATGCTGGCTGGGTGGTGGGAGCACTGACAGTGCTGTCTGTGTGGGGGGAGCACTGACAGTGCTGGCTGTGTGGTGTGAGCACTGGCTGTGCTGGCTGTGTGGTGGGAGCACTGACAGTGCTGGCTGTGTGGGGGAGCAGTGACCGTGCTGGCTGTGGGGTGGGAGCACTGACAGTGCTGGCTGTGTGGGCGGAGCACTGACAGTGCTGGCTGTGTGGGGGAGCACTGACAGTGCTGGCTGTGTGGGGGAGCACTGACAGTGCTGGCTGTGTGGGAGGAGCACAGACAGTGCTGGCTCTGTGGGGAGCACTGACAGTGTGGGCTGTATGGTGGGAGCACTGACAGTGCTGGCTGTGTGGGGGGAGCAATGACAGTGCTGTCTGTGTGGGGGAGCACTTACAGTTCTGTCTGTGTGGGGGGAGCACTGACAGTGCTGGCTGTGCGGTGGGAGCACTGACAGTGCTGGCTGTGTGTGTGGGAGCCCTGACAGTGCTGGCTGTGTGTGGGAAGCACTGACAGTGCTGGCTGTGTGGTGGGAGCACTGACAGTGCTGGCTCTGTGGCGGGAGCACTGACAGTGCTGGCTGTGTGGGGGGAGCACTGACATTGCTGTCTGTGTGTGAATCACTGACAATGCTGGCTGTGTTGTGGGAGCACTGACAGTGCTGGCTGTGTGGTGGGAGCACTGACAGTGCTGGATGTGTGTGGGGAGTACTGACAGTGCTGGCTGTCTGGGGGGAGCACTGACAGTGCTGGATGTGTGGGGGGAGCACTGACAGTGCTGGCTGTGTGGGGGGAGCACTGACAGTGCTGGCTGTGTGTGGGGAGCACTGACAGTGCTGGCTGTGTGGGGGGAGCACTGACAGTGCTGGCTGTGTGGTGGGAGCACTGACAGTGCTGGCTCTGTGGCGGGAGCACTGACAGTGCTGGCTGTGTGGGGGGGAGCACTGACATTGCTGTCTGTGTGTGAAGCACTGACAATGCTGGCTGTGTTGTGGGAGCACTGACAGTGCTGGCTGTGTGGTGGGAGCACTGACAGTGCTGGATGTGTGTGGGGAGCACTGACAGTGCTGGCTGTCTGGGGGGAGCACTGACAGTGCTGGATGTGTGGGGGGAGCACTGACTGTGCTGGCTGTGTGGGGGAGCACTGCCAGTGCTGGCTGTGTGGGGGAGCACTGACAGTGCTGGCTGTGTTGGGGAGCACTGACAGTGCTGGCTGTGCGGTGGGAGCACTGACAGTGATGGCTGCGTGGTGGGAGCACTGACAGTGCTGGCTGTGTGGTGGAGCACTGACAGTGCTGTCTGTGTGGGGGGAGGACACTGACAGTGCTGGCTGTGTAGGAGCAGCGCTGGCAGTGCTGGCTGTGTGGTGGTAGAACTGACAGTGCTGGCTGTGTGGTGGAGCGCTGACAGTGCTGTCTGTGTGGGGGGAGGACACTGCCAGTGCTGGCTGTGTAGGAGCAGCGCTGGCAGTGCTGGCTGTGTGGGGGAGCACTGACAGTGCTGGCTCTGTGGTGGGAGCACTGACAGTGCTGGCTGTGTGGGGGGGGGGAGCACTGACAGTGCGGGCTGTGTGGTGGGAGCACTGACAGTGCTGGCTGTGTCGGGGGAGCTCTGACAGTGCTGGCTGCGTGGTGGGAGCACTGACAGCGCTGACTCTGTGGGGGGAGCACTGACAGTGCTGGCTGTGGGGAGGGAGCACTGACAGTGCTGGCTGTGTGGTGGGAGCACTGACAGCGCTGGCTGTGTGGTGGGAGCACTGACAGTGCTGGCTGTGTGGTGGGAGCACTGACAGTGCTGACTGTGTGGTGGGAGCACTGACAGTGCTGGCTGTGTGGTGGGCGCACTGACAGTGCTGCCTGTGGGGGGGAGCACTGACAGGGCTGGCTGCGTGGGGGAGCACTGACAGTGCTGGCTGTGTAGGAGCAGCGCTGGCAGTGCTGGCTGTGTGGGGAGCACTGACAGTGCTGGTTCTGTGGTGGGAGTACTGACAGTGCTGGTTGTGTGGGGGGGGGAACACTGACAGTGCTGGCTGTGTGGTGGGAGCACTGACAGTGCTGGCTGTGTGGTGGAGCGCTGACAGTGCTGTCTGTGTGGGGGGAGGACACTGACAGTGCTGGCTGTGTAGGAGCAGCGCTGGCAGTGCTGGCTGTGTGGGGGAGCACTGACAGTGCTGGCTCTGTGGTGGGAGCACTGACAGTGCTGGCTGTGTGGGGGGGAGCACTGACAGTGCTGGCTGTGTGGTGGGAGCACTGACAGTGCTGGCTGTGTCGGGGGAGCTCTGACAGTGCTGGCTGTGTGGTGGGAGCACTGACAGCGCTGGCTGTGTGGGGGGAGCACTGACAGTGCTGGCTGTGGGGTGGGAGCACTGACAGTGCTGGCTGTGTGGTGGGAGCACTGACAGCGCTGGCTGTGTGGTGGGAGCACTGACAGTGCTGGCTGTGTGGTGGGAGCACTGACAGTGCTGGCTGTGTGGTGGGAGCACTGACAGTGCTGGCTGTGTGGTGGGAGCACTGACAGTGCTGGCTGTGGGGGGGAGCACTGACAGGGCTGGCTGCGTGGGGGAGCACTGACAGTGCTGGCTGTGTGGGGGGAGCACTGACGGTGCTGATTGTGTGGGGTAGCACTGACAGTGCTGGCTGTGTGGTGGGAGCACTGCCAGTGTTGGCTGTGTAGGGGAGCACTGACAGTGCTGGCTGCGTGGGGAAGCACGGACAGTGCTGGCTGTGTGGTGGGAGCACTGACAGTACTGGCTGTGTGGTGGGAGCACTGACAGTGCTGGCTGTGTGAGGGGAGCACTGACATTGCTGTATGTGTGTGAAGCACTGACAATGCTGGCTGTGTTGTGGGAGCACTGACAGTGCTGGCTGTGTGGTGGGAGCACTGACAGTGCTGGATGTGTGTGGGGAGCACTGACAGTGGTGGCTGTCTGGGGGAGCACTGGCAGTGCTGACTGTGCTGGGGAGCACTGACAGTACTGGCTGTGCGGTGGGAGCACTGACATTGATGGCTGTGTGGTGGGAGCACTGACAGTGCTGTCTGTGTGGTGGGAGAACTGACAGTGCTGGCTGTGTGGTGAGAGAACTGACAGTGCTGGCTGTGTGGTGGGAGCACTGACAGTGCTGGCTGTGTGGGGGAAGCACTGACAGTGATGGCTGTGTGGGGGAGCACTGACAGTGCTGTCTGTGTGGTGGGAGCACTGACAGTGCTGGCTCTGTGGGGAGCACTGACAGTGCTGGCTGAGTGGGGGTATCAATGACAGTGCTGTCTGTGTGGGGGGAGCACTGACAGTGCTGGCTGTGTGGTGGGAGCACTGACAGTGCTGGTTGTATGTGTGGGAGCACTGACAGTGCTGGCTGTGTTTGGGGAGCACTGACAGTGCTGTCTGTGTGGGGGAGCACTGACAGTGATGGCTGTGTGGGGGAGCACTGACAGTGCTGGCTTTGTGGGGGAGCACTGACAGTGCTGACTGTGTGGGGGAGCACTGACAGTTCTGGCTGTGTGGGGAAGCACTGACAGTGCTGGCTGTGTGTGGGGAGCACTGAGAGTGCTGGCTGTGTGGGGGGAGCACTGACAGTGCTGGCTGTGTGGTGGGAGCACTGAAGTGCTGGCTGTGTGTGGGGAGCACTGAGAGTGCTGGCTGTGAGGGGGGAGCACTGACATTGCTGTCTGTGTGTGAAGCACTGACAATGCTGGCTGTGTTGTGGGAGCACTGACAGGGCTGGCTGCGTGGGGGAACACTGACAGTGCTGGCTGTGTGGGGGGAGCACTGACGATGCTGATTGTGTGGGGTAGCACTGACAGTGCTCGCTGTGTGGTGGGAGCACTGACAGTGCTGGCTGTGTGGTGGGAGCACTGACAGTGCTGGCTGTGGGTGGGGAGCACTGACAGGGCTGGCTGCGTGGGGGAGCACTGACAGTGCTGGCTGTGTGGGGGGAGCACTGACGGTGATGATTGTGTGGGGTAGCACTGACAGTGCTGGCTGTGTGGTGGGAGCACTGCCAGTGTTGGCTGTGTAGGGGAGCACTGACAGTGCTGGCTGCGTGGGGAAGCACGGACAGTGCTGGCTGTGTGGTGGGAGCACTGACAGTACTGGCTGTGTGGTGGGAGCACTGACAGTGCTGGCTGTGTGGTGGAGCGCTGACAGTGCTGTCTGTGTGGGGGGAGGACACTGCCAGTGCTGGCTGTGTAGGAGCAGCGCTGGCAGTGCTGGCTGTGTGGGGGAGCACTGACAGTGCTGGCTCTGTGGTGGGAGCACTGACAGTGCTGGCTGTGTGGGGGGGGGAGCACTGACAGTGCGGGCTGTGTGGTGGGAGCACTGACAGTGCTGGCTGTGTCGGGGGAGCTCTGACAGTGCTGGCTGCGTGGTGGGAGCACTGACAGCGCTGGCTGTGTGGGGGGAGCACTGACAGTGCTGGCTGTGGGGAGGGAGCACTGACAGTGCTGGCTGTGTGGTGGGAGCACTGACAGCGCTGGCTGTGTGGTGGGAGCACTGACAGTGCTGGCTGTGTGGTGGGAGCACTGACAGTGCTGACTGTGTGGTGGGAGCACTGACAGTGCTGGCTGTGTGGTGGGCGCACTGACAGTGCTGCCTGTGGGGGGGGAGCACTGACAGGGCTGGCTGCGTGGGGGAGCACTGACAGTGCTGGCTGTGTAGGAGCTGCGCTGGCAGTGCTGGCTGTGTGGGGAGCACTGACAGTGCTGGCTCTGTGGTGGGAGTACTGACAGTGCTGGCTGTGTGGGGGGGGGGAACACTGACAGTGCTGGCTGTGTGGTGGGAGCACTGACAGTGCTGGCTGTGTGGTGGAGCGCTGACAGTGCTGTCTGTGTGGGGGGAGGACACTGACAGTGCTGGCTGTGTAGGAACAGCGCTGGCAGTGCTGGCTGTGTGGGGGAGCACTGACAGTGCTGGCTCTGTGGTGGGAGCACTGACAGTGCTGGCTGTGTGGGGGGGAGCACTGACAGTGCTGGCTGTGTGGTGGGAGCACTGACAGTGCTGGCTGTGTCGGGGGAGCTCTGACAGTGCTGGCTGTGTGGTGGGAGCACTGACAGCGCTGGCTGTGTGGGGGGAGCACTGACAGTGCTGGCTGTGGGGTGGGAGCACTGACAGTGCTGGCTGTGTGGTGGGAGCACTGACAGCGCTGGCTGTGTGGTGGGAGCACTGACAGTGCTGGCTGTGTGGTGGGAGCACTGACAGTGCTGGCTGTGTGGTGGGAGCACTGACAGTGCTGGCTGTGTGGTGGGAGCACTGACAGTGCTGGCTGTGGGGGGGAGCACTGACAGGGCTGGCTGCGTGGGGGAGCACTGACAGTGCTGGCTGTGTGGGGGGAGCACTGACGGTGCTGATTGTGTGGGGTAGCACTGACAGTGCTGGCTGTGTGGTGGGAGCACTGCCAGTGTTGGCTGTGTAGGGGAGCACTGACAGTGCTGGCTGCGTGGGGAAGCACGGACAGTGCTGGCTGTGTGGTGGGAGCACTGACAGTACTGGCTGTGTGGTGGGAGCACTGACAGTGCTGGCTGTGTGAGGGGAGCACTGACATTGCTGTATGTGTGTGAAGCACTGACAATGCTGGCTGTGTTGTGGGAGCACTGACAGTGCTGGCTGTGTGGTGGGAGCACTGACAGTGCTGGATGTGTGTGGGGAGCACTGACAGTGGTGGCTGTCTGGGGGAGCACTGGCAGTGCTGACTGTGCTGGGGAGCACTGACAGTACTGGCTGTGCGCTGGGAGCACTGACATTGATGGCTGTGTGGTGGGAGCACTGACAGTGCTGTCTGTGTGGTGGGAGAACTGACAGTGCTGGCTGTGTGGTGAGAGAACTGACAGTGCTGGCTGTGTGGTGGGAGCACTGACAGTGCTGGCTGTGTGGGGGAAGCACTGACAGTGATGGCTGTGTGGGGGAGCACTGACAGTGCTGTCTGTGTGGTGGGAGCACTGACAGTGCTGGCTCTGTGGGGAGCACTGACAGTGCTGGCTGAGTGGGGGTATCAATGACAGTGCTGTCTGTGTGGGGGGAGCACTGACAGTGCTGGCTGTGTGGTGGGAGCACTGACAGTGCTGGTTGTATGTGTGGGAGCACTGACAGTGCTGGCTGTGTTTGGGGAGCACTGACAGTGCTGTCTGTGTGGGGGAGCACTGACAGTGATGGCTGTGTGGGGGAGCACTGACAGTGCTGGCTTTGTGGGGGAGCACTGACAGTGCTGACTGTGTGGGGGAGCACTGACAGTTCTGGCTGTGTGGGGAAGCACTGACAGTGCTGGCTGTGTGTGGGGAGCACTGAGAGTGCTGGCTGTGTGGGGGGAGCACTGACAGTGCTGGCTGTGTGGTGGGAGCACTGAAGTGCTGGCTGTGTGTGGGGAGCACTGAGAGTGCTGGCTGTGTGGGGGGAGCACTGACATTGCTGTCTGTGTGTGAAGCACTGACAATGCTGGCTGTGTTGTGGGAGCACTGACAGGGCTGGCTGCGTGGGGGAGCACTGACAGTGCTGGCTGTGTGGGGGGAGCACTGACGATGCTGATTGTGTGGGGTAGCACTGACAGTGCTCGCTGTGTGGTGGGAGCACTGACAGTGCTGGCTGTGTGGTGGGAGCACTGACAGTGCTGGCTGTGGGGGGGGAGCACTGACAGGGCTGGCTGCGTGGGGGAGCACTGACAGTGCTGGCTGTGTGGGGGGAGCACTGACGGTGCTGATTGTGTGGGGTAGCACTGACAGTGCTGGCTGTGTGGTGGGAGCACTGCCAGTGTTGGCTGTGTAGGGGAGCACTGACAGTGCTGGCTGCGTGGGGAAGCACGGACAGTGCTGGCTGTGTGGTGGGAGCACTGACAGTACTGGCTGTGTGGTGGGAGCACTGACAGTGCTGGCTGTGTGAGGGGAGCACTGACATTGCTGTATGTGTGTGAAGCACTGACAATGCTGGCTGTGTTGTGGGAGCACTGACAGTGCTGGCTGTGTGGTGGGAGCACTGACAGTGCTGGATGTGTGTGGGGAGCACTGACAGTGGTGGCTGTCTGGGGGAGCACTGGCAGTGCTGACTGTGCTGGGGAGCACTGACAGTACTGGCTGTGCGGTGGGAGCACTGACAGTGATGGCTGTGTGGTGGGAGCACTGACAGTGCTGTCTGTGTGGTGGGAGAACTGACAGTGCTGGCTGTGTGGTGAGAGAACTGACAGTGCTGGCTGTGTGGTGGGAGCACTGACAGTGCTGGCTGTGTGGGGGAAGCACTGACAGTGATGGCTGTGTGGGGAGCACTGACAGTGCTGTCTGTGTGGTGGGAGCACTGACAGTGCTGGCTCTGTGGGCAGCACTGACAGTGCTGGCTGAGTGGGGGTATCAATGACAGTGCTGTCTGTGTGGGGGGAGCACTGACAGTGCTGGCTGTGTGGTGGGAGCACTGACAGTGCTGGTTGTATGTGTGGGAGCACTGACAGTGCTGGCTGTGTGGGGGAGCACTGACAGTGCTGGCTTTGTGGGGGAGCACTGACAGTGCTGACTGTGTGGGGGAGCACTGACAGTTCTGGCTGTGTGGGGAAGCACTGACAGTGCTGGTTGTGTGTGGGGAGCACTGAGAGTGCTGGCTGTGTGGGGGGAGCACTGACAGTGCTGGCTGTGTGGGGGGAGCACTGAAGTGCTGGCTGTGTGTGGGGAGCACTGAGAGTGCTGGCTGTGTGGGGGGAGCACTGACATTGCTGTCTGTGTGTGAAGCACTGACAATGCTGGCTGTGTTGTGGGAGCACTGACAGGGCTGGCTGCGTGGGGGAGCACTGACAGTGCTGGCTGTGTGGGGGGAGCACTGACGATGCTGATTGTGTGGGGTAGCACTGACAGTGCTCGCTGTGTGGTGGGAGCACTGCCAGTGTTGGCTGTGTAGGGGAGCACTGACAGTGCTGGCTGTGTGGGGGAGCACGGACAGTGCTGGCTGTGTGGTGGGAGCACTGACAGTACTGGCTGTGTGGTGGGAGCACTGACAGTGCTGGCTGTGTGAGGGGAGCACTGACATTGCTGTCTGTGTGTGAAGCACTGACAATGCTGGCTGTGTTGTGGGAGCACTGACAGTGCTGGCTGTGTTGTGGGAGCACTGACAGTGCTGGCTGGGTGGTGGGAGCACTGACTGTGCTGCATGTGTGTGGGGAGCACTGACAGTGCTGGCTGTCTGGGGGGAGCACTGACAGTGCTGGCTGTGTGGGGGGAGCACTGATTGTGTTGGCTGTGTGGGGGAGCACTGTCAGTGCTGGCTGTGTGGTGGGAGCACTGACGGCGCTGGCTGTGTGGTGGGAGCACTGACAGTGCTGGCTGTGTGGTGGGAGCACTGACAGTGCTGGCTGTGTGGTGGGAGCACTGACAGTGCTGGCTGTGTGGTGGGAGCACTGACAGTGCTGGCTGTGGGGGGGAGCACTGACAGGGCTGGCTGCGTGGGGGAGCACTGACAGTGCTGGCTGTGTGGGGGGAGCACTGACGGTGCTGATTGTGTGGGGTAGCACTGACAGTGCTGGCTGTGTGGTGGGAGCACTGCCAGTGTTGGCTGTGTAGGGGAGCACTGACAGTGCTGGCTGCGTGGGGAAGCACGGACAGTGCTGGCTGTGTGGTGGGAGCACTGACAGTACTGGCTGTGTGGTTGGAGCACTGACAGTGCTGGCTGTGTGAGGGGAGCACTGACATTGCTGTATGTGTGTGAAGCACTGACAATGCTGGCTGTGTTGTGGGAGCACTGACAGTGCTGGCTGTGTGGTGGGAGCACTGACAGTGCTGGATGTGTGTGGGGAGCACTGACAGTGGTGGCTGTCTGGGGGAGCACTGGCAGTGCTGACTGTGCTGGGGAGCACTGACAGTACTGGCTGTGCGGTGGGAGCACTGACAGTGATGGCTGTGTGGTGGGAGCACTGACAGTACTGGCTGTGTGGTGGGAGCACTGACAGTGCTGGCTGTGTGAGGGGAGCACTGACATTGCTGTCTGTGTGTGAAGCACTGACAATGCTGGCTGTGTTGTGGGAGCACTGACAGTGCTGGCTGTGTTGTGGGAGCACTGACAGTGCTGGCTGTGTGGTGGGAGCACTGACAGTGCTGGATGTGTGTGGGGAGCACTGACAGTGCTGGCTGTCTGGGGGGAGCACTGACAGTGCTGGCTGTGTGGGGGGAGCACTAACGATGCTGATTGTGTGGGGTAGCACTGACAGTGCTCGCTGTGTGGTGGGAGCACTGCCAGTGTTGGCTGTGTAGGGGAGCACTGACAGTGCTGGCTGTGTGGGGGAGCACGGACAGTGCTGGCTGTGTGGTGGGAGCACTGACAGTACTGGCTGTGTGGTGGGAGCACTGACAGTGCTGGCTGTGTGAGGGGAGCACTGACATTGCTGTCTGTGTGTGAAGCACTGACAATGCTGGCTGTGTTGTGGGAGCACTGACAGTGCTGGCTGTGTTGTGGGAGCACTGACAGTGCTGGCTGGGTGGTGGGAGCACTGACTGTGCTGCATGTGTGTGGGGAGCACTGACAGTGCTGGCTGTCTGGGGGGAGCACTGACAGTGCTGGCTGTGTGGGGGGAGCACTGATTGTGTTGGCTGTGTGGGGGAGCACTGTCAGTGCTGGCTGTGTGGTGGGAGCACTGACGGCGCTGGCTGTGTGGTGGGAGCACTGACAGTGCTGGCTGTGTGGTGGGAGCACTGACAGTGCTGGCTGTGTGGTGGGAGCACTGACAGTGCTGGCTGTGTGGTGGGAGCACTGACAGTGCTGGCTGTGGGGGGGAGCACTGACAGGGCTGGCTGCGTGGGGGAGCACTGACAGTGCTGGCTGTGTGGGGGGAGCACTGACGGTGCTGATTGTGTGGGGTAGCACTGACAGTGCTGGCTGCGTGGGGAAGCACGGACAGTGCTGGCTGTGTGGTGGGAGCACTGACAGTACTGGCTGTGTGGTTGGAGCACTGACAGTGCTGGCTGTGTGAGGGGAGCACTGACATTGCTGTATGTGTGTGAAGCACTGACAATGCTGGCTGTGTTGTGGGAGCACTGACAGTGCTGGCTGTGTGGTGGGAGCACTGACAGTGCTGGATGTGTGTGGGGAGCACTGACAGTGGTGGCTGTCTGGGGGAGCACTGGCAGTGCTGACTGTGCTGGGGAGCACTGACAGTACTGGCTGTGCGGTGGGAGCACTGACAGTGATGGCTGTGTGGTGGGAGCACTGACAGTACTGGCTGTGTGGTGGGAGCACTGACAGTGCTGGCTGTGTGAGGGGAGCACTGACATTGCTGTCTGTGTGTGAAGCACTGACAATGCTGGCTGTGTTGTGGGAGCACTGACAGTGCTGGCTGTGTTGTGGGAGCACTGACAGTGCTGGCTGTGTGGTGGGAGCACTGACAGTGCTGGATGTGTGTGGGGAGCACTGACAGTGCTGGCTGTCTGGGGGGAGCACTGACAGTGCTGGCTGTGTGGGGGGAGCACTGACTGTGTTGGCTGTGTGGGGGAGCACTGTCAGTGCTGGCTGTGTGGGGGAGCACTGACAGTGCTGGCTGTGCTGGGGAGCACTGACAGTACTGGCTGTGCGGTGGGAGCACTGACAGTGATGGCTGTGTGGTGGGAGCACTGACAGTGCTGTCTGTGTGGTGGGAGAACTGACAGTGCTGGCTGTGTGGTGAGAGAACTGACAGTGCTGGCTGTGTGGTGGGAGCAGTGACAGTGCTGGCTGTGTGGGGGGAAGCACTGACAGTGATGGCTGTGTGGGGGATCACTGACAGTGCTGTCTGTGTGGTGGGAGCACTGACAGTGCTGGCTCTGTGGGGAGCACTGACAGTGCTGGCTGAGTGGGGGTATCACTGACAGTGCTGTCTGTGGGAGGGGGAGCACTGACAGTGCTGGCTGTGTGGTGGGAGCACTGACAGTGCTGGTTGTATGTGTGGGAGCACTGACAGGGCTGGCTGTGTTTGGGGAGCACTGACAGTGCTGTCTGTGTGGGGGAGCACTGACAGTGATGGCTGTGTGGGGGAGCACTGACAGTGCTGGCTTTGTGGGGGAGCACTGACAGTGCTGACGGTGTGGGGGAGCACTGACAGTGCTGGCTGTGTGGGGGGAGCACTGACAGTGCTGGCTGTGTGTGGGGAGCACTGAGAGTGCTGGCTGTGTGGGGGGAGCACTGACATTGCTGTCTGTGTGTGAAGCACTGGCAATGCTGGCTGTGTTGTGGGAGCACTGACAGTGCTGGCTGTGTGGTGGGAGCACTGACAGTGCTGGCTGTGTGGTGGGAGCACTGACAGTACTGGCTGTGTGGTGGGAGCACTGACAGTGCTGGCTGTGTGAGGGGAGCACTGACATTGCTGTATGTGTGTGAAGCACTGACAATGCTGGCTGTGTTGTGGGAGCACTGACAGTGCTGGCTGTGTGGTGGGAGCACTGACAGTGCTGGATGTGTGTGGGGAGCACTGACAGTGGTGGCTGTCTGGGGGAGCACTGGCAGTGCTGACTGTGCTGGGGAGCACTGACAGTACTGGCTGTGCGGTGGGAGCACTGACAGTGATGGCTGTGTGGTGGGAGCACTGACAGTGCTGTCTGTGTGGTGGGAGAACTGACAGTGCTGGCTGTGTGGTGAGAGAACTGACAGTGCTGGCTGTGTGGTGGGAGCACTGACAGTGCTGGCTCTGTGGGGGAAGCACTGACAGTGATGGCTGTGTGGGGAGCACTGACAGTGCTGTCTGTGTGGTGGGAGCACTGACAGTGCTGGCTCTGTGGGGAGCACTGACAGTGCTGGCTGAGTGGGGGTATCAATGACAGTGCTGTCTGTGTGGGGGGAGCACTGACAGTGCTGGCTGTGTGGTGGGAGCACTGACAGTGCTGGTTGTATGTGTGGGAGCACTGACAGTGCTGGCTGTGTTTGGGGAGCACTGACAGTGCTGTCTGTGTGGGGGAGCACTGACAGTGATGGCTGTGTGGGGGAGCACTGACAGTGCTGGCTTTGTGGGGGAGCACTGACAGCGCTGACTGTGTGGGGGAGCACTGACAGTTCTGGCTGTGTGGGGAAGCACTGACAGTGCTGGCTGTGTGTGGGGAGCACTGAGAGTGCTGGCTGTGTGGGGGGAGCACTGACAGTGCTGGCTGTGTGGGGGGAGCACTGAAGTGCTGGCTGTGTGTGGGAGCACTGAGAGTGCTGGCTGTGTGGGGGGAGCACTGACATTGCTGTCTGTGTGTGAAGCACTGACAATGCTGGCTGTGTTGTGGGAGCACTGACAGGGCTGGCTGCGTGGGGGAGCACTGACAGTGCTGGCTGTGTGGGGGGAGCACTGACGATGCTGATTGTGTGGGGTAGCACTGACAGTGCTCGCTGTGTGGTGGGAGCACTGCCAGTGTTGGCTGTGTAGGGGAGCACTGACAGTGCTGGCTGTGTGGGGGAGCACGGACAGTGCTGGCTGTGTGGTGGGAGCACTGACAGTACTGGCTGTGTGGTGGGAGCACTGACAGTGCTGGCTGTGTGAGGGGAGCACTGACATTGCTGTCTGTGTGTGAAGCACTGACAATGCTGGCTGTGTTGTGGGAGCACTGACAGTGCTGGCTGTGTTGTGGGAGCACTGACAGTGCTGGCTGGGTGGTGGGAGCACTGACAGTGCTGGATGTGTGTGGGGAGCACTGACAGTGCTGGCTGTCTGGGGGGAGCACTGACAGTGCTGGCTGTGTGGGGGGAGCACTGACTGTGTTGGCTGTGTGGGGGAGCACTGTCAGTGCTGGCTGTGTGGTGGGAGCACTGACAGCGCTGGCTGTGTGGTGGGAGCACTGACAGTGCTGGCTGTGTGGTGGGAGCACTAACAGTGCTGGCTGTGTGGTGGGAGCACTGACAGTGCTGGCTGTGTGGTGGGAGCACTGACAGTGCTGGCTGTGGGGGGGGAGCACTGACAGGGCTGGCTGCGTGGGGGAGCACTGACAGTGCTGGCTGTGTGGGGGGAGCACTGACGGTGCTGATTGTGTGGGGTAGCACTGACAGTGCTGGCTGTGTGGTGGGAGCACTGCCAGTGTTGGCTGTGTAGGGGAGCACTGACAGTGCTGGCTGCGTGGGGAAGCACGGACAGTGCTGGCTGTGTGGTGGGAGCACTGACAGTACTGGCTGTGTGGTGGGAGCACTGACAGTGCTGGCTGTGTGAGGGGAGCACTGACATTGCTGTATGTGTGTGAAGCACTGACAATGCTGGCTGTGTTGTGGGAGCACTGACAGTGCTGGCTGTGTGGTGGGAGCTCTGACAGTGCTGGATGTGTGTGGGGAGCACTGACAGTGGTGGCTGTCTGGGGGAGCACTGGCAGTGCTGACTGTGCTGGGGAGCACTGACAGTACTGGCTGTGCGGTGGGAGCACTGACAGTGATGGCTGTGTGGTGGGAGCACTGACAGTGCTGTCTGTGTGGTGGGAGAACTGACAGTGCTGGCTGTGTGGTGAGAGAACTGACAGTGCTGGCTGTGTGGTGGGAGCACTGACAGTGCTGGCTGTGTGGGGGAAGCACTGACAGTGATTGCTGTGTGGGGGAGCACTGACAGTGCTGTCTGTGTGGTGGGAGCACTGACAGTGCTGGCTCTGTGGGGAGCACTGACAGTGCTGGCTGAGTGGGGGTATCAATGACAGTGCTGTCTGTGTGGGGGGAGCACTGACAGTGCTGGCTGTGTGGTGGGAGCACTGACAGTGCTGGTTGTATGTGTGGGAGCACTGACAGTGCTGGCGGTGTTTGGGGAGCACTGACAGTGCTGTCTGTGTGGGGGAGCACTGACAGTGATGGCTGTGTGGGGGAGCGCTGACAGTGCTGGCTTTGTGGGGGAGCACTGACAGTGCTGACTGTGTGGGGGAGCACTGACAATTCTGGCTGTGTGGGGGAGCACTGACAGTGCTGGCTGTGTGTGGGGAGCACTGAGAGTGCTGGCTGTGTGGGGGAAGCACTGACAGTGCTGGCTGTGTGGGGGGAGCACTGAAGTGCTGGCTGTGTGTGGGGAGCACTGAGAGTGCTGGCTGTGTGGGGGGAGCACTGACATTGCTGTCTGTGTGTGAAGCACTGACAATGCTGGCTGTGTTGTGGGAGCACTGACAGGGCTGGCTGCGTGGGGGAGCACTGACAGTGCTGGCTGTGTGGGGGAGCACTGACGGTGCTGATTGTGTGGGGTAGCACTGACAGTGCTCGCTGTGTGGTGGGAGCACTGCCAGTGTTGGCTGTGTAGGGGAGCACTGACAGTGCTGGCTGTGTGGGGGAGCACGGACAGTGCTGGCTGTGTGGTGGGAGCACTGACAGTACTGGCTGTGTGGTGGGAGCACTGACAGTGCTGGCTGTGTGAGGGGAGCACTGACATTGCTGTCTGTGTGTGAAGCACTGACAATGCTGGCTGTGTTGTGGGAGCACTGACAGTGCTGGCTGTGTTGTGGGAGCACTGACAGTGCTGGCTGTGTGGTGGGAGCACTGACAGTGCTGGATGTGTGTGGGGAGCACTGACAGTGCTGGCTGTCTGGGGGGAGCACTGACAGTGCTGGCTGTGTGGGGGGAGCACTGACTGTGTTGGCTGTGTGGGGGAGCACTGTCAGTGCTGGCTGTGTGGGGGAGCACTGACAGTGCTGGCTGTGCTGGGGAGCACTGACAGTACTGGCTGTGCGGTGGGAGCACTGACAGTGATGGCTGTGTGGTGGGAGCACTGACAGTGCTGTCTGTGTGGTGGGAGAACTGACAGTGCTGGCTGTGTGGTGAGAGAACTGACAGTGCTGGCTGTGTGGTGGGAGCAGTGACAGTGCTGGCTGTGTGGGGGGAAGCACTGACAGTGATGGCTGTGTGGGGGAACACTGACAGTGCTGTCTGTGTGGTGGGAGCACTGACAGTGCTGGCTCTGTGGGGAGCACTGACAGTGCTGGCTGAGTGGGGGTATCACTGACAGTGCTGTCTGTGGGAGGGGGAGCACTGACAGTGCTGGCTGTGTGGTGGGAGCACTGACAGTGCTGGTTGTATGTGTGGGAGCACTGACAGGGCTGGCTGTGTTTGGGGAGCACTGACAGTGCTGTCTGTGTGGGGGAGCACTGACAGTGATGGCTGTGTGGGGGAGCACTGACAGTGCTGGCTTTGTGGGGGAGCACTGACAGTGCTGACGGTGTGGGGGAGCACTGACAGTGCTGGCTGTGTGGGGGGAGCACTGACAGCGCTGGCTGTGTGTGGGGAGCACCGAGAGTGCTGGCTGTGTGGGGGGAGCACTGACATTGCTGTCTGTGTGTGAAGCACTGACAATGCTGGCTTTGTTGTGGGAGCACTGACAGTGCTGGCTGTGTGGTGGGAGCACTGACAGTGCTGGATGTGTGTGGGGAGCACTGACAGTGCTGGCTGTCGTGGGGGAGCACTGACAGTGCTGGCTGTGTGGGGGGAGCACCGACTGTGCTGGCTGTGTGGTAGAGCACTGCCAGTGCTGGCTGTGTGGGGGAGCACTGACAGTGCCGGCTGTGTTGGGGAGCACTGACAGTGCTGGCTGTGCGGTGGGAGCACTGACAGTGATGTCTGTGTGGTGGGAGCACTGACAGTGCTGGCTGTGTGGGGGGAGCACTGACAGTGCTGGCTGTGTGTGGGGAGCACTGAGAGTGCTGGCTGTGTGGGTGGAGCACTGACATTGCTGTCTGTGTGTGAAGCACTGACAATGCTGGCTGTGTTGTGGGAGCACTGACAGGGCTGGCTGCGTTGGGGAGCACTGACAGTGCTGGCTGTGTGGGGGGAGCACTGACGGTGCTGATTGTGTGGGGTAGCACTGACAGTGCTGGCTGTGTGGTGGGAGCACTGCCAGTGTTGGCTGTGTAGGGGAGCACTGACAGTGCTGGCTGTGTGGGGGAGCACGGACAGTGCTGGCTGTGTGGTGGGAGCACTGACAGTACTGGCTGTGTGGTGGGAGCACTGACAGTGCTGGCTGTGTGTGGGGAGCACTGACATTGCTGTCTGTGTGTGAAGCACTGACAATGCTGGCTGTGTTGTGGGAGCACTGACAGTGCTCTGCTGTGTGGTGGGAGCACTGACAGTGCTGGATGTGTGTGGGGAGCACTGACAGTGCTGGCTGTGCGGTGGGAGCACTGACAGTGATGGCTGTGTGGTGGGAGCACTGACAGTGCTGGCTGTGTGGTGGAGCACTGACAGTGCTGTCTGTGTGGGGGGAGGACACTGACAGTGCTGGCTGTGTAGGAGCAGCGCTGGCAGTGCTGGCTGTGTGGTGGGAGAACTGACAGTGCTGGCTGTGTGGTGGAGCGCTGACAGTGCTGTCTGTGTGGGGGGAGGACACTGACAGTGCTGGCTGTGTAGGAGCAGCGCTGGCAGTGCTGGCTGTGTGGGGGAGCACTGACAGTGCTGGCTCTGTGGTGGGAGCACTGACAGTGCTGGCTGTGTGGGGGGGAGCACTGACAGTGCAGGCTGTGTGGTGGGAGCACTGACAGTGCTGGCTGTGTCGGGGGAGCTCTGACAGTGTTGGCTGTGTGGTGGGAGCACTGACAGCGCTGGCTGTGTGTGAAGCACTGACAATGCTGGGTTTGTTGTGGGAGCACTGACAGTGCTGGCTGTGTGGTGGGAGCACTGACAGTGCTGGATGTGTGTGGGGAGCACTGACAGTGCTGGCTGTCGTGGGGGAGCACTGACAGTGCTGGCTGTGTGGGGGGAGCACCGACTGTGCTGGCTGTGTGGTAGAGCACTGCCAGTGCTGGCTGTGTGGGGGAGCACTGACAGTGCCGGCTGTGTTGGGGAGCACTGACAGTGCTGGCTGTGCGGTGGGAGCACTGACAGTGATGGCTGTGTGGTGGGAGCACTGACAGTGCTGGCTGTGTGGGGGGAGCACTGACAGTGCTGGCTGTGTGTGGGGAGCACTGAGAGTGCTGGCTGTGTGGGTGGAGCACTGACATTGCTGTCTGTGTGTGAAGCACTGACAATGCTGGCTGTGTTGTGGGAGCACTGACAGGGCTGGCTGCGTTGGGGAGCACTGACAGTGCTGGCTGTGTGGGGGGAGCACTGACGGTGCTGATTGTGTGGGGTAGCACTGACAGTGCTGGCTGTGTGGTGGGAGCACTGCCAGTGTTGGCTGTGTAGGGGAGCACTGACAGTGCTGGCTGTGTGGGGGAGCACGGACAGTGCTGGCTGTGTGGTGGGAGCACTGACAGTACTGGCTGTGTGGTGGGAGCACTGACAGTGCTGGCTGTGTGTGGGGAGCACTGACATTGCTGTCTGTGTGTGAAGCACTGACAATGCTGGCTGTGTTGTGGGAGCACTGACAGTGCTCTGCTGTGTGGTGGGAGCACTGACAGTGCTGGATGTGTGTGGGGAGCACTGACAGTGCTGGCTGTGCGGTGGGAGCACTGACAGTGATGGCTGTGTGGTGGGAGCACTGACAGTGCTGGCTGTGTGGTGGAGCACTGACAGTGCTGTCTGTGTGGGGGGAGGACACTGACAGTGCTGGCTGTGTAGGAGCAGCGCTGGCAGTGCTGGCTGTGTGGTGGGAGAACTGACAGTGCTGGCTGTGTGGTGGAGCGCTGACAGTGCTGTCTGTGTGGGGGGAGGACACTGACAGTGCTGGCTGTGTAGGAGCAGCGCTGGCAGTGCTGGCTGTGTGGGGGAGCACTGACAGTGCTGGCTCTGTGGTGGGAGCACTGACAGTGCTGGCTGTGTGGGGGGGAGCACTGACAGTGCAGGCTGTGTGGTGGGAGCACTGACAGTGCTGGCTGTGTCGGGGGAGCTCTGACAGTGTTGGCTGTGTGGTGGGAGCACTGACAGCGCTGGCTGTGTGGGGGGAGCACTGACAGTGCTGGCTGTGGGGTGGGAGCACTGACAGTGCTGGCTGTGTGGTGGGAGCACTGACAGCGCTGGCTGTGTGGTGGGAGCACTGACAGTGCTGGCTGTGTGGTGGGAGCACTGACAGTGCTGGCTGTGTGGGGGAAGCACTGACAGTGATGGCTGTGTGGGGGAGCACTGACAGTGCTGTCTGTGTGGTGGGAGCACTGACAGTGCTGGCTCTGTGGGGAGCACTGACAGTGCTGGCTGAGTGGGGGTATCAATGACAGTGCTGTCTGTGTGGGGGGAGCACTGACAGTGCTGGCTGTGTGGTGGGAGCACTGACAGTGCTGGTTGTATGTGTGGGAGCACTGACAGTGCTGGCTGTGTTTGGGGAGCACTGACAGTGCTGTCTGTGTGGGGGAGCACTGACAGTGATGGCTGTGTGGGGGAGCACTGATAGTGCTGGCTTTGTGGGGGAGCACTGACAGTGCTGACTGTGTGGGGGAGCACTGACAGTTCTGGCTGTGTGGGGAAGCACTGACAGTGCTGGCTGTGTGTGGGGAGCACTGAGAGTGCTGGCTGTGTGGGGGGAGCACTGACAGTGCTGGCTGTGTGGTGGGAGCACTGAAGTGCTGGCTGTGTGTGGGGAGCACTGAGAGTGCTGGCTGTGTGGGGGGAGCACTGACATTGCTGTCTGTGTGTGAAGCACTGACAATGCTGGCTGTGTTGTGGGAGCACTGACAGGGCTGGCTGCGTGGGGGAGCACTGACAGTGCTGGCTGTGTGGGGGGAGCACTGACGATGCTGATTGTGTGGGGTAGCACTGACAGTGCTCGCTGTGTGGTGGGAGCACTGACAGTGCTGGCTGTGTGGTGGGAGCACTGACAGTGCTGGCTGTGGGGGGGGAGCACTGACAGGGCTGGCTGCGTGGGGGAGCACTGACAGTGCTGGCTGTGTGGGGGGAGCACTGACGGTGCTGATTGTGTGGGGTAGCACTGACAGTGCTGGCTGTGTGGTGGGAGCACTGCCAGTGTTGGCTGTGTAGGGGAGCACTGACAGTGCTGGCTGCGTGGGGAAGCACGGACAGTGCTGGCTGTGTGGTGGGAGCACTGACAGTACTGGCTGTGTGGTGGGAGCACTGACAGTGCTGGCTGTGTGGTGGAGCGCTGACAGTGCTGTCTGTGTGGGGGGAGGACACTGCCAGTGCTGGCTGTGTAGGAGCAGCGCTGGCAGTGCTGGCTGTGTGGGGGAGCACTGCCAGTGCTGGCTCTGTGGTGGGAGCACTGACAGTGCTGGCTGTGTGGGGGGGGGAGCACTGACAGTGCGGGCTGTGTGGTGGGAGCACTGACAGTGCTGGCTGTGTCGGGGGAGCTCTGACAGTGCTGGCTGCGTGGTGGGAGCACTGACAGCGCTGGCTGTGTGGGGGGAGCACTGACAGTGCTGGCTGTGGGGAGGGAGCACTGACAGTGCTGGCTGTGTGGTGGGAGCACTGACAGCGCTGGCTGTGTGGTGGGAGCACTGACAGTGCTGGCTGTGTGGTGGGAGCACTGACAGTGCTGACTGTGTGGTGGGAGCACTGACAGTGCTGGCTGTGTGGTGGGCGCACTGACAGTGCTGCCTGTGGGGGGGGAGCACTGACAGGGCTGGCTGCGTGGGGGAGCACTGACAGTGCTGGCTGTGTAGGAGCAGCGCTGGCAGTGCTGGCTGTGTGGGGAGCACTGACAGTGCTGGCTCTGTGGTGGGAGTACTGACAGTGCTGGCTGTGTGGGGGGGGGAACACTGACAGTGCTGGCTGTGTGGTGGGAGCACTGACAGTGCTGGCTGTGTGGTGGAGCGCTGACAGTGCTGTCTGTGTGGGGGGAGGACACTGACAGTGCTGGCTGTGTAGGAGCAGCGCTGGCAGTGCTGGCTGTGTGGGGGAGCACTGACAGTGCTGGCTCTGTGGTGGGAGCACTGACAGTGCTGGCTGTGTGGGGGGGAGCACTGACAGTGCTGGCTGTGTGGTGGGAGCACTGACAGTGCTGGCTGTGTCGGGGGAGCTCTGACAGTGCTGGCTGTGTGGTGGGAGCACTGACAGCGCTGGCTGTGTGGGGGGAGCACTGACAGTGCTGGCTGTGGGGTGGGAGCACTGACAGTGCTGGCTGTGTGGTGGGAGCACTGACAGCGCTGGCTGTGTGGTGGGAGCACTGACAGTGCTGGCTGTGTGGTGGGAGCACTGACAGTGCTGGCTGTGTGGTGGGAGCACTGACAGTGCTGGCTGTGTGGTGGGAGCACTGACAGTGCTGGCTGTGGGGGGGAGCACTGACAGGGCTGGCTGCGTGGGGGAGCACTGACAGTGCTGGCTGTGTGGGGGGAGCACTGACGGTGCTGATTGTGTGGGGTAGCACTGACAGTGCTGGCTGTGTGGTGGGAGCACTGCCAGTGTTGGCTGTGTAGGGGAGCACTGACAGTGCTGGCTGCGTGGGGAAGCACGGACAGTGCTGGCTGTGTGGTGGGAGCACTGACAGTACTGGCTGTGTGGTGGGAGCACTGACAGTGCTGGCTGTGTGAGGGGAGCACTGACATTGCTGTATGTGTGTGAAGCACTGACAATGCTGGCTGTGTTGTGGGAGCACTGACAGTGCTGGCTGTGTGGTGGGAGCACTGACAGTGCTGGATGTGTGTGGGGAGCACTGACAGTGGTGGCTGTGTGGTGGGAGCACTGCCAGTGTTGGCTGTGTAGGGGAGCACTGACAGTGCTGGCTGCGTGGGGAAGCACGGACAGTGCTGGCTGTGTGGTGGGAGCACTGACAGTACTGGCTGTGTGGTGGGAGCACTGACAGTGCTGGCTGTGTGAGGGGAGCACTGACATTGCTGTATGTGTGTGAAGCACTGACAATGCTGGCTGTGTTGTGGGAGCACTGACAGTGCTGGCTGTGTGGTGGGAGCACTGACAGTGCTGGATGTGTGTGGGGAGCACTGACAGTGCTGGCTGTGCGGTGGGAGCACTGACATTGATGGCTGTGTGGTGGGAGCACTGACAGTGCTGTCTGTGTGATGGGAGAACTGACAGTGCTGGCTGTGTGGTGAGAGAACTGACAGTGCTGGCTGTGTGGTGGGAGCACTGACAGTGCTGGCTGTGTGGGGGAAGCACTGACAGTGATGGCTGTGTGGGGGAGCACTGACAGTGCTGTCTGTGTGGTGGGAGCACTGACAGTGCTGGCTCTGTGGGGAGCACTGACAGTGCTGGCTGAGTGGGGGTATCAATGACAGTGCTGTCTGTGTGGGGGGAGCACTGACAGTGCTGGCTGTGTGGTGGGAGCACTGACAGTGCTGGTTGTATGTGTGGGAGCACTGACAGTGCTGGCTGTGTTTGGGGAGCACTGACAGTGCTGTCTGTGTGGGGGAGCACTGACAGTGATGGCTGTGTGGGGGAGCACTGACAGTGCTGGCTTTGTGGGGGAGCACTGACAGTGCTGACTGTGTGGGGGAGCACTGACAGTTCTGGCTGTGTGGGGAAGCACTGACAGTGCTGGCTGTGTGTGGGGAGCACTGAGAGTGCTGGCTGTGTGGGGGGAGCACTGACAGTGCTGGCTGTGTGGTGGGAGCACTGAAGTGCTGGCTGTGTGGGGGGAGCACTGACATTGCTGTCTGTGTGTGAAGCACTGACAATGCTGGCTGTGTTGTGGGAGCACTGACAGGGCTGGCTGCGTGGGGAGCACTGACAGTGCTGGCTGTGTGGGGGGAGCACTGACGATGCTGATTGTGTGGGGTAGCACTGACAGTGCTCGCTGTGTGGTGGGAGCACTGACAGTGCTGGCTGTGTGGTGGGAGCACTGACAGTGCTGGCTGTGGGGGGGGAGCACTGACAGGGCTGGCTGCGTGGGGGAGCACTGACAGTGCTGGCTGTGTGGGGGGAGCACTGACGGTGCTGATTGTGTGGGGTAGCACTGACAGTGCTGGCTGTGTGGTGGGAGCACTGCCAGTGTTGGCTGTGTAGGGGAGCACTGACAGTGCTGGCTGCGTGGGGAAGCACGGACAGTGCTGGCTGTGTGGTGGGAGCACTGACAGTACTGGCTGTGTGGTGGGAGCACTGACAGTGCTGGCTGTGTGAGGGGAGCACTGACATTGCTGTATGTGTGTGAAGCACTGACAATGCTGGCTGTGTTGTGGGAGCACTGACAGTGCTGGCTGTGTGGTGGGAGCACTGACAGTGCTGGATGTGTGTGGGGAGCACTGACAGTGCTGTCTGTGTGGTGGGAGAACTGACAGTGCTGGCTGTGTGGTGAGAGAACTGACAGTGCTGGCTGTGTGGTGGGAGCACTGACAGTGCTGGCTGTGTGGGGGAAGCACTGACAGTGATGGCTGTGTGGGGAGCACTGACAGAGCTGTCTGTGTGGTGGGAGCACTGACAGTGCTGGCTCTGTGGGCAGCACTGACAGTGCTGGCTGAGTGGGGGTATCAATGACAGTGCTGTCTGTGTGGGGGGAGCACTGACAGTGCTGGCTGTGTGGTGGGAGCACTGACAGTGCTGGTTGTATGTGTGGGAGCACTGACAGTGCTGGCTGTGTTTGGGGAGCACTGACAGTGCTGTCTGTGTGGGGGAGCACTGACAGTGATGGCTGTGTGGGGGAGCACTGACAGTGCTGGCTTTGTGGGGGAGCACTGACAGTGCTGACTGTGTGGGGGAGCACTGACAGTTCTGGCTGTGTGGGGAAGCACTGACAGTGCTGGTTGTGTGTGGGGAGCACTGAGAGTGCTGGCTGTGTGGGGGGAGCACTGACAGTGCTGGCTGTGTGGGGGGAGCACTGAAGTGCTGGCTGTGTGTGGGGAGCACTGAGAGTGCTGGCTGTGTGGGGGGAGCACTGACATTGCTGTCTGTGTGTGAAGCACTGACAATGCTGGCTGTGTTGTGGGAGCACTGACAGGGCTGGCTGCGTGGGGGAGCACTGACAGTGCTGGCTGTGTGGGGGGAGCACTGACGATGCTGATTGTGTGGGGTAGCACTGACAGTGCTCGCTGTGTGGTGGGAGCACTGCCAGTGTTGGCTGTGTAGGGGAGCACTGACAGTGCTGGCTGTGTGGGGGAGCACGGACAGTGCTGGCTGTGTTGTGGGAGCACTGACAGTACTGGCTGTGTGGTGGGAGCACTGACAGTGCTGGCTGTGTGAGGGGAGCACTGACATTGCTGTCTGTGTGTGAAGCACTGACAATGCTGGCTGTGTTGTGGGAGCACTGACAGTGCTGGCTGTGTTGTGGGAGCACTGACAGTGCTGGCTGGGTGGTGGGAGCACTGACTGTGCTGCATGTGTGTGGGGAGCACTGACAGTGCTGGCTGTCTGGGGGGAGCACTGACAGTGCTGGCTGTGTGGGGGGAGCACTGACTGTGTTGGCTGTGTGGGGGAGCACTGTCAGTGCTGGCTGTGTGGTGGGAGCACTGACGGCGCTGGCTGTGTGGTGGGAGCACTGACAGTGCTGGCTGTGTGGTGGGAGCACTGACAGTGCTGGCTGTGTGTTGGGAGCACTGACAGTGCTGGCTGTGTGGTGGGAGCACTGACAGTGCTGGCTGTGGGGGGGAGCACTGACAGGGCTGGCTGCGTGGGGGAGCACTGACAGTGCTGGCTGTGTGGGGGGAGCACTGACGGTGCTGATTGTGTGGGGTAGCACTGACAGTGCTGGCTGTGTGGTGGGAGCACTGCCAGTGTTGGCTGTGTAGGGGAGCACTGACAGTGCTGGCTGCGTGGGGAAGCACGGACAGTGCTGGCTGTGTGGTGGGAGCACTGACAGTACTGGCTGTGTGGTTGGAGCACTGACAGTGCTGGCTGTGTGAGGGGAGCACTGACATTGCTGTATGTGTGTGAAGCACTGACAATGCTGGCTGTGTTGTGGGAGCACTGACAGTGCTGGCTGTGTGGTGGGAGCACTGACAGTGCTGGATGTGTGTGGGGAGCACTGACAGTGGTGGCTGTCTGGGGAGCACTGGCAGTGCTGACTGTGCTGGGGAGCACTGACAGTACTGGCTGTGCGGTGGGAGCACTGACAGTGATGGCTGTGTGGTGGGAGCACTGACAGTACTGGCTGTGTGGTGGGAGCACTGACAGTGCTGGCTGTGTGAGGGGAGCACTGACATTGCTGTCTATGTGTGAAGCACTGACAATGCTGGCTGTGTTGTGGGAGCACTGACAGTGCTGGCTGTGTTGTGGGAGCACTGACAGTGCTGGCTGTGTGGTGGGAGCACTGACAGTGCTGGATGTGTGTGGGGAGCACTGACAGTGCTGGCTGTCTGGGGGGAGCACTGACAGTGCTGGCTGTGTGGGGGGAGCACTGACTGTGTTGGCTGTGTGGGGGAGCACTGTCAGTGCTGGCTGTGTGGGGGAGCACTGACAGTGCTGGCTGTGCTGGGGAGCACTGACAGTACTGGCTGTGCGGTGGGAGCACTGACAGTGATGGCTGTGTGGTGGGAGCACTGACAGTGCTGTCTGTGTGGTGGGAGAACTGACAGTGCTGGCTGTGTGGTGGGAGCAGTGACAGTGCTGGCTGTGTGGGGGGAAGCACTGACAGTGATGGCTGTGTGGGGGAACACTGACAGTGCTGTCTGTGTGGTGGGAGCACTGACAGTGCTGGCTCTGTGGGGAGCACTGACAGTGCTGGCTGAGTGGGGGTATCACTGACAGTGCTGTCTGTGGGAGGGGGAGCACTGACAGTGCTGGCTGTGTGGTGGGAGCACTGACAGTGCTGGTTGTATCTGTGGGAGCACTGACAGGGCTGGCTGTGTTTGGGGAGCACTGACAGTGCTGTCTGTGTGGGGGAGCACTGACAGTGATGGCTGTGTGGGGGAGCACTGACAGTGCTGGCTTTGTGGGGGAGCACTGACAGTGCTGACGGTGTGGGGGAGCACTGACAGTGCTGGCTGTGTGGGGGGAGCACTGACAGTGCTGGCTGTGTGTGGGGAGCACTGAGAGTGCTGGCTGTGTGGGGGGAGCACTGACATTGCTGTCTGTGTGTGAAGCACTGACAATGCTGGCTGTGTTGTGGGAGCACTGACAGTGCTGGCTGTGTGGTGGGAGCACTGACAGTGCTGGCTGTGTGGTGGGAGCACTGACAGTACTGGCTGTGTGGTGGGAGCACTGACAGTGCTGGCTGTGTGAGGGGAGCACTGACATTGCTGTATGTGTGTGAAGCACTGACAATGCTGGCTGTGTTGTGGGAGCACTGACAGTGCTGGCTGTGTGGTGGGAGCACTGACAGTGCTGGATGTGTGTGGGGAGCACTGACAGTGGTGGCTGTCTGGGGGAGCACTGGCAGTGCTGACTGTGCTGGGGAGCACTGACAGTACTGGCTGTGCGGTGGGAGCACTGACAGTGATGGCTGTGTGGTGGGAGCACTGACAGTGCTGTCTGTGTGGTGGGAGAACTGACAGTACTGGCTGTGTGGTGAGAGAACTGACAGTGCTGGCTGTGTGGTGGGAGCACTGACAGTGCTGGCTGTGTGGGGGAAGCACTGACAGTGATGGCTGTGTGGGGAGCACTGACAGTGCTGTCTGTGTGGTGGGAGCACTGACAGTGCTGGCTCTGTGGGGAGCACTGACAGTGCTGGCTGAGTGGGGGTATCAATGACAGTGCTGTCTGTGTGGGGGGAGCACTGACAGTGCTGGCTGTGTGGTGGGAGCACTGACAGTGCTGGTTGTATGTGTGGGAGCACTGACAGTGCTGGCTGTGTTTGGGGAGCACTGGCAGTGCTGTCTGTGTGGGGGAGCACTGACAGTGATGGCTGTGTGGGGGAGCACTGACAGTGCTGGCTTTGTGGGGGAGCACTGACAGTGCTGACTGTGTGGGGGAGCACTGACAGTTCTGGCTGTGTGGGGAAGCACTGACAGTGCTGGCTGTGTGTGGGGAGCACTGAGAGTGCTGGCTGTGTGGGGGGAGCACTGACAGTGCTGGCTGTGTGGGGGGAGCACTGAAGTGCTGGCTGTGTGTGGGGAGCACTGAGAGTGCTGGCTGTGTGGGGGGAGCACTGACCTTGCTGTCTGTGTGTGAAGCACTGACAATGCTGGCTGTGTTGTGGGAGCACTGACAGGGCTGGCTGCGTGGGGGAGCACTGACAGTGCTGGCTGTGTGGGGGGAGCACTGACGATGCTGATTGTGTGGGGTAGCACTGACAGTGCTCGCTGTGTGGTGGGAGCACTGCCAGTGTTGGCTGTGTAGGGGAGCACTGACAGTGCTGGCTGTGTGGGGGAGCACGGACAGTGCTGGCTGTGTGGTGGGAGCACTGACAGTACTGGCTGTGTGGTGGGAGCACTGACAGTGCTGGCTGTGTGAGGGGAGCACTGACATTGCTGTCTGTGTGTGAAGCACTGACAATGCTGGCTGTGTTGTGGGAGCACTGACAGTGCTGGCTGTGTTGTGGGAGCACTGACAGTGCTGGCTGGGTGGTGGGAGCACTGACAGTGCTGGATGTGTGTGGGGAGCACTGACAGTGCTGGCTGTCTGGGGGGAGCACTGACAGTGCTGGCTGTGTGGGGGGAGCACTGACTGTGTTGGCTGTGTGGGGAGCACTGTCAGTGCTGGCTGTGTGGTGGGAGCACTGACAGCGCTGGCTGTGTGGTGGGAGCACTGACAGTGCTGGCTGTGTGGTGGGAGCACTAACAGTGCTGGCTGCGTGGTGGGAGCACTGACAGTGCTGGCTGTGTGGTGGGAGCACTGACAGTGCTGGCTGTGGGGGGGGGAGCACTGACAGGGCTGGCTGCGTGGGGGAGCACTGACAGTGCTGGCTGTGTGGGGGAGCACTGACGGTGCTGATTGTGTGGGGTAGCACTGACAGTGCTGGCTGTGTGGTGGGAGCACTGCCAGTGTTGGCTGTGTAGGGGAGCACTGACAGTGCTGGCTGCGTGGGGAAGCACGGACAGTGCTGGCTGTGTGGTGGGAGCACTGACAGTACTGGCTGTGTGGTGGGAGCACTGACAGTGCTGGCTGTGTGAGGGGAGCACTGACATTGCTGTATGTGTGTGAAGCACTGACAATGCTGGCTGTGTTGTGGGAGCACTGACAGTGCTGGCTGTGTGGTGGGAGAACTGACAGTGCTGGCTGTGTGGTGGGAGCACTGACAGTGCTGGCTGTGTGGGGGAAGCACTGACAGTGATTGCTGTGTGGGGGAGCACTGACAGTGCTGTCTGTGTGGTGGGAGCACTGACAGTGCTGGCTCTGTGGGGAGCACTGACAGTGCTGGCTGAGTGGGGGTATCAATGACAGTGCTGTCTGTGTGGGGGAGCACTGACAGTGCTGGCTGTGTGGTGGGAGCACTGACAGTGCTGGTTGTATGTGTGGGAGCACTGACAGTGCTGGCTGTGTTTGGGGAGCACTGACAGTGCTGTCTGTGTGGGGGAGCACTGACAGTGATGGCTGTGTGGGGGAGCACTGACAGTGCTGGCTTTGTGGGGGAGCACTGACAGTGCTGACTGTGTGGGGGAGCACTGACAATTCTGGCTGTGTGGGGGAGCACTGACAGTGCTGGCTGTGTGTGGGGAGCACTGAGAGTGCTGGCTGTGTGGGGGGAGCACTGACCGTGCTGGCTGTGTGGGGGGAGCACTGAAGTGCTGGCTTTGTGTGGGGAGCACTGAGAGTGCTGGCTGTGTGGGGGGAGCACTGACATTGCTGTCTGTGTGTGAAGCACTGACAATGCTGGCTGTGTTGTGGGAGCACTGACAGGGCTGGCTGCGTGGGGGAGCACTGACAGTGCTGGCTGTGTGGGGGGAGCACTGACGGTGCTGATTGTGTGGGGTAGCACTGACAGTGCTCGCTGTGTGGTGGGAGCACTGCCAGTGTTGGCTGTGTAGGGGAGCACTGACAGTGCTGGCTGTGTGGGGGAGCACGGACAGTGCTGGCTGTGTGGTGGGAGCACTGACAGTACTGGCTGTGTGGTGGGAGCACTGACAGTGCTGGCTGTGTGAGGGGAGCACTGACATTGCTGTCTGTGTGTGAAGCACTGACAATGCTGGCTGTGTTGTGGGAGCACTGACAGTGCTGGCTGTGTTGTGGGAGCACTGACAGTGCTGGCTGTGTGGTGGGAGCACTGACAGTGCTGGATGTGTGTGGGGAGCACTGACAGTGCTGGCTGTCTGGGGGGAGCACTGACAGTGCTGGCTGTGTGGGGGGAGCACTGACTGTGTTGGCTGTGTGGGGGAGCACTGTCAGTGCTGGCTGTGTGGGGGAGCACTGACAGTGCTGGCTGTGCTGGGGAGCACTGACAGTACTGGCTGTGCGGTGGGAGCACTGACAGTGATGGCTGTGTGGTGGGAGCACTGACAGTGCTGTCTGTGTGGTGGGAGAACTGACAGTGCTGGCTGTGTGGTGAGAGAACTGACAGTGCTGGCTGTGTGGTGGGAGCAGTGACAGTGCTGGCTGTGTGGGGGGAAGCACTGACAGTGATGGCTGTGTGGTGGAACACTGACAGTGCTGTCTGTGTGGTGGGAGCACTGACAGTGCTGGCTCTGTGGGGAGCACTGACAGTGCTGGCTGAGTGGGGGTATCACTGACAGTGCTGTCTGTGGGAGGGGGAGCACTGACAGTGCTGGCTGTGTGGTGGGAGCACTGACAGTGCTGGTTGTATGTGTGGTAGCATTGACAGTGCTGGCTGTGTGGGGGGAAGCACTGACAGTGATGGCTGTGTGGGGGAACACTGACAGTGCTGTCTGTGTGGTGGGAGCACTGACAGTGCTGGCTCTGTGGGGAGCACTGACAGTGCTGGCTGAGTGGGGGTATCACTGACAGTGCTGTCTGTGGGAGGGGGAGCACTGACAGTGATGGCTGTGTGGGGGAGCACTGACAGTGCTGGCTTTGTGGGGGAGCACTGACAGTGCTGACGGTGTGGGGGAGCACTGACAGTGCTGGCTGTGTGGGGGGAGCACTGACAGTGCTGGCTGTGTGTGGGGAGCACCGAGAGTGCTGGCTGTGTGGGGGGAGCACTGACATTGCTGTCTGTGTGTGAAGCACTGACAATGCTGGCTTTGTTGTGGGAGCACTGACAGTGCTGGCTGTGTGGTGGGAGCACTGACAGTGCTGGATGTGTGTGGGGAGCACTGACAGTGCTGGCTGTCGTGGGGGAGCACTGACAGTGCTGGCTGTGTGGGGGGAGCACCGACTGTGCTGGCTGTGTGGGAGAGCACTGCCAGTGCTGGCTGTGTGGGGGAGCACTGACAGTGCCGGCTGTGTTGGGGAGCACTGACAGTGCTGGCTGTGCGGTGGGAGCACTGACAGTGATGGCTGTGTGGTGGGATCACTGACAGTGCTGGCTGTGTGGGGGGAGCACTGACAGTGCTGGCTGTGTGTGGGGAGCACTGAGAGTGCTGGCTGTGTGGGTGGAGCACTGACATTGCTGTCTGTGTGTGAAGCACTGACAATGCTGGCTGTGTTGTGGGAGCACTGACAGGGCTGGCTGCGTGGGGGAGCACTGACAGTGCTGGCTGTGTGGGGGGAGCACTGACGGTGCTGATTGTGTGGGGTAGCACTGACAGTGCTGGCTGTGTGGTGGGAGCACTGCCAGTGTTGGCTGTGTAGGGGAGCACTGACAGTGCTGGCTGTGTGGGGGAGCACGGACAGTGCTGGCTGTGTGGTGGGAGCACTGACAGTACTGGCTGTGTGGTGGGAGCACTGACAGTGCTGGCTGTGTGTGGGGAGCACTGACATTGCTGTCTGTGTGTGAAGCACTGACAATGCTGGCTGTGTTGTGGGAGCACTGACAGTGCTCTGCTGTGTGGTGGGAGCACTGACAGTGCTGGATGTGTGTGGGGAGCACTGACAGTGCTGGCTGTGCGGTGGGAGCACTGACAGTGATGGCTGTGTGGTGGGAGCACTGACAGTGCTGGCTGTGTGGTGGAGCACTGACAGTGCTGTCTGTGTGGGGGGAGGACACTGACAGTGCTGGCTGTGTAGGAGCAGCGCTGGCAGTGCTGGCTGTGTGGTGGGAGAACTGACAGTGCTGGCTGTGTGGTGGAGCGCTGACAGTGCTGTCTGTGTGGGGGGAGGACACTGACAGTGCTGGCTGTGTAGGAGCAGCGCTGGCAGTGCTGGCTGTGTGGGGGAGCACTGACAGTGCTGGCTCTGTGGTGGGAGCACTGACAGTGCTGGCTGTGTGGGGGGGAGCACTGACAGTGCAGGCAGTGTGGTGGGAGCACTGACAGTGCTGGCTGTGTCGGGGGAGCTCTGACAGTGTTGGCTGTGTGGTGGGAGCACTGACAGCGCTGGCTGTGTGGTGGGAGCACTGACAGTGCTGGCTGTGTGGTGGGAGCACTGACAGTGCTGGCTGTGTGGGGGGGGAGCACTGACAGGGCTGGCTGCGTCGGGGAGCACTGACAGTGCTGGCTGTGTGGGGGGAGCACTGACGGTGCTGATTGTGTGGGGTAGCACTGACAGTGCTGGCTGTGTGGTGGGAGCACTGCCAGTGTTGGCTGTGTAGGGGAGCACTGACAGTGCTGGCTGTGTGGGGGAGCACTGACAGTGCTGGCTGTGTGGTGGGAGCACTGACAGTACTGGCTGTGTGGTGGGAGCACTGACAGTGCTGGCTGTGTGAGGGGAGCACTGACATTGCTGTCTGTGTGTGAAGCACTGACAATGCTGGCTGTGTTGTGGGAGCACTGACAGTGCTGGCTGTGTGGTGGGAGCACTGACAGTGCAGGATGTGTGTGGGGAGCACTGTCAGTGCTGGCTGTGTGGGGGAGCACTGACAGTGCTGGCTGTGTTGGGGAGCACTGACAGTACTGGCTGTGCGGTGGGAGCACTAACAGTGATGGCTGTGTGGTGGGAGCACTGACAGTGCTGTCTGTGTGGTGAGAGAACTGACAGTGCTGGCTGTGTGGTGGGAGCAGTGACAGTGCTGGCTGTGTGGGGGGAAGCACTGACAGTGATGGCTGTGTGGGGGAACACTGACAGTGCTGTCTGTGTGGTGGGAGCACTGACAGTGCTGGCTCTGTGGGGAGCACTGACAGTGCTGGCTGAGTGGGGGTATCACTGACAGTGCTGTCTGTGGGAGGGGGAGCACTGACAGTGCTGGCTGTGTGGTGGGATCACTGACAGTGCTGCTTGTATGTGTGGGAGCACTGACAGGGCTGGCTGTGTTTGGGGAGCACTGACAGTGCTGTCTGTGTGGGGGAGCACTGACAGTGATGGCTGTGTGGGGGAGCACTGACAGTGCTGGCTTTGTGGGGGAGCACTGACAGTGCTGACGGTGTGGGGGAGCACTGACAGTGCTGGCTGTGTGGGGGGAGCACTGACAGTGCTGGCTGTGTGTGGGGAGCACTGAGAGTGCTGGCTGTGTGGGGGGAGCACTGACATTGCTGTCTGTGTGTGAAGCACTGACAATGCTGGCTGTGTTGTGGGAGCACTGACAGTGCTGGCTGTGTGGTGGGAGCACTGACAGTGCTGGATGTGTGTGGCGAGCACTGACAGTGCTGGCTGTCGTGGGGGAGCACTGACAGTGCTGGCTGTGTGGGGGGAGCACCGACTGTGCTGGCTGTGTGGGAGAGCACTGCCTGTGCTGGCTGTGTGGGGGAGCACTGACAGTGCCGGCTGTGTTGGGGAGCACTGACAGTGCTGGCTGTGCGGTGGGAGCACTGACAGTGATGGCTGTGTGGTGGGAGCACTGACAGTGTTGGCTGTGTGGGGGCAGCACTGACAGTGCTGGCTGTGTGTGGGGAGCACTGAGAGTGCTGGCTGTGTGGGTGGAGCACTGACATTGCTGTCTGTGTGTGAAGCACTGACAATGCTGGCTGTGTTGTGGGAGCACTGACAGGGCTGGCTGCGTGGGGGAGCACTGACAGTGCTGGCTGTGTGGGGGGAGCACTGACGGTGCTGATTGTGTGGGGTAGCACTGACAGTGCTGGCTGTGTGGTGGGAGCACTGCCAGTGTTGGCTGTGTAGGGGAGCACTGACAGTGCTGGCTGTGTGGTGGGAGCACTGCCAGTGTTGGCTGTGTAGGGGAGCACTGACAGTGCTGGCTGTGTGGGGGAGCACGGACAGTGCTGGCTGTGTGGTGGGAGCACTGACAGTACTGGCTGTGTGGTGGGAGCACTGACAGTGCTGGCTGTGTGGGGGGAGCACTGACATTGCTGTCTGTGTGTGAAGCACTGACAATGCTGGCTGTGTTGTGGGAGCACTGACAGTGCTCTGCTGTGTGGTGGGAGCACTGACAGTGCTGGATGTGTGTGGGGAGCACTGACAGTGCTGGCTGTGCGGTGGGAGCACTGACAGTGATGGCTGTGTGGTGGGAGCACTGACAGTGCTGGCTGTGTGGTGGAGCACTGACAGTGCTGTCTGTGTGGGGGGAGGACACTGACAGTGCTGGCTGTGTAGGAGCAGCGCTGGCAGTGCTGGCTGTGTGGTGGGAGAACTGACAGTGCTGGCTGTGTGGTGGAGCGCTGACAGTGCTGTCTGTGTGGGGGGAGGACACTGACAGTGCTGGCTGTGTAGGAGCAGCGCTGGCAGTGCTGGCTGTGTGGGGTAGCACTGACAGTGCTGGCTCTGTGGTGGGAGCACTGACAGTGCTTGCTGTGTGGGGGGGAGCACTGACAGTGCAGGCTGTGTGGTGGGAGCACTGACAGTGCTGGCTGTGTCGGGGGAGCTCTGACAGTGTTGGCTGTGTGGTGGGAGCACTGACAGCGCTGGCTGTGTGGGGGGAGCACTGACAGTGCTGGCTGTGGGGTGGGAGCACTGACAGTGCTGGCTGTGTGGTGGGAGCACTGACAGCGCTGGCTGTGTGGTGGGAGCACTGACAGTGCTGGCTGTGTGGTGGGAGCACTGACAGTGCTGGCTGTGTGGTGGGAGCACTGACAGTGCTGGCTGTGTGGTGGGAGCACTGACAGTGCTGGCTGTGTGGGGGGGAGCACTGACAGGGCTGGCTGCGTCGGGGAGCACTGACAGTGCTGGCTGTGTGGGGGGAGCACTGACGGTGCTGATTGTGTGGGGTAGCACTGACAGTGCTGGCTGTGTGGTGGGAGCACTGCCAGTGTTGGCTGTGTAGGGGAGCACTGACAGTGCTGGCTGTGTGGGGGAGCACTGACAGTGCTGGCTGTGTGGTGGGAGCACTGACAGTTCTGGCTGTGTGGTGGGAGCACTGACAGTGCTGGCTGTGTGAGGGGAGCACTGACATTGCTGTCTGTGTGTGAAGCACTGACAATGCTGGCTGTGTTGTGGGAGCACTGACAGTGCTGGCTGTGTGGTGGGAGCACTGACAGTGCAGGATGTGTCTGGGGAGCACTGTCAGTGCTGGCTGTGTGGGGGAGCACTGACAGTGCTGGCTGTGTTGGGGAGCACTGACAGTGCTGGCTGTGTGGTGGGAGCACTGACAGTGCTGGTTGTATGTGTGGGAGCACTGACAGGGCTGGCTGTGTTTGGGGAGCACTGACAGTGCTGTCTGTGTGGGGGAGCACTGACAGTGATGGCTGTGTGGGGGAGCACTGACAGTGCTGGCTTTGTGGGGGAGCACTGACAGTGCTGACGGTGTGGGGGAGCACTGACAGTGCTGGATGTGTGGGGGGAGCACTGACAGTGCTGGCTGTGCGTGGGGAGCACTGAGAGTGCTGGCTGTGTGGGGGGAGCACTGACATTGCTGTCTGTGTGTGAAGCACTGACAATGCTGGCTGTGTTGTGGGAGCACTGACAGTGCTGGCTGTGTGGTGGGAGCACTGACAGTGCTGGATGTGTGTGGGGAGCACTGACAGTGCTGGCTGTCGTGGGGGAGCACTGACAGTGCTGGCTGTGTGGGGGGAGCACCGACTGTGCTGGCTGTGTGGGAGAGCACTGCCAGTGCTGGCTGTGTGGGGGAGCACTGACAGTGCCGGCTGTGTTGGGGAGCACTGACAGTGCTGGCTGTGCGGTGGGAGCACTGACAGTGATGGCTGTGTGGTGGGAGCACTGACAGTGCTGGCTGTGTGGGGGGAGCACTGACAGTGCTGGCTGTGTGTGGGGTAGCACTGACAGTGCTGGCTGTGTGGTGGGAGCACTGCCAGTGTTGGCTGTGTAGGGGAGCACTGACAGTGCTGGCTGTGTGGGGGAGCACGGACAGTGCTGGCTGTGTGGTGGGAGCACTGACAGTACTGGCTGTGTGGTGGGAGCACTGACAGTGCTGGCTGTGTGGGGGGAGCACTGACATTGCTGTCTGTGTGTGAAGCACTGACAATGCTGGCTGTGTTGTGGGAGCACTGACAGTGCTCTGCTGTGTGGTGGGAGCACTGACAGTGCTGGATGTGTGTGGGGAGCACTGACAGTGCTGGCTGTGCGGTGGGAGCACTGACAGTGATGGCTGTGTGGTGGGAGCACTGACAGTGCTGGCTGTGTGGTGGAGCACTGACAGTGCTGTCTGTGTGGGGGGAGGACACTGACAGTGCTGGCTGTGTAGGAGCAGCGCTGGCAGTGCTGGCTGTGTGGTGGGAGAACTGACAGTGCTGGCTGTGTGGTGGAGCGCTGACAGTGCTGTCTGTGTGGGGGGAGGACACTGACAGTGCTGGCTGTGTAGGAGCAGCGCTGGCAGTGCTGGCTGTGTGGGGGAGCACTGACAGTGCTGGCTCTGTGGTGGGAGCACTGACAGTGCTGGCTGTGTGGGGGGGAGCACTGACAGTGCAGGCTGTGTGGTGGGAGCACTGACAGTGCTGGCTGTGTCGGGGGAGCTCTGACAGTGTTGGCTGTGTGGTGGGAGCACTGACAGCGCTGGCTGTGTGGGGGGAGCACTGACAGTGCTGGCTGTGGGGTGGGAGCACTGACAGTGCTGGCTGTGTGGTGGGAGCACTGACAGCGCTGGCTGTGTGGTGGGAGCACTGACAGTGCTGGCTGTGTGGTGGGAGCACTGACAGTGCTGGCTGTGTGGTGGGAGCACTGACAGTGCTGGCTGTGTGGTGGGAGCACTGACAGTGCTGGCTGTGTGGGGGGAAGCACTGACAGGGCTGGCTGCGTCGGGGAGCACTGACAGTGCTGGCTGTGTGGGGGGAGCACTGACGGTGCTGATTGTGTGGGGTAGCACTGACAGTGCTGGCTGTGTGGTGGGAGCAATGCCAGTGTTGGCTGTGTAGGGGAGCACTGACAGTGCTGGCTGTGTGGGGGAGCACTGACAGTACTGGCTGTGTGAGGGGAGCACTGACATTGCTGTCTGTGTGTGAAGCACTGACAATGCTGGCTGTGTTGTGGGAGCACTGACAGTGCTGGCTGTGTGGTGGGAGCACTGACAGTGCAGGATGTGTGTGGGGAGCACTGTCAGTGCTGGCTGTGTGGGGGAGCACTGACAGTGCTGGCTGTGTTGGGGAGCACTGACAGTACTGGCTGTGCGGTGGGAGCACTAACAGTGATGGCTGTGTGGTGGGAGCACTGACAGTGCTGTCTGTGTGGTGGGAGAACAGACAGTGCTGGCTGAGTGGTGAGAGAACTGACAGTGCTGGCTGTGTGGTGGGAGCACTGACAGTGCTGGCTGTGTGGGGGGAAGCACTGACAGTCATGGCTGTGTGGGGGAGCACTGACAGTGCTATCTGTGTGGTGGGACCACTGACAGTGCTGGCTCTGTGGGGAGCACTGACAGTGCTGGCTGAGTGGGGGTATCACTGACAGTGCTGTCTGTGTGGGGGGAGCACTGACAGTGCTGGCTGTGTGGTGGGAGCACTGACAGTGCTGGTTGTATGTGTGGGAGCACTGACAGTGCTGGCTGTGTTTGGGGAGCACTGACAGTGCTGGCTGTGTGGTGGGAGCACTGCCAGTGTTGGCTGTGTAGGGGAGCACTGACAGTGCTGGCTGTGTGGTGGGAGCACTGACAGTGCTGGCTGTGTGGGGGGAAGCACTGACAGTCATGGCTGTGTGGGGGAGCACTGACAGTGCTATCTGTGTGGTGGGAGCACTGACAGTGCTGGCTGTGGGGTGGGAGCACTGACAGTGCTGGCTGTGTGGTGGGAGCACTGACAGCGCTGGCTGTGTGGTGGGAGCACTGACAGTGCTGGCTGTGTGGTGGGAGCACTGACAGTGCTGGCTGTGTGGTGGGAGCACTGACAGTGCTGGCTGTGTGGTGGGAGCACTGACAGTGCTGGCTGTGTGGGGGGGAGCACTGACAGGGCTGGCTGCGTCGGGGAGCACTGACAGTGCTGGCTGTGTGGGGGGAGCACTGACGGTGCTGATTGTGTGGGGTAGCACTGACAGTGCTGGCTGTGTGGTGGGAGCACTGCCAGTGTTGGCTGTATAGGGGAGCACTGACAGTGCTGGCTGTGTGGGGGAGCACTGACAGTGCTGGCTGTGTGGTGGGAGCACTGACAGTACTGGCTGTGTGGTGGGAGCACTGACAGTGCTGGCTGTGTGAGGGGAGCACTGACATTGCTGTCTGTGTGTGAAGCACTGACAATGCTGGCTGTGTTGTGGGAGCACTGACAGAGCTGGCTGTGTGGTGGGAGCACTGACAGTGCAGGATGTGTGTGGGGAGCACTGACAGTGCTGGCTATCTGGGGGGAGCACTGACAGTGCTGGCTGTGTGGGGGAGCACTGTCAGTGCTGGCTGTGCGGGGGAGCACTGACAGTGCTGGCTGTGTTGGGGAGCACTGACAGTACTGGCTGTGCGGTGGGAGCACTAACAGTGATGGCTGTGTGGTGGGAGCACTGACAGTGCTGTCTGTGTGGTGGGAGAACTGACAGTGCTGGCTGTGTGGTGAGAGAACTGACAGTGCTGGCTGTGTGGTGGGAGCACTGACAGTGCTGGCTGTGTGGGGGGAAGCACTGACAGTCATGGCTGTGTGGGGGAGCACTGACAGTGCTATCTGTGTGGTGGGAGCACTGACAGTGCTGGCTCTGTGGGGAGCACTGACAGTGCTGGCTGAGTGGGGGTATCACTGACAGTGCTGTCTGTGTGGGGGGAGCACTGACAGTGCTGGCTGTGTGGTGGGAGCACTGACAGTGCTGGTTGTATGTGTGGGAGCACTGACAGTGCTGGCTGTGTTTGGGGAGCACTGACAGTGCTGGCTGTGTGGGGAGCACTGACAGTGATGGCTGTGTGGTGGGAGCACTGACAGTGCTGGCTGTGTGAGGGAAGCACTGACAGTGCTGGCTGCGTGGGGGGAGTACTGGCAGTGCTGGCTGTGTGGTGGGAGCACTGACAGTGTTGGCTCTGTGGGGGAGCACTGACAGTGCTGGCTGTGTGGTGGGAGCACTGACAGTGCTGGCTGTGTGGTGGGAGCACTCGCAGTGCTGGCTGTGTCGGGAGAGCACTGACAGTGCTGGCTGTGTGGGGAGGGAGCACTGATTTGCTGGCTGTGTGGGGGAGCATTGACAGTGCTGGCTGTGTGGGGGAGCACTGCAGTGCTGGCTGTGTGGGGAGCACTGACAGTGCTGGCTGTGTGGGGGAGCACTGACAGTGCTGGCTGTGAGGGTGGAGCACTGACAGTGCTGGCTGTGTGAGGGGAGCACTGACAGTGCTGGCTGTATGGTGAGAGCACTGACAGTGCTGTCTGTGTGGGGGGATCACTGACAGTGCTGGCTGTGTGGTGGGAGCACTGACAGTGCTGGCTGTGTGGGGAGCACTGACAGTGCTGGCTGTGTGGTTGGAGCACTGACAGTGCTGGCTGTGTTGTGGGAGCACTGACAGTGCTGGCTGTGTGAGGGGAGCACTGACAGTGCTGGCTGTGTGGGGAGCACTGACAATGCTGGCTGTGTGGGGGGAGCTCTGACAGCGCTGGCTGTGTTGTGGGAGCACTGACAGTGCTGGCTGTGTGAGGGGAGCACTGACAGTGCTGGCTGGGTGGGGAGCACAGGCAGTGCTGGCTGTGTGGGGGAGCACTGGCAGTGCTGGCTGTGTGGGGAGCACTGACAATGCTGGCTGTTTGGTGGGAGCACTGACAGTGCTGGCTGTGTGGGGGGAGCACTGACAGTACTGGCTGTGTGGTGTGAGCACTGGCAGTGCTGGCTGTGTGGTGTGAGCACTGACAGTGCTGGCTGCGTAGTGGGAGCACTGACAATGCTGGCTGGGTGGTGGGAGCACTGACAGTGCTGTCTGTGTGGGGGAGCACTGACAGTGCTGGCTGTGTGGTGTGAGCACTGGCTGTGCTGGCTGTGTGGTGGGAGCACTGACAGTGCTGGCTGTGTGGGGGAGCAGTGACCGTGCTGGCTGCGGGGTGGGAGCACGGACAGTGATGGCTGTGTGGTGGGAGCACTGACAGTGCTGGCTGTGTGGGGGTGCACTGACAGTGCTGGCTGTGTGGGGGAGCACAGACAGTGCTGGCTGTGTGGGAGGAGCACAGACAGTGCTGGCTCTGTGGGGAGCACTGCCAGTGTGGGCTGTATGGTGGGAGCACTGACAGTGCTGGCTATGTGGGGGGAGCAATGACAGTGCTGTCTGTGTGGGAGAGCACTTACAGTTCTGTCTGTGTGGGGGAGCACTTACAGTGCTGGCTGTGCGGTGGGAGCACTGACAGTGCTGGCTGTGTGTGTGGGAGCCCTGACAGTGCTGGCTGTGTGGGGGAAGCACTGACACTGCTGGCTGTGTGGGGGGGGGGGAGCACTGACAGTGCTGGCTGTGTGGTGGGAGCACTGACAGTGCTGGCTGTGTGTGGGGAGCACTGACAGTGCTGGCTGTGTGGGGGGAGCACTGACAGTGCTGGCTGTGTGGTGGGAGCACTGACAGTGCTGGCTGTGAGGCGGGAGCACTGACAGTGCTGGCTGTGTGGGGGGAGCACTGACATTGCTGTCTGTGTGTGAAGTACTGACAATGCTGGCTGTGTTGTGGGAGCACTGACAGTGCTGGCTGTGTGGTGGGAGCACTGACAGTGCTGGATGTGTGTGGGGAGCACTGACAGTGCTGGCTGTCTGGGGGGAGCACTGACAGTGCTGGCTGTGTTGGGGGAGCACTGACTGTGCTGGCTGTGTGGGGGAGCACTTCCAGTGCTGGCTGTGTGGGGGAGCACTGACAGTGCTGGCTGTGTTGGGGAGCACTGACAGTGCTAGCTGTGCGGTGGGAGCACTGACAGTGATGGCTGTGTGGTGGGAGCACTGACAGTGCTGGATGTGTGGTGGAGCACATACAGTGCTGTCTGTGTGGGGGGAGGACACTGACAGTGCAGGCTGTGTAGGAGCAGCGCTAGCAGTGCTGGCTGTGTGGTGGGAGAACTGACAGTGCTGGCTGTGTGGTGGAGCGCTGACAGTGCTGTCTGTGTGGGGGGAGGACACTGACAGTGCTGGCTGTGTAGGAGCAGCGCTGGCAGTGCTGGCTGTGTGGGGGAGCACTGACAGTGCTGGCTGTGTGGGGGGGAGCACTGACAGTGCTGGCTGTGTGGTGGGAGCACTGACAGTGCTGGCTGTGTCGGGGGAGCTCTGACAGTGCAGGCTGTGTGGTGGGAGCACTGACAGCGCTGGCTGTGTGGGGGGAGCACTGACAGTGCTGGCTGTGGGGTGGGAGCACTGACAGTGCTGGCTGTGTGTTGGGAGCACTGACAGCGCTGGCTGTGTGGTGGGAGCACTGACAGTGCTGGCTGTGTGGTGGGAGCACTGACAGTGCTGGCTGTGTGGTGGGAGCACTGACAGTGCTGGCTGTGTGGTGGGAGCACTGACAGTGCTGGCTGTGGTGGGGGGGGAAGCACTCAGGGCTGGCTGCGTGGGGAGCACTGACAGTGCTGGCTGTGTGGGGGGAGCACTGACGGTGCTGATTGTGTGGGGTAGCACTGAAAGTGCTGGCCGTGTGGTGATAGCACTGCCAGTGTTGGCTGTGTAGGGGAGCACTGACAGTGCTGGCTGTGTGGGGGAGCACGGACAGTGCTGGCTGTGTGGTGGGAGCACTGACAGTACTGGCTGTGTGGTGGGAGCACTGACAGTGCTGGCTGTGTGAGGGGAGCACTGACATTGCTGTCTGTGTGTGAAGCACTGACAATGCTGGCTGTGTTGTGGGAGCACTGACAGTGCTGGCTGTGTGGTGGGAGCACTGACAGTGCTGGATGTGTGTGGGGAGCACTGACATTGCTGGCTGTCTGGGGGGAGCACTGACAGTGCTGGCTGTGTGGGGGGAGCACTGACTGTGCTGGCTGTGTGGGGGAGCACTGTCAGTGCTGGCTGTGTGGGGGAGCACTGACAGTGCTGGCTGTGCTGGGGAGCACTGACAGTACTGGCTGTGCGGTGGGAGCACTGACAGTGATGGCTGTGTGGTGGGAGCACTGACAGTGCTGTCTGTGTGGTGGGAGAACTGACAGTGCTGGCTGTGTGGTGAGAGAAGTAACAGTGCTGGCTGTGTGGTGGGAGCACTGACAGTGCTGGCTGTGTGGGGGGAAGCACTGACATTGATGGCTGTGTGTGGGAGCACTGACAGTGCTGTCTGTGTGGCGGGCGCACTGACAGTGCTGGCTCTGTGGGGAGCACTGACAGTGCTGGCTGAGTGCGTTTATCACTGACAGTGCTGTCTGTGTGGGGGGATCACTGACAGTGCTGGCTGTGTGGTGGGAGCACTGACAGTGCTGGTTGTATGTGTGGGAGCACTGACAGTGCTGGCTGTGTTTGGGGAGCACTGACAGTGCTGGCTGTGTGGAGGAGCACTGACAGTGATGGCTGTGTGGTGGGAGCACTGACAGTGCTGGCTGTGTGGGGGAAGCACTGACAGTGATGGCTGCGTGGGGGGAGCACTGGCAGTGCTGGCTGTGTGGTGGGAGCACTGACAGTGTTGGCTCTGTGGGGGAGCACTGACAGTGCTGGCTGTGTGGTGGGAGCACTGACAGTGCTGGCTGTGTGGTGGGAGCACTGGCAGTTCTGGCTGTGTGGGGGAGCACTGACAGTGCTGGCTGTGTGGGGAGGGAGCACTGATTTGCTGGCTGTGTGGGGGAGCATTGACAGTGCTGGCTGTGTGGGGGAGCACTGACAGTGCTGGCTGTGTGGGGAGAACTGACAGTGCTGGCTGTGTGGGGGAGCACTCACAGTGCTGGCTGTGAGGGTGGAGAACTGACAGTGCTGGCTGTGTGAGGGGAACACTGACAGTGCTGGCTGTATGGTGAGAGCACTGGCAGTGCTATCTGTGTGGGGGGATCACTGACAGTGCTGGCTGTGTGGTGGGAGCACTGACAGTGCTGGCAGTGTGGGGAGCACTGACAATGCTGGCTGTGTGGCGGGAGCACTGACAGTGCTGGCTGTGTAGTTGGAGCACTGACAGTGCTGGCTGTGTTGTGGGAGCACTGACAGTGCTGGCTGTGTGAGGGGAGCACTGACAGTGCTGGCTGTGTGGGGAGCACTGACAATGCTGGCTGTGTGGGGGGAGCTCTGACAGTGCTGGCTGTGTTGTGGGAGCACTGACAGTGCTGGCTGTGTGGGGAGCACTGACAATGCTGGCTGTGTGGTGGGAGCACTGACAGTGCTGGCTGTGTGGGGGGAGCACTGACAGTACTGGCTGTGTGGTGTGAGCACTGGCAGTGCTGGCTGTGTGGTGGGAGCACTGACAGTGCTGGCTGTGTGGTGGGAGCACTGGCAGTGCTGGCTGAGTGGGGAGAGCACTGACAGTGCTGGCTGTGTGGGGAGGGAGCACTGATTTGCTGGCTGTGTGGGGGAGCATTGACAGTGCTGGCTGTGTGGGGGAGCACTGACACTGCTGGCTGTGTGGGGAGCACTGACAGTGCTGGCTGTGTGGGGGGAGCACTGACAGTGCTGGCTGTGAGGGTGGAGCACTGTCAGTGCTGGCTGTGTGAGGGGAGCCCTGACAGTGCTGGCTGTATGGTGAGAGCACTGACAGTGCTGTCTGTGTGGGGGGATCACTGACAGTGCTGGCTGTGTGGTGTGAGCACTGACAGTGCTGGCTGTGTGGGGAGCACTGACAGTGCTGGCTGTGTGGTTGGAGCACTGACAGTGCAGGCTGTGTTGTTGGAGCACTGACAGTGCTGGCTGTGTGAGGGGAGCACTGACAGTGCTGGCTGTGTGGGGAGCACTGACAATGCTGGCTGTGTGGGGGGAGCTCTGACAGCGCTGGCTGTGTTGTGGGAGCACTGACAGCGCTGGCTGTGTGAGGGGAGCACTGACAGTGCTGTCTGGGTGGGGAGCACTGACAGTGCTGGCTGTGTGGGGGGAGCACTGGCAGTGCTGGCTGTGTGGGGAGCACTGACAATGCTGGCTGTGTGGTGGGAGCACTGACAGTGCTGGCTGTGTGTGGGGAGCACTGACAGTACTGGTTGTGTGGTGTGAGCACTGGCAGTGCTGGCTGTGTGGTGTGAGCACTGACAGTGCTAGCTGTGTAGTGGGAGCACTGACAATGCTGGCTGGGTGGTGGGAGCACTGACGGTGCTGTCTGTGTGGGGGGAGCACTGACAGTGCTGGCTGTGTGGTGTGAGCACTGGCTGTGCTGGCTGTGTGGTGGGAGCACTGACAGTGCTGGCTGTGTGGGGGAGCAGTGACCGTGCTGGCTGTGGGGTGGGCGCACTGACAGTGCTGGCTGTGTGGGGGGAGCACTGACAGTGCTGGCTGTGTGGGGGAGCACTGACAGTGCTGGCTGTGTGGGGGAGCACTGACAGTGCTGGCTGTGTGGGAGGAGCACAGACAGTGCTGGCTCTGTGGGGAGCACTGCCAGTGTGGGCTGAATGGTGGGAGCACTGACAGTGCTGGCTGTGTGGGGGGAGCAATGGCAGTGCTGTCTGTGTGGGAGAGCACTTACAGTTCTGTGTGTGTAGGGGAGCACTGACAGTGCTGGCTGTGCGGTGGGAGCACTGACAGTGCTGGCTGTGTGTGTGGGAGCCCTGACAGTGCTGGCTGTGTGGGGGAAGCACTGACACTGCTGGCTGTGTGGTGGGAGCACTGACAGTGCTGGCTGTGTGGTGGGAGCACTGACAGTGCTGGCTGTGTGGTGGGAGCACTGACAGTGCTGGCTGTGGGGGGGGGGGGGGGGAAGCACTCAGGGCTGGCTGCGTGGGGAGCACTGACAGTGCTGGCTGTGTGGGGGGTGCACTGACGGTGCTGATTGTGTGGGGTAGCACTGACAGTGCTGGCTGTGTGGTGGGAGCACTGCCAGTGTTGGCTGTGTAGGGGAGCACTGACAGTGCTGGCTGTGTGGGGGAGCACGGACAGTGCTGGCTGTGTGGTGGGAGCACTGACAGTACTGGCTGTGTGGTGGGAGCACTGACAGTGCTGGCTGTGTGTGGGGAGCACTGACATTGCTGTCTGTGTGTGAAGCACTGACAATGCTGGCTGTGTTGTGGGAGCACTGACAGTGCTGGCTGTGTGGTGGGAGCACTGACAGTGCTGGATGTGTGTGGGGAGCACTGACATTGCTGGCTGTCTGGGGGGAGCACTGACAGTGCTGGCTGTGTGGGGGAGCACTGACTGTGCTGGCTGTGTGGGGGAGCACTGTCAGTGCTGGCTGTGTGGGGGAGCACTGACAGTGCTGGCTGTGCTGGGGAGCACTGACAGTACTGGCTGTGCGGTGGGAGCACTGACAGTGATGGCTGTGTGGTGGGAGCACTGACAGTGCTGTCTGTGTGGTGGGAGAACTGACAGTGCTGGCTGTGTGGTGAGAGAAGTAACAGTGCTGGCTGTGTGGTGGGAGCACTGACAGTGCTGGCTGTGTGGGGGGAAGCACTGACAGTGATGGCTGTGTGGGGGAGCACTGACAGTGCTGTCTGTGTGGCGGGCGCACTGACAGTGCTGGCTCTGTGGGGAGCACTGACAGTGCTGGCTGAGTGGGGAGAGCACTGACAGTGCTGGCTGTGTTGGGAGGGAGCACTGATTTGCTGGCTGTGTGGGGGAGCATTGACAGTGCTGGCTGTGTGGGGGAGCACTGACAGTGCTGGCTGTGTGGGGAGCACTGACAGTGCTGGCTGTGTGGGGGGAGCACTGACAGTGCTGGCTGTGAGGGTGGAGCACTGACAGTGCTGGCTGTGTGAGGGGAGCACTGACAGTGCTGGCTGTATGGTGAGAGCACTGACAGTGCTGTCTGTGTGGGGGGATCACTGACAGTGCTGGCTGTGTGGTGGGAGCACTGACAGTGCTGGCTGTGTGGGGAGCACTGACAGTGCTGGCTGTGTGGATGGAGCACTGACAGTGCTGGCTGTGTTGTGGGAGCACTGACAGTGCTGGCTGTGTGAGGGGAGCACTGACAGTGCTGGCTGTGTGGGGAGCACTGACAATGCTGGCTGTGTGGGGGGAGCTCTGAAAGCGCTGGTTGTGTTGTGGGAGCACTGACAGTGCTGGCTGTGTGAGGGGAGCACTAACAGTGCTGGCTGGGTGGGGAGCACTGACAGTGCTGGCTGTGTGGGGGGAGCACTGGCAGTGCTGGCTGTGTGGGGAGCACTGACAATGCTGGCTGTGTGGTGGGAGCACTGACAGTGCTGGCTGTGTGGGGGGGGCACTGACAGTACTGGCTGTGTGGTGTGAGCACTGGCAGTGCTGGCTGTGTGGTGTGAGCACTGACAGTGCTGGCTGTGTAGTGGGAGCACTGACAATGCTGGCTGGGTGGTGGGAGCACTGACAGTGCTGTCTGTGTGGGGGGAGCACTGACAGTGCTGGCTGTGTGGTGTGAGCACTGGCTGTGCTGGCTGTGTGGTGGGAGCACTGACAGCGCTGGCTGTGTGGGGGAGCAGTGACCGTGCTGGCTGTGGGGTGGGAGCACTGACAGTGCTGGCTGTGTGGGGGGAGCACTGACAGTGCTGGCTGTGTGGGGGAGCACTGACAGTGCTGGCTGTGTGGGGGAGCACTGACAGTGCTGGCTGTGTGGGAGGAGCACAGACAGTGCTGGCTCTGTGGGGAGCACTGCCAGTGTGGGCTGAATGGTGGGAGCACTGACAGTGCTGCCTGTGTGGGAGAGCACTTACAGTTCTGTCTGTGTGGGGGAGCACTGACAGTGCTGGCTGTGCGGTGGGAGCACTGACAGTGCTGGCTGTGTGTGTGGGAGCCCTGACAGTGCTGGCTGTGTGGGGCAAGCACTGACACTGCTGGCTGTGTGGTGGGAGCACTGACAGTGCTGGCTGTGTGGTGGGAGCACTGACAGTGCTGGCTGTGTGGCGGGAGCACTGACAGTGCTGGCTGTGGGGGGGGGGGGGGAGCACTCAGGGCTGGCTGCGTGGGGAGCACTGACAGTGCTGGCTGTGTGGGGGGAGCACTGACGGTGCTGATTGTGTGGGGTAGCACTGACAGTGCTGGCTGTGTGGTGGGAGCACTGCCAGTGTTGGCTGTGTAGGGGAGCACTGACAGTGCTGGCTGTGTGGGGGAGCACGGACAGTGCTGGCTGTGTGGTGGGAGCACTGACAGTACTGGCTGTGTGGTGGGAGCACTGACAGTGCTGGCTGTGTGAGGGGAGCACTGACATTGCTGTCTGTGTGTGAAGCACTGACAATGCTGGCTGTGTTGTGGGAGCACTGACAGTGCTGGCTGTGTGGTGGGAGCACTGACAGTGCTGGATGTGTGTGGGGAGCACTGACATTGCTGGCTGTCTGGGGGGAGCACTGACAGTGCTGGCTGTGTGGGGGGAGCACTGACTGTGCTGGCTGTGTGGGGGAGCACTGTCAGTGCTGGCTGTGTGGGGGAGCACTGACAGTGCTGGCTGTGCTGGGGAGCACTGACAGTACTGGCTGTGCGGTGGGAGCACTGACAGTGATGGCTGTGTGGTGGGAGCACTGACAGTGCTGTCTGTGTGGTAGGAGAACTGACAGTGCTGGCTGTGTGGTGAGAGAAGTAACAGTGCTGGCTGTGTGGTGGGAGCACTGACAGTGCTGGCTGTGTGGGGGGAAGCACTGACAGTGATGGCTGTGTGGGGGAGCACTGACAGTGCTGTCTGTGTGGCGGGCGCACTGGCAGTGCTGGCTCTGTGGGGAGCACTGACAGTGCTGGCTGAGTGCGGGTATCACTGACAGTGCTGTCTGTGTGGGGGGAGCACTGACAGTGCTGGCTGTGTGGTGGGAGCACTGACAGTGCTGGTTGTATGTGTGGGAGCACTGACAGTGCTGGCTGTGTTTGGGGAGCACTGACAGTGCTGGCTGTGTGGAGGAGCACTGACAGTGATGGCTGTGTGGTGGGAGCACTGACAGTGCTGGCTGTGTGGGGGAAGCACTGACAGTGCTGGCTGCGTGGGGGGAGCACTGGCAGTGCTGGCTGTGTGGTGGGAGCACTGACAGTGTTGGCTCTGTGGGGGAGCACTGACAGTGCTGGCTGTGTGGTGGGAGCACTGACAGTGCTGGCTGTGTGGTGGGAGCACTGGCAGTGCTGGCTGTGTGGGGGAGCACTGACAGTGCTGGCTGTGTGGGGAGGGAGCACTGATTTGCTGGCTGTGTGGGGGAGCATTGACAGTGCTGGCTGTGTGGGGGAGCACTGACAGTGCTGGCTGTGTGGGGAGAACTGACAGTGCTGGCTGTGTGGGGGAGCACTGACAGTGCTGGCTGTGAGGGTGGAGAACTGACAGTGCTGGCTGTGTGAGGGGAGCACTGACAGTGCTGGCTGTATGGTGAGAGCACTGACAGTGCTATCTGTGTGGGGGGATCACTGACAGTGCTGGCTGTGTGGTGGGAGCACTGACAGTGCTGGCTGTGTGGGGAGCACTGACAATGCTGGCTGTGTGGGGGGAGCACTGACAGTGCTGGCTGTGTAGTTGGAGCACTGACAGTGCTGGCTGTGTTGTGGGAGCACTGACAGTGCTGGCTGTGTGAGGGGAGCACTGACAGTGCTGGCTGTGTGGGGAGCACTGACAATGCTGGCTGTGTGGGGGAGCTCTGACAGTGCTGGCTGTGTTGTGGGAGGACTGACAGTGCTGGCTGTGTGGGGAGCACTGACAATGCTGGCTGTGTGGTGGGAGCACTGACAGGGCTGGCTGTGTGGGGGGAGCACTGACAGTACTGGCTGTGTGGTGTGAGCACTGGCAGTGCTGGCTGTGTGGTGGGAGCACTGACAGTGCTGGCTGTGTGGTGGGAGCACTGGCAGTGCTGGCTGAGTGGGGAGAGCACTGACAGTGCTGGCTGTGTGGGGAGGGAGCACTGATTTGCTGGCTGTGTGGGGGAGCATTGACAGTGCTGGCTGTGTGGGGGAGCACTGACAGTGCTGGCTGTGTGGGGAGCACTGACAGTGCTGGCTGTGTGGGGGGAGCACTGACAGTGCTGGCTGTGAGGGTGGAGCACTGACAGTGCTGGCTGTGTGAGGGGAGCACTGACAGTGCTGGCTGTATGGTGAGAGCACTGACAGTGCTGTCTGTGTGGGGGGATCACTGACAGTGCTGGCTGTGTGGTGGGAGCACTGACAGTGCTGGCTGTGTGGGGAGCACTGACAGTGCTGGCTGTGTGGTTGGAGCACTGACAGTGCTGGCTGTGTTGTGGGAGCACTGATAGTGCTGGCTGTGTGAGGGAGCACTGACAGTGCTGGCTGTGTGGGGAGCACTGACAATGCTGGCTGTGTGGGGGGAGCTCTGACAGCGCTGGCTGTGTTGTGGGAGCACTGACAGTGCTGGCTGTGTGAGGGGAGCACTGACAGTGCTGGCTGGGTGGGGAGCACTGACAGTGCTGGCTGTGTGGGGGGAGCACTGGCAGTGCTGGCTGTGTGGGGAGCACTGACAATGCTGGCTGTGTGGTGGGAGCACTGACAGTGCTGGCTGTGTGGGGGGAGCACTGACAGTACTGGCTGTGTGGTGTGAGCACTGGCAGTGCTGGCTGTGTGGTGTGAGCACTGACAGTGCTGGCTGTGTAGTGGGAGCACTGACAATGCTGGCTGGGTGGTGGGAGCACTGACAGTGCTGTCTGTGTGGGGGGAGCACTGACAGTGCTGGCTGTGTGGTGTGAGCACTGGCTGTGCTGGCTGTGTGGTGGGAGCACTGACAGTGCTGGCTGTGTGGGGGAGCAGTGACCGTGCTGTCTGTGGGGTGGGAGCACTGACAGTGCTGGCTGTGTGGGGGGAGCACTGACAGTGCTGGCTGTGTGGGGGAGCACTGACAGTGCTGGCTGTGTGGGAGAGCACTGACAGTGCTGGCTGTGTGGGAGGAGCACAGACAGCGCTGGCTCTGTGGGGAGCACTGCCAGTGTGGGCTGAATGGTGGGAGCACTGACAGTGCTGGCTGTGTGGGGGGAGCAATGACAGTGCTGTCTGTGTGGGAGAGCACTTACAGTTCTGTCTGTGTGGGGGAGCACTGACAGTGCTGGCTGTGCGGTGGGAGCACTGACAGTGCTGGCTGTGAGTGTGGGAGCCCTGACAGTGCTGGCTGTGTGGGGGAAGCACTGACACTGCTGGCTGTGTGGGGGGGAGCACTGACAGTGCTGGCTGTGTGGTGGGAGCACTGACAGTGCTGGCTGTGTGTGGGGAGCACTGACAGTGCTGGCTGTGTGGGGGGAGCACTGACAGTGCTGGCTGTGTGGTGGGAGCACTGACAGTGCTGGCTGTGTGGCGGGAGCACTGACAGTGCTGGTTGTGTGGGGGGAGCACTGACATTGCTGTCTGTGTGTGAAGCACTGACAATGCTGGCTGTGTTGTGGGAGCACTGACAGTGCTGGCTGTGTGGTGGGAGCACTGACAGTGCTGGATGTGTGTGGGGAGCACTGACAGTGCTGGCTGTCTGGGGGGAGCACTGACAGTGCTGGCTGTGTGGGGGGAGCACTGACTGTGCTGGCTGTGTGGGGGAGCACTTCCAGTGCTGGCTGTGTGGGGGAGCACTGACAGTGCTGGCTGTGTTGGGGAGCACTGACAGTGCTGGCTGTGCGGTGGGAGCACTGACAGTGATGGCTGTGTGGTGGGAGCACTGACAGTGCTGGCTGTGTGGTGGAGCACTGACAGTGCTGTCTGTGTGGGGGGAGGACACTGACAGTGCTGGCTGTGTAGGAGCAGCGCTGGCAGTGCTGGCTGTGTGGTGGGAGAACTGACTGTGCTGGCTGTGTGGTGGAGCGCTGACAGTGCTGTCTGTGTGGGGGGAGGACACTGACAGTGCTGGCATGTAGGAGTAGCGCTGGCAGTGCTGGCTGTGTGGGGGAGCACTGACAGTGCTGGCTCTGTGGTGGGAGCACTGACAGTGCTGGCTGTGTCGGGGGAGCTCTGACAGTGCAGGCTGTGTGGTGGGAGCACTGACAGCGCTGGCTGTGTGGGGGGAGCACTGACAGTGCTGGCTGTGGGGTGGGAGCACTGACAGTGCTGGCTGTGTGGTGGGAGCACTGACAGCGCTGGCTGTGTGATGGGAGCACTGACAGTGCTGGCTGTGTGGTGGGAGCACTGACAGTGCTGGCTGTGTGGTGGGAGCACTGACAGTGCTTGCTTTGTGGTGGGAGCACTGACAGTGCTGGCTGTGGGGGGGGGGGAAGCACTCAGGGCTGGCTGCGTGGGGAGCACTGACAGTGCTGGCTGTGTGGTGGGAGCACTGACAGTGCTGGCTGTGTGGTGGGAGCACTGGCATTGCTAGCTGTGTGGGGGAGCACTGACAGTGCTGGCTGTGTGGGGAGGGAGCACTGATTTGCTGGCTGTGTGGGGGAGCATTGACAGTGCTGGCTGTGTGGGGGAGCACTGACAGTGCTGGCTGTGTGGGGAGAACTGACAGTGCAGGCTGTGTGGGGGAGCACTGACAGTGCTGGCTGTGAGGGTGGAAAACTGACAGTGCTGGCTGTGTGAGGGGAGCACTGACAGTGCTGGCTGTATGGTGAGAGTACTGACAGTGCTGGCTGTGTGGTGGGAGCACTGACAGTGCTGGCTGTGTGGGGAGCACTGACAATGCTGGCTGTGTGGGGGGAGCACTGACAGTGCTGGCTGTGTGGTTGGAGCACTGACAGTTCTGGCTGTGTTGTGGGAGCACTGACAGTGCTGGCTGTGTGAGGGGAGCACTGACAGTGCTGGCTGTGTGGGGAGCACTGACAATGCTGGCTGTGTGGGGGAGCTCTGACAGTGCTGGCTGTGTTGTGGGAGCACTGACAGTGCTGGCTGTGTGGGGAGCACTGACAATGCTGGCTGTGTGGTGGGAGCACTGACAGTGCTGGCTGTGTGGGGGAGCACTGACAGTACTGGCTGTGTGGTGTGAGCACTGGCAGTGCTGGCTGTGTGGTGGGAGCACTGACAGTGCTGGCTGTGTGGTGGGAGCACTGGCAGTGCTGGCTGTGTGGGGAGAGCACTGACAGTGCTGGCTGTGTGGGGAGGGAGCACTGATTTGCTGGCTGTGTGGGGGAGCATTGACAGTGCTGGCTGTGTGGGGGAGCACTGACAGGGCTGGCTGTGTGGGGAGCACTGACAGTGCTGGCTGTGTGGGGGGAGCACTGACAGTGCTGGCTGTGAGGGTGGAGCACTGACAGTGCTGGCTGTGTGAGGGGAGCACTGACAGTGCTGGCTGTATGGTGAGAGCACTGACAGTGCTGTCTGTGTGGGGGGATCACTGACAGTGCTGGCTGTGTGGTGGGAGCACTGACAGTGCTGGCTGTGTGGGGAGCACTGACAGTGCTGGCTGTGTGGTTGGAGCACTGACAGTGCTGGCTGTGTTGTGGGAGCACTGACAGTGCTGGCTGTGTGAGGGGAGCACTGACAGTGCTGGCTGTGTGGGAAGCACTGACAATGCTGGCTGTGTGGGGGAGCTCTGACAGCGCTGGCTGTGTTGTGGGAGCACTGACAGTGCTGGCTGTGTGAGGGGTGCACTGACAGTGCTGGCTGGGTGGGGAGCACTGACAGTGCTGGCTGTGTGGGGGGAGCACTGGCAGTGCTGGCTGTGTGGGGAGCACTGACAATGCTGGCTGTGTGGTGGGAGCACTGACAGTGCTGGCTGTGTGGGGGGAGCACTGACAGTACTGGCTGTGTGGTGTGAGCACTGGCAGTGCTGGCTGTGTGGTGTGAGCACTGACAGTGCTGGCTGTGTAGTGGGAGCACTGACAATGCTGGCTGGGTGGTGGGAGCACTGACAGTGCTGTCTGTGTGGGGGGAGCACTGACAGTGCTGGCTGTGTGGTGTGAGCACTGGCTGTGCTGGCTGTGTGGTGGGAGCACTGACAGTGCTGGCTGTGTGGGGGAGCAGTGACCGTGCTGGCTGTGGGGTGGGAGCACTGACAGTGCTGGCTGTGTGGGGGGAGCACTGACAGTGCTGGCTGTGTGGGGGAGCACTAACAGTGCTGGCTGTGTGGGAGAGCACTGACAGTGCTGGCTGTGTGGGAGGAGCACAGACAGTGCTGGCTCTGTGGGGAGCACTGCCAGTGTGGGCTGTATGGTGGGAGCACTGACAGTGCTGGCTGTGTGGGGGGAGCAATGACAGTGCTGTCTGTGTGGGAGAGCACTTACAGTTCTGTCTGTGTGGGGGAGCACTGACAGTGCTGGCTGTGCGGTGGGAGCACTGACAGTGCTGGCTGTTTCTGTGGGAGCCCTGACAGTGCTGGCTGTGTGGGGGAAGCACTGGCACTGCTGGCTGTGTGGGGGGGAGCAATGACAGTGCTGGCTGTGTGGTGGGAGCACTGACAGTGCTGGCTGTGTGTGGGGAGCACTGACAGTGCTGGCTGTGTGGGGGGAGCACTGACAGTGCTGGCTGTGTGGTGGGAGCACTGACAGTGCTGGCTGTGTGGCGGGAGCACTGACAGTGCTGGCTGTGTGGGGGGAGCACTGACATTGCTGTCTGTGTGTGAAGCACTGACAATGCTGGCTGTGTTGTGGGAGCACTAACAGTGCTGGCTGTGTGGTGGGAGCACTGACAGTGCTGGATGTGTGTGGGGAGCACTGACAGTGCTGGCTGTCTGGGGGGAGCACTGACAGTGCTGGCTGTGTGGGGGGAGCACTGACTGTGCTGGCTGTGTGGGGGAGCACTTCCAGTGCTGGCTGTGTGGGGGAGCACTGACAGTGCTGGCTGTGTTGGGGAGCACTGACAGTGCTGGCTGTGCGGTGGGAGCACTGACAGTGATGGCTGTGTGGTGGGAGCACTGACAGTGCTGGCTGTGTGGTGGAGCACTGACAGTGCTGTCTGTGTGGGGGGAGGACACTGACAGTGCTGGCTGTGTAGGAGCAGCGCTGGCAGTGCTGGCTGTGTGGTGGGAGAACTGACAGTGCTGGCTGTGTGGTGGAGCGCTGACAGTGCTGTCTGTGTGGGGGGAGGACACTGACAGTGCTGGCTGTGTAGGAGCAGCGCTGGCAGTGCTGGCTGTGTGGGGGAGCACTGACAGTGCTGGCTGTGTAGTGGGAGCACTGACAATGCTGGCTGGGTGGTGGGAGCACTGACAGTGCTGTCTGTGTGGGGGAGCACTGACAGTGCTGGCTGTGTGGTGTGAGCACTGGCTGTGCTGGCTGTGTGGTGGGAGCACTGACAGTGCTGGCTGTGTGGGGGAGCAGTGACCGTGCTGTCTGTGGGGTGGGAGCACTGACAGTGCTGGCTGTGTGGGGGGAGCACTGACAGTGCTGGCTGTGTGGGGGAGCACTGACAGTGCTGGCTGTGTGGGGGAGCACTGACAGTGCTGGCTGTGTGGGAGGAGCACAGACAGTGCTGGCTCTGTGGGGAGCACTGCCAGTGTGGGATGAATGGTGGGAGCACTGACAGTGCTGGCTGTGTGGGGGGAGCAATGACAGTGCTGTCTGTGTGGGAGAGCACTTACAGTTCTGTCTGTGTGGGGGAGCACTGACAGTGCTGGCTGTGCGGTGGGAGCACTGACAGTGCTGGCTGTGTGTGTGGGAGCCCTGACAGTGCTGGCTGTGTGGGGGAAGCACTGACACTGCTGGCTGTGTGGGGGGGAGCACTGACAGTGCTGGCTGTGTGGTGGGAGCACTGACAGTGCTGGCTGTGTGTGGGGAGCACTGACAGTGCTGGCTGTGTGGGGGGAGCACTGACAGTGCTGGCTGTGTGGTGGGAGCACTGACAGTGCTGGCTGTGTGGCGGGAGCACTGACAGTGCTGGTTGTGTGGGGGGAGCACTGACATTGCTGTCTGTGTGTGAAGCACTGACAATGCTGGCTGTGTTGTGGGAGCACTGACAGTGCTGGCTGTGTGGTGGGAGCACTGACAGTGCTGGATGTGTGTGGGGAGCACTGACAGTGCTGGCTGTCTGGGGGGAGCACTGACAGTGCTGGCTGTGTGGGGGAGCACTGACTGTGCTGGCTGTGTGGGGGAGCACTTCCAGTGCTGGCTGTGTGGGGGGAGCACTGACGGTGCTGATTGTGTGGGGTAGCACTGACAGTGCTGGCTGTGTGGTGGGAGCACTGCCAGTGTTGGCTGTGTAGGGGAGCACTGACAGTGCTGGCTGTGTGGGGGAGCACTGACAGTGCTGGCTGTGTGGTGGGAGCACTGACAGTACTGGCTGTGTGGTGGGAGCACTGACAGTGCTGGCTGTGTGAGGGGAGCACTGACATTGCTGTCTGTGTGTGAAGCACTGACAATGCTGGCTGTGTTGTGGGAGCACTGACAGTGCTGGCTGTGTGGTGGGAGCACTGACAGTGCAGGATGTGTGTGGGGAGCACTGTCAGTGCTGGCTGTGTGGGGGAGCACTGACAGTGCTGGCTGTGTTGGGGAGCACTGACAGTACTGGCTGTGCGGTGGGAGCACTAACAGTGATGGCTGTGTGGTGGGAGCACTGACAGTGCTGTCTGTGTGGTGAGAGAACTGACAGTGCTGGCTGTGTGGTGGGAGCAGTGACAGTGCTGGCTGTGTGGGGGGAAGCACTGACAGTGATGGCTGTGTGGGGGAACACTGACAGTGCTGTCTGTGTGGTGGGAGCACTGACAGTGCTGGCTCTGTGGGGAGCACTGACAGTGCTGGCTGAGTGGGGGTATCACTGACAGTGCTGTCTGTGGGAGGGGGAGCACTGACAGTGCTGGCTGTGTGGTGGGATCACTGACAGTGCTGCTTGTATGTGTTGGAGCACTGACAGGGCTGGCTGTGTTTGGGGAGCACTGACAGTGCTGTCTGTGTGGGGGAGCACTGACAGTGATGGCTGTGTGGGGGAGCACTGACAGTGCTGGCTTTGTGGGGGAGCACTGACAGTGCTGACGGTGTGGGGGAGCACTGACAGTGCTGGCTGTGTGGGGGGAGCACTGACAGTGCTGGCTGTGTGTGGGGAGCACTGAGAGTGCTGGCTGTGTGGGGGGAGCACTGACATTGCTGTCTGTGTGTGAAGCACTGACAATGCTGGCTGTGTTGTGGGAGCACTGACAGTGCTGGCTGTGTGGTGGGAGCACTGACAGTGCTGGATGTGTGTGGCGAGCACTGACAGTGCTGGCTGTCGTGGGGGAGCACTGACAGTGCTGGCTGTGTGGGGGGAGCACCGACTGTGCTGGCTGTGTGGGAGAGCACTGCCTGTGCTGGCTGTGTGGGGGAGCACTGACAGTGCCGGCTGTGTTGGGGAGCACTGACAGTGCTGGCTGTGCGGTGGGAGCACTGACAGTGATGGCTGTGTGGTGGGAGCACTGACAGTGTTGGCTGTGTGGGGGCAGCACTGACAGTGCTGGCTGTGTGTGGGGAGCACTGAGAGTGCTGGCTGTGTGGGTGGAGCACTGACATTGCTGTCTGTGTGTGAAGCACTGACAATGCTGGCTGTGTTGTGGGAGCACTGACAGGGCTGGCTGCGTGGGGGAGCACTGACAGTGCTGGCTGTGTGGGGGGAGCACTGACGGTGCTGATTGTGTGGGGTAGCACTGACAGTGCTGGCTGTGTGGTGGGAGCACTGCCAGTGTTGGCTGTGTAGGGGAGCACTGACAGTGCTGGCTGTGTGGGGGAGCACGGACAGTGCTGGCTGTGTGGTGGGAGCACTGACAGTACTGGCTGTGTGGTGGGAGCACTGACAGTGCTGGCTGTGTGGGGGGAGCACTGACATTGCTGTCTGTGTGTGAAGCACTGACAATGCTGGCTGTGTTGTGGGAGCACTGACAGTGCTCTGCTGTGTGGTGGGAGCACTGACAGTGCTGGATGTGTGTGGGGAGCACTGACAGTGCTGGCTGTGCGGTGGGAGCACTGACAGTGATGGCTGTGTGGTGGGAGCACTGACAGTGCTGGCTGTGTGGTGGAGCACTGACAGTGCTGTCTGTGTGGGGGGAGGACACTGACAGTGCTGGCTGTGTAGGAGCAGCGCTGGCAGTGCTGGCTGTGTGGTGGGAGAACTGACAGTGCTGGCTGTGTGGTGGAGCGCTGACAGTGCTGTCTGTGTGGGGGGAGGACACTGACAGTGCTGGCTGTGTAGGAGCAGCGCTGGCAGTGCTGGCTGTGTGGGGTAGCACTGACAGTGCTGGCTCTGTGGTGGGAGCACTGACAGTGCTGGCTGTGTGGGGGGGAGCACTGACAGTGCAGGCTGTGTGGTGGGAGCACTGACAGTGCTGGCTGTGTCGGGGGAGCTCTGACAGTGTTGGCTGTGTGGGGGGAGCACTGACAGCGCTGGCTGTGTGGGGGGAGCACTGACAGTGCTGGCTGTGGGGTGGGAGCACTGACAGTGCTGGCTGTGTGGTGGGAGCACTGACAGCGCTGGCTGTGTGGTGGGAGCACTGACAGTGCTGGCTGTGTGGTGGGAGCACTGACAGTGCTGGCTGTGTGGTGGGAGCACTGACAGTGCTGGCTGTGTGGTGGGAGCACTGACAGTGCTGGCTGTGTGGGGGGGAGCACTGACAGGGCTGGCTGCGTCGGGGTGCACTGACAGTGCTGGCTGTGTGGGGGGAGCACTGACGGTGCTGATTGTGTGGGGTAGCACTGACAGTGCTGGCTGTGTGGTGGGAGCACTGCCAGTGTTGGCTGTGTAGGGGAGCACTGACAGTGCTGGCTGTGTGGGGGAGCACTGACAGTGCTGGCTGTGTGGTGGGAGCACTGACAGTTCTGGCTGTGTGGTGGGAGCACTGACAGTGCTGGCTGTGTGAGGGGAGCACTGACATTGCTGTCTGTGTGTGAAGCACTGACAATGCTGGCTGTGTTGTGGGAGCACTGACAGTGCTGGCTGTGTGGTGGGAGCACTGACAGTGCAGGATGTGTCTGGGGAGCACTGTCAGTGCTGGCTGTGTGGGGGAGCACTGACAGTGCTGGCTGTGTTGGGGAGCACTGACAGTGCTGGCTGTGTGGTGGGAGCACTGACAGTGCTGGTTGTATGTGTGGGAGCACTGACAGGGCTGGCTGTGTTTGGGGAGCACTGACAGTGCTGTCTGTGTGGGGGAGCACTGACAGTGATGGCTGTGTGGGGGAGCACTGACAGTGCTGGCTTTGTGGGGGAGCACTGACAGTGCTGACGGTGTGGGGGAGCACTGACAGTGCTGGCTGTGTGGGGGGAGCACTGACAGGGCTGGCTGTGTGTGGGGAGCACTGAGAGTGCTGGCTGTGTGGGGGGAGCACTGACATTGCTGTCTGTGTGTGAAGCACTGACAATGCTGGCTGTGTTGTGGGAGCACTGACAGTGCTGGCTGTGTGGTGGGAGCACTGACAGTGCTGGATGTGTGTGGGGAGCACTGACAGTGCTGGCTGTCGTGGGGGAGCACTGACAGTGCTGGCTGTGTGGGGGGAGCACCGACTGTGCTGGCTGTGTGGGAGAGCACTGCCAGTGCTGGCTGTGTGGGGGAGCACTGACAGTGCCGGCTGTGTTGGGGAGCACTGACAGTGCTGGCTGTGCGGTGGGAGCACTGACAGTGATGGCTGTGTGGTGGGAGCACTGACAGTGCTGGCTGTGTGGGGGGAGCACTGACAGTGCTGGCTGTGTGTGGGGTAGCACTGACAGTGCTGGCTGTGTGGTGGGAGCACTGCCAGTGTTGGCTGTGTAGGGGAGCACTGACAGTGCTGGCTGTGTGGGGGAGCACGGACAGTGCTGGCTGTGTGGTGGGAGCACTGACAGTACTGGCTGTGTGGTGGGAGCACTGACAGTGCTGGCTGTGTGGGGGGAGCACTGACATTGCTGTCTGTGTGTGAAGCACTGACAATGCTGGCTGTGTTGTGGGAGCACTGACAGTGCTCTGCTGTGTGGTGGGAGCACTGACAGTGCTGGATGTGTGTGGGGAGCACTGACAGTGCTGGCTGTGCGGTGGGAGCACTGACAGTGATGGCTGTGTGGTGGGAGCACTGACAGTGCTGGCTGTGTGGTGGAGCACTGACAGTGCTGTCTGTGTGGGGGGAGGACACTGACAGTGCTGGCTGTGTAGGAGCAGCGCTGGCAGTGCTGGCTGTGTGGTGGGAGAACTGACAGTGCTGGCTGTGTGGTGGAGCGCTGACAGTGCTGTCTGTGTGGGGGGAGGACACTGACAGTGCTGGCTGTGTAGGAGCAGCGCTGGCAGTGCTGGCTGTGTGGGGGAGCACTGACAGTGCTGGCTCTGTGGTGGGAGCACTGACAGTGCTGGCTGTGTGGGGGGGAGCACTGACAGTGCAGGCTGTGTGGTGGGAGCACTGACAGTGCTGGCTGTGTCGGGGGAGCTCTGACAGTGTTGGCTGTGTGGTGGGAGCACTGACAGCGCTGGCTGTGTGGGGGGAGCACTGACAGTGCTGGCTGTGGGGTGGGAGCACTGACAGTGCTGGCTGTGTGGTGGGAGCACTGACAGCGCTGGCTGTGTGGTGGGAGCACTGACAGTGCTGGCTGTGTGGTGGGAGCACTGACAGTGCTGGCTGTGTGGTGGGAGCACTGACAGTGCTGGCTGTGTGGTGGGAGCACTGACAGTGCTGGCTGTGTGGGGGGAAGCACTGACAGGGCTGGCTGCGTCGGGGAGCACTGACAGTGCTGGCTGTGTGGGGGGAGCACTGACGGTGCTGATTGTGTGGGGTAGCACTGACAGTGCTGGCTGTGTGGTGGGAGCAATGACAGTGTTGGCTGTGTAGGGGAGCACTGACAGTGCTGGCTGTGTGGGGGAGCACTGACAGTACTGGCTGTGTGAGGGGAGCACTGACATTGCTGTCTGTGTGTGAAGCACTGACAATGCTGGCTGTGTTGTGGGAGCACTGACAGTGCTGGCTGTGTGGTGGGAGCACTGACAGTGCAGGATGTGTGTGGGGAGCACTGTCAGTGCTGGCTGTGTGGGGGAGCACTGACAGTGCTGGCTGTGTTGGGGAGCACTGACAGTACTGGCTGTGCGGTGGGAGCACTAACAGTGATGGCTGTGTGGTGGGAGCACTGACAGTGCTGTCTGTGTGGTGGGAGAACAGACAGTGCTGGCTGAGTGGTGAGAGAACTGACAGTGCTGGCTGTGTGGTGGGAGCACTGACAGTGCTGGCTGTGTGGGGGGAAGCACTGACAGTCATGGCTGTGTGGGGGAGCACTGACAGTGCTATCTGTGTGGTGGGAGCACTGACAGTGCTGGCTCTGTGGGGAGCACTGACAGTGCTGGCTGAGTGGGGGTATCACTGACAGTGCTGTCTGTGTGGGGGGAGCACTGACAGTGCTGGCTGTGTGGTGGGAGCACTGACAGTGCTGGTTGTATGTGTGGGAGCACTGACAGTGCTGGCTGTGTTTGGGGAGCACTGACAGTGCTGGCTGTGTGGTGGGAGCACTGCCAGTGTTGGCTGTGTAGGGGAGCACTGACAGTGCTGGCTGTGTGGTGGGAGCACTGACAGTGCTGGCTGTGTGGGGGGAAGCACTGACAGTCATGGCTGTTTGGGGGAGCACTGACAGTGCTATCTGTGTGGTGGGAGCACTGACAGTGCTGGCTGTGGGGTGGGAGCACTGACAGTGCTGGCTGTGTGGTGGGAGCACTGACAGCGCTGGCTGTGTGGTGGGAGCACTGACAGTGCTGGCTGTGTGGTGGGAGCACTGACAGTGCTGGCTGTGTGGTGGGAGCACTGACAGTGCTGGCTGTGTGGTGGGAGCACTGACAGTGCTGGCTGTGTGGGGGGGGAGCACTGACAGGGCTGGCTGCGTCGGGGAGCACTGACAGTGCTGGCTGTGTGGGGGGAGCACTGACGGTGCTGATTGTGTGGGGTAGCACTGACAGTGCTGGCTGTGTGGTGGGAGCACTGCCAGTGTTGGCTGTATAGGGGAGCACTGACAGTGCTGGCTGTGTGGGGGAGCACTGACAGTGCTGGCTGTGTGGTGGGAGCACTGACAGTACTGGCTGTGTGGTGGGAGCACTGACAGTGCTGGCTGTGTGAGGGGAGCACTGACATTGCTGTCTGTGTGTGAAGCACTGACAATGCTGGCTGTGTTGTGGGAGCACTGACAGAGCTGGCTGTGTGGTGGGAGCACTGACAGTGCAGGATGTGTGTGGGGAGCACTGACAGTGCTGGCTATCTGGGGGGAGCACTGACAGTGCTGGCTGTGTGGGGGAGCACTGTCAGTGTTGGCTGTGCGGGGGAGCACTGACAGTGCTGGCTGTGTTGGGGAGCACTGACAGTACTGGCTGTGCGGTGGGAGCACTAACAGTGATGGCTGTGTGGTGGGAGCACTGACAGTGCTGTCTGTGTGGTGGGAGAACTGACAGTGCTGGCTGTGTGGTGAGAGAACTGACAGTGCTGGCTGTGTGGTGGGAGCACTGACAGTGCTGGCTGTGTGGGGGGAAGCACTGACAGTCATGGCTGTGTGGGGGAGCACTGACAGTGCTATCTGTGTGGTGGGAGCACTGACAGTGCTGGCTCTGTGGGGAGCACTGACAGTGCTGGCTGAGTGGGGGTATCACTGACAGTGCTGTCTGTGTGGGGGGAGCACTGACAGTGCTGGCTGTGTGGTGGGAGCACTGACAGTGCTGGCTGTGTGGTGGGAGCACTCGCAGTGCTGGCTGTGTGGGGAGAGCACTGACAGTGCTGGCTGTGTGGGGAGGGAGCACTGATTTGCTGGCTGTGTGGGGGAGCATTGACAGTGCTGGCTGTGTGGGGGAGCACTGCAGTGCTGGCTGTGTGGGGAGCACTGACAGTGCTGGCTGTGTGGGGGAGCACTGACAGTGCTGGCTGTGAGGGTGGAGCACTGACAGTGCTGGCTGTGTGAGGGGAGCACTGACAGTGCTGGCTGTATGGTGAGAGCACTGACAGTGCTGTCTGTGTGGGGGGATCACTGACAGTGCTGGCTGTGTGGTGGGAGCACTGACAGTGCTGTCTGTGTGGGGAGCACTGACAGTGCTGGCTGTGTGGTTGGAGCACTGACAGTGCTGGCTGTGTTGTGGGAGCACTGACAGTGCTGGCTGTGTGAGGGGAGCACTGACAGTGCTGGCTGTGTGGGGAGCACTGACAATGCTGGCTGTGTGGGGGGAGCTCTGACAGCGCTGGCTGTGTTGTGGGAGCACTGACAGTGCTGGCTGTGTGAGGGGAGCACTGACAGTGCTGGCTGGGTGGGGAGCACAGGCAGTGCTGGCTGTGTGGGGGGAGCACTGGCAGTGCTGGCTGTGTGGGGAGCACTGACAATGCTGGCTGTTTGGTGGGAGCACTGACAGTGCTGGCTGTGTGGGGGGAGCACTGACAGTACTGGCTGTGTGGTGTGAGCACTGGCAGTGCTGGCTGTGTGGTGTGAGCACTGACAGTGCTGGCTGCGTAGTGGGAGCACTGACAATGCTGGCTGGGTGGTGGGAGCACTGACAGTGCTGTCTGTGTGGGGGAGCACTGACAGTGCTGGCTGTGTGGTGTGAGCACTGGCTGTGCTGGCTGTGTGGTGGGAGCACTGACAGTGCTGGCTGTGTGGGGGAGCAGTGACCGTGCTGGCTGCGGGGTGGGAGCACGGACAGTGATGGCTGTGTGGTGGGAGCACTGACAGTGCTGGCTGTGTGGGGGTGCACTGACAGTGCTGGCTGTGTGGGGGAGCACAGACAGTGCTGGCTGTGTGGGAGGAGCACAGACAGTGCTGGCTCTGTGGGGAGCACTGCCAGTGTGGGCTGTATGGTGGGAGCACTGACAGTGCTGGCTATGTGGGGGGAGCAATGACAGTGCTGTCTGTGTGGGAGAGCACTTACAGTTCTGTCTGTGTGGGGGAGCACTTACAGTGCTGGCTGTGCGGTGGGAGCACTGACAGTGCTGGCTGTGTGTGTGGGAGCCCTGACAGTGCTGGCTGTGTGGGGGAAGCACTGACACTGCTGGCTGTGTGGGGGGGGGAGCACTGACAGTGCTGGCTGTGTGGTGGGAGCACTGACAGTGCTGGCTGTGTGTGGGGAGCACTGACAGTGCTGGCTGTGTGGGGGGAGCACTGACAGTGCTGGCTGTGTGGTGGGAGCACTGACAGTGCTGGCTGTGAGGCGGGAGCACTGACAGTGCTGGCTGTGTGGGGGGAGCACTGACATTGCTGTCTGTGTGTGAAGTACTGACAATGCTGGCTGTGTTGTGGGAGCACTGACAGTGCTGGCTGTGTGGTGGGAGCACTGACAGTGCTGGATGTGTGTGGGGAGCACTGACAGTGCTGGCTGTCTGGGGGGAGCACTGACAGTGCTGGCTGTGTTGGGGGAGCACTGACTGTGCTGGCTGTGTGGGGGAGCACTTCCAGTGCTGGCTGTGTGGGGGAGCACTGACAGTGCTGGCTGTGTTGGGGAGCACTGACAGTGCTAGCTGTGCGGTGGGAGCACTGACAGTGATGGCTGTGTGGTGGGAGCACTGACAGTGCTGGATGTGTGGTGGAGCACATACAGTGCTGTCTGTGTGGGGGGAGGACACTGACAGTGCAGGCTGTGTAGGAGCAGCGCTAGCAGTGCTGGCTGTGTGGTGGGAGAACTGACAGTGCTGGCTGTGTGGTGGAGCGCTGACAGTGCTGTCTGTGTGGGGGGAGGACACTGACAGTGCTGGCTGTGTAGGAGCAGCGCTGGCAGTGCTGGCTGTGTGGGGGAGCACTGACAGTGCTGGCTGTGTGGGGGGAGCACTGACAGTGCTGGCTGTGTGGTGGGAGCACTGACAGTGCTGGCTGTGTCGGGGGAGCTCTGACAGTGCAGGCTGTGTGGTGGGAGCACTGACAGCGCTGGCTGTGTGGGGGGAGCACTGACAGTGCTGGCTGTGGGGTGGGAGCACTGACAGTGCTGGCTGTGTGTTGGGAGCACTGACAGCGCTGGCTGTGTGGTGGGAGCACTGACAGTGCTGGCTGTGTGGTGGGAGCACTGACAGTGCTGGCTGTGTGGTGGGAGCACTGACAGTGCTGGCTGTGTGGTGGGAGCACTGACAGTGCTGGCTGTGGTGGGGGGGGAAGCACTCAGGGCTGGCTGCGTGGGGAGCACTGACAGTGCTGGCTGTGTGGGGGGAGCACTGACGGTGCTGATTGTGTGGGGTAGCACTGACAGTGCTGGCTGTGTGGGGGAGCACGGACAGTGCTGGCTGTGTGGTGGGAGCACTGACAGTGCTGGCCGTGTGGTGATAGCACTGCCAGTGTTGGCTGTGTAGGGGAGCACTGACAGTGCTGGCTGTGTGGGGGAGCACGGACAGTGCTGGCTGTGTGGTGGGAGCACTGACAGTACTGGCTGTGTGGTGGGAGCACTGACAGTGCTGGATGTGTGTGGGGAGCACTGACATTGCTGGCTGTCTGGGGGGAGCACTGACAGTGCTGGCTGTGTGGGGGGAGCACTGACTGTGCTGGCTGTGTGGGGGAGCACTGTCAGTGCTGGCTGTGTGGGGGAGCACTGACAGTGCTGGCTGTGCTGGGGAGCACTGACAGTACTGGCTGTGCGGTGGGAGCACTGACAGTGATGGCTGTGTGGTGGGAGCACTGACAGTGCTGTCTGTGTGGTGGGAGAACTGACAGTGCTGGCTGTGTGGTGAGAGAAGTAACAGTGCTGGCTGTGTGGTGGGAGCACTGACAGTGCTGGCTGTGTGGGGGGAAGCACTGACATTGATGGCTGTGTGGGGGAGCACTGACAGTGCTGTCTGTGTGGCGGGCGCACTGAAAGTGCTGGCTCTGTGGGGAGCACTGACAGTGCTGGCTGAGTGCGTTTATCACTGACAGTGCTGTCTGTGTGGGGGGATCACTGACAGTGCTGGCTGTGTGGTGGGAGCACTGACAGTGCTGGTTGTATGTGTGGGAGCACTGACAGTGCTGGCTGTGTTTGGGGAGCACTGACAGTGCTGGCTGTGTGGAGGAGCACTGACAGTGATGGCTGTGTGGTGGGAGCACTGACAGTGCTGGCTGTGTGGGGGAAGCACTGACAGTGCTGGCTGCGTGGGGGGAGCACTGGCAGTGCTGGCTGTGTGGTGGGAGCACTGACAGTGTTGGCTCTGTGGGGGAGCACTGACAGTGCTGGCTGTGTGGTGGGAGCACCGACAGTGCTGGCTGTGTGGTGGGAGCACTGGCAGTTCTGGCTGTGTGGGGGAGCACTGACAGTGCTGGCTGTGTGGGGAGGGAGCACTGATTTGCTGGCTGTGTGGGGGAGCATTGACAGTGTTGGCTGTGTGAGGGAGCACTGACAGTGCTGGCTGTGTGGGGAGAACTGACAGTGCTGGCTGTGTGGGGGAGCACTCACAGTGCTGGCTGTGAGGGTGGAGAACTGACAGTGCTGGCTGTGTGAGGGGAACACTGACAGTGCTGGCTGTATGGTGAGAGCACTGACAGTGCTATCTGTGTGGAGGGATCACTGACAGTGCTGGCTGTGTGGTGGGAGCACTGACAGTGCTGGCTGTGTGGGGAGCACTGACAATGCTGGCTGTGTGGCGGGAGCACTGACAGTGCTGGCTGTGTAGTTGGAGCACTGACAGTGCTGGCTGTGTTGTGGGAGCACTGACAGTGCTGGCTGTGTGAGGGGAGCACTGACAGTGCTGGCTGTGTGGGGAGCACTGACAATGCTGGCTGTGTGGGGGGAGCTCTGACAGTGCTGGCTGTGTTGTGGGAGCACTGACAGTGCTGGCTGTGTGGGGAGCACTGACAATGCTGGCTGTGTGGTGGGAGCACTGACAGTGCTGGCTGTGTGGGGGGAGCACTGACAGTACTGGCTGTGTGGTGTGAGCACTGGCAGTGCTGGCTGTGTGGTGGGAGCACTGACAGTGCTGGCTGTGTGGTGGGAGCACTGGCAGTGCTGGCTGAGTGGGGAGAGCACTGACAGTGCTGGCTGTGTGGGGAGGGAGCACTGATTTGCTGGCTGTGTGGGGGAGCATTGACAGTGCTGGCTGTGTGGGGGAGCACTGACACTGCTGGCTGTGTGGGGAGCACTGACAGTGCTGGCTGTGTGGGGGGAGCACTGACAGTGCTGGCTGTGAGGGTGGAGCACTGACAGTGCTGGCTGTGTGAGGGGAGCCCTGACAGTGCTGGCTGTATGGTGAGAGCACTGACAGTGCTGTCTGTGTGGGGGGATCACTGACAGTGCTGGCTGTGTGGTGGGAGCACTGACAGTGCTGGCTGTGTGGGGAGCACTGACAGTGCTGGCTGTGTGGTTGGAGCACTGACAGTGCAGGCTGTGTTGTTGGAGCACTGACAGTGCTGGCTGTGTGAGGGGAGCACTGACAGTGCTGGCTGTGTGGGGAGCACTGACAATGCTGGCTGTGTGGGGGGAGCTCTGACAGCGCTGGCTGTGTTGTGGGAGCACTGACAGCGCTGGCTGTGTGAGGGGAGCACTGACAGTGCTGTCTGGGTGGGGAGCACTGACAGTGCTGGCTGTGTGGGGGGAGCACTGGCAGTGCTGGCTGTGTGGGGAGCACTGACAATGCTGGCTGTGTGGTGGGAGCACTGACAGTGCTGGCTGTGTGTGGGGAGCACTGACAGTACTGGTTGTGTGGTGTGAGCACTGGCAGTGCTGGCTGTGTGGTGTGAGCACTGACAGTGCTAGCTGTGTAGTGGGAGCACTGACAATGCTGGCTGGGTGGTGGGAGCACTGACGGTGCTGTCTGTGTGGGGGGAGCACTGACAGTGCTGGCTGTGTGGTGTGAGCACTGGCTGTGCTGGCTGTGTGGTGGGAGCACTGACAGTGCTGGCTGTGTGGGGGAGCAGTGACCGTGCTGGCTGTGGGGTGGGCGCACTGACAGTGCTGGCTGTGTGGGGGGAGCACTGACAGTGCTGGCTGTGTGGGGGAGCACTGACATTGCTGGCTGTGTGGGGGAGCACTGACAGTGCTGGCTGTGTGGGAGGAGCACAGACAGTGCTGGCTCTGTGGGGAGCACTGCCAGTGTGGGCTGAATGGTGGGAGCACTGACAGTGCTGGCTGTGTGGGGGGAGCAATGGCAGTGCTGTCTGTGTGGGAGAGCACTTACAGTTCTGTGTGTGTAGGGGAGCACTGACAGTGCTGGCTGTGCGGTGGGAGCACTGACAGTGCTGGCTGTGTGTGTGGGAGCCCTGACAGTGCTGGCTGTGTGGGGGAAGCACTGACACTGCTGGCTGTGTGGTGGGAGCACTGACAGTGCTGGCTGTGTGGTGGGAGCACTGACAGTGCTGGCTGTGTGGTGGGAGCACTGACAGTGCTGGCTGTGGGGGGGGGGGGGTGGGAAGCACTCAGGGCTGCCTGCGTGGGGAGCACTGACAGTGCTGGCTGTGTGGGGGGTGCACTGACGGTGCTGATTGTGTGGGGTAGCACTGACAGTGCTGGCTGTGTGGTGGGAGCACTGCCAGTGTTGGCTGTGTAGGGGAGCACTGACAGTGCTGGCTGTGTGGGGGAGCACGGACAGTGCTGGCTGTGTGGTGGGAGCACTGACAGTACTGGCTGTGTGGTGGGAGCACTGACAGTGCTGGCTGTGTGTGGGGAGCACTGACATTGCTGTCTGTGTGTGAAGCACTGACAATGCTGGCTGTGTTGTGGGAGCACTGACAGTGCTGGCTGTGTGGTGGGAGCACTGACAGTGCTGGATGTGTGTGGGGAGCACTGACATTGCTGGCTGTCTGGGGGGAGCACTGACAGTGCTGGCTGTGTGGGGGAGCACTGACTGTGCTGGCTGTGTGGGGGAGCACTGTCAGTGCTGGCTGTGTGGGGGAGCACTGACAGTGCTGGCTGTGCTGGGGAGCACTGACAGTACTGGCTGTGCGGTGGGAGCACTGACAGTGATGGCTGTGTGGTGGGAGCACTGACAGTGCTGTCTGTGTGGTGGGAGAACTGACAGTGCTGGCTGTGTGGTGAGAGAAGTAACAGTGCTGGCTGTGTGGTGGGAGCACTGACAGTGCTGGCTGTGTGGGGGGAAGCACTGACAGTGATGGCTGTGTGGGGGAGCACTGACAGTGCTGTCTGTGTGGCGGGCGCACTGACAGTGCTGGCTCTGTGGGGAGCACTGACAGTGCTGGCTGAGTGGGGAGAGCACTGACAGTGCTGGCTGTGTTGGGAGGGAGCACTGATTTGCTGGCTGTGTGGGGGAGCATTGACAGTGCTGGCTGTGTGGGGGAGCACTGACAGTGCTGGCTGTGTGGGGAGCACTGACAGTGCTGGCTGTGTGAGGGGAGCACTGACAGTGCTGGCTGTGAGGGTGGAGCACTGACAGTGCTGGCTGTGTGAGGGGAGCACTGACAGTGCTGGCTGTATGGTGAGAGCACTGACAGTGCTGTCTGTGTGGGGGGATCACTGACAGTGCTGGCTGTGTGGTGGGAGCACTGACAGTGCTGGCTGTGTGGGGAGCACTGACAGTGCTGGCTGTGTGGATGGAGCACTGACAGTGCTGGCTGTGTTGTGGGAGCACTGACAGTGCTGGCTGTGTGAGGGGAGCACTGACAGTGCTGGCTGTGTGGGGAGCACTGACAATGCTGGCTGTGTGGGGGGAGCTCTGAAAGCGCTGGTTGTGTTGTGGGAGCACTGACAGTGCTGGCTGTGTGAGGGGAGCACTGACAGTGCTGGCTGGGTGGGGAGCACTGACAGTGCTGGCTGTGTGGGGGGAGCACTGGCAGTGCTGGCTGTGTGGGGAGCACTGACAATGCTGGCTGTGTGGTGGGAGCACTGACAGTGCTGGCTGTGTGGGGGGGGCACTGACAGTACTGGCTGTGTGGTGTGAGCACTGGCAGTGCTGGCTGTGTGGTGTGAGCACTGACAGTGCTGGCTGTGTAGTGGGAGCACTGACAATGCTGGCTGGGTGGTGGGAGCACTGACAGTGCTGTCTGTGTGGGGGGAGCACTGACAGTGCTGGCTGTGTGGTGTGAGCACTGGCTGTGCTGGCTGTGTGGTGGGAGCACTGACAGCGCTGGCTGTGTGGGGGAGCAGTGACCGTGCTGGCTGTGGGGTGGGAGCACTGACAGTGCTGGCTGTGTGGGGGGAGCACTGACAGTGCTGGCTGTGTGGGGGAGCACTGACAGTGCTGGCTGTGTGGGGGAGCACTGACAGTGCTGGCTGTGTGGGAGGAGCACAGACAGTGCTGGCTCTGTGGGGAGCACTGCCAGTGTGGGCTGAATGGTGGGAGCACTGACAGTGCTGTCTGTGTGGGAGAGCACTTACAGTTCTGTCTGTGTGGGGGAGCACTGACAGTGCTGGCTGTGCGGTGGGAGCACTGACAGTGCTGGCTGTGTGTGTGGGAGCCCTGACAGTGCTGGCTGTGTGGGGCAAGCACTGACACTGCTGGCTGTGTGGTGGGAGCACTGACAGTGCTGGCTGTGTGGTGGGAGCACTGACAGTGCTGGCTGTGTGGCAGGAGCACTGACAGTGCTGGCTGTGGGGGGGGGGGGAAGCACTCAGGGCTGGCTGCGTGGGGAGCACTGACAGTGCTGGCTGTGTGGGGGGAGCACTGACGGTGCTGATTGTGTGGGGTAGCACTGACAGTGCTGGCTGTGTGGTGGGAGCACTGCCAGTGTTGGCTGTGTAGGGGAGCACTGACAGTGCTGGCTGTGTGGGGGAGCGCGGACAGTGCTGGCTGTGTGGTGGGAGCACTGACAGTACTGGCTGTGTGGTGGGAGCACTGACAGTGCTGGCTGTGTGAGGGGAGCACTGACATTGCTGTCTGTGTGTGAAGCACTGACAATGCTGGCTGTGTTGTGGGAGCACTGACAGTGCTGGCTGTGTGGTGGGAGCACTGACAGTGCTGGATGTGTGTGGGGAGCACTGACATTGCTGGCTGTCTGGGGGGAGCACTGACAGTGCTGGCTGTGTGGGGGGAGCACTGACTGTGCTGGCTGTGTGGGGGAGCACTGTCAGTGCTGGCTGTGTGGGGGAGCACTGACAGTGCTGGCTGTGCTGGGGAGCACTGACAGTACTGGCTGTGCGGTGGGAGCACTGACAGTGATGGCTGTGTGGTGGGAGCACTGACAGTGCTGTCTGTGTGGTAGGAGAACTGACAGTGCTGGCTGTGTGGTGAGAGAAGTAACAGTGCTGGCTGTGTGGTGGGAGCACTGACAGTGCTGGCTGTGTGGGGGGAAGCACTGACAGTGATGGCTGTGTGGGGGAGCACTGACAGTGCTGTCTGTGTGGCGGGCGCACTGGCAGTGCTGGCTCTGTGGGGAGCACTGACAGTGCTGGCTGAGTGCGGGTATCACTGACAGTGCTGTCTGTGTGGGGGGAGCACTGACAGTGCTGGCTGTGTGGTGGGAGCACTGACAGTGCTGGTTGTATGTGTGGGAGCACTGACAGTGCTGGCTGTGTTTGGGGAGCACTGACAGTGCTGGCTGTGTGGAGGAGCACTGACAGTGATGGCTGTGTGGTGGGAGCACTGACAGTGCTGGCTGTGTGGGGGAAGCACTGACAGTGCTGGCTGCGTGGGGGGAGCACTGGCAGTGCTGGCTGTGTGGTGGGAGCACTGACAGTGTTGGCTCTGTGGGGGAGCACTGACAGTGCTGGCTGTGTGGTGGGAGCACTGACAGTGCTGGCTGTGTGGTGGGAGCACTGGCAGTGCTGGCTGTGTGGGGGAGCACTGACAGTGCTGGCTGTGTGGGGAGGGAGCACTGATTTGCTGGCTGTGTGGGGGAGCATTGACAGTGCTGGCTGTGTGGGGGAGCACTGACAGTGCTGGCTGTGTGGGGAGAACTGACAGTGCTGGCTGTGTGGGGGAGCACTGACAGTGCTGGCTGTGAGGGTGGAGAACTGACAGTGCTGGCTGTGTGAGGGGAGCACTGACAGTGCTGGCTGTATGGTGAGAGCACTGACAGTGCTATCTGTGTGGGGGGATCACTGACAGTGCTGGCTGTGTGGTGGGAGCGCTGACAGTGCTGGCTGTGTGGGGAGCACTGACAATGCTGGCTGTGTGGGGGGAGCACTGACAGTGCTGGCTGTGTAGTTGGAGCACTGACAGTGCTGGCTGTGTTGTGGGAGCACTGACAGTGCTGGCTGTGTGAGGGGAGCACTGACAGTGCTGGCTGTGTGGGGAGCACTGACAATGCTGGCTGTGTGGGGGAGCTCTGACAGTGCTGGCTGTGTTGTGGGAGGACTGACAGTGCTGGCTGTGTGGGGAGCACTGACAATGCTGGCTGTGTGGTGGGAGCACTGACAGGGCTGGCTGTGTGGGGGGAGCACTGACAGTACTGGCTGTGTGGTGTGAGCACTGGCAGTGCTGGCTGTGTGGTGGGAGCACTGACAGTGCTGGCTGTGTGGTGGGAGCACTGGCAGTGCTGGCTGAGTGGGGAGAGCACTGACAGTGCTGGCTGTGTGGGGAGGGAGCACTGATTTGCTGGCTGTGTGGGGGAGCATTGACAGTGCTGGCTGTGTGGGGGAGCACTGACAGTGCTGGCTGTGTGGGGAGCACTGACAGTGCTGGCTGTGTGGGGGGAGCACTGACAGTGCTGGCTGTGAGGGTGGAGCACTGACAGTGCTGGCTGTGTGAGGGGAGCACTGACAGTGCTGGCTGTATGGTGAGAGCACTGACAGTGCTGTCTGTGTGGGGGGATCACTGACAGTGCTGGCTGTGTGGTGGGAGCACTGACAGTGCTGGCTGTGTGGGGAGCACTGACAGTGCTGGCTGTGTGGTTGGAGCACTGACAGTGCTGGCTGTGTTGTGGGAGCACTGATAGTGTTGGCTGTGTGAGGGGAGCACTGACAGTGTTGGCTGTGTGGGGGGAGCTCTGACAGCGCTGGCTGTGTTGTGGGAGCACTGACAGTGCTGGCTGTGTGAGGGGAGCACTGACAGTGCTGGCTGGGTGGGGAGCACTGACAGTGCTGGCTGTGTGGGGGGAGCACTGGCAGTGCTGGCTGTGTGGGGAGCACTGACAATGCTGGCTGTGTGGTGGGAACACTGACAGTGCTGGCTGTGTGGGGGGAGCACTGACAGTACTGGCTGTGTGGTGTGAGCACTGGCAGTGCTGGCTGTGTGGTGTGAGCACTGACAGTGCTGGCTGTGTAGTGGGAGCACTGACAATGCTGGCTGGGTGGTGGGAGCACTGACAGTGCTGTCTGTGTGGGGGGAGCACTGACAGTGCTGGCTGTGTGGTGTGAGCACTGGCTGTGCTGGCTGTGTGGTGGGAGCACTGACAGTGCTGGCTGTGTGGGGGAGCAGTGACCGTGCTGTCTGTGGGGTGGGAGCACTGACAGTGCTGGCTGTGTGGGGGGAGCACTGACAGTGCTGGCTGTGTGGGGGAGCACTGACAGTGCTGGCTGTGTGGGGGAGCACTGACAGTGCTGGCTGTGTGGGAGGAGCACAGACAGTGCTGGCTCTGTGGGGAGCACTGCCAGTGTGGGCTGAATGGTGGGAGCACTGACAGTGCTGGCTGTGTGGGGGGAGCAATGACAGTGCTGTCTGTGTGGGAGAGCACTTACAGTTCTGTCTGTGTGGGGGAGCACTGACAGTGCTGGCTGTGCGGTGGGAGCACTGACAGTGCTGGCTGTGAGTGTGGGAGCCCTGACAGTGCTGGCTGTGTGGGGGAAGCACTGACACTGCTGGCTGTGTAGGGGGGAGCACTGACAGTGCTGGCTGTGTGGTGGGAGCACTGACAGTGCTGGCTGTGTGTGGGGAGCACTGACAGTGCTGGCTGTGTGGGGGGAGCACTGACAGTGCTGGCTGTGTGGTGGGAGCACTGACAGTGCTGGCTGTGTGGCGGGAGCACTGACAGTGCTGGTTGTGTGGGGGGAGCACTGACATTGCTGTCTGTGTGTGAAGCACTGACAATGCTGGCTGTGTTGTGGGAGCACTGACAGTGCTGGCTGTGTGGTGGGAGCACTGACAGTGCTGGATGTGTGTGGGGAGCACTGACAGTGCTGGCTGTCTGGGGGGAGCACTGACAGTGCTGGCTGTGTGGGGGGAGCACTGACTGTGCTGGCTGTGTGGGGGAGCACTTCCAGTGCTGGCTGTGTGGGGGAGCACTGACAGTGCTGGCTGTGTTGGGGAGCACTGACAGTGCTGGCTGTGCGGTGGGAGCACTGACAGTGATGGCTGTGTGGTGGGAGCACTGACAGTGCTGGCTGTGTGGTGGAGCACTGACAGTGCTGTCTGTGTGGGGGGAGGACACTGACAGTGCTGGCTGTGTAGGAGCAGCGCTGGCAGTGCTGGCTGTGTGGTGGGAGAACTGACTGTGCTGGCTGTGTGGTGGAGCGCTGACAGTGCTGTCTGTGTGGGGGGAGGACACTGACAGTGCTGGCATGTAGGAGTAGCGCTGGCAGTGCTGGCTGTGTGGGGGAGCACTGACAGTGCTGGCTCTGTGGTGGGAGCACTGACAGTGCTGGCTGTGTCGGGGGAGCTCTGACAGTGCAGGCTGTGTGGTGGGAGCACTGACAGCGCTGGCTGTGTGGGGGGAGCACTGACAGTGCTGGCTGTGGGGTGGGAGCACTGACAGTGCTGGCTGTGTGGTGGGAGCACTGACAGCGCTGGCTGTGTGATGGGAGCACTGACAGTGCTGGCTGTGTGGTGGGAGCACTGACAGTGCTGGCTGTGTGGTGGGAGCACTGACAGTGCTTGCTTTGTGGTGGGAGCACTGACAGTGCTGGCTGTGGGGGGGGGGAAGCACTCAGGGCTGGCTGCGTGGGGAGCACTGACAGTGCTGGCTGTGTGGTGGGAGCACTGACAGTGCTGGCTGTGTGGTGGGAGCACTGGCATTGCTAGCTGTGTGGGGGAGCACTGACAGTGCTGGCTGTGTGGGGAGGGAGCACTGATTTGCTGGCTGTGTGGGGGAGCATTGACAGTGCTGGCTGTGTGGGGGAGCACTGACAGTGCTGGCTGTGTGGGGAGAACTGACAGTGCAGGCTGTGTGGGGGAGCACTGACAGTGCTGGCTGTGAGGGTGGAAAACTGACAGTGCTGGCTGTGTGAGGGGAGCACTGACAGTGCTGGCTGTATGGTGAGAGTACTGACAGTGCTATCTGTGTGGGGGGATCACTGACAGTGCTGGCTGTGTGGTGGGAGCACTGACAGTGCTGGCTGTGTGGGGAGCACTGACAATGCTGGCTGTGTGGGGGGAGCACTGACAGTGCTGGCTGTGTGGTTGGAGCACTGACAGTTCTGGCTGTGTTGTGGGAGCACTGACAGTGCTGGCTGTGTGAGGGGAGCACTGACAGTGCTGGCTGTGTGGGGAGCACTGACAATGCTGGCTGTGTGGGGGAGCTCTGACAGTGCTGGCTGTGTTGTGGGAGCACTGACAGTGCTGGCTGTGTGGGGAGCACTGACAATGCTGGCTGTGTGGTGGGAGCACTGACAGTGCTGGCTGTGTGGGGGAGCACTGACAGTACTGGCTGTGTGGTGTGAGCACTGGCAGTGCTGGCTGTGTGGTGGGAGCACTGACAGTGCTGGCTGTGTGGTGGGAGCACTGGCAGTGCTGGCTGTGTGGGGAGAGCACTGACAGTGCTGGCTGTGTGGGGAGGGAGCACTGATTTGCTGGCTGTGTGGGGGAGCATTGACAGTGCTGGCTGTGTGGGGGAGCACTGACAGGGCTGGCTGTGTGGGGAGCACTGACAGTGCTGGCTGTGTGGGGGGAGCACTGACAGTGCTGGCTGTGAGGGTGGAGCACTGACAGTGCTGGCTGTGTGAGGGGAGCACTGACAGTGCTGGCTGTATGGTGAGAGCACTGACAGTGCTGTCTGTGTGGGGGGATCACTGACAGTGCTGGCTGTGTGGTGGGAGCACTGACAGTGCTGGCTGTGTGGGGAGCACTGACAGTGCTGGCTGTGTGGTTGGAGCACTGACAGTGCTGGCTGTGTTGTGGGAGCACTGACAGTGCTGGCTGTGTGAGGGGAGCACTGACAGTGCTGGCTGTGTGGGAAGCACTGACAATGCTGGCTGTGTGGGGGAGCTCTGACAGCGCTGGCTGTGTTGTGGGAGCACTGACAGTGCTGGCTGTGTGAGGGGTGCACTGACAGTGCTGGCTGGGTGGGGAGCACTGACAGTGCTGGCTGTGTGGGGGGAGCACTGGCAGTGCTGGCTGTGTGGGGAGCACTGACAATGCTGGCTGTGTGGTGGGAGCACTGACAGTGCTGGCTGTGTGGGGGGAGCACTGACAGTACTGGCTGTGTGGTGTGAGCACTGGCAGTGCTGGCTGTGTGGTGTGAGCACTGACAGTGCTGGCTGTGTAGTGGGAGCACTGACAATGCTGGCTGGGTGGTGGGAGCACTGACAGTGCTGTCTGTGTGGGGGGAGCACTGACAGTGCTGGCTGTGTGGTGTGAGCACTGGCTGTGCTGGCTGTGTGGTGGGAGCACTGACAGTGCTGGCTGTGTGGGGGAGCAGTGACCGTGCTGGCTGTGGGGTGGGAGCACTGACAGTGCTGGCTGTGTGGGGGGAGCACTGACAGTGCTGGCTGTGTGGGGGAGCACTGACAGTGCTGGCTGTGTGGGGGAGCACTGACAGTGCTGGCTGTGTGGGAGGAGCACAGACAGTGCTGGCTCTGTGGGGAGCACTGCCAGTGTGGGCTGTATGGTGGGAGCACTGACAGTGCTGGCTGTGTGGGGGGAGCAATGACAGTGCTGTCTGTGTGGGAGAGCACTTACAGTTCTGTCTGTGTGGGGGAGCACTGACAGTGCTGGCTGTGCGGTGGGAGCACTGACAGTGCTGGCTGTTTCTGTGGGAGCCCTGACAGTGCTGGCTGTGTGGGGGAAGCACTGGCACTGCTGGCTGTGTGGGGGGGAGCAATGACAGTGCTGGCTGTGTGGTGGGAGCACTGACAATGCTGGCTGTGTGTGGGGAGCACTGACAGTGCTGGCTGTGTGGGGGGAGCACTGACAGTGCTGGCTGTGTGGTGGGAGCACTGACAGTGCTGGCTGTGTGGCGGGAGCACTGACAGTGCTGGCTGTGTGGGGGGAGCACTGACATTGCTGTCTGTGTGTGAAGCACTGACAATGCTGGCTGTGTTGTGGGAGCACTAACAGTGCTGGCTGTGTGGTGGGAGCACTGACAGTGCTGGATGTGTGTGGGGAGCACTGACAGTGCTGGCTGTCTGGGGGGAGCACTGACAGTGCTGGCTGTGTGGGGGGAGCACTGACTGTGCTGGCTGTGTGGGGGAGCACTTCCAGTGCTGGCTGTGTGGGGGAGCACTGACAGTGCTGGCTGTGTTGGGGAGCACTGACAGTGCTAGCTGTGCGGTGGGAGCACTGACAGTGATGGCTGTGTGGTGGGAGCACTGACAGTGCTGGCTGTGTGGTGGAGCACTGACAGTGCTGTCTGTGTGGGGGGAGGACACTGACAGTGCTGGCTGTGTAGGAGCAGCGCTGGCAGTGCTGGCTGTGTGGTGGGAGAACTGACAGTGCTGGCTGTGTGGTGGAGCGCTGACAGTGCTGTCTGTGTGGGGGGAGGACACTGACAGTGCTGGCTGTGTAGGAGCAGCGCTGGCAGTGCTGGCTGTGTGGGGGAGCACTGACAGTGCTGGCTGTGTAGTGGGAGCACTGACAATGCTGGCTGGGTGGTGGGAGCACTGACAGTGCTGTCTGTGTGGGGGGAGCACTGACAGTGCTGGCTGTGTGGTGTGAGCACTGGCTGTGCTGGCTGTGTGGTGGGAGCACTGACAGTGCTGGCTGTGTGGGGGAGCAGTGACCGTGCTGTCTGTGGGGTGGGAGCACTGACAGTGCTGGCTGTGTGGGGGGAGCACTGACAGTGCTGGCTGTGTGGGGGAGCACTGACAGTGCTGGCTGTGTGGGGGAGCACTGACAGTGCTGGCTGTGTGGGAGGAGCACAGACAGTGCTGGCTCTGTGGGGAGCACTGCCAGTGTGGGCTGAATGGTGGGAGCACTGACAGTGCTGGCTGTGTGGGGGGAGCAATGACAGTGCTGTCTGTGTGGGAGAGCACTTACAGTTCTGTCTGTGTGGGGGAGCACTGACAGTGCTGGCTGTGCGGTGGGAGCACTGACAGTGCTGGCTGTGTGTGTGGGAGCCCTGACAGTGCTGGCTGTGTGGGGGAAGCACTGACACTGCTGGCTGTGTGGGGGGAGCACTGACAGTGCTGGCTGTGTGGTGGGAGCACTGACAGTGCTGGCTGTGTGTGGGGAGCACTGACAGTGCTGGCTGTGTGGGGGGAGCACTGACAGTGCTGGCTGTGTGGTGGGAGCACTGACAGTGCTGGCTGTGTGGCGGGAGCACTGACAGTGCTGGTTGTGTGGGGGGAGCACTGACATTGCTGTCTGTGTGTGAAGCACTGACAATGCTGGCTGTGTTGTGGGAGCACTGACAGTGCTGGCTGTGTGGTGGGAGCACTGACAGTGCTGGATGTGTGTGGGGAGCACTGACAGTGCTGGCTGTCTGGGGGGAGCACTGACAGTGCTGGCTGTGTGGGGGAGCACTGACTGTGCTGGCTGTGTGGGGGAGCACTTCCAGTGCTGGCTGTGTGGGGGAGCACTGACAGTGCTGGCTGTGTTGGGGAGCACTGACAGTGCTGGCTGTGCGGTGGGAGCACTGACAGTGATGGCTGTGTGATGGGAGCACTGACAGTGCTGGCTGTGTGGTGGAGCACTGACAGTGCTGTCTGTGTGGGGGGAGGACACTGACAGTGCTGGCTGTGTAGGAGCATCGCTGGCAGTGCTGGCTGTGTGGTGGGAGAACTGACTGTGCTGGCTGTGTGGTGGAGCGCTGACAGTGCTGTCTGTGTGGGGGGAGGACACTGACAGTGCTGGCATGTAGGAGTAGCGCTGGCAGTGCTGGCTGTGTGGGGGAGCACTGACAGTGCTGGCTCTGTGGTGGGAGCACTGACAGTGCTGGCTGTGTCGGGGGAGCTCTGACAGTGCAGGCTGTGTGGTGGGAGCACTGACAGCGCTGGCTGTGTGGGGGGAGCACTGACAGTGCTGGCTGTGGGGTGGGAGCACTGACAGTGCTGGCTGTGTGGTGGGAGCACTGACAGCGCTGGCTGTGTGATGGGAGCACTGACAGTGCTGGCTGTGTGGTGGGAGCACTGACAGTGCTGGCTGTGTGGTGGGAGCACTGACAGTGCTGGCTGTGTGGTGGGAGCACTGACAGTGCTGGCTGTGGGGGAGGGGAAGCACTCAGGGCTGGCTGCGTGGGGAGCACTGACAGTGCTGGCTGTGTGGTGGGAGCACTGACAGTGCTGGCTGTGTGGTGGGAGCACTGGCATTGCTAGCTGTGTGGGGGGGGCACTGACAGTGCTGGCTGTGTGGGGAGGGAGCACTGATTTGCTGGCTGTGTGGGGGAGCATTGACAGTGCTGGCTGTGTGGGGGAGCACTGACAGTGCTGGCTGTGTGGGGAGAACTGACAGTGCAGGCTGTGTGGGGGAGCACTGACAGTGCTGGCTGTGAGGGTGGAAAACTGACAGTGCTGGCTGTGTGAGGGGAGCACTGACAGTGCTGGCTGTATGGTGAGAGTACTGACAGTGCTATCTGTGTGGGGGGATCACTGACAGTGCTGGCTGTGTGGTGGGAGCAATGACAGTGCTGGCTGTGTGGGGAGCACTGACAATGCTGGCTGTGTGGGGGGAGCACTGACAGCGCTGGCTGTGTGGTTGGAGCACTGACAGTTCTGGCTGTGTTGTGGGAGCACTGACAGTGCTGGCTGTGTGAGGGGAGCACTGACAGTGCTGGCTGTGTGGGGAGCACTGACAATGCTGGCTGTGTGGGGGAGCTCTGACAGTGCTGGCTGTGTTGTGGGAGCACTGACAGTGCTGGCTGTGTGGGGAGCACTGACAATGCTGGCTGTGTGGTGGGAGCACTGACAGTGCTGGCTGTGTGGGGGGAGCACTGACAGTGCTGGCTGTGTGGTGGGAGCACTGGCAGTGCTGGCTGTGTGGGGAGAGCACTGACAGTGCTGGCTGTGTGGGGAGGGAGCACTGATTTGCTGGCTGTGTGGGGGAGCATTGACAGTGCTGGCTGTGTGGGGGAGCACTGACAGTGCTGGCTGTGTGGGGAGCACTGACAGTGCTGGCTGTGTGGGGGGAGCACTGACAGTGCTGGCTGTGAGGGTGGAGCACTGACAGTGCTGGCTGTGTGAGGGGAGCACTGACAGTGCTGGCTGTATGGTGAGAGCACTGACAGTGCTGTCTGTGTGGGGGGATCACTGACAGTGCTGGCTGTGTGGTGGGAGCACTGACAGTGCTGGCTGTGTGGGGAGCACTGACAGTGCTGGCTGTGTGGTTGGAGCACTGACAGTGCTGGCTGTGTTGTGGGAGCACTGACAGTGCTGGCTGTGTGAGGGGAGCACTGACAGTGCTGGCTGTGTGGGAAGCACTGACAATGCTGGCTGTGTGGGGGAGCTCTGACAGCGCTGGCTGTGTTGTGGGAGCACTGACAGTGCTGGCTGTGTGAGGGGTGCACTGACAGTGCTGGCTGGGTGGGGAGCACTGACAGTGCTGGCTGTGTGGGGGGAGCACTGGCAGTGCTGGCTGTGTGGGGGAGCACTGACAGTGCTGGCTGTGTGGGAGGAGCACAGACAGTGCTGGCTCTGTGGGGAGCACTGCCAGTGTGGGCTGAATGGTGGGAGCACTGACAGTGCTGGCTGTGTGGGGGGAGCAATGACAGTGCTGTCTGTGTGGGAGAGCACTTACAGTTCTGTCTGTGTGGGGGAGCACTGACAGTGCTGGCTGTGCGGTGGGAGCACTGACAGTGCTGGCTGTGTGTGTGGGAGCCCTGACAGTGCTGGCTGTGTGGGGGAAGCACTGACACTGCTGGCTGTGTGGGGGGAGCACTGACAGTGCTGGCTGTGTGGTGGGAGCACTGACAGTGCTGGCTGTGTGTGGGGAGCACTGACAGTGCTGGCTGTGTGGGGGGAGCACTGACAGTGCTGGCTGTGTGGTGGGAGCACTGACAGTGCTGGCTGTGTGGCGGGAGCACTGACAGTGCTGGTTGTGTGGGGGGAGCACTGACATTGCTGTCTGTGTGTGAAGCACTGACAATGCTGGCTGTGTTGTGGGAGCACTGACAGTGCTGGCTGTGTGGTGGGAGCACTGACAGTGCTGGATGTGTGTGGGGAGCACTGACAGTGCTGGCTGTCTGGGGGGAGCACTGACAGTGCTGGCTGTGTGGGGGAGCACTGACTGTGCTGGCTGTGTGGGGGAGCACTTCCAGTGCTGGCTGTGTGGGGGAGCACTGACAGTGCTGGCTGTGTTGGGGAGCACTGACAGTGCTGGCTGTGCGGTGGGAGCACTGACAGTGATGGCTGTGTGATGGGAGCACTGACAGTGCTGGCTGTGTGGTGGAGCACTGACAGTGCTGTCTGTGTGGGGGGAGGACACTGACAGTGCTGGCTGTGTAGGAGCATCGCTGGCAGTGCTGGCTGTGTGGTGGGAGAACTGACTGTGCTGGCTGTGTGGTGGAGCGCTGACAGTGCTGTCTGTGTGGGGGGAGGACACTGACAGTGCTGGCATGTAGGAGTAGCGCTGGCAGTGCTGGCTGTGTGGGGGAGCACTGACAGTGCTGGCTCTGTGGTGGGAGCACTGACAGTGCTGGCTGTGTCGGGGGAGCTCTGACAGTGCAGGCTGTGTGGTGGGAGCACTGACAGCGCTGGCTGTGTGGGGGGAGCACTGACAGTGCTGGCTGTGGGGTGGGAGCACTGACAGTGCTGGCTGTGTGGTGGGAGCACTGACAGCGCTGGCTGTGTGATGGGAGCACTGACAGTGCTGGCTGTGTGGTGGGAGCACTGACAGTGCTGGCTGTGTGGTGGGAGCACTGACAGTGCTGGCTGTGTGGTGGGAGCACTGACAGTGCTGGCTGTGGGGGAGGGGAAGCACTCAGGGCTGGCTGCGTGGGGAGCACTGACAGTGCTGGCTGTGTGGTGGGAGCACTGACAGTGCTGGCTGTGTGGTGGGAGCACTGGCATTGCTAGCTGTGTGGGGGGGGCACTGACAGTGCTGGCTGTGTGGGGAGGGAGCACTGATTTGCTGGCTGTGTGGGGGAGCATTGACAGTGCTGGCTGTGTGGGGGAGCACTGACAGTGCTGGCTGTGTGGGGAGAACTGACAGTGCAGGCTGTGTGGGGGAGCACTGACAGTGCTGGCTGTGAGGGTGGAAAACTGACAGTGCTGGCTGTGTGAGGGGAGCACTGACAGTGCTGGCTGTATGGTGAGAGTACTGACAGTGCTATCTGTGTGGGGGGATCACTGACAGTGCTGGCTGTGTGGTGGGAGCAATGACAGTGCTGGCTGTGTGGGGAGCACTGACAATGCTGGCTGTGTGGGGGGAGCACTGACAGCGCTGGCTGTGTGGTTGGAGCACTGACAGTTCTGGCTGTGTTGTGGGAGCACTGACAGTGCTGGCTGTGTGAGGGGAGCACTGACAGTGCTGGCTGTGTGGGGAGCACTGACAATGCTGGCTGTGTGGGGGAGCTCTGACAGTGCTGGCTGTGTTGTGGGAGCACTGACAGTGCTGGCTGTGTGGGGAGCACTGACAATGCTGGCTGTGTGGTGGGAGCACTGACAGTGCTGGCTGTGTGGGGGGAGCACTGACAGTGCTGGCTGTGTGGTGGGAGCACTGGCAGTGCTGGCTGTGTGGGGAGAGCACTGACAGTGCTGGCTGTGTGGGGAGGGAGCACTGATTTGCTGGCTGTGTGGGGGAGCATTGACAGTGCTGGCTGTGTGGGGGAGCACTGACAGTGCTGGCTGTGTGGGGAGCACTGACAGTGCTGGCTGTGTGGGGGGAGCACTGACAGTGCTGGCTGTGAGGGTGGAGCACTGACAGTGCTGGCTGTGTGAGGGGAGCACTGACAGTGCTGGCTGTATGGTGAGAGCACTGACAGTGCTGTCTGTGTGGGGGGATCACTGACAGTGCTGGCTGTGTGGTGGGAGCACTGACAGTGCTGGCTGTGTGGGGAGCACTGACAGTGCTGGCTGTGTGGTTGGAGCACTGACAGTGCTGGCTGTGTTGTGGGAGCACTGACAGTGCTGGCTGTGTGAGGGGAGCACTGACAGTGCTGGCTGTGTGGGAAGCACTGACAATGCTGGCTGTGTGGGGGAGCTCTGACAGCGCTGGCTGTGTTGTGGGAGCACTGACAGTGCTGGCTGTGTGAGGGGTGCACTGACAGTGCTGGCTGGGTGGGGAGCACTGACAGTGCTGGCTGTGTGGGGGGAGCACTGGCAGTGCTGGCTGTGTGGGGAGCACTGACAATGCTGGCTGTGTGGTGGGAGCACTGACAGTGCTGGCTGTGTGGGGGGAGCACTGACAGTACTGGCTGTGTGGTGTGAGCACTGGCAGTGCTGGCTGTGTGGTGTGAGCACTGACAGTGCTGGCTGTGTAGTGGGAGCACTGACAATGCTGGCTGGGTGGTGGGAGCACTGACAGTGCTGTCTGTGTGGGGGGAGCACTGACAGTGCTGGCTGTGTGGTGTGAGCACTGGCTGTGCTGGCTGTGTGGTGGGAGCACTGACAGTGCTGGCTGTGTGGGGGAGCAGTGACCGTGCTGGCTGTGGGGTGGGAGCACTGACAGTGCTGGCTGTGTGGGGGGAGCACTGACAGTGCTGGCTGTGTGGGGGAGCACTGACAGTGCTGGCTGTGTGGGGGAGCACTGACAGTGCTGGCTGTGTGGGAGGAGCACAGACAGTGCTGGCTCTGTGGGGAGCACTGCCAGTGTGGGCTGTATGGTGGGAGCACTGACAGTGCTGGCTGTGTGGGGGGAGCAATGACAGTGCTGTCTGTGTGGGAGAGCACTTACAGTTCTGTCTGTGTGGGGGAGCACTGACAGTGCTGGCTGTGCGGTGGGAGCACTGACAGTGCTGGCTGTTTCTGTGGGAGCCCTGACAGTGCTGGCTGTGTGGGGGAAGCACTGGCACTGCTGGCTGTGTGGGGGGGAGCACTGACAGTGCTGGCTGTGTGGTGGGAGCACTGACAGTGCTGGCTGTGTGTGGGGAGCACCGACAGAGCTGGCTGTGTGGGGGGAGCACTGACAGTGCTGGCTGTGTGGTGGGAGCACTGACAGTGCTGGCTGTGTGGCGGGAGCACTGACAGTGCTGGCTGTGTGGGGGGAGCACTGACATTGCTGTCTGTGTGTGAAGCACTGACAATGCTGGCTGTGTTATGGGAGCACTAACAGTGCTGGCTGTGTGGTGGGAGCACTGACAGTGCTGGATGTGTGTGGGGAGCACTGACAGTGCTGGCTGTCTGGGGGGAGCACTGACAGTGCTGGCTGTGTGGGGGGAGCACTGACTGTGCTGGCTGTGTGGGGGAGCACTTCCAGTGCTGGCTGTGTGGGGGAGCACTGACAGTGCTGGCTGTGTTGGGGAGCACTGACAGTGCTGGCTGTGTGGTGGGAGCACTGACAGTGATGGCTGTGTGGTGGGAGCACTGACAGTGCTGGCTGTGTGGTGGAGCACTGACAGTGCTGTCTGTGTGGGGGGAGGACACTGACAGTGCTGGCTGTGTAGGAGCAGCGCTGGCAGTGCTGGCTGTGTGGTGGGAGAACTGACAGTGCTGGCTGTGTGGTGGAGCGCTGACAGTGCTGTCTGTGTGGGGGGAGGACACTGACAGTGCTGGCTGTGTAGGAGCAGCGCTGGCAGTGCTGGCTGTGTGGGGGAGCACTGACAGTGCTGGCTGTGTAGTGGGAGCACTGACAATGCTGGCTGGGTGGTGGGAGCACTGACAGTGCTGTCTGTGTGGGGGGAGCACTGACAGTGCTGGCTGTGTGGTGTGAGCACTGGCTGTGCTGGCTGTGTGGTGGGAGCACTGACAGTGCTGGCTGTGTGGGGGAGCAGTGACCGTGCTGTCTGTGGGGTGGGAGCACTGACAGTGCTGGCTGTGTGGGGGGAGCACTGACAGTGCTGGCTGTGTGGGGGAGCACTGACAGTGCTGGCTGTGTGGGGGAGCACTGACAGTGCTGGCTGTGTGGGAGGAGCACAGACAGTGCTGGCTCTGTGGGGAGCACTGCCAGTGTGGGCTGAATGGTGGGAGCACTGACAGTGCTGGCTGTGTGGGGGGAGCAATGACAGTGCTGTCTGTGTGGGAGAGCACTTACAGTTCTGTCTGTGTGGGGGAGCACTGACAGTGCTGGCTGTGCGGTGGGAGCACTGACAGTGCTGGCTGTGTGTGTGGGAGCCCTGACAGTGCTGGCTGTGTGGGGGAAGCACTGACACTGCTGGCTGTGTGGGGGGGAGCACTGACAGTGCTGGCTGTGTGGTGGGAGCACTGACAGTGCTGGCTGTGTGTGGGGAGCACTGACAGTGCTGGCTGTGTGGGGGGAGCACTGACAGTGCTGGCTGTGTGGTGGGAGCACTGACAGTGCTGGCTGTGTGGCGGGAGCACTGACAGTGCTGGTTGTGTGGGGGGAGCACTGACATTGCTGTCTGTGTGTGAAGCACTGACAATGCTGGCTGTGTTGTGGGAGCACTGACAGTGCTGGCTGTGTGGTGGGAGCACTGACAGTGCTGGATGTGTGTGGGGAGCACTGACAGTGCTGGCTGTCTGGGGGGAGCACTGACAGTGCTGGCTGTGTGGGGGGAGCACTGACTGTGCTGGCTGTGTGGGGGAGCACTTCCAGTGCTAGCTGTGTGGGGGAGCACTGACAGTGCTGGCTGTGTTGGGGAGCACTGACAGTGCTGGCTGTGCGGTGGGAGCACTGACAGTGATGGCTGTGTGGTGGGAGCACTGACAGTGCTGGCTGTGTGGTGGAGCACTGACAGTGCTGTCTGTGTGGGGGGAGGACACTGACAGTGCTGGCTGTGTAGGAGCAGCGCTGGCAGTGCTGGCTGTGTGGTGGGAGAACTGACTGTGCTGGCTGTGTGGTGGAGCGCTGACAGTGCTGTCTGTGTGGGGGGAGGACACTGACAGTGCTGGCATGTAGGAGTAGCGCTGGCAGTGCTGGCTGTGTGGGGGAGCACTGACAGTGCTGGCTCTGTGGTGGGAGCACTGACAGTGCTGCCTGTGTCGGGGGAGCTCTGACAGTGCAGGCTGTGTGGTGGGAGCACTGACAGCGCTGGCTGTGTGGGGGGAGCACTGACAGTGCTGGCTGTGGGGTGGGAGCACTGACAGTGCTGGCTGTGTGGTGGGAGCACTGACAGCGCTGGCTGTGTGATGGGAGCACTGACAGTGCTGGCTGTGTGGTGGGAGCACTGACAGTGCTGGCTGTGTGGTGGGAGCACTGACAGTGCTGGCTGTGTGGTGGGAGCACTGACAGTGCTGGCTGTGGGGGGGGGGAAGCACTCAGGGCTGGCTGCGTGGGGAGCACTGACAGTGCTGGCTGTGTGGTGGGAGCACTGACAGTGCTGGCTGTGTGGTGGGAGCACTGGCATTGCTAGCTGTGTGGGGGAGCACTGACAGTGCTGGCTGTGTGGGGAGGGAGCACTGATTTGCTGGCTGTGTGGGGGAGCATTGACAGTGCTGGCTGTGTGGGGGAGCACTGACAGTGCTGGCTGTGTGGGGAGAACTGACAGTGCTGGCTGTGTGGGGGAGCACTGACAGTGCTGGCTGTGAGGGTGGAAAACTGACAGTGCTGGCTGTGTGAGGGGAGCACTGACAGTGCTGGCTGTATGGTGAGAGTACTGACAGTGCTATCTGTGTGGGGGGATCACTGACAGTGCTGGCTGTGTGGTGGGAGCACTGACAGTGCTGGCTGTGTGGGGAGCAGTGACAATGCTGGCTGTGTGGGGGGAGCACTGACAGTGCTGGCGGTGTGGTTGGAGCACTGACAGTTCTGGCTGTGTTGTGGGAGCACTGACAGTGCTGGCTGTGTGAGGGGAGCACTGACAGTGCTGGCTGTGTGGGGAGCACTGACAATGCTGGCTGTGTGGGGGAGCTCTGACAGTGCTGGCTGTGTTGTGGGAGCACTGACAGTGCTGGCTGTGTGGGGAGCACTGACAATGCTGGCTGTGTGGTGGGAGCACTGACAGTGCTGGCTGTGTGGGGGGAGCACTGACAGTACTGGCTGTGTGGTGTGAGCACTGGCAGTGCTGGCTGTGTGGTGGGAGCACTGACAGTGCTGGCTGTCTGGTGGGAGCACTGGCAGTGCTGGCTGTGTGGGGAGAGCACTGACAGTGCTGGCTGTGTGGGGAGGGAGCACTGATTTGCTGGCTGTGTGGGGGAGCATTGACAGTGCTGGCTGTGTGGGGGAGCACTGACAGTGCTGGCTGTGTGGGGAGCACTGACAGTGCTGGCTGTGTGGGGGGAGCACTGACAGTGCTGGCTGTGAGGGTGGAGCACTGACAGTGCTGGCTGTGTGAGGGGAGCACTGACAGTGCTGTCTGTGTGGGGGGATCACTGACAGTGCTGGCTGTGTGGTGGGAGCACTGACAGTGCTGGCTGTGTGGGGAGCACTGACAGTGCTGGCTGTGTGGTTGGAGCACTGACAGTGCTGGCTGTGTTGTGGGAGCACTGACAGTGCTGGCTGTGTGAGGGGAGCACTGACAGTGCTGGCTGTGTGGGAAGCACTGACAATGCTGGCTGTGTGGGGGAGCTCTGACAGCGCTGGCTGTGTTGTGGGAGCACTGACAGTGCTGGCTGTGTGAGGGGTGCACTGACAGTGCTGGCTGGGTGGGGAGCACTGACAGTGCTGGCTGTGTGGGGGAGCACTGGCAGTGCTGGCTGTGTGGGGAGCACTGACAATGCTGGCTGTGTGGTGGGAGCACTGACAGTGCTGGCTGTGTGGGGGGAGCACTGACAGTACTGGCTGTGTGGTGTGAGCACTGGCAGTGCTGGCTGTGTGGTGTGAGCACTGACAGTGCTGGCTGTGTAGTGGGAGCACTGACAATGCTGGCTGGGTGGTGGGAGCACTGACAGTGCTGTCTGTGTGGGGGGAGCACTGACAGTGCTGGCTGTGTGGTGTGAGCACTGGCTGTGCTGGCTGTGTGGTGGGAGCACTGACAGTGCTGGCTGTGTGGGGGAGCAGTGACCGTGCTGGCTGTGGGGTGGGAGCACTGACAGTGCTGGCTGTGTGGGGGGAGCACTGACAGTGCTGGCTGTGTGGGGGAGCACTGACAGTGCTGGCTGTGTGGGGGAGCACTGACAGTGCTGGCTGTGTGGGAGGAGCACAGACAGTGCTGGCTCTGTGGGGAGCACTGCCAGTGTGGGCTGTATGGTGGGAGCACTGACAGTGCTGGCTGTGTGGGGGGAGCAATGACAGTGCTGCCTGTGTGGGCGAGCACTTACAGTTCTGTCTGTGTGGGGGAGCACTGACAGTGCTGGCTGTGCGGTGGGAGCACTGACAGTGCTGGCTGTTTCTGTGGGAGCCCTGACAGTGCTGGCTGTGTGGGGGAAGCACTGGCACTGCTGGCTGTGTGGGGGGGAGCACTGACAGTGCTGGCTGTGTGGTGGGAGCACTGACAGTGCTGGCTGTGTGTGGGGAGCACTGACAATGCTGGCTGTGTGGGGGGAGCACTGACAGTGCTGGCTGTGTGGTGGGAGCACTGACAGTGCTGGCTGTGTGGCGGGAGCACTGACAGTGCTGGCTGTGTGGGGGGAGCACTGACATTGCTGTCTGTGTGTGAAGCACTGACAATGCTGGCTGTGTTGTGGGAGCACTAACAGTGCTGGCTGTGTGGTGGGAGCACTGACAGTGCTGGATGTGTGTGGGGAGCACTGACAGTGCTGGCTGTCTGGGGGGAGCACTGACAGTGCTGGCTGTGTGGGGGGAGCACTGACTGTGCTGGCTGTGTGGGGGAGCACTTCCAGTGCTGGCTGTGTGGGGGAGCACTGACAGTGCTGGCTGTTTTGGGGAGCACTGACAGTGCTGGCTGTGCGGTGGGAGCACTGACAGTGATGGCTGTGTGGTGGGAGCACTGACAGTGCTGGCTGTGTGGTGGAGCACTGACAGTGCTGTCTGTGTGGGGGGAGGACACTGACAGTGCTGGCTGTGTAGGAGCAGCGCTGGCAGTGCTGGCTGTGTGGTGGGAGAACTGACAGTGCTGGCTGTGTGGTGGAGCGCTGACAGTGCTGTCTGTGTGGGGGGAGGACACTGACAGTGCTGGCTGTGTAGGAGCAGCGCTGGCAGTGCTGGCTGTGTGGGGGAGCACTGACAGTGCTGGCTCTGTGGTGGGAGCACTGACAGTGCTGGCTGTGTCGGGGGAGCTCTGGCAGTGCAGGCTGTGTGGTGGGAGCACTGACAGCGCTGGCTGTGTGGGGGGAGCACTGACAGTGCTGGCTGTGGGGTGGGAGCACTGACAGTGCTGGCTGTGTGGTGGGAGCACTGACAGCGCTGGCTGTGTGATGGGAGCACTGACAGTGCTGGCTGTGTGGTGGGAGCACTGACAGTGCTGGCTGTGTTGTGGGAGCACTGACAGTGCTGGCTGTGTGGTGTGAGCAATGACAGTGCTGGCTGTGGGGGGGGGGGGGGGAAGCACTCAGGGCTGGCTGCGTGGGGAGCACTGACAGTGCTGGCTGTGTGGTGGGAGCACTGACAGTGCTGGCTGTGTGGTGGGAGCACTGGCATTGCTGGCTGTGTGGGGGAGCACTGACAGTGCTGTCTGTGTGGGGAGGGAGCACTGATTTGCTGGCTGTGCGGGGGAGCATTGACAGTGCTGGCTGTGTGGGGGAGCACTGACAGTGCTGGCTGTGTGGGGAGAACTGACAGTGCTGGCTGTGTGGGGGAGCACTGACAGTGCTGGCTGTGAGGGTGGAGAACTGACAGTGCTGGCTGTGTGAGTGGAGCACTGACAGTGCTGGCTGTATGGTGAGAGCACTGACAGTGCTATCTGTGTGGGGGGATCACTGACAGTGCTGGCTGTGTGGTGAGAGCACTGACAGTGCTGGCTGTGTGGGGAGCACTGACAATGCTGGCTGTGTGGGGGGAGCACTGACAGTGCTGACTGTGTGGTTGGAGCACTGACAGTTCTGGCTGTGTTGTGGGAGCACTGACAGTGCTGGCTGTGTGAGGGGAGCACTGACAGTGCTGGCTGTGTGGGGAGCACTGACAATGCTGGCTGTGTGGGAGAGCTCTGACAGTGCTGGCTGTGTTGTGGGAGCACTGACAGTGCTGGCTGTGTGGGGAGCACTGACAATGCTGGCTGTGTGGTGGGAGCACTGACAGTGCTGGCTGTGTGGGGGGAGCACTGACAGTACTGGCTGTGTGGTGTGAGCACTGGCAGTGCTGGCTGTGTGGTGGGAGCACTGACAGTGCTGGCTGTGTGGTGGGAGCACTGGCAGTGCTGGCTGTGTGGGGAGAGCACTGACAGTGCTGGCTGTGTGGGGAGGGAGCACTGATTTGCTGGCTGTGTGGGGGAGCATTGACAGTGCTGGCTGTGTGGGGGAGCACTGACAGTGCTGGCTGTGTGGGGAGCACTGGCAGTGCTGGCTGTGTGGGGGGAGCACTGACAGTGCTGGCTGTGAGGGTGGAGCACTGACAGTGCTGGCTGTGTGAGGGGAGCAGTGACAGTGCTGGCTGTATGGTGAGAGCACTGACAGTGCTGTCTGTGTGGGGGGATCACTGACAGTGCTGGCTGTGTGGTGGGAGCACTGACAGTGCTGGCTGTGTGGGGAGCACTGACAGTGCTGGCTGTGTGGTTGGAGCACTGACAGTGCTGGCTGTGTGGTGGGAGCACTGACAGTGCTGGCTGTGTGAGGGGAGCACTGACAGTGCTGGCTGTGTGGGGAGCACTGACAATGCTGGCTGTGTGGGGGAGCTCTGACAGCGCTGGCTGTGTTGTGGGAGCACTGACAGTGCTGGCTGTGTGAGGGGTGCACTGACAGTGCTGGCTGGGTGGGGAGCACTGACAGTGCTGGCTGTGTGGGGGGAGCACTGGCAGTGCTGGCTGTGTGGTGAGCACTGACAATGCTGGCTGTGTGGTGGGAGCACTGACAGTGCTGGCTGTGTGGGGGGAGCACTGACAGTACTGTCTGTGTGGTGTGAGCACTAGCAGTGCTGGCTGTGTGGTGTGAGCACTGACAGTGCTGCCTGTGTAGTGGGAGCACTGACAATGCTGGCTGGGTGGTGGGAGCACTGACAGTGCTGTCTGTGTGGGGGGAGCACTGACAGTGCTGGCTGTGTGGTGTGAGCACTGGCTGTGCTGGCTGTGTGGTGGGAGCACTGACAGTGCTGGCTGTGTGGGGGAGCAGTGACCGTGCTGGCTGTGGGGTGGGAGCACTGACAGTGCTGGCTGTGTGGGGGGAGCACTGACAGTGCTGGCTGTGTGGGGGAGCACTGACAGTGCTGGCTGTGTGGGGGAGCACTGACAGTGCTGGCTGTGTGGGAGGAGCACAGACAGTGCTGGCTCTGTGGGGAGCACTGCCAGTGTGGGCTGTATGGTGGGAGCACTGACAGTGCTGGCTGTGTGGGGGGAGCAATGACAGTGCTGTCTGTGTGGGAGAGCACTTACAGTTCTGTCTGTGTGGGGGAGCACTGACAGTGCTGGCTGTGCGGTGGGAGCACTGACAGTGCTGGCTGTGTGTGTGGGAGCCCTGACAGTGCTGGCTGTGTGGGGGAAGCACTGACACTGCTGGCTGTGTGGGGGGGAGCACTGACAGTGCTGGCTGTGTGGTGGGAGCACTGACAGTGCTGGCTGTGTGTGGGGAGCACTGACAGTGCTGGCTGTGTGGGGGGAGCACTGACAGTGCTGGCTGTGTGGTGGGAGCACTGACAGTGCTGGCTGTGTGGCGGGAGCACTGACAGTGCTGGCTGTGTGGGGGGAGCACTGACATTGCTGTCTGTGTGTGAAGCACTGACAATGCTGGCTGTGTTGTGGGAGCACTAACAGTGCTGGCTGTGTGGTGGGAGCACTGACAGTGCTGGATGTGTGTGGGGAGCACTGACAGTGCTGGCTGTCTGGGGGGAGCACTGACAGTGCTTGCTGTGTGGGGGGAGCACTGACTGTGCTGGCTGTGTGGGGGAGCACTTCCAGTGCTGGCTGTGTGGGGGAGCACTGACAGTGCTGGCTGTGTTGGGGAGCACTGACAGTGCTGGCTGTGCGGTGGGAGCACTGACAGTGATGGCTGTGTGGTGGGAGCACTGACAGTGCTGGCTGTGTGGTGGAGCACTGACAGTGCTGTCTGTGTGGGGGGAGGACACTGACAGTGCTGGCTGTGTAGGAGCAGCGCTGGCAGTGCTGGCTGTGTGGTGGAAGAACTGACAGTGCTGGCTGTGTGGTGGAGCGCTGACAGTGCTGTCTGTGTGGGGGGAGGACACTGACAGTGCTGGCTGTGTAGGAGCAGCGCTGGCAGTGCTGGCTGTGTGGGGGAGCACTGACAGTGCTGGCTCTGTGGTGGGAGCACTGACAGTGCTGGCTGTGTGGGGGGGAGCACTGACAGTGCTGGCTGTGTGGTGGGAGCACTGACAGTGCTGGCTGTGTCGGGGGAGCTCTGACAGTGCAGGCTGTGTGGTGGGAGCACTGACAGCGCTGGCTGTGTGGGGGGAGCACTGACAGTGCTGGCTGTGGGGTGGGAGCACTGACAGTGCTGGCTGTGTGGTGGGAGCACTGACAGCGCTAGCTGTGTGGTGGGAGCACTGACAGTGCTGGCTGTGTGGTGGGAGCACTGACAGTGCTGGCTGTGTGGGGGGAGCACTGACAGTGCTGGCTGTGTGGTGGGAGCATGACAGTGCTGGCTGTGGGGGGGGGGGGGGGAAGCACTCAGGGCTGGCTGCGTGGGGAGCACTGACAGTGCTGGCTGTGTGGGGGAGCACTGACGGTGCTGATTGTGTGGGGTAGCACTGACAGTGCTGGCTGTGTGGTGGGAGCACTGCCAGTGTTGGCTGTGTAGGGGAGCACTGACAGTGCTGGCTGTGTGGGGGAGCACGGACAGTGCTGGCTGTGTGGTGGGAGCACTGACAGTACTGGCTGTGTGGTGGGAGCACTGACAGTGCTGGCTGTGTGAGGGGAGCACTGACATTGCTGTCTGTGTGTGAAGCACTGACAATGCTGGCTGTGTTGTGGGAGCACTGACAGTGCTGGCTGTGTGGTGGGAGCACTGACAGTGCTGGATGTGTGTGGGGAGCACTGACAGTGCTGGCTGTCTGGGGGAGCACTGACATTGCTGGCTGTGTGGGGGGAGCACTGACTGTGCTGGCTGTGTGGGGGAGCACTGTCAGTGCTGGCTGTGTGGGGGAGCACTGACAGTGCTGGCTGTGCTGGGGAGCACTTACAGTACTGGCTGTGCGGTGGGAGCACTGACAGTGATGGCTGTGTGGTGGGAGCACTGACAGTGCTGTCTGTGTGGTGAGAGAAGTAACAGTGATGGCTGTGTGGGGGAGCACTGACAGTGCTGTCTGTGTGGTGGGAGCACTGACAGTGCTGGCTCTGTGGGGAGCACTGACAGTGCTGGCTGAGTGCGGGTATCACTGACAGTGCTGTCTGTGTGGGGGGAGCACTGACAGTGCTGGCTGTGTGGTGGGCGCACTGACAGTGCTGGTTGTATGTGTGGGAGCACTGACAGTGCTGGCTGTGTTTGGGGAGCACTGACAGTGCTGGCTGTGTGGGGGAGCACTGACAGTGATGGCTGTGTGGTGGGAGCACTGACAGTGCTGGCTGTGTGGGGGAAGCACTGACAGTGCTGGCTGCGTGGGGGGAGCACTGGCAGTGCTGGCTGTGTGGTGGGAGCACTGACAGTGTTGGCCCTGTGGGGGAGCACTGACACTGCTGGCTGTGTGGTGGGAGCACTGACAGTGCTGGCTGTGTGGTGGGAGCACTGGCAGTGCTGGCTGTGTGGGGGAGCACTGACAGTGCTGGCTGTGTGGGGAGGGAGCACTGATTTGCTGGCTGTGGGGGGGAGCATTGACAGTGCTGGCTGTGTGGGGGAGCACTGACAGTGCTGGCTGTGTGGGGAGAACTGACAGTGCTGGCTGTGTGGGGGAGCACTGACAGTGCTGGCTGTGAGGGTGGAGAACTGACAGTGCTGGCTGTGTGAGGGGAGCACTGACAGTGCTGGCTGTATGGTGAGAGCACTGACAGTGCTATCTGTGTGGGGGGATCACTGACAGTGCTGGCTGTGTGGTGGGAGCACTGACAGTGCTGGCTGTGTGGGGAGCACTGACAATGCTGGCTGTGTGGGGGGAGCACTGACAGTGCTGGCTGTGTGGTTGGAGCACTGACAGTGCTGGCTGTGTTGTGGGAGCACTGACAGTGCTGGCTGTGTGAGGGGAGCACTGACAGTGCTGGCTGTGTGGGGAGCACTGACAATGCTGGCTGTGTGTGGGGAGCTCTGACAGTGCTGGCTGTGTTGTGGGAGCACTGACAGTGCTGGCTGTGTGGGGAGCACTGACAATGCTGTCTGTGTGGGGGGAGCTCTGACAGTGCTGGCTGTGTTGTGGGAGCACTGGCAGTTCTGGCTGTGTGGGGAGCACTGACAATGCTGGCTGTTTGGTGGGAGCACTGACAGTGCTGGCTGTGTGGGGGGAGCACTGACAGTACTGGCTGTGTGGTGTGAGCACTGGCAGTGCTGGCTGTGTGGTGTGAGCACTGACAGTGCTGGCTGTGTAGTGGGAGCACTGACAATGCTGGCTGGGTGGTGGGAGCACTGACAGTGGTGTCTGTGTGGGGGGAGCACTGACAGTGCTGGCTGTGTGGTGTGAGCACTGGCTGTGCTGGCTGTGTGGTGGGAGCACTGACAGTGCTGGCTGTGTGGTGGGAGCACTGGCAGTGCTGGCTGTGTGGGGGAGCACTGACAGTGCTGGCTGTGTGGGGAGGGAGCACTGATTTGCTGGCTGTGGGGGGGAGCATTGACAGTGCTGGCTGTGTGGGGGAGCACTGACAGTGCTGGCTGTGTGGGGAGAACTGACAGTGCTGGCTGTGTGGGGGAGCACTGACAGTGCTGGCTGTGAGGGTGGAGAACTGACAGTGCTGGCTGTGTGAGGGGAGCACTGACAGTGCTGGCTGTATGGTGAGAGCACTGACAGTGCTATCTGTGTGGGGTGATCACTGACAGTGCTGGCTGTGTGGTGGGAGCACTGACAGTGCTGGCTGTGTGGGGAGCACTGACAATGCTGGCTGTGTGGGGGGAGCACTGACAGTGCTGGCTGTGTGGTTGGAGCACTGACAGTGCTGGCTGTGTTGTGGGAGCACTGACAGTGCTGGCTGTGTGAGGGGAGCACTGACAGTGCTGGCTGTGTGTGGAGCACTGACAATGCTGGCTGTGTGTGGGGAGCTCTGACAGTGCTGGCTGTGTTGTGGGAGCACTGACAGTGCTGGCTGTGTGGGGAGCACTGACAATGCTGTCTGTGTGGGGGGAGCTCTGACAGTGCTGGCTGTGTTGTGGGAGCACTGGCAGTGCTGGCTGTGTGGGGAGCACTGACAATGCTGGCTGTTTGGTGGGAGCACTGACAGTGCTGGCTGTGTGGGGGAGCACTGACAGTACTGGCTGTGTGGTGTGAGCACTGGCAGTGCTGGCTGTGTGGTGTGAGCACTGACAGTGCTGGCTGTGTAGTGGGAGCACTGACAATGCTGGCTGGGTGGTGGGAGCACTGACAGTGGTGTCTGTGTGTGGGGAGCACTGACAGTGCTGGCTGTGTGGTGTGAGCACTGGCTGTGCAGGCTGTGTGGTGGGAGCACTGACAGTGCTGGCTGTGTGGGGAGCAGTGACCGTGCTGGCTGTGGGGTGGGAGCACGGACAGTGCTGGCTGTGTGGGGGGAGCACTGACAGTGCTGGCTGTGTGGGGGAGCACTGACATTGCTGGCTGTGTGGGGGAGCACTGACAGTGCTGGCTGTGTGGGAGGAGCACAGACAGTGCTGGCTCTGTGGGGAGCACTGCCAGTGTGGGCTGTATGGTGGGAGCACTGACAGTGCTGGCTGTGTGGGGGGAGCAATGACAGTGCTGTCTGTGTGGGAGAGCACTTACAGTTCTGTCTGTGTGGGGGAGCACTGACAGTGCTGGCTGTGCGGTGGGAGCACTGACAGTGCTGGCTGTGTGTGTGGGAGCCCTGACAGTGCTGGCTGTGTGGGGGAAGCACTGACACTGCTGGCTGTGTGGGGGGGGAGCACTGACAGTGCTGGCTGTGTGGTGGGAGCACTGTCAGTGCTGGCTGTGTGTGGGGAGCACTGACAGTGCTGGCTGTGTGGGGGGAGCACTGACAGTGCTGGCTGTGTGGTGGGAGCACTGACAGTGCTGGCTGTGTGGCGGGAGCACTGACAGTGCTGGCTGTGTGGGGGGTGCACTGACATTGCTGTCTGTGTGTGAAGCACTGACAATGCTGGCTGTGTTGTGGGAGCACTGACAGTGCTGGCTGTGTGGTGGGAGCACTGACAGTGTTGGATGTGTGTGGGGAGCACTGACAGTGCTGGCTGACTGGGGGGAGCACTGACAGTGCTGGCTGTGTGGGGGGAGCACTGACTGTGCTGGCTGTGTGGGGGAGCACTTCCAGTGCTGGCTGTGTGGGGGAGCACTGACAGTGCTGGCTTTGTTGGGGAGCACTGACAGTGCTGGCTGTGCGGTGGGAGCACTGACAGTGATGGCTGTGTGGTGGGAGCACTGACAGTGCTGACTGTGTGGTGGAGCACTGACAGTGCTGTCTGTGTGGGGAAAGGACACTGACAGTGCTGGCTGTGTAGGAGCAGCGCTGGCAGTGCTGGCTGTGTGGTGGGAGAACTGACAGTGCTGGCTGTGTGGTGGAGCGCTGACAGTGCTGTCTGTGTGGGGGGAGGACACTGACAGTGCTGGCTGTGTTGGAGCAGCGCTGGCAGTGCTGGCTGTGTGGGGGAGCACTGACAGTGCTGGCTCTGTGGTGGGAGCACTGACAGTGCTGGCTGTGTGGGGGGGGAGCACTGACAGTGCTGGCTGTGTGGTGGGAGCACTGACAGTGCTGGATGTGTCGGGGGAGCTCTGACAGTGCAGGCTGTGTGGTGGGAGCACTGACAGCGCTGGCTGTGTGGGGGGAGCACTGACAGTGCTGGCTGTGGGGTGGGAGCATTGACAGTGCTGGCTGTGTGTTGGGAGCACTGACAGCGCTGGCTGTGTGGTGGGAGCACTGACAGTGCTGGCTGTGTGGTGGGAGCACTGACAGTGCTGGCTGTGTGGTGGGAGCACTGACAGTGCTGGCTGTGTGGTGGGAGCACTGACAGTGCTGGCTGTGGGGGGGGGAAGCACTCAGGACTGGCTGCGTGGGGAGCACTGACAGTGCTGGCTGTGTGGGGGGAGCACTGACGGTGCTGATTGTGTGGGGTAGCACTGACAGTGCTGGCTGTGTGGTGGGAGCACTGCCAGTGTTGGCTGTGAAGGGGAGCACTGACAGTGCTGGCTGTGTGGGGGAGCACGGACAGTGCTGGCTGTGTGGTGGGAGCACTGACAGTACTGGCTGTGTGGTGGGAGCACTGACAGTGCTGGCTGTGTGAGGGGAGCACTGACATTGCTGTCTGTGTGTGAAGCACTGACAATGCTGGCTGTGTTGTGGGAGCACTGACAGTGCTGGCTGTGTGGTGGGAGCACTGACAGTGCTGGATGTGTGTGGGGAGCACTGACATTGCTGGCTGTCTGGGGGGAGCACTGACATTGCTGGCTGTGTGGGGGGAGCACTGACTGTGCTGGCTGTGTGGGGGAGCACTGTCAGTGCTGGCTGTGTGGGGGAGCACTGACAGTGCTGGCTGTGCTGGGGAGCACTGACAGTACTGGCTGTGCGGTGGGAGCACTGACAGAGATGGCTGTGTGGTGGGAGCACTGACAGTGCTGTCTGTGTGGTGGGAGAACTGACAGTGCTGGCTGTGTGGTGAGAGAAGTAACACTGCTGGCTGTGTGGTGGGAGCACTGACAGTGCTGGCTGTGTGTGGGGAAGCACTGACAGTGATGGCTGTGTGGGGGAGCACTGACAGTGCTGTCTGTGTGGTGGGAGCACTGACAGTGCTGGCTCTGTGGGGAGCACTGACAGTGCTGGCTGAGTGCGGGTATCACTGACAGTGCTGTCTGTGTGGGGGGAGCACTGACAGTGCTGGCTGTGTGGTGGGAGCACTGACAGTGCTGGTTGTATGTGTGGGAGCACTGACAGTGCTGGCTGTGTGGGGAGCACTGACAATGCTGGCTGTTTGGTGGGAGCACTGACAGTGCTGGCTGTGTGGGGGAGCACTGACAGTACTGGCTGTGTGGTGTGAGCACTGGCAGTGCTGGCTGTGTGGTGTGAGCACTGACAGTGCTGGCTGTGTAGTGGGAGCACTGACAATGCTGGCTGGGTGGTGGGAGCACTGACAGTGGTGTCTGTGTGTGGGGAGCACTGACAGTGCTGGCTGTGTGGTGTGAGCACTGGCTGTGCAGGCTGTGTGGTGGGAGCACTGACAGTGCTGGCTGTGTGGGGAGCAGTGACCGTGCTGGCTGTGGGGTGGGAGCACGGACAGTGCTGGCTGTGTGGGGGGAGCACTGACAGTGCTGGCTGTGTGGGGGAGCACTGACAGTGCTGGCTGTGTGGGGGAGCACTGACAGTGCTGGCTGTGTGGGAGGAGCACAGACAGTGCTGGCTCTGTGGGGAGCACTGCCAGTGTGGGCTGTATGGTGGGAGCACTGACAGTGCTGGCTGTGTGGGGGGAGCAATGACAGTGCTGTCTGTGTGGGAGAGCACTTACAGTTCTGTCTGTGTGGGGGAGCACTGACAGTGCTGGCTGTGCGGTGGGAGCACTGACAGTGCTGGCTGTGTGTGTGGGAGCCCTGACAGTGCTGGCTGTGTGGGGGAAGCACTGACACTGCTGGCTGTGTGGGGGGGGGAGCACTGACAGTGCTGGCTGTGTGGTGGGAGCACTGTCAGTGCTGGCTGTGTGTGGGGAGCACTGACAGTGCTGGCTGTGTGGGGGGAGCACTGACAGTGCTGGCTGTGTGGTGGGAGCACTGACAGTGCTGGCTGTGTGGCGGGAGCACTGACAGTGCTGGCTGTGTGGGGGGAGCACTGACATTGCTGTCTGTGTGTGAAGCACTGACAATGCTGGCTGTGTTGTGGGAGCACTGACAGTGCTGGCTGTGTGGTGGGAGCACTGACAGTGCTGGATGTGTGTGGGGAGCACTGACAGTGCTGGCTGACTGGGGGGAGCACTGACAGTGCTGGCTGTGTGGGGGAGCACTGACTGTGCTGGCTGTGTGGGGGAGCACTTCCAGTGCTGGCTGTGTGGGGGAGCACTGACAGTGCTGGCTTTGTTGGGGAGCACTGACAGTGCTGGCTGTGCGATGGGAGCACTGACAGTGATGGCTGTGTGGTGGGAGCACTGACAGTGCTGACTGTGTGGTGGAGCACTGACAGTGCTGTCTGTGTGGGGAAAGGACACTGACAGTGCTGGCTGTGTAGGAGCAGCGCTGGCAGTGCTGGCTGTGTGGTGGGAGAACTGACAGTGCTGGCTGTGTGGTGGAGCGCTGACAGTGCTGTCTGTGTGGGGGGAGGACACTGACAGTGCTGGCTGTGTTGGAGCAGCGCTGGCAGTGCTGGCTGTGTGGGGGAGCACTGACAGTGCTGGCTCTGTGGTGGGAGCACTGACAGTGCTGGCTGTGTGGGGGGGGAGCACTGACAGTGCTGGCTGTGTGGTGGGAGCACTGACAGTGCTGGATGTGTCGGGGGAGCTCTGACAGTGCAGGCTGTGTGGTGGGAGCACTGACAGCGCTGGCTGTGTGGGGGGAGCACTGACAGTGCTGGCTGTGGGGTGGGAGCATTGACAGTGCTGGCTGTGTGTTGGGAGCACTGACAGCGCTGGCTGTGTGGTGGGAGCACTGACAGTGCTGGCTGTGTGGTGGGAGCACTGACAGTGCTGGCTGTGTGGTGGGAGCACTGACAGTGCTGGCTGTGTGGTGGGAGCACTGACAGTGCTGGCTGTGGGGGGGGGGAAGCACTCAGGACTGGCTGCGTGGGGAGCACTGACAGTGCTGGCTGTGTGGGGGGAGCACTGACGGTGCTGATTGTGTGGGGTAGCACTGACAGTGCTGGCTGTGTGGTGGGAGCACTGCCAGTGTTGGCTGTGTAGGGGAGCACTGACAGTGCTGGCTGTGTGGGGGAGCACGGACAGTGCTGGCTGTGTGGTGGGAGCACTGACAGTACTGGCTGTGTGGTGGGAGCACTGACAGTGCTGGCTGTGTGAGGGGAGCACTGACATTGCTGTCTGTGTGTGAAGCACTGACAATGCTGGCTGTGTTGTGGGAGCACTGACAGTGCTGGCTGTGTGGTGGGAGCACTGACAGTGCTGGATGTGTGTGGGGAGCACTGACATTGCTGGCTGTCTGGGGGGAGCACTGACATTGCTGGCTGTGTGGGGGGAGCACTGACTGTGCTGGCTGTGTGGGGGAGCACTGTCAGTGCTGGATGTGTCGGGGGAGCTCTGACAGTGCAGGCTGTGTGGTGGGAGCACTGACAGCGCTGGCTGTGTGGGGGGAGCACTGACAGTGCTGGCTGTGGGGTGGGAGCATTGACAGTGCCGGCTGTGTGTTGGGATAACTGACAGCGCTGGCTGTGTGGTGGGAGCACTGACAGTGCTGGCTGTGTGGTGGGAGCACTGACAGTGCTGGCTGTGTGGTGGGAGCACTGACAGTGCTGGCTGTGTGGTGGGAGCACTGACAGTGCTGGCTGTGGGGGGGGGGAAGCACTCAGGACTGGCTGCGTGGGGAGCACTGACAGTGCTGGCTGTGTGGGGGGAGCACTGACGGTGCTGATTGTGTGGGGTAGCACTGACAGTGCTGGCTGTGTGGTGGGAGCACTGCCAGTGTTGGCTGTGTAGGGGAGCACTGACAGTGCTGGCTGTGTGGGGGAGCACGGACAGTGCTGGCTGTGTGGTGGGAGCACTGACAGTACTGGCTGTGTGGTGGGAGCACTGACAGTGCTGGCTGTGTAGGGGAGCACTGACAGTACTGGCTGTGTGGTGGGAGCACTGACAGTGCTGGCTGTGTGGTGGGAGAACTGACAGTGCTGGCTGTGTGGTGGAGCGCTGACAGTGCTGTCTGTGTGGGGGGAGGACACTGACAGTGCTGGCTGTGTTGGAGCAGCGCTGGCAGTGCTGGCTGTGTGGGGGAGCACTGACAGTGCTGGCTCTGTGGTGGGAGCACTGACAGTGCTAACTGTGTGGGGGGGGAGCACTGACAGTGCTGGCTGTGTGGTGGGAGCACTGACAGTGCTGGATGTGTCGGGGGAGCTCTGACAGTGCAGGCTGTGTGGTGGGAGCACTGACAGCGCTGGCTGTGTGGGGGGAGCACTGACAGTGCTGGCTGTGGGGTGGGAGCATTGACAGTGCTGGCTGTGTGTTGGGAGCACTGACAGCGCTGGCTGTGTGGTGGGAGCACTGACAGTGCTGGCTGTGTGGTGGGAGCACTGACAGTGCTGGCTGTGTGGTGGGAGCACTGACAGTGCTGGCTGTGTGGTGGGAACACTGACAGTGCTGGCTGTGGGGGGGGGGGAAGCACTCAGGACTGGCTGCGTGGGGAGCACTGACAGTGCTGGCTGTGTGGGGGGAGCACTGACGGTGCTGATTGTGTGGGGTAGCACTGACAGTGCTGGCTGTGTTGTGGGAGCACTGCCAGTGTTGGCTGTGTAGGGGAGCACTGACAGTGCTGGCTGTGTGGGGGAGCACGGACAGTGCTGGCTGTGTGGTGGGAGCACTGACAGTACTGGCTGTGTGGTGGGAGCACTGACAGTGCTGGCTGTGTGAGGGGAGCACTGACATTGCTGTCTGTGTGTGAAGCACTGACAATGCTGGCTGTGTTGTGGGAGCACTGACAGTGCTGGCTGTGTGGTGGGAGCACTGACAGTGCTGGATGTGTGTGGGGAGCACTGACATTGCTGGCTGTCTGGGGGGAGCACTGACATTGCTGGCTGTGTGGGGGGAGCACTGACTGTGCTGGCTGTGTGGGGGAGCACTGTCAGTGCTGGATGTGTCGGGGGAGCTCTGACAGTGCAGGCTGTGTGGTGGGAGCACTGACAGCGCTGGCTGTGTGGGGGGAGCACTGACAGTGCTGGCTGTGGGGTGGGAGCATTGACAGTGCCGGCTGTGTGTTGGGATAACTGACAGCGCTGGCTGTGTGGTGGGAGCACTGACAGTGCTGGCTGTGTGGTGGGAGCACTGACAGTGCTGGCTGTGTGGTGGGAGCACTGACAGTGCTGGCTGTGTGGTGGGAGCACTGACAGTGCTGGCTGTGGGGGGGGGGGAAGCACTCAGGACTGGCTGCGTGGGGAGCACTGACAGTGCTGGCTGTGTGGGGGGAGCACTGACGGTGCTGATTGTGTGGGGTAGCACTGACAGTGCTGGCTGTGTGGTGGGAGCACTGCCAGTGTTGGCTGTGTAGGGGAGCACTGACAGTGCTGGCTGTGTGGGGGAGCACGGACAGTGCTGGCTGTGTGGTGGGAGCACTGACAGTACTGGCTGTGTGGTGGGAGCACTGACAGTGCTGGCTGTGTAGGGGAGCACTGACAGTACTGGCTGTGTGGTGGGAGCACTGACAGTGCTGGCTGTGTTGTGGGAGCACTGACAGTGCTGGCTGTGTGGTGGGAGCACTGACAGTGCTGGATGTGTGTGGGGAGCACTGACATTGCTGGCTGTCTGGGGGGAGCACTGACATTGCTGGCTGTGTGGGGGGAGCACTGACTGTGCTGGCTGTGTGGGGGAGCACTGTCAGTGCTGGCTGTGTGGGGGAGCACTGACAGTGCTGGCTGTGCTGGGGAGCACTGACAGTACTGGCTGTGCGGTGGGAGCACTGACAGAGATGGCTGTGTGGTGGGAGCACTGACAGTGCTGTCTGTGTGGTGGGAGAACTGACAGTGCTGGCTGTGTGGTGAGAGAAGTAACACTGCTGGCTGTGTGGTGGGAGCACTGACAGTGCTGGCTGTGTGTGGGGAAGCACTGACAGTGATGGCTGTGTGGGGGAGCACTGACAGTGCTGTCTGTGTGGTGGGAGCACTGACAGTGCTGGCTCTGTGGGGAGCACTGACAGTGCTGGCTGAGTGCGGGTATCACTGACAGTGCTGTCTGTGTGGGGGGAGCACTGACAGTGCTGGCTGTGTGGTGGGAGCACTGACAGTGCTGGTTGTATGTGTGGGAGCACTGACAGTGCTGGCTTTGTTTGGGGAGCACTGACAGTGCTGGCTGTGTGGGGGAGCACTGACAGTGATGCCTGTGTGGTGGGAGCACTGACAGTGCTGGCTGTGTGGGGGTAGCACTGACAGTGCTGGCTGCGTGGGGGGAGCACTGGCAGTGCTGGCTGTGTGGTGGGAGCACTGACAGTGTTGGCTCTGTGGGGGAGCACTGACAGTGCTGGCTGTGTGGTGGGAGCACTGACAGTGCTGGCTGTGTGGTGGGAGCGCTGGCAGTGCTGGCTGTGTGGGGGAGCACTGACAGTGCTGGCTGTGTGGGGAGGTAGCACTGATTTGCTGGCTGTGTGGGGGAGAACTGACAGTGCTGGCTGTGTGAGGGGAGCACTGACAGTGCTGGCTGTGAGGGTGGAGAACTGACAGTGCTGGCTGTGTGAGGGGAGCACTGACAGTGCTGGCTGTATGGTGAGAGCACTGACAGTGCTATCTGTGTGGGGGGATCACTGACAGTGCTGGCTTTGTGGTGGGAGCACTGACAGTGCTGGCTGTGTGGGGAGCACTGACAATGCTGGCTGTGTGGGGGGAGCACTGACAGTGCTGGCTGTGTGGTTGGAGCACTGACAGTGCTGGCTGTGTTGTGGGAGCACTGACAGTGCTGGCTGTGTGAGGGGAGCACTGACAGTGCTGGCTGTGTGGGGAGCACTGACAATGCTGGCTGTGTGGGGGGAGCTCTGACAGTGCTGGCTGTGTTGTGGGAGCACTGGCAGTGCTGGCTGTGTGGGGAGCACTGACAATGCTGGCTGTGTGGTGGGAGCACTGACAGTGCTGGCTCTGTGGGGAGCACTGACAGTGCTGGCTGTGTGGGGGGAGCACTGACAGTGCTGGCTGTGTGGTGGGAGCACTGACAGTGCTGGTTGTATGTGTGGGAGCACTGACAGTGCTGGCTGTGTTTGGGGAGCACTGACAGTGCTGGCTGTGTGGGGGAGCACTGACAGTGATGCCTGTGTGGTGGGAGCACTGACAGTGCTGGCTGTGTGGGGGTAGCACTGACAGTGCTGGCTGCGTGGGGGGAGCACTGGCAGTGCTGGCTGTGTGGTGGGAGCACTGACAGTGTTGGCTCTGTGGGGGAGCACTGACAGTGCTGGCTGTGTGGTGGGAGCACTGACAGTGCTGGCTGTGTGGTGGGAGCGCTGGCAGTGCTGGCTGTGTGGGGGAGCACTGACAGTGCTGGCTGTGTGGGGAGGGAGCACTGATTTGCTGGCTGTGTGGGGGAGCACTGACAGTGCTGGCTGTGTGGGGAGAACTGACAGTGCTGGCTGTGTGGGGGAGCACTGACAGTGCTGGCTGTGATGGTGGAGAACTGACAGTGCTGGCTGTGTGAGGGGAGCACTGACAGTGCTGGCTGTATGGTGAGAGCACTGACAGTGCTATCTGTGTGGGGGGATCACTGACAGTGCTGGCTGTGTGGTGGGAGCACTGACAGTGCTGGCTGTGTGGGGAGCACTGACAATGCTGGCTGTGTGGGGGAGCACTGACAGTGCTGGCTGTGTGGTTGGAGCACTGACAGTGCTGGCTGTGTTGTGGGAGCACTGTCAGTGCTGGCTGTGTGAGGGGAGCACTGACAGTGCTGGCTGTGTGGGGAGCACTGACAATGCTGGCTGTGTGGGGGGAGCTCTGACAGTGCTGGCTGTGTGGTGGGAGCACTGACAGTGCTGGATGTGTGTGGGGAGCACTGACAGTGCTGGCTGTCTGGGGGAGCACTGACAGTGCTGGCTGTGTGGGGGGAGCACTGACTGTGCTGGCTGTGTGGGGGAGCACTGTCAGTGCTGGCTGTGTGGGGGAGCACTGACAGTGCTGGCTGTGCTGGGGAGCACTTACAGTACTGGCTGTGCGGTGGGAGCACTGACAGTGATGGCTGTGTGGTGGGAGCACTGACAGTGCTGTCTGTGTGGTGAGAGAAGTAACAGTGCGGGCTGTGTGGTGGGAGCACTGACAGTGCTGGCTGTGTGGGGGGAAGCACTGACAGTGATGGCTGTGTGGGGGAGCACTGACAGTGCTGTCTGTGTGGTGGGAGCACTGACAGTGCTGGCTCTGTGGGGAGCACTGACAGTGCTGGCTGAGTGCGGGTATCACTGACAGTGCTGTCTGTGTGGGGGGAGCACTGACAGTGCTGGCTGTGTGGTGGGCGCACTGACAGTGCTGGTTGTATGTGTGGGAGCACTGACAGTGCTGGCTGTGTTTGGGGAGCACTGACAGTGCTGGCTGTGTGGGGGAGCACTGACAGTGATGGCTGTGTGGTGGGAGCACTGACAGTGCTGGCTGTGTGGGGGAAGCACTGACAGTGCTGGCTGCGTGGGGGGAGCACTGGCAGTGCTGGCTGTGTGGTGGGAGCACTGACAGTGTTGGCCCTGTGGGGGAGCACTGACACTGCTGGCTGTGTGGTGGGAGCACTGACAGTGCTGGCTGTGTGGTGGGAGCACTGGCAGTGCTGGCTGTGTGGGGGAGCACTGACAGTGCTGGCTGTGTGGGGAGGGAGCACTGATTTGCTGGCTGTGGGGGGGAGCATTGACAGTGCTGGCTGTGTGGGGGAGCACTGACAGTGCTGGCTGTGTGGGGAGAACTGACAGTGCTGGCTGTGTGGGGGAGCACTGACAGTGCTGGCTGTGAGGGTGGAGAACTGACAGTGCTGGCTGTGTGAGGGGAGCACTGACAGTGCTGGCTGTATGGTGAGAGCACTGACAGTGCTATCTGTGTGGGGGGATCACTGACAGTGCTGGCTGTGTGGTGGGAGCACTGACAGTGCTGGCTGTGTGGGGAGCACTGACAATGCTGGCTGTGTGGGGGGAGCACTGACAGTGCTGGCTGTGTGGTTGGAGCACTGACAGTGCTGGCTGTGTTGTGGGAGCACTGACAGTGCTGGCTGTGTGAGGGGAGCACTGACAGTGCTGGCTGTGTGGGGAGCACTGACAATGCTGGCTGTGTGTGGGGAGCTCTGACAGTGCTGGCTGTGTTGTGGGAGCACTGACAGTGCTGGCTGTGTGGGGAGCACTGACAATGCTGTCTGTGTGGGGGGAGCTCTGACAGTGCTGGCTGTGTTGTGGGAGCACTGGCAGTGCTGGCTGTGTGGGGAGCACTGACAATGCTGGCTGTTTGGTGGGAGCACTGACAGTGCTGGCTGTGTGGGGGGAGCACTGACAGTACTGGCTGTGTGGTGTGAGCACTGGCAGTGCTGGCTGTGTGGTGTGAGCACTGACAGTGCTGGCTGTGTAGTGGGAGCACTGACAATGCTGGCTGGGTGGTGGGAGCACTGACAGTGGTGTCTGTGTGGGGGGTGCACTGACAGTGCTGGCTGTGTGGTGTGAGCACTGGCTGTGCTGGCTGTGTGGTGGGAGCACTGACAGTGCTGGCTGTGTGGTGGGAGCACTGGCAGTGCTGGCTGTGTGGGGGAGCACTGACAGTGCTGGCTGTGTGGGGTGGGAGCACTGATTTGCTGGCTGTGGGGAGGAGCATTGACAGTGCTGGCTGTGTGGGGGAGCACTGACAGTGCTGGCTGTGTGGGGAGAACTGACAGTGCTGGCTGTGTGGGGGAGCACTGACAGTGCTGGCTGTGAGGGTGGAGAACTGACAGTGCTGGCTGTGTGAGGGGAGCACTGACAGTGCTGGCTGTATGGTGAGAGCACTGACAGTGCTATCTGTGTGGGGGGATCACTGACAGTGCTGGCTGTGTGGTGGGAGCACTGACAGTGTTGGCTGTGTGGGGAGCACTGACAATGCTGGCTGTGTGGGGGGAGCACTGACAGTGCTGGCTGTGTGGTTGGAGCACTGACAGTGCTGGCTGTGTTGTGGGAGCACTGACAGTGCTGGCTGTGTGAGGGGAGCACTGACAGTGCTGGCTGTGTGTGGAGCACTGACAATGCTGGCTGTGTGTGGGGAGCTCTGACAGTGCTGGCTGTGTTGTGGGAGCACTGACAGTGCTGGCTGTGTGGGGAGCACTGACAATGCTGTCTGTGTGGGGGGAGCTCTGACAGTGCTGGCTGTGTTGTGGGAGCACTGGCAGTGCTGGCTGTGTGGGGAGCACTGACAATGCTGGCTGTTTGGTGGGAGCACTGACAGTGCTGGCTGTGTGGGGGAGCACTGACAGTACTGGCTGTGTGGTGTGAGCACTGGCAGTGCTGGCTGTGTGGTGTGAGCACTGACAGTGCTGGCTGTGTAGTGGGAGCACTGACAATGCTGGCTGGGTGGTGGGAGCACTGACAGTGGTGTCTGTGTGGGGGAGCACTGACAGTGCTGGCTGTGTGGTGTGAGCACTGGCTGTGCAGGCTGTGTGGTGGGAGCACTGACAGTGCTGGCTGTGTGGGGAGCAGTGACCGTGCTGGCTGTGGAGTGGGAGCACGGACAGTGATGGCTGTGTGGGGGGAGCACTGACAGTGCTGGCTGTGTGGGGGAGCACTGACAGTGCTGGCTGTGTGGGGGAGCACTGACAGTGCTGGCTGTGTGGGAGGAGCACAGACAGTGCTGGCTCTGTGGGGAGCACTGCCAGTGTGGGCTGTATGGTGGGAGCACTGACAGTGCTGGCTGTGTGGGGGGAGCAATGACAGTGCTGTCTGTGTGGGAGAGCACTTACAGTTCTGTCTGTGTGGGGGAGCACTGACAGTGCTGGCTGTGCGGTGGGAGCACTGACAGTGCTGGCTGTGTGTGTGGGAGCCCTGACAGTGCTGGCTGTGTGGGGGAAGCACTGACACTGCTGGCTGTGTGGGGGGGGAGCACTGACAGTGCTGGCTGTGTGGTGGGAGCACTGACAGTGCTGGCTGTGTGTGGGGAGCACTGACAGTGCTGGCTGTGTGGGGGGAGCACTGACAGTGCTGGCTGTGTGGTGGGAGCACTGACAGTGCTGGCTGTGTGGCGGGAGCACTGACAGTGCTGGCTGTGTGGGGGGAGCACTGACATTGCTGTCTGTGTGTGAAGCACTGACAATGCTGGCTGTGTTGTGGGAGCACTGACAGTGCTGGCTGTGTGGTGGGAGCACTGACAGTGCTGGATGTGTGTGGGGAGCACTGACAGTGCTGGCTTTGTTGGGGAGCACTGACAGTGCTGGCTGTGCGGTGGGAGCACTGACAGTGATGGCTGTGTGGTGGGAGCACTGACAGTGCTGACTGTGTGGTGGAGCACTGACAGTGCTGTCTGTGTGGGGAAAGGACACTGACAGTGCTGGCTGTGTAGGAGCAGCGCTGGCAGTGCTGGCTGTGTGGTGGGAGAACTGACAGTGCTGGCTGTGTGGTGGAGCGCTGACAGTGCTGTCTGTGTGGGGGGAGGACACTGACAGTGCTGGCTGTGTTGGAGCAGCGCTGGCAGTGCTGGCTGTGTGGGGGAGCACTGACAGTGCTGGCTCTGTGGTGGGAGCACTGACAGTGCTGGCTGTGTGGGGGGGGGGAGCACTGACAGTGCTGGCTGTGTGGTGGGAGCACTGACAGTGCTGGCTGTGTCGGGGGAGCTCTGACAGTGCAGGCTGTGTGGTGGGAGCACTGACAGCGCTGGCTGTGTGGGGGGAGCACTGACAGTGCTGGCTGTGGGGTGGGAGCATTGACAGTGCTGGCTGTGTGTTGGGAGCACTGACAGCGCTGGCTGTGTGGTGGGAGCACTGACAGTGCTGGCTGTGTGGTGGGAGCACTGACAGTGCTGGCTGTGTGGTGGGAGCACTGACAGTGCTGGCTGTGTGGTGGGAGCACTGACAGTGCTGGCTGTGGGGGGGGGAAGCACTCAGGACTGGCTGCGTGGGGAGCACTGACAGTGCTGGCTGTGTGGGGGGAGCACTGACGGTGCTGATTGTGTGGGGTAGCACTGACAGTGCTGGCTGTGTGGTGGGAGCACTGCCAGTGTTGGCTGTGTAGGGGAGCACTGACAGTGCTGGCTGTGTGGGGGAGCACGGACAGTGCTGGCTGTGTGGTGGGAGCACTGACAGTACTGGCTGTGTGGTGGGAGCACTGACAGTGCTGGCTGTGTGAGGGGAGCACTGACATTGCTGTCTGTGTGTGAAGCACTGACAATGCTGGCTGTGTTGTGGGAGCACTGACAGTGCTGGCTGTGTGGTGGGAGCACTGACAGTGCTGGATGTGTGTGGGGAGCACTGACATTGCTGGCTGTCTGGGGGGAGCACTGACATTGCTGGCTGTGTGGGGGGAGCACTGACTGTGCTGGCTGTGTGGGGGAGCACTGTCAGTGCTGGCTGTGTGGGGGAGCACTGACAGTGCTGGCTGTGCTGGGGAGCACTGACAGTACTGGCTGTGCGGTGGGAGCACTGACAGTGATGGCTGTGTGGTGGGAGCACTGACAGTGCTGTCTGTGTGGTGGGAGAACTGACAGTGCTGGCTGTGTGGTGAGAGAAGTAACACTGCTGGCTGTGTGGTGGGAGCACTGACAGTGCTGGCTGTGTGTGGGGAAGCACTGACAGTGATGGCTGTGTGGGGGAGCACTGACAGTGCTGTCTGTGTGGTGGGAGCACTGACAGTGCTGGCTCTGTGGGGAGCACTGGCAGTGCTGGCTGAGTGCGGGTATCACTGACAGTGCTGTCTGTGTGGGGGGAGCACTGACAGTGCTGGCTGTGTGTTGGGTGCACTGACAGTGCTGGTTGTATGTGTGGGAGCACTGACAGTGCTGGCTGTGTTTGGGGAGCACTGACAGTGCTGGCTGTGTGGGGAGCACTGACAGTGATGCCTGTGTGTTGGGAGCACTGACAGTGCTGGCTGCGTGGGGGGAGCACTGGCAGTGCTGGCTGTGTGGTGGGAGCACTGACAGTGTTGGCTCTGTGGGGGAGCACTGACAGTGCTGGCTGTGTGGTGGGAGCACTGACAGTGCTGGCTGTGTGGTGGGAGCGCTGGCAGTGCTGGCTGTGTGGGGGAGCACTGACAGTGCTGGCTGTGTGGGGAGGGAGCACTGATTTGCTGGCTGTGTGGGGGAGCATTGACAGTGCTGGCTGTGTGGGGGAGCACTGACAGTGCTGGCTGTGTGGGGAGAACTGACAGTGCTGGCTGTGTGAGGGGAGCACTGACAGTGCTGGCTGTGAGGGTGGAGAACTGACAGTGCTGGCTGTGTGAGGGGAGCACTGACAGTGCTGGCTGTATGGTGAGAGCACTGACAGTGCTATCTGTGTGGGGGGATCACTGACAGTGCTGGCTTTGTGGTGGGAGCACTGACAGTGCTGGCTGTGTGGGGAGCACTGACAATGCTGGCTGTGTGGGGGGAGCACTGACAGTGCTGGCTGTGTGGTTGGAGCACTGACAGTGCTGGCTGTGTTGTGGGAGCACTGACAGTGCTGGCTGTGTGAGGGGAGCACTGACAGTGCTGGCTGTGTGGGGAGCACTGACAATGCTGGCTGTGTGGGGGGAGCTCTGACAGTGCTGGCTGTGTTGTGGGAGCACTGGCAGTGCTGGCTGTGTGGGGAGCACTGACAATGCTGGCTGTGTGGTGGGAGCACTGACAGTGCTGGCTCTGTGGGGAGCACTGACAGTGCTGGCTGAGTGCGGGTATCACTGACAGTGCTGTCTGTGTGGGGGGAGCACTGACAGTGCTGGCTGTGTGGTGGGAGCACTGACAGTGCTGGTTGTATGTGTGGGAGCACTGACAGTGCTGGCTGTGTTTGGGGAGCACTGACAGTGCTGGCTGTGTGGGGGAGCACTGACAGTGATGCCTGTGTGGTGGGAGCACTGACAGTGCTGGCTGTGTGGGGGTAGCACTGACAGTGCTGGCTGCGTGGGGGGAGCACTGGCAGTGCTGGCTGTGTGGTGGGAGCACTGACAGTGTTGGCTCTGTGGGGGAGCACTGACAGTGCTGGCTGTGTGGTGGGAGCACTGACAGTGCTGGCTGTGTGGTGGGAGCGCTGGCAGTGCTGGCTGTGTGGGGGAGCACTGACAGTGCTGGCTGTGTGGGGAGGGAGCACTGATTTGCTGGCTGTGTGGGGGAGCACTGACAGTGCTGGCTGTGTGGGGAGAACTGACAGTGCTGGCTGTGTGGGGGAGCACTGACAGTGCTGGCTGTGATGGTGGAGAACTGACAGTGCTGGCTGTGTGAGGGGAGCACTGACAGTGCTGGCTGTATGGTGAGAGCACTGACAGTGCTATCTGTGTGGGGGGATCACTGACAGTGCTGGCTGTGTGGTGGGAGCACTGACAGTGCTGGCTGTGTGGGGAGCACTGACAATGCTGGCTGTGTGGGGGAGCACTGACAGTGCTGGCTGTGTGGTTGGAGCACTGACAGTGCTGGCTGTGTTGTGGGAGCACTGACAGTGCTGGCTGTGTGAGGGGAGCACTGACAGTGCTGGCTGTGTGGGGAGCACTGACAATGCTGGCTGTGTGGGGGGAGCTCTGACAGTGCTGGCTGTGTTGTGGGAGCACTGACAGTGCTGGCTGTGTGGGGAGCACTGACAATGCTGTCTGTGTGGTGGGAGCACTGACAGTGCTGGCTGTGTGGGGGAGCACTGACAGTACTGGCTGTGTGGTGTGAGCACTGGCAGTGCTGGCTGTGTGGTGGGAGCACTGACAGTGCTGGCTGTGTGGTGGGAGCACTGGCAGTGCTGGCTGAGTGGGGAGAGCACTGACAGTGCTGGCTGTGTGGGGAGGGAGCACTGATTTGCTGGCTGTGTGGGGGAGCATTGACAGTGTTGGCTGTGTGGGGAGCACTGACAGTGCTGGCTGTGTGGGGAGCACTGACAGTGCTGGCTGTGTGGGGGGATCACTGACAGTGCTGGCTGTGAGGGTGGAGCACTGACAGTGCTGGCTGTGTGAGGGGAGCACTGACAGTGCTGGCTGTATGGTGAGAGCACTGACAGTGCTGTCTGTGTGGGGGGATCACTGACAGTGCTGGCTGTGTGGTGGGAGCACTGACAGTGCTGGCTGTGTGGGGAGCACTGACAGTGCTGGCTGTGTGGTTGGAGCACTGACAGTGCTGGCTGTGTTGTGGGAGCACTGGCAGTGCTGGCTGTGTGAGGGGAGCACTGACAGTGCTGGCTGTGTGGGGAGCACTGACAATGCTGGCTGTGTGGGGGGAGCTCTGACAGCGCTGGCTGTGTTGTGGGAGCACTGACAGTGCTGGCTGTGTGAGGGGAGCACTGACAGTGCTGGCTGGGTGGGGAGCACTGACAGTGCTGGCTGTGTGGGGGGAGCACTGGCAGTGCTGGCTGTGTGGGGAGCACTGACAATGCTGGCTGTGTGGTGGGAGCACTGACAGTGCTGGCTGTGTGGGGGGAGCACTGACAGTACTGGCTGTGTGGTGTGAGCACTGGCAGTGCTGGCTGTGTGGTGTGAGCACTGACAGTGCTGGCTGTGTAGTGGGAGCACTGACAATGCTGGCTGGGTGGTGGGAGCACTGACAGTGCTGTCTGTGTGGGGGGAGCACTGACAGTGCTGGCTGTGTGGTGTGAGCACTGCCTGTGCTGGCTGTGTGGTGGGAGCACTGACAGTGCTGGCTGTGTGGGGGAGCAGTGACCGTGCTGGCTGTGGGGTGGGAGCACTGACAGTGCTGGCTGTGTGGGGGGAGCACTGACAGTGCTGGCTTTGTGGGGGAGCACTGACAGTGCTGGCTGTGTGGGGGAGCACTGACAGTGCTGGCTGTGTGGGAGGAGCACAGACAGTGCTGGCTCTGTGGGGAGCACTGCCAATGTGAGCTGTATGGTGGGAGCACTGACAGTGCTGGATATGTGGGGGGAGCAATGACAGTGCTGTCTGTGTGGGAGAGCACTTACAGTTCTGTCTGTGTGGGGGAGCAATGACAGTGCTGGCTGTGCGGTGGGAGCACTGACAGTGCTGGCTGTGAGTGTGGGAGCCCTGACAGTGCTGGCTGTGTGGGGGAAGCACTGACACTGCTGGCTGTGTGGGGGGGTGGAAGCACTGACAGTGCTGGCTGTGTGGTGGGAGCACTGACAGTGCTGGCTGTGTGTGGGGAGCACTGACAGTGCTGGCTGTGCGGGGGGAGCACTGACAGTGCTGGCTGTGTGGTGGGAGCACTGACAGTGCTGGCTGTGTGGCGGGAGCACTGACAGTGCTGGCTGTGTGGGGGGAGCACTGACATTGCTGTCTGTGTGTGAAGCACTGACAATGCTGGCTGTGTTGTGGGAGCACTGACAGTGCTGGCTGTGTGGTGGGAGCACTGACAGTGCTGGATGTGTGTGGGGAGCACTGACAGTGCTGGCTGTCTGGGGGGAGCACTGACAGTGCTGGCTGTGTGGGGGGAGCACTGACTGTGCTGGCTGTGTGGGGGAGCACTTCCAGTGCTGGCTGTGTGGGGGAGCACTGACAGTGCTGGCTGTGTTGGGGAGCACTGACAGTGCTGGCTGTGCGGTGGGAGCACTGACAGTGATGGCTGTGTGGTGGGAGCACTGAAAGTGCTGGCTGTGTGGTGGAGCACTGACAGTGCTGTCTGTGTGGGGGGAGGACACTGACAGTGCTGGCTGTGTAGGAGCAGCGCTGGCAGTGCTGGCTGTGTGGGGGAGCACTGACAGTGGTGGCTGTGTAGGAGCAGCGCTGGCAGTGCTGGCTGTGTGGGGAGCACTGACAGTGCTGGCTGTGTGGGGAGAACTGACAGTGCTGGCTGTGTGGGGGAGCACTGACAGTGCTGGCTGTGAGGGTGGAGAACTGACAGTGCTGGCTGTGTGAGGGGAGCACTGACAGTGCTGGCTGTATGGTGAGAGCACTGACAGTGCTATCTGTGTGGGGGGATCACTGACAGTGCTGGCTGTGTGGTGGGAGCACTGACAGTCCTGGCTGTGTGGGGAGCACTGACAATGCTGGCTGTGTGGGGGGAGAACTGACAGTGCTGGCTGTGTGGTTGGAGCACTGACAGTTCTGGCTGTGTTGTGGGAGCACTGACAGTGCTGGCTGTGTGAGGGGAGCACTGACAGTGCTGGCTGTGTGGGGAGCACTGACAATGCTGGCTGTGTGGGGGGAGCTCTGACAGTGCTGGCTGTGTTGTGGGAGCACTGACAGTGCTGTCTGTGTGGGGAGCACTGGCACTGCTGGCTGTGTGTGAAGCACTGACAATGCTGGCTGTGTTGTGGGAGCACTGACAGTTCTGGCTGTGTGGTGGGAGCACTGACAGTGCTGGCTGTGTGGTGGGAGCACTGACAGTGCTGGCTGTGTGGCGGGAGCACTGACAGTGCTGGCTGTGTGGGGGGAGCACTGACATTGCTGTCTGTGTGTGAAGCACTGACAATGCTGGCTGTGTTGTGGGAGCACTGATAGTGCTGGCTGTGTGGTGGGAGCACTGACAGTGCTGGATGTGTGTGGGGAGCACTGACAGTGCTGGCTGTCTGGGGGAGCACTGACAGTGCTGGCTGTGTGGGGGGAGCACTGACTGTGCTGGCTGTGTGGGGGAGCACTTCCAGTGCTGGCTGTCTGGGGGGAGCACTGACAGTGCTGGCTGTGTGGGGGGGGCACTGACAGTGCTGGCTGTGTGGTGGGAGCACTGACAGTACTGGCTGTGTCGGGGGAGCTCTGACAGTGCAGGCTGTGTGGTGGGAGCACTGACAGTGCTGGCTGTGTGGTGGGAGCACTGACAGCGCTGGCTGAATGGTGGGAGCACTGACAGTGCTGGCTGTGTGGTGGGAGCACTGACAGTGCTGGCTGTGTGGTGGGAGCACTGACAGTGCTGGCTGTGTGGTGGGAGCACTGACAGTGCTGGCTGTGGGGGGGGGGGAAGCACTCAGGGCTGGCTGCGTGGGGAGCACTGACAGTGCTGGCTGTGTGGTGGGAGCACTGACAGTGCTGGCTGTGTGGTGGGAGCACTGGCAGTGCTGGCTGTGTGGGGGAGCACTGACAGTGCTGGCTGTGTGGGGAGGGAGCACTGATTTGCTGGCTGTGTGGGGGAGCATTGACAGTGCTGGCTGTGTGGGGGAGCACTGACAGTGCTGGCTGTGTGGGGAGAACTGACAGTGCTGGCTGTGTGGGGGAGCACTGACAGTGCTGGCTGTGAGGGTGGAGAACTGACAGTGCTGGCTGTGTGAGGGGAGCACTGACAGTGCTGGCTGTATGGTGAGAGCACTGACAGTGCTATCTGTGTGGGGGGATCACTGACAGTGCTGGCTGTGTGGTGGGAGCACTGACAGTCCTGGCTGTGTGGGGAGCACTGACAATGCTGGCTGTCTGGGGGGAGAACTGACAGTGCTGGCTGTGTGGTTGGAGCACTGACAGTTCTGGCTGTGTTGTGGGAGCACTGACAGTGCTGGCTGTGTGAGGGGAGCACTGACAGTGCTGGCTGTGTGGGGAGCACTGACAATGCTGGCTGTGTGGGGGGAGCTCTGACAGTGCTGGCTGTGTTGTGGGAGCACTGACAGTGCTGGCTGTGTGGGGAGCACTGGCAGTACTGGCTGTGTGGTGGGAGCACTGACAGTGCTGGCTGTGTGGTGGGAGCACTGGCAGTGCTGGCTGTGTGGGAAGAGCACTGACAGTGCTGGCTGTGTGGGGAGGGAGCACTGAATTGCTGGCTGTGTGGGGGAGCATTGACAGTGCTGGCTGTGTGGGGGAGCACTGACAGTACTGGCTGTGTGGGGAGCACTGACAGTGCTGGCTGTGTGGGGGGAGCACTGACAGTGCTGGCTGTGAGGGTGGAGCACTGACAGTGCTGGCTGTGTGAGGGGAGCACTGACAGTGCTGGCTGTCTGGTGAGAGCACTGACAGTGTTGGCTGTGTGGGGGGATCACTGACAGTGCTGGCTGTGTGGTGGGAGCACTGACAGTGCTGGCTGTGTGGGGAGCACTGACAGTGCTGGCTGTGTGGTTGGAGCACTGACAGTGCTGGCTGTGTTGTGGGAGCACTGACAGTGCTGGCTGTGTGGGGGGAGCTCTGACAGCGCTGGCTGTGTTGTGGGAGCACTGACAGTGCTGGCTGTGTGAGGGGAGCACTGTCAGTGCTGGCTGGGTGGGGAGCACTGACAGTGCTGGCTGTGTGGGGGGAGCACTGGCAGTGCTGGCTGTGTGGGGAGCACTGACAATGCTGGCTGTGTGGTGGGAGCACTGACAGTGCTGGCTGTGTGGGGGGAGCACTGACAGTACTGGCTGTGTGGTGTGAGCACTGGCAGTGCTGGCTGTGTGGTGTGAGCACTGACAGTGGTGGCTGTGTAGTGGGAGCACTGACAATGCTGGCTGGGTGGTGGGAGCACTGACAGTGCTGTCTGTGTGTGGGGAGCACTGACAGTGCTGGCTGTGTGGTGTGAGCACTGGCTGTGCTGGCTGTGTGGTGGGAGCACTGACAGTGCTGGCTCTGTGGGGGAGCAGTGACCGTGCTGGCTGTGTGGGGGGAGCACTGACAGTGCTGGCTGTGTGGGGGAGCACTGACAGTGCTGGCTGTGTGGGGGTGAACTGACAGTGGTGGCTGTGTGGGAGGAGCACAGACAGTGCTGGCTCTGTGGGGAGCACTGCCAGTGTGGGCTGTATGGTGGGAGCACTGACAGTGCTGGCTGTGTGGGGGGAGCAATGACAGTGCTGTCTGTGTGGGAGAGCACTTACAGTTCTGTCTGTGTGGGGGAGCACTGACAGTGCTGGCTGTGCGGTGGGAGCACTGACAGTGCTGGCTGTGTGTGTGGGAGCCCTGACAGTGCTGGCTGTGTGGGGGAAGCACTGACACTGCTGGCTGTGTGGGGGGGAGCACTGACAGTGCTGGCTGTGTGGTGGGAGCACTGACAGTGCTGGCTGTGTGTGGGGAGCACTGACAGTGCTGGCTGTGTGGGGGGAGCACTGACAGTGCTGGCTGTGTGGTGGGAGCACTGACAGTGCTGGCTGTGTGGCGGGAGCACTGACAGTGCTGGCTGTGTGGGGGGAGCACTGACATTGCTGTCTGTGTGTGAAGCACTGACAATGCTGGCTGTGTTGTGGGAGCACTGACAGTGTTGGCTGTGTGGTGGGAGCACTGACAGTGCTGGATGTGTGTGGGGAGCACTGACAGTGCTGGCTGTCTGGGGGGAGCACTGACAGTGCTGGCTGTGTGGGGGGAGCACTGACTGTGCTGGCTGTGTGGGGGAGCACTTCCAGTGCTGGCTGTGTGGGGGAGCACTGACAGTGCTGGCTGTGTTGGGGAGCACTGACAGTGCTGGCTGTGCGGTGGAAGCACTGACAGTGATGGCTGTGTGGTGGGAGCACTGACAGTGCTGGCTGTGTGGTGGAGCACTGACAGTGCTGTCTGTGTGGGGGGAGGACACTGACAGTGCTGGCTGTGTAGGAGCAGCGCTGGCAGTGCTGGCTGTGTGGTGGGAGAACTGAGTGCTGGCTGTGTGGTGGAGCGCTGACAGTGCTGGCTGTGTCGGGGGAGCTCTGACAGTGCAGGCTGTGTGGTGGGAGCACTGACAGCGCTGGCTGTGTGGGGGGAGCACTGACAGTGCTGGCTGTGGGGTGGGAGCACTGACAGTGCTGGCTGTGTGGTGGGAGCACTGACAGCGCTGGCTGTGTGGTGGGAGCACTGACAGTGCTGGCTGTGTGGTGGGAGCACTGACAGTGCTGGCTGTGTGGTGGGAGCACTGACAGTGCTGGCTGTGTGGTGGGAGCACTGACAGTGCTGGCTGTGGGGGGGTGGGAAGCACTCAGGGCTGGCTGCGTGGGGAGCACTGACAGTGCTGGCTGTGTGGGGGGAGCACTGACGGTGCTGATTGTGTGGGGTAGCACTGACAGTGCTGGCTGTGTGGTGGGAGCACTGCCAGTGTTGGCTGTGTAGGGGAGCACTGACAGTGCTGGCTGTGTGGGGGAGCACGGACAGTGCTGGCTGTGTGGTGGGAGCACTGACAGTACTGGCTGTGTGGTGGGAGCACTGACAGTGCTGGCTGTGTGAGGGGAGCACTGACAGTGCTGGATGTGTGTGGGGAGCACTGACAGTGCTGGCTGTCTGGGGGAGCACTGACAGTGCTGGCTGTGTGGGGGGAGCACTGACTGTGCTGGCTGTGTGGGGGAACACTGTCAGTGCTGGCTGTGTGGGGGAGCACTGACAGTGCTGGCTGTGCTGGGGAGCACTGACAGTACTGGCTGTGCGGTGGGAGCACTGACAGTGATGGCTGTGTGGTGGGAGCACTGACAGTGCTGTCTGTGTGGTGGGAGAACTGACAGTGCTGGCTGTGTGGTGAGAGAAGTAACAGTGCTGGCTGTGTGGTGGGAGCACTGACAGTGCTGGTTGTGTGGGGGGAAGCACTGACAGTGATGGCTGTGTGGGGGAGCACTGACAGTGCTGTCTGTGTGGTGGGAGCACTGACAGTGCTGGCTCTGTGGGGAGCACTGACAGTGCTGGCTGAGTGCGGGTATCACTGACAGTGCTGTCTGTGTGGGGGGAGCACTGACAGTGCTGGCTGTGAGGTGGGAGCACTGACAGTGCTGGTTGTATGTGTGGGAGCACTGACAGTGCTGGCAGTGTTTGGGGAGCACTGACAGTGCTGGCTGTGTGGGGGAGCACTGACAGTGCTGGCTGTGTGGTGTGAGCACTGGCTGTGCTGGCTGTGTGGTGGGAGCACTGACAGTGCTGGCTCTGTGGGGGAGCAGTGACCGTGCTGGCTGTGTGGGGGGAGCACTGACAGTGCTGGCTGTGTGGGGGAGCACTGACAGTGCTGGCTGTGTGGGGGTGCACTGACAGTGGTGGCTGTGTGGGAGGAGCACAGACAGTGCTGGCTCTGTGGGGAGCACTGCCAGTGTGGGCTGTATGGTGGGAGCACTGACAGTGCTGGCTGTGTGGGGGGAGCAATGACAGTGCTGTCTGTGTGGGAGAGCACTTACAGTTCTGTCTGTGTGGGGGAGCACTGACAGTGCTGGCTGTGCGGTGGGAGCACTGACAGTGCTGGCTGTGTGTGTGGGAGCCCTGACAGTGCTGGCTGTGTGGGGGAAGCACTGACACTGCTGGCTGTGTGGGGGGGAGCACTGACAGTGCTGGCTGTGTGGTGGGAGCACTGACAGTGCTGGCTGTGTGTGGGGAGCACTGACAGTGCTGGCTGTGTGGGGGGAGCACTGACAGTGCTGGCTGTGTGGTGGGAGCACTGACAGTGCTGGCTGTGTGGCGGGAGCACTGACAGTGCTGGCTGTGTGGGGGGAGCACTGACATTGCTGTCTGTGTGTGAAGCACTGACAATGCTGGCTGTGTTGTGGGAGCACTGACAGTGTTGGCTGTGTGGTGGGAGCACTGACAGTGCTGGATGTGTGTGGGGAGCACTGACAGTGCTGGCTGTCTGGGGGGAGCACTGACAGTGCTGGCTGTGTGGGGGGAGCACTGACTGTGCTGGCTGTGTGGGGGAGCACTTCCAGTGCTGGCTGTGTGGGGGAGCACTGACAGTGCTGGCTGTGTTGGGGAGCACTGACAGTGCTGGCTGTGCGGTGGGAGCACTGACAGTGATGGCTGTGTGGTGGGAGCACTGACAGTGCTGGCTGTGTGGTGGAGCACTGACAGTGCTGTCTGTGTGGGGGGAGGACACTGACAGTGCTGGCTGTGTAGGAGCAGCGCTGGCAGTGCTGGCTGTGTGGTGGGAGAACTGACAGTGCTGGCTGTGTGGTGGAGCGCTGACAGTGCTGGCTGTGTCGGGGGAGCTCTGACAGTGCAGGCTGTGTGGTGGGAGCACTGACAGCGCTGGCTGTGTGGGGGGAGCACTGACAGTGCTGGCTGTGGGGTGGGAGCACTGACAGTGCTGGCTGTGTGGTGGGAGCACTGACAGCGCTGGCTGTGTGGTGGGAGCACTGACAGTGCTGGCTGTGTGGGGGAGCACTGACAGTGCTGGCTTTGTGGGGGAGCACTGACAGTGCTGACAGTGTGGGGGAGCACAGACAGTGCTGGCTGTGTGGGGGGAGCACTGACAGTGCTGGCTGTGTGGGGGAGCACTGACAGTGCTGGCTGTGTGGAGGGAGCACTGACAGTGCTGGCTGTGTGGTGGGAGCACTGACAGTGCTGGCTGTGTGGGGGGAGCACTGACGGTGCTGATTGTGTGGGGTAGCACTGACAGTGCTGGCTGTGTGGTGGGAGCACTGCCAGTGTTGGCTGTGTAGGGGAGCACTGACAGTGCTGGCTGTGTGGGGGAGCACGGACAGTGCTGGCTGTGTGGTGGGAGCACTGACAGTACTGGCTGTGTGGTGGGAGCACTGACAGTGCTGGCTGTGTGAGGGGAGCACTGACAGTGCTGGATGTGTGTGGGGAGCACTGACAGTGCTGGCTGTCTGTGGGAGCACTGACAGTGCTGGCTGTGTGGGGGAGCACTGACAGTGCTGGCTGTGCTGGGGAGCACTGACAGTACTGGCTGTGCGGTGGGAGCACTGACAGTGATGGCTGTGTGGTGGGAGCACTGACAGTGCTGTCTGTGTGGTGGGAGAACTGACAGTGCTGGCTGTGTGGTGAGAGAAGTAACAGTGCTGGCTGTGTGGTGGGAGCACTGACAGTGCTGGTTGTGTGGGGGGAAGCACTGACAGTGATGGCTGTGTGGGGGAGCACTGACAGTGCTGTCTGTGTGGTGGGAGCACTGACAGTGCTTGCTCTGTGGGGAGCACTGACAGTGCTGGCTGAGTGCGGGTATCACTGACAGTGCTGTCTGTGTGGGGGGAGCACTGACAGTGCTGGCTGTGAGGTGGGAGCACTGACAGTGCTGGTTGTATGTGTGGGAGCACTGACAGTGCTGGCTGTGTTTGGGGAGCACTGACAGTGCTGGCTGTGTGGGGGAGCACTGACAGTGATGGCTGTGTGGTGGGAGCACTGACAGTGCTGGCTGTGTGGGGGAAGCACTGACAGTGCTGGCTGCGTGGGGGGAGCACTGGCAGTGCTGGCTGTGTGGTGGGAGCACTGACAGTATTGGCTCTGTGGGGGAGCACTGACAGTGCTGGCTGTGTGGTGGGAGCACTGACAGTGCTGGCTGTGTGGTGGGAGCACTGGCAGTGCTGGCTGTGTGGGGGAGCACTGACAGTGCTGGCTGTGTGGGGAGGGAGCACTGATTTGCTGGCTGTGTGGGGGAGCATTGACAGTGCTGGCTGTGTGGGGGAGCACTGACAGTGCTGGCTGAGTGGGGAGAACTGACAGTGCTGGCTGTGTGGGGGAGCACTGACAGTGCTGGCCGTGAGGGTGGAGAACTGACAGTGCTGGCTGTGTGGGGGAGCACTGACAGTGCTGGCTGTATGGTGAGAGCACTGACAGTGCTATCTGTGTGGGAGGATCACTGACAGTGCTGGCTGTGTGGTGGGAGCACTGACAGTGCTGGCTGTGTGGGGAGCACTGACAATGCTGGCTGTGTGGGGGAGCACTGACAGTGTTGGCTGTGTGGTTGGAGCACTGACAGTGCTGGGTGTGTTGTGGGAGCACTGACAGTGCTGGCTGTGTGAGGGGAGCACTGACAGTGCTGGCTGTGTGGGGAGCACTGACAATGCTGGCTGTGTGGGGGGAGCTCTGACAGTGCTGGCTGTGTTGTGGGAGCACTGACAGTGCTGGCTGTGTGAGAGGAGCACTGACAGCGCTGGCTGGGTGAGGAGCACTGACAGTGCTGGCTGTGTGGGGGGAGCACTGGCAGTGCTGGCTGTGTGGGGAGCACTGACAATGCTGGCTGTGTGGTGGGAGCACTGACAGTGCTGGCTGTGTGGGGGGAGCACTGACAGTACTGGCTGTGTGGTGTGAGCACTGGCAGTGCTGGCTGTGTGGTGTGAGCACTGACAGTGCTGGCTGTGTGGTGGGAGCACTGACAATGCTGGCTGGGTGGTGGGAGCACTGACAGTGCTGTCTGTGTGGGGGGAGCACTGACAGTGCTGGCTGTGTGGTGTGAGCACTGGCTGTGCTGGCTGTGTGGTGGGAGCACTGACAGTGCTGGCTGTGTGGGGGAGCAGTGACCGTGCTGGCTGTGGGGTGGGAGCACTGACAGTGCTGGCTGTGTGGGGGAGCACTGACACTGCTGGCTGTGTGGGGGAGCACTGACACTGCTGGCTGTGTGGGGGAGCACTGACACTGCTGGCTGTGTGGGGGGGAGCACTGACAGTGCTGGCTGTGTGGGGGACCACTGGCAGTGCTTTCTGTGTGGTGGGAGCAATGACAGTGCTGGCTCTGTCGGGGAGTACTGACAGTGTTGGCTCTGTGGGGGAGCACTGACAGTGCTGGCTGTGTGGTGGGAGCACAGACAGTGCTGCCTGTGTGGGGGGAAGCACTGACAGTGCTGGCTTTGTGGGGGGAAGCACTGACAGTGCTGGCTTTGTGGGGGAGCACTGACAGTGCTGGCTGTGGGGTGAGAGAACTGACAGTGCTGGCTGTGTGGGGGGAGCACAGACAGTGCTGGCTGTGTGGGGGGAGCACAGACAGTGCTGGCTGTGTGGGGGGAGCACAGACAGTGCTGTCTGCGTGGGGGGAGCACTGACAGTGCTGGTTGTGTGGTGAGAGCACTGACAGTGCTGGCTGTGTGGGGGGAAGCACTGACAGTGATGGCTGTGTGGGGGAGCACTGACAGTGCTGGCTTTGTGGGGGAGCACTGACAGTGCTGACAGTGTGGGGGAGCACAGACAGTGCTGGCTGTGTGGGGGGAGCACTGACAGTGCTGGCTGTGTGGGGGAGCACTGACAGTGCTGGCTGTGTGGAGGGAGCACTGACAGTGCTGGCTGTGTGGTGGGAGCACTGACAGTGCTGGCTGTGTGGTGGGAGCACTGACAGTGCTGGCTGTGTGGTGGCAGCACTTACAGTGCTGGCTGTGTGGGGGGAGCACTGACAGTGCTGGCTGTGTGGGGGAGCACTGAGAGTGCTGGCTGTGTGGTGGGAGCACTGACAGTGCTGGCTGTGTCGGGGGAGCTCTGACAGTTCAGGCTGTGTGGTGGGAGCACTGACAGCGCTGGCTGTGTGGGGGGAGCACTGACAGTGCTGGCTGTGGGGTGGGAGCACAGACAGTGCTGGCTGTGTGGTGGGAGCACTGACAGCGCTGGCTGTATGGTGGGAGCACTGACAGTGCTGGCTGTGGGGTGGGAGCACTGACAGTGCTGGCTGTGTGGTGGGAGCACTGACAGTGCTGGCTGTGTGGTGGGAGCACTGACAGTGCTGGCTGTGGGGGGGGGAAGCACTCAGGGCTGGCTGCGTGGGGAGCACTGACAGTGCTGGCTGTGTGGGGGGAGCACTGACGGTGCTGATTGTGTGGGGTAGCACTGACAGTGCTGGCTGTGTGGTGGGAGCACTGCCAGTGTTGGCTGTGTAGGGGAGCACTGACAGTGCTGGCTGTGTGGGGGAGCACGGACAGTGCTGGCTGTGTGGTGGGGGCACTGACAGTACTGGCTGTGTGGTGGGAGCACTGACAGTGCTGGCTGTGTGAGGGGAGCACTGACATTGCTGTCTGTGTGTGAAGCACTGACAATGCTGGCTGTGTTGTGGGAGCACTGACAGTGCTGGCTGTGTGGTGGGAGCACTGACAGTGCTGGATGTGTGTGGGGAGCACTGACAGTGCTGGCTGCCTGGGGGAGCACTAACAGTGCTGGCTGTGTGGGGGAGCACTGACTGTGCTGGCTGTGTGGGGAGCACTGTCAGTGCTGGCTGTGTGGGGGAGCACTGACAGTGCTGGCTGTGCTGGGGTGCACTGACAGTACTGGCTGTGCGGTGGGAGCACTGACAGTGATGGCTGTGTGGTGGGAGCACTGACAGTGCTGTCTGTGTGGTGGGAGAACTGACAGTGCTGGCTGTGTGGTGAGAGAAGTAACAGTGCTGGCTGTGTGGTGGGAGCACTGACAGTGCTGGTTGTGTGGGGTAAAGCACTGACAGTGATGGCTGTGTGGGGGAGCACTGACAGTGCTGTCTGTGTGGTGGGAGCACTGACAGTGCTGGCTCTGTGGGGAGCACTGACAGTGCTGGCTGAGTGCGGGTATCACTGACAGTGCTGTCTGTGTGGGGGGAGCACTGACAGTGCTGGCTGTGTGGTGGGAGCACTGACAGTGCTGGTTGTATGTGTGGGAGCACTGACAGTGCTGGCTGTGTTTGGGGAGCACTGACAGTGCTGGCTGTGTGGGGGAGCACTGACAGTGATTGCTGTGTGGTGGGAGCACTGACAGTGCTGGCTGTGTGGGGGGAGCACTGACAGTGCTGGCTGTGTGGGGGAGCACTGACAGTGCTGGCTGTGTGGGGGTGCACTGACAGTGGTGGCTGTGTGGGAGGAGCACAGACAGTGCTGGCTCTGTGGGGAGCACTGCCAGTGTGGGCTGTATGGTGGGAGCACTGACAGTGCTGGCTGTGTGGGGGGAGCAATGACAGTGCTGTCTGTGTGGGAGAGCACTTACAGTTCTGTCTGTGTGGGGGAGCACTGACAGTGCTGGCTGTGCGGTGGGAGCACTGACAGTGCTGGCTGTGTGTGTGGGAGCCCTGACAGTGCTGGCTGTGTGGGGGAAGCACTGACACTGCTGGCTGTGTGGGGGGGAGCACTGACAGTGCTGGCTGTGTGGTGGGAGCACTGACAGTGCTGGCTGTGTGTGGGGAGCACTGACAGTGCTGGCTGTGTGGGGGGAGCACTGACAGTGCTGGCTGTGTGGTGGGAGCACTGACAGTGCTGGCTGTGTGGCGGGAGCACTGACAGTGCTGGCTGTGTGGGGGGAGCACTGACATTGCTGTCTGTGTGTGAAGCACTGACAATGCTGGCTGTGTTGTGGGAGCACTGACAGTGCTGGCTGTGTGGTGGGAGCACTGCCAGTGTTGGCTGTGTAGGGGAGCACTGACAGTGCTGGCTGTGTGGGGGAGCACTGACAGTGCTGGCTGTGTGGTGGGAGCACAGACAGTGCTGCCTGTGTGGGGGGAAGCACTGACAGTGCTGGCTGTGTGGGGAGAACTGACAGTGCTGGCTGTGTGGGGGAGCACTGACAGTGCTGGCCGTGAGGGTGGAGAACTGACAGTGCTGGCTGTGTGGGGGGAGCACTGACAGTGCTGGCTGTATGGTGAGAGCACTGACAGTGCTATCTGTGTGGGGGGATCACTGACAGTGCTGGCTGTGTGGTGGGAGCACTGACAGTGCTGGCTGTGTGGGGAGCACTGACAATGCTGGCTGTGTGGGGGAGCACTGACAGTGCTGGCTGTGTGGTGGGAGCACTGACAGTGCTGGATGTGTGTGGGGAGCACTGACAGTGCTGGCTGTCTGGGGGAGCACTAACAGTGCTGGCTGTGTGGGGGGAGCACTGACTGTGCTGGCTGTGTGGGGGAGCACTGTCAGTGCTGGCTGTGTGGGGGAGCACTGACAGTGCTGGCTGTGCTGGGGTTCACTGACAGTACTGGCTGTGCGGTGGGAGCACTGACAGTGATGGCTGTGTGGTGGGAGCACTGACAGTGCTGTCTGTGTGGTGGGAGCACAGACAGTGCTGCCTGTGTGGGGGGAAGCACTGACAGTGCTGGCTGTGTGGGGAGAACTGACAGTGCTGGCTGTGTGGGGGAGCACTGACAGTGCTGGCCGTGAGGGTGGAGAACTGACAGTGCTGGCTGTGTGGTGGGAGCACTGACAGTGCTGGCTGTGTGGTGGGAGCACTGACAGTGCTGGCTGTGGGGGGGGGAAGCACTCAGGGCTGGCTGCGTGGGGAGCACTGACAGTGCTGGCTGTGTGGGGGGAGCACTGACGGTGCTGATTGTGTGGGGTAGCACTGACAGTGCTGGCTGTGTGGGGGAGCACTGCCAGTGTTGGCTGTGTAGGGGAGCACTGACAGTGCTGGCTGTGTGGGGGAGCACTGACAGTGCTGGCTGTGTGGTGGGAGCACAGACAGTGCTGCCTGTGTGGGGGGAAGCACTGACAGTGCTGGCTGTGTGGGGAGAACTGACAGTGCTGGCTGTGTGGGGGAGCACTGACAGTGCTGGCCGTGAGGGTGGAGAACTGACAGTGCTGGCTGTGTGGGGGGAGCACTGACAGTGCTGGCTGTATGGTGAGAGCACTGACAGTGCTATCTGTGTGGGGGGATCACTGACAGTGCTGGCTGTGTGGTGGGAGCACTGACAGTGCTGATGTGTGGGGAGCACTGACAATGCTGGCTGTGTGGGGGAGCACTGACAGTGCTGGCTGTGTGGTTGGAGCACTGACAGTGCTGGCTGTGTTGTGGGAGCACTGACAGTGCTGGCTGTGTGAGGGGAGCACTGACAGTGCTGGCTGTGTGGGGAGCACTGACAATGCTGGCTGTGTGGGGGGAGCTCTGACAGTGCTGGCTGTGTTGTGGGAGCACTGACAGTGCTGGCTGTGTGAGAGGAGCACTGACAGCGCTGGCTGGGTGAGGAGCACTGACAGTGCTGGCTGTGTGGGGGGAGCACTGGCAGTGCTGGCTGTGTGGGGAGCACTGACAATGCTGGCTGTGTGGTGGGAGCACTGACAGTGCTGGCTGTGTGGGGGGAGCACTGACAGTACTGGCTGTGTGGTGTGAGCACTGGCAGTGCTGGCTGTGTGGTGTGAGCACTGACAGTGCTGGCTGTGTGGTGGGAGCACTGACAATGCTGGCCGGGTGGTGGGAGCACTGACAGTGCTGTCTGTGTGGGGGAGCACTGACAGTGCTGGCTGTCTGGTGTGAGCACTGGCTGTGCTGGCTGTGTGGTGGGAGCACTGACAGTGCTGGCTGTGTGGGGGAGCAGTGACCGTGCTGGCTGTGGGGTGGGAGCACTGATAGTGCTGGCTGTGTGGGGGGAGCACTGACAGTGCTGGCTGTGTGGGGGAGCACTGACAGTGCTGGCTGTGTGGGGGAGCACTGACAGTGCTGGCTGTGTGGGAGGAGCACAGACAGTGCTGGCTCTGTGGGGAGCACTGACAGTGTGGGCTGTATGGTGGGAGCACTGACAGTGCTGGCTGTGTGGGGGGAGCAATGACAGTGCTGTCTGTGTGGGGGAGCACTTACAGTTCTGGCTGTGTGGGGGGAGCACTGACAGTGCTGGCTGTGCGGTGGGAGCACTGACAGTGCTGGCTGTGTGTGTGGGAGCCCTGACAGTGCTGGCTGTGTGGGGGAAGCACTGACACTGCTGGCTGTGTGGGGGGAGCACTGACAGTGCTGGCTGTGTGGGGGACCACTGGCAGTGCTTTCTGTGTGGTGGGAGCAATGGCAGTGCTGGCTCTGTCGGGGAGTACTGACAGTGTTGGCTCTGTGGGGGAGCACTGACAGTGCTGGCTGTGTGGTGGGAGGACAGACAGTGCTGCCTGTGTGGGGGGAAGCACTGACAGTGCTGGCTTTGTGGGGGGAAGCACTGACAGTGCTGGCTTTGTGGGGGAGCACTGACAGTGCTGGCTGTGGGGTGAGAGAACTGACAGTGCTGGCTGTGTGGGGGGAGCACAGACAGTGCTGGCTGTGTGGGGGGAGCACAGACAGTGCTGGCTGTGTGGGGGGAGCACAGACAGTGCTGTCTGCGTGGGGGGAGCACTGACAGTGCTGGTTGTGTGGTGAGAGCACTGACAGTGCTGGCTGTGTGGGGGGAAGCACTGACAGTGATGGCTGTGTGGGGGAGCACTGACAGTGCTGGCTTTGTGGGGGAGCACTGACAGTGCTGACTGTGTGGGGGAGCACAGACAGTGCTGGCTGTGTGGGGGGAGCACTGACAGTGCTGGCTGTGTTGGGGAGCACTGACAGTGCTGGCTGTGTGGAGGGAGCACTGACAGTGCTGGCTGTGTGGTGGGAGCACTGACAGTGCTGGCTGTGTGGTGGGAGCACTGACAGTGCTGGCTGTGTGGTGGCAGCACTTACAGTGCTGGCTGTGTGGGGGGAGCACTGACAGTGCTGGCTGTGTGGGGGAGCACTGACAGTGCTGGCTGTGTGGTGGGAGCACTGACAGTGCTGGCTGTGTCGGGGGAGCTCTGACAGTGCAGGCTGTGTGGTGGGAGCACTGACAGCGCTGGCTGTGTGGGGGGAGCACTGACAGTGCTGGCTGTGGGGTGGGAGCACTGACAGTGCTGGCTGTGTGGTGGGAGCACTGACAGCGCTGGCTGTATGGTGGGAGCACTGACAGTGCTGGCTGTGGGGTGGGAGCACTGACAGTGCTGGCTGTGTGGTGGGAGCACTGACAGTGCTGGCTGTGTGGTGGGAGCACTGACAGTGCTGGCTGTGGGGGGGGGGGAAGCACTCAGGGCTGGCTGCGTGGGGAGCACTGACAGCGCTGGCTGTGTGGGGGGAGCACTGACGGTGCTGATTGTGTGGGGTAGCACTGACAGTGCTGGCTGTGTGGTGGGAGCACTGCCAGTGTTGGCTGTGTAGGGGAGCACTGACAGTGCTGGCTGTGTGGGGGAGCACGGACAGTGCTGGCTGTGTGGTGGGAGCACTGACAGTACTGGCTGTGTGGTGGGAGCACTGACAGTGCTGGCTGTGTGAGGGGAGCACTGACATTGCTGTCTGTGTGTGAAGCACTGACAATGCTGGCTGTGTTGTGGGAGCACTGACAGTGCTGGCTGTGTGGTGGGAGCACTGACAGTGCTGGAAGTGTGTGGGGAGCACTGACAGTGCTGGCTGTCTGGGGGAGCACTAACAGTGCTGGCTGTGTGGGGGGAGCACTGACTGTGCTGGCTGTGTGGGGGAGCACTGTCAGTGCTGGCTGTGTGGGGGAGCACTGACAGTGCTGGCTGTGCTGGGGTGCACTGACAGTACTGGCTGTGCGGTGGGAGCACTGACAGTGATGGCTGTGTGGTGGGAGCACTGACAGTGCTGTCTGTGTGGTGGGAGAACTGACAGTGCTGGCTGTGTGGTGAGAGAAGTAACAGTGCTGGCTGTGTGGTGGGAGCACTGACAGTGCTGGTTGTGTGGGGGAAAGCACTGACAGTGATGGCTGTGTGGGGGAGCACTGACAGTGCTGTCTGTGTGGTGGGAGCACTGACAGTGCTGGCTCTGTGGGGAGCACTGACAGTGCTGGCTGAGTGCGGGTATCACTGACAGTGCTGTCTGTGTGGGGGAGCACTGACAGTGCTGGCTGTGTGGTGGGAGCACTGACAGTGCTGGTTGTATGTGTGGGAGCACTGACAGTGCTGGCTGTGTTTGGGGAGCACTGACAGTGCTGGCTGTGTGGGGGAGCACTGACAGTGATTGCTGTGTGGTGGGAGCACTGACAGTGCTGGCTGTGTGGGGGAAGCACTGACAGTGCTGGCTGCGTGGGGGGAGCACTGGCAGTGCTGGCTGTGTGGTGGGAGCACTGACAGTGTTGGCTCTGTGGGGGAGCACTGACAGTGCTGGCTGTGTGGTGGGAGCACTGACAGTGCTGGCTGTGTGGGGAGGGAGCACTGATTTGCTGGCTGTGTGGGGGAGCATTGACAGTGCTGGCTGTGTGGGGGAGCACTGACAGTGCTGGCTGTGTGGGGAGAACTGACAGTGCTGGCTGTGTGGGGGAGCACTGACAGTGCTGGCCGTGAGGGTGGAGAACTGACAGTGCTGGCTGTGTGAGGGGAGCACTGACAGTGCTGGCTGTATGGTGAGAGCACTGACAGTGCTATCTGTGTGGGGGGATCACTGACAGTGCTGGCTGTGTGGTGGGAGTACTGACAGTGCTGGCTGTGTGGGGAGCACTGACAATGCTGGCTGTGTGGGGGAGCACTGACAGTGCTGGCTGTGTGGGAGGAGCACTGACAGTGCTGGCTCTGTGGGAGCACTGACAGTGCTGGCTGTGTTGTGGGAGCACTGACAGTGCTGGCTGTGTGAGGGGAGCACTGACAGTGCTGGCTGTGTGGGGAGCACTGACAATGCTGGCTGTGTGGGGGGAGCTCTGACAGTGCTGGCTGTGTTGTGGGAGCACTGACAGTGCTGGCTGTGTGAGAGGAGCACTGACAGCGCTGGCTGGGTGAGGAGCACTGACAGTGCTGGCTGTGTGGGGGGAGCACTGGCAGTGCTGGCTGTGTGGGGAGCACTGACAATGCTGGCTGTGTGGTGGGAGCACTGACAGTGCTGGCTGTGTGGGGGGAGCACTGACAGTACTGGCTGTGTGGTGTGAGCACTGGCAGTGCTGGCTGTGTGGTGTGAGCACTGACAGTGCTGGCTGCTGTGTGGTGGCAGCACTGACAATGCTGGCTGGGTGGTGGGAGCACTGGCAGTGCTGTCTGTGTGGGGGGAGCACTGACAGTGCTGGCTGTGTGGTGTGAGCACTGGCTGTGCTGGCTGTGTGGTGGGAGCACTGACAGTGCTGGCTGTGTGGGGAGCAGTGACCGTGCTGGCCGTGGGGTGGGAGCACTGACAGTGCTGGCTGTGTGGGGGGAGCACTGACAGTGCTGGCTGTGTGGGGGAGCACTGACAGTGCTGGCTGTGTGGGGGAGCACTGACAGTGCTGGCTGTGTGGGAGGAGCACAGACAGTGCTGGCTCTGTGGGGAGCACTGACAGTGTGGGCTGTATGGTGGGAGCACTGACAGTGCTGGCTGTGTGGGGGGAGCAATGACAGTGCTGTCTGGGTGGGGGAGCACTTACAGTTCTGTCTGTGTGGGGGGAGCACTGACAGTGCTGGCTGTGCGGTGGGAGCACTGACAGTGCTGGCTGTGTGTGTGGGAGCCCTGACAGTGCTGGCTGTGTGGGGGAAGCACTGACACTGCTGGCTGTGTGGGGGGGAGCACTGAGAGTGCTGGCTGTGTGGGGGACCACTGGCAGTGCTTTCTGTGTGGTGGGAGCAATGACAGTGCTGGCTCTGTGGGGGAGTACTGACAGTGTTGGCTCTGTGGGGGAGCACTGACAGTGCTGGCTGTGTGGGGGAGCACAGACAGTGCTGTCTGTGTGGTGGGAGAACTGACAGTGCTGGCTGTGTGGTGAGAGAAGTAACAGTGCTGGCTGTGTGGTGGGAGCACTGACAGTGCTGGTTGTGTGGGGGAAAGCACTGACAGTGATGGCTGTGTGGGGGAGCACTGACAGTGCTGTCTGTGTGGTGGGAGCACTGACAGTGCTGGCTCTGTGGGGAGCACTGACAGTGCTGGCTGAGTGCGGGTATCACTGACAGTGCTGTCTGTGTGGGGGAGCACTGACAGTGCTGGCTGTGTGGTGGGAGCACTGACAGTGCTGGTTGTATGTGTGGGAGCACTGACAGTGCTGGCTGTGTTTGGGGAGCACTGACAGTGCTGGCTGTGTGGGGGAGCACTGACAGTGATTGCTGTGTGGTGGGAGCACTGACAGTGCTGGCTGTGTGGGGGAAGCACTGACAGTGCTGGCTGCGTGGGGGGAGCACTGGCAGTGCTGGCTGTGTGGTGGGAGCACTGACAGTGTTGGCTCTGTGGGGGAGCACTGACAGTGCTGGCTGTGTGGTGGGAGCACTGACAGTGCTGGCTGTGTGGGGAGGGAGCACTGATTTGCTGGCTGTGTGGGGGAGCATTGACAGTGCTGGCTGTGTGGGGGAGCACTGACAGTGCTGGCTGTGTGGGGAGAACTGACAGTGCTGGCTGTGTGGGGGAGCACTGACAGTGCTGGCCGTGAGGGTGGAGAACTGACAGTGCTGGCTGTGTGAGGGGAGCACTGACAGTGCTGGCTGTATGGTGAGAGCACTGACAGTGCTATCTGTGTGGGGGGATCACTGACAGTGCTGGCTGTGTGGTGGGAGTACTGACAGTGCTGGCTGTGTGGGGAGCACTGACAATGCTGGCTGTGTGGGGGAGCACTGACAGTGCTGGCTGTGTGGGAGGAGCACTGACAGTGCTGGCTCTGTGGGAGCACTGACAGTGCTGGCTGTGTTGTGGGAGCACTGACAGTGCTGGCTGTGTGAGGGGAGCACTGACAGTGCTGGCTGTGTGGGGAGCACTGACAATGCTGGCTGTGTGGGGGGAGCTCTGACAGTGCTGGCTGTGTTGTGGGAGCACTGACAGTGCTGGCTGTGTGAGAGGAGCACTGACAGCGCTGGCTGGGTGAGGAGCACTGACAGTGCTGGCTGTGTGGGGGGAGCACTGGCAGTGCTGGCTGTGTGGGGAGCACTGACAATGCTGGCTGTGTGGTGGGAGCACTGACAGTGCTGGCTGTGTGGGGGGAGCACTGACAGTACTGGCTGTGTGGTGTGAGCACTGGCAGTGCTGGCTGTGTGGTGTGAGCACTGACAGTGCTGGCTGCTGTGTGGTGGCAGCACTGACAATGCTGGCTGGGTGGTGGGAGCACTGGCAGTGCTGTCTGTGTGGGGGGAGCACTGACAGTGCTGGCTGTGTGGTGTGAGCACTGGCTGTGCTGGCTGTGTGGTGGGAGCACTGACAGTGCTGGCTGTGTGGGGAGCAGTGACCGTGCTGGCCGTGGGGTGGGAGCACTGACAGTGCTGGCTGTGTGGGGGGAGCACTGACAGTGCTGGCTGTGTGGGGGAGCACTGACAGTGCTGGCTGTGTGGGGGAGCACTGACAGTGCTGGCTGTGTGGGAGGAGCACAGACAGTGCTGGCTCTGTGGGGAGCACTGACAGTGTGGGCTGTATGGTGGGAGCACTGACAGTGCTGGCTGTGTGGGGGGAGCAATGACAGTGCTGTCTGGGTGGGGGAGCACTTACAGTTCTGTCTGTGTGGGGGGAGCACTGACAGTGCTGGCTGTGCGGTGGGAGCACTGACAGTGCTGGCTGTGTGTGTGGGAGCCCTGACAGTGCTGGCTGTGTGGGGGAAGCACTGACACTGCTGGCTGTGTGGGGGGGAGCACTGAGAGTGCTGGCTGTGTGGGGGACCACTGGCAGTGCTTTCTGTGTGGTGGGAGCAATGACAGTGCTGGCTCTGTGGGGGAGTACTGACAGTGTTGGCTCTGTGGGGGAGCACTGACAGTGCTGGCTGTGTGGGGGAGCACAGACAGTGCTGGCTGTGTGGGGGGAGCACTGACAGTGCTGGCTGTGTTGGGGAGCACTGACAGTGCTGGCTGTGTGGAGGGAGCACTGACAGTGCTGGCTGTGTGGTGGGAGCACTGACAGTGCTGGCTGTGTGGTGGGAGCACTGACAGTGCTGGCTGTGTGGTGGCAGCACTTACAGTGCTGGCTGTGTGGGGGGAGCACTGACAGTGCTGGCTGTGTGGGGGAGCACTGACAGTGCTGGCTGTGTGGTGGGAGCACTGACAGTGCTGGCTGTGTCGGGGGAGCTCTGACAGTGCAGGCTGTGTGGTGGGAGCACTGACAGCGCTGGCTGTGTGGGGGGAGCACTGACAGTGCTGGCTGTGGGGTGGGAGCACTGACAGTGCTGGCTGTGTGGTGGGAGCACTGACAGCGCTGGCTGTATGGTGGGAGCACTGACAGTGCTGGCTGTGGGGTGGGAGCACTGACAGTGCTGGCTGTGTGGTGGGAGCACTGACAGTGCTGGCTGTGTGGTGGGAGCACTGACAGTGCTGGCTGTGGGGGGGGGGAAGCACTCAGGGCTGGCTGCGTGGGGAGCACTGACAGTGCTGGCTGTGTGGGGGGAGCACTGACGGTGCTGATTGTGTGGGGTAGCACTGACAGTGCTGGCTGTGTGGTGGGAGCACTGCCAGTGTTGGCTGTGTAGGGGAGCACTGACAGTGCTGGCTGTGTGGGGGAGCACGGACAGTGCTGGCTGTGTGGTGGGAGCACTGACAGTACTGGCTGTGTGGTGGGAGCACTGACAGTGCTGGCTGTGTGAGGGGAGCACTGACATTGCTGTCTGTGTGTGAAGCACTGACAATGCTGGCTGTGTTGTGGGAGCACTGACAGTGCTGGCTGTGTGGTGGGAGCACTGACAGTGCTGGAAGTGTGTGGGGAGCACTGACAGTGCTGGCTGTCTGGGGGAGCACTAACAGTGCTGGCTGTGTGGGGGGAGCACTGACTGTGCTGGCTGTGTGGGGGAGCACTGTCAGTGCTGGCTGTGTGGGGGAGCACTGACAGTGCTGGCTGTGCTGGGGTGCACTGACAGTACTGGCTGTGCGGTGGGAGCACTGACAGTGATGGCTGTGTGGTGGGAGCACTGACAGTGCTGTCTGTGTGGTGGGAGAACTGACAGTGCTGGCTGTGTGGTGAGAGAAGTAACAGTGCTGGCTGTGTGGTGGGAGCACTGACAGTGCTGGTTGTGTGGGGGAAAGCACTGACAGTGATGGCTGTGTGGGGGAGCACTGACAGTGCTGTCTGTGTGGTGGGAGCACTGACAGTGCTGGCTCTGTGGGGAGCACTGACAGTGCTGGCTGAGTGCGGGTATCACTGACAGTGCTGTCTGTGTGGGGGAGCACTGACAGTGCTGGCTGTGTGGTGGGAGCACTGACAGTGCTGGTTGTATGTGTGGGAGCACTGACAGTGCTGGCTGTGTTTGGGGAGCACTGACAGTGCTGGCTGTGTGGGGGAGCACTGACAGTGATTGCTGTGTGGTGGGAGCACTGACAGTGCTGGCTGTGTGGGGGAAGCACTGACAGTGCTGGCTGCGTGGGGGGAGCACTGGCAGTGCTGGCTGTGTGGTGGGAGCACTGACAGTGTTGGCTCTGTGGGGGAGCACTGACAGTGCTGGCTGTGTGGTGGGAGCACTGACAGTGCTGGCTGTGTGGGGAGGGAGCACTGATTTGCTGGCTGTGTGGGGGAGCATTGACAGTGCTGGCTGTGTGGGGGAGCACTGACAGTGCTGGCTGTGTGGGGAGAACTGACAGTGCTGGCTGTGTGGGGGAGCACTGACAGTGCTGGCCGTGAGGGTGGAGAACTGACAGTGCTGGCTGTGTGAGGGGAGCACTGACAGTGCTGGCTGTATGGTGAGAGCACTGACAGTGCTATCTGTGTGGGGGGGATCACTGACAGTGCTGGCTGTGTGGTGGGAGTACTGACAGTGCTGGCTGTGTGGGGAGCACTGACAATGCTGGCTGTGTGGGGGAGCACTGACAGTGCTGGCTGTGTGGGAGGAGCACTGACAGTGCTGGCTCTGTGGGAGCACTGACAGTGCTGGCTGTGTTGTGGGAGCACTGACAGTGCTGGCTGTTTGAGGGGAGCACTGACAGTGCTGGCTGTGTGGGGAGCACTGACAATGCTGGCTGTGTGGGGGGAGCTAGACAGTGCTGGCTGTGTTGTGGGAGCACTGACAGTGCTGGCTGTGTGAGAGGAGCACTGACAGCGCTGGCTGGGTGAGGAGCACTGACAGTGCTGGCTGTGTGGGGGGAGCACTGGCAGTGCTGGCTGTGTGGGGAGCACTGACAATGCTGGCTGTGTGGTGGGAGCACTGACAGTGCTGGCTGTGTGGGGGGAGCACTGACAGTACTGGCTGTGTGGTGTGAGCACTGGCAGTGCTGGCTGTGTGGTGTGAGCACTGACAGTGCTGGCTGCTGTGTGGTGGCAGCACTGACAATGCTGGCTGGGTGGTGGGAGCACTGGCAGTGCTGTCTGTGTGGGGGGAGCACTGACAGTGCTGGCTGTGTGGTGTGAGCACTGGCTGTGCTGGCTGTGTGGTGGGAGCACTGACAGTGCTGGCTGTGTGGGGGAGCAGTGACCGTGCTGGCCGTGGGGTGGGAGCACTGACAGTGCTGGCTGTGTGGGGGGAGCACTGACAGTGCTGGCTGTGTGGGGGAGCACTGACAGTGCTGGCTGTGTGGGGGAGCACTGACAGTGCTGGCTGTGTGGGAGGAGCACAGACAGTGCTGGCTCTGTGGGGAGCACTGACAGTGTGGGCTGTATGGTGGGAGCACTGACAGTGCTGGCTGTGTGGGGGGAGCAATGACAGTGCTGTCTGGGTGGGGGAGCACTTACAGTTCTGTCTGTGTGGGGGGAGCACTGACAGTGCTGGCTGTGCGGTGGGAGCACTGACAGTGCTGGCTGTGTGTGTGGGAGCCCTGACAGTGCTGGCTGTGTGGGGGAAGCACTGACACTGCTGGCTGTGTGGGGGGGAGCACTGAGAGTGCTGGCTGTGTGGGGGACCACTGGCAGTGCTTTCTGTGTGGTGGGAGCAATGACAGTGCTGGCTCTGTGGGGGAGTACTGACAGTGTTGGCTCTGTGGGGGAGCACTGACAGTGCTGGCTGTGTGGTGGGAGCACAGACAGTGCTGCCTGTGTGGGGGGAAGCACTGGCAGTGCTGGCTTTGTGGGGGGAAGCACTGACAGTGCTGGCTTTGTGGGGGAGCACTGACAGTGCTGGCTGTGGGGTGAGAGAACTGACAGTGCTGGCTGTGTGGGGGGAGCACAGACAGTGCTGGCTGTGTGGGGGGAGCACAGACAGTGCTGGCTGTGTGGGGGGAGCACAGACAGTGCTGTCTGCGTGGGGGGAGCACTGACAGTGCTGGTTGTGTGGTGAGAGCACTGACAGTGCTGGCTGTGTGGGGGGAAGCACTGACAGTGATGGCTGTGTGGGGGAGCACTGACAGTGCTGGCTTTGTGGGGGAGCACTGACAGTGCTGACTGTGTGGGGGAGCACAGTCAGTGCTGGCTGTGTGGGGGGAGCACTGACAGTGCTGGCTGTGTGGGGGAGCACTGACAGTGCTGGCTGTGTGGAGGGAGCACTGACAGTGCTGGCTGTGTTGTGGGAGCACTGACAGTGCTGGCTGTGTGGTGGGAGCACTGACAGTGCTGGCTGTGTGGTGGCAGCACTTACAGTGCTGGCTGTGTGGGGGGAGCACTGACAGTGCTGGATGTGTGTGGGGAGCACTGACAGTGCAGGCTGTCTGGGGGGAGCACTGACAGTGCTGGCTGTGTGGGGGGAGCACTGACTGTGCTGGCTGTGTGGGGGAGCACTGCCAGTGCTGGCTGTGTGGGGGTGCGCTGACAGTGCTGGCTGTGTTGGGGAGCACTGAGAGTGCTGGCTGTGTGGTGGGAGCACTGACAGTGATGACTGTGTGGTGGGAGCACTGACAGTGCTGTCTGTGTGGTGGGAGAACTGACAGTGCTGGCTGTGTGGGGGAGCACTGACAGTGCTGGCTGTGTGGTGAGAGCACTGACAGTGCTGGCTGTGTGGGGGAGCACTGACAGTGCTGGCTCTGTGGTGGGAGCACTGAAAGTGCTGGCTGTGTGGGGGGGGGAGCACTGACAGTGCTGGCTGTGTGGTGGGAGCACTGACAGTGCTGGCTGTGTCGGGGGTGCTCTGACAGTGCTGGCTGTGTGGTGGGTGCACTGAAAGTGCTGGCTGTGTGGGGGAGCACTGACAGTGCGGGCTGTGGGGTGGGAGCACTGACAGTGCTGGCTTTGTGGTGGGAGCACTGACAGTGCTGGCTGTGTGGTGGGAGCACTGACAGTGCTGGATGTGTGGTGGGAGCACTGACAGTGCTGGCTGTGTGGTGGGAGCACTGACAGTGTTGGCTGTGTAGGGGAGCAATGACAGTGCTGGCTGTGTGGGGGAGCACTGACAGTGCTGGCTGTGTGGTGGGAGCACTGACAGTACTGGCTGTGTGGTGGGAGCACTGACAGTGCTGGCTGAGTGAGGGGAGCACTGACAGTGATGGCTGTGTGGGGAGCACTGACAGTGCTGGCTTTGTGGGGAGCACTGACAGTGCTGACTGTGTGGGGGAGCACTGACAGTGTTGGCTGTGTGGGGGAGCACTGACAGTGCTGGCTGTGTGGGGGGAGCACTGACAGTGCTGGATGTGTGTGGGAGCACTGGCAGTGCTGGCTGTCTGGGGGGAGCACTGACAGTGCTGGCTGTGTGGGGGAGCACTGACAGTGTTGGCTGTGTGGGGGAGCACTGACTGTGCTGGCTGTGTGGGGGGAGCACTGACAGGGCTGGCTGTGTGGGGGGGACCACTGCCAGTGCTGGCTGTGTGGGGGAGCACTGACAGTGCTGGCTGTGTGGTGGGAGCACAGGCAGTGCTGTCTGCGTGGGGGGAGCACTGACAGTGCTGGTTGTGTGGTGAGAGCACTGACAGTGCTGGCTGTGTGTGTGGGAGCCCTGACAGTGCTGGCTGTGTGGGGGAAGCACTGACACTGCTGGCTGTGTGGGGGGGAGCACTGAGAGTGCTGGCTGTGTGGGGGACCACTGGCAGTGCTTTCTGTGTGGTGGGAGCAATGACAGTGCTGGCTCTGTGGGGGAGTACTGACAGTGTTGGCTCTGTGGGGGAGCACTGACAGTGCTGGCTGTGTGGTGGGAGCACAGACAGTGCTGCCTGTGTGGGGGGAAGCACTGGCAGTGCTGGCTTTGTGGGGGGAAGCACTGACAGTGCTGGCTTTGTGGGGGAGCACTGACAGTGCTGGCTGTGGGGTGAGAGAACTGACAGTGCTGGCTGTGTGGGGGGAGCACAGACAGTGCTGGCTGTGTGGGGGGAGCACAGACAGTGCTGGCTGTGTGGGGGGAGCACAGACAGTGCTGTCTGCGTGGGGGGAGCACTGACAGTGCTGGTTGTGTGGTGAGAGCACTGACAGTGCTGGCTGTGTGGGGGGAAGCACTGACAGTGATGGCTGTGTGGGGGAGCACTGACAGTGCTGGCTTTGTGGGGGAGCACTGACAGTGCTGACTGTGTGGGGGAGCACAGACAGTGCTGGCTGTGTGGGGGGAGCACTGACAGTGCTGGCTGTGTGGGGGAGCACTGACAGTGCTGGCTGTGTGGAGGGAGCACTGACAGTGCTGGCTGTGTTGTGGGAGCACTGACAGTGCTGGCTGTGTGGTGGGAGCACTGACAGTGCTGGCTGTGTGGTGGCAGCACTTACAGTGCTGGCTGTGTGGGGGGAGCACTGACAGTGCTGGATGTGTGTGGGGAGCACTGACAGTGCAGGCTGTCTGGGGGGAGCACTGACAGTGCTGGCTGTGTGGGGGAGCACTGACTGTGCTGGCTGTGTGGGGGAGCACTGCCAGTGCTGGCTGTGTGGGGGTGCGCTGACAGTGCTGGCTGTGTTGGGGAGCACTGAGAGTGCTGGCTGTGTGGTGGGAGCACTGACAGTGCTGGCTGTGTGGTGAGAGCACTGACAGTGCTGGCTGTGTGGGGGAGCACTGACAGTGCTGGCTCTGTGGTGGGAGCACTGAAAGTGCTGGCTGTGTGGGGGGGGGGAGCACTGACAGTGCTGGCTGTGTGGTGGGAGCACTGACAGTGCTGGCTGTGTCGGGGGTGCTCTGACAGTGCTGGCTGTGTGGTGGGTGCAATGAGAGTGCTGGCTGTGTGGGGGAGCACTGACAGTGCGGGCTGTGGGGTGGGAGCACTGACAGTGCTGGCTTTGTGGTGGGAGCACTGACAGTGCTGGCTGTGTGGTGGGAGCACTGACAGTGCTGGATGTGTGGTGGGAGCACTGACAGTGCTGGCTGTGTGGTGGGAGCACTGACAGTGTTGGCTGTGTAGGGGAGCAATGACAGTGCTGGCTGTGTGGGGAAGCACTGACAGTGCTGGCTGTGTGGTGGGAGCACTGACAGTACTGGCTGTGTGGTGGGAGCACTGACAGTGCTGGCTGAGTGAGGGGAGCACTGACAGTGATGGCTGTGTGGGGGAGCACTGACAGTGCTGGCTTTGTGGGGAGCACTGACAGTGCTGACTGTGTGGGGGAGCACTGACAGTGTTGGCTGTGTGGGGGAGCACTGACAGTGCTGGCTGTGTGGGGGGAGCACTGACAGTGCTGGATGTGTGTGGGAGCCCTGACAGTGCTGGCTGTGTGGGGGAAGCACTGACACTGCTGGCTGTGTGGGGGGGAGCACTGAGAGTGCTGGCTGTGTGGGGGACCACTGGCAGTGCTTTCTGTGTGGTGGGAGCAATGACAGTGCTGGCTCTGTGGGGGAGTACTGACAGTGTTGGCTCTGTGGGGGAGCACTGACAGTGCTGGCTGTGTGGTGGGAGCACAGACAGTGCTGCCTGTGTGGGGGGAAGCACTGGCAGTGCTGGCTTTGTGGGGGGAAGCACTGACAGTGCTGGCTTTGTGGGGGAGCACTGACAGTGCTGGCTGTGGGGTGAGAGAACTGACAGTGCTGGCTGTGTGGGGGGAGCACAGACAGTGCTGGCTGTGTGGGGGAGCACAGACAGTGCTGGCTGTGTGGGGGGAGCACAGACAGTGCTGTCTGCGTGGGGGGAGCACTGACAGTGCTGGTTGTGTGGTGAGAGCACTGACAGTGCTGGCTGTGTGGGGGGAAGCACTGACAGTGATGGCTGTGTGGGGGAGCACTGACAGTGCTGGCTTTGTGGGGGAGCACTGACAGTGCTGACTGTGTGGGGGAGCACAGACAGTGCTGGCTGTGTGGGGGGAGCACTGACAGTGCTGGCTGTGTGGGGGGAGCACTGCCAGTGCTGGCTGTGTGGGGGTGCACTGACAGTGCTGGCTGTGTTGTGGAGCACTGACAGTGCTGGCTGTGCGGTGGGAGCACTGACAGTGATGGCTGTGTGGTGGGAGCACTGACAGTGCTGTCTGTGTGGTGGGAGAACTGACAGTGCTGGCTGTATGGGGGAGCACTGACAGTGCTGGCTGTGTGGTGAGAGCACTGACAGTGCTGGCTGTGTGGGGGAGCACTGACAGTGCTGGCTCTGTGGTGGGAGCACTGAAAGTGCTGGCTGTGTGGGGGGGAGCACTGACAGTGCTGGCTGTGTGGTGGGAGCACTGACAGTGCTGGCTGTGTCGGGGGAGCTCTGACAGTGCTGGCTGTGTGGGGGGAGCACTGACAGTGCTGGCTGTGTGGGGGAGCACTGACAGTGCGGGCTGTGGGGTGGGAGCACAGACAGTGCTGGCTTTGGGGTGGGAGCACTGACAGTGCTGGCTGTGTGGTGGGAGCACTGACAGTGCTGGCTGTGTGGTGGGAGCACTGACAGTGCTGGCTGTGTGGTGGGAGCACTGACAGTGTTTGCTGTGTAGGGGAGCAATGACAGTGCTGGCTGTGTGGGGGAGCACTGACAGTGCTGGCTGTGTGGTGGGAGCACTGACAGTACTGGCTGTGTGGTGGGAGCACTGACAGTGCTGGCTGTGTGAGGGGAGCACTGACAGTGATGGCTGTGTGGGGGAGCACTGACAGTGCTGGCTTTGTGGGGAGCACTGACAGTGCTGACTGTGTGGGGGAGCACTGACAGTGCTGGCTGTGTGGGGGAGCACTGACAGTGCTGGCTGTGTGGGGGGAGCACTGACAGTGCTGGATGTGTGTGGGAGCACTGACAGTGCTGGCTGTCTAGGGGGAGCACTGACAGTGCTGGCTGTGTGGGGGAGCACTGACTGTGCTGGCTGTGTGGGGGGAGAAATGACAGGGCTGGCTGTGTGGGGGGGACCACTGCCAGTGCTGGCTGTGTGGGGGAGCACTGACAGTGCTGGCTGTGTTGGGGAGCACTGACAGTGCTGGCTGTGCGGTGGGAGCACTGACAGTGATTGCTGTGTGGTGGGAGCACTGCCAGTGATGTCTGTGTGGGGGGAGAACTGACAGTGCTGGCTGTGTGGTGGAGCACTGACAATGCTGTCTGTGTGGGGGGAGGACACTGACAGTGCTGGCTGTGTAGGAGCAGCGCTGGCAGTGCTGGCTGTGTGGGGGAGCACTGACAGTGCTGGCTGTGTGGTGGGAGCACTGACAGTGCTGGCTGTGTCGGGGGAGATCTGACAGTGCTGGCTGTGTGGTGGGAGCACTGACAGTGCTGGCTGTGTGGGGGAGCACTGACAGTGCTGGCTGTGGGGTGGGAGCCCTGACAGTGCTGGCTGTGTGGTGGGAGCACTGACAGTGCTGGCTGTGTGGTGGGAGCCCTGACAGTGCTGGCTGTGTGGTGGGAGCACTGACAGTGCTGGCTGTGTGGTGGGAGTACTGACAGTGCTGGCTGTGGGGGGGGGGGGGGCACTGACAGTGCTGGCTGTGTGGTGGGAGCACTGACAGTGCTGGCTGTGTGGTGGAAGCACTGACAGTGCTGGCTGTGTGGGGAGCACTGACAGTGCTGGCTGTGTGGGGAGCACTGACAGTGCTGGCTGTGTGGGGGGAGCACTGACGGTGCTGGCTGTGAGGGGGAGCACTGACAGTGCTGGCTGTGTGGTGGGAGCACTGACAATGTTGGCTGTGTAGGGGAGCACTGACAGTACTGGCTGTGTGGGGGAGCACTGACAGTGCTGGCTGTGTGGTGGGAGCACTGACAGTGCTGGCTGTGTGGGGGGAGCACTGACAGTGCTGGATGTGTGTGGGAGCACTGACAGTGCTGGCTGTCTAGGGGGAGCACTGACAGTGCTGGCTGTGTGGGGGAGCACTGACTGTGCTGGCTGTGTGGGGGGAGAAATGACAGGGCTGGCTGTGTGGGGGGGGACCACTGCCAGTGCTGGCTGTGTGGGGGAGCACTGACAGTGCTGGCTGTGTTGGGGAGCACTGACAGTGCTGGCTGTGCGGTGGGAGCACTGACAGTGATTGCTGTGTGGTGGGAGCACTGCCAGTGATGTCTGTGTGGGGGGAGAACTGACAGTGCTGGCTGTGTGGTGGAGCACTGACAATGCTGTCTGTGTGGGGGGAGGACACTGACAGTGCTGGCTGTGTAGGAGCAGCGCTGGCAGTGCTGGCTGTGTGGGGGAGCACTGACAGTGCTGGCTGTGTGGTGGGAGCACTGACAGTGCTGGCTGTGTCGGGGGAGATCTGACAGTGCTGGCTGTGTGGTGGGAGCACTGACAGTGCTGGCTGTGTGGGGAGCACTGACAGTGCTGGCTGTGGGGTGGGAGCACTGACAGTGCTGGCTGTGTGGTGGGAGCACTGACAGTGCTGGCTGTGTGGTGGGAGCCCTGACAGTGCTGGCTGTGTGGTGGGAGCACTGACAGTGCTGGCTGTGTGGTGGGAGTACTGACAGTGCTGGCTGTGGGGGGGGGAGCACTGACAGTGCTGGCTGTGTGGTGGGAGCACTGACAGTGCTGGCTGTGTGGTGGAAGCACTGACAGTGCTGGCTGTGTGGGGGAGCACTGACAGTGCTGGCTGTGTGGGGAGCACTGACAGTGCTGGCTGTGTGGGGGGAGCACTGACGGTGCTGGCTGTGAGGGGGAGCACTGACAGTGCTGGCTGTGTGGTGGGAGCACTGACAATGTTGGCTGTGTAGGGGAGCACTGACAGTACTGGCTGTGTGGTGGAGCACTGACAGTGCTGGCTGTGTGGTGGGAGCACTGACAGTGCTGGCTATGTGGGGGAGCACTGTCAGTGCTGGCTGTGTGGGGAGCACTGACAGTGTTGGCTGTGTGGGGGGAGCACTGACAGTGCTGGCTGTGTGGGTGGAGCACGGGCAGTGCTGGCTGTGTGGGGGGAGCACTGACAGTGCTGGCTGTGTGGGGGAGCACTGACAGTGCTGGCTGTGTGGGGGAGCAGTGGCAGTGCTGGCTGTGTTGGGGAGCACTGACAGTGCTGGCTGTGTGGTGGGAGCACTGACAGTGCTGGCTGTGTGGGGGAGCACTGTCAGTGCTGGCTGTGTGGGGAGCACTGACAGTGTTGGCTGTGTGGCGGGAGCACTGACAGTGCTGGCTGTGTGGGTGGAGCACGGGCAGTGCTGGCTGTGTGGGGGGAGCACTGACAGTGCTGGCTGTGTGGGGGAGCACTGACAGTGCTGGCTGTGTGGGGGAGCACTGGCAGTGCTGGCTGTGGGATGGCTGAAAATTGCCAGAAATGGTTGCCGTGTACGGACATAAAAAGGCTGCCGTGAACTGACATAAAATGGCCACCGTGAACTGACATAAAATGGCTGCTGTGAACTGACATAAAATGGCTGCTGTGAACTGACATAAAATGACCACTGTGAACTGACATAAAATGGCTGCCGTGAACTGACATAAAATGGCCACCGTGAATGAACATAAAATGGCTGCCGTGAGCTAACATAAAATAGCCACCGTGACCTGACATAAAATGGCCGCCGTGAACTGACATACAATGGCCACCGTGAACTGACATAAAATGGCCATTGCGAGCTGAAATAAAATGGCCACCTTCGAACGACATAAAATGACCACCGTGAATTGGCATAAAATGGCCACCGTGTACTGACATTAAATGGCCCCTTCGACTGAATAAATTGGCCCCCGTGAACTGACATAAAATGGCCACCGTGAACTGAGATAAAATGGCAACCATGAACTGAGATAAAATGGCCCCCGTGAACTGACATAAAATGGCCACCGTGAACTGACATAAAATGGCCACTGTGAACTGTCATAAAATGGCCCCCGTGAACCAACATGAACTGGCCACCGCAACGGAGATTAAATGGACATTGCAAACTGACATAAAATGGCCATTGTGATCTGACATACAATGGCCACCGTGAACTGACATAAAATGGCCACCGTCAACTGAGATAAAATGGCCATTGCAACCTGACGTAAAATGGCCATTGTGAACTGACATACAATGGCCATGGTGAACTAACATACAATGCCCACCATGAACTGACATACAATGGCCACCATGAACTGACATAAAATGGCCATTGTGAACAGACATAAAATGGCCATTGTGAACAGACATAAAATGACTATTGTGAACTGACATACAATGGCCACCGTGAACTTACATAAAATGGCCATTGTGAACTGACATAAAATGGCCACCGTGAACTGACATAAAATGGACCCCGTGAACTGACATAAAATGGCCATTGTGAACTGACATAAAATGGCCATTGTGAACTGACATACAATGGCCACCATGAACTGAAATAAAATGGCCATTGTGAACTGTCATAAAATGGCAATTGTGAACTGACATACAATGGCCATTGTGAACTGACATACAATGGCCACCATGAACTGACATAAAATGGCCTTTGTGAACTGATATACAATGGCTACCGTGAATTGACATAAAATGGCCACTGTGAACTGATATACAATGGCTACCGTGAATTGACATAAAATGGCCACTGTGAACTGACATAAAATGGCCATTGAGAACTGACATACAATGGCCATTGTGAACTGACATACAATGGCCCCCGTGGACTGACATAAAATGGCCATTGCGACCTGACATAAAAGGGCCCCCGTGAACTGACATAAACTGTCCATTGTGAACTGACATACAATGGACGCCATGAACTCTCATACAATGGCCACCGTGAACTGACATAAAATGGCCATTGCGAGCTGACATAAAATGGCCCCCGTCAACCGACATAAAATGACCACCGTGAACTGACATAAAATGGCCACCATGTACTGACATGAAATGCCCCCCATCGATTGAATAAAATGGCCCCCGTGAACTGACATAAAATGGCCACTGTGAACTGAGATAAAATGACCACCGTGAACTGACATAAAATGACAATTGTGTACTGACATACAATAGCCACCATGAACTGACATAAAATGGCCCCCGTGAACGGACATAAAATGGCCACCGTGAACTTACATAACATGGCCCCCGTGAACCAACATGAACTGGCCACCGCAACTGAGATAAAATGGCCATTACAAACTGACATAAAATGGCCATTGTGAACTGACATACAATGGCCACCGTGAACTGACACAAAATGGCCACCGTCAACTGAGAAAAAATGGCCATTGCAAACTGACATAAAATGGCCATTGTGAACTGACATACAATGGCCAATGTGAACTGACATACAATGGACCCCGTCAACTGACATAAAATGGCCATTGTGAACTGACATACAATGGCCCCCGTGAACTGACATAAAATGGCCAATGTGAACTGACATAAAATGGCCCCCGTGAACTGACATAAAATGGCCATTGCGACCTGACATAAAATGGCTACCGTGAACTGACATAAAATGGCCATTGCGACCTGACATAAAAAGGCCCCCATGAACTGACATAAACTGTCCATTCTGAACTGACATAAAATGGTTATTGCGACCTGACATAAAATGGCCCCCATGAACTGACATAAACTGTCCATTGTGAACTGACATAAAATGTCCCCCGTGAACTGACATTAACTGTCCATTGTGAACTGACATAAAATGGCCATTGTGAACTGACATAAAATGGCCATTGCGACCTGACATAAAATGGCCCCCGTGAACTGACATAAAATGGCCATTGTGAACTGACATAAACTGTCCATTCTGAACTGACATACAATGGTTATTGCGACCTGACATAAAATGGCCCCCGTGAACTGACATAAACTGTCCATTATGAACTGACATAAAATGGCCATTGCGACCTGACATAAAATGGCCCCTGTGAACTGACATAAAATGGCCACTGTGAACTGACATAAAATGGCCACCGCGAGCTGACATAAAATGGCCACCGTGAATTGAGATAAAATGGCCCCCGTGAACCTACATAAACTGTCCATTGCAAATTCACATAAAAATGCCATTCTGAACTGACATACAATGGCCACCGTGAACTGACATAAAATGGCCATTGCAAATTGACATAAAATGGCTATTGTGAACTGACATAAAATGGCCATTGTGAACTGACATAAAATGGCCATTGTGAACTGATATACAATGGCCACCGTGAACTGATATAAAATGGCCATTGTGAACTGACATACAATGGCCCCCGTGAACTGACATAAAATGGCCAATGTGAACTGACATAAAATGGCCCCCGTGAACTGACATAAAATGGCCATTGCGACCTGATATACAATGGCCACCGTCAACTGACAGAAAATGGCCATTGTGAACTGACATACAATGGCCCCCGTGAACTGACATAAAATGGCCAATGTGAACTGACATAAAATGGCCCCCGTGAACTGACATAAAATGGCCATTGCGACCTGACATAAAATGGCACCCGTGAACTGACATAAAATGGCCATTGCAACCTGACATAAAAAGGCCCCCGTGAACTGACATAAACTGTCCATTGTGAACTGACATAAAATGGCCATTGCGACCTGACATAAAATGGCCCACGTGAACTGACATAAAATGGCCATTGTGAACTGACATAAACTGTCCATTCTGAACTGACATACAATGGTTATTGCGACCTGACATAAAATGGCCCCCGTGAACTGACATAAATTGTCCATTATGAACTGACATAAAATGGCCATTGCGACCTGACATAAAATGGCCCCTGTGAACTGACATAAAATGGCCATTGCAAATTGACATAAAATGGCTATTGTGAACTGACATAAAATGGCCATTGTGAACTGACATAAAATGGCCATTGTGAACTGACATAAAATGGCCATTGTGAACTGACATAAAATGGCCATTGTGAACTGATATACAATGGCCACCGTGAACTGATATAAAATGGCCATTGCGACCTGACCTAAAAAGGCCCCCGTGAACTGACATGAACTGTCCATTGTTAACTGACATAAAATGGCTCCCGTGAACCGACATAAAATGGCCACCGTGAACTGACATACAATGGCCATTGTGAACTGACATACTAATGGCTATCGCGAACTGATGTAAAATGGCCACCGTGAACTGACATAAAATGGCCTACTGCTGATTGTGGATTTTGTTTTGGCAGAGTCCCACAGAGAGACGCAGAGACCGAGAGAAATGGAGAGGGGAGAACACCCTCCCCCCTCCCCCCCGCCGAGATAGATGGAGAAGGGGAACCCCCCCCCCACCGAGAGAGATGGAGAAGCCCCCCCCCCACCGAGATAGATGGAGAAGGGGAACCCCCCCACACCGAGAGAGATGGAGAAGGGGAACCCCCCCCCACCGAGCGAGATGGAGAAGGGGGACCCCCCCCCACAGAGAGAGATGGAGTGGGTGGAACCCCCCTCCCCCCCACCGAGAGAGATGGAGAAGGAGACCCCCCACAAAGCGTGATGGAGAAAGGGGAACCCCCCCCCCCCACCGAGAGAGAGATGGAGAGGGTGGAACCACCCCCCCCCCACACCGGGAGAGATGGAGAGGGGGGAACCCCCCCTCCACCGAGAGAGATGGAGAGGGTGGACCCCCCCCCCGCCGAGAGAGATGGAGACGGGGTCCCCCCCACCGAGAGAGATGGAGAGAGGGGACCCCCCACCGAGAGAGATGGAGAGGGGAGAACCCTGCCCCCACCGAGAGAGATGGAGAGGGGAGAACTCCCCCTCCACCGAGAGAGATGGAGAGGGTGGACCCCCCCCCCTCCACCGAGAGAGATGGAGAGGGTGGACCCCCCCCCCGCCGAGAGAGATGGAGACGGGGGACCCCCCACCGAGAGAGATGGAGAGGGGAGAACTCCCCCTCCACCGAGAGAGATGGAGAGGGTGGACCCCCCCCCCCCCCGCCGAGAGAGATGGAGACGGGGTCACCCCCACCGAGAGAGATGGAGAGAGGGGACCCCCCACCGAGAGAGATGGAGAGGGGGGACTCCCCCAGCGAGAGAGATGGAGAGGGGGGACCCCCCCCCCCACCGAGAGAGATAGAGAGGCGGGAACCCCCCACCCACCGAGACAGATGGAGAGGGAGGAACTCCCCCTCCACCGAGCGAGATGGAGAGGGTGGACCCCCGCCCCCGCCGAGAGAGATGGAGAGGGGGGTCCCCCCTCCACCGAGAGAGATGGAGAGGGGTGAACCCTGCCCCCACCGAGAGAGATGGAGAGGGGAGAACTCCCCCTCCACCGAGAGAGATGGAGAGGGTGGACTCCCCCCCCGCCGAGAGAGATGGAGAGGGTGGACCCCCCCCACCGAGAGAGATGGAGAGAGGGGACCCCCACCGAGAGAGATGGAGAGGGGGGGCTCCCCCAGCGAGAGAGATGGAGAGGGGGGGGCTCCCCCAGCGAGAGAGATGGAGAGGGGGGACCCCCCACCAAGAGAGATAGAGGCGGGAACCCCCACCCACCGAGAGAGATGGAGAGGGAGGAACTCCCCCTCCACCGAGAGAGATGGAGGGGGGGGTCCCCCCCTCCACCGAGAGAGATGGAGAAGGGGGAACCCTGACCCCACCGAGAGAGATGGAGAGGGGGGACTCCCCCACCGAGAGAGATGGAGAGGGGGACCCCCCCACCGAGGGAGATGGAGAGGCCGGAACCCCCCACCCACCGAGAGAGATGGAGAGGGGGGACCCTTCCCCCACCCCCACCGAGACGGAGAGGAAAACTGCAGGGGATGGGCACAATGGAAATGTGGAGCTTGTTCAAGGAACAGCTACTGCGTGTCCTTGATAAGTATGTACCTGCCAGGCAGGGAGGAAGTGGTCGAGCAAGGGAACCGTGATTTACTAAGGCAGTTGAAACACTTGTCTAGAGGAAGAAGGAAGGAGGCGTATGTAAAGATGAGACATGAAGGTTCAGTAAGGGCGCACGTGAGTTACAAGTTAGCTAGGAAGGACCTAAAGAGAGAGCTAAGAAGAGCCAGGAGGGGACATGAGAAGTCTTTGGAAGGTAGGATCAAGGATAACCCTAAAGCTTTCTATAGATATGTCAGGAATAAAAGAATGACTAGGGTAAGAGTATGGCCAGTCAAGGACAGGAGTGGGAAGTTGTGCTTGGAGTCTGAGGAGATAGGAGAGGTGCTATACGAATATTATTTCATCACTATTCACACAGCAAAAAGACAATGTTGACGAGGAGAATACTGAGATTCAGGCTACTCGACTAGAAGGGCTTGAGGTTCATAAGGAGGAGGTGTTAGCAATTCTGGAAAGGGTGAAAATTGATAAGTACCCTGGGCCGGATACGATTTATCCTAGGATTCTCTGGGAAGCTAGGGAGGAGATGACAGAGCCTTTGGCTTTGATCTTTAAGTCATCTTTGTCAACAGGAATAGTGCCAGAAGACTGGAGGATAGCAAATGTTGTCCCCTTGTTCAAGAAGGAGAGTAGAGACAACCCCGGTAAATATAGACCAGTGAGTCTAACTTCTGTTGTGGGCAAAATCTTGGAAAGGTTTATAAGAGATAGGGTGTATAATCATCTGGAAAGGAATAATTTGATTAGACATAGTCAACACGGTTTCGTGAAGGGTCGGTTGTGCCTCACAAACCATATAGGGTTCTTTGAGAAGGCGACCAAACAGGTGGATGAGGGTAAAGCAGTTGATGTGGTGTATATGGATTTCAGTAAAGCATTTGACAAGGTTCCCCACGGTATGCTACTGCAAAAAATACGGAAGCATGGGATTCAGGGAGATTTAGCAGTTTGGATCAGAAATTGGCTAGCTGGAAGAAGACAAAGGGTGGTGGTTGATGGGAAGTGTTCAGACTGGAGTCCAGTTACTAGTGGTGTACCACAAGGATCTGTTTTGGGTCCACTGCTGTTTGTCATTTTTATAAATGACCTGGAGGAGGGCGTAGAAGGATGGGTGAGTAAATTTGCAGATGACACTAAAGTCGGTGGAGTTGTGGACAGTGCGGAAGGATGTTACAAGTTACAGAGGGACATAGATAAGCTGCAGCGCTGGGCTGAGAGGTGGCAAATGGAGTTTAATGCAGAAAAGTGTGAGGTGATTCATTTAGGAAGGAATAACAGGAAGACAGAGTACTGGGCGAATGGTAAGATTCTTGGCAATGTGGATGAGCAGAGAGATCTCGGTGTCCATATACATAGATCCCTGAAAGTTGCCACTCAGGTTGAGAGGGTTGTTAAGAAGGCGTACAGTGTGTTAGCTTTTATTGGTAGAGTGTCTGAGTTTCGGAGCCATGAGGTCATGTTGCAGCTGTACAAAACTCTGGTGCGGCCGCATTTGGAGAATTGCGTACAGTTCTGGTCGCCGCATTATAGGAAGGATGTGGAAGCATTGGAAAGGGTGCAGAGGAGATTTACCAGAATGTTGCCTGGTATGGAGGGAAGATCTTATGAGGAAAGGCTGAGGGACTTGAGGCTGTTTTCGATAGAGAGAAGAAGGTTAAGAGGTGACTTAATTGAGGCATACAAGATGATCAGAGGATTGGATAGGGTGGACAGTGAGAACCTTTTTCCTTGGATGGTGATGTCAAGCACGAGGGGACATAGCTTTAAATTGAGGGGAGATAGATATAGGACAGATGTCAGAGGTACGTTCTTTACTAAGAGAGTAGTAAGGGCGTGGAATGCCCTGCTGCAACAGTAGTGGACTCGCCATCACTAAGGGCATTCAAATGGTCATTGGATAGACATATGGGCGATAAGGGAATAGTGTAGATGGGCTTTAGAGTGGTTTCACAGGTCGGTGCAACATCGAGGGCCGAAGGGCCTGTAATGCGCCGTAATGTTCTATGAGAGAGATGGAGAGGGGGTAACACCCCCCCCCCCACAGAGAGTCATGGAGAGGGGGGACCCCCCACCGAGAGAGACGGAGAGGGGGGACCCCCCCACCGAGAGGGATGGAGAGGGGGGACCCCCCCACCGAGAGGGATGGAGAGGGGGGACCACCCACCGAGAGAGACGGAGAGGGGGGACCCCCCACGGAGAGGGATAGAGAGGGGGGACCCCCCACCGAGAGATGGAGAGGGGGAATCCCCCCACACCGAGAGAGATGGAGGGGGGGAATCCCCCCCCACCGAGAGTTGTGGAGAGGGGGGAACCCCTCCCACTGAGAGGGATGGAGAGGGGGGACCCACCCTCCACCGAGAGAGATCAAGAGGGGGAACCCCCCCACCGAGAGGGATGGAGAGGGGGAAGCCCCCCCACCGAGTGAGATGGAGAGGGGGAAACCCCCCCACCGGGAGGGATGGAGAGGGGGGAACCCCCACCCCCCGAGAGAGATGGAGAGGGGGAGCCACCAACCCCACCGAGAGGGATGGAGAGGGGGAAACCCCCCCACTGAGAGGGATGGAGAGGGGGAACCCCCCCCCCACCGAGAAAGATGGAGAGGGGGGAACCACCTCCCACAGAGAGGGATGGAGAGGGTGTCCGCCCCCCCACCGAGAGAGATGGAGAGGGGTGAACCCCCGCCCCACCGAGAGAGATGGAGAGGGGTGAACCCCCTCCCCACCGAGAGAGATGGAGAGGGGGGAGCCCACCCCACCGAGAGGGATGGAGAGGGGTGAACCCCCGCCCCACCGAGAGAGATGGAGAGGGGGAACCCCCACCCCACCCCACCGAGAGAGATGGAGAGGGGGAAACCCCCCACACCGAGAGAGATGGAGGGGGGAATCCCCACCCACCGAGAGTTGTGGAGAGCCCCCCCCCCAATGAGAGGGATGGAGAGGGGGGACCCCCCCTTCACCGAGAGAGATTGAGGGGGGACCCCACCCCACCGAGAGGCATGGAGAGGGGGAAGCCCCCCCCCCACCGAGAGTTGTGGAGAGGCGGGAACCCCCCCCACCGAGAGGGATAGAGAGGGGGGACCCCCCTCCACCGAGAGATTAAGAGGGGGGACCCCCCCCACCGAGAGGGATGGAGAGGGGGGAACCCCCACCGAGAGAGATGGAGAGGGGGAACCCCCACCCCCACCGAGAGGGATGGAGAGGGGGAAACCCCCCCACCGAGAGGGATGGAGAGGGGGAACACCCCCCCACCGAGAGTGATGGAGAGGGGGGACCCCCCACCGAGAGAGATGGAGAGGGGGGACCCCCCACCGAGAGGGATGGAGAGTGGGGAACCCCCCCACCGAGAGAGATGGAGAGGGGGGAACCCCTCCCCACCGAGAGAGATGGAGAGGGGGGAACCGCCCCCACCGAGAGAGATGGAGAGGGGGGACCCCCCACCGAGAGTGATGGAGAGAGGGGACCCCCCACGGAGAGAGATGGAGACGGGGGACCCCCCACCGAGAGAGATGGAGAGGGGGGACCCCCCATCGAGAGGGATGGAGAGGGGGGAACCCCCCCCCACCGAGAGAGATGGAGAGGGGGGACCCCCCATCGAGAGGGATGGAGAGGGGGGAACCCCCACCCCACCGAGAGAGATGGAGAGGGATGAGCCCCCCCCCACCGAGAGAGATGGAGAGGCGGACCCCTCCCCCCACCTAGAGGGATGGAGAGGGGAAACCCCCCCAATCCACTGAAAGAAGACGGCTGAAACCGATGGAGGGAGAAAAGAAAGGGGGGGTAAGGGGGTAAACAAGGAGCAGGGGGTCACACACCAGGTCGGCCCGGAAGGTCATTACGGAGGGTCTGCGGGGGAGAGAGGGGAAGGGTTAGGGAAAGGGGGGTTGGGGGGGGGGGGCAGACACGCCGAACTGAACGGCAACAGTTTCTAACTATAGAAACGTAAGAGAAAGCCTTTTCACTCTCTGAGAAATGTAAACTAGCCGCAATGCACAGAATTGTGGAAACGGCAATAAAAAGATTTTTACAATAAATTCAGAGCCCAGTTCAGTTTTTCCAATTCAGGAGCAATTTAGCGCGGCCCATCCACCTGCCCTGCACATCTTTGGGTTGTGGGGGTGAAACCCAGGCTAACACGGGGAGAATGTGCAAACTCCACACGGACAGTGACCCAGATCCGGGATTGAACAGTGGTTAGCACTGCTGCCTCACAGCTACAGGGCCCCAGGTTCGATTCCCGGCTTGGGTCATTGTCTGTGCGGAGTCTGGACGTCCTCCCCGTGTCTGCGTGGGTTTCCTCCGGGTGCTCCGGTTTCCTCCCACCGCCCAAAGACGTGCAGGTTAGGTGGGTTGGCCGTGATCAATCCAAATTGCCCACAGTATCTAAAGATGTTCAGGTTAGGTGGGGTGACAGCGACGGGGTAGGGGAGTGGGCCCAGGTATGGCGCTCTCTTCAGGGTTCACACTGTCTCTGTCATTATTGTTTACACCTACAATGCTGCCAAACTTTCTATCAAACTTTCTATCTCATTATCTTCAATCAGTACTCAACAAAGTCAAACTGAGACACAGATACACACACACACACACACACACACACATACACACACACACACACACACACACACACATACACACACAGACAGACACACACACACACAGGCATACACACTGTCACACACACACACACACACAGACACACACAGACACACAGTCACAGACTGCAATGAAGTTACTGAGAAAAGTCCCTAGTCTCCAAACTCTGGCGCCTGTTCGGGTACACTGAGGGAGAATACATAATGTCCAATTCACCAAACAGCACGTCCTTCGGGACGTCAGGGGGGAAACCGGAGCACCCGGGAGAAACCCACGCGGACAAGGGGAGAACGTGCAGACTCCGCACAGACTGCGTCCCAAGCCGGGATTCGAACCTGCGACCCTGGAGCTGTGAAGCTGCAGTGCTACCCACTGTGCTTACGTGTAACTTCCAGTGTCGCGTAAAGAATGCCACATAAATGCCCCCCCCCCCCAACACACACACACGTGTACAGAAAAACAGATACTCAAACTTAGACAGACTGGGTCAATACAGCTTTCAAATGGAGCGAGATCCATTCTCCACCTTTAACTTGGAGAGGTGTATCTGGCCAGTGTGTGACCCAAGACACACACTGACTCTGAACATCCTCACAGCAGCTTGGGGACAGATATTTCTAAAGCACTTTTCATAACCTTTGGGTATCACAAACTGTTTCACAGGCAATGGAGCCCTTTTGAAATCTAGTCAGGAGTAATTTAGGAAATGGACCAGCTAATTTCAGAGAGAGACACAGAAACAGGATGAGATTGTGCTGTACATGTTTCAGAGCTGTCACTGAGACACACACGAGATGTACAATATCAATTATTATTCTGAAGCATGTGATTAAATCAGCCCTGAGACTGAATTCCAGTGTTTCAGAGTAAAGCTTCATCTACACTGCCCATCAAACACTCACAACACAAATACTGTCTGGGCTTAAATACAGAGTCAAAATCCCTCTGTCCTGTCCAAGAAATTTTTCATTGCAGATAGTTATTTTTATTTTTTTGAAAAGCAGAACTTAAATTGCACAGACTCCCAGGGTGGACTCTTGTTTATTTCAGCCCTTCACATTCAAACGTGAAGTTTAAGCTCCGATTGCAGGTGTCTGCTTGTCTCTGTCTGTATATTCAATGTTTCTGTAGCTTATTCACTCGTCTGAATTATTTGAATAATAGGCCTTGGTTAATCAATCCTTTCTCACAGCACATGGAAGTTGTGAATCTTCAAGGCTGTCAGTCTGATATAGATAACAAAAAACTACATCCTTTGATCAATCCATTCCCCAACCCTAAATAGATCTCACACATTTCCATAATGCAGGAATATCTCCATCAAAACTTCTAATCAGTTCCCCATACACTTGTTAAACTTGCCTGCGTGAAGTAAATTCCACTGACAGATTCCGAAAGCTGCACAGAAAAATGACTGGTTATTTTAAACTTTGAAACGGAACTATTTTAACTTGTCCATCAATCCTATTAAACATAAATGTTGTCCCTGTGGGCTGACAGTCTCTCAGCAAGATTGAAACATTGAGGGACCCCGCGTCCTGCATTTGACAACATTTGTGGCACTTCCACAATCTACAACACATTGCTGTCTGTATTGTGTGAATCCAGCTGTGAAATATCTGTCCAGTTTAAACTTCCACTGTTTCCGCCTTCTCATCATTGATAAAGATCACGGTTTGATCACCCCTCTGCCTGAGGTGGGAGTGTGACCATCCAGGGCTGCAGGCCCGGCCTCCTGTCCTCCTACCCCTCTGTCTGAGGTGGGAGTGGGACCATCCAGTGCTGCAGTCCCGGCCGCCTGTCCTCCCACCCCTCTGTCTGAGGTGGGAGTGGGACCATCGAGGGCTGCAGGCCCAGCCTCCTGTCCTCCCACCCCTCTGCCTGAGGTGGGAGTGGGACCATCCAGGGCGGCAGGCCCAGCCTCCTGTCCTCGCACCCCTCTGCCTGAGGTGGGACTGGGACCATCCAGGGCGGCAGTCCCGGCCTCCTGTCCTCCCACCCCTCTGCCTGAGGTGGGAGTGGGAGCATCCAGGGCTGCAGGCCCAGCCTCCTGCCCTCCCATCCTCTGGCCCGCACCTCGGGGGCATCCTCCACTCTGCCGGGGGCAGGGCGGACAAGACATTATGCGGGGGCGGCAGCTGGGGGTGAAGTGCTATGCCCACCCTACCATGACCATTGAGGCGGGCACCCGTGCGATGGGCGGGGCTGTCGGCCCCTCGGCCATCGTAGCCACCTCGCGGATGTACGGCAAGGCCGGGTTCTTCCTGCGGGCCGAGCAGGCGGCCCACCGGGCCCTGGAAAGGGGGCTCACGGTGGGCGGGACACACGTGGCGGTGGAGACGCTGGAGGCCACCGCAGAACGTGTTGTTCTATCAAACGTCCCGCCCTCCCTCCCCACCGAGCTCCTCCTGCCCCATCCCAACCTACTGGGGGAGGTCAGGTCCGGGGCGGCGCCGCTGACGCTCGGCCTGCGGGACCCCTCCCTCCGCCATGTCTCTCCTTCCGCCGCCAGGCTTCTGTCCGCCTGAGCCGGGAGGGGGAGGGGGATGCTGCCGGGGCCTCTCCCGCCATGGAGGCCTTGCAGCAGGGCGATCCCGAGCCGCCCCCTCCCCGCAAGCGCCGTCTGCCCGGGCGAGGAGGGGGGGGGGGTTTCCTGCCCCCTCCCCAGGAGAGGAGGGGTGGGGGTCTCCCGTGTTGGTGCCCATCCCCCTGACGCCTGGCCCGGGGCACACAATGAAGAGAAGCAAGGCCGGGGGGGCCTCCGAGGCCCCCGAGCCACTCGAGCTGCTGTCGCTCCCCGAGCAGGAGGACCCAGGGTCGAGCGGACTCGAAGCCCCTGGGGGCCCGCTCCCGCCCCGTGTAAGTTTCCTCCCAGGACGCCTCCTCTTCACCATCGCCAGGGGCCGGCAGCAGCCGCGACTGCTCATCGTGCCGCTGTGGGCCGTGGACGGGGGAGGATTTTTACTCCGACCTCTTCTCTCCGGATCCGTCCAGCGAGGACGCTTGCAGAGTTCTGGGGGAGGACCTGCCGCAGGTGGGCCCGGAGGGCGCCGGGAAGCTCAATAATGCCATCAACCTCCAAGAGCTGACCGGCGCCCTGGACAGCCTCTCACGGGGCAAATCCCCAGGGCTGGACGGGCTGACCGTGGAGTTCTTCAGGGCGTGCTGGGACGGCCTGGGGAGTGACTATGCGGGGGTCCTGGGGGAATGTACCGCGACCGGGGAGATGCCCCTTTCGTGGCGCAGGGCCGTCATTGCCCTGCTGCCCAAGAAGGGGGATCACCGCCGACTTAAGAACTGGCGACCGGTCTCCCTCCTCAGCACGGACTATAAAATCTTCGCCAAGGTGCTGTGTTTACGCCTTGGCCCCGAGCTGGACCACATGATCCACCCTGACCAGTCCTACACAGTCCCGGACCGCACAATCTACACAACATCCACCTGGCCCGGGACATTATTCACTTTACCCAGAGGACTGGTATGTCGAGCGCCTCCCTGTCTCTTGACCAGTAGAAGGCGTTCGACAGGGTGGGGCCCGGGGATTTGCTCGGGACTCTGCGAGCTGTCGGGTTCGGGTGGTATTTTGCCGCCCGGATCCGGTTACTGTCCGCCGCCTCGGAGAGTCTGATTAAGGTTAACGGGTCCCTGACGGCGCCCCTTCGCTTTGGGAGAGGAGTGCGTCAGGGCTGCCCCCTGTCCGGTCAACATTATTCCCTCTGCGTGGGGCCTTTCCTGTGCCTCCTGCGGAGGGGGTTCACGGGGCTGGTTCTGCGCGAGCCGGACGGGGGGGTGGTCCTCTCGGCGGACGCTGATGCCGTGTTCCTCATGGTCACTGACCCCGGGGACCCCCGGAGGATGCGAGAGAGCCAAGCTGTCTACTCCGCCGCGTCCTCCGCACGGATCGACTGGGCCAAATGTTCCGGACTCCTGGTCGGTCCGTGGCAGGTGGACCCCCTCCCGGAGGAGCTCGGGCCCTTCAGCTGGAGTCGGACCAACAGCCTCAACCTGGGAGTGCATCGTTGCCCGGCAGAGGGAGACTGGCCGGCGAACGGGCAGGAGCTGGAGACCAAGGTCACCGCTGGCCTGGGACGCTGGACAGGACGGCTCCGAGCGCTGTCCCA